>NC_091786.1:10770286-12020286 GCF_029378745.1 Bos indicus
GATAATTTTAGTGATTGGTAAAGAAGATAACAAAGATAAAAACTGCACAGTGAAGTAATCATCTAAAATAGAAAAATAATTAAAATATGGCATTATTTGAGCAAAGGCACCTTGTAAGAAGTAAGAGGGCATTACCCCTGATGGGAACAAAGCCATGTCACTGTAACAACAGTCTCATCAAATTATGATGTTGATCTCAGGATGTTGCTTGTGGAGTTGTGGGAAGATTCTACAGTGAGTAATAATTTGCTATATGATTTACTAATATTAAATCATGCCATTGCACTGTTTTCAAGCCTTGAATATAATAATTGGGGTTGTTGTTGTTTAGTTGGAGAAGGTAATGGCACCCCACTCCAGTGCTCTTGCCTGGAAAATCCCATGGACGGAGGAGCCTGGTAGGCTGCTAAGGGTGGGACACGACTAAAGGTCAGACACGACTGAGCGACTTCACTTTCCCTTTTCACTTTCATGCACTGGAGAAGGAAATGGCAACCCACTACCTGTTCTTGCCTAGAGAATCCCAGGGACGGGTGAGCCTGGTAGGCTGCTGTCTAAGGGGTCGCACAGAGTCGGACACGACTGAAGCGACTTAGCAGCAGCAGCAGCAGTTGTTTGGTTGCTAAGTTGCATCTGACTCTTTTGAGACCTCATGGACTATAGCCCATCAGGCTCCTCTCTCTGTGGGATTTTCCAGGCAAGAATACCGGAACGGATTGCCATATTCTTCTCCAGGGGATCTTCCTGACTCAGGAATCAAATCCATATCTCCTGCATTGGAAGGAGGGTTATTTACCACTGAGCCACCAGAGAAGACCCACACAATAGAATATAAAGCTTTAAATCTTGACAAGAAAAAAATTTAAACCAGTGCATTGAAATTCTGCATATGTAAGAAAGAAATGAATGGAGCAGGATAGTACTAAGTTGAACCAGAGTTTTCAGTTCAGTTCAGTCACAGTCGTGTCCGACTCTTTGTGACCCCATGGACAGAAGCACACCAGGCCTCCCTGTCCATCACCAACTCCTGGAGCTTACTCTAACTCATGCCCATTGAGTTGGTGATGCCATCCAACCATCTCATCTTCTGCCATCCTCTTCTCCTCCTGCCTTCAATCTTTCCCATCATCAGGTTCTTTTCAAATGAGTCAGTTCTTTACATCAGGTGGCCAAAGTATTGGAGTTTCAGCTTCAGGATCAGTCCTTCCAATGAATATCTAGGACTGATTTCCTTTAGGATGGATGGGTTGGATCTCCTTGCAGTCCAAGGGACTCACAAGAGTCTTTTCCAACACCACAGTTCAAAAGCATCAATTCTTCAACGTTCAGCTTTCTTCATATTCCAACTCTCACATCCATACCTGACTGCTGGAAAAATCATAGCTTTGACTAGATGGAACTTTGTTGGCAAACTAATATCCCTGCTTTTTAATAAGCTGTCTCAGTTCAGTTCAGCTGTCTAGGTTGGTCATAACTGGAGCATTATGAAGATATAAATGACACAATTTGGAAGGTTGTTGGAGAAGTGAGGCTAACTAAAGAAAATATTGTACATTTGCCTTACAGATTGAGGAGTTAAAAAAATTAAGAAATGCAAATGTTATTGACTAAATGTTTACCCCCTCCCAAATTTATATCTTGAAACTCTAATCTCCAATAGGATGATATTTACAGATGGAAACATAGGAAGGTAATTCCAGGTAGATGTGGGCATGAAGGTGGCATCCTCATGAAGAGATTGAAAGTGAAAGTGAAGTCACTCAGTCGTGTCCGACTCTTTGCAACCCCATGGACTGTAGCCCGCCAGGCTCCTCGGTCCATGGGATTCTCCAGACGAGAATACTAGAGTGGGTTGCCATTTCCTTCTCCAGGGGATCTTCCCAACCCAAGGATAGAACCTGGGTCTCCTGCATTGCAGGCAGACACTTTATCCTCTGAGCCACCAGGGAAGCAAGTATCTTATAAATAGAGACTAGAAACTTTGCTTTCTATCTCCACCCTGTAAAGACACAGAGAAAGGATGACCACCTGTAAACCAGGAACAGGGCTTCACCAGAAATTCAATGAGCCAGTTCTTGATCTTGGATACTCCAGCTTCCAGAATTGCAAGAAATAGATTTCTATTGTTTAAGCCACCCAGTTTATAATATTTTTGTTATTGCAGCCCAAGCAGATTAAGACAATAATCTTAAGCATTTTATTTAAAATGAACAATGATTAAAAAAGCAAAATTGACAAGAAACATGGCTAAATTATAGGAGAGAGAATTGAAACCTGAATACATTTAAAAAATCCAGCTATTTGGTTAAGTCTATAAATGGATTATGTTTAATAGCTGGTTAACCAAAGAGCACTATAAACATAATATTTAGGCAAAGAGTTAAGAATTAGAAGAATCAGAAAAATAAATGATAGACTGAGGACTAGTCAGGGGGAAAAAGGGGGTAAGTTTATTCACTGAAATCTTTATGTATCATCTGATTTTGAACAGTTGCGTGCTTTACTTTGAAACAAAAAAGGAAAACAAAACATGCAGAATGCACCGTTATCAATGGCATTGTGAGGAAAATTCTGCATAAACATGGATTATAAGCCCCTGAAAGTACAAGAGCTGCACTTTTTAATTCCCCTGCATCACATCATAATACATAACAGAGTGTTTTGCAAATGGTGGGGTTTAACAAATGCTGTTGACTTACAAAGTTTATGTTAATAGGGAGAAAGATTCTGCAGAATGCCATGCAAGAGTTGTGATCTTTGTGGTTTACTTGGTGTAAATGCTTAGGTAAGGACAAAAAATTGATCAGTTTGTAGCATAGCTCATTAAATTAATAATGAAGGCCAGGGATATGGGGACCATAGATTCTGTCATTTCCCTTTATAAATGAGAAAAACAATAAGAATGCTTATGACTTTTGGGGAAATAAAAATATTAAAACCTAGACTTGTTTTGAGAAAGTTAACTCATCGAGCACATAAAGCCTAATCAATTTTTTAATTCTATTTCTTCTTAATTGACTTTAATTGCCAATTCTTGTCAACAAGGACAAACAGACCTTGCATTTTAAATGAAATGATGCAAGCCCTATTAAATGGCACCTTCAAGCTTCCAAAATATTCCATATGCATGGTTGTCTTGACTTTCACGGTGAAGCAAAAAGAATTACGCTACATTCAACATTTCTAATGTTCTCAGAAAAACCATATACTGAAAAGTGCATATTTCATAAGGTAGCTGCATTATTTCTTTATGAAGTCTACCATGAAACCACAGATCAAAAACTTAAAATTATCTTAGCATCTTAACATTAGTTTTGCCTCTACTTAGCACTATATTAAAAGTCTCCATCATACATTTTGGATAATAATCATCCATTTTCAAACCAGGTGAAACAACTCTAAGCTACTAGTAAAATAAAAAAAACCCTCTGGGGCTTAGCATAAAAATGTGAGTCAAAAATTCCTTTATTTCCCATAAAATCATCTAACAGAAATATACTCCTGATTGCTCTCACTGTGTCTTTCAAATCACGTTTATCAAAAACTTGTCCACAAAGAGAAATAGGAAGCTTTGAATATTTGTTCATTGATTCAGATAGTAACAGTCAATTAAGAATATATGGACTACAATCAAGCTGTAATACCAATATTAATAGCAGCTTCTTTCTAGAAAGTTTCTGTTCCCTAGTCAGGAAATCAGGAGGGAACAAAAAATCTGGTAAAACTAAGTAATTGTTCTTTCTGTCCCATCTCAGGTGAACTGGTATAGATTCAATCTCCTATGCCCTGACCAGAAACTAAGAGTACTTCTGTCAGTGTTTGTCTTTAAGGATTTATGGAATTTAAGTGAAAACATCATACTATTTCCACCATGTGTGGCTACAGCAAAAATAGATTTTGGAGAGTTGATACATGAACAATATCATACACATAGTGATACAGAGTAGAATAAACCCATTTTTGTCAGAAAGCTTCTGATGAGTTTACTTTTGCATCATAGTTAATGTTCTATAAATAGAATACATTTTATATTTAAACATATATATATATAATACATAAAAAGAGACATTAACACTTTTATACTTTATTCTTTCACTAGCTCTTTTTACTAAAAGTGCTATGTTTCCCTAATGCAGATGTCGTGGTATTTTTTTTTTTTTATGTTTTTTAATTTGTAGGAAATCTGGCTTTAATTTTGCTTCTGTTGGTTCTAGATTTAATTCATTAAGAACTTAAGTATAGATATTGTATAAGGTCAAAACTCTACACTAAAAGGAACATTATTCTTTGTATAAAGTTTAACTTTATATAAAGTTTAATATCCCTGGTGTTTTTTAGTTCTTAATTCTTTCCACTTTTTCATTCATAACTATAAAATAATTATTGTAAACTCATAAAAATACATGCTTTGGTGATGATAAATCATGGTAGAGTATTTTTATTTTTTTAGTTGTAACTAGAGAATTATCTTCATTAAAAGTAAGATTAGTAGTACTTGGATTATTAATATCAATAATATATATCTGTAGGTACTTAGTAGAGAACATTTTGGTCATGAAAAGGTAGAACTTTTTCATTATCAACCTATGATATATTTGACAATATTAATCACAGCACTTTGAAAAAATCTATTATTACATAGAATTAAGTAAAAAGAAATGTAGACTACCAAATAGCATGGATGGCATGATTCTGATGTCAAAATATACTAACAATTATATCTGTTAAGTATAATTAATGAACAGAAATTTCACCAAAATGTTAACTATGATCATCTCTGGATAATGATTTTTTGATAAATTTTATCATTTTAAATCATATCCTTGTTTTTCCTTGAAAATATATTATTGTCATAAGAAAAAAATGACCAAAGGAAAATA
The DNA here is from genome assembly GCF_029378745.1 of Bos indicus. Classification (NCBI taxonomy): domain Eukaryota; kingdom Metazoa; phylum Chordata; class Mammalia; order Artiodactyla; family Bovidae; genus Bos; species Bos indicus. The sequence goes on from NC_091786.1 coordinate 10,775,167, forward strand.
TTCCTCTGTTGAATTTTGTAAGAATTACATGGTAATGCTACCTTAAAAGGTTATAGCAGGGACAGAACTATTCTTCAAAACTAAAGATGTCATTTAAAATATTATATGTATTGTAGAAGAATATCTTTATTTAGGGTAAGGAATTTTATCCTTTTAAAGAAGAACTATATTACTTACAAATTACTCTTATTTTACTTCCTATAACACAATTTTTGTGTTAAACTGAAAAAAAGGGGGCTTCAACAAGTCCTTCTGGACAAAGGAAAAGCTGTAGGTCCTGCTGCTGATATTAAAGATGAATTTCTTTTCTAAGGTCAGGATGAGTAATAAGCAATTATGCCATTCAGGGTTGAGTTTAAAATTACTTGGTGTTTATATGACCTTCCATGAGTAGTTTAGTATATTTATAAATATTTGCCATTCGTTTGCCTTTTGTCATTGACTAAGGATTGACCTGTGTCACTTGTCACTGACACCTAACACCAAAATGAATTGAAATTCTGCCTTTAGAAATAGGTTTCCTTGATACTGTGACATTTATAAATGGGCCTTTAAAGACTGCACTTTTTCTTTACACTTTGTTTCAATTTCCTGTCACTCTCAAGTGGAGATTTTTATAATACTGAATTTATCACATCTCTCTAAGATCATTTCTCTGGCTCTAAGCGTCTGGTATACACTTCATCTCTGCAGGAATCTCTATTTACTTTCTCCCCCTTCAACTTACAATAAAGTGTATATAAAAGCACTCTCAGGACAGAATATGACATTCCTTTTTTAAAAAACAACTGAAATTATAATGAACCATTGGTTTTAACATCCAAGTTAATTACGAGGCTTATCATGATACAGCTTTTGAAGCTAAACCATTTTCAGAAAATGTCAACCTCAGCCTCTTTTCTTTGTTTTGTGATATAGAAGTTTAGATGGAGGAAACTATTTAATTGGTTTTGTCATTATTTAAGGTACAGCTTACCTACAGTTCTTTTTTCTGTCTATCCTATCTGGAATGGCTTTTATCCATCTTATTTTGTCTTTTCCTTTTGTGAAAGAATTTATAGCAACTTTAAGTTTTTCTCTGCTATGTGAATTATGTAGCTACTGCCATCATTTTTGCACTTTCTGCTTTTTCTGACATCTTTGTAATTTTCTATAGTCAGTATTTTTCAATGAGACAGACAACTCATACTCTTCACACAATTATACAAGTTTAAGGTTTTTTTTCAAGTCACAAATAAACCTATGATCACGGCCTTCATAACAACTCAAACTGAGGAATTAAAATATTAAAGAAAAGAAAATCTCAATTTGGGAAATCGGTAACAATTTCATTTTCAAAAACTTAATGTAAAATAGATTTGCTTTTTGCCTCATATGTGTTTCAATGTACTGACACTATTACTGAACAAAAATGCCATTTTCCAAAATAACTAAACCAATATAACAGCATGCTTCATTCAGTGTTTTAATTATACAGTTTAGTCCATTCTTCAGTTTATCCAGTTCTTTTAATATGTATAGTACAGCACCATCACCACAAGAAGATAACGTTTGGAACTTAAATGTCCTTTGAGTACAACTATCGGCATTTTTCCTCAACTGAGGTCATGAACCCAATTAATCCTCATTGCAGAAAGGATAAAGGAAATACCAGTGATCATACACACTAAATGTTATCCAAATCTAATCTGACAGTCATTGCTGATTGAACTTGGTACATACCCTGCAACCTAAGAAAGGAGTCTTAGCCGGCATATAGATTTCTCTATATTTTACTAATGGTTACTCCAAATGATTTTGAAACTCAGCAGAAGTGGAATTGTAGACTTACATGTGAGATTAATTTTTACTACAACTACACTGAATATGAATATCTAAAAGCATTTCATGATTTTATAGGAGAATACACAAAATCTCTACTTAAAAAAAAAAGCACTTGACTATATTTCTCTAATATTTTTATAGTAAATTGATAACCCATGGAATGAAATATTAGTAAATTCATCCTGCTAAGTTGCTTCAGTCGTGTATGACTCTGTGCGACCCCATAGATGGCAGCCCACCAGGCTCCACCATCCCTGGGATTTTCCAGGCAAGAACATTGGAGTGGGTTGCCATTTCCTTCTCCAATGCCTGAAAGTGAAAAGTGAAAGTGAAGTCGCCCAGTCATGTCCGATTCTTAGTGACCCCATGGACTGCAGCCTACCAGGCTCCTCTGTCCATGAGATTTTCCAGGCAAGAGTATTGGAGTGGGGTGCCATTGCCTTCTCCAAAATTCATCCTAGTAGATGTTTAATATTTTTCCTTTCCATATATTCAGTAAAGAGAGATCTTAGTAATATGACTAGTTCCAGTCTTTCACGTGGCTCTTGGATCATGAGTAAACTGTCTGTAAATATTTGCTGGGCTTTACATAATTATACATAAACATATACATATAACTGTACATAATAGTTGCAATCATAATTTATATAAGTATATATCTATATTATACATTTTTCACATTTTATGAATTTTTTGTAGCCATATTCTCTAGTATGACCCTCAAAACTATGCCTATTTTTTATGGTTTTCTTAACCTACACTCTGTATATTGGAATATATACTGAAACATTTTACACCTAGAATTAAGTCATATAATTCATATTTAATGTGCCAAAGCTAAATCCTTTATCACTAGGATTAACTCATCCTACTATAATTTGGTCTTGTACAGAATCTGCCCAATCATTCAAAGTGGAAATGACAAAGTCACTTCCTTTTCCTTCCCTATTGATATCTAATTATTTATCAGGTTTTCTCTGTTCTACTTCCCAAATATTCCTCAAATCCCTGCTCTTACATCATTTAGTGAATGCTAACTATCCCTTTCCTGGCATACTGTACCACCCTCCTTGAAATTTTTCCCATTTCACAGCCTGTTGGTCCTCTTCTCCAAAACTTTCAAATGTTTTCTAACATATTAACCATTAAGCTGTGCATGCGAGCTAAGTTGCTTTAGTCATGTCCAACTCTTTGTGACCCTATGGACTGTAGCCCTCCAGGCTCCTCTATCCATGGGATTCTCAAGGAAAGAATACTGGAGTGGGTTGCCATGCCTTGCTCAACCATTATGCCACCACTCCTTTGAAAGAAGAAAACTAGCTTCTTTTCTTCTGGAAGATAAAATTAAAACTTTTTAAAACAGCCCAGGAGGTCCATCATTATCTTATTCCTGTCCCTTTCTCTAGTTAATCTACAAACATCTCAAGGTTTTTCATATAGGCTCAAGCAAGCTACTTATTTGGTGTCCTTTCCCTGGTGGGCAATAGAAATAGAAAACCATTGGCAAGATGTCAAATTTGTCAAATAGTCCTAGGGAAAGTATTGGTTTGGCCAAAAATGTCGTACGGGTTTTCTGAATGAACTTTTTGGCCAACCCAATACTTGTGAGTCCTTGTGGGGAGCTGACAATTTTATACGTGAGATTCACTGTTTAGTGTGTATTTCGGTTTATAGCTTTAAAGAAGGAAGATGACAGGCAGAACATTAAATATATCTGGATCTACACCCACACACAACCACAATCATCCAGTGCCGAATAGCAAAACTTAAAAGAGGCTTGACTCTTTAGGGTGTTCATTTCTCAATAGGCTCGTTTCCTATTAATTTATTGCCTGTCTTTTGTGATAGGTTTTGAGCTTCCCTGATAGCTCAATTGGTAAAGAATCTGCCTGCAATGCAGGAGATCCCAGTTTGATTCCTGAGTAGGGAAGATCTGCTGGAGAAGGGATAGGCTACCCACTCCAATATTCTTGGGCTTTCTTCGTGGCTCAGCTGGTAAAGAATCTGCCTGCCATTTTGAGAGATCTGGGTTAGATTCCTGGGTTGGGAAGGTCCTCTGGAGAAGGGAAAGGCTACCCACTCCAGTATTATTGCCTGGAGGATTCCATGGACTGTATAGCCCATGGGGTAACAAAGAGTGGGACATGACTGAGCAACTTTTCCTTTTCTGATCTCCTTCCTAAAGCCTCTTCTCCAGGAAGTGAGAACCCTTTGTTTTTTTTCTAAACTTCTTTATGAAACCAAATAATAACAAAATGGCACAACCATTCTGGATTTGCCTGCTTCCTTACTGCAATAGTTGACTTCATTAAACACTGATAACATGCACAGAGAAATTATCACCTACTGGTACTAACTGAAGAACAAATGAGTGGTCATTTTTCTAAGCACTTTTTTTAGTTTGTTTTTAATTTAGAGATCTTAAATCCTCACCAAAGTGGTTGATGGGATGGCAGAATCATATAAATCAATACAATGGTGATGATGATGCCAGTATTTGTTGAATCCTTCATTGCCCTAGCCACATAAGATTTGGTGATTAAATAGAAGCAGTACAATTCCTCCTTCCTGCCTGCCATCCTCTGAGGTGTACTAATGTTGTCCTCATTTTATAGATGAGGAAATAAAGTGCCAAAGAGGTGAAGTAGCTTACTTGGACTGCACAGAATGTAAGTACCTTACTTAATTAAGTAAACTAATTTACATAAGGGTAAAGACTTACAGTCTGTATCAGAGAGGTTTTTATAACATCATCTGCCATCTGAACAATATTTATAAAATTAATGTTTGTATGAAACAGAATTATTGAAAAAAATTTGTTATATTAAAATATAAATGAAAAGGAGCTTTATAAGCTTATATGTTGAATAATTAATGTTATTTACATATTTGACTTTCCATGTCACATGAATGATAAAAGAAGGTTAATCATAACAAAAAAGTTAAAAGTTTGGTGCCTATGCTTTTACTTACACAACATCAGTTTATCTGAATGTGTTGTTTTCTTTGTGAATACTATATCTTACTCTATAAGAATCTTGGACTTGAGATTCTGTGGCCTTTGTAAAATGACTAGAGGGCACAAAGGGGTGGAATGGAGTTTACACAGAGAGGGTGTTATAGTTTAGACTATATGTCTTCCAAGTTGAATATCAAAAATATTTGCTTTAATCATGAAATATCTCCTAGTAAAATTTCCAAAAGGTAATATATTTTAAGACTTACATCTATGATTCATCTGGCTAAGATTTAAAACAAACCATTTAAAATATATATTGCTAACTATACACTTAATCATTTTAGGGTTATTCATATTTTCTAAGAAGACTAAAATGGTATGGAGTGGTCAGTTGTATGGAGAGGCTATAACTAAAAGTAATAAAAATACAATGACATTTCTACTCTCAACATAATTTAGTTTTGATAAACTTGACCTTATTAGAGAAAAAGAGAATATGGACTCATATTCAGTCTTGCTAAGATTTCAAATTTTAGAGGCAGAAAAATGATATGTGGAGGATGGCTTGATGAAATTAGCATAGTTATGGTTTCTGCTGTCACTGAAATATGATAGAAAAGGGCAAGTTGAGTGTGAATGTGTGCACATAGGATTGGCAAGAACTCTAGATACCTTATCTGTTTAAAATGTGAGAGGTTAGATGTGAAGTTAGTTACCAAAGCATCAGAAATTCTGAGTCCAAGAGAGAAAGAGAAGACAAAAGTGAATGCTTGCTGGGGACAGCTGTGACAGAAACTCAGCCAGAGTCCCCACACCCCCAGATCCAAGTGCCCCTCCATCTGCATGTGCACAACTCAAGTATAACCAAGCTGATCCTTTAGTTAGAAAGCAAAGTTGTACCAGGTCTGAGGGAGTAGAAAAACTGGCTTATTCTTCAGAAAAAAATAAAAGACAAATGAAGAAAGGAGAATATAGGGTCAGATAGAAACTGTCTCAAAAGCACCTCCATCACTACAATCTAATTTTATAACATTTTTATCCCCCAAACGAAACCAATTTCTGTCCCTATAGATTTGCCAATTCTGGACATTTCATATCAATGAAATTATGGTATATATGGTCTGTGAATTGTAAACTGTAAAGGGGAAAATTATATAATATGTGGATTATATCTTAATGCATCTCTTTAAAAAATGGAGTCTCTCACAGGGAAGTGGCTCTTGTCCATTCAAAGACAAGCTTGCAGTGCTCTGGCTTCCTCATTTGGGATACTAGCTGCCCTCTGAGATGGAAGTACAAGAATTGGGACATTCAGGAACACTCAAGTAGTAGTCACTTCCTTACCTGAATGTAATTGTCAGTTGGGAATGCAAAATGGTAAACTCAAATATTATCAAATCAAAATAGTTAACAGAAACTATGTTCCTAGGGATCTTATGAGCATAAATCACTGTCATTAGAAATAAATTATGTATCATTAGATCTAAACAAAAAATTAAATGCCTTATCATCCAGTTCAGAATTTTATAAAACTATAACTCTCACCTGGGGAGTTTATTAGATCCCATCCACAGACAACTCAAAGAAGTGACCTTGTTTTTCTTCTCTTCAGTGATCCTACATTCAACATAGAATGACAAATTGGTAGTCAGGAGATTTAGGATGTGAGGTGAATATTTTAATACTAGAAAAATTTGGATATTTGATCCAACTCTTTGTATTGGTAACTTACTAAGTTCTAAGTTTGTTTTATGTGAAACTAAAAACCTCTGAAAGGCAGACAACAAAAATGAAAAATATTTATAAATGCATTTGGAACATCCTAAAGGATATGTAAAAATAAGTTTCAACTAAAATGTATAAATCAAAATGTGATGGTTTCCTCTATAAATTGGTTCCTACAGAACTTAGACACTGTGGTAAAATTATACAACTGCTAAAATTATTCCACTTTAAGATTTCATTCAAGTTTAGAAGTCTCTCATGATTTCTGATATTAATTTTATTATATGTACTTTTGGGCTCCAAAATCAGTGCAGATGGTGATTGTAGCCATGAAATTAAAAAACACTTACTCCTTGGAAGGAAAGTTATAACCAACCAAGACAGCATATTAAAAAGCGGAGACATTACTTTGCTAACAAAGGTCCATCTAGTCAAGGCTATGGTTTTTCCAGTGGTAATGTATGGATGTGAGAGTTGGACTATAAAGAAAGCTAAGCGCTGAAGAATTGGTGCTTTTGAACTGTGGTGTTGGAGAAGACTCTTGAGAGTCCCTTGGACTGCAAGGAGATCCAGCCAGTCCATCCTAAAGGAGATCAGTCCTGGGTGTTCATTGGAAGGACTGATGTTGAAGCTGAAACTCCAATACTTTGGCCACCTGATGTGAAGAGCTGACTCATTTGAAAAGTCCCTGTTGCTGGGAAAGACTGAGGGCAAGAGGAGATGGCGATGACAGAGGATGAGATGGTTGGATGGCATCACTGACTCAATGGACATGGGTTTGGGTAGACTCTGGCAGTTGGTGATGGATAGGGAGGCCTAGCGTGCTGCGGTTCATGGGGTTGCAAAGGGTCGGACATGACTGAGTGACTGAACTGAACCTAACATGTACTGATATCTTTAAATTAGATTTTAACAGTCATAATACTTCAATAGAGAAACCTTTGTATAGATATATAAAATTTTTGAGTTTTTTTTTTTTAATTGGATTCTAACCCTAGCTAATGGTGATAATATATAAATAATGTTATTAGTGCCTCTAAAAATAGTTAAATGAGATTTCTAAGCAAACCTCAAAGGTCTGGTTTTGCCTCTGTAGTTTTATTCATTACAGCTTTTTAATACATATGTAAAATACTATCTAAACTATTAAGTGTGTTATGTGTTTTTTAGTGTCTAGTTCCTCCAATTATATCTTTTAAGATAAATAATACTATGGGCACATACTAATTGTGATATAGTTTGAACCAATTCGCTAGTAATTTAATTCCAAACATTTGGATAAAAACTCGATATAGGTAATTACTAATGAGAGTTTAAGTCAAGGACAAGATCTTATTTTTATCTTCTCCTCTAACTTTTTCACATTAGAAATAACCATTCCTTTCCCAATTTGAACCATCCAGTGGGTACTTAGCAAATTAATAAGACTGGGCCTCAAATCAGAAAGTAGGGTTATGAAGAAATTGCTGGTTTCTTGGTTAGCATTCCGTTTCTCATTTTTGTGAGCTTTTTACTTTTTGGTTTGTGTTTCATCTAGATAATGGATGCTGAGTGGTGGTGAATCACTACCTGGCCCTCGGTTCGTGCTTCCCCATATTTCTCTTATACTTCATTCTATGCCTCAGATTATTACCTAGTGCAAGTTCATGTAACCAGGACACAGTGAAGCCAAACAATACAAAAGCCTCAGAATGTGAAACAGAGAAAGTTTAACAGTGGCCCTGCATGGGATCAAAGGCGTAAGGGGCCTTTCTCTCCCTGGCTCAGGCTTGCACGCTCCATTGAGACATGCCAGCTACAACAGTCCCACGCAGCAGTTGCTCGGGGCACCGCAGTGCACCCGCAACCTCCCATCCAAGTGAGCAACTGTGAAACAGCAACAGCACTGTTCTGCCGTTGGTCAGTACCACTGAAAGCCTCTTCCCCCCGCCTATTGTATATAAAAGGACCCTGAATTCTTTTTCATTTTTTTTGGAGATGGTTTTTGGAGACTCTAGTCTACCATCTCGGTCTGCCAGCCTTCCGATTAAAGTAAGCATTCCTTGCTCCAACAGCTCCTCTCTCAATTTATTGGCAGGTCATGCTGTGAGTAGAACGAGCTTGGACTCGGAAACAAAAAGTTTGAGGGCCATGCAAAGAGACAGGTGGCTCAGGACTTAAAAACCCGACTCCCCTGAGAGCTCTCAGCAATGCCCTTTTCTAGGAAGTGAGGGAGGGGTGTGGTGAGTTGTTGCAAAGTTCTTGGTGTCAGAGCCTTTGTTCTTCAGTCAGGTCATGGTCAGGCTACCATGTTCCTGTAAATCTCTATCAAACAAGTGTTATTCTCTATCTGATAAGAAAGAGCCAGGTCCCAAGGCACAACTGTCATCCTCTGAGGTTCAGGTCCTGATAAGATGAAGCAGATCTCAACTGGCGGCTCACTCAGGGCTGGGTCCCTAGACCCTGTCCAGCCATAATCCCTGAGGGAGCCAGGATCCGAAAATCCATCTGGCACTCAGGCTCCTCAGGCTCCTCAGGCCACCCAGATGGCAGGGCAGTTCCCACAGACTGCCATATTAGGTCACAGAGAAGAGGCAGAGTCATGGAGAGGGTCACTGCCACCTTGGCCCAGCCAGTGGGTGACCTTAGCAAGGGCTCTGGAATCCTGCAGGACACAGGTCATGGCTTGTTCCCTGGGCTTCCAGCTCACCCACTGGCCAGAGGCCAGATTAACTGGAGGGCCCCAGGGAGAAGGCCGGAATCCGGTTCTTACCTAACTTTCTGGCTTAGGACCACCACTCCACTGACAGTTGGCTGATTAGCCCACGAACAGTTGCTCAGAGACAGTTGCTCCACTTGTGGGAGGGGTCCGCTGCTGCATCAACCAATGGCTGAGCACAACCACTAATGGTCACTCTTTGACAGTTGGTGGTTTGGGGGAGGAGCCTACTGCAGCCCTGACCAATGGAGAGTAGGATCATTAATGGTCTTGAGGCAACTGTTGCCTGGTACGTGTGTGTATGTGTGGTGGCGGTGGGGGGAGGCGCAAGGCTAACCAACACTGCATTGGCTTTGCTAAGGGCTGCAGCAGTGCCTTGCCTTCTGACAAGATGAGCAAGTACAGAAGATAATCCAGGTTAAAAGCAACTTGGTTGTGCTACGTTTTCAGACATGGCTCAGGCAACTACTTCCAACAGCACTTGAAAAAAAGTTCAAAATCCTAGACTTACTGCTGCTAATAAGTTGCTTCAGTCGTGTCCGACTCTGTGCGACCCCATAGACAGCAGCCCACCAGGCTCCCCCATCCCTGGGATTCTCCAGGCAAGAACACTGGAGTGGGTTGCCATTTCCTTCTCCAATGCATGAAAGTGAAAAGTGAAAGTGAAGTCGCTCAGTCGTGTCTGACTCTAGCGACCCCATGGACTGCAATCTACCAGGCTCCTCTGTCCATGGGATTTTCTAGGCAAAAGTACTGGAGTGGGGTGCCATTGCTTTCTCCGCTAGACTTACTAGTACTTAGGAAAATAAAACAAAAAAACCTACAACGATGATGCCTAAAGGGAAAAATAACAGAAAACACAACCACAGATGTAGTTTCATACATTTGGTAGTCACATTAAAAAAAGTCTACAGAAACAGGTGAAGGTAATTTTTAAAAATCTAACCCAGGGACAACCAGCAATGGAATGAGCTGCCCCGCCACAGCATCGGAAGCGCAGGGCTGTGAGGCTACCTGTTGCCAGAGCCAATCCTCCTAGGACACATTTGTCCTCTCAGTCAGTGTTGCGGATGGGGAACCCGGACGGCATTTTTCTCCAACCTCCCTGGGCAAGGTATGCCTGGCGGAGAGGGAACAGATTCCTCACTCCTCATGCTGGGCAGGTTCCAGGCTCCGGAATGCGCTTTCATCCAAGGTTCACCGCAGGCCGGCCTCAGCCACGCAAATACATGGAGAAATTTTCGCCATCTCTTTACGTCAGTATCACATTTGTGCATGCATTGTGAAGACAGTTTTATTTTTTCCCCTCACTGCTCTTGCAGCGAAGGAACATCCAACAACTAGACAAAAATGAGTGCCGTGTGCTCTGACGCCCAGTCGTGTCCCATTCGTTGCAACCCATGGACTGTAGACCACCAGAGTCCTTCCTCTGCCCATGGGATTCTACATGCCTATTTTCTCAAAGAAAATCCAACCCAAGAAACGAAAAATATTATCTCTTTAGAATGTTATTGATATAAAAATTGTTGATATTTTACACTCAATTTTTCCAAACTAATTCTTCCAAATCGGATTTGGACTAGGCACATTTCAAGCTGGACAAGACATTTGTTGCTTTTTCATCACTGTACTTGCAAGGACAAATTTTGCCATGGATGTGTTGTCTTCTTGGGAATTGTATATTTATAGTGAATATGCCTGTGTGCTCAGTCACGTGTGACTCTGAGACTTCATGGTTTGTAGCCCACAGGCTCCTCTGTCCATGGGATTTTTCAGGCAAGAATATTGGAGTGGGTTGCCATTTCCTCCTCTAGGGATTTTCTTGACCCAGGGATTGAACCTTCTTCTCCTGCAGCTCTTGAATTTGCAGGTGGATTCTTTACCACTGAGCCACCTGGGAAGCGTCTCACTTGCAGTGAATATAGATTTTTCAAAAAGTAGAATTAATGGGGATGGATGTTATTGGGAAGTAAAGTATCTTTCAGTTACTTAGAAATGTCTTTTCCTTAAATTTTGCACTCACAAAAAAAATCTGAGGCTCAGTTTTCCCAAATGAAAATAAGGAGTCTGTTTTTACAGATTATTAAAGACTGAATATGGTAATATGACTTGAATTAATGAAAGCTATTTTATTGAATTAATGAAATTTTAAGTAATTATGAATACTGTATACTTTTTGTTGTTTCCTATTGAAGGCATATATATGTTTTCTCAGTACCCCAATTAAAGGATCTTAATTAGAAATTGTTTGTACTAGCAATCATACATCTATGTGGACTTCTCTAAGCATCCAATCACTGGACTAATGCCCAGAAAAAAAGATGAAGTATTCATCATTTCAAAGACCTGAACACCTTCTCCTTGGACAGAAAGAGTAATGCATTGAATATGCTGATGGTGTGTCAAATACATGAAGTTATTTTGTTAAATGTGGTAAAATCCAAATATTTAAAATACACATATTTTTGTTATCTGTATGTGAAATATATAAGGTGTATTCATCTGATATTTGATTTGCCATAAGGGATTCTCAACTCATTATTCCCTGCCCGTTGGGAATGATACTTAGCTGATAACAGAAGGAAACAGGAAAACTAATTTTTGCCAGAGTGACAGTTAATATTGAAGGAGATGGTATGTTTTCTTATGAAACCAAGTTTCCAAATATGACTGAAATTTTTCTAAGCATTGCTCAGCAACTGAAAACATATCTAATCAGTATGTATTAGTTGTTCAGTTGGGTCTGACACTTTTGCAACGTCATGGACTGTACCCCACTAGTCTCCTCTGTCCATGGAATTCTCTAGGGAAGAATATGAGTGGGTCGCCATTTCCTTCTCCAGGGGGGTCTTCCTGACCCAGGGATTGAACCCAGATTTCCCACACTGCAAGCAGATTCTTTACTGTCTGAGCCACCAGGTAAGCCCTGTCTAATCAGAGTTCTGAGCTGTACAAGTATATTATTTGAAAAAAAAAGTTAACCTATCTACTGTATACTCCAGGCAACATTAATTTGACTCGAGTACTAGCAATTGTAATTTTTCTTGCAATAAAATAACATTGACACCCAAAACAGTGTTATTTCTTCTACTGAATTAACAACAAAAACAAAAATCATTTATTAGCATCCTCAATATGTGGTAACATATAATTATATTTATATAACCATTTCAATATACTAAGCTCTTTTTTAAAAATTCGTGGCTGCTATTGTCCTAAGAGATGGTATTCTATACTAAAATATAAAAGACAGGGCTTCCATGGTAGCTCAGTGGTAAAGAATCCACCTGCCAGTGCAGGAGACACAGGTGTGATCCCTGATCTGGAAAGATCCCACATCTGTGGAGCAACTAAGCCTATGGGCCACAACTGTTGAACCTGTGCTCTAGAGCCCAGGAGCCACAACTATTGAGCCCACATGCTGCAGCTACTAAAGCCCACGCACCCTAGAGCCCATGCTCCACCAGAGAAGCCACCGCAACAAGAAGACTGCCAACCGCAATTAGAAAGAAGCCCTTACTCCCCACAACTAGAGAAAAGCCTGCATGCAGCAATGAAGACCCAAAACAGCCGTAAATCAATAAATCAATAAATGAATAAATAATTTTAATTTAATAAACAAATTTGGAAATATTAACTGAATTCTAAATAACAGTTGTTTTCTTTTCTTTTTTTTTTCATCCACAAGACTTTGACCTGAACATTATGCTTATCACAAAACCAAACAATCTTTTGGTTTACTCAAGGTTATTATGTATACCGAATTCTAGAAATATGTCAAAGGAGAATATGCCTGTGGCTGACAATTTGAGAACTTTTACCTGATGGCTCAGCTGAAAAGCATTCGCCTGCCAAAGCGGGAGATGCGGGTTCTATCTGTGGGTTGGAAGGATCCCCTAGAGAAGGAAATTGGCAACCAAATTCAGAATTTTTGCCGGGGAAACCCCATGGACAGAGTAGCCTGGTGGAATACAGTCCATGAAGTTGCAAAAAAGTTGGACATGACTAGTGACTAAGCAACAACAATAACAACAAATGCATCCTTAAGTGAGAGTTAAAGATACCGAGGCAAAAAATCTGTTAAATAATCAGGTCACCAAAACTAGACTTTTTGTTTTATAATTTTATGAGAAAAATGTTCCATCCTCTTACTATACAAAGTAGGACAATTCACCAAAAATGATAAAATATTGGTTTACTTTATTTTTCATAAATGCTGTAAGAAATTCACCTTAAATCATGAATAATTAAAGATAAAACAATCAAAATGTTCATTTCATACCCTAAGAAACAAAAATCAGTGTTCTGTTTATATTCAGCTACTCTTTAGGTGACACATACATAATACTTCCAAGTTGACTTTTCATGATGTGCCATAAACTTTATTAGCTTTAAACATAAAATTAAAGTTTCATAATAGCCTAGTTGCAGCAAAAGTAATACCAGTATCTTCATTAGTTTTTATCTTCTTTACAGCTAGTTCTTACCATCTTTTTCCAACAGAGTACTCAAGTACTTTCAAGATTTTTCTCTAAATATTTTCTTTGTTTATTGATTACTTATACTCAGAATACTCTTCAATAGCTTTTAAATCCAAATAGCCAAAAGAAATGCTGCAAATTCATCTCGTGACATTTTAATGACTAATAATGTGAAAGTTAACATTTGTGGTGTCTTACGTACATATAAATGCTAAAGGTATTTCATTAGTACATGATAAACACTCAAATATTAAGCCTCATTCCTAAACTATTATTCAAACTATTAATAATGTATTAGAGTTTTAATAATATTGCTTTTTAAAAATTAATTACTGGGACATGATATTATAATAGTAATACATTTCCATATAAGAAAACTCAATTGGATGATAATTTTCTCACAGATTCAGGCATGCATGAAACTGGATAAGTCAAGAAATTGGACAGGTAATGAAGTTCAAAATCACTTTCTCAATTTCTAAAGTTTTAGAAAAACTGCCACTTGCTGGGTAACTCTCTTGAATGGTGATGCAGGCTAGTTACACAAAGAATATTTAATGGCAACAATTGTTTATATTAGTGGGTATCAATCAGAAATATCTTGTTCATTTCATTTGAGATAGAGGATTGATTTCTTGCAAAACTAGCAAGTTTTTAACTGACCTTGATCTCTCTACTGAATGCTTCCAGTTAAGAAACCACATTGAAATGATTTTCCTGGTACACTTTTTCATTCTATGGGGGGAAAAAATTAAAACTGTATTTCCTGCTGTTCGGGAAAAAGTTGACCAAATCATTATATCACTTGTTAAATCACTTTATTCAGACAGTTTCACTCTGTTCTTCCTTTCTTATAAATAAATAATTTGCATTAAATGATTTTCTTTAAATCTCCTCTTGATTGTTATCAGAGTTTAATATAACAAAATCCTCTCTTTTACTGCCATTTATAACTTTTTTTTAAAATTAAATTTTGATCATACAGAAATGTTAAAAGAATTTTACAGCGTGAACCCATATAAAAGCAATAGATTCTACCAGTGGCATGTATGGTACACATTAGGCGATTTAGCACATAGTATTCCATGCATATTATTTTTGATGCAATAAAAGTACACTGCAGAAACAAAACACTTCCATCAAATACTTCACTTTCATAACACCAACTATAATTCAGTATTGTTTAGGTTTGTTTCCTTGATGAAAACTTTTGTACAATAAAAGGCACAAATCTTAAATGTACATCTGCCAAATTATGACAAATGCATACATCTTTGTTAGCAAGATATAAAACATTACAATCACCTAAAATAATTTCATTTTGATTTATCCCAGGAGATAACCACTGCAATGCAAAAGATTTGGATCAATTTTGGTAAAATGAAAAACTAAAAAATGGAGAGATATCATTCACTTTAAATAAAAGACAATTAAGTAAAGATTTAATGATATTTATTAGCCTCTAAATCTTTGGATTGATCACAAGAATATTTTCTGTGAAAAACAACAATATGTCAAAGATACTTTTACTCTGCATTACTAATATTCATTTTCAATTTGCTTCTTTCATAAAATGAAAGAAACCTAACCTTGGGAAATCATTCTTAAATGGTAATATTATGCCATCTCCTTAAACAAATTTGCTACACTATAGTTGATAGACAAATCTTTACAATAGGGTTGAGAACAGATTTTATTGCTGTACTAAATGGCTACTGAAACAGAAAACACATACCTTGCTTTTAAATCTTTTATAATGTTCTCTTTCTTGCTTCTACAACTAGGGTTTCCTTATTCGTTTTTTAAAATGCTGGTCCCTTTATTGACTCAAAGATTACTATCAGATGTCACCTACATCACTTAACCATATATCATAATGCCCATTAAACTATGTGCCTATGAACATATGGAAATAACACTAAATAATGTGGGCACAGAGGCTCAGTGCACCCATGAATCAGAATAAGTAATAAAACGTTGTTTACTGACTAGAGATGTGGTACTTTAAGACAGGGTTACAAAAGGACCCCCGAGCCCTCTTTAAGAGAATATGTCAAATGATATCATTGAATATCATTTTCATGCAAGCTAACAAAACAGGAGCTATACCTAAGCTATAGCAATTCATCATCTAGAGAGAATCACTTGAGTTTAGGAATTTGCTAAGACCCTAATAGTGTCATTCTGTCTTTCTCAAGTAGAGAGATGGGTGCAGGGCTTAACTGCATATATCAGTTCAGTTCAGTTGCTCAGTTGTGTCCAACTCTGTGACCCCATGGGTTGCAGCACGCCAGGTTTCCCCATCCATCACCAATTCCTGGAGCTTACTCAAACTCATGTCCATCGAGTCAGTGATGCCATCCAACCATCTCATCCTCTGTCATCCCCTTCTCCTCCTGCCCTCAATCTTTCCCAGTATTAGGGTCTTTTCAAAAGACTCAGCTCTTCAAATCAGGTGGCCAAAGTAATGAAGCTTTAGCTTCAGTATCAGTCCATCCAGTGAATATTCAGGACTGGTTTCCTTTAGGATTGACTGGTTTGATCTCCTTGCTGTCCAAGGAACACTCAAGTCTTCTCCAACACTACAGTTCAAAAGCGTCGTTCTTCAGCACTCAACTTTCTTGATGGTCCAACTCTTATATCCATACGTGACTACTAGAAAAACCATAACTTTTAACTATGTGGACCTTTGCTGTCAAAGTGAAGACTTTTTTTTTTTTTTTTTTTAATGCGCTCTCTGTGTTTGTCATAGCTTTTCTTCCAAGGAGCAAGCATCCTCTATTTTCATGGTTGCAGTCACTATCTACAGTGATTTTGGAACCCAAGAAAATAAAATCTGTCACTGTTTCCACTATTTCCCCATCTATTTACCATGAAGTGATGGGACTGGATGCCATGGTAAGTTTTTGAATGTTGACTTTGAGTCAGCTTTTTAACTCTTTTACCCCCTCAAGAGGCTCTCTAGTTCCTCTTCACATTCTACCATTAGAGTGGTATCATCTGAATATTGGAATACTCAGATGAAGCTAGTGGTAAAGAGCCCACCTGCCAATGTAGAAGACATCAGAGAGATGGGTTCGATCAGTGGATCCCCTGAAGAAAGGCATGGCAACCCATTCCAGTATTCTTGCCTAGAGAATCCCATGGACAGAGAAGACTGATGGGCTATAGTTTATGGGGTCACAAAGAGTCAGACACAACTGAAATGACTTAGTAGCATACATTTGCATATCTGAGGTTGTTTATATTTTTCCCAGCGATCTTGATTCCAGCTTGTGTTTAATCTAGCCTAGCATTTCTCATGATGCACTCTGCATATAACTTAAGTAAGCAGGATGACAATAGACTGCTTTGACATACTCTTTTCCCAATTTTGAACCAGCCCATTGTTCCCTGTCTAGTTCTAACTGTTTCTTCTTGACCTGCATACAGGTTTCTTAGGAGGCAGGTAAGGTGGTCTGGTATTCCCATCTCTTAAAGAATTTTCCACAGTTTGCTGTGATCTCCACACTCAAAGGCTTTAGTGTTGTCAACAAAGAGAAAGTAGATGCTTTTTTTTCTGGAATTCTCTTGCTTTTTCTATGATCCAATGGATGTTGGCAATTTGATGTCTGATTCCTCTGCCTTTTCTAAATCCAACTTATACATCTGAAAGTTGTTGGTTCACGTACTGTTGAAGCCTAGCCTGAAGGATTTTGAGCATTAGTGAAATGAACACAATTGTGCAGTAGTTTAAACATTCTCTGATATTGCCCTTCTTTGGGATTGAAATGAAAACTGACTTTTCCATCCCTATGGCCATTGTTTAGTTTTCCAAATTTGCTGGCATACTGAGTATAGCATTAACAGCATCATTTTTCAGGCTTTGAAATAGTTCAGCTGGAATTCTATCACCTCCACCAGCTTTGTTCACAGTAATGCTTTGTAAGGCCCATTTGACTTCACACTCCAGGATGTCTGGCTCTAGGTGAGTGACCACAACCTTGTGGTTATCCAGGTCATTAACACCTTTGTACAGTCCTCCTGTGTATTCTTTTCATCTCTTCTTAATCTCTTCTGCTTCCTTACCATTTCTGTCCTTTATTGTGACCATCTTTGCATGAGATTTTCCCTTGGTATCTCCAGCTTTCTTAAAGAGATCTCTAGTCTTTCCCATTTTTTGTTTTCCTTTATTCTTTTTACATCATTCATTTAAGAAGGCTTTCTTGTTTCTCCTTGTTCTTCTCTGGAACTCTGCATTCAGATGGGTATATCTTTCCCTTTTCCCCTTTGCCTTTTCCTTCTTTTTCCTCAGCTGTCTGTAAAGCTTCCTCACACAATCACTTTGCCTTTTTCCATTTCTTTTTCTTTGGGATGGCTTTGGTCACCGCCTCCTGTACAATGTTAGGAACTTTGGTCCATAGTTCTTCAGGTACCATGTCTACCAGATCTAATCCCTTGAATCTATTTGTCACCTTCACTGTATAATCATAAGGGATTTGATTTAGGTCATACTAGAATGACTGAATGGTTTTCTGTATCTTCTTCAATTTGAGCCTGAATTTTGCAATAAGAAACTGATGATCTGAGCCATAGTGAGTTCCTGGTCTTATTTTGCTGACTGACTAGAGCGTCTTCATCTTCAGCTACAAAAAATATATAGCTGATTTTGGTATTGACCATCTGATGATGTCCATATGTAGAGTCATCTCTTGTGTTGTTGGAAGACAGTGTTTGCTATGACCAGTGCATTCTCCTGACAAAATTCTGTTAGCTTTTGCCTTGCTTTGTTTTGTACTCCAAGGCCAAACTTGCCTTTACTCCAGGTATCTCTCTTGACTTCCTACTTCTGCATTCCAATCCCCTATGATGAAAAGGACATCTTTTTTGGTGTTAGTTCTAGGAGGTCTTGTAGGTCTTCATAGAACTGATCAACCTCATCTTATTCAGCATTAGTGGTTGGAACATAGACTCAGATTACTGTAATGTTGAATGGTTTTCCTTGAAAACAAACAGAGATCATTCTGTCATTTTTGAGATTGCACCCAAATACTGCATTTTGGACTCTCTCATTGACTATGAGGGCTATTCTGTTTCTTCTATGGAATTCTTGCCCACAGTAATAGATATATAATGGTCATCTGAATTAAATTAATCCATTCTCATCCATTTTAGTTCACCGATTCCTAAAATGTTGATATTTACTCTTGCCATCTCCTGCTAGACCACGTCAATTTACTTGATTTAATGGACCTAACATTCCAGGCTCCTATGCAATATTCTTCTTTACAGTATCAGACTTCACTTTCACCACCAGAACCCTATAAATATACAAAGCACAAGTGAGAAATAAGTCACTATTATTTGTTCTTACAGCTAGACCCTCTTGACATATACAGCTAATGGGTGCTGCTAGAACAAAACATTATAAATGTGGCATTGTCTTAATTGTTGTTTTAGTCCTTGTCATATCCAACCATTTGCGACCCCATGGATTGTAGCCAGCAAGTCTTCTCTGTCAATGGAATTTCCCAAGCAAGAATACTGGACTGGGTTGCCATTTCCTTCTCCAATTTGAGAAGTGACTTGAAGAAAGACTCAATATAAGACTCTTAAATCTCAGTCTCATAAAGTCAACATAACTACAATTAGCTTGTGATGAAGGGAATGGGGTCATGAATGTAATATGTGTAGCAAATCTAAGAGCTGTCTAGAAATAGCTTTGGATATAGCTTTTAGTTCTTGGAGATCTACAGAATAAAATAGCTAAGAAGCCATGCAAGTTTTAATAGAACTTTCCTATTAAATGAATGCATGAGGAAATAAACCCATAAGCCTTAACTAAGAATATCTATAACTTTGAGGGCTTCCCTGGTGGCTCAGCAGCAAAGAATGTGCCTGCAGGAAATGCAGTTCAATCCCTGGGTCAGGAAGACCCTCTGGAGAAGGAAACAGCAACTCACTTCAGTATTTTTGCCTAGGAAATCCCATAGATAGTGGAGCCTGGTGGGCTACAGCCTATGCGGTTGCAAAAGAGTCAGACACAACTTAGCAACTAACCAACAGAGACAATGAAGATTTTGAACTTTACCCTTTAATGATAAGGAAGTAGTTAATTTCTTTGGAAATGAAAAAATAAGTAAAAACCCCATTTATTTTCAAAAAATACAGGGGGTGAAGTGGAGAGGGAAGAGGGAAATTATTTGCTTTAATGGTAAAACAAAGGATGCATTTTTTTGTAATTGTAAATATGAGCCACTGTCAATAATAAACAAAAAGTAAAATGTGCATGCATTAAAACATGCTAGAAACCAGCTATATTGAAGGATATTTCCCTCTCCAGCAGTCTTCTGAATTACAAAATTTGGCAAATGATATTTGGTTATCTTGGTTATTTCCTTGAGTGAAGTTTATTGAATTTTCCTTAAAAATAAACATACTTCTATCAAAGTGTCTATAAACTTAATTTAAATGTTCTAAGCACTTTACTTTTAATTCTATTTACATGTAATTCAAAGTGGGAAAGAAAACATAGGCTTTTTTTTTTTTTAAATAGTAACTTCATTTTGTATCACTCAGTTTTAGTACATAATCTACATAGAACATAATCTGCTTCCCCGGTGGTTCAGCAGTAAGCAATCCACCTGCAATGTGGAAGATACAGGAGACCCGGGTTCAATCCCTGGATTGGGAAGATCCCCTGAAGAAGGAAATGGCAACCTACTCCAGTATTCTTGTCTGGAGAATCCCATGGACAGAGGAGCCTAGTAGGTGACAGTCCATAGGGTCATAGTGTCTGACCTGACTGAAGTGACAGCATGCATGCAGTACATAATCCAGTGAACACAAGACAGTTAATACTTTGTGTTGATTATACTTAAAATATACATTGCATCGAACAAAAATAAGCTGAATTAGAAAAGGAATCAAGTATGTGTTGAGATCACTATTTTTGTCAGTTGTTTCATATAAAAACCAATAGGAATCAATTTGAAAAAAGCATAATAGTTATATAATTACACTAAATTCAATTAACAAAATAAAGTATTTGCTTTCCAGGAAAATAATGTACTAATTAAATTTAGCATTTAGTTTTGAGGTTTTCAAGGTTTTTTTTAAACTTTCTAAAATTAGGATATATAATCTTACTACACTGGTTTTAATATTTGCATTAAAAATAACTGAATAGCAATTAAATTTTAAAATCTATGAGAAGGTATATTCTCACCAATTACTTTACAGTGTCACCACTTTTTTTGAAAATAGAAATGACCTTAGAGGTCATATGATGAGACCAAGAAACTGAGGTTAAATTATTTGCCAAAACTACTTTGCAAATTAAAATTCAAGGAACTGACATTTAGCCATATTATCAGATGTTCAATTTACAAATTCATTAACATAAAATTTCAAAGAAGGAAGCAATATAATTTTCCCTATTTTATCAGGAATTATGGAATTTTCCAGAACAGTGAAGAGCTTATAGATTGCAGGTCTTTATTAATATTTGTTGAAGTGAGTTGAACTGAAATAATTTAAAATAGGTTTTAGTATTTATTGTAATTTCTTTTGGAATCTTTGTGAAGGTAATGCTCTTAATTTCAACAGGTAAGAATAAAATCTACATTTATGTATGGGGATGTAGCAATCAATTCTATAGCATTGATAAATAAAATCAAACATCAACTATTTCAGGAAAAGAATATAAATTATTAAGAAAATAAAAATTAGGTAGCATTAAAAAAGAGAAAATTGATTTCTCACACTACTTTTTTTGGTAAACTTTGTTACTATGTTCCTTTGTAATAATTTATTTACAGAAATATGTATATGTCCATATCAGATCAATGTCCATATGCTATTTCATAATTTAAACTGCTATTTTAACATTTAAAAATAAGAAATTAACTTTCAATCTAGGATGCTAAAGTTTCTGTGGGATTTTTCTATGGAATATAGTTATAATTTCCTCCCTTCTCTGGTACTTCTTAGCTCTGTCACCTTAAGCAAATTATTTAACATTGGAATACCTTTAGATCCTGGATGATTTCTCAGCACGATCTGGGCACCAATCTGCATTACTGCTGCTTTGATATGAACTCTCACCACTCCCACACCGTATTCCCAGTCCATACTCAAGCTCAAAGTGGTTCATCTCCACCAATGCTGGAATCCCAAGAATACTGACTTAAATTCTCAAAGTTTCTTTTCTTCCAAAAATCCTTTTGGGGAAATTGATCCAAATGAATTTTCTCCCTTAGTAATTAGAGTTGGACAATAATATAAACCAAAACATTTTTTTGGCCAGTGTTGCACATCAGGACAAATTTATTCTGTAACTTGAACATCTTAGACCAAAATAGTCATTAGTGGATTGTCTTATCCTTCATTTATGAAGGGAGAAAATTGTAACTATATTCCAAAGAGTCAGATGCAACTTAGCGACTGAACAGCAACAGCAGTGCAGTATCAGCTCTGGGCAGTGAGAATATCCAGCCTCATTTTAGTACTACTGGTAATTGATGATACTTTTTGTCTTCTTCCTTTTACACTGACCAATGGATAGCCTAAATTTACTACTTAAAGAACAGTAAAAGACAAAAATAGCAAAAGGAAATTGGGACAAAGTGAGCTCAATTTGGTCTGTGTCAACAGGTGGCTTAGGGAAAATTATAATACTCTACAACAAAGGATAAAATACCATTCAATTTTTTCACCAATGTTACTGCCACTCTTCCATTAAAAAAATGTATACTCTAAACATTTTTTCCCTTTTAATCCACTATACAAAGCCACAAGTAAACTATGAAAGAAAATACCTTTCATATAGTAATAAGCAGGCACTTAGAAACTCGGTGAAAGATCATACCGTTTCCAAGTGGACAGAGTGCTTAACTCCATTAAGGCCATAGGCTGATTAAATCACACACATTACATTTCAACGGTGTTTCAGCCAATTAAGCCAGCTCAATTCATCTCTGCTTTCTGGGGTCATAAAGACATTAGAAACAGATTTACGATCCAGCCTGTTAGTGAAATGACTGGTAGAGTTGTTCTAAAATCAGGGTGGCTAAATTAATAATAAAAAAAATTTTAAGTGATCTGAAATAAGTAATTTTTTAAATATTTAAAGCCACCATGATACAGCCTTAATTACATTCCAAAAATGCTTTTCCTTTTCTTTCTCTGAGTAGACTTAGGAAGCAGTGAACTGAGCAAACCAACCAGCTGGAACAGAGGAAGAAATAAGCTGAATTCATTTTCATCAGGTGACCCTGCTGTGGAACTATCTTCTTGTAGAGTTAAGTTCCCTTGCCTGATAATTCCAGGAGGCAGCACACAGGACAGGGTAGATTTGATCCCTAAAGTAACATGAATCTAGTAAATGCAGTTTAGCCAATTAGGTTGTGCAATTTCTAGAACTATACAGACTCTGTGTCTGATACGCATGCTGGATTCACAAGCTAACCACAAGCACCATCTATTATCAGATTTTAACCAAAATGTAAATTTAAAAATGACCATTATGGGTTAAAGAAATTTCTGTAAAATTGACAGTAGCAAATGCTACATGAGTAGATTTCTATTTTATTATGCTGAAAAGAATCATGAGTTTTTATTGTTCATGATACAGTTTATAAAGGGTTTAAAGATAGTTTATACTAAAGATAGTTTATACTGAGCTAATTTTGACTCGTTTTTAATCAGAAAAATGATGGTGCAAGATTTATTTTTCTATGATGGACTTACTATCAGAAATCTGAATATGGTTAAGTATGGGTCAATCTTTAGAACACATTTCCTTTATCATGAATAAACCATTTGATTCAAGACTCAACTTGAAATCAATTTCTCTGGTAATTGGTTAGAGTATGACTCTCCTTAAAAGAGACTATCATATTAATAGTGGCTTACATAAAATATGATTTATTGTTGTTTAATTTCTTTGCTTTTTTTTAAATCTAAAGCCCCACAGATGCAGATACAGGACTGCTATGATGGGTCTATTAGAAAAATTCATACAGAGACCGGTCATCGTCTAACTTACTGCTTCATCTTTCTTGTGCTGTTTACCTCCAAGCCATTGTGCAATAGGGTAAACCTGCCAGTTCTGCATTTCAGCCAGCAGAGAGGTAAAAAGAAAAAAGGAGAAGAAACATTTAAGAGCACAATCCAGAAGATGTATATTTCATTTGTATGTATATTTCATTTGCATGTATATGTCATTTGCATAATTTAGCCATATGGAAATACGTGGCTGCTAAGGTGGATGGATAATGTAACAATGTCCGGGCCAGACCTGTACTCAGCCTAAAATCCTATTATCATAGGGGAAAAAAAGGACAATGTACTAGGAGACCACTAGCAGACTCCATTACAAATAGGGAATATGTAATCACCTTAAATAGATAAGAAACAAGAAAAGGTGTTCCAGGAAGTCAAAGAAGGAAAACTGCACATAATCCAGTGTGTAAGGGAGGTTTATCCCTATCTAGTCTAGTAATGAGGTGTTGAAAAGTGCATCTTCTGATAAAGCTGCAATCTGCAGTGCTCCATAGACTAACCACCAACAAATGCAAACTGACACTTCTGAAATGGATTAGTGTGCATATCAACAATCTCCTAATGGCTTTCATCCTTTCTATCACATTTGACCTTGCCTTTTGGAGGCATTTGATAAATGATTAATTATTCATTCTAGAACTTGATCCTTGAACAACTAAACTACTTCCCGGAAGCAAATATGGATGTGTATTAGAGCATCAGAATCAATCAATTATTCATTGATTGTATGCCTTGTGTTTGCCTAGTGTGTGCCAATCTCCAAGTTAGGCAGTCCGCGATATATAAAAATAATGGAATATGTTGTCTCTGACTTCAAAGGACTTACAATTAGAATGAAACAAATACTAAACAGGATGTGCATGCTGGGGTTGTTATGATTGACTATTTTAGTGTCTATCTTCAGGGTCTTCAACTCAGTGCTACAAGTCTGAGCCAAATTACAACCTATTTTCAGAGAAATTGGGGAGAAAAGAGGGTTCAAGCCAAGCAAACAAAATATGTAACTGTATAACAAAAATTTGGGAGTGATGAGTGAGAAAGAGAAATATCACATATCCAAATTTTAGATTAAAATGTTAATATACTATGTTTTTCAAAGTCACTCAGTCATGTCCGACTCTTTGTAACCCCATAGATATATAGTCCATAGGAATTCTCCAAGCCAGAATACTTTAGTGGGTAGCTGTTCTCTTCTCCAATGGATCTTCCTAACCCAGGGATTGAACCCAGGTCTCCTGCATTGCAGGCGGATTCTTTACCAGCTGAGCTATGAGGGAAGCACCAATAGGATAATACTATTATTATCACACAAAAAGAAACAGAAGCAAATACAGAACTCAGATGTTAGTAATGCAGTGGGTTGGTTACTGATGAGACTGTTGTTCAGTCACTCAGTCGTATCTGACTGTTTGCAACCCCATGGACTGTAGCCCACCAGACTCTTCTGTCCATGGGATTCTCCAGGCAAGAATAATGGAGTGGGTGGCCATTTCCTTCTGCAAGGGATTTTCAACCCAGAGGTTGAAACTGCATCTTCTGCACTGGCAGGAAGATTCTTTAACACTGAGCCATCAGAGAAGCCCTACTGATGAGAAGGAAGAGGGGAAAATGTATAATCACATACTGAGAGTGGAAGGGGGGGGGGAACATGGAATAAGGGAAAGGAAGGCTGGATGCAAAGAGTTATGTCTCAGAGAGAAGAGCAGCGTTGGAACACAGGACAGCTGGGCAGAGAGTCTATTGCAAATCAGGGCAGTGAAGCAGAGAAAAGCTCATGTTTGGACTATCTGAAGTGAAAAAGTTGCTCAATCGTGTCCGACTCTTTGCAACCCCATAGACTATATAGTCAGTGAAATTCTCCAGGCCAGAATACTGGATTGGGTAGCCTTTCCCTTCTCCAGGGGATCTTCCCAACTTGGGGATCGAACCCAGGTCTTCCACATTGCAGGCAGATTCTTTACCAGCTGAGCCATAGGGAAGCCCAAGAATACTGGACTGGGTAGCCTATCCCTTTTCCAGCAGATCTTCCCAACCCAAGAATCGAACCTGGGTCCCCTGCATTGCAAGCGGATTCTTTACCAACTGCGCTATCAGGGAAGCTCCTGGACTATCTGAATTTAGAAAATTTTTACACAATGAAGGGTTCATTCTCAATGCCTGAGTTTGGTAAGACTTCCATAGTTTTGAGCTTATCAGGAGCCTCCTTATTTCCATTTCCTTTGAAGTTACAGATGTTCTTTCACATAATTTTACATGTTCACATATCTCAGAATGCCAGGAGTTTATTTTTGAAAAGTAATTTTCTCTGTTGTCAAGGATCAACAGCTGATCCCACCATGATATAATAATACAATGCAATAAAGGAAGGAAAGGGAAATCTGTGAGGGGGTAGGTTTAGTGGGAACTTTATCACTTCCCCTTGCAAATTCTCCTGAACTTCTCCTTTTACGGATTGCTTTACATGTATATTTAGCAGGATTCTTGGGAAAGTTATCACACCAATGAGTTTAAGTAAAGGCTGTTAAACCACAAGCTGGATGTTTTGTGATTTTTCAGGACAAAATTTGGAGGCAGATAAAGCCATCATCTCAGAGTAGGATTGGTCATTTGAAAGAACAAGCATATGGTAGGGGGTAAGGGGGAAGACTTAAATTGAAGAAAGTAGGGAAAACCACTACACCATTCAGGTATGACATAAATCAAATCCCTAACAACTATACAGTGGAAGTGAGAAATAGATTTAAGGGACCAGATCTGATAGACAGAGTACCTGAACTATGGACAGAGGTTTGTGACATTGTACAGGAGACAGGGAGCAAAACCACCCCCAAGAAAAAGAAATACAAACAAACAAACAAAATGGCTGTCTGAGGGGACCTTACAAATAGCTGTGAAAAGAAGAGAAGCAAAAAGCAAAGGAGAAAAGGAAAAATATACCCATTTGAATGCAGAGTTCCAAAGAATAGCAAGGACAGATAAGGAAGACTTCCTCAGCAATCAATGCAAAGAAATAGAGGAAAACAATATAATGGGCAAGACTAGAGATCTCTTCAAGAAAATTAGAGATACCAGGGGAAATTTTCATGCAAAGATGGGCTCAATAAAGGACAGAAATGGTATGGACCTAACAGAAGCAGAAGATACTGAGAAGAGGTGTCAATAATACACAGAAGAACTGTACAAAAAAGATCTTCATGACCCAGATAATTACAATGGTGTGATCACTCACCTAGAGCCAGACATCCTGGAATGTGAAGTCAAGTGGGCCTTAGGAAGCATCACTACGAACAAAGATAGTGGGAGTGATGGAATTCCAGCTGAGCTATTTCAAATCCTAAAAGATGATGCTGTGAAAGTGCTGTACTCATTATGCCAGCAAATTTTGAAGACTCATCAGTGGCCACAGGACTGGAAAAGGTCAGTTTTAATTCCAATCCCAAAGAAAGGCAATGCCAAAGAATGCTCAAACTACCACACAATTGCACTCATCTCACACGCTAGTAAAGTAATGCTCAAAATTCTCCAAGCCAGGCTTCAGCAATACGTTAACCATGAACTTCCAGATGTTCAAGCTGGTTTTAGAAAAGGCAGAGGAACCAGAGATCAAATTGCCAACATCTGCTGGATCATAAAAAAGCAAGAAAGTTCCAGAAAAATGCCTATTTCTGCTTTGTTGACTACACCAAAGCCTTTGACTGTGTGGATCTGTGGAAAATTCTGAAAGAAATGGGAATACCAGACCACCTGACCTGCCTCTTGAAAAACCTATATACAGGTCAGGAAGCAACAGTTAGAACTGGACACGGAACAACAGACTGGTTCCAAATAGGAAAAGGAGTACATCAAGGATGTATATTGTCACCCTGCTTATTTAACTTATATGCCGAGTACATCATGAGAAACACTGGACTGGAAGAAACACAAGCTGGAATCAAGACTGCCGGGAGAAATATCAATACCTCAGATATGCAGATGACACCACCCTTATGGCAGAAAGTGAAGAAGATCTAAAGAAGCCTCTTGATGAAAATGAAAGAGAGTGAAAAAGTTGGCTTAAAGCTCAACATTCAGAAAACTAAGATCATGACATCTGGTCCCATCACTTCATGGCAAATAGATGGGGAAACAGTGGAAACAGTGACAGACTTTATTTTGGGGGGCTCCAAAATCACTGCAGATGCTGATTGCAGCCATGAAAAAAAAGACGCTTAATCCTTGGAAGCAAAGTTATGACCAACCTTGACAGCATATCAAAAAGCAGAGACATTACCTTGCCAACAAAAGTCCATCTAGTCAACCTATGGTTTTTCCAGTGGTCATGTATTGATGTGAGAGTTGGACTGTGAAGAAAGCTGAGGGCCAAAGAATTGATGCTTTTGAACTGTGGTGTTGGAGAAGACTCTTGAGAGTCCCTTGGACTGCAAGGAGATCCAACCAGTCCATCCTAAAGGAGATCAGTCCTGAATGTTCATTGGAAGGACTGATGTTGAAGCTGAAACTCCAATACTTTGGCTACCTGATACGCAGACGTGACTCATTTTAAAAGACCCTGTTGCTAGGAAAGATAGAGGGCAGGAGGAGAAGGGGACAATAGAGCATAAAATGGTTGGATGGCATCACTGACTCAATGGACATGAGTTTGTGTAAACTCTGGGAGTTGGTGATGGACAGAAAGGCCTGGGGTGCTGCAGTCCATGGGGTCACAAAGAGTCAGACATGACTGAGCGACTGAACTGAACTGAACTGAAGGAGGAAGACAGTCCTTAAACAACAAAACTGCTTAAGAATTTCACTGCAAAAATAGCTCAACAATCTTTCATTCTATATCAAATGCCAGGGTTATTTGACCTATTTTCTATAAAGTCTTAGTAGATTTTTTTTGCTTCTCCTCAGTATGTTAATTTGCTGCTCAATGGAAAAGTGACCGTTAGATACAAAAACTTAAAAATTCTTGCTTAAGGTTAAGTTCACCTAAGAATTTTTTTTTAATTTATATGTCCTTCAAATTTCAACATCTCCCTTAAAGATTTTTGAAAAATATTCAGTCTCATTTTAAATGTTTAGTTTATTAAGTGCATTGTGTACTTCTAAACTGTACTAACCATTTACACTTTATTTACATTATTAAACCACACTAAATCAGCATACCAAACCTACTGAGGCACTAACTACTTTTAAGTAATAACATGTAAGAGATATGCTTCGATTATTAAAGAGGGTAACAGAAAGATGATGAAAATGGTTCAAAAGTTATAGAACTCATACAAAAAGAAATGTATGACCTAAAGAGGCCTATATATATTTAAGAAATTGAATCAATCATTAATAACCTTGCAAAAGAGAAACCATCAGGTCCAAAGTGTTCATTAGTGATTTCTACCAAGAATTCAAGGAAGAATTTATGTCAAGTCTCTACAATCTGTTTCAGAAGGTAAAAGCAGAGGGAATACTTCCAACTTCATTCTTCAAGGTCAGCATTAGCATCCTATGGATATTTCAAGAAAACTTGTAGATCAATCTCTCTCATGAGCACGAATGCAAAAATTGCTAACAAAATATTAGCAAATCAAACCCAACCAAATATATAATGAATTTTTATCCATAATCAGGTGGGATTCATCACAGACATGCAAAGTTGGTTTGACATTCAAAAATACATTAATGTAATCTATTGCATCAACAGAATAAGTAGAAAAATCACATGATCTACCAATCACAGAGAACCATTTGGCAAAGCCCAACACTCATTCATAAAAACTTTCAATAAACTAAAAATAAAAAGGGAAAATTTCAACCTGAGAACAGATATATGCAATAAACCTACAGCTTACTTGATACTTAGTGGTAAATAACAGTTTCCCAACCAAGATCAGGAGCAAAGCAAGATAGTCACCTCTCACCACTGTCCTTCAATATTGTACTGAAAATAAAAAGTAATGCAAAAAGACAAAAAAGGAAAATTTAAATATACAGATTAGGAAAGGAGAAATAAAACTGCCTTTTTTTTACAGATGATATGTTCATTTATGCAGAAAATCTGAAATAATTAATCTGAAAGAATCAATAGAAAAATTTCTAGACACAAGATTAATATACAAAAGTCAATCACTTTCCTATATACGAAAAATGAGTAAGTTAAGTTTGAAATTAAAAACACAATACCATTTGTAGCACTCAAAAAATGACATTTTAGGTATAAATCTAGCAATCTGTATAAAATTTGTTTCAGAAAAGACATAAACTATAATAAAAATACTAAAAAGGAAGTAAATAAATAAAGAGATATGTGTTCATGGATGAGAAGACTCAATAGACAGCAAAGAGTGTTTTTAGAGCAGTGAAACTATTCTATATTAATATTGTCCAGGCCCACAAACTGTACAAAATCAAGGATGAGCCCTAATGTAAACTATGGACTTTCATTGGCATTGATTTGTCAATGTAGGTTCATCAGTTATACAAATATAAAATTCTGGGTGTGGTATGTTGATACTGGGGGAGACTCTGCTTATGTGGGGACAGGGAGTATATGAGAAACATCTGTACCTTCCACTCAATTTTACTGTGAACCTAAAACTGCTCTACAAAATAGTCTATTTAAAAAGAAGCAAAGGAGATACAGAAGTATATAGAATCATTGAAAGGAAGAAAACAGGAATGAGACTGTGAAACTATATGCAAAACTGATTAATGTCCTATAGGGCAATGCAACTATAATTGTGTTTGATCTTTTCTCTTGCACAGAAACCATTTGCATATTTGTAGAACAAAATCATTTACATTGCACTTAGACAAAAACCTATTGCACTGCTATATATTTTCAACAAGGTAACCTCTAGCCTTACAGAGTTGTAAAATGTATTAGTCAACAGTAAATAATACTAAAACAAACATGTATACCTACAGAGAATGAGGTAATATTTGGACTGACTTGTTCTGCATCAATACAAAATGGCAACAGCCATCTTTTGCTTATTTCCAAGTTTCCAGCTTTTTTTCTTAATACTGTACTGCTCCTAATGATTTAAAATAATTTCCAAATGTCTATATTACAAAAATGTCTTGCTTCACTTTGGTTTTACTAGGTTTATTTTATAAGTTCTGCTGAAGGTACTGGTTGATACACCTTGTAGTATGGTTAGCAAATCAAAAATCATACAGTGCTGAATAAGTACTAAGAAGATAAAAGCAATTTCCTTTTAAAAATTTTAAAAGGAACCTAGGATTACATTTAAATATAATTTATTTTATATTCACTCTATGAACTTATTATTATTATAATTTTTATTATTGCTCTTAATATCATGAAATGAAAGAGCTGATCTATAAAGGCTTTATACTGAATATGATTCCCAAGATAGGATATCAATAGGAATTTAAATCTCAGATATTCATGTTTGTTTTATCTTCAATATCAGTAAATATGGTTACATGGTCTCTCCACTGTTTCTGTTTGAGTAATTGATTTGTTAAATTGTGTCCTGGTGTTTAAAAATGGCCTATTCTTCTTGGACTATTTAAATAAATACTTTTATTGTCATTAAAAGTAAAAACAATTTTCAGTAAATATGTTTGTTCCTGAACTCTGAATGACATTTTGTAAAAAGACACTTCCTTTCAAAAAACTATTCTCTTTTGCCATGAAAAATGTCTTTATTCCATAACATAATATATACATGAGAAAGTTGTTTAATATAAAAAATTGTGTGGGTATTTGTGTGCTAAGTTAGGGTAGATGGGACGGTGATGTGTATTTGTCTGTGTAATGCCTAGTAACCACTGTATTGTTAATCTCTCTTACTTAAAACTCATATTAAAATTATTCTAATTCTAAACTAATATTAATTCTACCAGTACCAGGGTCTATGAAACCCTGTAGGGTTTCTAGAATTAACCCTTCTAGAAATAACAACAACCAAAAAAAAAGATGTCATTTTCATCAGAGGGGACTGAAATGCAAACGTAGAAAGTCAAGAGATACATGGAATAACAGGCAAATTTGGCCTTGGAGTACAGAATAAAGCAGGACAAAGGTTAACAGAGTTTGGCCAAGAGACTGCACTGGTCATAGCAAACACCCTCTTCCAACAACAAAAGAAAAGACTCTGTGCATGGACATTACCAGATGATTAATATCAAAATCACATTGATTATATTATTTGCAGCTGAAGATGGAGAAGCTCTATCCAGTCAGCAAACCAAGACCCAGGAGCTGACTAGAGATCAGATCATGAACTCCTTATTGCAAAACTGAGACTTCAATTGAACAAAATAGGGAAAACCACTAGGTCATTCATGCATGACCTAAATCAAATCCCTTAGGATTATACAGTGGAAGCAATAAATAGATTCAAGGGATTAGATCTGATAGAGTGTCTGAAAACTATGGGTGGAGGTTCGTAACATTGTACAGGAGGTGGTGATCAAAACCATCCACAAGAAAAAGAAATGCAAAAAAGCAAAATGGTTGTCTGAGGAGGCCTTACAAATAGCTGAGAAAAGAAGAGAAGCAAAAGGCAAAGGAGAAAAGGTAAGACATACCCATCTGAATACAGAGTTCCAAAGAATAGCAAAGAGATAAGAAGCCTTCCTAAGTGATCAACACAAAGAAACAGAGGAAAACAATAGAATGGGAAAGACATAGATCTCTTCAAGAAAATTAGAAATACCAAGGGAACATTTCATGCAAAGATGGGCATAATAAAGGGCAGAAATGGTATGGACCTAAGAGAAGCAGAAGATATTAAAAAGAGGTAGCAAGATACACAGAAGAACTATAAAAAAGATATCTTAATGATCCAGATAACCACAATGGTGTGAGCACTCACCTAGAGTCAGGCATCTTGGAGTGCAAAGTCAAATGAGCCTTAGGAATCATCACCATGAACAAAGTTAGTGGAGGTGATGGAATTAGAGCTGAACTATTTCAAATCCTAAAAGATGATACCGTTAAAGTGCTGTACTCAATATGCCAGCAAATTTGGAAAATGCAGCAGTAGCCACAGAATTGGAAAAGGTCAGTTTTCATTTCAATCCCAAAGAAAGGCAATGACAAAAATGTTCAAACTACCTCACAATTGCACTCATCTCATACAATAGCAAAGTAATGCTCAAAATTCTCCAGCTAGGATTCAAGAGTACGTGAACTGAGAGCTTTCAGATGATCAAAGTGTATTTAGAAAAGGCAGAAAAACCAGAGATCAAATTGCCAACATCCACTGTATCATAGAAAAAGCAAGAGAATTAAAAAAAAAAAAAAAAAAACTACTTCTGCTTCATTGACTACACTGAAGCCTTTGACTTTGTGGATCACAGCAAACCATGGAAAATTCTTCCAGAGATAGGAATACCAGACCACCTTACCTGCCTCCTGAGAAACCTGTATGCAGATCAAGAAGCAACTGTTAGAACCATGCATGGAACAAGAGACTGGTTCCAAATTGCGAAAGGAGGACATCAAGGCTGTTTATTGTCACCCTACTTTTTTAACTTTTATGCAGAGTACATCATGCAAAATGCTGGGTTGGATGAAGGACAAACTGGAATCAAGATTGCCAGGAGAAATATCAATAACCTCAGATATGCAAATGGCACCATCCTTAGGGAAGAAAGCAAAGAGGAACTAAAGAGCCTCTTGATGAAAGTTAAAGAAGAGAGTTAAAAGCTGGCTTAAAACTCAACATTCAAAAAACTAATATCATGGCATCCAGTTCCATCACTTCAAGACAAATGGATGGAGAAACAATGGAAACAGTGACCGACTTAATTTTGGGGGGCTCCAAAATCACTGCTGATGGTGACTGCAGTTATGAAATTAAAAGACACTTGCTCCTTCAAAGAAAAGCTATGACAAACCTAGACAACATGCTAGAAAGCAGAGACATTACTTTGCCAACAAATGTCTGTCAAGTCAAAGCTATGGCCTTTCCAGTAGTCATGTATGGATATGAGAGTTGGACCATAAAGAAGACTGAGTGCCAATGCTTTTGAAGTGTGGTATTGTTGAAGACTCTTGAGGGTCCCCTTGGACTGCAACGAGATCAAACCAGGCAATCCTAAAGGAAATCAGTCCTGAATATTTATTGGAAGGACTGATGTTGAAGCTGAAACTCCAATACTTTGGCCACCTGATGAGAACTGACTCAGTGGAAAAGACCCTGCTGCTGTGAAAGACTGAAGGCGGGAGGAGAAGGGGATGATAGAGGATGGGATGGTTGGATGGCATCACCGACACGATGGACATGAGTTTGAGTAAGCTCTAGGAGTTGGTGATGGACTGGGAGGCCTGGCATGCTGCAGTCCAA
The DNA here is from genome assembly GCF_029378745.1 of Bos indicus. NCBI lineage: Eukaryota > Metazoa > Chordata > Mammalia > Artiodactyla > Bovidae > Bos > Bos indicus. The sequence goes on from NC_091786.1 coordinate 10,809,202, forward strand.
GGGGTCGCAAAGAGTCAGACACAACTGAGCAACTGAACTGAAGCTGGGAAAGATTGAAGTCAGGAGGAGAAGGGGATGACAAAGGACGAGAAAATTGAATGGGATCATCAGCTCATTGGACATGAATTTGAGCAAGCTCTGGAAGACAGTGAAAGACAGGGAAGCCACATTTCCACTTTTATCTAAAAATCATAGAAATTATATTTCAGGTGACTTTTTACATAACACAATTACTCTTGATAGTTTTTTTCAGATTTATTAATATAGTTCAAGTTTTATTAATAGCAAATTTACATTTTTCTTGATTGTAAACAAGAAATACATTTCATATGGAAACAATATAAGCTTATTTAGTCAGTAAATAGGTATAAGGAGTTTTAGTTAGTCTTACCACAAGAAAATAAAAGCAAGTTTCATTTTAAAAACTATACATGTGTTCCTGCATTGTACAGCATGGATAAAATCTGGATTATCTAGGGAATTCATTTTGTTCATGAAAACCTGGATTGTTGCATAAAACTACTTTTGAGCTGATAGTTTTTTGTGAGAATAGTTTTTGTCTCCTTGAATATCTAGCATATTTTAAGTATAAAACATAGTAGTTTTTAATATTTTTCTAGGAATGCTTATTCTCATGTGTGTGTGTGTGTGTGTGTGTGTGTGTGTGCGCGCGCGCGAGCGCCCATGCATGCTAAGTCACTTCAGCTGTGTCTGACTCTTTGAGACCCTATGGATTGTAGTCCGTCAGGCTCCTCTGTCCATGGGGATTCTCCAGGCAAGAATACTCAAGTGGTTTGCCATTTCCTTCTCAAGGGGATCGTCCCAACCCAGGGATCCAACCTGTGTTTCTTATGTCTCCTGCATTGGGAGGCAGGTTCTTTACCATTTCCCACATGGGAAGCCTATATATATATATATATATATATGTGTGTGTGTGTGTGTGTGTGTATATATACATATACATTTATATATGCTATTACCTCTGTAGAGCAATAAAAACTGTACTTTTTATTTAAGAGACTTTATAGTCTAATTTATTGAACCATTCTAGACATAGGGAATATTTCCAATTCACATGATATGAAATAAGTTTTTTTCCCTCAATTACAGACATACATACCATAGAGAGTTTTATACTTGGTTTTACAACCCACTCCAGTACTCTTGTCTGGAAAAATCCCATGGAAGGAGGAGCCTGGTGGGCTTCAGTCCATGGGGTCGCTAAGAGTCGGACACCACCGAGCGACTTCACTTTCACTTTTCACTTTCATGCATTGGAGAAGGAAATGGCAACCCACTCCAGTGTTCTTGCCTGGAGAATCCCAGGGACAGCAGAGCCTGGTGGGCTGCCGTCTATGGGGTCGCACAGAGTTGGACACGACTGAAGCGACTTAGCAGCTTACAACTCCAGCCACGTTTAAGGTTAAAAGGTGAAAGTGTTGGTTGCTCAGTCATGTCTGACTCTTTGCAACCACCTGGCCTATAGCCCACCAGGCTCCTCTGTCCATTGGATTCTCCAGGTAAGAAGACTGAAGTGGATTGCCAGTTCCTTCTCTAAGGGATCTTCCTGATCCAGGGATTGAACCTGGGTCTCCTGCAGACAGATTCTTTACCATATGATCCATGGCTAAAGTAAATACAAGCACAAAAATCACACCAGTGTAGGTTTTAAAGGAATGGCATGCTCTTTATAATGAGATATAAGACTGTACAGACAGACAAAAATGACTAAAAACCAAATCTTTTGATATTTCTCATCTGATAGAGAATAAATCCCCATCTCTACATCACAGTGCTCATCAATTGATCAGACGATAAAGCCAATTTTTCAATCATAGCCACCACCAAAGAAAAATGATGTATTGGCTATGAGGAAGTCAGACCTGGCCAACATCAGAAACAGAAGCACAGAGACAGAAAAAAGAAAATGATGAAAAAGAGTCAGTGAAGGTAAAGTTTATTGCTACTTGGGATTCCTTCCAGGGACACACAGAAAAAGTTCCTGAATCCAAGAATTCCACATCTTAACCACCATAGTTTAAATGGCTTTGGCAGCTGAATCCTCTTGGGTATCTTAGTGCAATCTCCATCAGCTATCAAAGATGATTTTTAAAAAGATAAAAACATGCCACTCTGCCAAATATAACCTGAGCATCTGTCAAAGATGTATTTAATTCAGTAATGAAGGAACCAGCAATCTGGGAGAGCGAGTTGTTTAATAATTGTTTTAAATTTGATAAATCTCATTTTTAAAGATGGTGTAACTGAAGATGTTTTAGCTCTAATAATGGGCAACACCTTAGCAAGATTTTACTTAAGATTATTAATCAAATTACTGAATTCTACACTTTAAATTGTGGCTTTAGAACTGCCATTCTAATAAGACCAAACTCTCTTAGACATTACGTGGATATAAAAATGCCAAATACTTGTACAGTTATTTAACACACACAAAAAAATTATAACATAGTTAACATAGCCCATATCTGTGGATTCAACCATAAATATAATCTAATTTTTTGTCTCTTTAGAGACATTTCCTACCTCCATCCAGACAGATCACTTAATGCTATTCTCTTTTATATTGAGAATATGTAAAATTGTCTCTTTTAAAATTCCAAGTCTAAATATATTTTTAATTTGATGGGCTAATAAAGTACACAAACGTATCTCTCATCAAGTTTTAAAGATTTTAAATATTTACTAAAACTCACACACTCACATATGAATACCTTAGAAAACAGAAATATTTCAAGTGATATGCAATGTAATTTTAGTTCTATCTTTGAAATACTGTTCCAATTTTGTCTGCAGTTTACTTTAAAATATTCACTTATAGGCAGTGTTATCCTAGAACTACAGTGGTCAATTTAACTTAAAGCATAGGTTCATTAGGTGCTTTAATTGAAAGCTTAAATCTGAAGAGGGATTAACTGATTGATTAAGGCAGTGATCCAAAGGTGACTATGACAGGCATGTCATTTCTCTTTATCTCTGATTAACTCCAGATGGCTTGGCTTAAATCAGAACTGTTTGTTCTGCTGTAATGTATCTGTGTAAAACATGTATTTGTGTAATACAAATTAGTTTCTATCATTCTTAAGCAGGAAATGATGTCAGTTTAATGTATAGTAGATGCGGTGTTAATTCATATGTGAAGTTTTCCAACTCGTTCATTTTAGCACCACCAAATCACATAAGCTGGACGTAAGAGCACTGAGACATTGAAATGCAGCAAATTGTAGAGAAATACTATTCTGGACATGATGCCAAGTCACCCTATACTCTCCCTCTTAGCACTCTTGCCCTATGCAATGGATCCTGGAAATTCTTATTGTGTTCATTTCTCTGATCTTATCTAACATGACTCGTCAGCTTCAACCCCTTTTCACATCATTCCGTGAACTAACTCAAGTTATTCTTAATGGTATATCTAAAATTCATATAGTATTACTGTATTCAATGTTTCATATACTTTTATTTCGCTTGCCTGATTATAAATATTCATATGTAAAGAAGAATTTGCTGTGAAGCCTCTTTTCTATATTATCTAGTAACAAGTAAGGTTAAAATGTTCTGGCTTAATTCTCCCAATGAATTACTGCCATCACATCCTAAGATAAGTTAAAATTTGTGTCTGGTAAAATTGATATAAATCAGTTTGAATTTTGGAGAAGGCAATGGCACCCCACTCCAGTACTCTTGCCTGGAAAATCCCATGGATGGAGGAGCCTTGTAGGCTGCAGTCCATGGGGTCGCTGAGGGTCGGACCCGACTGAGAGACTTCACTTTCACTTTTCACTTTCATGCATTGGAGAAGGAAATGGCAACCCACTCCAGTGTTCTTGCCTGGAGAATCCCAGGGATGGGGGAGCCTGGTGGGCTGCCGTCTATGGGGTCGCACAGAGTCGGACACGACTGAAGTGACTTAGCAGCAGTTTGAATTTTAAAATTTGTAATTTTCCATAAGGTGTTTTTTAAGAAAGGGACTTACTTTCTCGAACTTCTGATTTCAAGGAAGAATATCTTCTGTGTAGTCACGGGTGCATTTTGTCAAATGCTGATATCCAATGAACTGTGAGCAGAAATGGTGTACTTCAACTCCAACACAGAGCACTTAGTTGCTGATGCAAGCCCCACCTACAGAGCAAGGTGCCCTTTAAGGCAGTTGTTATTCTGCCAGCTTGAGAACCTGAGTTATGAGCACCCTGAATCTTTGAGTTAACAACCATTAATGATGAACGTCAAACACCCAAGATGCTGCCCAGCTGTAGTTATAAGGACCACAGACCTTACAGTTTAGATCATCTGTCATTGACTGAAGCATGCTCACAGGAAAAAGAAACTGGGAGCACATTGTTGGCTGAAAGGTTGGGTGGCTTGACTCCTCCCTCCACTTAGTAGTTTGGAATTACAAATGCTCTTTTATATCCTTATAAGAAACTTAAGGAGCTATAACTCATGGTTAATTGATCAATCATCCATGATTTCTTTCTAAGAACACTCTCTTTAGTCAGTGGTTTCTTATAATAGCACTGTGCCCAGAGATTTTATGTAAGACAAGAGAACCCTCAGCGTATCCATCAGGAGAGATAAAAGGAAAACAAGTAAAGAAAGCTAGCAAGCTCCATAGGCATATTTGGGTTCCTCAGTCTGTTTTTGAAACTGGCTGATTCAGCTACCACCTGGCTTTTGATCATATTTCCTCCCGAGATCACTTTTCATTTTCTTTGTTTCTACAACATAGATGGATTCTCAAAGCATGATTCCAAGACCATTTTACTAAAACTCAAAAACACTGAAGGGTAGAAGAATATTTCACCCTGAAATATGACTGTAGGAGTTCAGGACATGCCAGTCCCAAATATGCCTCTTTTGTATGTGGACTACTTGTCCCTATCAGTTCAGTTCAGTTCAGTCGCTCAGTTGTATCCAACTCTTTGTGACCCCATGAATTGCAGCACACCTGGCCTCCCTGTCCATCACCAACTCCCAGAGTTCACCCAAACTCATGTCCATCAAGTCGGTGATGCTATCCAGCCATCTCACCCTCTGTTGTCCCCTTCTCCTCCTGCCCCCAAGCCCTCCCAGCATCAGGGTCTTTTCCAATGAGTCAATTCTTTGCATCAGGTGGCCAAAGTATTGGAGTTTCAGCTTTAACATCAGTCTTTCCAAAGAACACCTAACACTGATCTCCTTTAGAATGGACTGGTTGGATCTCCTTGCAGTCCAAGTGACTCTTCTCTTGGACTGGAATCTTCCAGTGCAAGAGAAGAGTGGTGTTGGAGTCTTCTCCAACACCAAAAAAAGCTCAAAAGCATCAATTCTTCAGCACTCAGCTTTCTTCACAGTCCAATTCTCACATCCATACATGACCACTGGAAAAACCATAGCCTTGACTAGATGGACCTTTGTTGGCAAACTTGTCCCTATAGGTACTTGGAGAACAACAGATGTAGGAATCCTTCTCCAAACTCCTTTATCTGCCTGACGACAGATCCTCTAAAAGCAAATAATTGTCACAGAGGCCCTTCTCAGGAGTTTCATCAACCAGAGAAAGCTGACTCCTGTCACAGGAGATGAGACTAGAAATGACACCACACCGAGACACACATTGTCATAAATTATCACACCCGTCCACTCTTCTAAGGGTCATTCATCATCCTAAAAATAATTTCCTCTCCCTTAAAAGGCCCACATCTCCCCTCCCCTTTCCCTATGAAGATGGTATTTAAGCCTGAATTTTAAGTCACCAGAGGGGTCATTTTTCCTCTGGGCATCACCCTTGCCCAGGTATGGTACACATGTTAATACTTTTTGTTTGTTTTCTCCTGTTAATCTGCCTTTCATTACAGAGGTCTCAGCTGAGAACTCAGAAAGGTAGACGAGAGTTGTTTGTGTTTTTTTTTCTCTACACCATAAATAATTCTCTTGATATAACATGACAACACAAGATTATAGCACAGTGACTGGAATCCTTAACACCATGTTTATTTGTTAGGATTGATCTGATTCATAGGAATTGACCTTTGTTGGGCCATAATTATGTGCGAGATTCTATTCTAACTATTTGACAATGTGCAAATTCACTTAACACTCATAATTCCCTAAAGAAGTAATTACTATCATAATGCATTTTTCATAAATGAGGAAAGAAGTGAAATAATTTCCCCAAGTTTGCACATATAGTGAAAGGTAAGGCAACAATTCTTACCCAAGCAGTTAAACTCTAAAATCCATGATGTTACACAATGTACTATACTCTCTTTAATCTCTTTATAGTCCTTACTGGGTCACACAGAGTATTGTGAGAATAATAGGAACTCAAGAAATAGGTCTTAAATAATAATTCCTGAGGTCAAATACGCTGTTAATCAATTATATATTATTTTATTAAATCTTATAATTACTATGCGTACCACTGGGCACTGTTCTTCAGAACATTAAGGATGTCTTTGTTCATTTACAAAAATAAAAATGATCTAATAATTGCATTAAGAAATACTTTTATTTTACTATTATATACATCTAACAAGGTAGGACCACTCAGAAAATTTTCTAAAATGCCACTTCTAATTTTAAAACAACTTTAGCAATTTACCAGGGAGCCTAGAACTCCTCTTAGAAAAAAATTCTATTATCTAACTGCTCTTACATTTTGGTAAAGTCATTTAGCCTTCTTTCAGTTTCCACTTCTAAAAAAGCAAGATAAATAATTCTTACATAAGTTCAGGAGGCAACTCACAGAGAAGTAAATAAAAGATTCCACACATTCTTAGAATTCTGGAGCTATGATTGACCTTAAGAGCCCCTTCATTCTCCTGGGAATCAGATTTCTTGTAGTTACACATTTTTTCAATGTTTTTCTGTGTAGCTCCCAATAGTAACTAAAAACTTGCTATAAAAATTAGACAAAAGGAAAATCTAGACCCTAAACCATTTACATATCCTTTTTTAAACACCAGTTCTGATTCAATATTTATCCAAGACTTACACTGACTTATTCTTATATTCCATAATCCAATGTTGAATCTTTAGTTTTGGCCTTAACATCTCAGCAGGTGTTTTTTTTTTTTTTTTTTCCCTCTTTCAGAGCAACCTTTCTCCCTATCATGAGACTCCTTGTCAACTCTTCATCAAGATGTAGTATATTTAAAGTATTCCTTTTACATCCTCAAAAAAATAAAGTCAAAGTTCCTGTATGAGATAAAATTAAAGTTATTCCAGAGAGCAATTCTCATCAATCAATCTGTTTTCTTAAAGTAATATTTTCTTAATTCCTTGCTTAATTATAAGCAGAGATATGATACTTGGTACTTTTTTAATTAAGCTTGGTACTTAATTATAAGCAGAAATATGAAATTGAACTCAGTACTTTTTACAAAAGTAACTTAGAAACTGGGTGTTTTTAATAAGTCATGATACGTTTTAATAAGTTTTGCCCAGTTTCTGGCTTATAAGGAAGCCATATGATCTAGAGTGCTTGACCATATAACAGAGGCTGATCCCAAGGACTGCATCCTTGGGACCCGCAGAGACAAGTCATTCCCAGATTAGTGCAGTGGGGTTTTCATCCCAGGGGTGCACCAGTCGTAGGAATCTACCTATCTTCCAATTTGAGTCACAGGATGGCTAAGTTTCCTTAATATTAGAGTTAGATCAAGAAATCCTGGCTAGTCATCATTTTTCAAATCTGAAATTGACCTTGCTGTTATCAAGTCATTTTCTCAACTCCAAAGTAACTCTTTTTGTCTGTGCTGTGAAAATAAGGGCTTTTTAAATATGTTTCCCTTTTCAACTGGTACCAAAGGTTTCTCAGTGGAGACTGCTAGAGAAACCCTGTGGGAAGAACATGTTATGCTAACTTGGTAGATGCCTTCAATGTGTGTGGCTTCCCCAGGTACAGCTCCTGCACTGGGAATAACTTATCCCACATTAGGCTCTTGAAGGATGACATTTCCCCAGCATTAGTTCCCTGCAGTAGAGGATGATAAGTAGCTCCTGCCTGTCAGTAACTGTCCCCACCTTCCCCTAGAGAGTTTTGCATAAGAGTACCTCCAGCTTTCCCAGGCCCTAAATGATGGATTTCCCAAAGAAATTGATGCTTTTAAACTGTGGTGTTGGAGAAGACTCTTGAGAGTGTCCTGGACTGCAAGGAGATCCAACCAGTCCATCCTAAAGGACATCAGTCCTGAATATTCATTGGAAGGACTGATGCTGAAACTCCAATATTTAGCCACCTGATGCAAAGAACTCACTCATTTGAAAAGACCCTAGTGCTGGGAAAGATTGAAGGCAGGAGGAGAAGGGGACACCAGATGAGATGGTTGGATGGCATCACTGACTTGACGGACCTGAGTTTGGTGGACCTCCCAGACCAGCTCTGGGAGTTGGTGATGGACAGGGAGGCCTGGCATGCTGCATTCCATAGGATCACAAAGAGTCCAACACGACTGAGCAACTTAACTGAACTGAAATGATGGAGTTCCAGCAAGTTCCAATGGCATCCATCACGGTCAGTTTTCTGCCAAAATGTGAGCCATGGTGGTGTCCTTTCCAACAACTTCTGAATCTTGGCCCATGATGGGGATGTTGCTGGTGTTCAAGTCAGTGTGAGGGCTAGTGATTGCTCCTTATTTCTAATATTTCTATACTCTTTAGAGGTCTCGTCATTTTATTAGCCTATCTCTCACTATTCCATTCTCTTGTTATAGTTAATCATGCTTTATATTAAATTTTCCTTGTTCAAATTACTGCATGGTTTCTCTCTCCTGATTATACCTGTACTGATACATTTACCAAATGAGATCCTAGAATCAAATTTATGAAATTGTATTCTAGGGCAATAGAAATTGGAATATGTGCTAGTTATCATAATTAAATAGCACACCCTTTCCAAATCTGTAAACAACATGGGTTGCAGATCTAAATGTGAAAGTTAACATAGCATAACTTTTGGAAAAATATCAGGGGACATATTTTTGGCCTTAGAAAAGATAAAGGTTTCTTACACAGAGCCATTAAACAAAAACCATTAATTATAAAGTTCAAAATATGAAAAATTGTATTAAGTTCAAATAAGAATGTCCATTCATCAAGAGATACTATTAAATGACCAAAAACAGAAGCTGATTTATGAAAGTCACTCATACAAATCACTACAAAAGGCTGACAACACAATAGAAAAATGAGTAAAAGATGCAATATTTTACAAAACAAGACAGATACCCAAATGGCTAATACTTATGAAAATGTGTTCAACTTCGTTAGTCACTAAGGGAGTACACAAAAATGTGATATGCATTGCCACTACAATGTCCAATAGTTAAATAATAATAATAATATGTAAAAAAATACAGACAACATTAAGTACCTGCAAGGATGTAGAATGCCTGAATGCTTACAAATTATTAATAAGAGTGCAAACTGGTAGAACTTTCCCAAACTTTCAATATTTATTAAAATGCATATATGCATAATATATCAACCAGCAAGTATGTACACAAAAGTATGTAAAAATATGTTCATAACACTGCTATATATTAAGCCCAAGACTTTGAATAACCCTACTGTTCATCAATGGAGAAGGAAATGGCAACCCACTCCAGTGTTCTTGCCTGGAGAGTCTCATGGGTAGAGGAGCCTGACAGGCTACAGTCAATGGGGTCGCAGAGAGTCCAGCACAACTGAGTGACTAACACTTCACTGGTCATCAGTAATCCACTGGGGAAATAAATTTAAGTATATTTAAGCAATCAAGTACTATACTGAATGAGAAGCACTAAACTATCCCACACACAAGAAGCCAGATGAAAAGCAAATCATTAGAAATTAGTCTTAATGGATGAAAGTCGACTTTTGTGGAAGAAAGTGTCTGGAAGTGGATAAGGGCATTTGGGGAGATGCTGGTTATCTTCTGGTTCTTCCTTTTGGTGCTGGAATAAAAAGTATTATGCTGGCTTTTCAAAATTTACACTGATGATCTTTTTCAATTTTCTGGATGTTTGTTGCAGGACCAGAACGTGTTAAAAATAATCATCAAGTCAGATGCTTCTTGAAGAAAATGAAAAAAAGATTTTTCCACATGTATTTTATGATATGCCTGTCTAGTTCTCTGAAGCACTGAAACCCTCAGGTCACATTACTCACTGAATTATTATTAATTCCCAATTTTCTTTACTGATGTTACTTTCTATAGTCTTTTAATCGACATCAGTCACTTCTTTCCACTCTTCTTTGCACTTATAAACTAGCCATTTGGGTACCTGATTATAGTCTGAAGCTTTCCATATCTCACAGATTTATATGATAAATAACAAAGTTATATTAGAGAAAAATTTTATTATTCCCATCAAATCACCCAGAAAAAGGTCATGCAACACTTTGTTGTGTAATAATAACAGCTCTTGCCTTAAACATTCACTACTCAAGTCAAGCTATTCAAGATTTAAAGGCAAAGAAATAAGAATACGAATCAAAGCACAAGCAACAATCAGAGCTGACATATTTGGCTTGGAAGAATCCTCTCATTTTACACTACTCAGTTTGCTTAGTTAGAATCTCAAGGCCAACCGAGAGTTTAAGTTCTAGGGTCTTGATTCCTTGATGAAGTGCATTTTACGATTGAGATGGTGTGGTGTTCAGTTGGTGGATTAATGTGTTGTGATGGTTGTTATGCTTGCAGTCTAAAGAATGACTCACTGCTACTGTATTTATTATTTATGGATTACATAGTGGGCCAGCAGAGAGAAGGAAGAAAAGAACTTGCAAACTAAAATCAATACAAATAATAGCCTCTCACAAGAGAAATCCCAGGAGTTTAAGTTGCTCTCTCTTTCCTCTGGCCATATTTTCTCTCTCTCTTTTTTCTCTTTCTCTTTTGTTCTAAAAAATATTATCTGCAGAGGAGAATTTCACTGTGTCGTTCTATTAAAATTCTTTGTAAATAACCATTAACTTTATTTTGCCCTGCATTTTTCCAAAAGATCCTAAGTTAAAATGGTAACAGGCAGAATACCCTTTGATTAATTCTGTACTCCATTATAATTTGTAGGAAATAAATGTTGAAGAGTACACACTTTTTAAGACCAGGAAAACAGTCAACTTATTAAACCATCAAATATACTAAGATGTATGTAGTACTCTTTCTAATAACCTTACCTTTTGGGTTTTTTTGTGGGCCATTTTTAAAGTCTCTGTTAAATTTGCTACAATACTGTTTCTGTTTTATGTTTTGATTTTTTGGTCACGAGGCATTAGGATCTTAGCTCCCTGGCCTGGGATCGAACACTCACCCCCTGCACTGAAAGGTGAAGTCTTATCCACTGGATTGCCAAGGAAGTCCCCTTTAATAAGCTTCAGATCAGATCAGATCAGTCGCTCAGTTGTGTCCGACTCTTTGTGAACCCATGAATCGCAGCAGCATGACAGGCCTCCCTGTCCATCGCAGCACGCCAGGCCTCCCTGTCCATCACCAACTCCCGGAGTTCACTGAGACTCACGTCCATCGAGTCAGTGATGCCATCCAGCCATCTCATCCTCTGTCGTCCTCTTCTCCTCCTGTCCCCAATCCCTCCCAGCATCAGAGTCTTTTCCAATGAGTCAGCTCTTCGCATGAGGTGGCCAAAGTACTGGAATTTCAGCTTTAGCATCATTCCTTCCAAAGAAATCGCAGGGCTGATCTCCTTCAGAATGGACTGGTTGGATCTCCTTGCAGTTCAAGGGACTCTCAAGAGTCTTCTCCAACACCACACTTCAAAAGCATCAATTCTTCGATGCTCAGCCTTCTTCACAGTCCAACTCTCACATCCATACATGACCACAGGAAAAACCATAGCCTTGACTAGACGAACCTTTGTTGGCAAAGTAATGTCTCTGCTTTTGAATATGCTATCTAGCTTGGTCATAACTTTTCTTCCAAGGAGTAAGCGTCTTTTAATTTCATGGCTGCAGTCACCATCTGTAGTGATTTTGGAGCCCAGAAAAATAGTCTGCCACTGTTTCCACTGTTTCCCCATCTATTTCCCATGAAGTGGTGGGACTGGATGCCATGATCTTCGTTTTCTGAATGTTGAGCTTTAAGCCAACTTTATAAGGAACATTTTCCTACCAATATTTTCACAAGTGTACATAAAAAGATAAAATAAATCTAGAGACCATAGTTCATATATATGTGTATATGTGTGTACCTAATCATTTATGTTGGAGAAGGAAAAGGCAACCCACTCCAGTCTTCATGCCTGGAAAATCCCAAAGATGGAGGAGCCTGCTGGGGTCCTCCAGGACATGACTGAGCAATTTCACTTCACTTCAGTCACTTTTGTGTGTATATATGTATATCCATGTGATATATGTGTGTGTGTGTGTGTGTGTGTATATATATATATATATATATATATATATATATATAATTTTGCACAGTGACTCCAGATAAAATCTTGAGTTTTTATTTTCCTGAATAGAACTATACTGACCATGGTTTCACATCAATGTAAATAGTACTTTAGTATTAAATACAGTTACTTCTTAAGGTAAACAAGTGTTGTTAAAAATAAAGCTCTTGGAGCTATAAACTTAGTTTGCTGGTAGAAGTAAGTGTCCATAGTAATTCACACAAAAAATTAAGATAATTTCCTTTGATATATTAAAAAACCAGCATTGCACACAATTTTATCTTCTTATATCCATTCAAAGCAAATATTTTGGCTTATATGTTTACATAGGTATATTCTTTAATCATGTTCATAACTGGGTTACTTTCTGGATCTATTTTATTTTATTTTTTGGGCTCAAAAATGAAAACCTGATTTCATATAGCCACAAAGGCTGATGATTGATGGAGAGAGGTTATGAAGAGTCTTGTGGACCATAAAGCATTGATTTTGAATCTGAACAAACTATGAAGCCATTAGGTAATTCTCACTGATGAAAAAATGATAAGATTTCTGTTTTTAAATTTTAACTTTAGCTGCTTATTTGAGAATGGACTGGAGAGGCCAAGAGAGGAACTGGAAAAACAGTGAGAAATGATTAAACAAGTTGGTAGCAATAGAGATAGTGAAAAGGACTGTAATCTTAACACATACTTTTGAAGAATTTAAAGCCCAAAACAAAACTTCCTGAGTGGCTTGAACATTTAGTGTAGGAGGGAAAGTTGATTTAAGGATGACTAAGATGGTTGACCTGAACCTTAGAAAGATGGAGTTTGTCTTCATTTTGATGGGAAAGCAAGTTTCGGGGAAAAAACATATTAGGTTTAAGATGCCCATTAGATGCCTATTGAATATCTAAATTGCAGTGTCAGTCTAATAGTTAAATATAAGAATCCAGAGAGCAGAGAAGGTAGCTGGGCTAGAGGTACAAATTTCCCAAGGATATGTTAAGCATTATACTATGCTATTGACTGTTTGTTTGGAAAGATGATATGTTTTTGAATATTTTACTTAGGATCTTGGTTTCTTCCAAAAAACTAAGAATGTAGTTCAAAAAGAATTTTAAAAATTTACAATCAATATTGTAAATGTCTGAATCCCATAATTTGTACATATTTTAAAAAGTTAACAAGTCCTTAAAATATATAATGTCTATGGAATTTCTTCATTTTGAAAAAGGCTGTGAAAACTACCAAGTTTGGGAATCTGCTAATCATATTTTTTATTAAAATAACACCTTATAAATGCCTTTTATCCCAAATAACTAAAAAACGAAAACTTGACTTTTTTCCCACAAGCTTATAGTTTAAAGTATTATACTTTTTCTTATTAACTTGTAGTAAATATATTAATACATAGATATCATCAAGTAGGAAATCGGTTCAGTTCAGTAGTGCAGTCAATTCTTATTATTCATGGTGATTGGGTTCTTCATCTAGGGAACATACAGGATGTGTTCCAGTGAAACTCTGGTGACATTCCATCAGCCAATCAAGACATAAATGTATTTTGTTTGTGTTACTGTTCAAAAACATTTGTTGATTCATTAACTTTGCACTGATGACCAGCAGCCCTACAACTCACCACTGAAGGAAAGATATATTACCTAAGACACATACTCAACAATTTTCTCAATAAGGCACATATATCACAGCCTTCTTGCACTCATAGACCCTAGACAACCCTTCAGCACCACACTTGAAGAGTATTAGCAAAATCACTAACAAAAACTCAAAATGTAGCACTAGCAAAACCATGAAAAGGACATGCTTGTAGTATGAGAGCTGAAACAAGAGAGCAGAACATGGTATTGTTTGATCTCAGTCAGGAACATGCATATAGAAAGACTCCACTCTCTGCATATCCACGAATAACTGAGAATGAGCTGCAAGTATTGATTATGGGGTTACAGATAGTCTTAATGAGTAGAAAAATTCACAAATACAAAGTCCGTGAATAATGAGAATTGAGGGTTCATATATGTATCTATATATCCTCATATTCACATCTAAATATCTGTCTATGCATCTGTCTATCTTATCTGTTCTTCCCTATAGACAGTAAACTGCCAAATACTCAGTAGGAGAATAGAAAAACAACTAAAGAAGTAAAAATACAAAACAAAACTCAAGGCCAGTGTTATCAGCGCTGTGTTTTCTAGAGGAAAATTAGAATGATGGATGTTGCATACTTCAAGAAAAAAATAATGTTGGTCTATAATTATTTAGACCTGATGTGACTTTTAAAACCAATGCTCTTGGTGGTTTTATATTATTTTTCTTCGTATGTATTAATTGCATAATTTTTATTTTACTCTAAAAATCTGTTTCAACTATAGCACATGTGCTAGAATATGCTATATTAGTTTATTTTATATTGATCCCAAGAGATTATTAGGAGTTCCTTCACTCTCACACTGAACTTTATATCCAATACTGTTCTAAACTATTAATTATTATTTTTCTGTATGCCAGCACAGAAAAGATCAATTTGGAATTTTATAGAATAAATGTGGTCATCTGAACAAGAAGATATAATTATGGAAAATTTGTCTGATGTTTATAGTGAAACCTGAGTGAGCAAACATAATGATCTGTAAATATTTCAAATTCAGCATTAATTGATTATTAAAGAAATATATAATGACTGTACAATGGTGATTTTAAATTGCTTCATAATTTTTAAAAACTTTTCATGTAAGCCTTTCATACCAATTACTTTACTTACCTTTGTTAAAAATATGGCAATTAATTATGTCTAAATTGTAATCATGTACATGTGCTCAGTGGCTCAGTCCTGTCCGACTATTTGCAACCCCACGGGCTATAGCCCACCAGGCTCCTCTGTCCATGGGATTTTATTGGTAAGTATATTGAACTGGGTTGGCACTTCCTCCCCCAAATTGTAATCAAATCAGTATGTTTATAATAGACTGATTTAAAAATAGATTTTAAGCATCATCATATTAATAGAAATAACATTGTGTCATTCTTCACTGATATTTTCTAAAGCTATCTTTACCACCTAAATTTTACTTTCTTTCTTTGGTCTACATTTATATTCCCCAAAAAGAGTTTTATTAATACAAGAGGCAGATAAGCCTTATATTTGCATCCCATGTACAATTATTTGAGATGGGGAGGGAGGGAGATGGACAGTTTACGTAGCACTGAATCACAGAATTTGCAGAAGAATTCCATTTCTTTGCTTTTAGTGACTTTTGGAAATTCAAAGTATCCACTGGATATCAGACTTAACTGAGTAGTTAATTATCATATGAAAACATCCACTTAACAGTGCTCTTCTACTTAGATTAGAGTCATGCTGCTTGTGTATTGCTTGAGTATAGTGCTTGAAATCTTTTAATTCAATATTCCAATGCAAATTTCTTAATATTAGTAATCAAATATTTCAAATCAATACATATTTCATAACAGACAATATTTGGTTCTTATACACTTGGTTCAATGTTTCTTCAGCCAATACTTATATCACTACTAAAAATTCAAAGGAAGAATTTAGTATTAAGGATTTTCTAAAGTTTATTTTTTGACATTGTTTTTCAAATTTTATATGTATTAGATACAAACAAATCCTACCCTCTCTGATTTCAAAAAGGCATCACTTTCTTCAGTTGAGTTCAGTTCAGTTGCTCAGTCATGTCCAACTCTTTGCGACCCCATGAATCGCAGAACGCCAGGCCTTTCTGTCCATCACCAACTCCCGGAGTTCACCCAAACTCATGTGCATCAAGTCCGTGATGCCATCCAGCCATCTCATCCTCTGTCATCCCCTTCTCCTCCTGCTCCCAATCCCTCCCAGCATCAGGGTCTTTTTCAAGGAGTCGACTCTTCACATGAGGTAGCCAAAGTATTGGAGTTTCAGCCTCAGCATCAGTCCTTCCAATGAACACCCAGGACTGATCTCCTTTAGAATGGACTGGTTGGATCTCCTTGCAGTCCAAGGGACTCTCAAGAGTCTTCTCCAACACCACAGTTCAAAAGCATCAATTCTTCCGTGCTCAGCTTTCTTCACAGCCCAACTCTCACATCCATACATGACCATGGGAAAAACCATAGCCTTGACTAGATGGACCTTTGTTGGCAAAGTAATATCTCTGCTTTTTAATATCCTATCTAGGTTGGTCATAACTTTCCTTCCAAGGAGTAAGTGTCTTTTAATTTCATGGCTGCGATCACCATCTGTAGTGATTTTGGAGCCCCAAAACTAAAGTCTGACACTGTTTCCACTGTTTCCCCATCTATTTCCCATGAAGTGATGGGACCTGATGCCATGATCTTAGTTTTCTGAATGTTGGAGCTTTAAGCCAACTTTTTCACTCTCCTCTTTCACTTTCATCAAGAGGCTCTTTGGTTCCTCTTCACTTTCTGCCGTAAGGGTGGTGTTATCTGCATATCTGAGGTTATTGATGTTTCTCCCAGCATCCTTAAAGTCAAGTCTAAATTTTTTCTTCATGGCTGTTTTGTCTTGATGCCTATTGGCCTGTTGAACTTATGCCACATCAAAAAAAAAAAAAAAATCCTATGAAATGAGTTTTAGAAAAAGTATAGAGTGAAAAGTACTACAGCAAAAGAATTTTTATAAGCCTCACTGCAAGGACAAGTATAAAAAGAGCTTGTGGGCTAACTCACAGAGAGAAGTAGAAATTACTGGGGAGTGTGGAGATGAAATTATTCTGCCTTGCTTTCTTCCAGTTATTAACCACTAAGTTTTCTTGGAAAAAAATCTGGATTTTGTTAATATATGTAATTTGATCCATACTTTTGATGTTTGTCATTACTTGGCAAATAACACAATTACTACATTAATCAGTGACATTAGATTTCTTTAAATTTTAGACACATGCCACTTGGAAAATACCTAATTATAGAAACTCTGTTCTTGAGTATATCTCAGAAGTGTTTTATTAAAATAATATCTTGATTAAGACATATAAATCATAACTCTTAATGTTCATATCAATGGAGATCATGTATATTTTTACTGAGTCTGAATCAATAGCACAAATAAATTAATGATGAAGTAGCCAAGACCATATGGTAAATTCAATTAAATTAATTAAAAATTTAATTAGAAACAAACATGTGCCTTGCAGTCTATTAAATATTGAAGGGCATACAAAAGAAGCCCAGAGAACAAAACATGTTCTTTAAATACAAAAAGAATCATTTTAAAAATACATGAGATACACACCTGAAATAGTTAGACTAAGATATCTTAGAACTTTGGAGTTGGAGAAGCCTAGGTATAAAACTTAAAACATAACTTCTAATTCTGTGATTTTGGTCACTTTGCTTGAAATCTCTAATCCTCAGAGCCTCAACTGTACAATGGGAATAAAAGCAAACATGCCAATGGGTAACTTAAAGGATAAAATCAGATATTAATATAAAATACTTTGCATTTTGTGGATATTTTTAAGTGGCTGACAATAAACATGACAATTCATATCAATCTACATGGAAATTAGCTACAACTGCACAGTGTTCTACCATATAGAGAAGTGTTAGTCGCTCAGTTGTGCCCAACTCTTTGCGACCCCATGGACTGCAGCCCACCAGGCTCCTCTGTCCATGAGATTTTCCAGCCAAGGATACTGGAGTGGGTTGCCATTTCCTTCTCCAGGGAATCGACCCAGGGATCAAACCCAGGTCTCCTGCACTGCAGGCAGATTCTTTACTGACTGAGCTACAAGGGAAGCCCAAAGAATCAATGGTATGGTCTTTAGTAGGGAAGACTGCAACTACATCCAGGATGCTGCTATATGGGATGATATAAAATTAACCATAATTTTTCAGACTTGGGGAGAGTACAAATGATCTTTAAGTTTTATTTTGTCTTTATTCTCCTTTGTATTTTCTGAATAGTTTTTTTTATAACAATTATGGGCTACCAATCAAGAAATTGAACAATGAAATAAAATAAATTTTAAAAAATAAAAGAAATTGAACAATGAATGAAATATATTGTATTTATAAGGGTTTTGCAGAGAAATAGCACTAATAACGTGACGTGAAGTCACTCAGTCGTGTCCGACTCTTTGCAACCCCATGGACTGTAGCCTACCAGGCTCCTCTGTCCATGGGATTTTCCAGGCAATCATACTGGAGTGGAACTAATAGGAATATGTAAATAGATAAAGGACAGTTACGTTTGGAAAATTTATAATCAAAGAATGCTATCTCCTCCACTATTCTGGGCTTATAAGAAAAATAGTGTCTGAAGGGCATAACTTGAATTAATAGGACAGTATATAATAAGAATTTAATAAATATTTGTTGAATAGAATAAAATTCACACTGTTATGAGCTTTGGGTATATAAACTCACTCTGTAACTATGGACATAACAAAGAATTTAGAAAATCTTTCCAGACACAAACTAGAAGTATTACAAAACATGTCCACAGCTCATTAGTAAATATTTTTTAAATGAATGAATAAATGAACCACAACCAACTTGAAAGGTTGTGGTGAGGATTAATAGCATAGACCCCCATCCTTGACAGATGGTAAACACTGACTAAATAAATGGTGTCCCCTTCCTTCTCATTAATCCCAGCTCTGCCTTTCCCCCTCAATTTAAAATCAAGAAATGAAATAACTTGTGGAAGACTCTGTGGGAAATTTTTAATTCAGCAGGCTTGGACATTCTCAAGACAGGCCTGTCTTCAGAACATGAATTGCTGTGATGGAAATTAACCATGAGTCCTTGTAACATTCTGTCTGACTATTAATACCTAGTCCAAGCCAGAACTGCTCACCACACGAGACAAGTAGATCAAGAGACAAGCTGTTGGGGCAAAGGATAACAACTTTATTCAGAAGCCAGAAAACCAAGTGAGAGGCTAATGTCCTAAAGAACTATCTTAGTACAGAACAGAACTTAGGTTTCTTTTATGCCAGTAGGAGAAAAGAATTGGCAGTTAATCATCTTCAGTTAATCATCTTCTTAGGACATTTCCCCCAGAGACAGGAGGTCTGTAAATTACTTGTAGGTGGTCTGGTGGTCCTAGTCACAAGCTCAGGAGTCACCCTTATCTGCAGGTGCCTACTAGTCCTGGAAAACAGCTAAGATGCAAGTGATGCTACCATGGACCACGTTCTTAGGACTTGTGGTTCAGTCAGTGACAATCATGCTGTGGAGGATGAAGGTTAAGAGGACAAAGTGAAGTACTTTAATGAATCCTGTGAAGTAAAGCTTCATCGAGTCAGTTAATAAAATACAGAAAGGCATTTGTAGCAAGGCAAGAGGGCAAATTGTCCCTATTACATGATGACTATTTTGTACGCCTGAGGCTGCCGGTCAAGCTTCAATATTCATCAGTCTTACTTTTCAGCATCAGTTTTTCAATGACTTCTTACCCTGCCTAGATTACTGATGTCATATTCTACTATATACTCAGCAGATGCCAGCTGCCTTTGATTAATTTTTATTTCTCAAATTTGCCAAGCTTATTCCTGAATTGGGCTCTCTCATATTTGCTATTTGCTTGGCTCCTTTGTTGGTACCTTCTCATTATTTAGGTCCAATGTCAAAGCTCAGAAGAGTTTCTCAGATTACCTATTCAATCTAGAGTCCTATCCTTACACCAAATACCCTCCATAGCTTGATCATAGTAATTTTCTCCATATAATCCATTAAACTCTGAAATTTTTATTTCTGTGTTTATACCTTTAGATTTGCTTTATCTATGAGAATATAAGAGCCTTGGAGGCAAGGATTCTGCTTATTTTGTTCAACACTAAATTCCTAATGTTCACTATAGCATCTAGTGTATGTTAGGGGCTTAGTAAATACTTTTGCATTTACTAAGTAAATAATTTTGCATCATTAGAAATGATGCAGAAAGTGAATTTAAAACAATCAATTGATTCGGAAAAAAAATTTTTTTGAAAAGAAACCTAAGAAACATAACTGTATGAGTGTGTGTATGCTAAGTCTCTTCAGTCATGTCTGACTCTTTTGCAACCCCATGGACCATAGCCCATCAGGCTCCTCTCTCCATGGGATTCTCCAGGGATTCTCCAGAATACTGCAGTGGGTTGCCATGCCCTCCTCCCCATAGCTGTATATCTATTCCTAAATACTATGCCATCTTTAAATATAAGGTTCATAATATAAATGACTTTTAAAAATGCTATCCATGTCAGATTTTTATCCACATTCTTCATCATTATAATCTTAATAAAATGACTTAACAAGCACAGAATGTTCCATCTTTAAGCTGCTTTATAAGTGAAAACTGACATTAATTAATTAGTATTTATTGATTGATTTGCTGAATTAGCCTCATTTTTTAAATTTCATTTTATTGAATATAATTTAAAAAGTGTTCAAACAGGATCTCAAACCATATCTAATCATATATTTTTTCTCAGTAAGAAATGGGAAAGTTTTTTTTTCCCTGTACGTTTCTAAATTAGTACAGTTAAAATGACCTTCACCCACCACCTAATTTATTCACTGTCTCACACTTTTCTTTCCAGATCGCAAAACTCTTAAAAGTGTTCTATAATAATCCATTTTCTTATCATAATCCAAACAGCTCACAGGGGATCAGAATTCATTCACTACTACTCTTTCTTCTTCTTTCAATATATCTTCAGTTTTTATTTTTTTATAACACTTACACACCATTTCTGTGTTTTATCACAGTATACTTTATTCTGAGTTTTGGGATATCTAAAATTAATTTAAAAATCTATCTCCATCTCAATCTTAAAGTTTATACATTATGCTCCTTGGAGAAATTCTAACCCCAGCAACAACATATCAACAAAGTGATGAAAGAACAAAACTCATATTTTCAGTGTTATTTACATGGGATTTAATGCTTCCACATTCTTCATTAAGAGGGATAAGAGAAGAAGACCTTTAAAACACTGTAAAACCCAGTATAAATATCTGTTTTATATTATTTAAGAAATATGAATTATAGAAAAATAATGACACTCACTGAAGAGCAAATTTAAAATTCTCAGTATTTCTGTTTGCTATCTTGTCTCTAACTGTCAGTAACAGCAAAGCTGAATCAAATTTCAACTACTCTATGGAGGCCTCTAGTCAATATACCAAAAATATCAAAATATTAAAAATGACTCAGATTATCCAATAAAGTATAAAATAGTATTTTCTTAGTTTTATTCTTTTAAAAATTTAGCTTTAAATTTGTAGACAGCTATATTGGCAGCGCACCCTTAAGTCTATTTAATGTAGGCATCCCCTCACCCCATATTCTGCTTTTATGATCTTATTCGCTCAAATTTTGCTTAGCAGTTCCTTCTTCAGTTTCTCTCTTTCCTCTAGCAGTTTAATGTCTGTACATTGTTTGGAAAACTCCTCAGGTAAATATTCAAGTTTATTACTTATAAATTCTACTTTCCAACCAATAGAAGTTAATTCAGCCACATTCTTTGCCACATTATAAAAAGCCTTTCCTTCTTCCAGTATTCAATAAACTGTTCCTCATTTCTGTCTGACACTTTGATAGAAGTACTTACAGATCATAGTCTCACAGTGTTCTTTCATGATGACACATGTTTTCCTAAAGACTATAGACATTTTCTTTATGGCTCTTCTATCTTCTTTCTCAGACCTCACTAGAACTGCCTTTAAAATCCATTATTTCCACCACCACTTTCCAAGGCAACCTAGACTTTTCTATCATGAACATCATAATTCTTTCACCTCTATCACCCAATTCCAAAGTCATTTACATACACATTTTTCTGGTTTCTGTTACAGTGGCACCCTACTGCCCAATATCAACATCTATTTTAATTTCCAAGGGCTGCCATAACAAAGTACAATAAGTCCCTTATATACAAAGAGTTCCATTCCAAGAGTGTGTTTATAAGTCCAATTTGTTCATAAGTCCAAAAAGGTTAGCCTAGATATACAACAAACATTTATATTGTACTGTAGCTATCAACTATACTATAATGAAAGTGAAAGTCGCTCACTTGTGTCTGACTCTTTGCAACCCCATGGACTATACAGTCCATAGAATTCTCCAGGCCAGAATACTGGAGTGGGTAGCCTTTCCCTTCTCCATGGGTTCTTCCCAAACCAGGAATTGAACCCAGACCTCCTGCATTGCAGGTGGATTCTTTACCCACTGAGCCACAAGGGAAGCCTATAGTAATTATCAGCTATATAGTATGGTACTGTAATAGATTTATAGTTCTTTTCACACAAATAATACATAAAAAACAAACACAAAAGCAAAGAAAACATTTTTAATCTTAGAGTGCAGTACCTTAATAATTACCATTGTACCAGCTATATCACCACTAGGTTTACACTTGCTTCTGGACATCCTGGGCTTGAAATAAAGATACTATAATTCTGTAGTATATACACTACTGTTCTGTAAAGTTCACAAAAGAACAACCACTTGTACAGGACGTATGCACATGACAATGTGTGCCAGACACATGAACTAATTTATGTGATTGGACATGGTAACATATATTTGCATCTTTGAAATTTGCGGATTGTAGAGAATTTATTTAAAGCAACAGAAATTTATTCTGTCACAGTTGGGAGGCAAAATCAAGGTTGGTACCATCAGAAAACTCTAAAGGAGAAAATGTTTTGTGACTTTTGTGACTCTTTCCTGTCGCTAAGTTGTGTCCAACTCTGTGCGACCCCATGGACGGCAGCATGCCAGGCTTCCCTGTCCACTCTCTCCCAGAGTTTGCTCAAATTCATGTCCATTGAGTTGGTGATGGCATCCAACCATCTCATCCTCTGTCACCCCCTTCTCCTCAGTCTTTCCCAGCACCAGGGGCCTTTCCAATGAGTCAGCTCTTTGCATCAGGTGGCCAAAGTATTGGTCTTCAACATCAGTCCTTCCAATAAATATTCAGGGTTGATTTCCTTTAGGACTGACTGGTTTGATCTTATTGCAGTCCAAGGGACTCTCAAGAGTCTTTTCCAGCACCACAATTCAAAATTATCTGTTCTTTGGCACTCAGCATTCTTTATGATCCAACTTACACATCCATATGTAACTACTGGAACACTATAGCTTTGACTATACAGACCTTTGTTAGCAAAGTGAGGCCTTCACTTTTTAATACACAGGTTAGGTTTGTCATAGTTTTCCTTCCAAGGAGCAAGTATCTTTTAATTTCATGGCTGCAGTCACTGTCCTCAGTGATTTTGAAGCCCAGGAAAATAAAATCTGTCACTGCTTCCACTTTTACCCTTCTACTGCCATGAAGTAATAGGACTGGATGCCATGATCTTCTCACAAGTTAAGGAAGGCACTGTTCAACCCAGTATAGTATATTTTAAGGAAATGGGTAAGCCTGATAACATAACATAAAATAATTTGAAGTTTAGTTATGATGCCCACTCAATATTTAAAATCATGTAAATGTATTTTCTTGAATTTCACAATAACTTGAAAAGATGACATGAAATAATTTGGTGCCTTCACTTTTTGTAAGACAAGTAAGCCTATCATTATAATGTGATTGTTTTATTTTTTTATTAACAGAAATTACTACCAGTTGCTAGAAATTACTACCGGTTGCTAGAAATTACTACCAGTTGCTAGAAATTACTACCGGTTGCTAGCACCCAGGTGGTGCTAGTGCTAAAGGACCTGTTGTCAATGCAGGAGACATAAGAGATGTGTGTTCGATCTCTGGGTCAAGAAGATCCCTTGGAGGAGGGCATGGCAACCCACTCTGATATTCTTTCTTGGAGAATCCCCATGGACCAAGGAGCCTGGTGGGTGACAGTCCATAGGGTCACTTGTAGTTGGACACAATTGGAGTGACTTAGCACGCAAGCAAACTTTAGCGATCAGTCAAAATGAATTAAACAAAAAATTCAAACTTACATTTGATTAGTATAGGTGTTATCCTATTTACTTCTCTCCATAACCTACATAAGTTATTATTTCATGCATCTTTAGTGCTTCTTAACAAATAAAGAAATTGACACTAAGATTCAATTCTTTACTGGATTCACATGGAAGCTAGGAGACAGATCTAAGGCTTAATGACATGTTCTAGAATGCTAAGTATGTTTATTTGCTACACTAATTCTCAATAATTCTTTGCTCTTTGCTGTTTCTTTTAGTTATTGAATTTTCTAACAATAGATACATTTTATCATCATAAGTGTCTATATTCTTTGCTAACTTGAAGGCTTTTTTGCTTAAAGTCTGCTGGAGAAAGACAGCATGACACTATTGATAGCATTAACATTTAATTGACAAATTAATAAAGATCACATACTATCTATATGCTGATATAGACATTTACATCTCCAGAAGTTTACAATTATGATTTTATCCTATAAATTATTTAAAAATCAGTTGATATCATAGTCCCTGTGTATTAAAAAAGGAACCAAGCTTTGGGCAAGAAGAATGTTTATCAAAATGGAAAGTAAGATTCATGTCATTATCAGTGTTTTACCTAAAGCCATGGTGCTACTTACTGCAGGGTCTTCTATCAGATCTTCATCGTTTTCTTGGAAATAGGAGGAAAGGGGTGGGCGGGCCCATGGTGGAGGCTCTGTAGAAGGATAAAAATAGAATTTGTGGATTCATCTACTAGTCAGAAACTTTCTGTAGTGGCTTCAAGTGACTTATGACCACAGTTATTCCATACATTTTCCTGTCACCCATGGGCAATAGTTTTAAATACCTTTTGTGTTATTTTTCAGAAAGAAAAACCTAAGATTAACAGATGAAATAACTTATGCACGTGGCAAATAAATCCTGACCTGGAAATGATGTTCACAGAATAGGATTGAAGTCTACTCTACTGTGAAGGTACAGTAAAGGGGATTTCCAGCCCTGGATGGGCCTCTCCAGGCCCCGAAGGCTTCCTTTGCAAGACAGTTGGCTGGGAACATACAAGACTTCATCTGAACATATGAATTAAAATCCAGTCTCTACCTAGGTGGGGCTTCCCAGGAGGCACTAGTGACAAAGAATCTACCTGTCAATACAGGAGACTTAAGAGACGCGAGTTCAGTTCCTGATGGGGAAGACCCCCGGGAGGAGGGCATGGCAACCCACTCCAGTATTCTTGCCTGGAGAATCCCATGGACAGAGGAGGCTGGCAGGCTAAATTCTGTAGGGTCACAAAGAGTCAGACACAATGGAAGAGACTTGGCACATGCACACACGCACACACACACACACACACACGCACACACACACACACACACACACACACACACGTAAGTGACTCTGATCCAGTGGAGCATGTTATACAAGTCACTTAACTTTTCTGAGTCTCAGTTTCTACCTAACAATTCCGCTTCACTGTGTTCTGGCATTTGAATAAGAGCGTTTATACACAAAAATGCTAAGCCTAATAGTTTGGCACATAACAGGCACTCCTGGAAGCATCCAAGCCAGTTCATTATATCCACACATGCCTCCAGGAAACAAGATTGCAAGTCACAGTTAGAAGTCTATTCCTACCTTTAATGACCCTCAGATTAAGTCTCCGAAAACCATTTATTTAACAAGCCTGTTGTTTTCAGCCTGGCATGCTTGAAGTACATTAAAAAGCACCTGTTTGGCTCCTGCTGAAAGTCAGGACTAAAGAATGACTAAGCCAGTAAGCCAACCAGAGTTACGAAATGCTGCTAGTGCCTCCTTCAAACTGGGATTTATGTTTGCTCCACAATACAGACAGACCAGGCAGTAAGATTCAAATATAGTAACAGTCAACAACGATGTTTAGAGTTAAGAAAAACATAAAATAAGTATCAGAGTGCTTCTGTCAGAGAAGTTACACAGATCTAAAAATTATAGCTAGTGAGATTTTATTTGTTTAGTCAACAAAATACTGAAAGTGTGATTATTAGCCATTGTGCAATTGTTCAAATAAGATTATAATTACAATTAATACTCTTAAATGTTTCATTATAGAAACTGTGTTGCATCATAGTAATATTATTAAGGCAATAAAGATCAGGGGAAAATATTTTCTATATATTTTATCTATTAAGCATATTTTATCTACTCATTCTGTAAAGCTTGCTCTTGATCCAAAGCTGTAACATAAAGAAATATTAATCCCTCTTCCACAAATAGCATGTTTAATTTTAGATAATGGATTGTATGCCAATAAAAGACAATTCTTTTAACATTTTAAAATATTTGAAGCTTCTCTTAAAAATGTTTTCTTTTTTTTTTGAAGATAATTTATTTATTTATTTATTTATTTTTAATTGTCAACTAGAATCTTTTTTTAGTATTTTCACTAAATTACTGATGTTTCCTCTGAAACATATAAGGTTTTTAATAAAAGAAAAAAAATATTGAATTCTCATCTGCGAATCTTTCACGTAAAATTTTCTTCCTTTTATGTAAAGAGAAAAAAGACTATAAAATCTTAGTGCCTCAATTCTGTGATGTTATTTTAGACTAAACATAACAGTAACAAACAGAAAACAAGAAAAACCCTTAGTAGCCAAACCCAGAAGGAAACATTTTCAGGCAGTGTAGATGAGGAAAGCACTCTGGAAGCTGTAGTGGGTTAAAACATTTTAGTTAAGAACAGAGTGCATTTATTCACAGAGCACTCGTCACATGTTGCTTCATGGCTCTTGTCATGCTTTACCTGATCATCTAGGGATGTTTCTTCCTTACCGCAGAGCTTATTTGCAATCTAAGTGCAGTATGTATTGATTTAAAAACAATTTCAGAGCTGCATATTTTCCCCAAGGAAGTTTAGTAGGTAATTAACCCCTTGTTTCTGGAAATAAAGGTCTTCATATTAAAAAAATAAAAACATAATTAGCACCACCAATTAAAACCTCTATTACTAAAGGTTCATTCCATTCCCAATATATTCATAGATAAAGTACATCAAATTTGTCTTAGAAAAAATACTTGTCCATGATACTCAAAGAAAAAAATGTATTTGAATAGAAATGCTGAATTATTTACTGAGACCTAAAGTTACTCCCATGTGTTCTATTTAGTAAAACTTGTGAAGTGCCTACTGTGCTTGTATTCTTAAATTATTTACATGGGTGTAGATGATTACAAATTTCTGTAGGGCATAATGTTAGTGATGACTAGGGTAGATATAATGAATATAAGACTAAACTCTAGTCAGACCTATTATATACCTAGGATAATATTATTCTGACAAAGAAACTGAATGTTAATATGAAAACACATGGTTGTCATGTACAGTTTCAATATAATAAACCCTTTTTCCACAATTTTTTTCTAAGTTTTTGTGTACCAGTTTATATTTTCAGTATTAGTGTTAGCTGCTCAGTTGTGTCCAACTCTTATGACCCCGTGGACTGTGGCCCATCAGGCTCCTCTGTCCATGGAATTCTCCCGGCAAGAATGCTGGAGTGGGATACCATTTCCTTCTGCAGCGGTTTTTCCCAACCCAGGGATCAAACTTGGGTCTCCTACATTGGAAGCAGATTTTCTACCACCTGAGCCACCAGGGGGCCCAGTTTTTCAGTATTATCACCTCTTAAAGTAATAAACATCATAGGTGTACTAGCCTCTATTTAAATATAGTAAAACCTCAGCTTCAGGAGATCAGCTTTCTAGAATATCTCAGAGACCATAAATATACACTGCTGTTAACACACGCACACACACACATCTCACCTTAAACACCCTCAGTGGTTTTAGTGACAATGGTTCAGCTCAAGAATATAAAGCAAACGACAAAAGAGAGAGGGAAAGAAGGAGAGAGGAAGAATTTAATTCAAATTTTAAAGACTATTGTTTGTTGGTGTATTTCTGAGAAGAAAAAAGAAGTCTATGATGGGTCTATGAAGTTTATAAAAAAGAGCATTTTCACACAAATGCTGATAAAATAATAGAAGAGAAAGACAAAAAAAAAAAAAGTCAAGAAAGGAAAATGGAGATGCTACTAGTAGTTTGGACAGGATTAAAGGCTATAACAACTATGATAACAGTAGGTGCTGATGGCAGATGTCTTCCAACAGGCAGAGAATAAAGGAGATGTACCAAAGTCTCCTTGTGGGTTCTACTTCCCTGGGAGCTTAAGGGATGTGGGTCAATGATGTGCACTAGGGTGGGGATGTGACCCGTGATGGTGGAGAGAAGAGAGGCAGAACAAGGTTAGTTTGACTGTCCCTGAATCCAGAAAACCAAATAGCTGGTGAATGGGAATTTTATCACCCTCAAGCATCCATAGTGACCTACATTTACCCATAACTTCAAAGTACACAGCGATACTAGGACAGAAAAAGTAGCTTTTGTTTGGCTAACAGGCTTTTCCTTAGTTCCTTTCAGACCCAAACTCTTGCCTAAGGGTGGAGAAGGATTCCTTTCTTACAGGTCTATGGAATTTACCCGGAAGGGGCAGGGTTACTGCTAGGAAACATATTTGCCACTCTCTTGCCCTCCAACTTGGGGTTTCCCCGTGGCTCAGATGGTAAAGCATCTGCCTGCAATGCAGGAGACCTGGGTTCAATCCCTCAGTTAGGAAGATCCCCTCGAGAAGGAAATGGCAACCCACTCCAGGATTTTTGCCTGGAAAATTCCATGGACGGAGAAGCCTGGTAGGTTGCAAGAGTTGGACATGACTGAGCAGCTTCACTTGCACTCCAGCTACTTCTGTTCCTTCATGGGCTTAATTTGTGAATTAGGTTTTCAGCTGGAAGTTGAAATAATACTTCAGAAAACATTTTGGGGAAAAACTAATCCATCGTCTATAACTTCCAATCATTAATTCATCTCAGAGAAAACATTTTGGATTTTGCTTATGATGACCTTCTGTTCAAAGTAAAGTCTAAAATTTGGATATTTGTTCTAAAATGTCTCCTGTGGGAGTTGTTCTCTTTGTATGACTGGCATGCTCCTGGGCCAGCACTCAGGGGCTTAGAAGAGCCGCCTGCCCATCCCACTTTCTGAACAGTCTGGGAAGTAGTCATTTCCTCCCTTTCTCATTTCAGTGACACTTTGAACCTACCTCTGATGATGTAAACACTTTTTGTAACCTTTCATGATAACTATATGCTTCTTAGACATCACTAAGGACAGAACTGCTTAAGGCAAATTTCACATTTTTCATCCTTAAATTCCCTATAGCAAGCACAAAACTTGACATAGCTTTCTGGATTTTAGTGTTTTGTTTTTTCCTTCAAGTGGTGACAAGTAGGTCTGTCATTTTTAAAATTAGTTTTGTTGTGTATTCAATATAAAAATAGATCAGTGTTCAGAAATCAAAAGTGAATTTGTTAAACATGTTGAGACTTCAAATCTGTTTAAATTTTAAATAGAAACTTATATCTAGTTTTCTTAAATATTAATGAGTTTTTAAACTCTTTATAAATTCAATGAATTCTGAAATCTGAAAAACTTCTTATTAAACACAAAACATTTAAAGGGATTAAAGTCTTTAAGTTTTGCAATTTACTAAACTATTTAGTCTTTCCATTTTTCTTTCTACTAAATCTTTTGTTAGCTATTAGAACAGAAAAATTATGTTTTCTTAGTCTAGCATTTTCCAAATTAGTGTCAAACTAATCATCTGCAGAGTTATATAAGTGACTTTTTTTTATTCCAAATACAAGATAGACTATTAATTATTATTATTAACTAGAAGATATGTCTCAGAAAGTCTAAAAAGCAAAGTTCAAGCTGTAGGCTCTGCAATTTCAGCAAGAGATGTTATAATTCATCAAAATTCTCTTATACTCCCCGAAATATTTTTATGCATAGACCTTCCTATTCCCTCTTATGTCCATCATAAACCAGAAAGTGAACTAGAACTTCTTGTACTTGCTAAAGACAAGTTGTTTAGAGGTCTTTAGAGGTTTAGAGGTGTTTAGAGGTCACTCAGTTGAGTCCGACTCTGCGATCCCACAGACTGTAGCCCACAAGGCTCCTCTGTCTATGGGATTCTCCAGGCAAGAATACTGGAGTGGATTGCCATTCCCTTCTCCAGAGGATCTTCCCTACCCAGGGGTTGAACCTGGGTCTCCTGCACTGCAGGCAGATTCCTTACCATTTGAGCTACAGGGAAGAGCTCTGTTTAGAGGGAGTTATTTTATTTAAAGCAGTTTAAATCTTCATGAAGTAAATGAAAAAACAAATTAGAAGGACCAAGTTACTTCTTTTTCTTGCTTCTTCATTAGTTTTCTGTCGGGGAAATTTCTAATTTTTTTTTTTTTTTTTGTAATTAAACTATAAACTAAGCATAAAAGGAATTTTGGCTGAGATGTCTTAATTGCACTATTGTGTAGGACCATAAACATCTTTCTGGGCTTCCATTAGAAGAAGGTCTGACCCTGTTAGAACATGGTCCAACAGAAAATGTTCAGGTCACTAGAGTTGAAAAGGGCAATGAAAACACATCATGGTTGAAGAGCTAATGTGGCAATGGTACTGATTAAGCATTTCAAGTGCACTTGGTGTTTATCTTTTTGTGCTAACTTCATATGTAGCAACCGTAACAAGGCCATTTAGTGCCATCATGACATTTCTGCTTATCCAGATGTCACATAAATTCAATTAATTTCAGCAGTAGCTAGGTCTTCAAAGACCATATGCTATCTCTGGGGAATGTTTGTGTGATCTACTTGCCAGATGTGAAACCAGAGCTATGAATCAGCAGTTTTCTAATTCAAAATGACTGTGTGCATGGTCTGACATCACCATCCATATGAAGGAAGAATGCAAACCTGCTTCACATGATGTCTGGTGTTAGGATGTAAGCAAAGAAGGAATTTGACTGCCCTTCCATTGTGCTCACTTAATTGTGTCCTAGCATCCTTCATGTGCTCTGTGCTATCTATTTATTTATGGCTGCACTGGATCTTTGCTGCTTTTGTATAGGGCTTTCTCAAGTTGTGGTGAGCTGCTTTTTGTGGTGCATGGGCTTCTCCTTACGGTGGCTTCTTGTGTTTCGGAGCATGGGCTCCAGGTGTGTGGGCTTCAGTAGTGGTGGCACAGAGCCTCAGCAGTTGGTGAACCGGCGGGCTTTAGGGCAGACTGGTTCAGTAGCTGTGGTGTAGGGGCTTAGTTGCCCTGGGCATGCGGAATCTTCCCAGACCAGGGATCGACCCCGTGTCCCCTGCATTGGCAGGCGGATTCTTATCCACTTTCCACCGGGGAAGTCTCAATGCATTTTTTGTGAGAAGTATAAATATGTTTGGCAAGTAAATGCATTCACCCTTTAAAATGATTTGTTGTGTTTCCATAACTCTTAATAACTTCTCCCTATAGTGCATATTCCCTAATAGGGAATCCAAATATCTCTTCTATTGGAAAATATTCAATTCCTATCTGTGATGGCTAATTTCATGTGCCAAACTGACTGGGCTAAGGAATGCCCAAATACTTGGTAAAACTTTACTTCTGGGTGTATTTGTGGGGGTGTTGCTGCAAAGATTACTATTTGATTCAATAAACTGAGTAGAGATATATCTCTCACATGTGTTTGTCTGGGCAGTGGTATCCTCCAATCCACGGATGGCCTGAATAAAACAAAAAGAGAAAAGAAGGGAAAATTCACCCTCTTCTTGAGATGGAACATCCATCTTCTCCTGCCCTTGGGCATCTATGTCCTTGTTTCTTAGGCTTTTGAACTTGAGTTACACAGGCAGCTTTTTTGATTCTTCAGCTTGCAGATGGCAGAGAGTGGGATTTTTCGGTCTCCATAATGACATGAACCAATTCCTATAATAAATCTCCCTATATATGTATTCTGTTTGCTCTGGTTCTCTGGAGAATGCTGATTGGTTCAATATTGAAGCCAAGTTGAAGTTATCATGGACTACTCACACTAGATGTCTTTATTGGGAAGGAAAAAGAGACTGGAGAGGACTGTGTGTGCACAAGAGTTAAACCAGGTGGCATGTGCACTCAGATCACAAAATGAATGCCAAGTTAAAGAAAACAAAGGTGAATTACTCTGATCCAGAAATAATCCAGTGTGTCCTGTTCAGGACTTCCATTTTCTTGTGAAGTTTACTTTTTTTCCTTTCTTTTCCCTGTGATTATATATCTAATGAGAAATCAAATTTTCACCCTCCTTTCTTTTAGAAAGACAGCAATAGATTCACTTTACTCCAGTCTTGGACTGAGTGATTAAATAAAATTAGAAAATAAACCTCAAGTCTAATTCTAAAAATTGCTGAAAGAGCCCCAAACCATCAAATATATTTCACGGAGACTTTTAAGCAAAAAAGAATTTGGAGAATTCGAATAAACGCAGCATTTACCTGACTGATGCAGAGGTGGCAATGGCAGTGGGAGTTTTCCTTCTGTTTAATGGTTTAGCAGTGTTAGTTTTTTTTTTTTTTTTTTTTATAAGTTGTGTTTTTACTACTTTTGACTTCTTATACTTTTTTGTTTGGATATATTTTTAGTCCTAACAAACAAATTTGGTTACACTTATACAGCAGTTAAGTTTCTCATCTATCTCAGGTTGCTGTTCTTTAAAAAAAATAATTAGATAAGAAGAAAAGGTCAACGAAGACAAGTTATTTATGAAAAGAAAAGATTTCAAATGCAGAAGTGTAGTGAGCATGCTAAGTCCTTGTCAAGGAATATATACTTTCTACTTTACTCTTCCTAGATAAAGTGGCTGTAGTGCATCTTCAATGAACCCTATGTTATTCTGGAGTAACTATAAATGACTGGGGGAAAAAAAAAACACGTGAAGGGCAGCTTGAAAAAGTGAACTGAAACTAGAACTCTTCAAACCTTTGCACATTACAAGGTTCTTCTTCTCTGGCCAATAGTCTGCTTTATATTCAAATTAAATCTAAAGTGATTAGTAGCACTTAAATGAGCAAATCTTCCTGTGATGACACTGTGAGCTTGAGAGAAAATTAGGTTAGGAAAAAGAAGCTTGGTCTGATGAAGTACAGTTGCAAAATTATATGTCAGTGTCTGTATCAGTTTATTATTTTGAAAATGACTGGCAGAAAGCAGTAACATAACAGTATTTTCATTCAAGATTTTCATACTGGAAATGTTCATTCACTTATGAAAACTAGAGCCATAAAATCCTTACACAGCTTGATTTCAGTTCAGATTCCTTTAAAAAAAAAAAAAAAACTTTCATTGTGCCTATTTCTGATCCAAATGCAGAGAACCACTGTGTCATTTCTCAAAGGTAACAACCCCACCACTGCTCTGCCTGAGGACTTTATTAGATTTAATACTGAGAGCTCACAGTCAGCCACTGCCAGTGAATCCCTTGAAAGCTGGAAACTTGGATTATCTTACGTCTACATTTCTGTTACACAGACTGTTGTTAACCTCCCATTCCCAACTTGAACGTCCTTAATGGCTTGCCAACCGGCAGCTGCACCCCTGAAAGCCTCCAGCAAGAGAAATGTCATCTTTCACATCTTAGAGGTAGTGTCGATTTCCGAGAAGAAAGACAACCTGATCTTTAACATGTCATTTGTACTCGCAAAATATAGTACATCTGCATGATGATATTCCTTCTGGGAGATCAACATGTGGATTATTCTGCAACGTTGGCAAGTGATTGAAAATTTTCAATTTAGTGTCCTGTAAAAGAAATGGTGAGGGGAGTACCATCACGTCACAGTGTGGAAAATAAGGTTTACTAGTTACTAAATCATTAAAATAATAGAATTACCTATGAATAACTTAGGCAATCTTTATGGTCTCTTTTGTTTTCTTTTTTTCTTTTATTGGCTTGTTGGTTATTTAAAAGATAGTAAGTATGCAAAAGTTTAACTCTTCATATTGGTGTGGGTACGCATGCTCAGTTGTGTCTGACTCTTTGTGACCTCCTGGACTATAGCCTGCAGGCTCCTCTGTCCATGGAGTGGGTTGTCATTCCCTTCTCCTGGGGATCGTCCCTACCCAGGGCTCGAACCCAAGTCCCCTGTGTCTCCCGCATTGGCAGGTGGGTTCTTTACCCTTGGACCACCTGGGAAGCCCTAACTCTTCATATTACAAGTTTAATTTTCTTGGTTCTTTATATACTAGAAATATAAATAGCAAATGCTCCAGGTTATATCAGGATCATCATAATTGTTTACCTATATCACATATTAAAATTAAAATGGATGCTTATTAGTTTTCTTTCCCAGACATATGTGAATTATGAAAAGAATAGTTCATCTCAATGTAACAGAAAATACTGAATTTTGTCTACGGATAAAATGGCATAAGTCATTTAACAGAATAGCTCTTTATTATGTATCCTAAGGCCATGTACTCTTAATTAAATATATAAATATTATTAAGCAAGAGTTTTGTTGCATGTAATTCAACATTCTTATTCCACATTTAGAGATCATGGTTGAGGAAGTATCCTATATAGGATATATACTTAATATGAAGGAAACATAAGCCAGAAAACAACAAAAAGAAGAAAAATGTAACAAATATTTCTATTTGTACTGCATAAGAGAGAAGCATCACCTTTTTTCCAGGTTAGAGATATTTCAGACAATTTTATCTAATAATTGTAACACTGGGTACTCACTTCATGTTGAAGTGAGAGAATTTAGAAATATTTTCAAAATTGCATTGTCAATTCTACTTTTGAGAATTTGCAAATGCCATCTTGTGATTTTTTTTTTTTAATATCTGATATACAGTTTGGTGCATATCATCCAGCTTAAAATATGTTGACACTCAAATTCTAAGCATGTATTGAGAATATTTCTAATCTGTTTCATGAATTAGCAGTGCAAAAATTTTGCATTATCTATGAACACTCTCCATTATAAGTACATTTACTTTATTTTTAAAATTTGTTATAAAAAAGTGTTTCCCAAACTTAAGAGGGCACTGGAATCACCAAGGAAGTTTGTTAAAATATAAATTGCTATCAGTAGATCCGGTTTGGAGTCAAAGAAATATCATTTCTAACAAGTTCCCAGATGATGTTGATACTGTGGTCTCAGAATATAGTTTCAGAACCACTGGAAAGTTAATTCTCCACAAGAGAATGTGTGGCAATAAATATTTATGATCATAACGTTATTTTTTAATTATCATTCAAAATAAGATACTTTGATTTTTGGTTTCTCACATTAGATAAATCACATTAGTTATTGAATTGAATATTGACATGGTATTTAAAATGCAAAATTTTAGATCACCTCAGACTCCCCACTACTTCTCATACTAAAGAATCAGTGATTTTTTTAATATTTGGGAAATGGTACACCTAAAATTAATTCTGTATTTAGTGTGGAATATATAAATATTTAATAAACCATAAGCTCCAAAACATAAAATATGACTCTGGTCTCACCAGGATTCACTAGTGATGATAGAATACCTAGAATTGTTACCAGATGTCTTGGTCCACTCACCTCTTTATACCATTGTGTGTGTTATAGAAAAGAAAAAGAAAGCAGTAAGTTGTTAACCATATAGACAAACTTCTCAAATCAAATATTTCTTGGTATATGATCAGGAAGAACAAATTACAGTGAAAGGTTCAGAAGTACTGGATTCTGTTTTTCAATGTTTTATTACTGTGCATGGAGACAAATTATGTAAACTCTCTACGCCTAAATCTTCTATTTGTGAGATGAAAAGATTCTTTGTTGAGCACTAAAGTTTCTTGTATTTCTGTAATACACTGATTCTTTGTTTTTGCTCCTAGAAATACTTTTCAACTCACTTGCTCAGAACACCCTGGTGTTCTGACACTGGTCATGCTCACTTCTACTTATTTAGTAAAATAAATTAATTAGGTGCTCTCTAATTGAGGTAGCCATAACAAAAATCAATTGGAAGTTATTAAGAGATCATAATTACATTTGAGCGAGCTCTATAATAATTCAAAATTCATGTTGCTTAAGTAAATGGGAACTTCTAATAAACTTTCTTCCATTAATTTTAGACAAATTTAGCAATCAAAATGATCACAGTTGTATCCACATATTTGTCACAAGAATGCAGGGAAACAGCAAGCACAATGATTAAGCAGACAAGAGCAGAAGAACTAAATATAAACCTCTGAATATTTTATATAAATGTATACATATCTAATTTTTTAGGTTGCAAAACATAACACTCAGATCAAGCAACCTTAGAGAGAAAATTGTCCTCTCAAATGTCATTTAATGTTTGATCAAGTGTAAAGTTGATCTATATGTGAGGAAGAGTCATTGGAGACCCAGAAGGAAACCAAATCATAAGCACATTCAGGTGACTGACCATGTAAGATGTTTTAGATTAGGGTCAGAACCTCAAGTCTAAATTAAATATTTTGCTTAAAGAAATGCTTATCAATTTGCAGTTAGTGTGAATATGACCCAGAATCTAGGAAAATTCTGCTGCTGTGAGTGTGGATCAAAAGTCTAAAAATGACATTTACTGAAAGAGCAAAATGACAGCATAGATAAAAGAAATTACAACAGAACAAAGAGATGGGGTTTTTAAAAACTCAAGTCATTCTGTTTAGAGCAATAATTTCAAGATCCACAGACCAAAAACAAAAAACAAAAACAGTTTATCAAACTGGAAGACTGGAGAAAAATATTCTGATTTTCCTGCATATTGCATTTTTAAGGATGAAACAAGGTTACTGGAAGAATATATCTTTTTTTTTTTTTTTTTTTTTTTAGGGAGAGCAAGCTTATTAGCATCACAAAGATTCCCTTTCCCTCACCCCATCCAAGCATTCAGTTCTGGGGTCCTTGGTCTTTTGGTAGCTTCAACCTGGAGGTCATTGCAGCTGTTGGTCCTGGGTACCTGAATGTGCAGGTGATACAAAGATTGTACTCCCAGTTGCCCACCATTGATCACAAGATTGCTCCATCTCCCAGCCACTCAGCCTTCGCTGTCTTCTTGGCCACAAAGAGAAGGGTCCTAGAAGCTACAGGAAAAGAGGAGGGAGACGGGTGGCTGTTGGTCATCTTCAACCTGGCTAACCTGAGAAATGGACTTCTTAGGAATTACCAGAAAGAGCACAGGAGCCTAAGGGGCCACATCACAGAAAGTGAGAAACATCTGGTCCTCATATAAAATGCCAGATGGGAGGCTTCAATCCAAGATCCAGGAGACGACGGTTAGGGCTGCTGCCCCAGGGCCTGTGTGCTGGCCCTCAGCCACTTGACTGCGGTGAGTCACATCTGCAGCTCCTCTGACCTGCACCCCCTCCCCACCCCTGGTCCCAACACTGCCACCGCCCAGTGTGGTCATGCAGGGCCCAGAGGTCAGCACCATCCAGCCAGCACCCAGCTCCAGGGTCTCTGCCATTGTCCCCTCCACCCCCAGACTAAAGCTATTGCTTTGTTCCAACCTTCCAGCCATTTGTTTTTGAGATATTCTGATAAAAAAGATGAATTCTTTAACTTTAGGTTTTGGTAATATATTACAATTTTCTTGTTATTGGCATTTCGGTTTACCTGGTTTTATTGAGATTAGTAATTTTAAAAAATCATTTAATGAGAAACAACAGGTGTAAAACTTGGTTACAATCATAAATCTGAAAATTTGGTTTAAAATATATCTGATTGCATACATATCTCCAGTGTGTTTGCCATAAGAAAATAAATCACAAGCAGTTTCAAAATATTAAAATATGTGAGAACAGAAAGAGAAATCTATCATAACCTATTTTAAGAGAGAAAGCTAATTAGTGTCCGTGTTCACTAAATAAAAATGCGTACACTAAATGCATACAAGAGGTGTGCTGTTTTACTGACTGAAATAATTAAGAAATGAAAATGATACAATTTTAAGACAACAAAAATACAAAGCAGTATATACACCAGACATAGTCTTGTTGATGCAGAACTTTTAGGATTGACATAGATAATGAAAACAAATGGCACAGGTATTGAAATGGATATAATTTGTGAAGCAAATATGAAGACAGAGATAATGGAGTTAAATGACTGAAAAAGGGATAACAGTGAGCTCATAAATGTGCCCCCATTCCTGTAAAGAAACAACTCAGGTAACGGCACAGTATTATATGACTTAAAAAAAAATAATCCATAGTAAAGAGTAAATAAAGGAGGGTCCTAATATCTTAAAGAAATTAGACAAGACTATAAAAGAGAGAAATGGTAGGGACCTAACAGAAGCAGAAGGTATTAAGAAGAAGTGGCAAGAATACACAGAAGAATTGTGCCAAAAAGATCTTGACAACTCAGATAATCATTATGGTGTGATCACTCAACTAGAGCCAGACATGCTGGAATGTGAAGTCAAGTGGGCCTTAGGAAGCAGCACTATGAACAAAGCTAGTGGAGGTGATGGAATTCCAGTTGAACTACTTCAAATTCTGAAAGATGATGCTATGAAAGTGCTGCACTCAATATGCCAGCAAATTTGGAAAACTCAGCAGTGGCCACAGGACTGGAAAAGGTCAGTTTTCATTCCAATCCCAAAGAAAGGTGATGCCAAAGAATGCTCAAACTACCGCACAATTGCACTCATCTCACACGCTAGTAAAGTAATGCACAAAATTCTCCAAGCCAGGCTTCAGCAATAGATAAACCATGAACTTCCAGATGTTCAAGCTGGCTTTAGAAAAGGCAGAAGAACCAGAGATCAAATTGCCAACACCCTCTGGATCATAGAAAAAGCAAGAGAGTTCCAGAAAAACATCTATTTCTGCTTTATTGATGATAAAGGACAGAAATGGTATGGACCTAACAGAAGCAGAAGGTATTAAGAAGAAGTGGCAAGAATACACAGAAGAATTGTGCCAAAAAGATCTTGACAACTCAGATAATCATTATGGTGTGATCACTCACCTAGAGCCAGACATCCTGGAATGTGAAGTCAAGTGGGCCTTAGGAAACAACACTATGAATAAAGCTAGTGGAGGTGATGGAATTCCAGTTGAGCTATTTCAAATACTGAAAGATGATGCTGTGAAAGTGCTGCACTCAATATGCCAGCAAATTTGGAAAACTCAGCAGTGGCCACAGGACTGGAAAAGGTCAGTTTTCATTCCAATCCCAAAGAAAGGCAATGCCAAAGAATGCTCAAACTACTGCACAATTGCACTCATCTCACACGCTAGTAAACTAATGCTCAAAATTCTCCAAGCCAGGCTTTAGCAATACGTCAACTGTGAACTTCCAGATGTTCAAGCTGGTTTTAGAAAAGGCAGAAGAATCAGAGATCAAATTGCCAACATGTGCTGGATCATCGAAAAAGCAAGAGAGTTCCAGACAAACATCTATTTCTGCTTTATTGACTATGCTAAAGCCTTTGACTGTGTGGATCACAATAAACTGTGGAAAATTCTGAAAGAGATGGGAATACCAGACCACCTGACCTGCCTCTCGAGAAACCTGAATGCAGGTCAGGAAGCAACAGTTAGAACTGGACATGAAACAACAGACTGATTCCAAATAGGAAAAAGAGTTCATCAAGGCTGTATGTTGTCATCCTTCTTATATAACTTATATGCAGAGTACATCATGAGAAATGCTGGGCTGGAGGAAGCACAAGCTGGAATCAAGATTGCTGGGAGAAATACCAATAACCTCAGATATGCAGATGACACCACCCTTATGGCAGAAAGTGAAGAGGAACTAAAAAGCCTCTTGATGAAAGTGAAAGAGAAGAGTGAAAAAGTTGGCCTAAAGCTCAACATTCAGAAAACTAAGGTCATGGCAGCTGGTTCCATCACTTCATGAGAAATAGATGGAGAAACAGTAGAAACAATGGCTGACTTTATTTTTCTGGGCTCCAAAATCAGTGCAGATGGTGATTGCAGCCATGAAATTAAAAGACACTTACTCCTTGGAAGGAAAGTTATGACCAACCTAGATAGCATATTAAAAAGCACAGATATTACTTTGCCAACAAAAGTCCGTGTAGTCAAGGCTATGGTTTTTCCAGTGGTCATGTATGGATGTGAAAGTCAAACTATAAAGAAAGCTGAGCACCGAAGAATTGATGCTTTTGAACTGTGGTGTTGGAGAAGACTCTTGAGAGTTCCTTGGACTGCAAGGAGATCCAGCCAGTCCACCCTAAAGGAGATCAGTTCTGGAGGTTCATTGGAGGACTGATGTTGAAGCTGAAACTCCAATACTTTGGCCACCTGATGCAAAGAGCTGACTCATTTGAAAAGACCCTGATGCTGAGAAAGATTGAGGGCAGGAGGAGAAGGGATGACAGAGGATGAGATGGTTGCATGGCATCACTGACTCAATGGACATGGGTTTGGGTAGACTCCGGGAGTTGGTGATGGACAGGGAGGCCTGGCATGCTGTGGTTCATGGGTTCGCAAAGAGTCGCACACAACTGAACAACTGAACTGAACTGAGGATTTAAAATATAGCCAGGAAAACAGATTCAGAAATATATCACATTATGGAGTAAATGTAATAGTTATTTAAACTAGTTATGAAAGGAATTCATGATAATAATATATTTTAGAGAATAAGATCATTAATTTGAGCTCTATTTACTATTTAAATGAATTTTTCAAACTGGAGCATGTACACTTTTTTAATACAAATTCAGGGCAGGAAAAGAATGTAAAGGACCAGTCAGCGAATTTTGAAACCTAATGAACCTCTGTAAGTTTTAATAAGAAATGGACATTTTATGTTTAGGATCTTTTACCTTTTTCCACAGAGCTTTGCAGGTGGGTGGCTCCTTGGTAAAGAATCCTCCTGCCAATGTAGCAGAGGCAGGAGACCTGGGTTTAATCCCTAGGTTGGGAAGATCTCCTGGAGGAGGCAATGGTAACCCACTCTAGTAGTCTTGTGGGAAATCCAGCAGATGGAGGACCCTGGTGGGCTACAAACCATAGGGTCGCACAGAGTTGGACACAACTGAGCAACTAGATATGCACGACCTTTTTCCACAATGTCATGAATTAATTGAGAGGTTGTTCTATGTCTTTGCCTTCATGATTCCTTTGTATACCATTGATATAAAGTTATCTAAATTACATAGGATTATGTCAATTGTTCCATGGCTAAAAATCAGTATGTTCTAAAAGATAGAATAATTACCCTCTACCAAGTATATATTTACATGATTCAAGACCAGTGTTTTTTTAAGTGAAATATGGTAGTTTCTCTTCATTCTGATTAAAAATACCCCTCTGACTTTCACTGGACAATTCATAGACCATCTGGAAACTACATCTGGAGAAAGAGGCTTAAGGGATATTTTTTCTTTTGAAAAGCAAGTGAATATTAATAAACCCTGTTTGTTTTCAGTGAATTTAAATCTTCTATCTTTAAAATATAAAACAAAACAAAAACTGGGTTTGAACTGCGATAACTTGTTTCTTAGGTAAATATGCAGGGAAATTATCATTCCATTAATTATCTCAAAGGTAAGAGTAGTTTCATAGGGATTTCAGAAAATGTAAGAGGGAAACTAAATGTTTTTATATCCAAACTTATTAATATGATTTATAATGAAAAAAGAGTAAATGATCTTTGTAAATATATTCAAATATTGTAAATACATTTAAGTTTTTGTATTTGTGTACTGAAAAAGACTCTAACCCAGTAAAGATTTATTATGGCAAACCTATTTCTTTTATCAAAATATTTAGATATTTTAAAAATCATGTGATCCTATTAGTATCTATATTATTTCAGCACAATTAAGCAACTTGGAAATTCACTTTAAGAGCTATTCACCTTGCATTCACAAATTAAAATAAGAGGAAAATCAAATTATAAAAAATAAAGTGAGTAAAATGTGTTATTCTCATCTGAAATGCACACTATTTAAAAATTTTTTAATTAGTTAAAATTAATAAACATAGAAAAAAATTCTCAAAAAAGATAATGTTTTTGGTAAAGGACAAGTCAGAATCAATTTGAATAATAGAGAATATCTGATTCCGAGCAAAGGAATTCCACCGGTTTTAAAGCTATTCATTTCCATTTAACATATTCTCACTATCTGTTACATGTAAGGCAATATGATAATCACTATAAGGAATATAGATAAAGATGAAGTAGAGCCCCTACACTACTCTAGTTTTCTTTTATTCAGTGAAAACAACAAAATACTTGCAAATCAGTCATAGAATCCCACTAATTATAACAAATTTCCAACAAAAATGAAGAGAGCAGTAATATCATGTTTCATAGTGTTAACACATGAATTTCACATGAGGACCATGGAAAAGGATATGGTGAAAGGAAAGTCATAAAAATACCAAATATTCATGAATTTATATAAGATAAAATCCAAGGTACATTTTTGTTTTTATAAGCTATTGAGTTTATTTAAGGCAGGTATAACATATTCTACAACTTATTAAAGGAACTCAATGTCAGAATGCTTAATTATAAAAGTTAAGGAATACTACATTATATATGTTGTTTTCATATAGATTCTTTACGTGTGAATTTTGTCCTAAGGAAATTTTAAAGTGATTAAATAATAATTGCTGAATCCCTGATTACTTTCCTCTTTCACTTTTATAGGCGATAATGATTCAAATAAGGATGACTGTAATGGGTAAAATAGTCTCATTACTAAAATTAGTAATACTATATTCAAATAGTATTACATATTTTTAAATATATTCATATCTCTAATAATATGTTATTAAATAATATCCTTGAACATAATTTTATTAAAAGAATACATTTTCTCCAAGTAAATAATATCCTTGAGCATAATTTTATTAGAATAATAAATTTTCTGCATATTAATATTTAAACCACATATATGACATATATATGTATTATTGTTTAGTCTCGTGTCATGTCCAGCTCCTTTGCAACCCCCTGGACTATAGACCCCTAAGCTCCTCTGTTGATAGGATTCTCCAGGCAAGAATACTGGAGTGGGTTGCCATTTCCTACTCCATCTATTGTTGTTTTAGGACACTTAACATGGTCAACAGTTTCTTTCATTTTCATGTATAAATATGAATGCAGGAGCTATCTCTCTATCTTATCCCTGTGCACGCACGCTGAAAGCACTTACCTACATTTAGTGAGTAAATTTGTTGCTGTTGTTTGAAAGATCCATGCCTAGTCATACCTTTGAGCAATTATGCATTTCCTGAAGAAAATAATTGTATTTTCTGAGAGCAAAATTGGTTCTGAGAGCGAAATCAGCATGACAAGTCGCATGACTGGTTCAAGGGTCTTTGGGAGCATTCTGGAGGGACACCTGAACCAATTTAAATACAACAAGAAAGGTGTCGTGAGAAAAGTGAGCAGTGAGTAAAAGCAAAGTTAGCACCAAAGAGAAATGGGAAGTAAGAAATGTTTCAAGTTGGGAAACAGGGAATAGACAAGGAGAGAGGCAGGTCCCTACAGATAATGTGGCATATATTGTAAGGAGAAGAGTGCAGGGATAGGAAATGACAAAAAGTCTGCCCAAACGTAGCAAAAGCAAGCCATGGCACTAGGGTACATATTTTAGCAAAGAGAATATGGACTAGATGAATGACTATATATTGGACATTTCAATTATAATCAAAGGCATAACTACTCTCACTATTACCATCTTTGCAAATGAAAGACATGATATATCATCAATTTCACTTCCTCCAAATACATTGGGGATGCTATTTTTCTTAGATAAAGAGGATTTTGAGCCAATTGCTTTTGAAGACAAACTATAAAATACTGTAGTTCAAAACTATGGTGCTATTTTTAAATACCATTTATTTTATACCTGATTTTAAAAAATGATGCTCAAAAGCATTGTTTTACTGTATACACACCAAATAAGTTAATTTATCAAGGATAACATTCTGAAGATTCTGCCATATTTCAATACTCTATCTGAAAAATAAAAAAATTTACAGTCTTTCATGC
This sequence comes from Bos indicus, assembly GCF_029378745.1. NCBI lineage: Eukaryota > Metazoa > Chordata > Mammalia > Artiodactyla > Bovidae > Bos > Bos indicus. The sequence continues at coordinate 10,853,375 of NC_091786.1, forward strand.
TGCATTAGGAGATTTACTCTGAGTTAACTGGTATATAGAAGCATTTTGAACAGAAAAGAAAGCCTCATTGTCCTAATATACAGTTGATAATCATTTCTAGCTTTTGGATTATTGAAATTCTGATACATTAAAGCTCAGAAAAATAACATTATAGTTGCACTATAGAATATTATTATGGGATTTTTATGTATTTTTGAGAGTCTGATGAAAATTCTCTGCTTGGAAAGATATAACAAGTACTGTAAAGACCTAATGGATGGTCTTGGTGACACGTATTTATGTGTCTACTTGGCTGGGCTTATGGTGCCCAGTTGTTTTGTCAAACACTAGGATGGGTGTTGTTGTGAAGGTATTTTTTTAAGTGTAAAGCAGATTATCTGTCATAATGTTAATGGGCTTTACCTAATCGGTTGAGGCCCTGAATTTAAAAGACTGAAAAGGAAGGAATTCTGTCTCCAGACTGCCTTTGGACTCAAGACTACAACATCAACACTTGTCTGGGGTCTCTAGCCTGACAGCTTGCACTGCAGATTTTGGACTTAACCTTCCCTCAACTGTGTGAGCCAATTCCTTAAATCTCTGACTCTGTCCATCTCTCTTTCTCTGTGTGTGTGTGTGTGTGTGTGTGTTGGTTCTAGTTCCTTTGGAGAGCACTGGCTAATACAGTCTCTTCTACAAAATCCATGTTTATTATTAAGTCTATTTGACAGATGTTTATTGACCTTCTACCGTATACTTTGCTCTGTACTTAATCTTGAAAATACAATAATAAGAGAAAGCTAACACTGACTTCACCCTCATGGAGTTTAAATATGGAGGTTAGTCAGCATCTCATAAACTGCTGCTGCTGCTGCTGCTAAGTTGCTTCAGTCGTATCCGACTCTGTGCGACCCCAGAGACAGCAGCCCACCAGGCTCCCCCGTCCCTGGGATTCTCCAGGCAAGAACACTGGAGTGGGTTGCCATTTCCTTCTGCAATGCATGAAAGTGAAAAGTGAAAGTGAAGTTGCTCAGTCGTGCCCGACTCTTAGCGACCCTATGGACTGCAGCCTACCAGGCTCCTTCATCCATGGGATTTTCCAGGCAAGAGTACTGGAGTGGGGGTCCATTGCCTTCTCCGATTTTATAAACTAGTCATTATAAAAAAAAAAATAATAATAGTAACATGGGCTCCCAACTCTCCTGACTTCAAGCAGATGAGTCCTTATTTTCCACAAATGTCGTTGAGAATTCCCAGGTTAGATTCTATCTATGGAGAACTGGTAATTCTTCATATTCACCCATTATCTTCTTCTGGGGAAGCAAGAACACACTCCCTGGTGGTGAGTGCTGTTGGAATCCTATGCAGATCACCTTCACCCAGCTGCAAACATATTTCCAAGCATTATTCCAAGCAAGCCTAAAAGAAATCATCTTCTATCCAGGATACACTCTTTGTAAGTCAACAACAGCTGAAAAATCATGACACAAGAACACAAAAGTACAGCCCCCTTTACTTGGTGGAATCAGTGTTTTGGATGAAGGTCATGCTGCAGAACTCACTGTGAGAGGAGGCTGGAGCGTTCAAACACGTTTGTTTGATGTTCTTCCACTTCCTTATCTTGTGTCTCCCGTCTCCCTTTCCCCCAAAGTACTCCCTCAATAAGTCATTTTAATAAAAATTTGCATTTCAGTTCTACTTATAGAAGTCATAACCTAAGACATAACCTTCTTGAGAAGACTTTTTCATACTGTAGGACAAGTGCCAGGATACATATTCTAAAGACCTGGGTGGCCGTTAGAGATGGTTCCTGTCTGTCCCATGTGTTCTTAGGAACACGTCAAGCATGAGGGAGGAGAGTGTCCCTCACAGTGATTTTTCATTAAGGACTTGTAGTGGACAAGTGTCTAGATTTCAATAGCTACAGCTTTAATTACAGCATATACAACTTATCCACATACTGTGCTTTCCCTGTAATAGTCAGGGCACCAGGGACATAATACTCCTCTGTAAAGATCTAAACTTTGGAGTGGAGGCTTGGCCCCCATCCAAAGGTCCCCTTTATGTGCGGTCCTATCTTATTACCTCAATGATCTGCTCCTAACCAGTTTCACTCTTTTTCATCTTATGTATTTTGATCACCGAATTTCAAAGAGAAGGGATCACAATGTGGACGCACAATTATCCATGTATCTAGTTCATGATTTGTAACATATGGCTATACTTAACACATGAGGGAGGCACACCACCATAGTACATTCAGTAGAACAAAGACCCAAGGATCCATGATATGTTGGAATACCAGTGATATGCCATTGCCATGCTAAAAAATGTTATATTACGTTTCATCAAAAATCTTAAATCAGGACTAATTTTAAAGCTCTTATTCAACACTAGCCACCTCAGCTGATGATGAAAGTGAAAATAGCAAGCAAAGTCTATTATAGACATATTAGAGAGTAAATTTAAGAAGTAACTCTAGAAGACTGCAATGTTTACATGAAAATTTATGAATTAAAACAGTCATATAATTTTCAAAAGATAAAAATACCAAATGAAAAATTATAAATTGAGTAGCTAGCTGGAAATTTTATTTATAAGGAGCTTCAGGCATTTTTAGCATCAAGGTGATAATACTGTGCATATTTATACTTGGGTGCATTGATGTGGGTAAAAAAAAACAAAAAACGAGATTGTGTTGCAAGTTATAAGGTCACAGAGTTTATTATACAAATCAATCAACCAATCAAAAAATATTGAGTTCTAAGAGGAGAGAAAAAAAGCATATAAAAGATGACCTTTTAGTAAATTTCTGAATTATTCTAGTTGCAGATTGATAAAATGACTTGTATTTTATGGATGTGCAGCTTATTGCCTCAAGTGTTCAAGTATCATAAATTTTAGTCTGAGTTCTTCTGAGAGGCTTGAGAAATGACTCACAGTCAGATTAATCGTTAACTAAATCTGAAAGGGAATGTTATGTGCAACAATAAGGATGTATGAGAGAACAGATCTCCTTAGGAAAAGAGAAATAGTTTAATATGACTGCAGTAGGGAACGTAGGGACATCCTGAGAGGAGATGAGGCACAGAAGTGACACATCATAAAAGGTGTACATGCCTTCTGAGAAGATTTGTCAGTTTATTAATATTTCTTCAAAGTGGCATCAGAATCATACTGGGATACTCTTTTAGAATGTAAATTGTCCCAATGAGAGATTTTATGGTCAATAATGATCAAAAAATCATTAGGTCAATGATGAATAACCCTAGAGGGGATTCAAACAGAAGTATATTACAGAAGTGAGGGAAAAAATAAGAGATAAGAAAGAAGGGAAGAGATATTAACAAATGCAAAGAAATATAGCACACATGGACTACAATCAAGTTCTAAGTTGGAGGATATGGATTCATTATTGGAATTGTAGACCTAGCTCATCCTTCTTTTCCAATCTGTGGTGGATAGGAAAGCTATGAAAATAAGGCCAGAAAAGCATATTTGGAAAAATACCCCTAATGCAATGAATCACATCAGTAACTTTTCTGCTTTCAAATAGCTGTCTCAGGAGGCATATTATCTTCTAGCCAATTTTGATTTTATAAAATTGCAACTTGATTGAAATTAATGTTTACTTCCCTTTTGTTGACCAGAGGAGGCAGTTATATTGCCAATATATTTTTGGAGGTGTGATCAGGAATAGAGAATTAAGTTTTGGTTATTCAATAGCTAATACTCTGAGCATACAAGATGAAATTAACTTTTGGAGGATTTTATCTTTTTAAGATTGATTTTTAGAAATCCCAAAAGAGCAAATGTAATAAATCTCAGTGTGTTCCTAGTGGAACAAATAGCTACTAAAAATATACTTTTAATTGTCATAGAAAACATACATGCCCAAACCTTTGTCTCAGATGGAGGCCAAGTTAAAACTAGAACTAAACAGAGAATTTCTGTACACAAAACATCTTTCCAGCAAATAATATCAGTTCTTTAGTTTTAAGAAATTTGGGGATATCTGGGCAGCTATGTTTCCTAGATTTAAATATATATATTTGATTAATATGGTATAAACTGTACTTCAATTTGTCTTATTAAGTTTCTATTAGTGTCAGATGATCTGTAGAAGAGTCAAGACTGCATAAAAGCACTACGTTTTAACAAGAGCCATGAAAATCAAGTGTGTCATAGTATATTTTCAAGGGAATTAAACTTAGTACTCCATTGCTTAAGAATGTTTAAAAATGACTTAGGCAACTATTTTTCTTGATAAAAGGAGTTGGTAACATTTATTTCTTGAAAGTCCTTACTATGAATTAATTTGAATTTTCATCTAATATGGTATGCAGACTCTAAGATTACTCTCTACAATTTATATCTCCTTGTAGTCACACCTTGTACTTTCTTCTCTTGAGTGTCATCTGTACTTATGATTTTGTTAGTATATGTTAGAAGAAAGCAACCAAAGTTTAAGAAATATGTTGCTTATCTTTGCTGCCACAACAAATTAGCACAAACATGGCACTTAAAACAATTCAAATGTATTATCTGAATTTCCATGGGTCAGAAGTCCTTGGGTCTCACCAGACTGCAACCATGGTGATATTCAGACTACAGTTCTCAACTGTTCCTCATTCAGATGGTTGGCAAAATTCAATTTCTTGCAGCTTATGGCTGAAGGTCCCTGTTTTCTCCATAGTAATTGATTTAGCAAAATCTTACCAGAGAATCTTAGGAATTCTAAAGTTATTCTTTCATTATCAAAACTCAAGAACACTTTCCAATATACGAATACTAGTATGATCCTACAATTTTCAGTTTCTAAGGAGCCATTCTCTCATTTTGACATAATTTAAAATGTACATATATTTACCAAAATAAACTAAAGAAGGACTTTAGTTTTGCTAAATAGAAAAGTCTTTACTTTTCAAAAAATATAAATTCAACTTACATAACTTTACAATAAATTTAGGGTAAATACTTTTTTATTTTCTAAAAATATGAAGGAAAGTGCTGCTGCTGCTGCTGCTGTTAAGTCGCTTCAGTCCCTGGGATTCCGTCCCTGGGATTCTCCAGGCAAGAACACTGGAGTGGGTTGCCATTTCCTTCTCCAATGCGTGATAGTGAAAAGTGAAAGTGAAGTCGCTCAGTCGTGTCCGACTCTTAGTGACCCCATGGACTGCAGCCTACCAGGCTCTTCCATCCATGGGATTTCCCAGGCCAAGAGTACTGGAGTGGGTTGCCATTTCCTTCTCCAAGGAAAGTAACTACTTCTTACTAAATCCAGTAATATGCATACTTCTGTATATTTGTGGTTTACTACAGTAAAATTACAGATTTATATATAAATTAGGAGTGAGTGATTACAAGTGATTACAATATTCCCTGGTCAAATTCTTACCCTGAAAATAAAGTCAGTCTGATTTAACCAGATGTGTCCTTGCAGTCAGCTACCTAGATAACTAGAATGTTAAAATACCAGCTAGGCAAATGTGACTAAGAAAGCAGGTGTGCTGACTCCTTGCCTAAAGACTTCTTACAAGTCCCTCTTGGATGTGATACTACCATTAATGGTCTTGTCACTTTACTTTCCTATTGATTTTCTGAATATTATTTTCTTTAATTTAAAAGGTACTGAGAAACACAGATTATGGATAAAACTGAATGAGTTAGTGTGTGTCCTTGTGTGTGTGTTGGTCATACAGCATGTAATTATTTGAACAAAATGCTGAAAATGTTTTCTTAATTTGAATCTATCATTTGGCCAAAATAAAACACTTCTCCTGGTCTTTGAATTGCTATTGCTCATAGGAGTTTGAATTTAAATCTAGTATCAGGGAAGAATAAGGCTCATGAATGTTTCTACAAATTGGTGGTGGGTGGGAAGCAGAGTTTGACTTATTTAAAACATAATTAGCTTATGTCTCTGATTAAATGTTTCTGTACTTAAAGAAAATTAATCCATTGTAACCAAAGCAGTTTCAGTATTGATCACATGTGAGAACATCTTGGCTTGTGGAGGGAACATCATTTCTGTCACAGAGGTCAATATTTCTAATCCCAAGCTTGCTTGTTAAAAATTGAATTAAAAAGTTGATGACACAACTTTCATTTTTAGCACCTATTCTTTCAACTCATTTTCACAATTTGAGCATTGTGCAAAAAAGCACAATGTTAGTTATCTGAATAAATGAAATTTTTCAGTGAATCAGTTAGGAGGGCAGTTTCTTAGTCTCCTTCTATGCACAATGACACCTAAGTCCTGGGTGTCAATAATATAGTAGTCCCCTCAATAAAACCTTAGTAGTATAGAATGACTAGCGAGAGAAAGTGAGTATATATTCTTTTGAGCTGATACTGGTTGTCATATGACATGAATGTCATGCGGACCTTTCTGCTGCTAAATCGCATCAGTTGTGTCCGACTCTGTGTGACCCCATAGACGACAGCACACCAGGCTCCCCCCTCCCTGGGATTCTCCAGGCAAGAACACTGGAGTGGGTTGCCATTTCCTTCTCCAATGCATGAAAGTCAAAGTGAAGCCACTCAGTCGTGTTCGACTCCTAGCGACCCCATGGCCTGCAAAGCACCAGGCTCCTCCGTCCATGGGATTTTCCAGGCATGAGTACTGGAGTGGGGTGCTATTGCCTTCTCCCTCGGACCTTTCTATTTCCCTCCAAAGGGAAGGTGCAGGTTAGCTGAGATTTTTGGCTAGTGATTATGCCAGAAAGGGGCAAATACACTTTGTGACCTATAATTGAAAGTAATCTACCAAGGCTAGGATCAGGCATGGGTTCTTGGGGAGTCCGTGGCATGAGCAAGGGCAGAGGTAGGCTGATCCAGCTGGGAAATTTCCTGAACCCTGTAAAAGGTGTCAGGGCTATGCATAATTTACCTATTTCCGTGGACCTTATTCTCATTTCCTGTGCAAGGCTGAGGGATGCCAATCACCGATTAGACTGGGAAGAGAATGTTTGTGTAGGTCCAGACTAAACATCCTGGCTGTCTAATGTGCAATGGGCTTGCTCCAGATTGTATTGCTTTTCTCTTCACTCGATTTTCTTTATGAAATATACCAGAATCTTTATGAAATATACCAGAAATATAGGAGAATCTGTTTTCCAGCTCTTCTGTCCATGATTCAAGGGAACTTCAATTAAAGAGGTTAAAGAGTCAAAAATTTGGCCCTTGGACAAAACGTATCACTTGATAATCCATTTTCCCACAATTTGCTGGTCTTATTCCACTCCTGGCATATATTTTTTTCTTGTTTCATAATCTAGGAATCTAGGGTAGAAGCAAGAAGTGGTTATCAGCCTAAAACACCAAAGCTTAGTAATGGATTAGTTATTGATCCATTCATTGATTCACTCAACAAATTTTTATTAAGCACTTAATAGATCCTGGAGATAAAATAATAAACAAAAACTTATATGATTTTCAATCTCATCCTGTCTATGGCTTAGTAGAGAGGATTGATATTAGTAAAATTGCCACAATAACACATGAGTTTCAAATTGAGATCATATATTGTCAGCACATTATGAAGGAAATTGACCTTGATTGATTCTTAAGGGAGAAGAGTGTAATTTCAAGGAAGATTTTTTTTTTTTAATAAAAAAATGATCCTTGAGGGTATTCCCTGGTGGTCCAGTGTTTAGGACTATAGGCTTACACTGCATGGGGCACAGGTGTGATCCCTGATCCAGAAACTAAGATCCCACAAACTGAGGGGCACAGTCAAAAAATAAAATGAGCCTTGAGGAAAATTTCAAGATGGGTAGGAAACAAAGTAAAAGACTGGAGGGAGAGAATTCTAATGAAAAAGATCAGCAAGAGTTGGGTCCTGGAAATAGCTCCTGTGTACAGATTTTAGGCAGTTTGTGTTTACTAGGGGCCTTGAAAATATTTGTTTTCAGCAGGACCCAAAGCTGTGTTCTATGGCCCTGACTATGATTTGAAAACAACAGGATTCTCAAGGAACACAGAGATGGCTGATATAGTTGAAAACCAGAGACTTAGCAAAAAAGTGGGAAAGAGACATGAGCATTAGAAACAGCAGAGATGAGAAATGTCTTTGTGAGAAATATGTTTTTTTTTTTTAAATTATGTGAACAGTTGGAGGTAGTGGAAGAATTTTATTATTAGAAATGTGTTCTGAAAATGTCATTCTAATTGCAGTGTGGACATGAATATGGGAGGTGAAGAGTTAGAGTTAATTAGACACTAAGAGATTAGAGTATAGTCCACATGAGAGATGATAATAAACTAAGATTATAGCATATATTTTAGACAGATATTTAGAACTTAAAGAGCTTCAAGGCTGGGAGACAGCTATATCATGCAGAATAGCCATGCATCTGATTTAGGCAATTCAACTAATGATTTTAACTATTAATTCAGAATCTTAGCTATAGACATGATTTAGAGGAAATGATGTCAATATGGTTTTGAATATATTTAGATTTAATTGTATCTATGATATGTAAGATCAAATTTTATAGAGAGCCAAAGCTCATAGGAGAATATAGCAGTTTGCATATAAAACTGAGTTATCATACAACAATAGAAATGAATATGAATGTACATATGAGTTTTCTTACAGAAATACCTTCAAGTCAAAAACTGAGTACTTCCAAGATTTAGTGGTCAGGAGATGATGGAATGCAAAGGAGAAAGAAGGATTCAGCAGGGGAAAAATGCAGGAAGAAAATAAGGGACATATGGCTGGAAAGTGCTTCAAAGGGTCATAGTCGATATATTTGAATGATTTTAGATTTAAAAGATGAGAAGTGAAAAATCTTCATTGAATGTAATGGCATGAAAGTTATAGGAATTCTTAGCAAAAATTACTCTTGGAGAAATTCTAGAGGCTATAGAAGACTGAGAGGGTGAAGAAGTGAGGTGTGAACAAGAGGTAACAACTCATATACAGTGAGTAGAGACAACTCTTTAAAAAAAGACTGGCTAAAAATTGGAGGAGAGTGACGATGGGGTGATAGCTAGAGGGCAAGGCAGAGTGAAGTTGGAGTAGTTGCTTGATTATTGTTGTTGTTGAAGATGTAATGTGGGTTAATTTCACAAAAGGGAACATACATTTCATTCAATGTTGAAGAGAAAGATTGATTTCACAAGTGGTTGTTGACTATTGAGATAAAGAGAAAGGGAAGCACAATTCAAAGAGGAATGAGCTACATAATCGTTTTGTCAGACATTAAATGAGTACCTACTTAATGAGCATAACTGAGAAATGGGAACCCCAGGTACTGGTGAACATTTCTACTGATAGTAAGCTTGACTGAGGCCACAGAAAAATAATCTGTCATCTGAGAACAAACTTTATAACCTTTTCACATTCAACTTTTAGAAGTTGCATGTTTATTATTCTAAAGCTATTTACTAAAGTTAACTCATCTTTCATTTATAATCAGATTCATTTAAAACATAAAACCCTATGTGATATAGCCTTTGTTAAAGTGTTTCTTCAAAAAGGCAGACGAGCTAAATGTATAAACAGACACCTAATTGAACTGTGAAATTTTACTATTGCTGTTGTGCTCAATTTACTTTGTTGAATTTTAATGTTAGAAGACTATCAAAGCATAGCCACAGGAAAATGCCCTGCATTACAAATGTATATATGGAATTCCATGAATGTTCATTATTTTATTCACACCAAATTCTCTATTCAGTGAAATGCTTGACTTTTTTATTTTCATAACTGTTTTCTATAAAAATGTATTAAAGCACTATAGATATTTACTCTGACCCCAAATTTTAATACAATTATCTTTGTATCTTACTGAAGGATTAAAATGACATTATTGCTCAATTTATTAAACAAACAAACAAAAAAAACCCTCTAGGTAACAATAAAGTTTAGATTTTTTTTTTCCCAAGGGCACTTAGACTTATCTGTCAGTAGAAAATCTAGTCGATATTCACAGAAGCTGCTGTCTATTATATATTGAAAGTTATGATGAAAGAGTCTGGCTTTTAGCAAGTGCAAAAGGGAAAATTTAAATGCCACAAAATGTATGGAACTTGAAGAATATTCATTCTAGCTTCATTTGACAAGGGAAATTTGTCAAACACTCTATTATGCTTATTATCCATGTGACTTCATAGTACGAGACTATCTCTTCTTTTAAGTTATATTATAAATTTGTCTTTTTGTTGCAGGAAGGGGGACCCCTTCCAGGGCCCCAGATTGGGCTCTTGTCTAACACTCAGAAATGAATTGTCCGAGGAAACACATGTGCTGACAAAGCAAGAGACTTTATTGGGAAAGGGCACCTGGGTGGAGAGCAGTAGGGTAAGGGAACCCAGGAGAACAGCTCTGTCTCATGGCTGGCAGTCTCGGGTTTTATTTTAATTCCATGGTGATGGAATTAGTTTCTGGATTGTCTTTAGCCAATCATTCTGATTCAGAGTTCTTCCTGGGGATGCATGCCTTGCTCAACCAAGATGGATGCCAGAGAGAAGGATTCTGGGAGGTGGTCGGACAGGTGGTGTCTCCTTTTGACCTTTTACAAACTCTTCTGGTTGGTGGAGGCTTATTAGTTTCCTGTTCTTACCATGACCTCCTGTTGTAAAACAAATGGTTACTATGGTGCCTGGCCCCGGGTGGGCGGTTTCAGTCAGTGTGATTCCCCTAACATTTTTATTTAAGAAAATATCTTGACACAATAAAATTACACACTTTGCATTTACTAGTTAATACTCACTTTCAGTATTTAGCTTTAATTTGTATTATTCTTATTGTACTTGTAAGTTACTGAAAACAAGCTTAGTTCCTAAGGCTAGAGTTAGTTAGGTGCCATCTAAATACTCATTTTTGAACGGTGTATCATAACTGGGAAATCTGGAAATGCCAACAGAAACAGGTGGTATTTTCAAACCGAAAACAGCCACCACTGAATTCATTTATATTAGGTAATTACGCTTCTCATTAACTTTTCCTGTTGATGCCAGATTGGTTGTTACTCTACAGGGAATACATAAGTAAAAACTGCATTTTCACAATTACCTGACACATATTTGGTGGCAAAATTGAAGCCAGGATATAAAAATTTGCAGATTGTGATCAGATATGGTTTTCTTGCAACTAAAAGTGTGCGTGAAAATGTAAATATTCTCACTCAACATGTGATCACTCTTTTTTTCCCTTAAGCAATAAGAACGCTCTTAAGTAGCAAGAAACAGCAAATTCTAAAGAACTGAACGTGTTTCTAATAAAAATTATGTGCTGTTTTCTTAAAATGAAACTTTGAATAGCACAAGCAAATATTACACCTTTTGATAGAGATAGATCAATATTTTGATTGATCCATCAATACATATTCAACCTCACCTAGCTAGTGACTCTGAGCTTTTCTCTTCACTAACAATAATATAAGGTATTTTCTTTTGAAAGAGCAAAGTGATGAAGATCTGTTATATTAAGAGTGGATAGACATGTTTCAGGAAATAATATGAGGCCAAACTGGGCTTTACCTTAGACACATACAGACTCCTCATCAGTTAATGTATTGTTCTCCATTTAAAAGCTATTGAACTAAAGATTATTGTAATTTTAAACTTCATTCTCATATTATTGTATGTTGGGTTTTTATGAGAAAATCTAGTATATTTAATTTGCAACACTGTGGAAAATAATCAAGAGAGAAAGTACACAAAAAGAGAGGATATACATGCTGGCAAAAGTATCATTTCCCTCTCCCACATAAAAGTGTCAACCCTTTCCCATTTCTAACTCCTTCCAATACTCAAACTCTGTTAGATTAGCTCTTTAACTAATTAACCAATTGCAGGAATCATAATTTTTCTCCCTTAATACAAATTTCCTCATATTGCTCACATTTCTATTTCAGATAGGCATGCATTTCTTACACATCCCAGACAGCTCACAGAATTAATGCTTTCAGTATTTAAGGAAGGCTTTTTGTTCTGATGTCTAGCAGTCTTGACTATTTCATGTCCAAAGGCAGCAGCTTTCATCCAAAAAGCATCATTTTGCCAGTAGTACTGCTCTTTGTTCAAAATTATGCGCATTCATTCCCTCTTCAAACTTAATTATAACTATTTTGTTTACCTTACACAGAAATTTGGGGGAAAAAAATAAAAAATGTTCCATTGTATGATTTTTTTTCCTCTTCCTAACAAACTGTTTTTCAAATGTTCTACCCCATAGGCACTTTCCTTCATTGCTATTTCTATTCTTGCTTAAGTCACCTGTCAGTTCATTTAATATTTTCTATTATCTCTTCAACAAAGGGGCCTCAGGCTGCATAGCTTGGCAAAGGCACCCAAAGGTATTGAAGTCTCAAGTAGGCTCCAGCTGTCACCACCTCCCCAGTCCTCTTGTTCTAAACAGGAAATGATTGAAGTGTTTGGTCTAATGATGTTTTAACATTTATTTAGGGCTCATTTTGTGTCAGGTCTTTAACATGTAAAAGATACAGGTCCTCCCTCCAAGGAGCTTACATTCCAAGGCATTCAAAGAAGAGGAATATGAAAAGGGAATCTTTGTGAAATGTATTTTTCCCAAGTGCAAGAGAACACAAATGAAAAAAAAAATTAGGGAAACATTAAAGGAGAATTTTTGACAGAAGCAGAAAAGATTACTCTCTCTCTGTGAGAGAGTAATTTTAATGAAACATAGCCTTAAACAATAGAAATGAATTTATGTTAGAGAATCAAACTGGTTAAAATAAAACTCTACTTCAAGTTTATATTCTTATTTTTCTATAATTCTCAGTGTAAATATTGATTTGGAGATAACAAATGATGGCTTATTTCAGGACAAATCTAGGTTGAAAACAATTTGTTTTTTGAGCAGTTGGGAAGATTTCAATGTTGTTTCACTTGGGAATGAATCTTAAAAAAGATAAATACTGGGATCTCGGGTGGCCTTGAAGTCTGGAAAGCAAAACAGGGGTGGATTTTAACTCTTCCTTAACTTGTATTCAGACTATAGAACAGAAGGCGGTATGAAGAGCTTTGGCTCTTAAGATAGCATTGAAGAGCAGCCTCTGTTGTGTTTAGGGCTCACAATTTACAATAACAGATTTATAGGTAATATACAAGAATTTCCCCCTACACCAGGGAAGAATAGTTGTCAGAAAAATCTACTATCTGTAAAGACAGCTAGAAAAGAAAATATGAAGTACAGGAAAAAAATCTTGATAAAAAGCACAAGAGAGAGTATGAAAAAAAATGTATTGTGACAAAGAAAATGTAATTCTCAGTGTTAAAACAAAAGAGGAGGAATGAAAATTGTTCCTATAGCCTACTATATATATATATATATATATATATATAAAGAGAGAGACTCAAGTCTCTAGTAGACTCCAGCTGTCACCACCTCCCCAGTCCTCTTGTTCTAGACAGGAAATGATAGAAGTGTTTGGTCTAATGATGTTTTAACATTTATTTAGGGCTCATTTTGTGTCAGGTCTTTAACATGTAAAAGATACAGGTCCTCCCAGGGAGACACCTGTATCTTTTACATGTTAAAGATCTGACACAAAATGAGCCCTAAATAAATGTTAAAATATCATATATATATATATATATATATATATATATATATATGTCGGAGAAGGCAATGGCACCCCACTCCAGTACTCTTGCTTGGAAAAATCCCATGGATGGAGGAGCCTGTTAGGCTGCAATCCATGGGGTCACTAAGAGTTGGACACGACTGAGCGACTTCACTTTCACTTTTCACTTTCATGCATTGGAGAAGGAAATGGCAGCACACTCCAGTGTTCTTGTCTGGAGAATCCCAGGGACAGGGGAGCCTGGTGGGCTGCCGTCTATGGGGTCGCACAGAGTCGGACACGACTGAAGTGACTTAGCATAGCATATTATATATATATATATATATATATATATATTATATATATATATATGTCAACACACAGTTTTTGTTAAAAATGCTTCTAAGATAGAATTTTAATCTAGGAAGAAAATATGATGAGGTTATCTAGAACAGAAATTAAGAAAAATTTTCCCCTTTGTGGCCAGATTGTGTATTTTTAAAATTTGCTAAACATACAGATCTCTTTAGCAAATCCTCAGTTCTTCCCCTAGAAACAGTTCTAAACAAAACATAAATGAAAGTGACTGTACCAAACTCAATCAATTCCTTGACTCATGTATCCCCCATTGTGAGAAGAGGTTATTAGGATATACAGGCCAATAAGTCTGCTTGCCTTAGTCTGGCATTCCTTCCAAAGTCATGGACAAATACTTAAACAAAAAGCATGCACATTTATCAGTAACAGACAAGGTATTTAAAGCACTGCACAGGCTAACATCATATTTAAGAGAGAAAAATAGATCCCCAACATTTCAGAGACATGGGTCTATTAATAAACCTGATTTGAGTTACTAAATTCAGTTTAATGGTGACCTTACACTTTCATGTAAGAACAATGAAGCTACTTATTTTTCTATCTATGCAAGTAAAGGGACCCTAATTTGAGACTTTCCTCAAACAAAAGGAAATCTGCCAAAGATACACTGGCTATCTCACCACCTCTAAAGACAGAAACTGTGGCAACTTTTAAATACATGTGGTTTAGCTCCATAAAGATTAAGACTCAGTATTCACCAGGCACCCAGTTCCAATACAATTAGAATAAACAAGTATTGACAGCAGATTTCCTAATGTAATCTCCAAAGGCAAGCAGAAAGCTTTCAAGGGAAGCTAGAATTGAAGCATCTGGAAGCAATCACTGTAGTAATTCCTTTAAAAGATGAAAATGCCTTACAGAAAGCCAAATGGAACTAATAAATAGTTTAAACACCTTTTCAAACAAAATCTCATATGTTTACCCTCGCTGTTCCCTCTGCTTGAAATTCCCTCCATCCCATGATATCTGCAGGGTTCACTCTCTCACATCCTCCAGGTCTTTTCTCAAATGACTCCCTGGTGAGACCCTGTCTATACATTCCACCCTGAGCTGAAATCCTCCTCCCCCTTTCCTCCACACTCCATTCCTCTGCCTTATTTTTCTTATTAGCCTTTATCATCATCAAGCTTTACTTTGTTTAGTATATGGTTTCTCCCACAACCCTGCAGGAAAGCAAGGACTTCCATCTTACACATAGCAGATGTGCGATAATTATTCAGTAAATAAATAAATGATTGAGTGAATGAATGCATAAATAAATAACTCTTTTTCACACAGAACCTAAACCATTCCATTTCTCTTCACCAAAATTTAATAGAAATTTAGGATTTGTGGAGACATGCAATTAAGAAATAGACATTTCTTCTACTACAAGTTCATATGCTGTTTTCTTCTCTTGGCTGATTCAGATTTTTCTGAGGCTTTCTTTAGCATTTAGTGCTTGATAATGATACTACAGACCACCACTCAGATATAGTGGTATTATATCAGATGTCCACATAAGTTATGTAAAAATTAGCTTTGTCTAATGGCATGGAGAGAAAGAAGAAAAATACTTTATTAGTCTAAGTCATTCTACCAACATTACCTTACTCTGTCTCAATCTTTGCACTATAATGTATGTATATAATGCCTATAAGGTATGTATCTCACATTTAAGCACAGAGGGTGTTGGCAGTATATCTATCTATATCTATCGGTTCTGTTACATATTATGTGTAACTTAATACCTTAATATAACCTAGAAATGAGAAAAAGCATTGCAATAAAATGCTTTAAAAATATAAAACACTTCAGGATATACATTTAATATGAAAGACCAGGAACTATACTATAAAAGTATATTGAATATTTCAAAATGTCTGAACGAATGGAAAAGTATTATGTGTCTTTTTTGGTGGAAAGACTTAAAATAGTAAAAATGTCAGTTCTCTGAAAATTAATATAGGAATGTGATCCAAGTTTAATTAGCATCCCAATCATCTTTAATTGGATAAAGTAATCTGAAAAGTTATATACAAAAATTAATGCCAAAAATTGCCAGGGAAATGTATAAATGAAGAACAGTGAGAAAGAATTTCCTCTGATTTTGCTGCTGAGGAAAAGATGTCTTCATATATTATTATCTGAAATATACACTGCTATAGCTTTGGAACGAGTTTAGACAGCATCTGTTAAAATTAAAAACATACACCCTTTGATTCAACTATACTTTCCTGGAACTCAGCCTGTATAAGGGCTTTGGTATATGGAATATATGTACTAGGATAGTTATTATAGTATTATGCAAAAGAAAAATAATTAATACTTTTTCTTACATCTATAGATAAGGGCATGTGTGGAAAAATTATGGTAAATTCAAACTATGAAACATCATGAAGAGACTAAAAATAATGAGTTTATTTTATATCAATTGACTTGGAAAGGTTTATATTAGGAATCATTTAGTAAAGAAAGTAATATGCAGAAAAGCATATATACACGTGTTTATAATCATATAAACAAATATGTATGTATATATACTTTTATGTGGACATATGAACAGGTAATAAATATGGAAGGATATATTCTAATAGGCAAAACTGAGCTATCTCAGAAACTGGGCAGGATGAGTAGGCATGGATTTGGGAGCAGAAATAGAGGAATAGTGGAACGATGTAAAGGTGGAAAAAAAGATGGTATTAAAAGTGAAACATCTACAATATGAATGCTGTCACACATCCATATAAAATTACACACACACTCATTAGCTATCAGGGAAATTCAAATCAAAACCATAATGAAAGAGCACCTTGTACCCTCTGTATGTGTGCATAGCTGCTCAGTCATGTCCAACTCTTTGTGACCCCATGGACTGTAACCCACCAGACTCCTCTGTCCATGGAGTTTTCTGGGCAAGAATACTGGAGTGGGTTGCCATTTCCTCCTCTAGGGTATCTTCCCCACCCAGGGATTGAACCTGCATCTCTTGCACCTCCTGCATTGGCAAGCAGATTCTTTACCACTGAGCCCCACCTGGGAAGGATGGCTATATTCAGAAAAACTGACAACAAAATGCATTGATAAGGGCATGGAGAAATTAGAACCCTCACATACTGCTGATAGGAATGTAAAATAGTACAGCTGTTTTGAAAAACATCTCAACAGTTTCTCAAATAGTTAAACATATAGTTACTATATGGTCCAATTTTACTCCTGAGTACATACTCATAAAAAATGAAAACATGTCCCCCTAAAAAAAATTCATAGTGCATTATTCATAGTAGCCAAAAGCTGACAAAAAATGAATGTTCATCAACAGATAAGTGGATAAATAAAATGCGGTATAGCCACACAGTGGAATATTATTCAGCTTCCAAAACGAGCAGAGGATGGACACATGCTGCAACATTGTATAAACTTTGAAAGCATGCTGAGTGGAAGAAGCCAGTTACACAGGAACCTCTTGTGTAATTTCATTTATAGTTTTTAATGTCCACAATAGAAAAATATAGAGAGACAGTAAGTGGATTAGTGATTGCCAAAGGTTAGGGGAGATGGGGAGATTGGGGTTATCACTAAAGGGAACAAAGTTTGCTTTAAGTATAATGAAAATATGCTACAATTGATTGTGGTGATGGGTGCACAAGTTTAAATATACTAAAAGCCATTGAACTGTGCATTTTAAATGGCTGAATTATATGGTATATGAATTCTAACCCAATAAAAGATATTCCGTCACACACATAGCATGTATAAATCTTTGTTAAGCCGACCATAGGCACAGATTATGTTAAACTACTACTAACTAACTGTAGAATTTTTTGTTTTACTTGCAAGAAAAAAAAATTGATCAATATTTCTCTTGCTGTTCAATTTTCAAATTGTTTTTAGTTTTATGTAAAGAAATGCTAATCAAAAACTTTAAGATCCTAACCCATGAGCAAACACAATATTAGTGCCATTGAATGTATAGGAACATCTTGGTTTGTTCATTGGAATAATTGTTTATTGAACATGTAATATAACTGCACATTTTTGCTGCCCCATGGCTGTAGGCAATTATAAGATAGTGTTGGTAATTTCTGGCTTCTAAAGACACTTATGCATCTCTTTTCCCAACTCTGTTTGGTGACATCAACTTGATAGCTTGAAATAGGCCATTGTGGCATATATACACCACAAAAATCCACAAATACTATGTCTTTCTCCCACCTCCCATACTGGTTTATCAGCTCAGCACTGGGTATAAGTAAAGAGGCCCAGGGTTAAGAAGGAAAAGTCATTGATGGCCATGAAGAAACCAGTTGCAAGTGCAGTCCCCTGGATGGGTTTGCTGAACTCACTCATTTCTCCAACTCACACTCCACCACTTCCTTCTAGTGGAAGAGACAATTGCAGTCTCAGGACAAAGCAGAGGGCCTCACTCTTCTCAGAAATCAACTGAAGGAAGTCCCTAGAGAACTACTGGAACACTGGCTGTGCCTCTGCTAAAAGAAGAGATACAAGTCTTGTTCTATGTTGACAGCTGACAGGACCACGGGGTGCTCATGGCCATCTTGGTGCCACCACCAGAGCAGAGTGAGCTCGGAGGATCTCGGGAAGGTGTTCTGGAAGGCTCTGAGTCTGGCACAGCTTCCTTTCAGACATTCCCTGAATATAAGACCGATGCGGGGTGTTTGTCCCTGGATCTCCTAAGTTTGGGGTGAATACTTGAACATAACAATGGAAGCCTATTTTGGTGGAGATGTCTGAATTCAAGCAGCCTTGTGCTGTCCTAAAAGCAGACCTTTAAAGCTTCAGGACTAAGTACTTGGAGAGAAGTTAGGACAATTGCTGTGCCATCTCCCTTCTATGTAACCGTCTAAGGATGCAGAAGACCTCAGAGTTCCTTCTCATTTCCTGGACTAGAACAATGAACAACAGCTGACCATGGGCCCAAATGATGGGATGCCCAACCAAGGAAGTGTTGAGGGCATATCTTTAGCAGGTAAGGGGAGCCATGACGGGTCCTCCACAAGGATCCTCAATATTTAGGATTAGGAAAGTTGAATACCACTCCAAGACCACATGGACACAACCTGAATGGAGACATCCATACAAGCAAAGTCCTCTAGCATCGACTAGAAGGATGCCCCCCCCCACACACACACTATTGTAATAGCATGTGGGAGTCCTGCAAGGGGACACTGCCTCTTCTGTGCCTCCTGCCTTCCCGCCCCCTAGCAATAACAGAACTAGATGAAGGAGGAGACGATGGCAGCAATAACCAGCCCACAGATGAGCTTGGCCAGGAGTAAAGCAAGGGCCAGAATTTGTCAAGTTTGTAATTGAAGTTTGAGAAATGAATAGGACTGAGGTTTAATAGTAACTGAAAGTGGCAGGAAATGTATAGGACCTGAGAAAGCTACCTAAGTTAAGTAACCTCTGACCCAGTGGGACACCTAGATTCCTCATAGTTTAGTAAAAAAAAAAGGCATTGCCTGGGCAAAATAAAATGAATTCCTGTTTGTATCCCGGTGAGGTCTTCAATAAATGGGCCACATTATTTGTTATTATTCTCCTTCCCTGCCGAATCCTTTCTATCAGCCCTTAAATATGCTTGATTCTTTTTTCTTTTTTTACTAAAAACATAACAAAATGAACAAAACCTTTATTTTTTCTTCTTTGGTGCTGAGAGTTTTATTGAGAGTTTATGTCTACTTGCCATTTTTAGTTATTTTTTTCTTTTCATTTTTTTCCTCCAATATTTTTCTCTTCTCTCTCATCATTCCACCAAATCAGATCTTGAGCTCTCTGTTGTTGAACGCAAAAGACACTATTCAACAATCACCTAACTCAGACTCACGGTAGGGTATGATATAACCATGCATCCCCTTAATTTAACTTGTTTATTTTATAATATAATGTTCCAAAATACCTTAAAGTACTCCTACCAAGATATTCCATAGTCGAATCCTTAAGAATGATTCTTTTTTTGGGGGGGGAATTTTTTTTTAATTGAAGTATAGTTGATTTATAATGTTCTGTTAGTTTCTGCTGTATAGCAAAATGACTCAATTATTTATACATATTATTTTTCATATTCTTTTCCATTATGCTCTATTACCGGATAGTGAATAAAGTCCCTTGTTCTTTATAAGAGGACCTTGTTTTTAATCCATTCTTTTCTATTGGAATGGAATTGCTTTACAATATTGTATTAGTTTCTGCTGGAAAACATTGTGAATGAGCTATTCACAAAGTTACTATATTCACAAAGTGTAAGTTGCTCAGTCGTGTCTGACTCTTTGTGACCCCATAAACTGTAGCCCATGGAATTCTCTAGGCAAAAATACTGGAGTGGATTGCCATTTCCTTAGATTTTTTCTCATCTGGTCTGTGATCTTACCCACATCTAAGACTTTATCACCTTATATTATATAATACTACAATATTCATCCTCCAATATCCAATTCATTGAAATGTATGATATTTACTTCCTAAACAATTTTTCCTTTCCCACTTTTCTTATGTCTCCAGCCACTTCATTACGTATCAGCTTATATTTTTCCTTGACCTCTGCTATGAAGCCATCTCCCTGCCACACTGCCAACTGGCTTTTTAGATTTTGCTTACCTATTTATTTTCATATTTGATATTTATAAACAATATTTTTGTTAGCACTTGGACAAGTGTTTGCATCTTTTGCTCAAGCAGATAAGAAATTGGTAGTTGAGAAACTGTGAATCTGTGGGTGTATAGAGCAGGGCAAGGAAGTTTGAAGAGAAGCCATGTAAATGAGTTGCTGTTTTGTTGCTAAATCCTGTCCAACTCTCTTGCGACCCCATGCACTATAGCCCACCAGCCTCTTCTGTCAATGGGGTTTCCCAGGCAAGAATACTGGAGTGGGTTGCCATTTCCTTCTCCAGGGGATCTTCCTGACCCAAGAACTGAACTTCCGTCTCTTGCATTGGCAGGCAAATTCCTTACCACTGAGCCACCTGGGAAGCCCAAGTAAAGGAGAAGGGAAAATAAATGGCACAGACAAGAACAGATGCAGTAATTCCCCAGGAGTTCAAGGCTGAGCAGGAGAATGATGAAAATGGGTGTGGGACTTACTAGGGGAAGGGACTTGTCAAAGAGAGGGATTAAAGTGACAGCTTCAGTGACACCCAGCTACTGAGACAGAACAGAAAGATAGAGAAGATTGCTCCTTGAAGATATCGCAGTGAAAGGAAAGAATGAAGAAATGAGGAAATTAAGAACTCTGCAGAAATCAAAGAAAAGCAAGAACCTCCCAAACGCCTCTTATTTCTCTTATCACCACCATCAATTGTGTCTCTTAAGAAGACTGAACATCACTACATCAGATAAAGGGCCTTCTCTCTACCACATGTGTAGAATTGGAAGAAAAATTTAATAAAAAAGAAAAGCAGTACAGTACTACTATAGAAATAAAAATAGGAAATATAAGTTATAACATTTTAATTGATAAACATCACCCCATCTAACCTTCCAAAGAAATACAACAGGAGTAAAAGAAAATTGTAAGGTCACAGACTGAACCAAAACCTCCAAACACACATACAGAGATTAAGAAACCAACATAAGTAAAATCAGATATGCAAAAAAATATGATCAGAAATGGACCAAAAAGAAAAATAAATCAATGAAAGCTGATCAAAGTCAGGAAAGAAATTAAAGATAAAGAAAATTATTTCAGACAAAGAGAAAATTAAAATTGACCAGGAATGATCAAATATTAGATATATCTGAACAAAATTATCAAATTTAATGACAGGTAATATCCTCAGGGACTACAGGAAAATGTTTCAAACCACTTATAAGGGTAAAATAAACACGCTTCATCACTGCTTCTCTGCTTTCTGCTTCTCCAGTGCTTCTGGGGGTCCAATCCATTGGGAAACTGGTCCATCTTTGGGCACTTGAAGCTGAAAAGACTGTGATGCTTACCATGGCCAATGGAAAACAACAGAGGATTCAAGACACAGGAAACCATCATATTAATTTACAGATGTCAGGGTAGAATGGTTCCATGGTGCAGCTTAAGACTAAGAGCCATACGCCACTTAGTAAACTAATGGGACTCTATTATGAATGATAGTTTGCCAATGAGACAAATCAGATTCAGACTCGATGGGCAGCAAATCAATGACACAGACACATCAACACAGCTGGAAATGGAGGGTGAAGAAAAAATTAATATGGCATATTGGAGTGGGCTGCCGTTTCCTTCTCCAGGGGATCTTTTCAACCTGGGGATCAAACCCAGGTCTCCTGCACTGCAGGCAGATCCTTTACCAACTGAGCAACTAGGGAAGCCTATGTTATAGTAACTGACAGTTTTGAATACTGTAAAAACAGGAATGTGATATTTTATATTTTTGTTCCCACAGACAAGAAATGTCCTCAATTAATAAATATTTTTATACCACTACATCCTTACTACTTTAGTAAATCCCCTCTCAATTATTTATTTCATACAATGTAACTGATGTATAGGCAAAAGCATAATGATTTTTCATTGTTTTTACTACACAACTTATGGCATATTTTGATGTACATCACATATAAACTGGACGAGAAGGAAAAGCAACCTGGCTGTATAAAAATGTCTCTCTTTCTCCTTTAGTGCCTTCAAGACCCAAGGAGGCCATCATACATTGTTCTTCCTTCTTTGTAGTAGATACAGGAGTTGGCAATTTGATTTTCTTTGAAGGGTACGTCTTGGTATACTCCCAACCACTGGCATGAAAATGACTTTACTGAAGTGACTTATTCTGAATCTTCTTGATCACTCCTGTCCTCTGAATTCCTGTGTCTTAGCAAGCTTGCAGCAAACAAACCTCCTCTTGCTCATCCTACACAATCAGCATGATGTCATCAATACAATGAATCAATATGAAATTCTACATGGTGTCCAGATGGCCTTGACACTTCACATTTTATTAGAACACATGAGAGTTGATAAAGATCTGGAAAAAACTCTAAGTAAATATCTTTGTCTATATTCCAAGGCATATTCCTATCTCTTTTGACTGGAATAGAAAAGAATTTTAAAAAGTGAAAATGTTAGTCTCTCAGTCATGTCTGACTCTTTGTGACCCCTTGGACTATAGCCTACCAGGCTCTTTTGTCCATGGAATTCTCCAGGCAACAATACTGGAGTGGGTAGCCATTTCCTTCTCCAGGGGATCTTCCTGACCCAGAGACCAAACCAGGGTCTCCCACATTGAAGGCAAATTCTTTACCATCCGAGTCACCAGAGAAGCCCACAGAAAAGAATATGTTCATTCAGTTGACGATCATAATACCAAGTATCTGAAGCCTTGTGAATTTGCTCCAGCAAGGGTACCATATATAGTGTGGTAGCTATAATCAGGAATACTATTTGGTTGAGCTTGCAGTAATCTGTAATCGTTCTCTGTGATCCATCTAGACTTTTCTTCTGGTGTCAAACAAGTGAATTGCACAGATATATAAAGATCACCCACCCATGTAATTCATCCTAGAGCTTTAAGGATAGCAATAACCTGTGCCTCTCAACATCTCCATCTGCCAACACACAGACACACACTGGTTTGCAGCATTGATTTTATATTAGTGTTTAGTGTTAGTTGCTCAGTTGTGTCTGACTCTGACTCTTGGACAAGTACATATATGTAGTTATGTTCATATAGCCTTCCTCTCTTAGTGTCTCTTTTTATTTTTTATTTTTTTTTTAATACTAATAAAAATTTCTAAAAATAAACCCTCCTCCCTCCTCCCTCTCCATACCATCCCTCTGAGTTGTCCCAGTGCACCAGCCCCAAGCATCCAGCATCGTGCATTGAACCTGGACTGGCATCTCGTTTCATACATGACATTTCATATGTTTCAATGCCATTCTCCCAAATCTTCCCTTAGTGTCTCTTTTTAATGAGAACATCTCAGATCAGGTTTATAAAGCAAAAGTTTCCATTTCATTCATATACCTGATAATACCCTTAACTATCTATATGTTAGAGATAGCTTATATTAAAGATATCATTTATTATGCAGTTTCTGTCTCTTTTTTAAAAAAGAAATAGCAATATAGAGCCTCTGAACAAAAACACCTCAAACATATTGTAAAGATAATTTTTAATGTATGCTGTACCTGTAAAGTTGTATATATATTTATACTACTATAGGTACTGATTAAAGAATCCTACTGCCAATGCAGGAGACAGAAAGGATGCGGGTTCAAACCCTGGGTTGGGAAGATTCCCCTGGAGTAGGAAATGGCAACCTCTTATGATATTCTTGCCTGGAAAATTCCATGGACAGATGAGCCTGTCAGGCTACAGTCCATGGGGTCATAAAGAGTCAGACACGACTGAGTTCACAAGCATCCAAAATATATCTAATACATGATGTTCTAAAGATACATTAATATATTTCAACATTCCTACATCAGAATAGGATTATATATGTATATAGAGAACACATATATTAAGGTAATCTTATAATTGGTTATACTGTTAGTCCTTCCTTCATGTTTCTATACCCACCTCAAATGTGAGATTAAAGACAGAAATATAAAAATTGCACATTAGTTAAATAATTGATTATAATAATAAGCAAGAAAATGATATACCATGTTGACATGCAACATTTCAGTCACTAGTTTTTATTATTATTCTGAATATGCAAATAAAAGAATGATAATCGCAGAGGATTCTTTTGGAAAAACAAATTCTAAAATGAGGAATAAGTGTTTGTCCATCTGTGCATTTTGTAGCCATAATGACAAATTGTTGATTTCATACCATGGGCATTTTTAAACTCCAAATCCTGCCAACCCAGCTTTCATAATTAACAGATTATACTAATTATCTATTGGGGCCAAATTCATGCTCTTGCTATTAACTCTTGTTTACCTGAGTAGATAAAATCAACTACATGAACTATAAAAGCAAGTAATGCACAAAACTAAAAATAATTGTAGCGGAAGATGCCATTAACTGATTTTATAAGTAAATTGAAACAACATTGGGTTAGCTCATTCAGAAAAGCTGAATGAGCTTTTCTGCCACTTTTATCAAATTATTTCAAACACACCTGAAATTGTCTGGATTTAAAAATTTCTACTTCTCCATTATTTTCTTTCATTTGTTTTGATCACTTACTTTTTACCCCAATTAGATTTCTCTGCTCTCTGGGTAAAAATAGAAAAGGATAGATTAAGCATTCTCTCGGGGATCAATTAATGACTCTTTCACAACTATTTACCAGGCATCTACTACTTGTCTGATAATCTTGACTTTATTCTTTACACAATTTATTTAGATTATTAATGAAATCAGCCTATCCTGAAGTCCTATGCTCTCTGTTGTAAGAAGTCCATTGTTTCATTACAACTCCTATCCAACTACTTAATATAAATTCCATGTGTGTTTGCATTAAGAAATTACAGAAGGTCCCCAACTTAAAACTGTTTGATTTATAATTTTGTGACTTTATGATAGTGTGAAAGTGGTACTCATTTACTAGAAACCTTATCTAAAATTTTGAATCTTGATCTTTTCCTGGACTGATGATATGCAGTAAGATAATTTCTCATGATGCTAATGCAAACTGTAGCTCCTGCTCAGCCCCATGATCACAGGGGCAAACAAGGGATACTTCACAGCGTCCTGTGGTTGGAGCAAGATGATAAACAGAGTAGAAAAGATCAGAGTTAAGGTGGTAGCCTTGGACCATATCATGCCAAGTTTCTTAGACCATGAAAAAGAGTGAATCTCCTTCCAGCTGAAATGTAAAATTTTGATGTGTTTTAAGTGGAGGCCATCACAAGATAAGACTTACGCTATTACTGCTTTTCTTCTGAAGGAAAAAAAAAAAATCAAAAAGGAGTGAAGGAAAGAAGACAAGTCAAAGGCTATGCAATACTCTAAGAGGCTGATGCTTTAGATTAGGATGATGGCAATGAAAATGTCAAGATGATGGTAGATTTAAAATACATAATAAATAAAGATCTAAGAGTAAATTGGGATAAAAATCATGAGCTGTTGTCTTAAGCAGGGTTCCTTAGAAAGAAAGTCTGATATAGAAATTTGTATTAAGGCAATTTTCTTGGAATGTGCACTTGGGAAAAACAACTCTGAGGAAGTAAAGGAATCAAGATTGGGCAAAGAGAGAAGCTGAATTTTAATGCAGTTGGCACCATTGATGTTCAGTCGCTAAGTCATGTCTGACTCTTTGCCACACCATGGACTGCAGTATGCCAGGCTTCCCTGTCCTTCACTATCTCCCGGAGTTTGCTCAAACTCATGTCCATTGAGTCAATGATGCCATCCAACCATCTCATCATCTGTCATCCCATTTGCCTCCTTCCTTCAGTCTTTCCCAACATTATGGTCTTTTCCAATGAGTCGGTTCTTCACATCAGGTGGCCAAAGTATTGGATCTACAGCTTCAGCATCAGTCCTACCAATGAATATTCAGGGTTGATTTCCTTTAGGATGGACTGGTTGGATCTCCTTGCAGTCCAAGGGACTCTCAAAAGTCTTCTCCATCAGTTGCCACAGAGACTTCAGCTGATTTCATGGGTCCCCCCAAGCTGGATAATCCTTTGGAATTGTCCAAATGGAGATGGTTAGAACTGATATGCATATCTCTGATTGACTGGTCATTTGATACCGGCTGCTCCATGGACAGGGTTTCGCCCTGGGTGAAGCAGCTACCTTGGGTGGAAGTCAGTTCCCAGAAAGAGATGCATCTGTAGCTGTCAGCAACAAATACTGCAAATAGAAGCTGCGGGAACAAGTGACTCAAAAGGGTTTAGAAAAGGGGATCAGGATAGTCCATCATGTCATCTGCTATATATCTATATAAAAAAAAACAAACCTGTGGCTAATACAAGCAAGATCTATCTTTTCAGAAAAATTCTTAAGTGTATTTTCTAGCCAATGCTTCTACATGGGTCAACTCAGAGAGATGTCTTTTCATTAGTGATACAGGAGGAGAGCCTGAAGGTGTCCTGAATCTTCATACTTGGGGCAAACTCCGTTGATCATTTTCTCAGAGCCCCTTTCTCCACAATCTGAAAATTTCTTTGATTTCCACTATCTTTTGTGGCCACACCTAAAATGCGTATTGGAGGATATACCCTCTTTAAGGGTTTTATAGCTTTCAGAGCCTAATTCCTGCTTGGACAAGGCAGAAGAGTAGGTAATGAGGATAGTTTTTAGCCTTGGAGAGTCAAAAGGTTTCTGAGTTCAGGACCATGTCTGTTTAATTTATTCAGAAACAGAATAGACATCTCATTTACTCCACTTTGCTGAGTTCTATGTGCTAGTAATCAGCACAAGGTTCATTCCCAGATGTTTTTCTCAAACCTACTTTATTGTACTTCCTGCTTTATTTTACTTTTCTAGTTCTCTCTTTAGTTAGTGGTGACTACCCTGAGACTATATGAAGGAATAGGAAGAAATACCTTATTCTGAACCTGACCTATTGCTTGAGTCACTTTATTTTACTGAAATGTTTTCCTGGGCCCTAGTCACTAAAATCAAAATCCCTATTTTTTAGAATTTATCACCTGTCACCTTTTCCTGCTCTGCAAGGCTCTGAATTTCTGGGTCCACTTACAATTCCTTTACCTTTCTGCCTGCAAGCTGGCCAATTCTTCTCTAAGCTCATTTCTTTCTGTTAAAATAGAACCAATAATAACCAAACAATAAGCATACTTTTAAAGTCTTCCTACTTGTGCTTTATAGATGCTAGCAGTAGGCAGATGTCCAGAAGTGACAATTTTATAAAACACTGCTGTTGACCTAATGGTCATCTTTTCAGGTTTTGATATTAGCAGCTTCCTTGCCATCTGCCACACAGCAAAGTCAATGTTATATAAGTAGTTTTGATCTATTTACTGTACTAAAGTAAGTACAATAAACTACATTTTCAAGGGATGAACACTAGCTGCTATAATAAACAACACTCAAATTTTAGTGCCTCAATACATTAAAGGTCTGTTCCTTGTTTGTCAGTGAATATGCCTGTTTCAATAGAGACCTTGCAGAACTTGTATAAATTATAACTGAAAATTCTAGGCAGTTTCCTTTTGGGAGTTCTAATTGTACTGAGATTTTGATATTTATTTACTAAATGAATAAATGGTCCAATGAATAAAGTCAAATGAGTGATAAAAACTATATGTGTGTGTGTGTAGTATACTATATGTACTACATATATATAGTATATTTTCGAACAATAAATGGAGACTTGAACAGAAATGCATCAAAAGCAAAAAAAAAAAAAAAAGTCTCATTGGTAAATCTTACAAAGAGATGTCACTATAAATTTGATAGATGTGTTGGTATGTTTGACAACTCAGTATATACTTATTCCCATGCATCTTCAGGCTTTTTGGAATTTGTGATTATCAAAAGGGAGGAGGTATTGATCTCATCAAAGTCATTGTCCAAAAATATCTGTGAAGCATAGACACCTAGAGTCCATCTAGAGGACTATGATGGATTGGATTCTCTTAAAATCCAGACATATCAGGTCCTTCCAGACATAAGTAAAAAGCAAAGGGAGTTTAAGGGAAAAGATAAATACAATGAACACACATAAACAAGAATCTTATAGTTTACCTGAACTTTGTTCCTGCTTTTTAAACCTCACTAGACAATGACAAATTGGAAAGAGGTATATGAAAGGGAGGAAGTGATGGGATGAAGAAGGGAAAGATATGATTTGAATACCATAACTATGAAATTAGACAAGCACCATTTTCATTTGGTGGGACTATTTTCAAAAAATGTAAGAAAATCATAACAATGTAAATGAAAATGACAATGATCTTGATGATAAAGGTTAACCTTACATAGTAGTTATGTATGATAGGCATTGTTCTAAGTGCTTTAATTTTAGTAATCTATTTAAATTTCACAGTATCATGAGTTAAGTATACTACTACTAGCTTCATTTTACATGGGCAAAAACTGGATTACAAATTCTATCTATATAAACATTAGAATTGTGCTTCATCCAGCCTGGCATTTCAATATTGAGAAATATCAATAACCTCAGATACACAGACGACACCACCCTTATGGCAGAAAGTAAAGAGGAACTAAAGAGCCTCTTGATGAAAGTGAAAGAGGAGAGTGAAAAGGTTGGCTTAAAACTCAACATTTCAGAAAACTAAGATCATGGCATCTGGTCCCATCACTTCATGGCAGATAGATGGGGAAACAATGGGAATGGTGACAGAATTTTATTTTTGGGGGGGAGGAGGCTCCAAAATCACTACAGATGATGACTGTATCTGTGAAATTAAAAGATGCTTGCTCCTTGGAAGGAAAGTTATTACCAACCTAGACAGCATATCAAAAAGCAGAGACATTACTTTGCCAATAAAGGTCCGTCTAGTCAAAGCTATGATTTTTCCAGTAGTCATGTATGGGTGTGAGAGTTGAACTCTAAAGAAAGCTGAAGAATTGATGCTTTTGCACTGTAGTGTTGGAGAAGACTCTTGAGAGTCCCTTGGACTGCAAGGAGATCCAACCAGTCCATCCTAAAGGAAATCAGTTCTGAATATTCATTGGAAGGACTGATGCTGAAGCTGAAATTCCAATACTTTGGCCACCTGATGCAAAGAACAAACTCATTGGAAAAGACCCTGATGCCGGGAAAGTTGAAGGTGGGAGGAGAAGGGGATGACAGAGGATGAGATGGTTAGATGGCACCACCGACTCAATGGACATGAGTTTGAGTAGGCTCCTGGAGTCGGTGATGGACAGGGAGGCCTACAGTCCATGAGGTCGCAAAGAGTTGGACATATTTGAGTGGTGGAACTGAACTGAAAGATTAGAATTATTTTACCTAGAGTAAAATAAATAAATAGAATCTTGACAAAGTCAATCTATGGATCTTGAGCAAACATTTTCAATCGCAAAAATCATAGAATATTTAAATAAAAATAAATCAAATATAATGAAATTGCAAGTATTAGTCACCCAGTCATGTCCAACATTTTGCGACCCCATGGACTGTAGCCTGTCAGGTTCCTCTGTTCATGGAATTCTCCAGGCAAGAATACTGGAGTGGGTTTCCATTCCTTTCTCCAGAAATTGAAGTGTGCTTCAATTGCTCTTTCCCTTTAACACAGAATGTCGTGGAGACCTGATAGTCCCTTAAAAATCTTACTTTGTAAAAGCCGTAAGTGTTAAAATACTGCACTTCTAACCTCTCAGAGATAAAGTTATTTAACCTTCTAAATAAATACCAATATTTTTTTGTAGTACTGGGCATTGACACATCTTTACTGTGAATTTATAAAATCAGAGAATCTTAGACCTGAGATAATTCAGCTTTATGCAGGTTTAAAAGGCTAAAGGCATAGAATGATTTAAGTAGTATTTAGAAGGGTAAAGGAGTGATTTCTAAAGCAAAGAAATCACTCTGAGTTATTCAAAGGTTTTCTTCTCCTCAGGGCAGCTTAAATAATTGGATTCATGGGTATCTGAATTGCTGGAAGGTGGTAGAAAGTACTCAATGTCACTTCTTATATTCATCTGAAAGTATTTGCTCCATTTTACTATGTCATTTAAAAATAAATTCTTGACATAATTTTTAAACAGCAAATATGTAAACGAGGATCTCAGGCAAGATATTTTGACAACAATGTAAAGGAAATCACATAAATTCATAAACTATATAAACATATTGCTCTTTAACTAGACAATATCATATTTTTAAAAATTCTGAGTTCTTTCTTTTGATGAATGTCCCACTAAGTTAGGTGCTAACTAGTGAAGAACATTCTAGTTGTTATGAGATATAATGAGAACTGGGTAAACAATTATAAGATTAAGCTGAAATATTTTATAGAATCCGTTCAAGTACCTTAAAGTTTATTCCAATAACAGAATAACAGGGGAAGATATCCAGGTTTCTGAGTTGATTCACATAATATGTATTTTTGTAAAAGTTATGTTAATATATTAGGGATTATTGATGAGATTAAAAAGAAATATGTGGAATATTGACTTTTTCATCAGGGATAAAATCTAGTATAAAGAGGTGGTTTGCCTCAGTGAAAAGAGATTCTCATTGATTAGTTCAGTAAAATAATAGTTGGTACTAATTCTCAAATGGAAAAGATAGGTTAAATTGATTAAAAAAAAAAAAGATAACATAAAAGAATTAACAAAACCCTCTTAAACTACTGAATAGACCAAGGGCTCCTTTGAGATGAATGTGTGTGCATGTTAAGTCACATCAGTCATGTCTGACTCTTTGCCAGCCTATGAACTATGGCCCACCAGGCTCCTCTATCCATGGGATTCTCTAGGCAAGAATACTGGAGTGGATTGCCATGCCCTCCTCCAGGGGATCTTCCCGACCCAGGGGTGGAACCCACATCTCTTATGTCTTCTGCGTTGGCAGGCAGGGTTTTTTTTTTTTTTATACCACTGTCGCCCTCTGGGAACCCCTGGAATGAACATACGGAATATAATTGTTCATCCTATTTTGTGTTATGTCCCAAGATAAAATAACAGAATCAAAGTGACATAGGTTGAGATTTGATCCAAAGATTAAAATAGCAAATCCTTTTGGCATACCCCAGGGAACATGCACTTGGTTCCTAACAGTAAAAAGTCAAAGTATTTGAGCATCATCCAGGGAATAAGCTTAGTAGAGAAAGAATCTCTTGGGCTCAATATTCTATGATATAACTTCCAGTCATCTAAACCTTTGAGAAAAATTTAACTTTAATTTCTTGAGATAAAGCACAATTTTAAAACTTATGAATACAAGTCCAATATAATTGTAACCCTAAGGATCTTGAGAGAGAAAAAAAGTCCACTCTGTTCAAGATTTCAACCATTAACTTAATAATTATAATCGTAATTGGCCACAATACTTAGAAGGAAATGATGTCAAAATCAACAGCTTTGAACAGTACTACATTGAGCTGAAGTTAAGTTCAAGAGGTTAGTTAGGGATTTGTAATATATTTGGAAAGCCAAAATGCCTCCAACACAACATATAAGATAGTTTAAGATCTGTGAGAGATTTTATTATGGAAAAAAAAAAAAAAGATGTGTGGGCTGAGAGCCTAGAAATTTGATGGAAGACATCAAGGATCAAAGAATTGTTACAAAAAAATAATAATTTTTCAAACATTGTCTTTATTGCTCATATCTTGGTCTTGTATATATAAAAGTTTACCAAAGCAGAAATTTTAAAAGGACTTAAATAGAAACAAAACTATAGCTTAAATATTCAAATTTATATTTTGTCCATAAAACATAAATAATTATGGGAATTCTAACCATACAGCTTGATTTTCAGGATATGGCAAGTTATATACTTTTGTGGCTTTTGTTGCCTCTGGAATCCACAATACAGCTCAGTTAAGAAAAGAATAAATTATAGAATAATTAACAGATCACAACATAGACAGTAGGCATTAACTGCTAAGATGGCAGACACAAACAAGTTACTTTAAGTTACATTTTATTTTAATTTGTTACTTCGGTTTTATTGTTATTAGTGCAACTGTATTCTGGTATTCTTCTGCTGATCATTTACTCCCTTGGTTTATATAATGCTATTTTACAAGAGCATTTAAATATTCTATTCAAGAGAAATGATTCCAATACTTTAATAATATATTAACCTTTTTTTTAAAAAAAAAGGAATTTTTTTCCTGTTCATTATCTTTGAAAGGTTCTAATACGATAATCATAAGTGTGGTTTAATCTCCCATGTAGTAACCAGTCCATCCTAAAGGAAATCAATCCTGAATATTCGTTGGAAGGACTGATGCTGAAGCTGAAACTCCAATACTTTGGCCACCTGATGTGAAGAACTGACTCACTGGAAAAGACCCTGATGCTGGGAAAGATTGAGTGCAGGAGGAGAAATGGACGACAGAGGATGAGATAGTTGCATGGCATCACTGACTTAATGGACATGAGTTTGAGTAAACTCTGGGAGTTGGTAATGGACAGGGAGGCCTGGCATGCTGCATTCCATGGGGTCCAAAGAGTTGGACATGACTGAGCGACTAAATTGAATTGAACTGACAGTAATTTAAAATAATATTTTAATCATGATAAGCTTCCTTTTGATATAATGGTAGATCTTTATTGGCTCTTATTTTCTTGAAATCTTTGAAATTGAATACCTATTCAAAAGTAATTTTGTTTTCTAGAAATTGTGAGATTCAAAGATTAAAAATATCTAATTAGATGATGGGCAGCAATCAAAATTCCTTTTGAGTCTACTAGGCTCTCATTTAAGTACAAGAACTTTTCACCTTTAAATAAAAATATAACTCATTCTGCTTGAAGAGGGATTAGGATCTATAATATTAAATTTAAGAAAAAATAAGAATGGAAGTGACTATAATATTAGAATATGTTATTATGACATATGGATATAACATGAATACAAGCATTTTTTCAGAATAAAGGTTAAAAGATGTCTATATAATTAAAAATTACAATCTGGAAACAGATTGAAAGTTCAAAAGCAGGTGTTAATTTTTGGTGTGTTTGCTGAATGAATTACCAGATAGTCATTAATGAAATTCCATGAAGATATTATATTTGAATATTGAGTGACATTTTAATTCCTCTGGATTTAGAGACTAGGAGCTAGAACAAAGCAATATAAAGTCACTTCATGTTCTAAATGAGCCTCAGATCAACAGAGCCAGTCCCTGGATGGTGCAGTACAACGTTCTTCTGGGATTACAGATGAAGGGAAAAAGACTTGTTTAGAGAGTGGATTCCAGAATGCCAGGACAGGACTTGGAATTTGGAATTGAGCATCAGTTAGGGCTTCCCTGGTAGCTCAGCTGGTAAAGAATCTGTCTGCAATGAAGGAGACCCCAGTTCAATTCCTGGGTTGGAAAGATCCCCTGGAGAAGGGAAAGACTACCCACTTCAGTATTCTTGGGCTTGCCTGGTGGCTCAGATGGTAAAGAGTCTGCCTGCAGTGCAGGAGACCTGGGTTTGATCCCTGGGTTATGAAGAGGGCACGGCAACCCACTCCAGTATTCTTGCTTGGAGAATCCCCATGGACAGGGAAGTCTGGCAGGCTACAGTCCATGGGGTTGCAAAGAGTCAGACACAACTGAGCAACTAAGCACAGCACAGCAGCACAACCAGCAGTTAAGCTGATCATGCACCGTCTACTCTTTCTAAATTTGAGTACATATGTAAATTTCTGCACTTAGCATTGAAACATGTATATTATCATAGGTGAAATAGATCCCCAGTCCAGGTTCAATCAATGTGTGAGACACGGTGCTCAGGGCTGGTGCACCAGGATGACCCTGAGGGATGGGATGGGGAGGGAGTTGGGAGGGGGGTTCAGGATGGGGACACATGTACACCCATGGCTGATTCATGTCAATGTATGGGAAAAACCACTACAATATTGTAAAGTAATTAGCCTCCAATTAAAATAAATAAATTAATTTAAAAAAATGAATGTTTAAATCACTTCACCCTCAGTTTTGCCATTTAAGATGTCCAGTGGCTATTTATTCAAATATTTACCCTCACCACTATTTAAAAATAATGAAACAAGACAAGATAGGTGATGTGTGCTTAGTCACTCAGTTGTGTCCGACTCTTTGCCACCCCATGGACTGTAGCCCCCAGGCTCCTCTGTCCAAGGGATTTCGCAGGCAAGAATACTGGAGTGGGTTGCCATTTCCTCCTCCAGGGGATCTTCCCAACCCAGAGACTGAACCCACATCTCTTGTGGCTCCTGCCTTAGCAGGCAGTCTTTACCCTGAGCCACCTGGGAAGCCCAGTATAGATGATGAAGCAATCTTTTTTCTTTTTTTCTTTTTGATCTGTTTTCTAAATAACTTTTCTCTCAGTTTTTCCTTCTAAGAGTTGGCCTCAATTTACAGAACAGTTGTTTTTAATTCCTCAAGGAACTGGGCTGCAACCTGAATGCTATTCAAGGCATTGACTGCTGCTGCTGCTGCTGCTAAGTCGCTTCAGTCGTGTCCGATTCTGTGTGACCCCATAGACGGCAGCTCACCAGGCTCCCCCGTCCCTGGGATTCTCCAGGCAAGAACACTGGAGTGGGTTGCCATTTCCTTCTCCAACGCATGAAAGTGAGAGGTGAAAATGAAGTCACTCAGTCGTGTCCGACTCTCAGCGACCCCATGGACTGCAGCCTACCAAGTTCCTCCGTCCATGGGATTTTCTAGGCAAGAGTACTGGAGTGGGGTGTCATTGCCTACACCCATCCAATTATATTATCTTTAATTGCTTCTTTGTATCAGGGAAAGTATCTTTAGGTAAGATGAAATTGAAAACTTCCCCTGTGCTAAATTTAGGATTGTCTGTCTGTGGAATGTTTTACATTCCCTTTGAGTTTACAGGGAAGAAGGCCTAAGAAAGTTCCTAACTGGCTCTGATTTGGCCAACTGGTGCCATCTGCTTCTAATTTGGCCAACTTCTGGCCACAGGGCGTCTGCAAAAAAAAAAAAGAAGAAGAAACCTGTTCAATATCCCATCAGGTTTCAGTTTAAGGACAACCGGTAAACATTCCTGGTCATACTTATTAATAAAACAAAAAAAAAACAAACAAAAAACAACCTTGCGTAACACAGAGCGGCTGTGCTGCAGCTGTCAGCAGAACCCGTTACTAGGCAACAGTTACTGGCGGTTGGTTAGTGGTCCTGTTCAGCCATTGGTTGGTGCCAGTGCAGGCTCCACCCCTAAGTAAGCAACTGTCAAAGAGAGCGACCGTTAGTTGTCCTGCTCAGCCATTGGCCGGCGCTGTAGTAGGCCCCTCCCCCAAGCGAGCGACTCTCACTGAGCGACTATTAGTGGGCTATACAGCCAACTGTCAGTGGAAAGTTGGTTCTTGGCCAGTGAATGAGGTCAGACGTGGATCCCGGCCTTTGTCCCCCGGCCCTCCAGCCTTGGGCCAGCCAGTGAGCTCACAGACCCAGGGAACAGGCTGAGGGCTGTGTCCTACAGGGCTCCAGAGCCTTCCCCAAGGCGACTCACTGACTGGGCTCAGGCCTTCAGGCAGCAATAACCCTCTCCCGGTTCCCCCCGCCTCTGTGACTTAATGGCAGCAGATGCAGTCTGTGGGGCCTGCGATACAGCTGTCAGGACAGCCTGAGAAACCTGAGGGCCAGTTGGCTCCTGGATGCCTGGCTACCTCAGGGATGACAGCTGGACAAGATTTCTGGGGACCCGACCCTGAAGGAGCTGCCAACTGAGCTTTGCCTCCTCTCAGCAGGACTTGGACCTCGGAGAGTTTGGTTGAGCCTTGGAAACTTTCTTATCATATGGAGAAAAACACTTAATTGATAGAGATTTATAGGAACATGGTTACCTGACCATGACCTGACTGAAGAACAAAGGCTCTGAAACCAAGAAGTTTGCAGCAACTCTCCACACCCCTCCCTCACCATTCCTAGAAAAGGGCATTGCTGAGAGCTTTTGGGGAGCCTAACGTTTTTTAAGACATGTGCTACCCATCTCTTTGGTTGACTCTCAATAAACCTTTCTCTGCTCCACACTCGGACATTTTGGTATTGTTTGGCCTGACTGTGCTTCAGGCACATGGACTTGCATTTCAGTAACACTTGGATATAACAGGAGTCCCCAGAGAAGGTGTAAAAGCCCCTCCAAGATCCACATCCTCTCCCAAAGGCAAGCAAAGGAAAGAAAGACTCAGACAATTCCTCTGAGAGCTGGCAACCCTGACAGGACCTGAGGTGCAGAAAATGAAGTGGGAGCCTCACTTCTGTCTGCTTGTCATTTTGAGGCCCCCACCCTCATGATTGCCAAGCCGGGTTCTCAGGATACAAAACAAAACAGACAAGAAGGCAATAGCTGTCTATCCTGGGAGAGAAAGGATCAATAACTACTGGGCCAGAATTTGCAAGGAAACAGACAATGCCCAATTTCATTGTATGTGCTTGATTGAGCACTGCAGACAGAGACCCAGCACTACTCTGACAAGAATTTCACTCTTCACTGGCTCCTGTCCATTTCCCCAGAATCCTGAGTAAGTGGGGTTTAAAGTAGAGAGTGTAGCTCCAGTATCAATCAGAATTTGGAGAGGTTTCCCCTTCATTTTAATTTTCCCTTGGCCCTTGAAGCCCTTGAAGGGAATAGCTGGTGGCATTTCAGTTGGAGAATCCCAAGAGCCCACAGGGACACCCTCCTTGGAAGGTTGGACCTGGGGGTGTCAGGCCACTAATTTGGCAGACTTTTGTTGATGGTTTTGTGGTCTATTTAGAGTAGAAAAACAATTTAGAGAGATGATTAGTACTTAAGCGCTCAAGCAAAGGAGGACAGAGGGGAGTCAGAGGAACCATGTCAGTATTACAGTGTTACACTGTGTTCCTCCTGTGTCTTTAATTTTTTGTTACCTGTTCATGAACCTTCAATAAAGCTATTTCAGAATTTTGAAGGGTTTTAGATGCTTCTGCATCTTGTCTAGTTAGAACATTCCCCATAATGACCATTGGAATTCTAGTAAGAATTGAATAAGATTTTGACCATTTTTATAGACATCTACACAGCCTCCTGGACCACAGTTCTTAAATATAAAGTAAGTGATTATTCTCAAAGATGGTGTGTTCAATTCTTTGAGACTCGAGGATTCTATTAATTTAGATAAACCTTAGATTTCTCAGAACCAAATTAATACTTGAGGGCTGTGCTTCTTGGTTATGGATTTTGTGTTGCTTTACAGTGTACCTCTTACACAGAAATTTTCTTGAAGTTGGCAGGCAACTTAGTGTCAGTCCAACACACTTCATGGTGAACTCATCTCAGCATAGGAGTCTTAGAGTTAGGGGAAGAGCTCTAGAAGCTTTTAAGTGCTTGAGCCAGCCATGCTCATCAATTTTGAGGCTTTGACTTCTGACAGTCTCAGTAGCAACAGATTTATTATTCTTTTCATGAGACCATTTCTTTATAGCTGTCCTCTCTTGGTTACATTCAACATAAATCAGTAAGTCAGACTTTTTACCTCCTCCTGTGGGTACTCAGTTGCTTCAGTTGTGTCCAACTCTTTGCAGTTCTATGGACTGTAGCCACTAGGCACCTCTGTGTGTGGAATTCTCCAGGCAAGAATACTGGATTGAGTTTCCATGCTCTCCTCCAGGGTATCTTCCTGACCGAGCGATCAAACTCATGTCTCCTGCGTCTTCTGCATTGCAGGCAGATTCTTTAACACTGAGCCACCAGGGAAGCTGCCTTTACCTCCTCAGTATGTATATATCAAAATTATCCATTTCTCCATGCTGGATTGCCAGACTCCTCGTTATAGTCACTGTTGCTCTTCACCTTGGCTATGTTATATTTTGATAATTTATCACTCACATCTCTTCTTGGTTCTGCTCTAATCATTCTCCACATACGTTGAAAGAAGTAATTTCCCTGCAGGAATTTATTCACCATGTCACTTATACTAGAGCTTGTGATTCCAAGCATTCCATTTTCCTATGGGCTACTCATCACATATGCAGGTCAAGAAACAACAGTTAGAACCGGACATGGAAAAACAGACAGGTTCCAAATCGGGAAAGGAGTACATCAAGAATGTATATTGTTGCCCTGATTATTTAACATATGCAGAGTATATCATGCAAAATGCTGGGCTGGATGAAGCACAAACTAGAATCAAGATTGAAGGGAGAAATATCAATAACCTCAGATTCTATGCAGATGACACCACCCTTATGGCAGAAAGTGAAGAACTAAAGAATTCTTAATGAAAGTGAAAGAAGAGAGTGAAAATGATGGGTTAAAGCTCAACATTCAGAAAACTAAGATCATGGCATCCAGTCCCACCACTTCATGGCAAATAGATGGGGAAGCAATGGAAACAGTGAGAGACTTTATTTTGTGGGGGGCTTCAAAATCACTGCAGATGGTGATTCCAGCCATGAAATTAGAAGATGCTTTCTCCTTAGAAGAAAAGCCATGACCAACCTAGACAGCATATTAAAAAGCAGAAACATTACTTTGCCAATAAAGGTACATCTAGTCAAAGCTATGGTTTTTCCAGGAGTCATGTATAGATTTGAGAGCTGGACTATAAAGAAAGCTGAGCACCGAAGAATTGATGCTTTTGAACCATGGTGTTGGAGAAGACTCTTGAAAGTCCCTTGGACTGCAAGGAAATCCAACCAGTCCAACCTAAAGGAAATCAGTCCTGAATATTCATTGGAAGGACTTATGCTGAAGCTGAAACCCCAACTTTGGCCAACTGAGGCAAAGAACTGACTCATTTGAAAAGATCCTGATACTGGGAAAGATTGAAGGTGGGAGGAGAAGGGATCAACAGAGAATGAGATGGTTGGATGGCATCATTGGCTCAATAGACATGAGTTTGAGTAGGCTCTGAGAGTTGGTGATGAATAGGGAGGCCTGGTGTGCTGCAGTCCATGGGCTCACAAAGACTTGGACACGACTGAGTGACTGAACTGAACTGAACTCATCACGTACTGTCTTATCATCTTCAAGGAGCCTTCATGATCTCTCCCACTCTGCAAATCTCTTTCTCAGCTCTTACAGCAACAATCATCAGTCTTTCAGACAAATTCTAACATGGCTACTGTATTTTGACTGCATAATTACTTAGTTGATATTTAATTTTCCCATTACATCAAGCCTACAAAGCAGGGCCATGTCTATTTTACATGTTTTATCTCAGCTCTAAGAATGCCTGGCTCTCAATAGTTGTTCTAACAATGTGTTAAATGATTAATGTTTAATGTTTAATTAAACATTAATGATTATTGTTATATCCTGTAACTAATATCAGGCCCCACAGGTCTGGCCATTATTTAACATCAGCACATGTCTCTAGATCCATCCTACTATAGTCACACTGAGCTTCTTTCATTTGCCTGGAAGGTTTTCCCACCTCAAGATATTCCAAAGCATGTTAACTTCTACTTGAAATTCTCTCTCTATAGTTCTTTTTTGATTGTTAATTGAAGTATAATTGGTTTACAATGTTGCATTAGTTTCTGCTATCCAGCAAAGTGAATCAGCCATACATATACATGTATCTGCTCTTCCTTGAATTTCCTTCTCATTTAGGTCACCACAGAGGTTTGAGTAGAGTTCCCTGTGTTATACAGTTGGTTCTCATTAGTTATCTATTTTATGCATATTAGTGTATATATTCCAACCCCCAACCTATGGTTCCTGATATAATAGCTTCTCCTCATCTTTCAGTAGAGGGTAAAAATGTAACTTTCTCAGATTTCTATCATCTGACCTCCTTTGTGATTTGGTAAATATGCTTTATGATTCTAAATTATTGATAAATTTTAAAATATTTTTCATAACAATAATTCATATTTATCTGTTATACATGTATCATTCCCCAATAAAAATATTTTATTTGCCAACATATATTCAGAATCTAGCAGAGTCCCAAGCACAAAAGAATTTAATAAACACTCTAACCAGGAGGTTTCTGCAGTAAAGCACCTGCTTGCAATACAGGAGACCCGGGTTCAATCCCTGGGTCAGGAAGAACCATGAGAGAAGAAAATGGCAACCCTCTCCAGTATTCTTGCCTGGAAAATCCCATGGATAGAGGAGTCTGGTGGGCTACAGTCCATGGGGTCATATAGAATCAGACAGGACTGAGCGACTAACACTTTCAATTTCTGTGAAATAAGGTAAGATTGCTTGCAGCATTTTCATCATCACATCCAATTTCTAACCGTAACTATTGTCCCCTGCATATAGAATACATCTAAACTTTTACTTCTTTGTAAAGACCCAGGTAGAGAAGGAGTAGATTTTGAGTCAGTCAAGTTCCTAGAATGCCAACCTACAAATGGTACTGTTTCTCTGGGTTTCCAAATACTACTGATAGTGTAGAAAACTGATTTTATCAGAACACATCTCAAGTCTGAATCCTCTGTGCCAGGAAATGTTGAATTTTTCTTTTTATTTTTATATGTACTTTATCAAGGAATTGCTTAAATTCCTCTGCATAAGGAATACAAACGTGATATACACTTTGCTCAGCCATCTGATGCCTGCCGAAGAGCCTTCTGAATAAAGCTTCCAGCAAATTGCCAGGTTTTTTTGTGGTTGAGGGGGATATGCAAGTTTAGGGTGAAAAGGGAATTCTAGGGACAAGCTAAGAGAGTACTGACACTAATGGTCCCACCCTTCACTTGCTATGCTATATTGTAAATTTATTATGAAAACACCACTTATTAAGATATTATAGCACTGAGGAATTTTTATAAACTATATTCTTATCTCTAGATATAATGTGTAATAAATATATTTGTGCTATGATATATGCACATCAGTTCAGTTCAGTCACTCAGTCGTGTCCAACTCTTCGTGACCCCATGGACTGCAGCATGCCAGGCTTCCCTATTCATCACCAACTTCTGGAGTCTACTCAAACTCATGTCTATCACATCAGTGATGCCATCCAACCATCTCATCCTCTGTCGTCCCCTTCTTCTGCCTTCAATCTTTCCCAGCATCAGTTCTTTGCATCAGGTGGCCAAATTGTATATAAATTTTTAAATTATTTTATTCATATTTACATATTTGATCATTCTTAGTAATTTCGTTTATTTTATAAGTATGTGCTAAGCAGATCCAAACTTCCAGCCAATCTGCTTGTTCTTATTCTCATGCTTTTTGAGAATAAATATATTCTATAAACTCAGAAGATACTTTTTAAACATCTGCTTAATTAAACTTGTGAAACTTTTTTTTAGCACATACACTGAAACATCTATAAACTATTTGGGTGGTTGTTGTTACAAGGCTGTCTAAGCACGTAAGTTTTGTGGGGAAAAGTATTCACCAAAGTTTCACTACACATACTATCAGGCCATTTGTTTATTTTTTGCTACTCCTTGTTTGTTTTCATTTATAAGTAACCATCGAAGCAAACTAGAGCAGGCTTATAAGATATGCATTATAAATTAAAGTCATCTGTTTGAATCTCCAAATATTTAGATCAAGGCAATATTCTCTCTTGACATATGCAGATAGAACAAAATTGTCTTTCTGTGTTCATCATGAGCCCTGCTTTGCAAATGAGGACTGTATGCTTTAAAATGCATACAGTTTTGACCCTAAAATTACAAACTGTTAGCTTCAAGAGCTATAATTATAACCTCTTTATAAGGCTCTTGAATAACCTCTTTAAAGTCCTCAGCATTTCTGCGCATTATCCAGAAAACCAACAAAAAATGTCATATGCAGGGGTAGGGAAATAAAATGCTGTTAAAACCTTGGCCATAAGGATGGGAGACATTGGCTACACTGAATAACCTTACATGTCCTTAGTACATTCACCTTAGAAAGTCTTCTTCTTTAATGTGTAATAAAATGTTCTGTTTTCATTATTGTTAATTTGTGTTGATTCATCACTGCATTGCTTTTGAGGGTTTTGGTATACTAGTTGAAGTCATATAATTATAGAAATTAAAATTGTTAAAAGCCCATCAACCCATCTTACTCAATTCATTAGTGAAGGATTATTTGGTGTGACTTAGTGTTTAGTCAAATTTTAAATGAGTTCAGCAATAGCGTTTTTGGGAAATGACCTCAAAGTTAAAAAAACTTGGGACATGCATTTGCATCATTATCAGTTATCACTTAAAAAAAGAATGTATTTAGCCATATCCTAGCCATTTCAGCAGCAAAAAAGTGATTCTGTTTTTTCCAGTATTTGAAATTCTCCCCTAAAATATGGCAATGCTGTATAGTATGCATGTGTGCTAAGTCACTTCTGTTGTATCCGACTCTTTGCAACTCTGAACTGTAGCCTGCCAGGCTCCTGTGTCCATGGGATTCTCCTGGCAAGAAGACTGGAGTGGGTTGCCCTGCTCTCCTCCAGGGGGTCTTCCAGACCCAGTGATCCAACCTGTGTCTCTTGCATTACAGGCAGATTCTTTACTGCTGAACCACCAGAGAAGTCCCATGCTATAGATATCTAGTGTACTAAATGCTTCAGATAGATTAAGAAACATTTCTGGAGTGGCCGGGACTATGTGCATTTTAACTTTATTTCTAGAAGAAAAAAAAAAAAGATTCAGTGTTTAGAATGTAGAATATAATATCAATAAAACTATTGTGGGAGAACTTATTTTTTCTTATTCCTGCCATGACTTTTTGAAATACCTGACCTAACTCAAGATCTTCCCATGACTGTTTCCTCACCTTCAGTTAACTAACAATCCCCATAATCCATCATTTCACATATTCATTCAGGCAATTCTTCATGTCTATCTTTGGATTTTTTTTTTAAGGCCATAGAATATTCAAAATATTTCAGCACAATCACCATAGGTTAATCTTCTGCAGATGACATATTCAAGAACATCTTCTTCAGTAAGATGGAAGTTGAATAAATCCCTTGATCCCTCATCAAACTCTAAGTCAGTTTATGTTGATGAATATTCTGTTACAAACAATTGTGTCTGTTTCCTAGATTTAGCATGGTGTCTGAAACAGGGAAAATGAGAATTACTCTCAAATCCAGCTGCAGTCAATCATATACTCTGGAATATACTCTGGTCCCTATGAGTGACACAGGAGGATAATTAAAGTCCTCCTCTGTCAGAAACTGAATATATTCAGAAACATTTTAGATAGAAATAGACTTTTTAACTTTTAATTTTCAATTGTTCCTAATGAATTCCCATAACTATGATTTAACTCATCTAATTTTTCATTCTATCTGACAGACGTGAAACCCTTCAAGCAATAAGAAATTATTTTTTTCCATTTTTATTTCCCCCTGCTCACACATTTTATTATATTTATATCATGTACTAATGG
This sequence comes from Bos indicus, assembly GCF_029378745.1. Taxonomy (NCBI): domain Eukaryota; kingdom Metazoa; phylum Chordata; class Mammalia; order Artiodactyla; family Bovidae; genus Bos; species Bos indicus. The sequence goes on from NC_091786.1 coordinate 10,897,080, forward strand.
TTTTGAAAGAATCATGCATTTGGGGATGTTCTTCTCAATGTCTCTCTACTACTCACATGTATCCACCTTTAGATATAAAGTAATCTTGATGCTGTTTAAAAATTAATTTGATAGTGTTCATTCCAAAGTAAATTAATTTTTACAAACATCTATCTAATGCCATTATTCTCATGATCAGTGTATTAAAATTCAAAATCACGTCTGTCACCAATTCATTTCTCTCTTACCGTCAGGTACCTCATTCTTTTTATCTGCTCTTTTTCGATGATTCTAACTCTAAACCATTTAGTTGAGTAACTTTTTTTCCTTTTGATGTAATCTAATTTTCCTTTTTTTTCCTAAAGCTACTCTGAAGAAACATAGGAAAAACAGTTTCTTACTTTGGTTGAAAATAGGTTCTCTTTCACCTCTCAAATATCCTAAAACCATTAAATGATTAACTCAGTAGTAACCTCATCACAGTATCTGATCACTCACTCCTTTCAAATTTTTAAGCTTAGTTATTCAAGGGAAATTAGCATTCAATGAATTTCAGATAAAAATAATTTTTTGTGAAACATGGAAACTCAGTGTAAACAGGAGTGAATGAGAAGTTTTAACAGAGGGTTCTGAATGCATCCTTTAATCTGGAAGATGATTTAGCTTGCTTAAGAACAAAGAAGCAGAGGAAAATGCCTGAAAAGCAACTGCTGACAAAGGAAAATGTAGTTTAATTCACACAAGTCCTTAAAGATTCTCATTAGTACCCTTTAAATATTTCATTAAGTAGTGACTGAGCAGTTAGTGTATATAACAGACTAAGCTAAGATATATAAAACCATTTCGTTTACCATGGAGTGAATGTATATATAATGTTTCTGCTGAGATATTCGATAGTTTCTATGCAGTGAGTAGTTCCTTCAAATTTTTACAATCTATTTAAAGAAGGAAACAGTAACTACCAAGAGAACAATTGTAATTCAAGAGTTTAATAATAGAATATCTCATAAAGAAGATTGTGACTAAGTCAGAAATGATTTACATAGACACTGTGATCCCATGGACTGTAGCCCGCCAGGCTCCTCTGTCCATGGAATTCTCCAGGCAAGAGTACTGGAGTGGGTTGCCATTTGCTTCTCCAAGGGATCTTCCCCACCCAGGGATCAAACACAGGTTGTCTGCATTGCAGGCAGATTCTTTACCAACTGAGCTACTAGGGAAGCCCATTTTCATACACTATTGAAGGCTTCTCTGGTGGCTCAGTTGTAAAAAATCTTCCTGCAATGCAGGAGACCTGGGTTCAAATCCTGGGTTGGGAATATCCCCTGGAGAAGGACATAGCAACCCACTCCAGTACTCTTGCTTGGAGAAGTCCATGGATGGAGGAGCCTGGTGGGTTATAGTCCACAGGGTCACATGAAGTTGAACACAAGTGAAACGAGTAATCAGCAGCAGCGTATACCATTGAATGATACAAACAGCATAAGGCTAGCCATCTACTGAATTTTATGTCCTTGAATCTCACATCTATAAAAACCTAATAATATACAATACAGAGTTAGGGGATGATTTTAGGGAATAAATACTTTTCATTATTATAACTTGTATATATAATTTTTTTTAAAAAGCATCAGAAAATATTCAGAGCTATACAAAAGCAGTGAACTTGTTTTTCCAAAAGATTATTGTTGTTTTGAGCAGTGACTCCCACCAAGAACAACTTAATCCCCCAGAGAACATTTAGCAACATCTGAAATTAATTTTCATCTTCACAGCTTGGGAGAGGAGAAGCTTCTGGTATCTCATGGGTAGAGACTGGGGATACTGTAAAACATCCAAGGTACAAGAACAGCCCCTTCCCGCAGCATTGAATTATCTAGCCCCAAACTGGCTCTTCTATTGAGGCTGAGAAATCTTGGTTGAAAGCATTTAGGAAGTGACTCATAAGTGATATATAAAAGTGCACGAATCTTAAAGAATGGACCTGAATAGAGTGGAGGTGTTAGAGGGAGAGAAAAAGCAAGTGATAATGTACAGTAGTCCACGCTTGTCCATAGTTTCACTTTCTGTGGTTGCATTGCCTGTATTCAATCACAGTCTGAAAATATTAAATAGGAAACTCCAGAAATAAACAATTTGTAAGTTTTGAACAGCACACCATTCTGAGTACCATGATGAAATCTCCTGTAGCTTCATTTGGTTCCACCCAGGAAGTGAGTCACCCCTTTATCCCTGAATCACTCCGATTAGCCACTTAGTAGCTGCCTTGGTTATCAGATTGCCTGTCATGGTATCTCAGTGCTTAGGTTCAAGAGACCTTTATTTTACTTCATAGTGGCCCCAAAGCTCAAGAAAAGTGATGTTGGCAATTCAGAGATGTCAGAGACAGGCTCTAAAGTGAAAAGGTAAAAGTTTTCTTCTAAATAAGGAAAGAAAAATTGTATTCTGAGGTCGTTAGTCTCTACATAAGAATGGATGTTCTTTAGGAAAAAAAATTGCAAAAGTTGTAGCTGCAGTGTTGTAAGTGTTTAAAGATTGAAAAGGCATTAAATTTATACAATAAGATATTTTGGAAGAGAAAGACCACATTCACATAACTATCATTACAACATATTGCTCTCACTGTTCTATTTTATTAGTTATGTTTGTTACTCTTTTATTGCACCTAATGCTGCAGTCCGTGGGGTTGCAAAGAGTCCAACGTGATTAGCAACTGAACAATAACAAAAATTTATAAATTAAACTTTATCACAGGTATATGATAGTTATATATCACAAGTATGTATATAAACTTTATCATGTGTGTGCCAAGTCACTTCAGTCATGTCTCTCTGCTGCCCTTTGGACTGTAGCCCACCAGGCTCCTCTGTTCCTGGAATTTTCCAGGCAAGAATATTGGAGGGGTTGCCATGTCCTCCTCCAGGGGATCTTTTCAACCCAGGGATCTAACGCTGGTTTCTCATGTCTCCTGCATTGGCAGGTGGGTTCTTTACCATTCGTGGTGGCAGAGAAACTTTATCACAGGTATAGGGAAAAAACAGTATAAAAACCAGTTTGGCAATATCCATGGTTTCAAGCATGCACTGGGGTTCTTGGGAAGTATCCTCAGCAGATATGGGGGAACTATTGTAGTTTCTAAAAGGAAGCTTGTTTTCAATAATGGATTTGAAAGGCAACAATAGAGCAATGAGGTAAAGCAAGTTTGTTGGTTTAAATGTAAGCGGGTCTTTAATAAACAAACTGTGATTGAGAGAATAATTATGTAGTTAACACAGAGAAATTTAAGACTAGTGCAATGTGGGGAATTTTATATATGTAAATGTAAGCAAATATTGAGACAGAAAAGAAGAAAAATAAGGAAAACAGAAGAATGTTATGCTGCTGCTGCTAAGTCGCTTCTGTCGTGTCCGACTCTGTGCGAACCCATAGACAGCAGCCCACCAGGCTCCCCAGTCCCTGGGATTCTCCAGGCAAGAACACTGGAATGGGTTGCCATTCCCTTCTCCAGTGCATGAAAGTGAAAAGTGAAAGGGAAGTCGCTCAGTCGTGTCTGACTCTGAGCGACCCCATGGACTGGAGCCTACTAGGCGCCTTCATCCATGGGATTTTCCAGGCAAGAGTACTGGAGTGGGGTGCCATTGCCTTCTCCAGAAGAATGTTATAATAGATCCTATAATAAAAACCTAGCAATGAAAAAACTGAATGGAAAGAGTGGTTGAAAATATGAAATTGCCAAAGATTGTAGGATGGGTGGACTGAGCCCCAAAGGAAAACATCACCAGTTTACCTTAGAAAAGAATGTTCACTACTTTGGGCACTAGAACACTGTAATCTGTATTGGTTGTCTGGAAAATTCCATGTATTAGGAATATTTTGCTGAGGAACTGACACTTTACTTCTCAGAGATTTTCATTTCAATAAGGTAAGCAATGCATAATATCGATACTATAATGTACATACCATCAGAGTTAAAAGAGCTCCATGGTTAAGTAAATATTTTTGAGAGGAAAGAAAATTAACACTGTCTTAAATTAGCAAGAATTCATCAACTCTGAGACTCATATAGTTAACCATTTCTAACACTTTTGGCTAACTTCTGCCTGCCCAGGGGTAAAAAAACTGTAGGATTTTCTCTCCACTGATGGTAGGCTGCAGAATATTTGGGGTTAGTGCATTAATCTTCCTTTTTCCCTTGGCAGCTCAAAGAACCATGCTATTCCTGCCTTACATCCCACAACCCAGACAAGAGCTGGGACTAAGCATTCTTGGCTCTCATATCTTCACAATACTCTGAAAATAATATCCTCACCCTTAGCCATTCAAATCTACAACCCTACCCCATCCCACAATCCTGAAACACTTGTTTCTTACCAGACACTACTCTTCTCAAACCACAGCTTAAAGGATTTTTATCTTGGCAGTGAAAAATATTATGTGGGAGGCAAGGAGAAAATTGTTCTGTCACATAATATGTACTTTTAAATCTTCCAGTCTTCACCTGTTATAGACTTTTGATATTAAAAACCCCATATAAAAAGGGGCAACCTCTTGCTCTGTGAGAGATTCTGTATACCTCCTAAGACAAAAGAAGACAGATGTTCTTGGGGAGGAGATGACAGGGGTGCTGACTGTGCATACCTCATACACCACCTCACCCAGACACCTATACCATCAATTTGAATGAGATCCAGCATTACTGACTCCTTTTAGGAATGCTATCATAAAGGTCAGGGGAAAAGACATTTAAGTTATTAAATGCTTTGCTGTTTCTTGGTAGGTTCTGTCAGAGAAAGTCCTTTAGTAAGAGTTTAAATAGTCTTTCTCAGTTTCTTTATACTACCATTTATGCCAATCACCTTGTCATTCTTCCATTTTACCAAGTTGGGAACGTATTAAGTCTTTCATAATTTTTTTCTTATTCCACTGTGTCGTTTTCATGTCCTTCTGATACTTTCCTTATATTATATCTTTGTTTTGTTCTAATCCCTCCAGTTTTTTATATCCCTACTCAAGATAAAGATTTTTCAATCTTTGGTCTCTCCTAGTCCACCATGCAAAATAGGAACCAACCAATAAAGTGGATGTAACTTGAACATTCTTCATGGTAAATAGATGGGGAAACAATGGAAACAGTGACAAACTTTATTTTTTGGGGCTCCAAAATCACTGCAGATGGTGACTGCAGCCATGAAATTAAAACACGCTTGGTCCTTGGAAGAAAAGTTATGACCAACCTAGACAGCATATTAAAAAGCAGAGACATTACTTTGCCAACAAAGGTGAATCTAATCAAAGCTATGGTTTTTCCAGTAGTAATGTATGGATGTGAGAGTTGGACTATAAAGAAAGCTGAGTACCAAAGAATTGATGCTTCTGAACTGTGGTGTTGGAGAAAATTCTTGAGAGTCTCTTCGACAGCAGGGAGATCCAACCAGTCCATCCTAAAGGAAATCAGTCCTGAAAATTCATTGGAAGGACTCATGTTGAAGCTGAAATTCCAATACTTTGGCCACCTGATGTGAAGAGCAAACTCATTTGAAAAGACCCTGATGCTGGGAAAGATTGAAGGTGGGAGGAGAAGGGGATGACAGAGGATGAGATCATTGGATGGCATCACTGACTCAATGGACATGAGTTTGAGTAAGCTCCAGGAGTTGGTGATGGCCAGGGAGGCCTAGCATGCTGCAATCCATGGGGTCATAAAGAGTCAGACATGACTGAGAGACTGAACTGAATATTAATATATTCGTATTTATGATGTTTCCAATGAGTACACAGTAGATTTGTTGTTGTTTAGACACTAAGTTTTCATCCAATCTTTGCAACCTTGTGGAATGCAGCATGGCAGTCTCCCTTGTCCTTTACTATCTCCCAGAGTTTGCTCAGATTCCTGTCCATTGAGTCAATGGTGCTATCTAACTATACCATCCTCTGCCATCCCCTTCTTTGGTTTCAACCTTTCTCAATCAACATCAGGGTCTTTTCCAATGAGTTGGCTCTTTGCATCAGGTGGCCAAAGTGTTGGAGCTTCAGCTTTAGCATCAGTCCTTCTAATGAATATTCAGTGTTAATTTTCTTTAGGATTGACTGCTTTGATCTCCTTGCAGTCCATTGGACTCTCACAAGTCTTCTACAGCACCACAAATTAATGAATATGATTACATGTGTGTGTAAAACACTGTTTTTGTAAGAGTAAAAGCAATTAAATAAACAGAAAATTTCTTCTTTACTTGACAGAAAAAGCTTTAATTAACATGTATTCAAAGAAATTTGCTACTTCAAGAGGACATTTGTAATTCTTCATAGTGACATTCTACCTTATAAATTCTTCTTACAGAGAATTTCCCATATTGCTAGTCTCTACCATGGCCAGTAGATACCAAATTCCACTTTTCCAGCCTCTCTTGTTGCTAGGGTAGGGGCAAGGGAATTTGTGCTTCACCCACAAAGGTTTGTTGACACCTGGGTATGGAGTGGCAGTCATTTCAGCAGCAGAATTCCATGGCCAACTCAGCAGCAGCAATAGAGACACAAGCTTCAGTGAACTGCACTGTGGTGACTCAGTGTGAGATTGCAGCCCTGCAGGAGTGTCCTGGGCTATTATTACTGGCGATGCAGTCTTCATCATCAGATTGTGAGCCTTCACAGAGATGACGTGGGCTATCTGTAATTACTTATTAGATTGATTTTCTGTGTTGCCAACAATGATGGATGCAGTAACTCATCAAACTCAATTCACTGGTAACAACAAATAATCCAATATGTCGATATGAATTAGAAAATTGACTAGGAGACCCAGGGAATGGAAAGGGATAAGAACATAATGGCTTCTTATAGCACAAAAAAGTAAGCAAAAGCCCTTATTTCTTAATCAAAACTTCATTTATATAAAATATACTTTTATAATGTATAATCTATTTCCCATCTTCCTGACATCTAAAACTTGTCCAGATATAAAAGTCATATCTTTATTTTCATAGTCTATTAATCTATGGAAAATACTAAAATAATAAAGAAACCAAAATGTATCTTTCTGTGATAAAAATGTATATATACATAGATATATAGAGAAATTAGGTATAAGAACTAATACCATTGCCATTGTTACTGCTTTTATTCTTATCATTAAGTATAAAACTTCCTGGCGGTCTCTCATCCTAAATAAAATTTTGTTCTTTTTAAGTCCTTTTTCACAATAATACACAAAACCAGCATAAATATTTTTTTTAATTTCACTCTAGGAAGTTCTTCATTTTGTTATCAGTGTTGTAAAAAACAATAATTTTAAGAATCTAGTCTCATATAACATAAATAAACTTTATAGAAACTAACCAAGGGGCCTGCTATAATTCTAAACAACCTTTTTTTAAACATTTGAAAGAATTGTTCTAGTTCCAAACAACCAACTTGTATGTGAAGTTTTGTAACATAAGTATTTGAAAGCTGAATTTATTAATTTTCTTTTGAAATAATGTGAAGCAAACATGATTAGAAAATGTCTTAATTGAAGATGAGAAATAAATTTTAAATAGTAGAAAGAGTGAATGTTTAAAAATAGATTTTCAGATGGAAAAATTTGCATCCATTTTACTTGATAGTTTTTGAGAAACATCATGCAAGTTGCATTCATAAAATCTATGGAAATAAAATAGCAAAGTAGGAAATAATTTTTTCAATCAGTTCAGTTCAGTTGCTCAGTCATGTCCGACTCTTTGCCACCCCATGGACTGCAGCATGCCAGGCCTCCCTGTCTGTCACCAACTCCGGAAGTTTACTCAAATGCATGTACATTTAATAAAAAAAAAATAAACTATTTAATTTAAAACAAGGAAAATAAGTTGTGTGATGAAATCAGCAAAGAAAAATCATGCCTCTGAAATCTGTCCATAAACCTATACTGTCAGCAGATATAAACAAGTCTACTCTGCAGCTATCTGGATCAATGACTCATTAAGAACCTTTTAAGAAGAAATCAATGTATTTTAAACTCCCTCTACACTGAAAATACATAAGGACTTCAACAGGCACTTAGAATAAGTTTCCTCCATAAACACTCTTATTTACATATTTGCTGGGCACCATGTCATTTATTATTTCAATTGTTTCCTACTGCCAATTCTTAATGAAGAGAAAAATTCCACAGATTCTGTATTTGGATATACTTTTCTTACTTCTTTTTCATATTTTTTAACCTTGATTTTTGAAGAGGGTTAGACTAAAAAAGATTGATATGTATTCATAGTTAAGATGAAACAATAATTTTGCTTAATCAAACATTTAAAAGTAAATCTTATCTTTTATAGATATAAAAAGAGAAAATGCATCTATGGTTGATATAAATGAAGGCTTTTAAATTTAAAAATATTTCTGGAATTTAAATAATTTATAAATTCTAAGTTAAAATCTTATTTATATCTTGAATAATACTTTTCAAAAATTTCTAAAATAAATGATGAAATTTCAAAGTGAAAGTGAAGGGGTCTCAGTCATGTCCACTCTTTGTGACCCCATGGACTGACTATACAGTCCATGGAATTCTCCAGGCCAGAATACTGGAGTGGATAGCCTTTCCCTTCTCCAGGGGGCCTTCCCAACCCAGGGCTCGAACTGGGGTGTCCTGCATTGCAGCTGGATTCTTTACCTACTGAGCTATGGGGGAAATTTCAAACTCTTCTACTAAAAGCAACTGATGTTTATTTATTGATATATAAAGATATTCCATGCACAATAAAATTACTGAAGAAATAATGCTGATTAATGCTTTATTGTTTCTGAAATATTAATAGTTAAGAAACGGCAGACATGTAAAGGCTTAATTACAAATAATGTGGGTAATTTTATTAAATTTGTACAAAGTAGAGTCACAGGCTAGAAGAAAATGATTAATAACAACTATATCTCAAAAACATGTTTTTAAAACAAATATTGACAAAGTAATTAGTAATTAAATAATTAAATGAAATTTAAGGAAATAAATTATAAGAAGGGGGTATAGAATATGTAGACACAGAGGTGTAAGATGGTATGTTTTGAACTACAGATCCTTTAATGTTTAATGTCTGAGACAAATACACCACACTGCATTTATGCTAATTTTTTATTATGTAAGTTTAACATATCATAAAACTCACCATTTTAACCATTTCAATATGTAAAAACTTACTGGGCTCTGTATGTTCAAATATTGTGTGGCCATCATCACTAATTCTTGAACATTTCATTAACTCCTAAAAGAAACCCATACGTATTAGCAGTCAATCCCAGTTCCTCATTCAGCTCCTGGCAACTAGTTATCTATTTTCTGCCTCTGGTTTTGCTTATACTGGACATTTCATATAGATGGAATCATACCATATTTGGCCTTTTGTTTCTGGCTTCTTTCACTTACCATAATGTATTAAACACCCATCTGTGTTGTAGCATGTATCAATACTTCATTCCTTTTTTCCTGAATAACGTCTCATTGTATGGATATAACACCTTTGTTCATTCATTCATCAATTGATGTATGTTTGAGGTGTTTCCACTTTTTGTCTATTGTGAATCATGTTTCTCCCTTAAGCACAGTTACCAGAAATGAAAATTACTATTTTCAAGTCTACTGCTGATCCAAGTAGTAGAGAATGGAAATAGAGTAAGTTAAGACACCATAAAGTCTACTCTTAAAGAGAATCATCTATTTTTTTAATCTAAATTTTTGAATGTATAGACTTAGAATTGTTCATAAATTATTATTCAATTAATATCTGAAGGATCTATATTTAAGTTTTTCACTCATGATATTGGTAACTTGTGTGTTCGATTATTTTTTTTGATGAATCTGGCTAGCTGCTGCAGCTGCTAAGTCGCTTCAGTCGTGTCTGACTCTATGCGACCCCATAGACGGCAGCCCACCAGGCTCCCCTGTCCCTGGGATTCTCCAGGCAAGAACACTGGAGTGGGCTGCCATTTCCTTCTCCAATGCATGAAAGTGAAAAGTGAAAGTGAAGTCCCTCAGTCGTGTCCGAGTCTTCGAGACCCCATGGACTGCAGCCTACCAGGCTCCTCCGTCCGTGGGATTTTCCAGGCAAGAGTACTGGAGTGGAGTGCCATCGTCTTCTCCAGAATCTGGCTAGAGGTTGATCAAATTTATTAATTTTCTTGAAAAATCACATTGTTTCAATTATTTTCTATTATTTTCTAGCTTGCATTTATTTTGGCATTTTAAAACCAATATTATTTGTTTATGCTCACTCTGCTTTTAGTTTGTTCTTTTTCTAGTTTCTTAAAATAGAAGCTTAGACTCCTGATTTAAGATTTTTGTCATTTTTAAAATTTTAGCTAAATGCTAAAAACTTCCCTCTAAACACTACTCTGTCTCACAAATTTGATATATTTTCATCTTCATTTGGTGAGAAACAATTTTTAATTTCCCACTGACTTCTTCTTTAACCCATGGGGTTTTTTAGAATGTATTACTTAATTTCATATTAGAAACTTCTAAATATCCCTCCACTATTTAGGAGTTTCCAAATATCTTTCCACTGTTGGGTCCAAGTTTAGTTCCTTTATGAGCCAATGGCATAGTTGATGCTATTTATAGATTTTTCAAGTTTTGTTTATGGCCTAGATTGTAGTCATATTTGATGAGTCATCCAAGCACTTGAAAAATATGTATAGTCTACTGCTATTGAGCATTCTGTTAATATAAATATCAATTAGGAGAAGTTAATTGTTGGCATGTTCATATCTTCCAATATCCATACTAATTTTCTGCCTACTCATTCTACTGATTATTGAGAGGAATGTGAATTCTCTCATTTTAAATGTGAAATTGTCTATCTTTTCAGCATTGTCAGTCTTTATCCTCATGTATTTTGAATATTTATTTATTATTAGATATATATATATATATATATACTTAGGATATTTAAATCTTTATTGGAGAACTGAACTGTTTTTCATTTTGCAATGTTCTTTTTCATCAGTGTTAATATTCCTTGCTTTGAAATCTACTTTATTTGATATTTAAACAAGCTATATTTCTTTGGGTTAGTGTTGGCATCATATACCTTTATCCATCCTTTCACTTTTAATCAATGCTTATCTGTATATTTAAAGTGAGTTTCTTATAGATAGCACATACTTGGGTCTTGCTTCTTTATCCCATGAGTCTCGTTTATCTCATGTTTTCTCTGTTTCTCACTCAGATTTCCTTACTTATTTGCATATATTTTTATAATTATGGATTGAGGGTTACTGAGAATATGAATTCTGTAATTCTGAACTATCCATAAATGTGTAGAATAATTGTTTTGATAATTTAAATACATTGCTGCATTTGTTTTATTAATATTTTGCTTGAAATGTCACTAGTAAATAGTTTTATAACTATCATTTGCTTAGTTTTAGCTTCCATTCTACTCTATTGCAGGATACCTTAATCATCATAAGGTTTATCTTTTTAATTGAAATATAGTTGACTTATAATATTGTATTAGTTACAGGGGAATGCATAATGATTCAGTATTTTTATAGTTATCTATAAAATATCTAAAGTTATAACAAACAATGGCTAGATTTCAATGTGATGTGCAGTATATCATTGCTTTTTATTCTATACACAGTAGTTTGTATCTTTTAATTTCAGATATTTATATTATCCCTTCCATCATAAGATTTCTCTTCTTTATAAAAGATTTTATAATAAGCCAATAAAAACTTCTGATTCTGCTTTTAAGCATAGGTATTTAACTAATCTTAGAATTTATTTTGGAGAAGGTACTGGCACCCCACTCCAGCACTCTTGCCTGGAAAATCCCATGGAGGGAGGAGCCTGGTGGGCTGCAGTCCATGGGGTCGCTAGGAGTCGGACAAGACTCAGCGACTTCACTTTCACTTTTCACTTTCATGCATTGGAGAAGGAAATGGCAACCCACTCCAGTGTTTTTGCCTGGAGAGTCCCAGGGACCGGGGAGCCTGGTGGGCTGCCCTCTATTGGGTCGCAGAGTCGGACACAACTGAAGCGACTTAGCAGCAGCAGCAGCAGAATTTATTTTTAGTTATTAAAATATTCACTTTTTCTACTTTTTCCTTAGTACCTTATGTTAGTTTCCATTTCAAAAAATCTTGAAATCTAATTTTACTATGCTTATACATATTTGTTTATTATCTAATCATAGTTCTAAAAAATACATCTACAAATGTTCTTTCCTCTTTCATTAAATTGCTTATACTATTTACTTATTATTTTTCTTTAGTTAAAATATTTAAAAAATTAAACTTGACAAATAATTATATCAATCTAGACTTTTGAAATAAAGCTCTGGTATTACTTTTACAAAGGTGTATTTTATTAATTTTCTATTTTGTTAGTTGGGGAGTTATCTTTACTAATTCATTTTTGTAGATTTGTTTTGTTGTCCTTTACTAAATATATAATGTCCTTTACTAAAAATATATAATACTAAATAAACAACTCAAATAAATAATGGTGTTCATGTCAACATTCACAATTTAATTACTAAAGTACATTTTACATCTCCCTAATAAAATAATAGTACCCATTTGACCCAATATAATGGATGCATACATACGGTACATTGGTTTAGAGATAAATTTTTTTTTCTCATTTTGCTAGAATCTTTATTAAAGACATATTATACATAATAAAATGGGAAGTACAATGCCTACAAAGAGAAATATGGAGTGATTGTGACCTCAGTTTTTGGTAACAATAACCCTGTATACGAGACAGCAAGAGACACTGATGTATAGAACAGTCTTTAGGACTCTGTGGGAGAGGGAGAGGGTGGGATGACTTGGGAGAATGGCATTGAAACATGTATAATATCATATATGAAATGAGTCGCCAGTCCAGGTTTGATGCACGATACTGGATGTTTGGGGCTGGAGCACTGGGACGACCCAGAGAGATGTTATGGGGAGGGAGGAGGGTTCAGGATGGGGAACACGTGTATACCTGTGGTGGATTCATGTTGATATATGGCAAAACCAATACAATATTGTAAAGTTAAAAAATAAAAAAAAAAAATAAATAAATAAAGGCACTTCAGATTGAGCTGTGTGAGATTCACAGATCACCAGCCTTAGGCACTTTGTGGAGGTTTAGTTTGAGTAAGGAGACCCTTTAGAAAGGATTTTGATAAGTAAACATAAGATAAAAGGCAACAAGTTTATTATAGATGACCAAGTGACCAAGTGAAGTTGCTCAGTCATGTCCGACTCTTTGCGACTCCATGGACTGTAGCCTACCATACTCCTCCATCCACAGGATTTTCCAGGCAAGAGTACTGGAATGGATTGTCATTTCCTTCTCCAGAGGACCTTCCTGACCCAGGGATCGAACCCGGGTCTCCTGCATTGTAGGCAGAGGTTTTACCATCTGAGCCACAAGGGAAGTCCATTTTAGATGAAGTAGTGGAAATATTGAGAAAAAGTTAGACATAAGGGTCATTTTAAATGGAAGACAATATTACATGCATTTGGTTTCTTATCCAAGAAAAATGATATAGTGTCTAGTCTGAGATTTCAAACTCAGTGACATAATTCATTATGAGCATTTTAAAAGGAAATTTAATCACTTTCTAAATCATTACTGAATTTGAATTTCCCTCTTCACAGGCTAAATTATACTTGAGATGTGAAGATCAAAACAAAAAAAGAAAAAGAAAATGGAAATGGAAACATTTAGGCAACATGTTTTTTTATATATAGTTTATTCTCTTAGAAATTTTTTCCTAGAAAATTTATTAAATACTTAACCTAAGATTTTTATAAGAGCTTCCCTTGGTAAAGAATTTTCCTGCAACGCTGGAGACCTGGATTCAATCCCTGGTTCATGAAGATCCCCTGGAGGAGGGCATAGCAACCCACTCCAGTATTTTACCTGGAGAATTCCATGGACAGAGGAGCCTGGAGGGCTCACAAGGAGTTGGACATGACAGAGCAATGAAACGCTACACACACCAAGACTTTTATGTGTATTATCCACTTGCTCATATGTTCTCAGAATATATTTGGAAAATAGCACTGCATTAATGCCATCCAAAATCATTTTTAAGAGCTTATGTACCAATGCAAAGAACCCTGAGAAAATGTTATAAGCCAATTCTAAGAGCAAGGTACAAATCTGTACCTTGAGAGAGGGGGCAGATAATAGATAAAACAACATAGATTTAATTTAAAGGTAAAACACACTAACTGAATATAGAATATTAAATATTTTAATGATATTTCCATAACTACATATTTTATTATTTTGAACTTATTCTATTCCAAATATCAGTTGTAAAATATCTTCCCTAAATTTATCTCTAGCATGAGTATGTGAGAATTAAATGTGAGCTGTTGTCAGTGATAAACTTCAGTTCAGTTCACTTCAGTTGCTCAGTCATGTCTGACTCTTTGCGACCCCATGAACCACAGCACACCAGGCCTCCCTGTCCATCACCAACTCCCTGAGTTTACACAAACTCATGTCCATTGAGTCGGTAATGCCATCCAACCATCTCATCCTCTGTCATCCGCTTCTCCTCCTGCCCTCACTCTTTCCCAGCATCAGGGTCTTTTCAAATGAGTTACCTCTTCACATGAGGTGGCCAAAGTATTGGAGTTTCAGCTTCAACATCAGTCCTTCCAATGAACACCCAGGACTGATCTCCTTTAGGATGGACTGGTTGAATCTCCTTGCAGTCCAGGGGACTCTCAAGAGTCTTCTCCAACACCACAATTCAAAAGCATCAATTCTTTGGCACTCAGCTTTCTTTATAGTTCAACTCTCACATCCATATATGACTACTGGTCAAACCATAGCCTTGACTAGGCAGACCTTTGTTAGCAAAGTAATGTCTCTGGTTTTTACTATGTTGTCTAGGTTGGTCATAACTTTCCTTCCAAGGAGTAAGCATCTTTTAATTTCATGGCTGTAATCGCCATCTGCAGTGATTTTGGAGCCCCAAAAATAAAGTCAGCCACTGTTTCCACTGTTTCCCATCTATTTCCCATGAAGTGATGGGGCCAGATGCTATGATCTTAGTTTTCTGAATGTTGAGCTTTAAGCCAACTTTTCCCCTTTCATCAAAAAGCTCTAGTTCTTCTTCACTTTCTGCCATACGGGTGGTGTCATCTGCATATCTGAGGTTACTGATATTTCTCCTGGCAATCTTGATTCCAGCTTGTGCTTCTTCCAGCTCAACATTTCTCATGATGTACTCTGCATATAAGTTAAACAAGCAGGGTGACAATATACAGCCTTGACGTACTCCTTTTCCTATTTGGAACCAGTCTGTTGTTCCATGTCCAGTTCTAACTGTTGTTTCCTGACCTGCATACAGGTTTCTCAAGAGGCAGGTCAAGTGGTCTCTTTCAGAGTCTGTCAAGTCCAACTCTTTCAGAATTTTCCACAGTTTATTGTGATCCACACGGTCAAAGGCTTTGGCATAGTTTAAAGCAGAAATAGATGTTTTTCTGGAACTCTCTTGCTTTCTCAATGATCCAGCAGATGTTGGCAATTTGATCTCTGGTTCCTCTCCCTTTTCTAAAACCAGGTTGAACATCTGGAATTTCACGGTTCACTTACTGTTGAAGCCTGGCTTGGATCATTTTGAGCACTACTTTACTAGTGTGTGAGATGAGTGCAATTATTTTACTAGCATGTGAGATGAGTGAAATTGTGCAGTAGTTTGAGCATTCTTTGGCATTGCCTTTCTTTGGGATTGGAATGAAAACTGACTTTTTCCAGTCCTATGGCCACTGCTGAGTTTTCCAAATTTGCTGACATATTGAGTGCAACACTTTCACAGCATCATCTTTTAGGATTAGAAATAGCTCAACTGGAATTCCATCACTTCCACTAGCTTTGACAAACTTATTTATACACAATTATAATTCATATGAAAAATAAGCACTGAATTAGTTGCTTTTTCCATGTAACAAAGAGACTAGCTATATATGGTTTAGTATAAGCTGCATGTCATTCCAAGGACATCATTTATAAAATTATTAAATTAGATATGTTATAAGCTTGACTAGATACATTCTTATATGTAAGAAATACACAGACTGAAAAAGAACATTATTGAAAGTAAAAATATATTAAAAGTAATTCCAGCATTCTCTATTCAGACATGTTCTTCTGGTAGACTTCTCTACTATCTCAAAATGCATGTAATTGACTTCTAAAAATAATTACCTATCATAAGAATCTGTATTATTATTGTTCAGTCACTAAGTTGTTTCTGACTCTTTGCAACCACATGGACTGCAGCATGCAGGCTTCCCTGTCCTTCACTATCTTCCTGAGATTGCTCAAACTAATGTCTGTTGAGTTGGTGATGCCATCCAACCACCTCATCCTCTGTTGCCCCATAATTTGACTATGTGGACCTTTGCAGTAAGTGATGTCTCTGATTTTTAATATACTGTCTAGGGTTGCCATAGCTTTTCTTTCAAGGACCAAACTTTTAATTTTTTTAAATTTCATAGCTGCAGACACCATCCATAGTGATTTTGGAGCCCAAGAAAATAGTATCTGCCATTGTTTCCATTTTTCCCCATCTATTTGCCATGAAATAATGGATCCAGATGCCATCATCTTAGTTTTTTCAATGCTGAGTTTTAACCTAGATTTTTCACTCTCCTCTTTCACCCTCATTAAGAGGCTCTTTAGTTCCTCTTCACTTTCTGCCATTAAAGTGGTATCATCTGCATATCTAAGGTTGTTGATATTTCTCCCAGCAAACTTCGTTCCAGCTTGTGAGTCATCCAAGCTGGCATTTTGCATGATGTACTCTATATATAAATTACATAAACAGGGTGAGAATATATAGCCTTGAGGTACTCCTTTCCCAATTTTGAACCAGTCTGTTGTTCCATGTCTGGTTCTTACTGTTGCTTCTTGACCTGCATGTAGGTTTCTCAGGAGGCAGGTAAGGTGATATGGTATTCCCATCTTTTTAAGAATTTTCCACATTTGTTGTGGTCCACACAGTCAAAGGCTTTAGCATAGTCAATGAAGCAGAAGTGGATGTTTCTCTGGAATTCCCTTGCATTTTCTTTGATCCAGCAGATGTTGGCAATTTGATCTCTGGTTCCTCTGCCTTTTCTATATCCACCTTGTACATATGAAAGTTACTGGTTCATGTACTGTATAAATACACCTAAATTGAGGTTAAAAAAAAAATTAAGAACTCTTAGGTTAAAATTGCTACTCTTGAGGAATATTCTCTCCTTAACCATACTCTAAAGAAGCCCCTCTGACTTCTCAACTAAGCCTGTGTTTGTCTGTATTATGCAGTTTTGACAAGAATTCTCCTAAGTCTGTGTAGCCAGGATCCTCCACCCTCAACATCTGATCACCTTCTGTACCTCATCAACTTCCTCACCCTCCAGCATCTCCCAGTGGGTATCCAAGCACCCTGACCTGCCTTCAGCATGCACCCTGTTGAGTCATTTTAGCCAGAATCTCTCCTCCTTTGCAGTTTCCATCCACCAACAGCTTCCTCCCCACACCTACTCCTTCAATATAAATTTATACTTTCCTTATAGTTTTCAAATTTAATCCCAATCTCTCCCTTCTAGGACAAAACACCAAATGCAGCAGTCTCAGTATCAGTCACAATAGTCCTTTTAAATAACATCTGCATTACCATTCTTTAACAAGTGGCATGAATAAAATCTCCTTTAACATTACATTACTCAAATATATAGACATTGGAAATCTTTAAATGTTCAGATTCATTGTATTTAAGGTCTAGAAGATACCATTTTTTAATAAGAGCTTGAACATGTGATTCAGTACATCAAAAGAAGAATCAATGAAGCACCATGTCATGTTATCTTATGATAGAACTATCCCAATGCTGAAACAAACTCATTAATTTTGTACAACACATTTATACCTATTAGTTTAGAGCTATAGAATCCCAAAAGAAAAACTCACTGCATGGTATTCCATTTGCAAAGTAGAATATATTTTATAGAAGACAAGGAACAATGAAACTCTTGTTTCATGTTAACTAAATTAAATCAACATGAAAACCATCACGATTTAACGTATTTTAAAGTGTCTCTCATGAAAAAAACTGGCCTGTTATGAATATCTCGAGGTTGTCAACTTCTTAAAAGCAAAACAGGTCAAATGTGTTATGAGAGTCATTACTGCTTTTGACAAATATTTAATTCTTTTCTAAATACGTGATGACAGTTTGCTTCTGGCTCCCCTGAGGTTTAGAATGGGATTAGAGGTTTAGAATGGGGAAGACTAGAGATCTCCTCAAGAAAATTAGAGATACCAAGGGAACATTTCATGCAAAGTTGAGCAAAATAAAGGACAGAAATGGTATAGACCTAACAGAAGCAAAAGATATTAAGAGGAGGTAGCAAGAATAAACAGAAGAACTATACAAAAAAGATCCTCATGACCCAGATAACCATAATGGTATGAACACTCACCTAGAGCCAAACATTCTGGAATAAGAAGTCAAGTGGTCCTTAGGAAGCATTGGTATGAACAAAGCTGGTGGAGGTGATGGAATTCCAGCTGAGCTATTTCAAATCCTAAAAGATGATGCTGTGAAAGTGCTACACTCAATATGCTGCTAAATTTGCAAAATTCAGCAACAGCCACAGGACTGGAAATGGTCAGTTTTCATTCCAATCCCAAAGAAAGGAAATGCTAAAGAATGTTCAAACTACTGCACAATTAGACTCATCTCACACGCTAACAAAGTAATACTCAAAATTCTCCAAGCAGGGCTTCAACAGTATGTGAACCAGGAACTTCCAGATGTTCAAGCTGGATTTAGAAAAGGCAGAGGAACCAGAGATCAAATTGCCAACGTCTGTTGGATCATTGCAAAAGCAAGAGAGTTCCAGAAAAATATCTACTTCTGTTTTATTGACTATGCCAAAGACTTTGACTGTGTGGATCACAACAAATCATGAAAAAATTCTTAGAGAGATGGGAATACCAGACCACCTGACCTGCCTCTTGAGAAATCTGATTGCAGGTCAAGAAGCAACAGTTAGAACTGGACATGGAACAACCAACTGGTTCCAAATTAGGACAGAAGTCTAGGCTGTATATTGTCACCTGTTTATTTAACTTATATGCAGAGTACATCATGAGAAACACTGGGCTGGAAGAAGCACAAGCTGGAATCAAGATTGCCGGGAGAAATATCAATAACCTCAGATAGGCAGATGACACCACCCTTATGGCAGAAAGTGAAGAACAGGGAGACCTGGCATGCTGTGGTTCATGGGGTCGCAAAGATTTGGACACAAATGAGTGACTTGACTGAACTGAACTGAAAGTGCCTCTTGATGAAAGTGAAAGAAGAGAGTGAAAAAGTTGGCTTAAGGCTCGACATTCAGAAAACGAAGATTATGGCGTCTGGTCCCATCACTGCATAGCAAATAGATGGGGAAACAGTGGAAATGGTGACAGACTTTACTTTTTGGGGCTCTAAAATCACTGCAGATGGTGACTGAAGCCATGAAATTAAAAGATGCTTGCTCCTTGGAAGAAATGTTATGACCAACCTAGACAGCATATTAAAAAAAGTAGAGACGTTACTTTGTCAACAAAGGTCCATCTAGTCAAAGCCATGGTTTTTCCAGCCATGTATGCATGTAAGATTTGGACTATAAAGAATGCTGATCCCCAAAGACCTGATGCTTTTGAACTGTGATGCTGGAGAAGACTCTTGAGAGTCCCTTGGACAACAAGGAGATCCAACCAGTCCATCCTAAAGCAATCAGTCCTGAATATTCATTGGAAGGACTGATGCTGAAACAGAAACCAATACTTTGGCCACCTGATGTGAAGAACTGACTCATTTGAAAAGGCCCTGATGCTGGGAAAGATTGAAGGAGGGAGGAGAAGGGGAAAACAGAGGATGAGATGGTTGGATGGCATCACCAACTCGATGGACACGAATTTAGGTGAGCCCCGGGAGTTGGTGAAGGACAGGGAAGCCTGGCGTGCTGCAGTCTATGGGGTCACAAAGAGTTGGACTGAGCGACTGAACTGAATAGAACCCCTGAGGTTACAGAGGAATGTATGATTCAATCTGGTTAGATGGTTGGGGCCGTACGTGAAATTTGCCACTTTCAGGCAGGGGCGCCTAATTGCTGGTCTGAGATCCTCTTAAACTCACTATTCTCTCTGTAATAGCTGCCAACAGCAATTGAAATTTTGGATATTTTTTCAGCCCACTATGTCCCTAAATGAGTAGAACTTCTCTGCTTTCCAGAGATGGACATGTAGTTCTCCTACAAGAATGACTTCCAATACTTAGATTTTGTATTTATAACCTCAGCATAATATAGCCTGTGTGCACTAGTAATCATATCACCTCTGCTTCTATGGAAATTACCATTCTTAAGAAAAATTGATAATAAAATGCATAGTGTGGTGATGCAATACTTTGTTTTAGCCTTTACAAAAACAGAAAAGTTGCTGCTTTTGTCATGTATAGAATTGTACAGGATAAAGGGTAACCATTTAGGATAATTTTTGGAGTACAATTTCTAGGATTCTTAGATATAAATTCAATTTTGATTATTCCATCTAATTTGTCTAGCAGCATTTAGTTGAGAATTCCTTATTTAACGATACAAATAAAAATTCATCTGTTTTTGACAGATTAAGTATACTTAACAGTCTAGCTTGATTTCTGGCTTCTTTGCAGTGTTTTCACCCCCTTCAAATGAGAGAGTTCTATTACTTTCTTGTGAGTTCAGAATTTGAAATATTTGAGATATCTGAGAAATTTTCTTATACTAAATTTTTTGTTCAGATTTTCTAGTTTTCCATACTATTGAAATGTTAATGTAGTATATTCAAAGCTGTGTTTATCTCTGTATCTGGTATATCTATATTTGCACCTATACAAATATTTTGTTTAGGACTGAGATCTATGATTATATCATGTACATATCAAACAAATGAAGAAAAATTTCAAAAGGCAACCTCAGAATCACTTTGTTCTTGACTGAGTTTAGAGATTCACAGTTATAATCAATCTATATGCAGTATCCACTGTGTGGACACTCTGGGAGAGATATCTTCCCTGGAGTCTAAATTTTTCCACTGTAAAACATGTGCAGTTGTTTTCATGTAAACCTCAGCTTTAAACCTCAGCTTTAGAAAGGTAGGAACGGAGACTCAAATTCATATATTGGTCAGAAAAGATTACAGACCAAATGAGCACTTGAGTCTGAGTTATCCATTGATTTTTGTCACTAGATCATTACTCATTTTTAAGGGGGGAAAAAAAGGAAAGAGTATAGCTGTCACCTGTAAACCTACCACCCAAATGAGCAAATGTGGGGATTTTTGCATTTGGTTTCCTGCTCTTGCCCCAGAGTTGCCTCCAGCTACCTGTGCCCATCACAGGAGCCAGGTCTCAGTAGGCTGTGGCACAGGTCCTGATTACTGCTGGGTCTTTCTGTTCTGCTTCTGACCCACAGTGATTTAAAAAAAAAAAGCTTGGATGGATTTTAAGCTTTTCAAAAAACCATTTAAACCATCACTATGGTATTTGGGTTTTGGATGAGTAACATAATAAAGGTCCAACTTAACTGGCATTTTAGTGTTTGGAAAATGTATCTGTTGTACACAATGTGAAATGGAAAACAAGAATCCATCTTCTTACCATCCATGCAAGAAAGTTGTTACTTACTAAGTTATCATTAATATTACATATTATCAAACTTTAAAAATATGGCCAATCTTATTTCATCAAAATGACAGATTCCTCTCTGTACTATTGTTTTGACCATGGTAAGATTAATCAACTTTCATGGGCTTAATGTCCAGTTGTATTCCTACTTTTTTCCATCATTTGAGGATGATGGCTTTTCTTTATTGGTGTTTGGGAATTCATTTTAAATTATGGCTATAAATCTGTATGTTGCATAAATTACAGATATGCCAATATGTAACCTAAGCATTAATTCCAGATATGCTGTTGCACTGTCAGAAGTCTATGTGTTTGCATCTGTCTCCTTTTTCTTTTCTAACCTCTGGGGTTCCTCATTATGTAAAGCTCATAAGCATAGTGCCTGGCACTACAAAAGCAATGCAAAATCATTTGCAGCTATTATTCTCTGTTTTGCTTTCAATGAAATTATCCTGAATTAGAGTTGAGAACCTCATTCTGGTAGCAACTCTTTCTAAAGGCAGGTTCTCTGTAAACACAGGGAAGGAGAACTTCTACACACATGTATGTTATAATTAAAATAATGAACAATTATGTTCCTGTGATTATTTCTGCTTATTCTAATCTGGTGAAGGCATGTTTGGACTTTCTCTGTCTCTACTAAGAAAAATTACTATTGTCTATCAGATCAGATCAGTCGCTCAGTCGTGTCCGACTCTTTGTGACCCCATGAATCGCAGCACACCAGGCCTCCCTGTCCATCACCTACTCCTGGAGTTCACTCAGACTCACATCCATTGAGTCAGTGATGCCATCCAGCCATCTCATCCTCTGTCGTCCCCTTCTCCTCCTGCCCCCAATCCCTCCCAGCATCACAGTCTTTTCCAATGAGTCAACTCTTCGCATGAGGTGGCCAAAGGACTGGAGTTTCAGCTTTAGCATCATTCCTTCCAAAGAAACCCCAGGGCTGATCTCCTTCAGAATGGACTGGTTGGGTCTCCTTGCAGTCCAAGGGACTCTCAAGAGTCTTCTCCAACACTACAGTTCAAAGGCATCAATTCTTCGGCGCTCAACCTTCTTCACAGTCCAACTCTCACATCCATACATGACCACAGGAAAAACCATAGCCTTGACTAAGTGGGCTTTAATTTTATAAGGTTTGGATGGAAGATTCTCCACTCAGTATTTCTTTTCAATCAAATCTCAAGTAAAATTTCCTCTCTTTTTCAATTCCATTAGTGGTATATTTTAGGATGCTCTGGTATCATTGCAGATTTATTCATTTTTTGATTATTATAAATTTATTACATTCTTATTGTTTTATTATACTGTGGCATTTAAGAGAAATTCAAGGGAAACATTTTGGTAGAAATACTCAATCTGCAATCTTGAACTAGAGATTTAATTTCTTGTCTTGGTTTAAAAAAACCTCACTTTAGAATTTTTTTATAAACATGAGAAGTTGTAAAATGTATAAACATGTATTGATAATAACAAATGTCAAAATGTGTGACTCATAAGATAAAGTAAAGCAAAGGTGGGTTGTAAGAACACCAAGAAAATGAAAATAAAAAGAAAAAATTTTTACAATGGTAGCTACATATTTATATATACATTTATATACAAGTCTGTATGCAGGTCAGGAGGCAACAGTTAGAACTAGACATGGAACAACAGACTGGTTCCAAATAGAAAAAGGAGAACGTCAAAGCTGTGTGTTGTCACCCTGCTTATTTAACTTCTATGGAGAGTATATCATGAGAAATACTGGGCTGGAAGAAGCACAAGCTGGAATCAAGATTGCCAGGAGAAACATCAGTAACCTCAGATATGCAGATGACACCACCCTTATGGCAGAAAGTGAAGAGGAACTAAAAAGCCTCTTGATGAAAGTGAAAGAGGAGAGTGAAAAAGTTGGCTTAAAGCTCAACATTCAGAAAACTAGATCATGGCATCTGGTCCCATCACTTCATGGGAAATAGATGGGGAAACAGTGTCAGACTTTATTTTTTTGGGCTCCAAAATCACTGCAGGTGGTGACTGCAGCCATGAAATTAAAAGACGCTTACTTCTTGGAAGGAAAGTTATGACCAACCTAGATAGTGTATTGAAAAGCAGAGATATTACTTTGCCAACAAAGGTCTACTCAAGGCTATGGTTTTTCCTGTGGTCATGTATGGATGTGAGAGTTGGACTGTGAAGAAAGCTGAGCGCTGAAGAATTGATGCTTTTGAACTGTGGTGTTGGAGAAGACTCTTGAGAGTCACTTGGACTGCAAGGACATCCAACCAGTCCATCCTAAAGGAGATCAGTCCTGGGTGTTCATTGGAAGGACTGATGCTGAGGCTGAAATCCAATACTTTGGCCACCTCACGTGAAGAGCTGACTCATTTGAAAAGACTCTGATGCTGGGAGGGATTGGGGGCAGGAGGAGAAGGGGACGACAGAGGATGAGATGGCTGGATGGCATCACTGATTCGATGGACGTGAGTCTGAGTAAACTCCGGGAGTTGGTGATGGCAGGGAGGCCTGGCATGCTGTGATTCATGGGGTCACAAAGAGTCGGACATGACTGAGTGACTGAACTGAATTGAATATATATAAATATATATGCACCTATATATACCTGTATGTATATGTATATACATATATATGTATTATAGTAATAGTGAAAATAAGTACAAAAAGCCATAGAATAGGTTTAATTCTTTATTGTAGTTACATAACATTCACAAAAATAAAATATATAACTATTTTTTATTTTACACAGCATAATTCTGAGCAGTGGAGGTCATATCTCTTTTGAGTTCTGATTTTCGGTTCTCAAATAATTAACAATGTGGAGTATCTTCTCATTGGTTAAAAAACAAAAAACACGTACATTCAAGTGACCTCTTCAGTTTGGATCTTGAACATAGTCTTGTTTTGAATTTTTTCAATAACCTACCCCAGGACATTTCTTGAGGAGCAGTGTCTTTTACAGACCCACAAGCCTTGTGAATACAAACATCCATAAACCATGATTTAAAGGTGTTGTTACAGGAAATGTCCACAGTTCAGTCTCTCACTCCTGTCTGACTCTGCGACCCCATGGACGTCCTGCAGCATGCCAGGCTTCCCTGTCCATCACCAACTCCCAGATCTTGCTAAAACACATGTCCATTGAGTCCGTGATGCCATCCTTCCATCTCATCCTCTGTCGTCCCCTTCTCCCCCCACCTTCAATCTTTCCTGGCATCAGGATCTTTTCTAATGAGCCAGTTCTTTGCATCAGGTGTCCAAAGTAGGCCAAAGTATTGGAGTTTCAGCTTCAGCATCAATCCTTCCAGTGAATATTCAGGACTGATTTCCTTTAGGATTGACTGGGTTGATCTCTTGGAAGTCCAAGGGACTCTCGAGTCTTCTGCAACACCACAGTTCAAAAGCATTAATTCTTTGGCTTTCAGCTTTCTTTATAGTCCAACTCTCATATCCATAAATGACTACTGGAAAAAAACATAGCTTTGACTTGATGGACCTTTGTTGGCAAAGTCTTTGCTTTCTAATGTGCTGTCTAGGTTGGTCATAGCTTTTCTTCCAAGGAGAAAGTAAGTGTCTTTTAATTTCAAGGCTATAGTCACCATCTGCAGTGAATTTGGAGCCCCTAAAAATAAAGTCAGCCACTGTTTCCATTGTTTCCCATCCATTTGCCATGAAGTGATGAGACCAGATGCCATGATCTTTGTTTCTTGAATGTTGAGATCATTTCTGTCTTTTATTGTGCCTATTAATGATTGAAATGTTCTCTTAGTATCTCTAATTTTCTTGAAGAGAGCTCTATTCTTTCCCATTCTATTGTTTTCCTCTATTTCTTTGCCTTGATCACTGAGGAAGGCTTTCTTATCTCTCCTTGCTATTCTTTGGAACTCTGCATTCAAATGGATATATCTTTCCTTTTCTCCTTTGCCTTCACTTATCTTTTTTTTTTTTTTTTTTTCCCAGCTATTTAAGTCTTTCTCGGACAACTATTTTGCCTTTTTGCATTTCTTTTTCTTGGGGATGTTCTTGATCAATGCCTCCTGTACAATGTCATGAACCACCATCAATAGTTCTTCAAGCACTCTATCAGCTCTAATCCCTTAAATCTATTTGTCACTTCCACTGTATAATCATAAGGGATTTGATCTAGCTTATACCTGAATGGTCTAGTGTTTTCCCTACTTTCTTCAACTGAAGTCTGAATTTGGCAATAAGGAGTTCATGATCTGAGCCACAGTCAGCTCCCAGTCTTGTTTTTGCTGACTGTATAGAGCTTCGCCATCTTTGGCTGCAAAGAATATAATCAATCTGATTTCAGTATTGACCATCTGGTGTTGTCCATGTGTAGAGTCCTCTCTTGGAGAAGGAAATGGCAACCCACTCCAGTACTCTTGCCTGGAGAATCCCAGGGACAGAGGAGGCTGGTAGGCTACCGTCCATGGGGTCGAGAAGAGTCAGACACGACTGAGCAACTTCCCTTTCACTTTTCACTTTCATGCATTGGAAAAGGAAATGGCAACCCACCCCAGTGTTCTTGCTTGGAGAATCCCAGGGACGGGGGAGGCTGGTGGGCTGCCATCTATGGGGTCGCACAGAGTCGGACACGACTGAAGTGACTTAGCAGTAGCAGCAGAGTCCTCTTTTGTGTTGTTGGAAGAGGGTCTTTTTTATGACCAGTGTGTTCTCTTGGCAAAATTCTGTTAGCCTTTGCTCTGTTTCATTTTGTACTCCAAGGCTAAATTTCATTGTTACTCTAGATACTTCCTTCCTTAATGCTTGATTTCCTACTTTTTCATTCCAGTCCCCTTTGATGTAAAGGACATTTTTTTTTTTTGGATGTTAGTTCTAATATGTCTTGTAGGTCTTCATAGAACTGTTCAACTTCAGCTTCTTCAGCACTACTGGTTGGGGCATAGAGTTGGATTACTGTGATATTGAATGGCTTGCCTTGGAAATGAACAGAGAACATTCTGTCATTTTTGAGATTGCACCTAAGAACTGCATTTTAGACTATTTGTTGACTCTGAGGGCTACTCCATTTTTTCTAAGGGATTCTTGCCCACAGTAGTAGATAGAATGGTCATCTGAGTTAAATTCACCCATTCCAGTGCATTTTTATTCACTGATTCCTAAATGTTGACATTCACTCTTGCCATCTCCTGTTTGAACACTTCCAATTTTCCTTGATTCATGGACCTAACATTCCAGTTCCTATGTGATATTACTCTTTACAGCATTGGATTTTACTTCCATCACCAGTCACATCAACAACTGGGCATTGTTTTTGCTTTGGGTCTGTCTCTTCATTCTTTCTGGAGGTCTTTCTCCACTGATCTCCAGTAACATATTGTGCACCTACCAACCCGGGGAGTTCATCTTTCAGTGTCATTTAGCATAGTCATATACAGTTTTATGTATGTTACTGGAAAATGCAGTATTTAATTCTTTTTAATGTAGGAGTCATATTCTATTTTGCATATATATTTTGTTGTTCAGTCACAAAGTTGTGTCCCATTCTTTGCCACCCCATAGACTGCAGCATGCCAGGCTTCCCTGTCCTTCACTATGTCCTTGAATTTGCTCAGACTCATGTCCATTGAGTCAGTGATAGCACCCAACCATCTCATCCACTGTCTCCCCCTTCCTGTCCTGCCCTCAGTGTTTCCTAACAGCAGGGTATTTTCCAGTGAGTCACATTTTTGCATCATGTGGCCAAATTTTTGGAGCTTCATATCAGTAACTGTCCTTCCAGTGAATATTCAGGACTGATTTCCTTTAGAATTGACAGGTTTAATCTCTCTGCAATCCAAAAAATTCTCAAGAGTCTTCTCCAGCACCACAGTTCGAAAGCATCAGTTCTTTGATACTCAGGCTTCTGTATCATACAACTCTCACACCCATATATGACCACTGGAAAAACCATAACTTTGACCAAATGGTCCTTTGTTAACAGAATGATGTCTCTGCGTTTTCATATACTCTCTAGGTTTGTCATAGTTTTCTACCAAGGAGCAAGTGTCCTCTAATTTCATGGATGCAGTCACCATTAACAGTGATTTTACAGCCCCAGAAAAGAAAATCTGTCACTGTTTCCACTTTTCCCCCATTTGTTTGCCATGAAGTGATGGGACTGGATGCCATGATCTTATTTTTTTGAATATTTAGATTTAAATTAGTTTTTTCACTCTCCTCTTTCAACCTCATCTAGAGATTTTGTAGTTCCTCTTCACTTTCTGCTATTAGATATATTCTGCATATCTGAGGTTGTTAATATTTCTTCCAGTTATCTAGATCCCAGTTTGTGATTCATCAAGTCCGGCATTCTGCATAATGTACTCGGCATATAAGTTAAATAAGCAGGAGGACAATATACAGCCTTCAGGTACTTCTTTCCCAATTTTGAACCAGTTTGTTGTTCCATGTCCAGTTTTAACTGTTGCTTTTTTGGCCTGCATACAGGTTTCTCAGGAACCAGGCAAGGTGGTCTGGCATTCCCATCTCTTTAAGAATTTTCCACAATTTGTTTGATCCACACAAAGGTTTCATCATAGTTTGTGAAGTAGAATTAGATATTTTTCTGGAATTCTCTGTTTATTCTATGATCCAACTGATGCTGGCAATTTAATCTCTGGTTACTCTGACTCTTCTAAACCCACTTTAAACACACATCTGGAAGATCTTGGTTCATGTACTTCTAAAACCTAGCTTGAACGACTGTGAGCATTACCTTGCTGGCATGTGAAATGAGCACGATTGTACAGTGCTTTGAACATGCTTTGGCAATCACCCTTCTTTGGAATTGGAATGAAAACTGATCTTTTCCAGTCCTGTGACAACTGCTGAGTTTTCCAAATACCTGACATACTAAGCACTTTAACAGAGTCAACTTTTAGGATTTGAAATAGCTCAGCTGTAATTCCATCATCTTCACTAGCTTTATAATAATGCTTTCTAAGGTCCACTGACTTCACAATCCAAGATGTCTGGCTCTAGGTATGTGACCACACCATCATGGTTATCCAGGTCATTAACACTTTTTGTAATTTTAAGTTTATTTCCTTTTTAATTGAAGGATAATGGTTTTACAGAATTGTGTTTGTTTCTGCCAAACACCAGTTCTTTTGTATATTCTTGCCACCTCTTCTTAGCATCTTCTGTTTCTGGTAGGTCATTACTATTTCTTTTACCATGCCCATCCTTGCATGAAATGTTCCCTTGATATCACCAATATTCTTGAAGAGACCTCTAGTCTTTCCCATTCTATTGTTTTCCTCTATTTCTTTGCAATGTTCACTTAGGAAGGCTTGCTTTATCTCTCTTTGCTATTCTTTGAAACTCTCCATTCAGATGGGTGTACCTTTCCTTTTCCCCTTTGCCTTTGACTTCTCTTCTTTTCTCAGTTATTTGTAAAGCCTCCTCAGACAAACACTTTGCCTTCTTGCATTTTTTTTTTTTTCCTTTTGGATGATTTTGGTCACTGCCTCCTATACAATGGTTCTTCAGATACTCTGTCTACCAGATCTAATCCTTTAAATCTATTTGTCACCTCCAGTTTGTAATCATAAGGGATTTGATTTACACCATACCTGAATGGCCTAGTGATTTTCCTTACTTACTTCATTTTAAACCTGAATTATGTAATAAGTAGCTAATGATCCAAGCCACAATGAGCTCCAGGTCTTGTTTTTGCTGAATGTATAGAGCTTCTCCATCTTTGGCTGCAAAAACTACACTTAGTCTGATTTACTTACTGACTGGTGATATCCATGTGTAAAGTATCTCTTCTGTTGTTAGGAGGGTGTTTGCTATGACAGCTATATTCTCTTGACAAAACTCTATATAGATCTATAATTTATATATCTACATATATATATGTTTGTATATCTATATAGATATAACTGTGTATATCTCTATATATCAGTTCAGTTCAATTCAGTTGCTCAGTCGCATCTGACTCTGCAAGTCCATGGACTGTAGCATGCCAGGCTTCCTTGTCCATCACCAGCTGCTGAAGGCTACTCAAACTCATGTCCATCGCGTCAGTGATGCCGTCCAACCATCTCATCCTCTGTCACCCTCTTCTCTTCCTGCCTTCAATCTTTCCCAGCATCAGGGTCTTTTCAAATGAGTTGGTTCTTCGCATCAGGTGGCCAAAATATTGAAGTTTCAGCTTCAACATCAGTCCTTCCAATGAATATTCAGGACTCATTTCCTTTAGGATGGACTGGTCTGATCTCTTTGCAGTCCAAATAAAGAGTCTTCTCCAACACCACAGTTCAAAAGCATCAATTCTTTGGCACTCAGCTTTCTTTATAGTCCAACTCTTACATCTGTACATGACTACTGGAAAAACCATAGCCTTGGCTAGATGGACCTTTGTTTACAAAGTAATGTCTCTGCTTTTTAATATGCTGTCTAGGTTGGTCATAACTTTCCTTCCAAGGAGCAAGTGTCTTTTAATTCCATGGCTGCAGTCACCATCTGCAGTGATTTTGGAGCCTAAAAAAAATAGTCTGTCACTGTTTTCACTGTTTCCCCATCTATTTGTCATGAAGTGATGGGTAAAACAGGGTGATGATCAAGAAGCCAATCTCAAGAGGTGAATTGAACAAACATGTCTTTTTTTAAGCACAGGAAAAGTTGCTTGACATTACTATAGGTAATTGTTAGGCAACTGCAAATCAAAAGTCTAACAAGGTATGACCCACCCTCTCACTGCTCAGAATGGACGTCATCAAAAAGAATATAAAAAATATAGACTGGATAGAACTTGGGGAAAAGGGAACCCTCCTACACTGATTTGGGGGATATAAATTGGAATGAGGCACAATGGAAAGCAGTGTGATGGTTCCTTTAAACCTGCAAATAGAGGTATCACACCATCCGGCAATCTAACTCCTGGGCCTGTTCACACAGCAAAAGCATTATTTGAAAAGATTCCTGTACCCCAACTTTCTAGAAATATATATATATATATACACATACATACCTATTTATAGTTTTGATGTATATAGATATATATAGTTTTGATATATATATATATATTTATATATATATATCATCTTTATCCATCCTTATCACAATAGATATTTTGGTTTCTTCTACATCTTGGTTATTCTAGAGTGTTGCACTGAAACGTGGGGTACAAGAATCTTTTCAAATAATGGTTTCTCTGCGTGAACAGGCCCAGGAGCGGGAATGCCGGAGCATGTGGTACTCTATTTGCAGGTTTAAAGGAACCCTCACACTGCTTTCCATTATGCCTCATTCCAATTTATATTCCCTAAATCAGTGTAGAAGAGTTCCCTTTTCCCCAAGTTCTATCCAGTCTATATTTTTTTATATTCTTTTTCATGATGTTCATTCTGAATGGTGGGAGGGTGGTTATACCTCATTAGAGTTTTGATTTGCAGTTGTCTAACAATTATCTAACTAGAGGAACAAAGGTTCGTCTAGTCAAGGCTATGGTTTTTCCTGTGGTCGTGTATGGATGTAAGAGTTGAACTGTGAAGAAGGCTGAGTGCCGAAGAATTGATGCCTTTGAACTGTGGTGTTGGAGAAGACTCTTGAGAGTCCCTTGGACTGCAAGGAGATCCAACCAGTCCATTCTGAAGGAGATCAGCCCTGGGATTTCTTTGGAAGGAATGATGCTAAAGCTGAAACTCCAGTACTTTGGCCACCTCATGCAAAGAGTTGACTCATTGGAAAAGACTCTGATGCTGGGAGGGATTGAGGGCAGGAGGAGAAGGGGACGACAGAGGATGAGATGGCTGGATGGCATCACTGACTCGATGGACGTGAGTCTGGGTGAACTCCGGGAGTTGGTGATGGACAGGGAGGCCTGGCGTGCTGCGATTCGTGGGGTCACAGAGTTGAACACGACTGAGCAACTGAACTGAACTGAACTGAACAATTATCTATAGCAATGTCAAGCAACTTTTACTGTGTTTCAAACAAAAGAAGGACCCATTTGTTCAATTCAGCTCTTGAGATTAGCTTCTTGAACATCGCCCTGTTTTGAATTAGTTGTGATTAACTACTCCAGTACATTTCTTGAGGGCATATGTCCATTACAACCCTGAAGACCTTGTGAATACAAAATTCCCCTAAACCCTAGATTTTAAAAGTGTTGTTACAGGACGTGTCCACAAGGCGGCAGCATTTCTTCATGACTCACTTAACTGCCCAGGGCACAAACAGCCCTTAGAGAAATTCCCCTTCCTGAGTTTTTTATTAGAGTGGAATATGCCAGAGCTGGTGTCTCCTACTTCTTCCACCTTACCTTCACCCCCAGACAAATCCCAAACCCTTCCCAAACTCAATGCTGAGGATGCTCTAGTACTGAGGTAGGGGTTCTCCAAGAAGGGAGGGTGCTAATGGGAAACCAATCAGTGGGAGAATAAAGACGAATCTACTTCGGAAGTTTTCTAGCTCCAAGGGCGTACCATCCTTTGGGTTCACTGGGCTTGGTTGAGCTCTAGGAGGGCCCACCAAGATTGGTGTACCATTCACAGGGGACCAGGCACCCCAGGTTCACAGGGGGCTCAACTGCTGGCACTTCCCCCCAAACTTTCTCAGGTCTAACACAGTGCAGCCTGGGGACCCAAGGCTGCTCAGCCTCTAGTAATGTGACACCAGATCCGGCCACCCAGTCCTGAAGGGAATACAGTTGCCGGTTCTTTAGTTTATATATATAAATCTTTAATTTACATTTCATATAAATATAACCCAGTTCAGTTACAGCACACATACCTATTCTTCTTCAAATTATTTTCCCATATAGATTATTACACAGTATCAAGTAGTGTTCCCCGTGCTGAAAAGCAGACCATTGTTAATCACCTATTATTTACACATATTTGTTGGCTCAGATGGTAAAGAATCTGACTGTAATGTAGGAGGCCCAGGTTCAGTCTCTGGGTTAGGAAGATCCCCTGGAGAAGGAAATGACAAGCCACTCCAGTATTCGTGCCTGGAGGGCTACATTCCATGAGATTACAAAGACTCGGACAGGACTGAACAACCAACACACTATATACCCTACTGTGTATATGCTCATCACAGCCTCCTCATTTAAGCCTGCTGAGCCCCACCTTGACTGCAACTTGGTTTACTAAGTAGTCACTTCTCTTTCTGTTTGGAAATGAGTTCATTTTTCTATTTTTGAATTGTTGATTCTACCCCAAAGTAATACCTAGGATATTTGTCTTTTCTTTCTGATTTCTTCACTTAGTATGATCACGTCCAGGTCTCTGTGGATTACTGGAAAATGCAGTATTTCATTCTTTTTAATGTCTGAGTCATAGTCTAATTCTGTATATATATATGTGTGTGTATATATATATATATATATCTCCACCATATATACGTATATTCACCACATCTTCATTATCCATCCCTCTTACGATGGACATTTTGGTTTCTTCCATGTGTTGGTTATTCTAAAGATGTCCCAGTGAAACTTGAGGGGTATTCATCTTCTCAAATTATGATTTTTCTTCCTGGACAGGCCTAGGAGTGACAATGCAGGATCATACAGCACCTCCATTGTCCATTTTAAAGGTGCCTTCATGCTGCTCTCCAGCGTGCCCCATTCCAATTTATAATCCACATCAGTGTAAGCAGGTTCCCTATCTTCCATGTTCTCTCTCACATTTATTGTTTGTATTCTATTTGATGATGTCTCTTCTGAACAGTGGGAGGTCACACCTCCTTAAAGTTTTGATATGTACTTTGTAAACCTCAGATATGCAGATGACACCACCCTTATGGCAGAAAGTGAAGAGGAGCTAAAAAGCCTCTTGATGAAAGTGAAAGTGGAGAGTGAAAAAGTTGGCTTAAAGCACAACATTCAGAAAATGAAGATCATGGCATCTGGTCCCATCACTTCATGGGAAATAGATGGGGAAACAATGGAAACAGTGTCAGACTTTATTTTTTGGGGCTCCAAAATCACTGCAGATGGTGACTGCAGCCATGAAATTAAAAGACACTTACTCCTTGGAAGGAAAGTTATGACCAACCTAGATAGCATATTCAAAAGCAGAGACATTACTTTGCCAACAAAGGTCCATCTAGTCAAGGCTATGGTTTTTCCTGTGGTCATGCATGGATGTGAGAGTTGGACTGTGAAGAAGGTTGAGCGCCAAAGAATCGATGCTTTTGAACTGTGGTGTTGGAGAAGACTCTTGAGAGTCCCTTGGACTGCAAGGAGACCCAACCAGTCCATTCTGAAGGAGATCAGCCCTGGGATTTCTTTGGAAGGAATGATGCTAAAGCTGAAACTCCAGTACTTTGGCCACCTCATGCGAAGAGTTGACTCATTGGAAAAGACTGTGATGCTGGGAGGGATTGGGGGCAGGAGGAGAAGGGGACGACAGAGGATGAGATGGCTGGATGGCATCACTGATTCGATGGACGTGAGTCTGAGTGAACTCCGGGAGTTGGTGATGGACAGGGAGGCCTGGCATGCTGTGATTCATGGGGTCACAAAGAGTCGGACACGACTGAGCAACTGAACTGAACTGAACAGTTCTTCAAGAGATGAGAATACCAGACCACCTTAACTAGCTCCTGAGAAACCTGTATGCAGATCAAGAAGCAACAGTTAGAATCAGACATGGAAAAACAGACTGGTTCAAACTTGGGAAAGGAGTACATCATGGCTATATATTGTCACCCTGCTTATTTAACTTATATGCAGAGTGTATCATGTGAAATGCCAGGCTGGATGAAACTCAAGCTGGAATCAAGATTGCTGGGAAAAATGTAAACAGCTTCAGATATGCAGAAGATACCACTTTATTGGCAGAAAGTAAAGAGGAACTAAAGAGCCTCTTGATGAAGATGAAAGAAGAGAGTGAAAAAACTGATTTAAAACTCAATGTTCATAAAACTAAGATCATGTCATCTGGTCCCGTCACTTCATGGCAAATAGATGGGGAAACAATGGAAACAGTGACAGACTATTTTCTTAGGCTCCATAATCACTGTGGACAGTGACTGCTGCCATGAAATTAAAAGACGATTGCTCCTTGAAAGAAAATTATGACAAATCTACACAGAGTATTAAAAAGCCAAGACATCACTTTTCCAACAAAGGTCTGTATAATCAAGGGTATGGTTTTTCCAGTATTCATGTATGAATGTGAGAGTTGGACCATAAAGAAGGCTGAACACCGAAGAATTGATGCTTTCAAACTGTGGTGCTGGAGAAAACTCTTGAGAGTAGCTTGGACAGCAAGGAGATCTAAACAGTCAATCCTAAAGAAAAAAAAAAAAAAAAACCTGAATATTCATTAGAAGGACTGATGCTGAAGCTGACTCATTGGCCACCTAATACTCTTCACCATCTGATGAGAAAGTTAACTCACTGAAAAAGACCCTGATGCTGGGAAAGATTGAAAGCAGGAGGGAAAGAGGACGACAGAGGCTGAGATGGCTGGATGGCATCACTGATTTAATGGACATGAGTTTGAGCACGCTCTGGGAGACAGTGAAGGACAGGAAAACCTGGCGTGTTGCAGTCCTCGGGGTCGCAAAGAGCCAGACATGACTGAGCGACTGAACAACAACAATAATGATGTGCAGCATCTCTTCCTGTGTTTAAAAAAAAAGTTCACTTCACCTCTTGAGATTGGCTTCTCGAACATCGCTTTATTTAAAATTCTTTTCATTACCTACCCAGGACATTTCTTGAGGGCACATGTCGGTTCCAGCCCTTGCACACCTTGTAAAAAGGAGGTTCCCCTAAGCCCTTGAGTTTAAAGGTGTCGTTATAGGAAATGTCCACAAGGGGGCAGCATTTCTTCATGCCCCACTTGGCTGCTAGGGCAAACAGCCCAAGAGAAAAATTCTCTCTTGGTTGTGGATGAGTAGAACGTTCCAGGTCTTGTGTCTCCTTACTTCTTCGCCCGTTATCTTCATCCCGAGACATATCCAAAACCCTGCGCAAAGTGTGATTCGGAGGGTGCCTGGTACTGAGGTGGGGGGATTCCAGGGAAAGAGGGTGCTGATGAGAAACAACCCCTATGAGACTTAAAGACTAGTCCACTTTGCAAACCCTTTTCAGCTCCAAGGGCTTGCCGTTCTTCTTAGGCTTGGTTGAGCTCCAGGAAGGCTTGAGTGAATCAGGAGATTGGAGTTCCATGCAAAGGGGACCAGGAGCTCCAGGTGCTTTCTTCCGAGCTCCCGCTGGTCCACCACACTCCCGCCTCAGACCCAAGGCTGCATAGACTCCAAAAACGTAATA
The DNA here is from genome assembly GCF_029378745.1 of Bos indicus. Taxonomy (NCBI): domain Eukaryota; kingdom Metazoa; phylum Chordata; class Mammalia; order Artiodactyla; family Bovidae; genus Bos; species Bos indicus. Next base: position 10,932,996 of record NC_091786.1, read on the forward strand.
TCAGCCCAGGTTACCCAGGGTAAGATGAACACTGCAGGCATTGTTTTTCTTCTTTTTTCTTTATAAGTTTAATTTGTGTTTCATATGGAATATAAGCTGATTCAGTGATACATATTCATATATCTATTATTTGGATATTTTTCATATAGGTTATATATAATAATACAGGGTCAAATAGTTTTCTGTACTCTATGTCCATGTGGATTACCAATATATGTATATATTTTTACTTATGAAAATATGTGTATATTTTTACATTTGATTTATTTATATCTATCTCAAACTGTGTACATGCTAATCACATCCTCCAAATTTATGCCCCCATCATCTTCACTTATACCCTGGGATAACCATAACGTGGTTTGCTAAGTGCTTGCATCTGTTTCGGTTTGAAAATGAATTCATTTACTTCGAATGAATCTTTTCGGATTATGGTTTTTCTGCATCAGAGACCTAGGAGTGGCTTGCAGGACCACGTGGTGCCCCTGTGTTCAGTGCCTACAGCGCTCCATAGTGCCTGTTGCCAATTTATATTCCCCCAACCACTGTAGGAGGGCTGCCTTTCCTCCGTGTTCTCTCCAGGCTTTATTGTTTGTGTTCTTTTTTAAGATGTCCATTCTGAGCAGTGGGAGGGCATACGTCTTTTGAGTTCTGAGTAGCAGTTCTCTAACAGAAGCAACGTGGAGCATAATTCATGTGTTTAAAAAAAAAAAAAAGGTACATTCAATTGACCTCTTGATATAGGTTTCTTGAACATCTCCCTATTTTAAATTCTTTTTCGATTATCTACCCCACAATGTTTCATGAGGGCAGGTGTCCTTTACAGCCCCATACTGCTGCTGCTGCTGCCGCTAAGTCGCTTCAGTCGTGTCCGACTCCGTGCGAACCCAGAGACGGCAGCCCACCAGGCTCCCCAGTCCCTGGGATTTTCCAGGCAAGAACACTGGAGTGGGTTGCCATTTCCTTCTCCAATGCTGCTGCTGCTGCTAAGTCGCTTCAGTCATGTCCGACTCTGTGCGACCCCATAGACGTCAGCCCACCAGGCTCCCCCGTCCCTGGGATTCTCCAGGCAAGAATTCTGGAGTGTGTCTTCTCCAATGCATGAAAGTGAAAAGTGAAAGTGAAGTCGCTCAGTTGTGTCTGACTCTTAGTGACCCCATGGACTGCAGCCTACCAGGCTCCTCCATCCATGGGATTTTCCAGGCAATAACACTGGAGTGGGTTGCCATTTCCTTCTCCAATGCATGAAAGTGGAAAGTGAAAGTGAAGTCGCTCAGTCGTGTCTGACTCTTAGCGACCCCATGGAGTGCAGCCCACCAGGCCCCATAGGCCTCGTGAATACACAGTGCCCATACCCCGCGGATTTTAAAGTTGTTGTTACAAGAAAGGTCCGCAAGTTGGCAGTATTTCCTCATGCCTCACTCAGCTTCCTGGGGTAAACAGAGCCCTAGAGAAATTCTTGCCTCTGCCATTGAGAATTAGGGTAGAATGTGCCAAGGGGTGTGTCTCCTTAACTTCTTCCCCCTTAACCGTCACCCCCCAGACAAATCCCACACCCTGTGCACACTGCGACGCTGAGGGTACCTGGTACTGCAGTGACGGGACCCCAACCAGGACCGTGCTGATTAGAAACCAACCACTAGGAATCTTAAAGACAAATCCACTTTGGAATCCCTTTCCAGTTCCAAGGGCTGACCGCTCTCTGTAGGCTTGGCTGAGCTCTTAGAGGGCTTGAATGAATGCGGAGATTGTGGTCCAATCTGCAGAGGACCAGGAGCTCCAGATCCAAAGAGGCTCAACTGCTGGCACTTCTTTCCCAGCACCCCCATCCACCACATTCCCACCTTCAGACCCCAGGCTGCCCAGGCTCCAGAAATACACCACCAGCCCAGGCTCACCCAGGCTAAACGGAATTCTGTTGTCATTGTTTTTTATCCTTTTTGTTTATAATTTTAATTTGTATTTCATTTGGAATATAAGCTTATTCAATGGTACATATTCATATATATATTCTTCAGATTTTTCTCCCATGTAGGTTACCACACAGGGTCAAGTAGAGTTTTCTGCACTATAAAGTATGCCCTTGTGGATTAACTAGTACAAGTTTATATATTTATTTATGTAAATATGCATATATCTATATGTTTTTCAATTTATATGTGTATATATTTGGAGAAGGAAATGTCAGCCCACTCCGGTATTCTTGCCTTGGAAATCCCATGGACAGAGGAGCCTGGCAGACTATAGTCAATGAGGTCTCAGAGAGTCAGACATGATTGAGTGACTAAACACACACACACACACACACATATATATTTATATCTGTCTCTCACTGTGTATGTGCTAATCACATCCTCTGAATTTATGCCTCCTTCATCTTCACCTATTCCCTGTGGTAACCATAACTTGATTTGTTAGGTTGTGATCTGTTTTGGTTTGAAAATGAGTTCATTGTTTTGAATGTGTTTTTTCAAATTTTCTCATGATTCTTTCTGGTACACAGTTTTTTCTGCACTGACATGTCCATGAGTGAGATTGCCAGATCATGTGGTACCTCTGTTTTCAGTTTTAAAGGAACCTTCATACTGTTCTCCATCCTGCCTCATTCCAATTTACATCCCCCAGATCACTGCAGGAGGGTTCCCTTTCCTCCATATTTTCTCAGGTATTTATGGTTTGTAGTCTTTTTGATGATGTCCATTCTAAGCAGTAGGAGGTCATACCTCTTTTGAGTTCTGACTTGCAGTGCTGTAACAATTACCAATCAGAGACACAGAGTTTCGAAGAATAGCAAGGAGCAATATGAAAGCCTTCCTCAGTGATCAGTGCAAAGAAATAGAGGAAAACAATCAAATGGAAAAGACTAGAGATCTCTTCAAGAAAATTAGAGATACCATAAAACACTGTTGAAAGAAATCAAAGATGACACAAATAGGTGGAGAAATATACCATGTTCATGGATTGGAAGGATCAATATAGTGAAAATGAGTATACTACCCAAAGCAATCTATAGATGCAATCCCTATCAAGCTGTCAATCCCTATCAATGTAATCCCTATCAAGATACCAATGGTATTTTTCAGAGAACTAGAACAAATAATTTCACAATTTGTATGGAAATACAAAAAACTTTGAACAGCCAAAGCAACCTTCAGAAAGAAGAATGGAACTGGAGGAGTCAACCTGCCCAATGTCAGGCTATGCTACAAATCTACAGTCATCAAGACAGTATGGTACTGGCACAAAGACAGAAACATAGATCAATGGAACAAAATAGAAAGCCCAGAGATAAATCCACGTACCTATGGACACCTTATCTTTGACAAAGGAGGCAAGAATATACAATGGACAAAAGACAATCTCTTTAACAAGTGGTGCTGGGAAAACTGGTCAACCACTTGTAAAAGAATGCAACTAGAACACTTTCTAACACCATACACAAAAATAAACTCAAAATGGATTAAAGATCTAAACGTAAGACCAGAAACTATTAAACTCCTAGAGGAGAACATAGGCAAAACAATCTCTGATGTAAATCATAGCAGGATCCTCAATGAACCACCTCCCAGAATAATGGAAATAAAAGCAAAAATAAACAAATGGGACCTAATTAAACTTAAAAGCTTTTGCACATCAAAGGAAACTATAAGCAAGGTGAAAAGACAGCCTTTAGAATGGCAGAAAATAATACCAAATGAAACAACTGACAAAGAATTAATCTCAAAAATATACAAGCAACTCCTGTAGCTCAATTCCAGAAAAATAAGTGACCCAATCAAAAAATGGGCCAAAGAACTAAACAGACATTTCTCCAAAGAAGACATACAGATGGTTAACAAACACGTGAAAAGATGCTCAACATCACTCATTATCAGAAAATGCAAATTAACACCACAATGAGGTACCATCTCATGCCAGTCAGAATGGCTGCTATCAAAATGTCTACAAACAGTAAATGCTGGAGAGGGTGTGGAGAAAAAGGAACTCTCTTACACTGTTGGTGGGAATGCAAACTAATACAGCCACTATGGAGAACAGTGTGGAGATTCCGTAAAAACCTGGAAATAGAACTGCCATATGACCCAGCAATCCTACTGCTGGCAAACACACTGAAGAAACCAGAATTGAAAGAGACACGTGTACCCCAATATTCATTGCAGCATTGTATATAATAGCCAGGACATGGAAACAACATAGATGTCCATTGGCAGACAAATGGATAAGAAAGCTGTGGTACATATACATAATGGAATATTACTCAGCTACTACAAAGAATGCATTTGAATCAGTTCTAATGAAGTGGGTGAAACTGGAGCCTGTTACACAGAGCGAAGTAAGTCAGAAAGAAAAACACCAATACAGTATATTAATGCATATATATGGAATTTAGAAAGATGGCAATGATGACCCTCTATGCGAAACAGCGAAAGAGACACATATATAAAAAACAGAATTTTGGACTCTGTGGGAGAAGGTGAGGGTGGGATGATTTGAGAGAATAGCATTGAAACATGTTATTACCATATGTGAAACAGATCGCCAATTCAGATTTGCTGCATGAGACAGGGTGCTCAGGGCTGGTGCACTGGGATGACCCTGAGGGATGGGATGGGGAGGGAGGTGGGAGGGGTTTCAGGATGGGGACACATGCACATCCGTGGGTAATTCATGTCAATGTATGGCAAAAACCACCACAATATTGTAATAGCCTACCAGGTTCCTCTGTCCATGTGATTTTCCAGGCAAGAGTACTGGAGTGGGTTGCCATTTCCTTCTCCAGTAAAGTAATTAGCCTCCAACTAAAATAAAATAAAATAAAAAGTCCAACCTCCAAAAAAAAAGAAAATTAGAAATACCAAGGGAACATTTCATGCAAAGATGGGCTCAATAAAGGACAGAAATGGTAGGGACCTGACAGAAGCAGAAGATATTAAGAAAAGGTGAAAAGAATACACAAAAGAACTATACAAAAAAGATCTTCACGACCCAGATAATCACGATGGTGTGATCACTCACCTAGAGCCAGACAGCCTGGAATGCAAAGTCAAGTGGGCCTTAGGAAACATCACTGTGACCAAAGCTAGTGGAAGTGATGGAATTCCAGTTGAACTATTTCAAATCCTAAATGATGATGCTGTGAAAGTGCTGCACTCAAGATGCCAGCAAATTTGGAAAACTCAGCAGTGGCCACAGGACTGGAAAATGTCAGTTTTTCCAGTCCCAGAGAAAGGCAATGCCAAAGAACGCTCAAACTACCACACAATTGTACTCATTTCACAAGCTAGTAAAGTAATGCTTAAAATTCTCCAAGCCAGGCTTCAACAGTACATGAACTTCCCAATGTTCAGGCTGATTTTAGAAAAGGCAGAGGAACCGGAGATCAAATTATCAACATACATTGGATCATTGAAAAAGCAAGAGAGTTCCAGAAAAACATCTATTTCTGCTTTATTGACTATGCCAAAGCCTTTGATTGCGTGGATCACAACAAACTGTGGAAAATTCTTAAAGAGATGTGATTGTCAGAGCACCTGACCTGCCTCTTGAGAAACCTGTATGCAGGTCAGGAAGCAACAGTTAGAACTGGACATGGAACAACAGACTGGTTCCAAATAGGGAAAGGAGTATGTCAAGGCTGTATATTGTCACCCTGCTTATTTAACATAAATGCAGAGTACATCATGAGGAATTTGGGGCTGGATGAAGCACAAGCTGGATCAAGAGTGCCAGGAGAAATATAAATAACCTCAGATATGCAATTGACACCACCCTTATGGCAGAAAGTGAAGAAATAAAGAGCTTCTTGATGAAAGTGAAAGAGGAGAGTGAAAAAGTTGGCTTAAAGCTCAACATTCAGAAATTGAAGATAATGGCATTTGGTCCCATCACTTCATGGCAAATAGATGGGGAAACAGAGGAAACAGTGTCAGACTTTATTTTTTGGGGCTCCAATTTCACTGCAGATGGTGATGCAACCATGAAATTAAAAGACGCTTACTCCTTGGAAGGAAAGTTATGATCAACTTAGATAGCATATTAAAAAGCATAGACATTACTTTGCCAACAAAGGTCTGTCTAGTCAAGGCTATGGTTTTTCCAATGGTCATGTATGGATGTGAGAGTTAGACTGTGAAGAAAGCTGAGTGCCAAAGAATTGATGCTTTTGAACTGTGGTGTTGGAGAAGACTCTTGAGAGTCCCTTGGACTGCAAGGAGATCCAACCAGTCCATCCTAAAGGAGATCAGTCCTGGGTGTTCATTGGAAGGACTGATGCTGAAACTCCAATACTTTGGCCACCTGATGCGAAGAGGTGACTCATTTGAAAAGACCCTGATGCTGGGAAGGGTTGGGGGCAGGAGGAGAAGGGGACGACAGAGGATGAGATGGCTGGATGGCATCACTGATTCGATGAACGTGAGTCTGAGTGAACTCTGGGAGTTGGTGATGGACAGGGAGGCCTTGCGTGCTGCGCTTCATGGGGTCACAAAGATTCGGACACGAATGAGGGACTGAAATGAACTTAAGCCTTATCCTTACCTCCTTATCCCCTTAGGCTTCATCCTCTCCACCTCCCCCCACCCCCAGACAAATTTGAAACCCTGCCTCAGGGAGATACTGAAGGTGCTCTGGTTAGAAAGCAGGGGAAGGAACCTGAAAAAGCTGCAGGTGAGAAACCAACCACTAGAGAGCAATCCACTTGGGAAACCCTTTCCAGCTCCCTGCGCGCAGGGTTCTTTGGGTGCACTGGGTTTGGTTCAGCTCCAGGAGGGCATGCCTGCTTCCGGAGTTTAGGGTTCATTCCCCAGGGGGCCAGGCATTACAAGCCCAAGGCAGGCTCCACGGCTGGCACTTCCTCCCAAACCTTCTCAGGTCTACCCCAGGCCAGCCTCGGCACCCAAGGCTGCTCAGACTCCAGATACGTGACCCCAGACCTGGTGACCATGGGCCTGAGGGGGATACCGCTGATATTTTTTTCTTCTTTTGCTTTTTAAATTTAATTTGTATTTCATATGGAATATCACCTGATTTAGTTATAGGCATTCTTTTATCCTTTTTCCCATTCTTTTCCCATTTAAGTTATTACACAGTGTTCATTAAGTTCACTGTGCTATATACTAGGTTCTTGTTGATATCCTAATATATATATATGTGTGTGTATATTTATTACCATATATATATATATGAACCACAGCATCCTAATTTTTTCTTTCCTTAGCCCCACCTTTTCTGTGATGTAACTGACCACCAGTTTGCTTGCTGTGTTGTTGAGTTCGCTTTTGTTTGGAGAATCATTTTTATTGATTTTTGGTTCTACCCAAAAGTGATATCCTAGGCTATTTGTCCTTCTCTGACTTCCTTCACTTAGTATGATATTGTACAAATCCATGTATTTTGCTGGAAAGGTGTTATTTCTTAGTTTTAATGTCTGAGTCCTGTTCTATTGTATGTATATGTATATGACACATCTTCCTTATCCATCCCTCTGATGATGTCTTGATTATTCTAAAACGTGCTGCATTGAATGTTTGGGTGCATTTGTCTTTTCAAATTATCATTATTCTCCACCGACAGGCCTAGGAGTAAGATTGTGGGATCATGTAGTACCTACCTGTATTTTCGATTTTGGAGGAACTTTCATACTCTTCTCCATCATGCCTGTTTCCAATTTATATTCCCGAGGGTTCCCTTTTCGACAGGCCCTCTCCTGCATGCTTTCTTTACCGTCTTTTGGATGATGGCTATTGAGAAGGGTGTGATCAGAAATCTGTACCCATGGTGTATATTTTGGAAATAGAATTTTGCCACCATCACTGAGACTTCCCCCCGTCCTGTCTCAGACAAAAATGCCACCAAACATATCCAGTATGCTTATTTCTATCATCATTAATTATGTTTTTTTTTCCTTATTTTGAGCTTTAGGAAATGGAATAATAGATTATGTCTTTTTTGGTTGTCACATTTATTTCACTCAACATTTGTTGTTAACTTTCCAATTTGTTGCAACAGTAGTTTGTTAACTGGCATTGTGGGCAGTTTTCTCCAGTGTGAATATATGGACATCTGTTCATCTGTTCTTCTGTAGATGATTCTCGTGTATGAATTGTGTTGCTATCAATCTCCTTTGACATGTCTTTTGGTAAAGTTACATACACATTTATGTTGATTTTATGCTTAGAATTGTAACTGTTTAGCTATACATATATTTTCAGTATTAGTAGATAGTGTCAGTTTCCTAAAATATTTCTGCAAAATTATGCTCTCATCAGCAATGTATGAGAGTGTTTTAGTTTCTGATAATAGGACCATATGTTTTTCTCTTTATTTTAACTCTTTTGGTGGGTGGATTAGCTTCCCTGGTGGCTCTGATGGTAAAGAATCTGCCTGCAATGCAGGTGAACTGGGTTCAATCCCTGGGTCAGGAAGATCCCCTTGAGAAGGAGATGGCTACCAACTCTAGTATTCTTGCCTGAGAATCCCAGGGACAGAGGAGCCTGGTGGGCTACAGTCCAGGGGATCTCAAGGAGTCGGACACGACTGAGTGACTTAGCACACACAGTGGGTGGGTAGTGGTGTCCTATTGTATTTTAATTTGTATTCATCTGATAATGAAAGTGGTTCAGCAAATTTTAATATTTTTTAAACAACTCATTGGAAAAGACTCTGATGCTTGGAGGGATTGAGGGCAGGAGGAGAAGGGGACGACAGAGGATGAGATGGCTGGTTGGCATCACCGACTCGATGGATGTGAGTTTGAGTGAACTCTGGGAGTTCGTTGGTAATGGACAGGGAGGCCTGGCGTGCTGCAATTCGTGGGGTTGCAAAGAGTCGGACAAGACTGAGCGACTGAACTGAACTGAACTGAAACAACTTTTACATCGTCTTCAATGAAGTGCCTTTTCAAGGCTCTGAGTTGTTTAGCTATTGAGTTTTCTTTTGTTTACTTATTGATTCAAAGGTATCTTGTGGCCATGAAGTTTCTGGGAGGTATATACCTTTTTTTTCCCTCAAAATGTGTTTTGCTCTTTTGCTCTCTAGATCGAATCTTTTGAGGTATGTGTTTCTTCATTTAAGAAAATCCAACTCGTCTTTTTTTTTTTTTTAATAAATAGTGCCTTTGGATTTCTTTATACAATCTTTCTTTGCTCTGTGATCATATACATATTCTTCCATATTTTCTTCTAGGACCTTTATTAACCTTTGCCTTTAAATATGTAATGCCTAGATCTTTAATCTGTTTGAATTAGCTTTTATTTTTGATACAAAATAGAGATCAAGATGCATTTTTTCCATATGGATAACCAATTCAGCCGTTTATATATTTTTGCTTATTTTTATGTAAATTAGTTTACAATATTATACTAGCTTCAGGTATACAACAGAGTTATTCAACATTTAAAGTTGTAACAACATAATGGTGTTATTTCCCAGAACTTTATAATGTATCCATGTTGCTCCTCTCTTTTATACATAGAACTTTCTATCTCTTAATCTCATACCCCTATCCTGCCCCTTCATCGTTCCCTCTCCCTCCTGGTAACCACTAGTTTGTGCTTTATTTCTGTGAGCCAGCTTCTATTTTGTTATATGCATTCATTTGTTTATTATTTTTTTTTTAGATTCCACATATAGATGATAACATAGAATATTTGTTTTCTCTGTTTGCTTCATTTCACTAAAGCATAGTGAAATGCTTGGTCCACCACTGATGAAATGCTTGGTCCGTTGGTCCATCCACATTGTTACAAATGGTAGAATTTCATTCTTTTTTCAGTCATTTAAAAATATTTATTTTATACACATAGACAGATGTATATATGCATAGGTTATCAATTTATTTATCTATATGGGTGTATGTCTATATACATCTTTATGTTTGTGTATATGTGTATGTATATATTGTATTAGCATATATATTGGCTTGTTACATATTAATTATGTATGAGAATATTTTTTTTCCTTATTGTCATGGAATGCACATTCTCAATGTGCAAAATACTTGTTACTGATTAGTAAATTAAATACCATGAGAGGAGAATATGCACAACTCTGTTACTTTCTCAGGTTTGGAATATTCTGATCTTTGCGACCACCATGCAAAGTTTATAGGGCAGGTGCATTGAACACACTGAGAAGAGAACTTTACTGCATTAGAAATCCTGTGGCATCTAAAGATCATACGGGAGAAAGAATGGGAATTGATTTGTTCTGAAGATTCTGATTCCACTGCTTCCAGGCTCACTGGCTTTAAAATGAAATATTAAATTACTAATTCCATACTAGTAATGGGCAAACTTAGTAATTCAGTCAGGCGAGCAGACACAGTGAAGTGAATGCCTGCACACATGGGGCCCCTATGGCTTTCACAGGTGTTAATGAATGACAGACTATTGCTGTCTTTATCGTGTTTGACTTTGCAGAACAATAGACACAGACAAATCAAGGCAAGTATTAATTATCCTGGCAATAGAACAAAGATTAGTATTAGGATTTCGGTCTTAATTGTTGAACTTAAGTAAATTTTACTGTCTATCAAGTTAAGAAAGTGTAAGTAATATTCCATTAAAACATACGCCTGAAAATTGGAGAATTAGATAGGTTATTGTAACATTACAATTACATAGGAAATGAGAAGAAGAGGAAAATAAGCATGCTTAAAACATTTATTAGGAACTTAAATAAAAACATAAAAACATCAACAATAAATAACATTAAAAAATTAGTCTCAAATTATCACTACACTTGTCAAATAATATTATAAACAGTGTATAGTTTTTCTATAATTTTTAAATTTCTCCAGAATTTATTTTTGGAAATGCAATTATTTACCAACTAGCAAAGCAACTGCTTTACAGTCACAGCAATGTAATTAGAGGGCAGATCAGTGAAAAAAAGCTTTGCAATGGTAATTATCTGAATTTTGTATCACAATAATGTTTTTCCTACATTTGTATGTTCTTCAAATAATAGTTTTCAAAATGATACGAGCTAACAAGGTCAAAATAAAAGTGAATATTTTATATGTAAACTCTTAATTGTTTTTGACTACAATTTAACCTTATTTCAATCTTATTACAGTTTGATCAGAATGTACATTTCAAATCCATCTTGAATTTTTTTTTGGACTTAATCACTCCTTAATGAAATGAGTCCTTTTTCTTTCTTTCTTTTAAGTAGACTGCATTTTAATTTAAAATGTAGCTATGATGTGAACACACCTACTAAGTTTGAAATATGACTTTCTTGACAATATCAGAAAAGAATAGACTGTACTTTATCATCTTTCTTCAGTGTCTTATGAACTTATTCAACCTGACCATGACCCAGTTTTCTTTACACAATGACTAAGGTTGTCTGACATGAAAGGTTCGTCATACATGTTAGCTGGAAGAGGAATATGTTTGATTATTTCTATGATAGGACAGTGTACTTAGTTCTGTGTTCAAACATGATTTAAGGGTCATCTCACTTGTTTCTTGTTCTACTATGGTCACAATGGATCTGTCTAATTATTTTTTATATTTTTTAGAAACTGCTTATGATCCAGCGGAAACATCATGGCTTAGTGAGTGTCATTGGCTAGCTGTTGACTGTCAATATCATTATGATTCTAGTTGTCATTTTGATAGACATACCTTCCATTTTCATTTATTTGTTTATAGCGAGTGTGTTCATCTTCCTTGTTTTCTTTTAGATTCCACTCCTTTCCTCTATTCTTAGGCACTTAAATTCAGTATATCAATCCTTATTTCTGTGCTACAAGTTACTTATATTAATAATATATTGGTATTACACACCTTTGTAAAATTTTACTTTACTGTAACATATTTTTAAGCTTGAAGTATTTTATTAATTACCCATTTTTACTTCTCCACAACAAAATGTATGCATAAGTTATTTTACATTTTATAATAAATTAGAAGATGGTAAAACTTTTGCTTTTTGGTCATGCAGCTCATAGTGAGAGGGTAAAGGGAATAGTTAATTATGCCCTAACTAGAAAAAAACAAAAACAAAAGAGACTTCCTTGACACAAACAATTCCAACTATCGTTTTGTTTCACATTTGCATTTCTAAGAAAGCTATCTTAATAAGATTCAAAATGTCTCTGTATTCTAAACAGTGAATAAAGGATGATGGTGAAATGAGAAAAGAGAACCACTTTGATCCTCTGTCCATGTGTACCTTCTAAAGCAAATGAACTTCAGAAAACAGTATTAATAAAATGGAAGTTGAAGGTCTTAGAAATAATTTCCCTAAAACTATTTATGTCCCTGTCCCTTTAGGGAAGCCTCCCTGAGTTGCCAGAGCATTACACATCCCCCAGGGCAGACTGTTAGTCTGGTGGGTTAACTGATAAGAAATGAGTTCTGTGGAGGAATCTGAAAGGTCCAGTGTCCCAGGGTGTCAGAGAGTGGCACAGGCAAGTATCAGAGCAGAGAGAACAAAGAGGGAGGGGTCAGGCTGCTCTCACTGATGTTCAGCTGGGCTCTCCAGCAGACCAGTCAGACTGCTGCCAGGGTACTTGGAATCAGTCCCTCATGAATGCCAGCAGTCATAATTTCCAGGTCACTCACGGTGACTTTTAATCCTAATGAAAAATTCAATAGACAATAAGAAGGCCCAATTCAATATTAACCAAAATGCTGCAAAGGAAAATTGCTTAAAAAGAAAACATTGTAAAAAATGGTATAAATTCAGAGCAAATGAATTCCAAAGCTTGGGTGTAGCGTAGTCTACATTCCTACCAATGGGCTATTTTCTTTTGTACACACTTTGTCGTTGCTGTTGTTCAGTTGCTCTGTCTTGTCCTACTCTCTACAACACCATGGACTGCAGCATGCCTGGTTCCCCTGTCCTTCAATGTCTCCTGGAGCTTGCTCAAATTCATGTCCTTGAGTAGGTGATGCTACCTCACCATCTCATCCTCCGCTGTCCCCTTCTTCTTCTGCCTTCGGTCTTTCCCAGCATCAAGGTCTTTTCTAGTGAGTTGGCTCTTCCCATCAGGTGGGCAAAGTAATGGAGCTTCTGCTTTAGCATCAGTCTTTCCAATGAATATCCAGGGTTGATTTCCTTTAGGATTGTCTGGTTAGACCTCCTTGCAGTCCAAGGGACTCCCTAGAGTCTTTTCCAGCACCACAATTCAAAAGCATCGATTCTTCAGCACCCAACCTTCCTTATGGTCCAACTGTCTCATCCATACATGACTACTGGAAAAAGTATAACTTTGACTATATGGACCTTTATCAGCAAAGTGATGTCTCTGCTTTAAAATATGCTGTCTACGTTTGTTACAGCTTTCCTTCCAAGGAACAAGCATCTTTTAGTTTCATGACTGCAGTCACCATCCACAGTGATTTTGAAGTTCCCAAAAATAAAACCTGTCACTGCTTCCACTTTTTCCCTTCTATTTGCCATGAAGTGATGGGACCAGACGTCGTGATCTTAGATTTTTGAATGTTTAGTTTTACGTCAGCTTTTTCAGTCTCCTCTTTCACCTTCATCAAGAGGCTCTTTAATTCCTCTTTACTTTCTGCCATCTGCATATCTGAGATTGTTGATATTTCTCCCAGCAATCTTGATTCCAGCTTGTGAATCATCCAGCCTGGAATTTCACATGATGTACTCTGCATATAAGTTACATAAGCAGGGTGACAATATACAGACTTGTTGTACTCTTTTCCCAATTTTGAACCAGTTCTTTATTCCATGTCTGGTTCTAACTGCTGCTTGTTGACCTGCATACAGATTTCTCAGGAGGCAGATCAGGTGGTCTGGTATTCCCATCTCTTTAAGAATTTTCCACATTTTGTTGTGATCCACACAGACAAAGGCTTTTGCATAGTCCACAAAGCAGAAGTAGATGTTTTTATGGAATTCTCTTGCTTTTTCTATAATCCAACGAATGTTGGCAATTTGATCTCTGGTTCCTCTGCCTTTTCTAAATGCAGCTTGTACATTTGGAAGTTCTTGGTTCACTTACTGCTAAAGCCTAGCTTGAAGAATTTTGGGGATAATCTTACTGGCAAGCCAATTGAGTGCAAATGTATGGTAGTTTGAACATTCTTTGACTTTGCCCTTCTTAGGTATTAGAATGAAAACTGACCTTTTCTAGTCTTGTGGCCACTGAGTTTTCCAAATTTGCTAACATATTGAGTGTAACACTTTAACAGCATCATCTTTTAGGATTTTATATATCTCAACTGGAATTCCATCACTTCCATTAGCTTTATTTCACGTTCTGTACAGACTTACCGACACTAAATATTGAGATTTTAGTTGCATAGGGAACTTCTATTAACATCTGTTGTAGCTCAGTTATATAGCTAATTGGAGTCTGCAGTCTAATGACAGTATAAAAAAACCATTAAAAGAAGCAAATGTTTAGACAAAAAGTAGAAGGACAAACAAAAATACCCCCAAAGAAGACTCTTATAATGTGTGTATTACAAAGCTATTAAATATAAGTTGATTTCCATTTTATTGCTACTAAAAAGGTGACTATATTTGTGTTTATTAATGTTTCTGGGAAATTACTTCTATTTTACCTTTTATATATAATTAAGGAGTTTTTTTTTGTCTCGTAAAGACATTGTTTTAAAATATCAAATAGTGTTTCTTCGACACCTGTTGAAAACATCCCTGCCTTGCTATTGGTAGTGTATGAAGGCATAAAAATGTTTTCTTTAAGAGTTCATATTCATGACAAATCACTCACAAGTAACTGAAATCTTATTTCACCCAATTATACACCAAATATTATAATGTAAAGTAGTACTAGAATAATATTGCTCCTAAGCCTGTAGTAGAAGCAAAAGAAAATAACCTTTGATATAATTCTACTTTAATAAGATTTCCATGCTACTACAAAAAAATTCTAAGTAACACTTGTTCACAGGAAAAAAGACTAACAAATTTCACAAGCAATTAAGACACCATCAGTGACAAACAGTGGAAACTCCAGACAAGATTACTATTACAGGCAAGCAATGACTCGCATATGAAAATTATCAGACACTAAAATATGATAATCAGAAGTTAGCATTATCTGATATTAAAATATGTTTAATATGAATAACAAATTAAAGTACATTTTAAAAAGATGAGTGATAAAAATGAACTGGTCTAACACATACATTATATATATATATATATATGGGAAAGATTAAAGGCGGGAGAAGAAGGGGGCAACAGAGGATGAGATGGTTCGATGGCATCACCGACTCTATGGACATGAGTTTGAGTAAACTCTGGGAGTGGGTGATAGACAGCGAGGCCTGGTGTACTGTAGTCCTTGGGGTCACAAAGAGTTGGACATGACTGAGTGACTGAACTGAACTGAAAACATAAATAATTTGGATTTAAAAATAAGATATTAGAAGGAACAGAACCTGGAATTATTTAAATTGATGTTGAAAAAGAGAAAGAGGAAGAAAGAAATTACTCACCTAGGCAAAAAATGGTAAAGATGCTAAACCATAAGAGGGAGAGAAAGCCTTAAAAGCAGATGGAGGTGAGAGGAGACTGCCAAGGAAGGAACTTCAATTACTATGAGAGATGAATTTTCAAGGGCAAGAAAGGAAGTGAAGGAAATTGTTGTATCTTTAATGTGCTGAAAGAAAGCACATTTCAACCTAGAATGTTATAATCAGTGAAGCCACCTTTCAGAACATGAACAGAACAAGGTTACAATAGACTAAGGACATATCTCACAAACAAAAGCAGATTTTTTTCCCCTTCAGACAATTAAAATTAGCAAGAACAATTAATTATTTAATTAGATGAAACTGAATTGAGAAATGATGATAAAACTCAAGGTTAGACAGACTGAAAAAGAAGGAAAAACAGAAAGCACTATTCAAAACAAATTAAAATGCTAAATTCAAGAAACTTGTCTGAAAGAAAACATTTGAAATTAATTCCAAATAATACTACATTCAGTACATGTTAATTAATGCTGATAAATAATTATTAATATCAGATATACAAGCAAGTAAAGCAAAAGTGTTAATGTTATATAGGACACCACCATAGGATTAAACAATTCAAAAAATCAAGGAAGATACATGAATTAAAGCTGTTGGTATCATATAGAAAATAAACCCCTAACAAACACAAAACTAGAGAAATCATGTTCATTTGAAATAAAAAAAAATATATATATTTCTAGTTCATGGATCAAAATAAAATTATTCCAAATTAAAAAGAGTCTTAATTCATCATTAAGGCACGTTCTTTGCCGTCTGAACCACCAGGAAGTAAAAAACATGTGGCTGTGGACAATGCCACGGTGTCTCGTGGGTCATTGCTGAATAAGGAATGTACTACCCATCAAATCCTACAAAAGGCTTACCTGAATGGCAGTTTTTGTTTTGTTTTTAAGGACAATACTTAGTGATAGTAAGAATACAGAAACAACGTGACAAAACATATACGAAGGAAGCCAGGCACAGAACCTTTGTAATTCCTTGGCTAGTAAGTCCCAAAGTAAGTAGTGGTGTCCATCAGGCAGTGGGGAATGGCTGTGACAGGCCCAGAGGGAGCCTGTGGGGCTAAGGAGGTGTGTATTACCTTCATTTGTGTAGTGGTTACCTAACTGTAGACATTCTTAATATTCATCAAACTCTGAACCTTGACATTGTACACTTTGCTTTACGACATTGTTTTGCAGTTGCCAAGTCATGTCATGTCTAGCTCTTCGAAACCCCATGGACTACAGCATGCCAGGCTTCCCATCCCTCACTACTTCCCAGAATTGCCCAAGTTATCTCCACTGAATGGGTGAAGCCATTCAACCATCTCATCCTCTGTCGTCCCCTTCTCCTCCTGCCCTCAATCTTTCCCAGCATCAGGGTCTTCCAATGAGTCAGTTCTTCGCATCAGGTGGCCAAAGTATTGGAGCTTCAGCTTCAGCATCAGTCCCCCCAAAGAGTATTCAGGGTTGATTTCCTTTAAGATTGACTGGTTTGATCTTCTTGCTTTCCAAGGGACTTTCAAGAGTCTTCTTCAGCACCACGGTTCAAAAACGTCAGTTCTTCAGCACTCTGCCTTCTTTATTGTCCAACTCTCACAACCATACATGACCATTGGAAAGATCATATCCTTGACTATATGGACCTTTGTCGGCAAAGTGATGCCTTTGCTTTATGACATTATGCCTCAATAAGGAAAAATTAAGCCAGTTAAATATAGTGAGCTTAAACAAAAGTTGTGAGAAAAATCTAAAGCAAAACGTAAAGAAAAATTCAAGAAACTTATATGACAAGAATTAAATACATAATTATACGTATCTCATTCTAACAAAAAGCAGAAAAGAGAACAGCTGGGAGAACTGAAGAAATTGAAAGAAAATAATTATCGGTTCAGTTCAGTTCAGTCGCTCAGATATGTCTGACTCTTTGCAACCCCATGGACTGCAGCACGCCAGGCCTCCTTGTCTATCACCAACTCCCAGAGTATATTCAAACACATGTCCATAGAGTCAGTGATGCCATCCAACCATCCCATCCTCTGTTGTCCCCTTCTCCTCCCACCCTCAATCTTTCCCACCATCAGGGTCTTTTCAAATGAGTCACTTCTGCAATACTTTGGCCACCTAATGTGAAGAACTGACTCTTTTGAAAATAATTATGGTGAGTCAAATTAATGAAAACAAGTGGAGAATAAAAGTACAGATTTCTTTTTTGTAAAGACTATGAAAATATTGAAACAACACTCCAAGGTTTAAAACATTGAAAGGAGAATAAGATATAAGAAATTTCTTTCAAATAATATGGGAGGCCTTACTGTAGATTTAAAATTATTCTAGCCTTAAATAGTATTGTTTCAAATAATTGATGAAAAAAATTGAAACGCTAAAATGGGAAAAAATATGTCAATCAGCATGACTCAAAGAAGAAAACCAGAATAATTCTGTAATCATTCAGAAAGTTGAACTTTTAATCAAAGTCTCTTCACAAAGAAGGTAAGAGACCAAACAATTTTAAGGACAAGTTCTACCACTTATCCAAGTAACAGATGATACTGATATTATATAATCCAAAGATTAAAGAAAACACACATCCTGGACACATGAACCATATAAGAACATTAGAACACAGAAAAATTAAGGCCAATCTCATCCATGGATATAGAAGCAAAAATACTAAAGTAGGTAATAGGAAATGAACACATCAACATATTCAGATATTGCCTTCTGAGCAATTGCTCAGACGACATACCAAAAATGCAAGTTTGGTTTCAAAATAAAATGATATAAGCAGGCAGATTTAAAAATTAAAGAGAAAAATATAATTATTGTGTGTGTGTGTGTGTGTGTGTGTGTGTGTGTGTGTTTAGTCATGTTCAGCTCTTTGCAGCTCCATGGACTATAGCTTGCCAGGCTCCTCCACCCATGGAATTTTCCAGGCAAGACTACTGGAGTGGGATGCCATTTCCTACTGCAGGAGATCTTCTTGACTCAGGGATTCAACCTGTGACTCTTGTGTCTTCTGCATTAGTAGGTAGATTCTTTCCCACTAGCACATCCTGGGATAATAGATACCAAAAGAGCATAATGAAATCTAATATCCCATCTGGATAAAAATCTATCAGCAAACAAGGAATAAAAGTTTGTTACTTACAAACTAAAGGCTGTGTTGCAGAATTTACTATAAACATTTTCCTTAGTAGTTAGGTTTTATTACATTACTTGAAGATTAGGAATGAAATATAGATGCAAACTATTTATCTTTTTTTAGTTTAGGCAGCCTACAAAAAAAAGATTTAAAAAGGTGAAATGAAATTATAATTACTTGTAAGTGGAATTCTTGTGTACATATAGCACATGCAAGGAGTTTACAGGTAAACTATTTATATTGATGAGAGTTTATTAGCATGGTTGATTTATAAAAAATCAATACATATGAATAGTCATTTTTAAATTTTCTAACATTTTCAGAGCATGTTTTCATAACTTGTCAATATCAATATTCTTTACACCATAAATAAAAATAGAAATATCTAATGGTTAATGTAAAAAAACAAATGTAGTGAAGCCCTTTAGGAACAAAATTATAAAACTTTATTGAACAATATGGACGAGATACCATTTAGCATAATAAAGATGACAACTTTTGTCAACTGAGTCAAAAGATACAATGAATAGCTAAGGTAACATTATACAGTGGACTAACACATCATAATAGAAGTGAGAGAACTATAGATGATTGCACGTTGTTCTTGTTCAGTCGCTCAGTCTTGTCCAAGTCTTTTCGACCCCATGTTCTGCAGCAAGCCAGGATTCACTGTCTCACAATCTCTTAGAGCTTGCTTAAACTCATGTCCATTGAGTCAGTGATGCCATCCAACCATCTTACCCTCTTTCACCCGCCTTTCCTCCTGGCCTCAATCTTTCCCAGCATCAGAGTCTTTTCCAGTGAGTTGGCTCTTCGCATCAGGTGGCCAAAGTATTGGAGCTTCAGTTTCAGCATCAGTCCTTCCAATGAGTATTCAAGGTTGATTTTTTTTTCTTCAGGATTGACTGGTTTGATCTTCTGGGGTCTCTCAAGTCTTCTCCAATACCACAGTTAGAAAGCGTCAATACTTTGGTGCTTCTTTATGGTCAGTCTTCTTTATGGTCCAGCTCTCACACCCATATGTGACTACTGGAATAAACATAGCTTTGACTATGCGGACTTTTGTTAGCAAAGTGATGTCTCTGCTGTGTAATATACTGTCTAGGTTTGTCTTATCTTTTCTTCCAAGGAACAAGTGTCTTTTCATTTCATGGATGAAATATATCAAATAGCAAAAATATACTTTGGAAGAATAAAAGCAAGTTGCAGAATGATACATATTGCAACTATTTTTGTAAAGTGGAAAAAGCAGGCAAAAATTTAAAAAATAGATATTTGATTGCTAATATAGACCTTTATTAGTTAGCTTATTTTTAGCAACCCTCAATGTCTAAAACCCAAAATTTCAGAACTCAGTCATTTCTCATGAAACTGTCTAAAGCACACGTTCCTCTTGGATGGGTGGCTTTATTTTGAATGGTGACTCCTTTCATTGTGTCACTCCATTGCAGTGGCATCTCTCATTGCAGAGCAGGAGCTCTAGGCTCATGGGTTTCAGTAGCTGTGGTACACAGGCTCTGTAGTTGTGGCTCCTGGACTCTTGAGTACAGGCTCAGTAATTGTGGTGCATGCACCTTGGTTGCCCAGCATCATGTGAGATCTTCCCGGACCAGGGATCGAACCTGTGTCACTTGTGTTAGCAGACAGATTCTCAACCACTGGACCATCTAGGAAGTCCTCTTGTATATTTTAATCAACTTTCTTATAGGATACAAATGAAAAACTAAAAAGGAAAGCATAGGAATGAATAATATAAATAACAGTTATTGAGACAAGGTAGAGAATGCAGTCACAGAAGGTACAGTGAACTTTTCAAAGATACAGACTCTATTATACTTTATGCATTTAGTGTAAGTACATAAATCTATAATACTGTTATTAAAATATGCATACTTTCTATGAATATTGTATATACAAAGTTAATATATGTGAACATCAAAAGACAAAAGATAGGACAGAAGCAAACATGATAATAATAATAATAATAAATAGCATTTATTAAGGACTTACTGTAGACTAGGAACTGTTTAAAGCACTTTGAATGTTAGACTTAGAGATCTTCATAATAAATGTGTAATACTAGCACTATAATCCCACTGTATTAAGAAAAACTCATTCAGAAGGACAATAACTTGCCAAAGTCACATAGCTTGAATGAGCCAAAAGTTACAAAACTAAATTTTGGCTTGTAAGTAGCAAAGAGATACAGCATTAACTACTACAAAGATGATAATTTTTCTAAACATACATTAATGAGCAGACAGCTCTTTTCCAAACTAAAGGCTCTTTACATCAGGTTCGTAATCTCATCTCTGTTTTCACTTCACTCTTCACTCCTCTGAGAGCTTGATTCTACCTACTCCTTTGCATGATTTATCACCTCTTAGTCATCCCTTCACTCTGTCATATAGAATTCTTTACCTTGAACAAATACAAGTTTTGTTTTTGTTTTTGTTTTTTTTACTTTGAATCCCTTTCTACTATGTGTTACAAAATGGAAATAACCCTCATTTAGGAAAAAAAAAAAACTACAGGTCTACTCTGGAAGCTCAGCTGGTAAAGAATCTTCTTGCAATGCAGGAGACCCCATTCGATTCCTGGGTCCGGAAGCTCCCCTGGAGATGGGAAGGCTACCCACTCCAGTATTCTTGGGCTTCCCTGGTGGACAAGGAATCCACCTGCAATGCAGCAGACCTGGGTTCGATCCCTGGTTGGGAAGCCTCCCTGGTGGAGGACATGGCAATCCATGGCAACTCAAGGCAGTATTCCTGCCTGGAGAATCTCCAAGGTCAGAGGATCTCAGCAGGCTGCAGTCCATGGGGTTGCAAAGAGTTGGACACAACTGAGTGAATAAGATTTAATTAGTTAACACAAAAGATCATAAAAACTGTTGTATTCTTTAGCTGGACAGAATCAAATTTCTGGCCAATCCATTAGCTATTCTGGACAGTATTGTTCAATCGAACAATATAATTATGACGAAAGTTGCTGTGTTCAGACAGCACTTGTACAAGTGCAGTTGCAAATTGGGGAAGATCTACCATACTTCGGTTTCTATGAAGAGCCACTAAGGCATTTAACTAGGTGCTCAAAAAACAGAAGCTATAATCTTTCTGAAACTCAAGCCCAGTTATATCACCACTGGTGGCAGAGTTAAGAAAATTATACTTAACTCTTGAAAAGTTAATTTTATTTCCAATGGCTTTGTCTTTTTGGATATCAAGCTGAAATACATAAGTAGTTGACCAAAGACAAATCTGGGAAGCCCTCTCTCATTTTTCATGGATTGATAAAACTGTAATCACTTTGTTGATGGTAATTTTTGGTTATTTCCTTAGTTCTACCATTTTATTTCTGTTTTCCTTCAAGACACAATATTTATACAAAGATAACTGTTACTAACTACATCTTTATAAGATCCTCCAAACATTTTTCTCTTTAATTATAAAGATATCAGTGAATACAAAGCCATTTATAAAATAAAGTAGACTTCTGAGGTTTCCACAAAATATTGAGTTTATTTCTTAGTGTGCTAGTACTATTTTAGCCCATTATAATATGTGTAATCATTCTTATTAACCTTCCCTTTCCTATTCAAAAATCTTTGCAAAACTCTGCTCATGATTATGGATTGAGACAGAGGGAAATTATGAGGCCAGATTGAATAATCTCATTGCTGAAAAGCCTTCATGATTAAAGCTGTCTGGCATCACTAAGCTTATTTTATTAACACAAAAACTTATTTTTCAAATGTAGAAAATATCTCTTCAAATATTTCCAGCCATCCATGAATGCTAATCTGATTATTTAACAAAAGAAAGTTAGAGTTTAGAATTTTACTAATGAATAATCTGTAAAGGATATTTTACCATTGATGATAACACTTGTTAGCTTTCCATAATGAGAAACAGCCCTGTAATGTGTGCAGGAAAGCTTTTAGGAACAAAGAGTGTATATTACTGAAGCAAGGTGTATTTCTACAAAAGATTTTTTTAAAGCTCTTTGATTCTCTAAAACATTAACCAAAATGAAGATCTCAAGAAACAAAAACATGGAAAAATCATGAGCGAATTTTAGCCTATTAAAAGCTTTAAAATTTTTGCTATGATTAACATTGTCCCTTAAACACTGAGATTTTATCAACTATTTAAAATGTATCCAGATTTCATGGGGCAAGATAGATAATTTCTTCCTCTCATTTATTGAAATATTTTTATAAACCAGTTATAAATAGTTTAATACAGCTATGACATGGGCAAAATCTCTGCAAATCTCTGCAAATCACTTAATCTTTTAAATATTTATATACTTTTCACTAGCCCGAAAAGGAGTACGTCAAGGCTATATATTGTCACCCTGCTTATTTAAGTTATATGCAGGGTACATCATGAGAAATGCTGGGCTGGAAGAAGCCCAAGCTGGAATCAAGATTGCTGGGAGAAATATCAATAACCTCAGATAGGCAGATGACACCACCCTTATGGCAGAAAGTGAAGAAGAACTAAAAAGCCTCTTGATGAAAGTAAAAGTGGAGAGTGAAAAAGTTGGCTTAAAGCTCAACATTCAGAAAACTCATGGCATGTGGTCCCATCATTTCATGGGAAATAGATGGGGAAACAATGGAAACAGTGGCTGATTTTGTTTTTTTGGGCTCCAAAATCACTGCAGATGGTGACTGCAGCCATGAAATTAAAAGACGCTTACTCCTTGGAAGGAGAGTTATGACCAACCTAGATAGCATATTCAAAAGCAGAGACATTACTTTGCCAACAAAGGTCCGTCTAGTCAAGGCTATGGTTTTTTCAGTGGTCATGTATGGATGCGAGAGTTGGACTGTGAAGAAAGCTGAGCACTGAAGAATTGATGCTTTTGAGGTGTGGTGTTGGAGAAGACTCTTGAGAGTCCCTCAGATGGCAAGAAGGTCCAACCAGTCCATCCTAAAGGAGATCAGCCCTGGGATTTCTTTGGAAGGACTGATGCTGAGGCTGAAACTCCAATACTTTGGCCACCTGATGCAAAGGTTGACTCATTGGTAAAGACCCTGATGCTGGGAGGGATTGGGGGCAGGAGGAGAAGGGGACAACATAGGATGAGATGGCTGGATGGCATCACCAACTCGATGGACGTGAGTTTGAGTGAACTCCGAGAGTTGGTGATGGACAGCTAGGCCTGGTGTGCTGTGATTCATGGGATCGCAAAGAGTTGGACACAACTGAGTGACTGAACTGAACTGAACAGAACTGCAAACTACCGTATTGTTACTTGTTTTCTCTTTGTCCTATCTAGTCTTTGTTCCGTTTTCTTTTTTTTTTTTTCCCTGCCTTCCTTTGCATTAACTAGTATTTTTATCATTTTATTTCCTATATTGATTTATCACCCATAACTTTCTTTTGGCATTATTTTAATAGTTGCTGTAATGTTCATAGTATACACTTTAACTGCTCACAATTTATACTTACTTTATTTTTTTAGTTTACTTTCAAATGATAGTACGCCAATTAATGTATAATAAAATATCCTTACAATGTACTTCTATTTATCTCTTCCTAGCCTTCATGTTCTGTCATATATTTAACTTCAACAGCTGCTGTAAATGCTACAACATGCATAAATAATGAGTCACTTTTAATTATTTCAATAATAATACCTTACAATTATTTATGGATTTACTATTTCTGATGCTTTTTGCCTCTTGTGTAGATTCTGGTTTCCATATGGTATCATTTTTCCTTCTGCTTACAGCTCTTCCTCGAATATATTGTTATTTTTGTATGTCTGAATAAAATTTATACTTCACCTTCAATTTCTCAAAAATATTTTCCCTTGGTAGTAGTTGTTCAGTCACTCAGTCATGTCCAGTTCCTTGCAACCCCATGGACTGTAGCACACCAAGCTTCCCTATCCATCACTATCTCCTGGAGCTTACTCAAACGCATGTCCATTGAATCAATGATGCCATCCAACCGTCTTGTCCTGTGTCATCCCCTTATCCTCCTGCCTTCAATCTTTCCCAGCATCAAGGTCTTTTCTAATCAGTCAGCTCTTTGCATGAGGTGGCCAAAGAACTGGAGCTTCAGCCTCAGTCCTTCCAATGAATATTTAGGGTTGATTTCCTTTAGGATGGACTGGTTTGATTTCCTTGCAGTCCAAGGGACTCTCAAGAGTCTTCTCCAATACCGCAGTTCAAAAGCATCAATTCTTTGGCACTCAGCTTTCGTTATAATCCAACTCTCACATACATACATGACTACTGGAAAAACCATAGCTTTGACTAGACAGACCTTTGTTGGCAAAGTGATGTCTCTGCTTTTTAATATGCTGTCTAGGTTTGTCATAGCTTTTCTTCAAAGGAGCAAGAATCTTTTAATTTCATGGCTGCAGTCACCATCTGCAGTGATTTTGGAACCCAAGAAAATACAGTCTGTCACTGTTTTCATGTTTCCCCATCTATTTGCCATGAAGTGATGGGACCAGATGCCATGATCTTAGTTTTTTTGAGTGTTGAGTTTTAAGCCAGCCTTTTCACACTCCTCTTTTACCTACCATCATCAAGAGGCTCTTTAGTTCCCTTTGCTTTCTGCCATAAGGGTGGTGTCATCTGCATATCTGAGGTTACTAATATTTCTCCTGGCAATCTCGATTCCAGCTTGTGGTTCATCCAACCTGGCATTTCTCATGATATACTCTGCACAGAATTTAAATAAGCAAGGTGACAATATACAGCCTTGGCATACTCCTTTATCAATTTGTAATCAGCCTGTTTTTCCATGTCCAGTAACTTGCTTCTTGACCTGCATACAGATTTCTCAGGGGCCAGATAAGGTGGTCTGGTATTCCCATCTCTTTAAGAATTTCCCTTAGTAAATGATTATAAATAAAGTGACTTTTCCTTTATTTCCCAGTAGTTGAAAGATGTTGCTCTACTATTTTTCTACTTACATTGGAAATGTTGTTCCATTATAGTTTTTTTTTTTTCTTCATTTTCTACAACATTTTATTTCTAGAAGGAAAACATAATCATGTAAAGATCTGGTTTCAAACAGATTATAAATTACTTTATAGCTTACTGAACTTTGAGCAATTATAGACAGTATAGAGAAAAGAGACAGGGACAGACTGAGAAAGAGATTCAGTAAAAATGGGGAGTGTTCTTCTTCAAACAGGGGGCTAGATGAGGCATCTCTGAGGAATCAGCCTTTGAGCAGAGGTCTGAATTAAGTGAGAAGATTGACTCTTGGGAAAACAGGGAGAAGTGTGTGTTAGACATAAGGAACAACAAACACAGTGACCCTGTGGACAGCTTGGTGTGTTAGAGGAAGGGCAAGGAGAGTAGAGGGGTAAGCAGGAGATGTGAACCTTGGGACTTTGTACCGTGAAAAGAAGTATACACTTTATTCTTTTTCCACCCCAATCTCAGCTCTGTGGAACTCAAAATAGCCACATACTTGGCTACTTGAAGATGTTCCACTCTTCACTGATGCTCTGTTCATTTCTTCTATTGAGTCTTTTTTCTCTCTCGTTCACTTGTGGTTTAACTTCTTTGCTATGCCTTGAAGTTTACTAATTTTTGCTTCTGAAGTATCTCATCTAACATTTATCACCTTTAGTATATTTTTATCATGAGATGTAGTTTTCATGCTTAGAATCTCAGCTTGGATCCTTTCCTATTTCTTTCATCTCTCCCCCTAACATGTTCAATATTTGATCTGGCTTCTTGATGGAGTGTGCAAAAGAGTTATAATCCATTTTTTAAAGTCATTGTCTCATAATCCTATCATTTGTACCATTTTTGAGTCAATTGTTTGATTTCTCTCCCTGTTATTAGTTATAATTTCCTGTTGCTACTGCTGCTGCTGAGTCACTTCAGTCATGTCCGACTCTGTGTGACTCCATAGACGGGAGCCCACCAGGCTCCCCCGTTCCTGGGATTCTCCAGGCAAGAACACTGGAGTGGGTTGCCATTTCCTTCTCCAGTGCCTGAAAGTGAAAAGTGAAAGTGAAGTCGCTCAGTCGTGTCTGACTCCCAGCGACCCCATGGACTGCAGCTCACCAGGCTCCTCCTTCCATGGGATTTTCCAGGCAAGAGTACTGGAGTGGGGTGCCATTGCCTTCTCCAATTTCCGGTTACTGTTGCTTGATACATAATTTTTGATTAGGTGCCAGACACTACAAATTTTATGTTGTGTATCCTCAAAATTTTCATATCCAGTGAAGATTTTGAGCTTTATTTATTAATTTACTTGGAAAAAATTTCACTCTTTTGGTCTTGCCTATGAGTGTTCTTAGTTAGATCAAAGCAGTATTTAATATTTTCCCCCATTACTGAATCAAGATCTTCTTAGCACTGTCTTCAGTGACCCACTAATTTGAGATTTTGCTCTCTGGTTGGTGGGAAAAGTCACTCATTCAAGCTTTATTTGAACATCAGGCAGTATTCCGCCTCATCTTCTCCTGTGGTTCACTTGCCAACCATTGTTAGTTTCCTCATCAATTTTTGCTAATCAGTACATGATTCTATACTTGACGTGGACGCTCTGCAGATTTCTGGAGTTCTTTGCCCACCTCTCCTCTTCTGGTGCTTGAGCCTGCACACTATTGATACCTTGACCTGCCCACCCATTCACTGCTATATCACCGTGTCCACAGGTCTACCCCATGACCTTAGTATCTCCAGCGAGAGACCTAGAGCAGCAGTATGAATCACATCATTTGATAATTTCCCATCTCTGAGGGAATCACTCGGAGAAGGCAATGGCATCCCACTCCGGTACTGCTGCCTGGAGAATCCCAGGGACAGGGGAGCCTGGTGGGCTGCAGTCTATAGAGTCGCACAGAGTCGGACATGACTGAAGCGACTTACAGCAGCAGCAGCAGAGGGATCACTATACTTCATTGTCTGATACTGAATTCCTTGATAGCCATTAATTTATATAGAAATTATGTATATTTCATGGAGGATGGGGTGCAAATTCTGTTCCAGTTACTTTGTTGTGGAAGGATGGAAGCTGTTGTACCTAATGACTGTTTAGCAAATCAGTAACTTCTACACTGAAATCAGTTTTCCTCATTACTTTCACATGTAACTCCATTATCTTCCACCATCAATTGCTGCAGGAAAAACATTATTGTAAGCCTTATTATTATTATACTAGTTAGCATTTTTCCTGATATTTGTTTAAAAAGACTTCTTTTTATTCCTGTGTTCAGTGTCTCAACATGGAACTGCCTATGTGTAATTTTCCCCCGTGAATACACTGAGTACTATTTTAACATTATGTTTTTCTAAGAAAAATATTCCCATTGAAAATATTGTTTTAACTCTGAGTGTCACTTTTGCTATTTCCTACATTCTCTATCCTCAAACTTACCAGAAAAATTTTAGCTTCTGTTTTTATCCTTCTGTTTACCTGATTTTTTACATTTTTAATCATTTTTATCTTGTGATGCTTAATTCTGTGTGATTTTTCTCAATTTTATATTCTAATTTACTATTTTTATACAGTCTAGAGTCTATTCCTCTATCCATCTTTAAGTTTTAAAACTTGATTTTTCATGTCGAAGAAATTGAATTAATTTACTTTCATATTCCAATTAACTAATTTCATTTGATTGAGTTTTATTTCATAATTTCTTTTTTATGGATGTGATTTTTTAATTTATTTCTTTAAGATAAATCTAAAATATTTCCTAAAATTTTTTTATCAGATCAGATCAGTCACTCAGTTGTGTCCGAATCTTTGCCACCCCATGAATCGCAGCACACCAGGCCTCCCTGTCCATCACCAGCTCTCGGAGCTCACTCAGACTCACATCCATCGAGTCGGTGATGCCATCCAGCCATCTCATCCTCTGTTGTCCCCTTCTCCTCCTGCCCCCAATCCCTCCCAGCATCAGAGTCTTTTCCAATGAGTCAACTCTTCGAATGAGGTGGTCAAAGTACTGGAGTTTCAGCTTTAGCATCATTCCCTCTGAAGAAATCCCAGGGCTGATCTTCAGAATGGACTGGTTGGATCTCCTTGCAGTCCAAGGGACTCTCAAGAGTCTTCTCCAACACCACAGTACAAAAGCATCAATTCTTCGGTGCTCAGCCTTTTTCACAGTCCAACTCTCACATCCATACATGACCACAGGAAAAACCATAGCCTTGACTAGATGAACCTTTGTTGGCAAAGTAATGTCTCTGCTTTTGAACAAAAATATGTTAGTGCTTTGTCATAATTATATTACTTATCTTTCATAAATCAGAGGGTTGTTTTTTTTTCTTTCTATTGGTTTTTATATGCTCATTTCAAATGGGAGGCATTTATTTTTTGTTTCACTTTTAATTTATTTTTCTCACTCTGTCCTTCTGTGCTCACCCCTTCTTAAATAGGGACTGTGGAGTTGCTTACTCAAGGATAACTAACTTCTGGTAAATTACACTTTGCCAGCCTCATGATTCAGCCATAGGTTATAGACAGAATGTTTGTGACAGCTGATAATTATTGTTTATTACAGGCTACTTATTGAGAACTGATGCAACTACCTCCCTGTTTCCCACCTTGAAACTACCTTTGGTTCCAGATTTAACATGAACCCCTTCTATTCCTCTTCAACATCTAGAGTCAAACCACTATCATCCTTTCCTAATTTATAGCATAGTAGGCTCAACACTTAGTCACCACTTTACTGATTCCTCCTTTTTCTAATCTACAAAAATACCATTTCTAAACCTATATATCAGTTCAGTCGCCCAGTTGTGTCCAAATCTTTGCCACCCCATGAATCGCAGCACGCCAGGCCTCCCTGTCCATCACCAACTCCCGGAGTTCACTGAGACTTATGTCCATCGAGTCAGTGATGCCATCCAGCCATCTCATCCTCTGTCATCCCCTTCTCCTCCTGCCCCCAATCCCTCCCAGCATCAGAGTCTTTTCCAATGAGTCAACTCTTCGAATGAGGTGGTCAAAGTACTGGAGTTTCAGCTTTAGCATCATTCCCTCCGAAGAAATCCCAGGGCTGATCTTCAGAATGGACTGGTTGGATCTCCTTGCAGTCCAAGGGACTCTCAAGAGTCTTCTCCAACACCACAGTTCAAAACATCAATTCTTCGGTACTCAGCCTTTTTCACAGTCCAACTCTCACATCCATACATGACCACAGGAAAAACCATAGCCTTGACTAGACGAACCTTTGTTGGCAGAGTAATGTCTCGCTTTTGAATATGCTATCTAGGTTGGTCATAACTTTCCTTCCAAGGAGTAAGCGTCTTTTAATTTCATGGCTGCAGTCACCATCTACAATGATTTTGGAGCCCCCCAAAATAAAATCTGACACTGTTTCCACTGTTTTCCCATCTATTTCCCATGAAGTGATGGGACCAGATGCCATGATCTTCGTTTTCTGAATGTTGAGCTTTAAGCCAACTTTTTCACTCTCCACTTTCACTTTCATCAAGAGGCTTTTGAGTTCCTCTTCACTTTCTGCCATAAGGGTGGTGCATGTTCTTTATTGATCACTTGGGAAGTATCACACTGTTTTAAGCAGCAGGAGCTTAAGCAAGTAACCTGCAACATCACTGGATCTCAGTTAGCCTGCCTGTTAAATGAGGACAATAATAATACCTCTTATAGGGTTCAATTAGCATGTATAAGCCACTTTGGATAACTGCTGCAACGTTGAGCTTTAAGCCAACTTTTTCGCTCTGCACTTTCACTTTCATCTGTATATACACATCTTTAATTATGTTGACTATAATTGATGGCTTAAAGTAGGAACCAAAGCATACATTTATTATGCCACTATTTTGGTAAAATCCTTAATCAGATTATTTATCATCATGAAACCAATATATCAGTTAAGAGCTATATGAACAACACTTTCATTCATTCTAACATTTTTTTCTAAAAACATCAGGAAAAAAATCCTGAGAGAAATTCACAACAACGATGATTTTCTAGCCTCTCATGTCTTTTTGATATGAGTTAATTTTGTAAACCAGGGGACAAACATTAGTAATTTTTCTTAATTGAAATGGTATAATTTCTAAAAATCATTTTTTTTCAGAGCAAAAGCCATGAAGAAAGTCACCTATTTATAATATGAAACACAGAAATTAGACTAAAATACCTTAGTCAAATATAGATACCTACTTCCAAAGAATTAGTTATAAAAATACTTTTTCAAACTTCTAACTTAGAAAGCATGTATCCAATTAACCATTGCCTTGAAGGCTTTTCTACTTGGACCTCTTGAGGTAGAGGTCAAACAGAAGAGTTAATTGCAAATTTCAAAGTGGAATTTTAGGACAAATTAAAGTATTGCTTTCAGAAATCTGATTTGTCATAGATACCTTGTAATTTGCCTGAAGATATACTCCACCAATGTCTTCATGTAAAGTAGTTTTGTATTGGCTAACAATGCAGGGTAGTAAAAGATAAATTAGTTTAATTACTTCATTGAATGTACGGTCTCAATTTGGCAGGCCTGTTTAATGATAGATCTAAAGTGGAAAGATGTATGTGGTTAAGAAAAACAGCATAAGGGTTACTTAACCTTAACAACAGCATAATCTCAACCCCAAGCACAAAGTTAACCATATTTTGATATGCAGCTCAGCTAGGGGGTACTATTTAAATAGATAACTCATGCAAGCCCTAAGACTATTATTATCTTGAATAATTTATTATCACTAACCTCCTTTATCCCATCAAATTTCACTAGAAAAATTTCTCTTTCTAAGGAAGGCAGCAACATTAGCTTGCTGCCTATCATTTAGTCTCTTGGAGAATCTCTCTGGGATCATCACACCACCAAACAAACACCAGAAATTAAATTAGTTTGTTCAATGTGTGTTTAGGTCAAGTTGGAATAGACAAAAGCTAGATCCTAACTCCATAGAATGGTTCCTTTGCTCTTTGGCATACATCCTTTTTCTTTAAATGAATGGAAAAAAACAAACAAACAAACAGCCTGGAAAAGAGTCCTTTATTCATCTACTACTTTTCTTCTATAATCATCTTTACAGAGTATAGCTGCTAAGATTCACAGTGGCTTATGCTTAGGAAGTATTGCCTTTAAACAAAGACCAAGAAAACCCCACATATCAAAATATCAAGTGCACACACTCACAAATGTAGTTCAATAAATCACATGGATATCTATGTTTTTGGGGATTCAGTACTCAGAGATGCTTCAGTACAACCTGTATACCTTCAGGCCCAGGTAAATGCTTCCCAAATCTCTTGCCATTTGTGCTTAAAACAAGAGTTTACTCTGTCCAAATGCCATGGTCTTCTGTGGCTTGTGCCTCTATACTTGTTGAAGATGAATTATGATTTGGAGTATGGAGAGGGACTGAGCAACTAAAATGCATAGGATGCTCATCTTTTCCTTTGAATGAATGAAATAAATATTTTGTAATAAAGTATTTTTCTAGAACTGTTGAAAGTTCATTTTCACCCATATTGGTGTTCCAATTTGTGACCTTGAGTATATTCACAAATTATTGACATATTCTGCCCTTTTGAAAGTGGCAGTTGAGGAAAATTTAGTAAATTGAGCAATCTAATTTTTATTTTTTAGATGAATGTAAGTTAAATTACAGAGAAGGCAATGGCACCCCACTCCAGTACTCTTGGCTGGAAAACCCCATAGATGGAGGAGCCTGGTAGGCTGCAGTCCATGGGGTCGCTAAGTCAGACACGACTGAGCAACTTCACCTTCACTTTTCACTTTCACGCATTGGAGAAGGAAATGGCAACCCACTCCAGTGTTCTTGCCTGGAGAATCCCAGGGATGGGGGAGCCTGATGGGTTGCAGTCCATGGGGTCGCACAGAGTCTGACATGACTGAAGCGACTTAGCAGCAGCAGCAGCAAGTTAAATTAATTGAGAGCAATCCTTGTTTCCACATACCATGTTAGTCCATTCCTTTGCTATATAATCTTGCATTATATCTGATTTATTCATGCACTCACTTGTTTGAAGTGTTTGCATGTCTTATTTTGTGAAGTGCTGCAGTTATCATTCTTGTACATGTCCCTTTTTTATATGTGCAGGATTTCTCCTGGGTATGTGATTGGGATTGCTGAAGTAAAATGTGATATGCAACACCAGTTCTTGATCTTGGCAACTAGATGGGATATTGAATGCTAGGAATGTGAGTAGCTTTATTTTTTTAATGTAGTAAATGGAATTAAATTTCAATTTATTTAATTAGAATTTGCTAAATGTGTCAGTGTATTAGAAAATGATACATATAATGGCCAGTAATAAAGCCAAGCAAGGAGTTCCTGGAGTCCTGGGCATGGGGGAAAGAGTGCATTTACAAAGAGAAGATAAGAGCATAAGATGCTACTTGGTTCTATACTTGAAGAAAGGGTGGGCGTAACCATGAGAAGGAAGCCATGAAGAATCTGGAGGAAGAGGTTATAGACACTAAGGCTGTGTTGTGCCTGAAAGTTTGAGGAAGTGTAGAGAAATTCATGTGCCTCAGTGATGTGAATGAGAAGAAAATGATAGAGATGAGGTCTCAGAGGCGAGAGTCTATGAGTATGTCTTTTCTCTGTATTGGTTGTTGTGTGTGTCTTTGGGGAGGAAGCAGGCATGTTTATTATCTTGGTCTGCTGGTAGAAAGGAGACAGTGGACTTTCACTCCACTTTACCAGTGGAGATAGTGTATAGAAACATGCATCTGTAAATTAAACGAAGCCCCTAACTTCATCAGCCTTTAAAACAGTATTCCACGCATGAAATGGTTTCACTAAGAGTCCTGCTTGGTCATAAAATGACTTTTCCAACCTAAAAGATGACTGATGGGGATTAAGAGTTAAAATGGTATTGCTGTCTGACAGCTAAGTGGAGATGTCATGGGCCATGAGA
The DNA here is from genome assembly GCF_029378745.1 of Bos indicus. NCBI lineage: Eukaryota > Metazoa > Chordata > Mammalia > Artiodactyla > Bovidae > Bos > Bos indicus. The sequence goes on from NC_091786.1 coordinate 10,966,471, forward strand.
GAGTGAACATTGAACTGGGGAAAATTTGGTCTAATCTTCAAGCATCTGAATTTTTTATTGTCGTATAAAAGAAACTCTATTCTGCTTCTGAATCTAGATGAGATATTTCTCCAAAGTCTGAGGAGAAAAGTTTTTCCTAGACATTAATACTTTTCCTAAAGATTTGGTTTAAATTTTTTTGCAGAGGTCATTAGAAAAGTTTTTGTCCTGGAAAGGATACTAGGTCAATAGAGTTTTATTTGAAGTTGCAAGTGCTCGGAGTGCTTCAGAAGCAGATGCTTATTTCTGCAGAGGTATCAGACATCATTCTTGTAAAAATATTAGCCTATATGGTAGAAAATAAAAAATAAGTATTATAGAGTGTCTTACTTTCTGCCAAAGGTTATTCGGAAACTTCTGAATGATGAGGTCAGTTCTTTGAACAGTTAATGTCATTCTCAAGATTATATTTGATACAAGTAAAAATTACAATAGACAAGTTTAAAAATCAGTTCAAGAAGCTGAATGTGTGAATCTGTTATTTTTATGACTTTGTGTAAAGTGAAAAACATGCATAAAATTGTAGACGGTTTCATGAAGCATTAGAAAGTGGGAAAGAATATTCTTATTTTGAATATTTATGAATTCATGGAGAGAATTCTTTAGAATATATTAGGAAAGACTTGAAAAAATTAATATCATTCTAATAAATATCAAATATTTTGTGCCATAGGATGGTTTTTAAATCTGCTGCCTGCCTATCTATCTATCTATCTACCTATCCAGTTTCTTTGTCTTACATTTAGAATGTAAAGGTTTGGAAAATTAAGGAGAGCCAAGGAACTCCAGACGGAGAAGGCAATGGCACCCCCCTTCAGTACTCTTGCCTGGAAAATCCCATGGACGGAGGAGCCTGGTAGGCTGCAGTCCATGGGGTCGCTAAGAGTTGGACACGACTGAGCGACTTCACTTTCACTTTTCACTTTTATGCGTTGGAGAAGGAAATGGCAACCCATTCCAGTATTCTTGCCTGGAGAATCCCAGGGATGGAGGGGCCTAGTGGGCTGCCATCTATGGGGTCGCACAGAGTCGGACACGACTGACGCGACTTAGCAGCAGCAGCAGCAAGGAACTCCAGAAGTAAAATATCTAGAGAAATAAGCAAGACTTTGCAATTCTGAAAGTGTTAGTCATTAAGATATTATCCATATTAAAAAGCAAGGAGCTGAATAGATGGCTAGAAAACATGCTGATGGAAGAAAAGCATCTGATGCAAGAGACCCCCTGGGACCCTCCCTTCTCCTCTTGCATACGCACAGCACTGCTGACACATAGAACATAACAGAGAGGTTCTGTTCAGACAGGGAAGCTATGGAGCAACTGCTGTGACTTACCAAGAATAATGGATTTAAAGGTCAAAAACTATTCCTGACCCTGTCTTTCTTTTTTCTTATTTACCAACATTAAATAACTCAAATACAAATTGGATGAAGGTGTGAAGGAATGATCCCACAGTCATTTCTGGCCATCTTACTTAACCAAAAGTTTACCATGGCTGATTTCTCTGGTCTGTGTGTTATGGAGGGGAAAAAAAAAAAAAAAGGTTGTTCTGGAGAGGACATCATTTGCCTGCATGTGAAGGCTACTTTTGTTATGAAAAAGCCTCACTATGAAATTTGGTTGGTGGCAAGATTATAGCAATCTTCAAAGCCAGGTGTGTCCCCTCACCTGGGGCACTGGCATACGTTAGAGGCAGAACTAGTAAGATGCCATGGCCCACAGGGATGAGCCAGAGAGGGCACACAGGCAGCATCAGGTTCTTCTGGCAGCTCTGTTGGAACTGAGGACTGGAGTATCAATGGCTGGGTTTCAGTAGTGCCAGCAGCAGTAAGAGCATTCTAGTCACACTGGTGCTAAGTGGCCAAGCCTCTGGTCTCTTGGTGCTTCTGATTCCAGGGAGATTTCAGAATCTGCTTCCCTGGGTTTCTCATTCAATGAGCCAGTTTATATATTTCTAAATTCATTTTCTTCCTGTGTGGCTGCACTGCGTTTCTAATGTCTGCAGCCAGCAACCAAGAATGCTGACTGAGGCAAGTGTTGAGAAATGTTTCCTAGATTTCAACAACTTTTGCTCATAATTTGATACTTTTAATAGATTTTCACTTTTCATGTGAATAAATATCTGGTGATTTGATAATTTACATGGTATTTTCCTTAAGAATTGGACATGAAGTTGTGATTGGATGACATGAGTGAAAAATAGATCTTATTAGTTGATATTGTGTTTTTTTTAACTTAGTGATTTTTGGGGGGATTGATCCTAAATTGCTTTTTCTCAGTCAATAGGTTAATCTTGTTAATTGTTTCATAATAACACATACTTTCACTTCTGTGATTTGGAAATATTTATTCCAATCTTGAGCATTCAATAAGCGAGAATCATCTGTACTTGGAGACAAATTTATTTTTTAAAGGATACAAAGAAAAGAGCCATCTTGTAAGAAAGACATAATATTTCCATCTTCTGTCTCTTCTTTGATTTCTAAACTCTTTAAGTGGAACCACAAACACTAGGGAGACCTGGCCTTTTTGGGACAAGTTTAGAATAAGTGGGTGAACCTCAGGGGGCAAATTTGAAAGGAAATATCCTAAAGATAATTAAGTACATTTTTCAAACTAAGGGAAAATGCCTATGTGGGGCATATTTTTGTTGAAACTCATTTTTTAACCTGCAACTACAGGATAAAGATTATTGTTGCAGGTTGTCAATAGAAATTGCCTTGAGAATCCTTCTCTTTGAAGCTTGTCCCTGAGTTGCATATAAAATTTACAATAACAAAGTGATTATTATCATTGTATTCATTTTATTTTCATATTTAACATACCTTGTAAGTGAATCTGTACCAAACGAAATACAGTTCCCCGTTAGCTAAACTTATATTTTCACCTTTACTTCAACCAGAATGGAGAATTTAAATTAATGGAATGGTGAGATGTGTATGGATAAAAGAAAAGGTTGAAAACTAGGTCCTCCTGGATTTTCTTAGTGCAAATCCCACCTGATCTCTTTTTTTGCTACGGTACAAAAGTTGGCCTTTGTGTAACCAAGTATAAAACTGGCCCAAATCTAAGCAGAATCTCATTTTTAAAATGAATACTAAACTAAAACTCTTAAGCATATGAATTGCAAAGATGCCCTTATGGCCACAGGTTTCATGGATGGGGACAGTGCAGCGATTTGGAATAAAATAGTTACATGTGACATACTTTGCTCATCTCATGCACAGTTTGCTGGTAACACATTCAGACACATTCAATGTCAAGATGCTCTTTATAGAATGTTGTAAACACAGCTGTAAATATGCACTATTTCTTTTAAATCTTCATTTTTATTGCCATTATACATAGTAGAGTCGTGAGAGTTTCACTAGGGATTTGGGTCAGGTTTGAAACATGTCCTTGAAAGATTTTAGTAAAGAAAGGAGATATCCAAATTCATGATCTTGAGGTGTTTCATCAAAATCTACATTGAATACAAGTAGATTATAATGTGACCTATGATTCAGAAATGCAGTAAATAAGGTAGCAAGGAAAAATGCAATTGAAGAGAGAGTGATCTAGCACTAAATATTCAGATGGGTATCATATAAAGGCAAATAGTTACTTCAGTTAACTATTTGCATCACCCAAACAGGAACTTTTTTTTGACCTCTTCACTAACAAAACAATGAAAGACCTGACATTTCCTATCAGCTTCCATACATTTGTTTTTTCAAATTATATGCATCGTTTTCCTCTTATGTACAATGTGAAATGATTCATTACAAAGTTAAGTGTGAGAACTGACTCAGCATAAGTAGGCTGATGTGACACCATAAGTTAAAAGTCAATTTTTTGTTTAATTATTCCCAAACATTGACACTTTTAGCCAATAAATAATTATTTAAATTTTCAAAGTTAAGCAATTATGATTCCAAAACAAATCGTATCTTGAATAGGAAAAATAAAGCCTGAAATGTGCTACATTATATAATAATTCAACACAAAATTTAAAATTTATATACATAAAAATGTTTTGCTTGCTTTATGACATACAAAGGCCAGTAAACTTGAGTTAACATATGAATAATTTAGCGTACAAGTTTTAAAAATTGGGTGAATGCTACATTAAATATAGGAACTTATTTTGAAAACATTTATAACCAAAATATGTGTATAGAGAACATAACAAAGTTTGTTATTATACACATACTATTTCCAGTTTGTAGATTCTGATGTTCTCGAAATAATTTGAACATCTAAAGGAAAAATATAACAGGCAAAGTTGTTTTGATTTTATTAGTGTGTATTTTTTCCCTCATTTTTAAAATAAGTATTTAATTCCTTTTCTCACCACCTGTGAAGCACTTATTATTATTTTCATAATTCAGATGACAAATAGAGAGGTCCAGAGGTTATGACTGAGGCTACTGAAATAATCAGCAGTAGATTCACAGTAAAGATAGTTATTCATAAGCAACTTTATTCAAAAGCCACAGGGCAAAAGTATGTGATACTCTATCTCTTTTCTTACTCATGTATTTTCCTACTCCTTCCTGCTCTTTCCAAAGCTTTAAGGGACAGTTGTATAATTATATCTCAAAATAGCTTTTTAAAATTAGCAATGTAAAAATAAATAAAATTTGGGAAAGTGAAAACTACAGAATATAAGGTACTCTATTAAGTGGCTGGAGCATCTGCACTTGAGTATATTTTTAGTTGAAATCTCAGTGAAATAAAATACCTCAAACATAATGCTTTAGAATGACAATTTTTAATAGGAAAAATACAGTAAAAATTCAATTTATTTAGACTAGATATACTAAAATTGTTAAGTAAATGCTCACACACACATGTGAAGAAGATAATGGAATATGTGAAAAAAATTCTGAAATCTGCATAATAACTAAAGCTGTGGAAAAATTCATTGTGGTTTTGGATGTCTAATATTTTTAAGTAGCCTAAGAAATTGAGACAGGATAATTTTCTATTTGAAAAAAAATAAATCACATTATTTTCCTTTTTGACAAATGATTATTTTTCATATAATGTTAACAATATAAATTACATTATGACAGACATTACATCAGTTATTCAAAGCTCAATTTTTAATTAAAATTCTCATGAGCTACAGCCAAAATGAAAATTAGTGCCTTGAAAAATTGAGCTGAGAAATTCTCCCAGAAATGTTTAAGAAAGCTACAAATAAAATATAAGAAAAAAAATCAATATGAAGAATAGAATTAGAAGAACTGATTTCTCTCTGAGGAAACTTTAAAGAAATGGATACTGAGAAGAAAAGAACATATATTTATAGTAATAATATCAACTGTCTGATTCCAGAGATATAGAAAAGCATAGTTTAATATATTTACCCTGAAATGGTTGGCTCATAAAGCTCCAAAAAAGGAAAAACAAGCAATAACTTGCTAGGGAGTTTTAAGAAAGAATATCAGTGACAATCTCCCAGAAAGAAAACAGAGATCACATAAAAGGAAAGAATATGAGATCAACTGCATGTTTGTCAAGCACAACCCTGAGTGAAAGAGTAATATGAGGCAATCTCCCTGAACTGCTCTAAGGAAAGCATTTTACCCAGTCGTTTAAATGCATAAGTGCTAAATAAAGAGATGCCAAGCGTTCAAGTCCTTAGGAAACTTACTGTATAAAGAATATATCTAGAAGAAAAACTTTCTTTTGTAAATAGGCAGTGATTCACAAATATAAACACAAGACACTACTGTTTCAAAGTACAGGAAAAACATTAAAGATACACTAAGTTTTTAAACTTACTGGGAGAGTAAACATAGTGATTAAGTTTTAACATCAATAAGGAGAAAAGTAGAAACACGGGCCTCAAAAAAATTAGAAAATTATAACGAGTACAAATTTACCTCTATTGTAAAAATGGCTAACATTCTAAAGTCGTCACATTTTTAAAAGAACATATATTGCATCCAAATGCAAATATGCACACAGTTTAAAGGATAATTAAAACATGAGCACCCTTGTTCTCCACTCCCAGATTAAGGAATAGAACCTCAGTAGAATGTTATTGGAGGTTTCCCTTGTAGCTCAGTCGATAAAGAGTCTGCTTGCAATGCAGGAGACCTGGGTTTGATTCCTGGGTCGGGAAGATCCCCTGGAGAAGGAAATGGCAACCCACTCCAGTATCCTTGCCTGGAGAATCCCATGGACAGAGGAGCCTGGCGGGCTACAGTTTATGGGGTCACAAGAGTCAGACACGATTAAGTACACAGCACACACAGAATGCTAATTGTCCTTTGATTTTGATTCATCTTTTTTCCTTCTCTCTGAAAGTAATCATAACCAGGAATTCTTGATATTTTTGGTTTGGTTTTATGGTTTTACTACATATGCCTCCCACTATCTATTATCTATCTATAATTTTGCTGCTTTTTTGTATAAATAGAATCATATATTTTAATTATTTTTGATTTTATATTAATTGATTTATATTAATTGATTTTGAGAATCAATCATACTTATGCATCCAGATTTATTTCATTTTTAAAATTGTTTTATAGTCTAATATTCTTTGGTATGATTATACCATAACATAATCATCCATTCTACTATTCTATTAATGGAAATTTAGGCCACTGTTTTTTTGTTTTCCTATTCTGATAAATGCAGCTATGGAGAAAAGTCTTCTAGTGCAAGAGCTTTGTTTGTTTGTGGGTTTATTTTGGTCATTTTTTTTTTCTTTTGGTTTTGGTTTGTTTGTTTTTTGGTAGGGTTTGATTCCTGCGTTAGGAAGATCCCCTGAAGAAGGGACAGGCTACCCATTCCAGTATTCTTGGGCTTCCTTGGTGGCTCAGATAGTAAAGAATCTGCTCGCAATGTGGAAGACCTGGGTTGAAGACCTGGGTTTGATCCCTGGGTTGGGAAGATCCCCTGGCGGAGGGCAATGCACTCCAGTATTCTTGCCTGGAGAATCCCATGGACAGAGGAGCCTGGTGGGGTATAGTCCATGGAGTCACAAAGAGTCCAACAGGACTTAACGACTAAGACAGCACACAGCAAAACTTAAACCTTGCTTATTCCATGAACATATGAGAAAGTTAACTTAGGTAATTTCTTGTAGACACCACTGAGAATCATAGGAGAGACTTAAATCATCTTCCTAAAGTGGTATATACCAGTTTAAACCAACCTCCTGCTATCTGACAATTCCCATTGTAATAACCAATCATTATCAAGGTTAAACTGCCTTCTCATTTCCACTTTATAAGCCAACCTGCTATGTCTTGCCTCTGAGCTTCATATCAGCTTTAGATCTGAAGACTTCCACTTCTCAGTCTATTATTCCATGCAATAAATTCTTACCAAGGGAACATTTCGTGCAAAGATGGGCTCGATAAAGGATAGAAATGGTATGGACCTAACAGAAGCAGAAGATATTAAGAAGAGGTGGCAAGAATACACAGAAGAACTGTACAAAAAAGATCTTCATGACCCAGATAATCACGATGGTGTGATCACTGACCTAGAGCCAGACATCCTGGAATGTGAAGTCAAGTGGGCCTTAGAAAGCATCACTATGAACAAAGCTAGTGGAGGTGATGGAATTCCAGTTGAACTATTTCAAATCCTCATAGATAATGCTGTGAAAGTGCTACACTCAATATGCCAGCAAATTTGGAAAACTCAGCAGTGGCCACAGGACTGGAAAAGGTCAGTTTTCATTCCAATCCCAAAGAAAGGCAATGCTAAAGAATGCTCAAACTACTGCACAATTGTACTCATCTCACACACTAGTAAAGTAATGCTCAAAATTCTCCAAGCCAGGCTTCAGCAATCTGTGAACCATGAACTTCCTGATGTTTAAGCTGGTTTTAGAAAAGGCAGAGGAACCAGAGATCAAATTGCCAACATCCGCTGGATCATGGGAAAAGGAAGAGAGTTCCAGAAAAACATCTATTTCTGCTTTATTGACTATGTCAAAGCCTTTGACTGTGTGGATCACAATAAACTGTGGAAAATTCTGAAAGAGATGGGAATCCCAGACCACCTGATCTGCCTCTTGAGAAATGTGTATGCAGGTCAGGAAGCAACAGTTAGAACTGGACATGGAACAACAGACTGATTCCAAATAGGAAAAGGAGTACATCAAGGCTGTATATTGTCACCCTGCTTACTTAACTTCTATGCAGAGTACATTATGAGAAACGCTGGACAGGAAGAAGCACAAGCTGGAATCAAGATTGCCGGCAGGAATATCAATAATCTCAGATATGCAGATGACACCACCTTTATGGCAGAAAGTGAAGAGGAACTCAAAAGCCTCTTGATGAAAGTGAAAGTGGAGAGTGAAAAAGTTGGCTTAAAGCTCAACATTCGGAAAATGAAGATCATGGCATCCAGTCCCATCACTTCATGGGAAATAGATGGGAAACAGTGGAAACAGTGTCAGACTTTATTTTTCTGGGATCCAAAATCACTGCAGATGGTGACTGCAGCCATGAAATTAAAAGACGCTTACTCCTTGGAAGGAAAGTTATAACCAACCTAGATAGCATATTCAAAAGCAGAGACATTACTTTGCCAACAAAGGTTCGTCTAGTCAAGGCTATGGTTTTTCCTGTGGTCATGTATGGATGTGAGAGTTGGACTGTGAAGAAGGCTGAGCACCGAAGAATTGATGCCTTTGAACTGTGGTGTTGGAGAAGACTCTTGAGAGTCCCTTGGAGTCCATTCTGAAGATCAGCCCTGGGATTTCTTTGGAAGGAATGATGCTAAAGCTGAAACTCCAGTACTTTGGCCACCTCATGCGAAGAGTTGACTCATTGGAAAAGACTCTGATGCTGGGAGGGATTGGGGGCAGGAGGAGAAGGGGACAACAGAGGATGAGATGGCTGGATGGCATCACTGACTCGATGGACGTGAGTCTGAGTGAACTCTGGGAGTTGGTGATGGACAGGGAGGCCTGGCGTGTTGCGATTCATGGGGTCGCAAAGAGTTGGACAGGACTGAGTGACTGAACTGAACTGACTGAATACTATGTTACTGATCTGATGTTATTTTTTACAGTTTCTGGTTTTTGATAACACACAGAGTTTCACCTTCACTAAGATTGCTGGATTATTTTACAATGCACTTGTACAAGATTACATTTCAAAACTGCTAGTGTATAATGAGAATAGCTCTTATATCACATCCCATTCCTTCTGTATATGATCATATTCTGCTTTGTTTTATTTTTAAAGAATAGAAGTTGTAAATTTTACTACAGATAGTGTAATCAATACTTTCCATTATGGTCAGTACCATTATTGGATTTAAGAAATTCTTAACCACTGGAAGAGGAGAAAGTACATTCCTGTTGTATCTTGTAAACATGTTTTGTCTGCTTTCTCTTGCCACAATACCCCGGAGTCTTAAGACTCTTGGTGACTCTGACTGTATTTTTCAGGAAAGTCTTGGCTATTTCTTGCCCTTTGCCCTTTCATGTAAATTTTAGAATCAGGTTATTTTAAAAAAATGATATTGAGATTTTGATAATGATTGCATTCTACTTATCTAATGATCAACATGGGGAGAACTGACAGTTTCACACTATTGGATCTTGCAATCAAACTCATGGTAAATTCTCCCTTTATTTACATCTACATTCAGTGTCTTTTAATTAAGTTTTATTCTCTATAAGGAAATATTCTCCTATAAAATTTTGCATATCTTAATTTGTATATAGTGATAAGCATTTTTTAAATTACTTAAATAAATAGTAAAAATACTATTGCTAGTGTATAACACTGCAATTGACTTAATATTGTTAATCCAAAAAACTTGGTACCTTTACAAATTCTAAAATTTCCATTGCTTTCTCTGGGGTTTTCTGTACAGATAATCATGTGATCTGAAAACAATGATGCTTTCACTTTCATTTTTTTTTCTTTTCTTCTCTTAATGTCAAGAGTGTTTACTACAATGTAGAACAGAAGTGGTGATAGTGTATGGTCTAAAAGTAACTGCTATAAATGTTTTTTTAATATTATATTATCTTTATTTTATGATGCTCTTCATTAAGGCACTGTATTTTAAATTTGTAATAACTTATTTTACTCACAACTGGATATGGGTTTTTTATCAAAACCTTTTTTTGATCTATTGAAGTAATTACATGTTTTATTGTTTTTCCTTTTATCTTTTAAACAGGAATCAATCCAACTATGTTAGGCTTACCTTTTTTTAATTCATTACTAAATTCATTTTGCTAATATAGTACTATGTGTTAAAAACTGGGATGATAAGTAATTTTCTTTTCTCCTATTACTTTCCTCTTCAGATCTTGGTATTAAGGTTTTGTTAATCTAGTAAAACTAGATGACAAATAATCCTTCCTTTTCTATTCTCTGTAAGAGTATATGTAAGATTGGGATCATTTATGCTTTTGATATTTGGTAAGACTTGCTTCTAGGGCCACTTGAGTCTAGCATTTCATTCATGTAAAGATCTTAAGGTACTGGCTGAGTTCTTTAATTGGTAGTGAACTATTACGGCTTTCAAGTCAATCATGACTCTATTTTGGTAGGCCATTTCTAAATTTATTTTTATTTTATCAGTGTATTAGCATGACAGTTGTCATATCTTATAATGCTAATTTAATCTCTGTAACATCTATATTATTTCTCCTTTTTCATTTGAAATATATGCATATATTCTTTGCATATATGTGTTTGTGTATTCATATTTGTATGCATATGAGTAGCCAAGTTTTTTTTTTTTTAATCTATTTTATTCTTATTTTCACAGAACCAACTGCATAGGCTAGGTTATGCTGTGGGTATAACAATCCCAGACTTTTAGTGGTTTAAACTTACTGGATTCATTGTACTTAATTTCTATTGCAATTCAGCATCCTTCTTTTTGTTTGTTTGTTTTTAAATTATAGATCCTGTCACCAGGTTGTAGGCTGAAAGAACACCCTCCAGCAGGGACTTCCTCACTAGTCACCAGTGCCACCAGTATGTAAGTTGAATGAACACTCAAATTCTAAGTCACTGCTGTGCACAATTCCTTAGCCAAAATGAGCTGCAAGGCCATCCTTGAGTTCAATGTCATAGAAAGGAATTGGAAGGAGAATAAAGATAAAAGGTGAAAAGTTCTTAAGATGTCCATGTAGACTTTTGACTTTATTGCTACTCTCTTTTCATTGATTTCAGCTTTATATCTATATAAATATATCTGTATCTATATATCACATCTTCTTTATCCATTCATATCTTTGTGGACACTGGTTGTTCCCATATCTTGGCTACTGTGAACTTGCTGATGCTTGTTTTCATTCCCTGTGGATAATAACTCAGAAATGAGATTACTGGATCATGTAGTATTTCTATTTTTTTAATTGTTTGAGGAACCTCGATATTATTATCCATAGTGACCTTACCAATTTATATTCCCACTATTAGTGCATGAGTGCACTTTTTTTTCCACACCCTTGCAAACACTTATTATCTCTTGTCTTTTTGACGGTAGCCATTCTAACAAGTGTGAGTGATATCTCAGTGTGGCTTTGATTTGCATTTTCCTGATGGTTAGTGATATTGAACACCTCTTCCTGCCCCTGTTGGCCCTCTGTATGTTTTTTTTTTGGATAAATGTTTACTTAGATCCTCTGCAGCAGCAGCAGCAGCAGCCCACTTTTAAATTGGGTTTGGGTTATATGATCTCTTTAGGTATTTTGGATATTAACCCCTTATCAGATACATGGTTTGCAAATATTTTCTCCCATTCCATGGGTGGCTTTATCATTTTGTTGATGGCTTCTTTTGCTATACAGAAGCTTTTTACATTTTCTGAACAAGGCTAGGTTCTTTATAAAACCCTTTAAATTTGATGTCACTTCTAGTATGAAAGTTTTGTATCCTTCCATCTTTTTAATCACAAAATCAAACATTAACTTTACTGTTTGCACACCCAATATTCATTTGGGATCATTCACCTTTATATTTTTCCATTTGTATTGAAAAATAATTGAAATATATCATATAAAGTTAAGCTGCACAGCATGACTTATTTATATATATTGTGGAATGATTACCACAATAGATTGAGTAAAGATACAGTAAAAAGAAAGGGAACAGACATTTTTCCTTGTGATGGGAGCTCTTAGGATCTACTCTATTAACAACTTTCCTGTATATCATAGAGCAGTGTAAACTGTGATCAGTACTCACTTTCCATCCATAGTAGTTATTTACCTTAAACATGGGTTATTTGTACCTTTTAATTGTTTCCTCCGATTCCTCCTCCTACCCAATTTCCTCCTATAAACGCAAGTCTGATCTCTTTTTCTATGAGTTTTGTGTTTGTTTGTTTTAAATTTGATTCTACTTATAAGCAAGATCATACAAGATTGGTCTTTTTCTGACTGGTTTATTTCACTTAGCATAATGCCTTCAAGGTCAAAATATACATATTCGTACATATTCAAATTACATATGGCCGCAGTATTCTTAATACATCAGCCTTCACAATGCAATGGGACAACACCTTTTATATAACCCAGAAATTTCTATACTAAACAAATAACCAAGCTTAACAGAAAAGAGTTTTAAAGAAATTCAGGGGCTAATAACCTACTTTACACACATAGGATTCAAACCATATAAACACATATTCATGTTCTCTTTTTCTTACATACCAAGATTTCAAATTAAAAATATAAAGAATAATGATTGAAAATTAATAGAAAACATGAGAAATGTACATAACATATATCATGAAAGTTTCAACAATTGTATTGAGAGAGTTAAAAAATGTGAAAGATGATACATCCTATCCTACATGGAAAGACTTAGATATTTTGGAGAAAGATAGCCATTCTCTCCAAATTAAGCTATTGCTGTAAAGCAAGTGAATGACAACAACGTTTTATTTCGTATTAATGTTTTAGGTTCATTGCGGATCGGCTACGGTCTTACTAAATATATCTTCACTCTGGAGACTAGGAGAATGAAGCTGTTTCTATCTGGGACATTGCCATTTTTGTGGCAGAGGAAATAAAAAGCATAGTGGAAATATGATGGCTGTTTCTCCTTGGAAGTGGCATCTTACTTCGTCTCATGATTCATTAATTAAAGCAAGTTACATTGGCAAGAATGATGTCAGTGTGGTAGGAAAGTATAATTTCCCACTGAATGTGTTTTTATTAGCTTCCTATTACTATGGTGACAAATTAGTACAATTTGTTATCTTATAGATTTATTGTCTTGTTCTAGAAGTCAAAAGTCTTAAAATCAAAGTATCAACAGGGCTGCATTCCCTACGGATGGTGTAGGGTGAAACCCTTCTCCTTGGTTATCCAGCTTCTAGAGGCCACCTGTTTCTTGGTTAGTGGCTCCTTCCTCTATTTCAAAACCGGTAGCACAGTTTCTTCAAATTGCTCCTTCTCCTTCTCTCTCTCACCTTTGCCTTTGTCATCACGTTTTCCTCTTTTACAGCTACTCTCCTGTTTCTCTTTGACATGTACCTTTATGATTACATTGGGCTTGATAGAAAAATCTAAAATAATGTCTCCATCTCAAGATTCAAAAACTAATCATATCTGCAGAGTTCTTTTTCCCATGTATATTAACATATTCACAGTCCCTAGGCATTAGGACATAGACATTTTTGGGAGATTAGTTTTCACCCTGAATAACAGTAGAAAAGAGGTGAATAGCTGAAAATTAAGTAATTTATATGGGTTGTCCTCTTGATTATAAAATTTATATCTCTGCTATTTATACAGAATATGCTCGGCACCCTTGACCCCAGAAGTACATGGAAAGGTCCAACTTAGCATCAGAATCCATGTCCAGGATCACAAGTTTTCTATGTCAGATTTGTATATAGCCTTTCTTGGAGCAGAGATCAAAGAATTTAAAGGACACACTTAATAAGTACAGTGTGATTAAGCTAGGTGTCAGCAGTCTGTGAACTGAAAATGTCCAGATGTACAAGCTGGACTTAGAAAAGACAAAGGAATCAGACATTAAATTGCCAACATCCTCTGGGTCACAGAAAAAGCAAGGGAATTCCAGAAAAACAACCACTTCTGCTTCATTGACTATGCTAAAGCCTTTGACCGTGTGGATCACAACAAACTGGAAAATTCTTCAAGAGTTGTGAATAACAGACCACCGTACTTGCTTCCTGAGAAACCTGTATGCAGGACAAGAAGCAACAATTAGAACCAGACATGGAACAAGGACTGGTTCAAAATTGAGAAAGGAGTACATCAAAGTTCTACATTGTCATCTTGCTTATTTAACTTATATGCAGACTACATCATGCAAACGTTTAGGCTGGATGACTCACAAGCTGGAAACAAGATTTCTCAGAGAAATATCAGCAACTTCAGATATGCAGATGATACCACTTTAATGGCAGAAAGTGAAGGGGAATTAAAGAACCTCTTGATGAAAGTGAAAGAGGAGCATGAAAAAGCTGGCAAAAACTCAACTTTCAAAAAACTAAGATCATGGCACCTGGTCCTATAGCTTCATGGCAAGCAGATGGGGGAACAGTAGAAACAGAGACAGATTTAATTTTCTTGGGCTCCAAAATCACTGCAGGCCAAAATGCTTGCTCCTTGGAAGAAAAGCTATGACAAACCTAATGCAGTTCAGTTCAGTTTAGTCACTCAGTCATGTCCAACTCTTTGAAACCCCATGGACTACAGCACGCCAGGCCTCCCTGTCCATCAACAACTCCCGAAGTTCACCCAAACCCATGTCCACTGAGTCAGTGATGGCATCCAAACATCTCATCCTCTGTCATCCCCTTCTCCTCTCGCCTTCAATTGAAAAACCAGCATCAGGGTCTTTTCAAAGGAGTCAGTTCTTCCCATCAGGTGGCCCAAGTATTGGAGTTTCAGTTTCAACATCAGTCCTTCCAATGAATATTCAGGACTGATCTCCTTTAGGATTGACTGGTTGGATCTCCTTGCATTTCAAGGAACTCTCAAGAGTCTTCTCCAACACCACAGTTCAGAAACATCAATTCTTCAGTGCTCAGCTTTTGTAATCGTCCAACTCTCACATCCATACATGACTACTGGAAAAAGCATAGCCTTGACTACAGGAACCTTTGTTGGCAATGTAATATCTCTGCTTTTTAATATGTTGTCTAGGTTGGTCATAACTTTTCTTCCAAGGAGCAAGTGTCTTTTAATTCCATGGCTGCAGTAAACATCTGCAGTGATTTTGGAGCCCCCTAAAATAGTCTGTCACAGCTTCCATCCCTTCCCCATTTACTGCCATGAAGTCATGGGACCAGATGCCATGATCTTAGTTTTCTGAATGTTGAGCTTTAAGCCAACGTTTTCACTCTCCTCTTTTACTTTCAAAAAGAGGTTCTTTAGTTCTTCTTTGCTTCCTGCCATAAGGGTGGTGTCATCTACATATCTGAGGTTATGGATATTTTTCCCAGCAATCTTGATTCCAGAGTGTGCTTCAATCAGCTCAGCATTTCTGCATATAAGTTAAATAAGCAGGGTGACAATATACAGCCTTGACGTATTCCTTTCCCAGTTTGGAACCAGTCTGTTGTTCCATGTCCAATTCTAAGTGTTGTTTCCTGACCAGTATACAGATTTCTTAGGAGGCAGGTCAGGTGGTCTGGTATTCCCATCTCTTTAAAAATTTTCCACAGTTTGCTGTGATCCACACAGTCAAAGTCTTTGGTATAGTCAATAAAGTGAAATAGATGTTTTTCTGGAACTCACTTGCTTTTTCAATGATCCATGGATGTTGGCAATTTGATCTCTGGTTCCTCTGCCTTTTCTAAATCCAGCTTGAACATCTGGAAGTTCTTGATTCACATCCTGTTGAAGCCTAGCTTGGAGAATTTTGAGCATTACTTTGTGCAGTAGTTTGAGCATTCTTTGGCATTGCCTAGACAGCATATTAAAAAGCAGAGACATCAAATGCTGACAAAGGTTCATATGGTTAAAGTTATGATTTGATAGACTTCCCAGATATCTCAGTTGCTAAAGAATCTACCTGCTATGTGTGAGACCCCGATTTGATTCTTGGATAAGAAAGATCCACTGGAGAAGGGATAGGTTACCAACTGCAGTATTCTTGGACGTTTCTGGTGGATCAGCTGTAAAGAATCTGCTTGCAATGGGGGAGACCTGAATTCAATCCCTGGATTGGGAAGATCCCCTGGAGAAGGGAAAGGCTACACACTCCCGTATTCTGGCCTGGAGAATTCCATGGACTGTATAGTCCATGGGGTGGCAAAGAGTCGGACGTGACTGAGCAACTTTCACTTTCACATGTGCACGTGCTAGTTGGACCATAAAGAAGGCTGAGTGCGGAAGAACTGATGCTCTGGAACTGTGATGCTGGAGAAGACTCTCTAGAGTCCCTTGGAGAGGAGATCAAACCAGTCAGTCATAAAGGAAATCAACCCTGACTTTGCATTGGAAGGACTGATGCTGTAGCTGAAGGTCCAATATTTTGGCCACCTGATGTGAAGTGGTAACTCATTAGAAAAGTCCCTGATGCTGGGAAAGATTGAGGGCAAGAGGGGAAGAGGTTGAGACTTAATGGACGTGAGTTTGAGCAAACTCTGGGAGATCATGAAAACCAAGAAGCCTGGCTTGCTGCAGTTCATGGGGTCGCAAAGAGTCAGACACAACTTAGCCACTGAATAACAACAAAAACACCACAGCAAAATCTGAGTAACTTACAACTATGTTACATTTATGCTTAGCTTATTTTATGTGTCCACTGTGGGTCAGTTTTTCCATTCCATATTCCTTGATTCTGCAGCCAGATTATAGAACTCACTAAGTTATAAATTACTTAGTTACAAGGATCTCATTTGTTATGTGGTACAGGTTTTAGCAAATAGTAGGCCATTATTACTCATATTTTTCATATATAAGAGATTTTATCATTAGAAAAAATCACAGAGGAAAAGGAAACAGTAAATAATATGAACATCTGAATATATGTGTGCTTGTGTATATATATATATATGTTAAAAACACAAGTAAAAAAGTAAAAATGAGCAAAATTGGATCATTTGTAGAGATGTGGGTGGACCTAGAAGCTATCACAAGGAGTGAAGTAAGTCAGAAAGAGAAAAACAAATATCACATACTAACCTAGTTAATATAAGAGGGTTATATTAAGAATGTTTCTCACAAAGAGTTGGACATGACTGAGCGACTAACACATGCACATACAAAACTTATAGTTGTGAATCTAGAAAAATGGTACAGATGAACTAATTGCAAGGCAGGACTAGAAATGCAAACTTAGAGAATGGACACGTGGTGGGGGGAGAAGGGGGAGTGGGAAGAACTGGGAGATAGGAGTGATGTATATACACTACTCTGTGTAAACTAGATAGCTAGTGGGGACCTGTTGTATACAGCAGGGATCTCAGCTCGGTGGTGCTCTGGAATGACAGAAAAGCGTGGGATGGGGGTAGGGCTGTGAGGGAGGTCTAAGAGGGAGGGGATATATGTATACATACAGCTGATTCACATTGTACAGGAAAAACTAACACAACCTTGTAAAGCAATTGTACTCCAATAAAATAATAGAATAAGAAAAAAGAAATAAAAGTTTGCATTGTCATGTCAGATTCACATGAAAGAGTCCTTACCCATTATGAAAGGTTTTCTGATAATTTTGGTGTAACAAGTAATCATGTACAGTGGAGGCAGGGAAGGAAGACTGAGACACCGAGGGCATGTTCTCTGGTCTTTTATTTTCTGCCCTGGGCATGAGCTCCCTGGCCCAGAATAACAAAAGAGATTTCTAGTGAGAGTCATCAGATGCCTCAAACACAATGAGAACATTTTGGTTATGAATCATACAGTTGTCACTTAAGCACATTTTCCAAGGAGAGTACCCTGTAAATATAAATATTCTAGGTTTGTTTTTGAAAAAGCAATACTAAACTGCAGGCAGTCTGCTAAAGGCATTCCATAGATAAAAGACTCTTCTGGTAACAATATAATTAGTCTATTTGCTAAGAGGTCCAATTATCAGCATGTTTTCAGGAAGATTAGCCTAGGTCATCTGCCTTTCTTCTCAAAATTTCCCACAGGTAAGGAGAGAAAAATGGGTCATGGTCCAGTTGCTTTAACTCTTTAAAACTTTGGTAAAATCAGAACATCAGAAATAAAAGTCTAAGGACTAATTTCATATGTGTAAGAAAATATGCTATAAAATAGACTAGTAAGTACATTTTATATAGTTTAATAAAATGTTCTAGAATCTAATAGCGGAGAAGGCAATGGCACCCCACTCCAGTACTCTTTCCTGGAAAATCCCATGGATGGAGGAGCCTGGTAGGCTGCAGCCCATGGGGTCACTGAGAGTCGAACATGACTGAGCGACTTCACTTTTACTTTTCACTTTCATGCATTTGAGAAGGAAATGGCAACCCACTCCAGTGTTCTTGCCTAGAGAATCCCAGGGACAGGGGAGCCTGGTGGACTGCCGTCTCTGGGGTCACACAGAGTCAGACGTGACTGATGTGACTTAGCAGCAGCAGCAGCAGCAAAATCTAATAGATATATGGGCAATTGGTACTGATAACAATTGTAATGTAAAAAAACAACTTAATTAAAGAACATATATTTTGCTTTACTAACATTATGAAAGCAGAAGTAACAATAAAATATTGACAAATTGATACTTATTATTTTCCCTTTGTCTATATAATGGTAAATTAATAAAAGGACTTTATAAATTAATTTACCAGCATGTTACAGTCCATGGGGTCACAAAGAGTTGGATATGACTGAACAACTGAGTACACACACACACGCACACACACACACACACACACACGAATGTTAAAGAACTATATGTACTTCTAGATGATCATATGTAATGATTGCTAATATACTTGTGAAATAAAATAGGTATGTGCATGCATGCATGTTCTGTCCAAATCTTTGCAACTCCATGGACGGTAGCCCACCAGGTTCTCTGTCCATGGGATTTTCCAGGCAAAAATACTGGAGTATTATTGACATTTCTTTCTCCAGGGGATCTTCCCTATGTAAGGAAGATCAAACCCATGTCTCTTGCATCTCCTGCAGTGGCAGATGGAATCTCTACCACTGTGCCACCTAAGTAACCCTAATACAGGCATAGGCAAAGCTATAAAGTAAGAGTATAACACTATAAATTATAAAAGTGAAAAGTTGTAATAGCCAAATAAACTGCAATATGAGAAGAGCTAAGTATGCCAAAAGGTAGCAACTCTATGTCAGCATGAAAAGCTAATTATCATGGATACCCTATGTGTAGATAGATTCAATGTCTCCATCTGCAGCTCTACTTCTAAGTTGTCTAACATATGAAAATTGATAAGAATTTCAAATTCCTTGTGACACATGATAAAAGTAATAGCAAATATTTTTAAAATTTTGCACAGCAGGTAATATGATTACCTAGAAGTAAAAATAAACCTAAATTTTAATGCAAAGAAATAGCCCTAGTTAGCATGTCTCAGGATTATACATATGTTAACTAGGACAAAACTGCTATGATCCTAAAATGATACAATATATAAGTAATGAATCAGTGAGTAAAAAGTCAAAATTAATTTAATCTTCAATAATATAAGTGGATTTCATCTCCAGAATTTGATTTAAGCATCATTGCTCTACAATAGCTTGCATTTGTTTTATTGTCTATAGAACTCCTCACTATAGTATAGACCCTGACCTTGGACCTCTTCCTTGTTGGATTGGCTTCAACTTAATGTTAAAAGATTAATGGTAGTTATTGGTGACTCCAAGGATTTTGTGACAATTTAAATTCAATAGTATTGAAATTTGTTTCATTTAAATGATTATAATTTTCAGAAAAAGTAAGAGAGTTGCAGAAAAACATCTATTTCTGCTTTATTGACTATGCCAAAGCCTTTGACTATGTGGATCACAATAAACTATGGAAAATTCTGAAAGAGATGGGAATACCAAACCACCTGATCTGCCTCTTGAGAAATTTGTATGCAGGTCAGGAAGCAACAGTTAGAACTGGACATGGAACAACAGACTGGTTCCAAATAGGAAAAGGAGTTCGTCAAGGCTGTATATTGTCACCCTGTTTATTTAACTTATATGCAGAGTACATCATGAGAAACGCTGGACTGGAAGAAACACAAGCTGGAATCAAGACTGCCGGGAGAAATATCAATAACCTCAGATATGCAGATGACACCACCCTTATGGCAGAAAGTGAAGAGGAACTCAAAAGCCTCTTGATGAAAGTGAAATTGGAGAGTGAAAAAGTTGGCTTAAAGCTCAACATTCAGAAAATGAAGATCGTAGCATCCGGTCCCGTCACTTCATGGGAAATAGATGGGGAAACAGTGGATACAGTGTCAGACTTTATTTTTCTGGGCTCCAAAATCACTGCAGATGGTGACTGCAGCCATGAAATTAAAAGACGCTTACTCCCTGGAAGGAAAGTTATGACGAACCCAGATAGCATATTCAAAAGCAGAGACATTACTTTGCCAACAAAGGTTCGTCTAGTCAAGGCTATGGTTTTTCCTGTGGTCATGTATGGATGTGAGAGTTGGACTGTGAAGAAGGCTGAGCACCGAAGAACTGATACCTTTGAACTGTGGTGTTGGAGAAGACTCTTGAGAGTCCCTTGGACTGCAAGGAGATCCAACCAGTCCATTCTGAAGGAGATCAGCCCTGGGATTTCTTTGGAAGGACTGATGCTAAAGCTGAAACTCCAGTACTTTGGCCACCTCATGTGAAGAGTTGACTCATTGGAAAAGACTCTGATGCTGGGAGGGATTGGGGGCAGGAGGAGAAGGGGACGACAGAGGATGAGATGGCTGGATGGCATCACTGACTCGATGGACGTGAGTCTGGGTGAACTCTGGGAGTTGGTGATGGACAGGGAGGCCCGGCATGCTGAGATTCATGGGGTCGCAAAGAGTCGGACATGAATGAGCTACTGATCTGATCTGATCTGATTACTATTAGAATATGTTTTACTTCAAAGCTTAAAAATAACTTTAAAGGCTTTCTTTTTCTCCATCTTGATACAGTTATGTCCAAGGATAGCAAGTAGACATAAACATAATATGTTTTATTGCTGAGTCTTCACATAGTCATCTGTATAATGGAACCCAAGTATAGAGCCTTTAAATTTCAAGTGCAAATGAGTTTATATACTGTGAATTATGAGAGCATTTCAGGGCACACAAAGGTCTTCAGAATATTTTGGTTCATGTGTAATTGCTGTAAACCTTTGATATAAACCATTTAGCTTTTACTTTATTACTCTCCCACATGCTTGAAAGGTGGAAAACTATAAATTATATCCCAACACTAGGAGCAGAGCTACACCAACCTAAATTATTACAGTACAATAAGAACTGTGACATCACAGTCTCAGAATTTAAAAAAGGAGAAAGCTTTCAGTATATTGAGAAACCTAATTTAAAAGCTATTCTAATATTAACCCATTTAAATTGTTTCTTTTCAGTGTAATTATTCAGGGGCTGCTCATATTCCTTCCCTGTTTCAGGAGGGGAGGAGGGGGTTTTACATTGATGTTATCAATAAAATATGTATAGTGGCAGAACACAGTCTTGTAGAACTGAAATCGACAACTAGATTTTCAAGTTGTCAAGACAGGATCACTTATTGAGATCAGTTCAGTTCAGTAGAGAAGTCATGTCCGAATCTGTGACCCCATGGATTGCAGCACGCCAGGCTTCTCTGTCTATCACAAACTCCCAAAGCTTGCTCAAACTCATGTCCATTGAGTCAGTGATGCCATCAAACCATCTCATCTTCATTCGTCCCCTTCTCGTCCTCAGTTCAGTTAGTTGCTCAGTTGTGTCTGACTCTTTGCAACCCCATGCAATGCAGCATGCCAGGCTTCCCTGTCCATCACCACCTCCCAGAGTTTACTCAAACTCCGGGAGTTGGTGATGCCATCGATGTCCATAGAGTTGGTGATGCCATCCAAACATCTCATCCTCTGTCATTCCCTTCTCCTCCTGCCTTCAATCTTTCCCAGCATCAGGGTCTTTTCCTATGAGTCAGTTTTTTGCATCAGATGGCCAAAGTACTGGAGCTTCAGCTTCAGCATCAGTCCTTCCAATGAATATTTAGGACTGATTTCCTTTAGGATGGACTGGTTGGATCTCCTTGCAGTTACTCTCAAGAGTCTTCTCCAACACCACAGTTTGAAAGCATCAATTCTTCTGCTCTCAGCTTTCTTTATAGTCCAACTCTCACATCCATACATGACTACTGGAAAAACTATAGCTTTGACTAGACGGACTTTTGTCGACAAAGTAATGTCTCTGCTTTTTAATATGCTGTCTTGGTTGGTCATAGCTTTTCTTCCAAGGAGCAAGTGTCTTTTAATTTCATGGCTGCAGTCACCATCTGCAGTGATTTTGGAGCCCAAGAAAATAAAGTCTGTCACTGTTTCCCAATCTTTTTGCCATGTAGTGATGAGATTGGATGCCATGATCTTAGGATTTTTGAATGCCGAGTTTTAAGACAGCTTTTCACTCTCTTCTTTTACTTTCTTCAAGAGGCTGTTTAGTTCCTCTTTGCTTTCTGCCATAAGGGTGGTGTCATTTGCATATCTGAGTTTATTGATATATCTGCCTGCAATCTTGAATCCAGCTTGTGCTTCATCCAGCCTGGCATTTCACCTGATGTGATCTGCATATATGTTAAATATGCAAGGTGACAATATACAGCCTTGATATACTCTGTTCCCAATTTGGAACCAGTCCATTGTTCCATGTCTAATTCTAATTATTGTTTCTTGACCTGCATACAGGTTTCTCAGGGGGCTGGTAAGGTAGTCTGTATTTCCTATCTTTTGGAGAGTTTTCCACAGTTTGTTGTGATCCACACAGTCAGAGGATTTAGCATAGACAAGGAAGCAGAAGTAGATGTTTTTCTGGAACTCTGTTGCTTTTTTGATGATCCAGTGGATGTTGGCAATTTGATGTCTGGTTCCTCTGCCTTTCCTAAATCCAGCTTGAACATCTGGAAGTTCTCGGTTAACATAATGTTGAAGCCTGTCTTAAAGAATTTTGAGCAGTACTTTGCTAGTCTGTGAGATGAGTGCAATTATGCAGTAGATTGAACATTCTTTGAAATGTTGGAATAAAACTGACATTTTCCAGTCCTGTGGCCACTGCTGAGTTTTCCAAATTTGCTGGCATATTGCATGCAGCACTTTCACAGTATCATCTTTTAGGATTTGAAATAGCTTAACTGGAATTCCATCATCTCCACTAGCTTTGTTCGTAGTGATGCTTCCTAAGGCCCATTTGACTTCTCATTCCAGAACGTCTGGCTCTAGGTGAATGATCACCCCATGGTGGTTATCTGGGTCATTAAGATCTCTTTGTACAGTTCTGTGTATTCTTGCTACCTCTTCTTAATATCTTCTGCTTCTGTTAGGTCCATACCATTTCTGTCCTTTATTGTGCCCATGTTTGCATGCCATATTCCCTTGATATCTCTAATTTTCTTGAAGAGATCTCTAGTCTTTCTCACTCTATTGTTTTCCTTACTTCTTTGCACTGATCACTTAGAAAGGCTTTCTTATCTGTCCTTGCTATTCTTTGGGACTCTGCATTCAGATGGATATATCTTTCCTTTTCTCCTTTGCCTTTCATTTTTCTTCTTTTCTCAGTTATTTGCAAGGCCTCCTCTGACAACCATTTTACCTTTTTGCATTTATTTTTCTTGGGGATGGTTTTGATCACCACCTCCTATACAATGTTACAAAACTCCAACAAAACATGGTCCACTGGAGAAGGGAATGGCAAATCACTTCAGTATTCTCGCCCTGAGAACCCCATGAACAGTATGAAAAGGCAAAGATATGACACTGAAAGATGAACTCCCCAGGTTGGTAGATGCCCAATATGCTACCGGAGAAGAGTGGAGAAATAGTTCCAGAGAGACTGAAGAGTCTGAGCCAAAGTGAACACAATGCCCAGTTGAGTATGTGACTGGTGATGAAAGTAAACTCTAATGCAGTAAAGAACAATATTGCATAGGAACCTGGAATGTTAGGTCCATGAATCAAGGTAAATTGAAAGTGGTCAAACAGAAGATGGCAATAGTGACCATCGACATTTTAGGAATCAGTGAACTAAAATGGACCAGAGTAGGTGAACTTAATTCAGATGACCATTATATCTACTACTGTGGGCAAGAATACCTTAGAAGAAATGGAGTAGCCCTCATAGTCAACAAAAGAGCCCCAAATAAAGTACTTAAGTGCAATCTCAAAAATGACAGAATGATCTCTGTTCATTTCCAAGGCAAACTTAATGAGATAGAAGACCAAATTTTAATATCACAAATATGCACTCTATTTTCACTATAAAACATTTCTTACTACCCACTTGGTGGCATTTCTTAGCTTTTGTTTCATTGTTAAGCATATTAAAATTCACTTTTTTTTCTCATTACTAGAATATAGCTAAATTGACTCAAGGAATGTATTGTACTTTCTGATCAAAGAAGAAAATGATGCCAGGCTATAACAAGCAATTTAATTTTAATGGTTTTATCCATGCCCAAGGTCATAACAAAGTTTAAATTAAAAAGGTAAAATAAAACTACAGCAAAACACTAATGATAATGCCCTAAATATGGCCAGGGCCAAATAACATTTGTCAGAGAGTACTTTCAATGCATCCCAGTGTTAATTTTTAAAATTTTGCTTTAGAATAGTAACTTAGCTTAAATAAGGTATAGAAAATTAAATATTACAGACATACAAAAAATGCATGAGTCTTTGCCCCTGAATAAGTAAGCTAAGATGTTCATGGAATTTAAATCTCTAACTTAGAACTGTTTAAGTGGATTTTAGTAAATACTGTGTTGTTATTGTTATTTTCTAACTAAGGAGATAAAAATTTGGTACTTTGTTTTACTCAATTTTTGCTGCATTAAAAAAAAATTTATATCACCTAGGGTGTGGGAGTACTTAAATACTCAATTTGGTCTACTGTTTGAGTAATGATTGGGCTTCCCTGGTAGCTCAGCTGGTAAAGAATCTGCCTGCAATGCAGGAGACCAGGAAGGTCAGGAAGGTCAGGAAGATTCCCTGGAGAAGGGAATGGCTACCCACTCCAGTATTCATGGACTTAGTCAACATTTGAGATGTTATAGTAAATGTTTTATTTATTAATAAATATTTAAAGAGCTAGAAAAATATTTCAAAATAACATCTATTTTAAATTATGATGCCTTTAGAGTTTGTGCTTTTTGTTGTTTTAATCTAAACATATTTCATGTTAAGTGAAATAAATATCCTAGATTAAAACTTCTTTTAAGATAAACTAAGACCATTTCTGCTTAATAGATATGCTATGCCCAGTTATATACTTGATTTTTCAAGAACTATTTTAATTCTTTCATGTTAATAGGCACTGAGCAATAGAAAAGCTTTCAAAGTACTTTTGGTTCAATAATGATTTTACACATTGACCCTAGTATTCCACTGATAAATGGTAAAAGCAACTAATAAAATATGGAGAATAATAGGAGAAGACTCAAAAAATTATTAGCTAATGTCTCTTAATTCCTTTATTATTTTAACATCCACTGATATTATATGCCAATCTTTTACTAGCTCACTATTTATTAACATCTACTGATTTTAGTTGAACCAAGGGCTTGTTCTTGGTTGCCCTTGTGGGAAAATGTAGGTATAATTCTTTTGCCTCCTTATTTAACAGTAAATTTATATATTTATGGGGAAAACGGGATAAAATTAGCCATGACCATAGTCCATTGACATGAGAAAATTAGACCACTGCACAAAGTCAGAAAATGTTCAGAGAGTTATTTCATTGAACAGGATTAATAAGGTTTGATTCAGTGTTAAAATTTAAAAGCTGGTAAGAGTTCTTTTCTTTTATTGAGCCTAATAAATTCCAGTTGAATATTATACTGTTAGAATATCAGTAACACTGCAACAGATGAGTCAAAATCAGAATTGGCAATCCTTAAAGATTCAGTTCCTAATTTCCTTTACAGTTTTATCAAGCCCCCAGATTCCCAAACAAAATTGGGACAGTGAAAATATCCTAAAATAGTTATACATAAAAATTAAATTTAAAGTTCTGGAAAAAAGACATATAATTCCCTGAAAATGTTGATAGACCACAAAACAAATTGGCAATGTACAAAAACAACCCTGAAAAAAATACATTAAGTGGGATTCACGATTTTCCAGCAAATCATTGTTTTAATTTACGGATCATTTTCAGATTGGCTAACTTGATATACCATATCATCTGGCAGTATACAAGTATTTTATAACATTTTCAAAAGTTTGTACTTCAAAGTTTTTTCCTTTTTGTATTATTTTCCTCTTGCTGCATAACACAAAAATAGAAGCTTAAAACAAGAGCCATTTATGAGCTCACTGTTCTGAGTTTCAGAAGTCTAGCACAGGTTGACTGTATCCTCCGCTCAGGGTCTCCTCAACGGTGACACCCGAAGGTGTCAGGGGACAACAATCCTGTTTCTCTGGAAGCTATGGTGAAGACTTACCAATGGGATTATTCAGGTTGTTGGCAGACTTCATTTCCTGCTGGTTGTAGGACTGAGGTAGCTGTTTCTTTGTTAGCTGTTAGCTGAGGTCATTCTCAGTAACTAGAGGATGCTTTTAAGTCCTTGCCGTATGGCCTCCTGTATCTTCAAAGCCAAAAATGGAAACTCTCCTTCTGGTAAAGCCTCCTCATACTTTTAATCCCTAACTTCTTCCTCAGTGACCAACTAGAGAAAATTCTCTGCTTATAAAGGGGTCATCTGATTAGATTAAATATGCCCTAGAATATGTCCCAGAGAAGGCAATGGCATCCCACTCCAGTACTCTTGCCTGGAAAATCCCATGGATGGAGGAGCCTGGTAGGCTGCAGTCCATGGGGTCACTAAGAGTCGGACACGACTGAGCAACTTTACTTTCACTTTTCACTTTCATGCATTGGAGAAGGAAATGGCAACCCACTCCAGTATTCTTGCCTGGAGAATCCCAGGGACGGGGGAGCCTGGTGGGCTGCCGTCTATAGGGTCGCACAGAGTCAGACACGACTGACGTGACTTAGCAGCAGCAGCAGCAGAATATCTCCGTTTCTTAAAGTCTACTCTGCAATAGGTCTTCCCTGCAGCTCAAATGGTAAAGAATCTGCCTGCAAGGCAGGAGACCCTAGTTCGATCCCTGGGTCAGGAAGAATCCTCAGGAGAAAGGATAGGCATTCCACCCCAGTATTCTTGCCTGGAGAAGCCCATGGGCAGAGGAGCCTGGCGGGCTACAGTCCATGGGATAGCAGAGTCAGACTCAACTGATCGACTAACACTACTGCTACTATTCTGCAATATACAATAACCTAATCACGGGAATAAAGTCCATCATATTCATTCTTCAGGGATTGAGAAGATTGCATGGCTAGTGGGCAGAAATCTTAGGGGACATCTTAGAATTCTGCTGACTACAGATTGTCATTGGTTATTTTCCTATTGGTAATCATCCAAATGGTAGCAAAATATATATCATACTGCTGCTACTGCTGCTAAGTTGCTTCAGTCGTGTCCGACTCTGTGCGACCCCATAGACGGGAGCCCACTAGGCTCCTCTGTCCCTGGGATTCTCCAGGCAAGAATACTGGAGTGGGTTGACATTTCCTTCTCCAAAGCATGAAAGTGAAAAGTGAAAGTAAAGTTGCTCAGTCGTGCCTGACTCTTAGCGACCCTATGGACTGAAGCCTACCAGGCTCTTCCATCCATAGGATTTTCCAGGCAAGAGTACTGGAGTGTGGGGTGCCATTGCCTTCTCTGAATATACATCATAGAGAAGCGAAAACTTTTCAGATAAAATGAATTAAAACAATTCCTAAATTGTTGTCTTTTGGGGTGTATGCCTGTGTGCTTGCCTGTGTGTGTCTACATGCTTGAGTTTCATTCTACTTTTTAAAAATTTTTTTTGTGCTACAGCCAAAGGAGCATACTACAACTAACATATCAGAGAGTAGGGACTTACAGGAAAGACTTTAGTTATCTTTTTTACACCAGCTACCAGAGGTAATGAATGGTTTACCCTAACACATATAGAAACTTATTTCACAGTTAGCACACTCACTAATTAGTACAGCTCATCCAGAGGAGAGTAAAAAATTTGGCTTAAAGCTCAACATTCAGAAAACAAAGATCATGGCATCTGGTCCCATCACTTCATGGGAAATAGATGGGGAAACAGTGGAAACAGTGGCAGAGTTTATTTCTGGGGACTCCAAAATCACTGCAGATGGTGACTGCAGCCATGAAATTAAAAGATGCATATTCCTCGAAAGGAAAGTTGTGACCAACCTAGATAGCATAATAAAAAGCAGAGATATTACTTTGCCAGCAAAGTCCATTTAGTCAAGGCTATGGTTTTTCCAGTGGTCATGTATGGATGTGAGAGTTGGACTGTGAAGAAGGCTGAGTGCCAAAGAATTGATGCTTTTGAACTGTAGTGTTGGAGAAGACTCTTAAGAGTTCCTTGGACTGCAAGGAGATCCAACCAGTCCATCCTAAGGGATATCAGTCCTGGGTGTTCATTGGAAGGACTAATGCTGAAGCTGTAACTCCAATACGTTGGCCACCTCATGTGAAGAGTGGACTCATTGGAAAAGACCCTGATGCTGGGAGGGATTGGGGTCAGGAGGAGAAGGGGATGACAGAGGATGAGATGGCTGGATGGCATCACCGACTCAATGGACATAAGTTTGAGTGAACTCTGGGAGTTGGTGATGGACCGGGAGGCCTGGAGTGCTGTGGTTCATGGGGTTGCAATGAGTCAGACACGATTGAGCGACTGAACTGAATTGATGAAATTCTGCAAAATCTTCTAAGAAGATTCTCATTTGAAATATGATTAAATGTAAATCTAAAACTTTAAGTCATAAAGTCAAATATCTTAATGTGCTCATGTTTACATAAAATAAAATTCCCCACTGGTCATTAAGTGTGACATTGCTTATGAATCAGAATTGGTGTTCATTCTCTACAAATAATTCAAGGGATGTTGGAGAGCAAGTTAAAACTTAATTATCAAAGCCCTTGCTCTTGCTCATAATTTTAAAAAAGCAACCTTATTGCAGAATAACCTATTTTATAAAATATGTAGTATGTATAGGATAAAAGACTAATCATATTTTCTACCTATGGGGCATTACTGAATCTTCCTATCATTCAGTGAGTTTTTTCTGATTTTGTATATTAAGCTGTCTATGTGTGTTTGTGTGTGTGTGTGTGTGTGTGTGTGTGTGTGTGTAAAACAACATAATACATAGATTGTGAATTTATCAATGATTTAAAATATCATCTAGTGCAACCTAATCTTTTTGTCCTACGTCACTATATAATTTCACAAGTCGATGAACACTATCGAGTGCAATGCCAAAATTTCACAAGTGAAAATCCAGGAATAATACTACAGAATTAAATGATTAAAGAACATGGTGGCTCCTTCTACACTATAACCCATGTTTCCATCTTCCATAATTCTGATCTTCTTCCTTTTTTAAACCTATTAAAATATATACAAATATTTCTTAATATTCACAATGTAATATACGTCTATAAAGTATGGATGTTTAGTGATCTCGTACATGTTAGCATAGGAAACACCATGAAATAAGAGAAGAGTGTACCAATTTCTCATCTCATTCTTTTTCAGTTCTTTGAATCTGCCCATTTTGGCTCCTGGGCACATACATTTATTCCATGTGTCACAAATAAAAATGGGCACATTGCAATTAATTATCAGTAAACTCAGTTACTTCTTTGTCATTTCTATTTTAATCCTTTAAATATGAATCAAGTTAGTGGACAAAAGATTTCAAACACATGATATGAGAAATAGATTCAGATGTGGACGAGTGGCATAAATTTGGTTTTGCTTGTTGGCATATTTGCTATTATTCAGTCACTCAGTCATGTCCGACTCTCTGTGACCCCATGGACTGCAGCATGCCAGGCTTCCCTGTCTTTCACCATCTCCCAGAGCTTGCTCAAACTGATGTCCATTGAGTCAGTGATGGCATCCAACCATCTCATCTTCTGTCATCCCCTTCTCCTCCTGCCTTCAATCTTTTCCCAGAATCAGGGTACTTTCAAATGAATTGGTTCTTCACATGAAGTGGCCCAAGTATTGGAGCTTCAGTTTCAGCTTTAGCATCAGTCCTTCCAATGAATATTCAGGACTGATTACTTTAGGATTTACTGGTTGATCTCCTTGCAGTCCAAGGGACTCTCAAGAGTCTTTTCCAACACCACACAAAGGCATAAATTCTTCAGCACTCTGCCTTCTTTAGGGTCCAAATCACATCCATACATGACTACTGGAAAAACCATAGCTCTGACCAGATGGACCCCTGTGGGCAAAATAATGTCTCTACTTTTTAACATGCTGTCTAGGTTGACACTTTATCCTTGTCTTTCAAGGAGGAAGTGTCTTTTAATTTCATGGCTGCAATCACTATCTGCAGTGATTTTGGAATCCAAGAAAATAAAGTCTGTCACTGTTTCCATTGTTTCCCCATCTATTTGCCATGAAGTGATGGGAATGGATGCCATGATCTTCATTTTTTGAATGCTGAGTTTTAAGCCAGCTTTTTCACTTTCTCTTTCACATATATCAAGAGGCTCTTTGGTTCCTCTTCACTTTCTACCTAAGGGTGGTGTCATCTTGCATATCTGAAGTTATTGATATTTCTCCCGGCAATCTTGATTCCAACTTGTGCTTCATCCACTCTGGTATTTTGCATGACTTACTCTGCATATAAGTTAAATAAGCGGGGTGACGATATACAGCCTTGACACACTCCTTTCCCGATTTGGAACTAGTCTGTTGTTCCATGTCCATTTCTAACTTTTGCTTCTTGACCTGAATACAGATTTCTCAGGAAGCAGGTAAGGTGGTCTGGTATTGCCATCTCTTCAAGAGTATTCCACTGTTTTTATTTATTATTATTATTTTTTTGTGTGATCCACACAGTCAAAGGCTTTGGCATAGTCAATAAGGCAGAAGTAGATGTTTTTCAGGAATTCTCTTGCTTTTTCTATGATTCAATGGATGTTGATGATTTAATATCTCGTTCCTCTGCCTTTTCTAAATCCAGCTTGAACATCTGGAAGTTCTTGGTTAATGTACTGTTGAAGCCTGGCTTGGAGAAGTTTGAGCATTACCTCACTAGCATGTGAGATGAGTGCAATTGTGTGGTAGTTTGAACATTCTCTGGCATTGCTCTTCTTTGGGACTGGAATGAAAATTGACCTTTTCCAGTCCTGTGGCCACTGCTGAGTTTTCCAAATTTGCTGGTGTATTGAGTGCAGCACTTTCATAGCATCATCTTTTAGGATTTGAAATAGCTCAACTGGAATTCCATCACCTCCATTAGCTTTGTTCATAGTGATGCTTCCTAAGGCCTATTTGACTTAACACTCCAGGATGTCTGGCTCTAAGTGACTGTTCACACCATCATGGTTATCTGGATCATTAAGATCTTTTTTGTATAGTTCTTCTGTGTATTCTTGTCACCTCTTCTTAATATTGTCTGCTTCTGTTAGGTCCATACCGTTTATGTCCTTTACTGAATTACTGAAAGGCATATTCTGTTACCACATGACTTTCTGTAATTTTGTACTCCACTGTTCTTTATACCCTATAAATACTCTCTTTAGTGTTGGGAAGCAGTGTGAATATCTTTGTTTCTGCATAGTCAGGGCTTTCTGAGCAAAATTTTTAAAGACCTAAATTAAATAACAAGCCTTTAAAGTTAAAGGGTAATTGAATAAATAGATAAGTCCAGAGTTTTATAGAGATTTATTTCTACAATTATGTGTCTACATTCCAAAGGGCTCTAAACTAGTGACTTTCAATTTCTCTTCTTGGAGAATCTTCTTTTTTTTAAGAAAAATCGGGAGGAGAGGCTGGCAGGTGTGTACCAATTACTATATAAGATCTCAAATTAATAATTTTGAGATTTCTCTGCTCTGGTACAGACTGCATTGGCATAACCATTTGGCTCCTATCACATTGCCCTGAAGGAGAAGAATGTGGACTAGAAAACCTCTGCAGTTATTACTTTTAAGCTTGCCTCTGATTCAGAAAACTTATGTTTGCCTTCTGGATCAAATAAATAAATATAGCATTAAAATATATCACATTTTTGAATGTTAACTGAATATTATTATTTTCCACTCATTAGCACTGTAGACTAAAAGCTAATAAGGAAAGTAAGTGTAAAGAAAAGTTTAATGAAATATTTTGATAAATTTCATAAAATAAGCAAGGTCTGGTAGTGAAAATCAGGAGGTGAGAAATAGACAATGCTTTTCTGCACTCTCGTATAATATTAAATGAATATCTCATATCAAATATCATATTATATTATAAATCAATTTTTCTTGACTTCCCTTACTTATTGGCTTGTGAGATTTTTGAGCATGAGGAATAACCCTATTCATCTGTTTATACCCAGTAAATAGTGTTTGGAATTTAATGAATATCCCTAATACTTATAAATTTGGAAACAGTCTATTTTTCCATGTCCAGTTCTAACTGCTGCTTCTTGACCATATTTCTCAGGAGGTAGGTCAGGTGGCCTGGTATTCCTATCTCTTTAAGAATTTTCCACAGTTTACTGTGATCTCCACATTCAAAGGCTTTAATGTTGTCAACAAAGAGAAAGTAGATGTTTGTTGTTTTTTTTTTCCCCTGGAATTCTCTTGCCTTTTCTATGATCCAATGGATGTTAGCAATTTGATCTCTGATTCCTCTGCCTTTTCTAAATCCAGCTTGAACATCTGGAAGTTCATGGTTCACTTACTGTTGAAGCCTAACTTGGAGAACTTTGAGCATTACTTTGCTAGCATATGTGATAAGTACAAGTGTGCAGTATTAGAACATACTTTGGCATTGTCTTTCTTTTGGATTAGAATGAAAACTGACCTTTTCCAGTCCTGTGGCCGCTGCTGAGTTTTCCAAATTTGCTGGCATATTGAGTGCAACACTTTAACAGCATCATCATTTAGAATTTGAAGTAGCTGAACTGAAATTCCACCACCTCCACTAGCTTTGTTTGTAGTGATGCCTCCTAAGGTTCTCTTGATCAGGAAAGTAGTATGTCAAGGCTGTATATAGTCACCCTGCTTATTTAACTTATATGCAGAATACATCATGAGAAATGCCAGGCTGGATGAAGCACAAGCTGGAATCAAGATTGCCAGGAGAAATATCAATAGCCTCAGATATGCAGATGACACCACCCTTATGGCAGAAAATGAAGAACTAAAGAGCTTCTTGATGAAAGTGAAAGATTAAAGTGAAAAACTTGGCTTAGAACTAAACATTCAGAAAACTAAGATCATGGAATCTGGTCCCATCACTTCATGGCAAATAGATGGGGAATAATGGAAACAATGACAGACTTTATTTTCTTGTGTTCCAAAATCACTGCAGATGGTGACTACAGCCATGAAATTAAAAGACACTTGCTCTTTAGAAGAAAAGTTATGATCAACCTAGACAGCATATTAAAAAGCAGAGACATTACTTTACCACAAAGGTCAAAGCTATGGTTTTTCCAGTAGTCATGTATGGATGTGAGAGTTGGATTATAAAGAAAGCTGAGTACTGAAGAATTGGTGCTTTTGAACTGTGGTGTTGAAGAAGACTCTTGAGAGTTCCTTGGGCTGCAAAGAGATCCACCCAGTTCACCCTAAAGGAAATCAGTCCTGAATATTCATTGGAAGGGCTGGTGCTGAAGCTGAAACTCCAATATTTTGGTCACCTGATGTGAAGAATTGACTCATTGGAAAAGACCCTGATGCTGGGAAAGATTGAAGGCAGGAGGAGAAGGAGATGACAGAGGATGATATGTTGGATGGCTTCACCGACTCGATGGACATGAATTTGAGTAAGCTCCAGGAGTTGGTGATGGACGGGGAAGCCTAGTGTACTGCAGTCCACGAGGTCAAAAAAAGTTGGACACGACTGAGGGCCTGAACTGAATCGAACTGAATATTGATAAATTAATGGATAATTTCACTGTTCTGATTCAGAATTACTAATCTCAAGGAAATAAGTGTTTGCAAGTTTATTTCCTACTCATTTAACTGAAATGACTTAGCAGCAGCAGCAGCATTTAACTACATCATCTCATAGGGTTGTTGAAAATTTGAAAAATGAAATATCTCCTGACTTTAGAAAAGATTTTTTACCAATGACAATACGTGTCATTTCTTTCAATGAGACTGGATGGATATTTAATTTCAAAGTCTAGAATTCAAAATTCCATGAAGAGAATTCTAACATTCAAATTAAAATAAAGGTATCTTCAATGGAAAATGAATCCCATCTGTTTTAGACACTCCTATGACACAGGAGTTGGTGATGGACAGGGAGGCCTGGCGTGCTGCGATTCATGGGGTCGCAAAGAGTCGGACACGACTGAGCGACTGATCTGATCTGATCTGATCTGATGACACAATTAGAGGTCTTTCTTGCATATAAAACATTTTTATGAAGTAAATATGGACAATATCAAAATAGTGGCATTTTGTATGACCTTGAAATAAAATTATACTTTTGATCCCTGTTTTCCTCTTGATAATTTATGCTATGTTTTTCAAATATAACATGACTGTTCTCACTATGCATGTAGGAAATAGGAACCAATTTTCATACATAATTGTCAAAATAAGTCATTTGTAACCACTTAGCTACTTCAATATGTTAAATCTGTGTTATCTTCTTTCTATGAGCAATACTGGACTTTTTTTTTTCCATTTTCATTTTCACACACATACCAAAACCTGCTTGGTTGGAGTTATTCTCTTTCAATTTCATTTTCGGTTTCATAATCCTGGTTCTATTCAAGGAGAGTAGTCAGTATGTTGTGATTTATGGTCCAGTCCAACCCTCTCTCAGAAGAGTTCTACCTGATTTGCTCATGTGTACACTGCCTGTTCGGAGAAGGCAATGGCACCCCGCTCCAGTACTCTTGCCTGGAAAATCCCATGGACGGAGGAGCCTGGTGGGCTGCAGTCCATGGGGTCGCTACCAGTCTGACACGACTGAGCGACTTCACTTTCACTTTTCACTTTCATGCATTGGAGAAGGAAATGGCAACCCACTCCAGTGTTCTTGCCTGGAGAATCCCAGGGATGGCGGAGCCTCGTGGGCTGCCGTCTCTGGGGTCGCACAGAGTCCGACACGACTGAAGCGACATAGCAGCAGCAGCAGCAGCACACTGCCTGTTAAGTCATGGTTTGTAATAGGCTGTAAGGGTTGTTTCCTTACTCAAGTGTAACTCTTGTTTTCTAGGTACTGCATTTCAAGACACGTCTTTAGATTTCTGGTTTTATTTATGAAATAGTCACATCTGTGCCTATTCTGTATTATTTACGCTGCATTTGTGGACAGTAGAGAGCTATTTAAATTCCTTAAGATGAATAATTTTATTATTCCTGATATCAAATAATTATCTTAATTCATTCTGTTTATTAACCTTTCATCATATCAAATTAAAGTCTTATTAAAGCCTTGTAAGATTATAGATAAAATCATGAAAATGTAAGAGCATTTTCTTGTTTCACTGTATTTTGAAGAAATAAATTGGATGATATAAATGCCAAGTGATAAAAAGGCATAAATATACACATAAATTATTCAAATGATACTTTCTTTTTCATACTATAGATGAGGTTCTCTTGTTATATGTATAGTCAGATTGTTTATTTGTATACGGTTCTCCCCAAACAAAACAAGGTCAGTTTGTAAGAGTAACATATAATTGCATATGTACTGAGACTAATGGAAGCAATAAATTAAAATATTTTATAAATACTAATGGTAGAAATTTGTTGTTACTTAGTCTCTAAGTCGTGTCAGACTCCTGTGGTGCTGTGGACTGTGGCCCGACAGGCTCCTCTCTCTGTCAATAGGATTTCCCAGGCAAGAATACTGGAGTGGGTTGCTGTTTCCTTCTCCAGGATATCTTACTGACCCAGGAATCAAACCCCTATCTCAGGCATTTGCAGGCAGATTCTTTACCCCTGAGCCACCAGGGATTGTCTCGCTAAAAGCGAAAACCACTATTGGATGGCTATATTATACTATTGGGCTTCCTTGATGGCTCAGATAGTAAAGAATCTGCCTGCAATGCCGTCACCTGGGTCAATCCCTGGGTTGGCTAGATCCTCTGGATAAGGGAATGGCAACCCATTCCACTACTCTTGCCTGGAGAACTTCATGGACAGAAGAGCCAGGCAGGCTATAGTCCGTGGGATTTCGAAGAGTCAGACACAACAAGCAATGGACACACACACACATATATGCGCGCACGCACGCACGCACATACACACACACACTATACTTGTATTGAAATCCATTTATTTACTGTTTTCTTTTGGAGAAACTACTTCTCTGTGCTTCATAGAGTTAAAATAACACCTTCTCATAAAGAAGAATGAAGTAATAAGATTTTTCTGTAATTTGCATTCAAGTCAAATCTAAAATTAATTGGAAAACATCAATTGCTTTTACATCACTTGAAACAAAACAAATGCTCCCATTTAAATTTTAAAACAATTTAAAATGGTAAGATGCATTTCAATGAGGGAGATACGATCATTTCTTGAAGAAATCTTTCACAAATAATATGAAAATTACTGATTATGCAAAAATATAAAATGGAGAGGACATCACAACACAAGCTAAATATCATAATATAATAAATTTGTATTCTTAATAAGATTTACCTGATTCTGATATATAAACAATAAAAATATAATTATCTTAGTAAAACAAGATTTATTTTTTTGTTTTATAGAGATCTCATATGCTGCTTTAGGATAAGACATTTTAGTGAAATTCAGAAAACTTAAAATTTATGGGAATAATACTTAATAGATTTGAGACTTTTTTTTTTACTTTTTTATTATTATTATTTTTACTTTACAATATTATATTGGTTTTGCCATACATCAACATGCATCCACCACGGGTGTACACGTGTTCCCCATCCTGAAACCCCCTCCCACCTCCCTCCCCATACCATCCTTCTGGGTCATCCCAGTGCACCAGCCCCAAGCTTCCTGTATCCTGCATCGAACCTGGACTGGCGATTCATTTCTTATATGATATTATACATGTTTTAATGCCATTCTCCCAAATCATCCCCCCCCACACAGAGTCCAAAAGACTGTTCTATTCTATACATGTCTCTTTTGCTGTCTTGCATATAAGGTTGTCGTTACCATCTTTCTAAATTCCATGTATATGTGTTAGTATACTGTATTGGTGTTTTTCTTTCTGGCTTACTTCACTCTGTATAAATAGAACTGCCATACGACCCAGCAATCTCACTACTGGGTATACACACTGAGGAAACCAGAATTGAAAGAGACACGTGTACCCCAATGTTCATCACAGCACTGTTTATAATAGCCAGGACATGGAAGGAACCTAGATGTCCATCAGCAGATGAATGGATAAGAAAGCTGTGGTACATATACACAATGGAGTATTACTCAGCCATTAAAAAGAATACATTTGAATCAGTTCTAATGAGGTGGATGAAACTGGAGCCTATTATACAGAGTGAAATAAGCCAGAAAGAAAAACACCAATACAGATTTGAGACTTTTGGGAAAAGATCTGTGAAATCAGGAGTGGAAGAAGGTAAATTAAGCTCAATCTGCTTCATAAATTGAGTGATAATGTGCAATGCTTTTTATAATGGAGAAAAAAATAACCATTACTTTCCTTTAAAATTGCAATTTTCATTTTAGTTTTTATCTTATTATAAAGTTCCTCAGTAGCTTTAACCTCAGAATGCTCCATTTCTGTTTGTCTCTCATTTAATTGACCAGGTTCTTAGTCATATGGCCTTGGATAACTGCTTGGGCAGGGAAGGATAGTCCTCAGAATAATCAAGGAAAAACATCACAAGGAAAATTTAGTGAATACATAATATTATATCTGTCTCATGTATCCTTTCATCCCCTAACTGTCTATATATCACACTGTGTTATATAATGTATTAATTTACAAGTTGGTTAATGTCTTCACTAGACATTGTAGTTCAAGAGTAAGGATTATTTTTTCCCCTCTGAAGCCTCAGTACTGAATATAATGCTTGGTTCTCAGTAAACACTATAAATGCTTATTGAATTTATAGAATTTACTGAATGAGAGAATGATAAATGAATGTTATTTTTCCATAGTAATTTTCTCTGCATTATAATTCTGTAATACAGTATTAGCACAGTTCACTGAATATTACAGTATCAAAGTGGCCTTTTAGGACTTTTGTTTCCACCAGTATTGTGGATTAAACCTCCAAGGGGGTTTTCCCTTCCTGGTAGCTAACTCCTCATGTGGTAACAGAAAATACTAAAAGTAAAGGGAGCTATAGAGAGAAGTATGAGCTTGAAACTGAGTGATGAGTAGAGAAAACACAAAGTGTAGGATTTGTAGACTGCTGCTGCTGCTGCTGCTAAGTTGCTTTAGTTGTGTCCGACTCTGTGTGACCCCATAGATAGCAGCCCATCAGGCTCCCCCGTCCCTGGGATTCTCCAGGCAAGAACATTGGAGTGGGTTGCCATTTCCTTCTCCAATGCATGAAAGTGAAAAGTGAAAGTGAATTTGCTCAGTCCTGTCCGACTCTTAGCGACCCCATGGACTGCAGCCTACCAGACTCCTCCGTCCATGGGATTTTCCAGGCAAGAGTACTGGAGTGGGGTGCCATCGCCTTCTCCAAGATTTGTAGACAGGAACAAATAAATATCAGTATTGCTTCTGGGATAGTGTACTTTTTCCAGAATACTAAGAGACACCCTGAAACTGGGCCTCTCACGCAAAACTGAAGACTTGGAGTGAGAGGGTTGTGGTTCCATGTCTGAAGCCTTTAGGCTCTGAGACTATCAAAGTTAATAACTCTCTACAGGGAAGCATCTTTCCAGCCAGCACCCAGAGTTTCAAATAATATCATGAACCAAGTATGACTCGTAATCCAATAACACTAGAGAAATAATGAATAAGCCACCCTCACTGGGAATTAGAAGAGACTACAAAAGTAGACTTAGGCCACAAACAACTTGATACTCACAGTACATGAGCTACAACCAGATGGATAATGACTTTCAATTATCCTCCATTAAATGCTCAGTAAATTTTTAAATTGTGGATGGTTTTTAATAAATGCACAAAACTTTGAAACACATGAGACATCTCATACTTTTTCTCACATTTTCCCAAATAATTTATGCAAAAATAAAATGAATAAAATATGTAATGTCACTGTCTATATTGACATTTCTCAAACTGAGCAAAGAATTATTAACCTCTTGGTACACTGTCTTAAATATATATTGGGTAAAGTGGCCTAATATAATAAAATATTATGTATACTAAAATTAAATGTCTTTTTTTATGTTAACACTCTATTCATATTATCATTTAACTCTATTTATTCCCAATGAGAAAGTTCATCTTCAATCTGTCTAGAGACAAGTTATTTGGTAATATTATTCTATTATTATGAAAGTAACAAGGATATAAAAATTTCACAATTTTGAATTATTACATTCCAAGCATTATTCCCAGTAAACTGAATTACTAACTCATATCATGCAAAAAAAAGAGTTATCAGGGTAGCCCTGAGACTATTATTAGAAAGGCTCTCTTGAATGTTTGGCTCTTGGATGGCTTTTAGAAATGTGGTTTTGAAAGTGTTCCATCACCCTAACTGGGTAACAATGTGCTCAGTTGTTCCTACAAGATGCTTTATGAGGAACATATATTTTCCTCCTGGAAGTGTGGAGCTTTGAACAATGCTACCCAGAGGGTGCCCATATAACAGCCCTGGCTGAAAAACCTTGGGCACTGAGTCTCTCATAAGCTTCCCTCACAGACAACATCTCGCGTATGTTGTTATACTTTGTTGTTGAAGGAGTTAAGCTTGTCTATGTAGCTCCAGGAGGAGAGGAACCTTGCTCTTGGTTTCCTCTGAACTTTGCCCCATGTACCTTTTCCATTTGTTGATATTGCTTTGATTTTTTTTACTACTAGAAATCATAGCCATGGGTAGAATTATATGCTAAATCTTCTGGGTCCTCCTAGCTAATTGACAAAACTGAGAGTCAGCCTGGGGACTCCTGACACTCTGATACAGAGAATTATATATTTGGTAGGTTGTGATAACTTTGTTGCTCAGTCAGGTCCGACTGTTTCCGATCCCATGGATTATAGCACTCCAGGCTTCCCTGTCCATCACTGTCTCCCAGAGCTTGCTCAAACTCATGTCCATTGAATCAGTGATCCTCTGCCATTCCTTTCTCCTCCCATCTTCAATCTTTCCCAGCATCAGGGTCTTTTCCAATGAGTCAGCTCTTTGCATCAGGTGGCCAAATTACTGGAGCTTCAGTTTCAGCATCAGTCCTTCCAGTGAATATTCAGGGTTGACTTCCTTTAGGACTGACTGGTTGGATCTCCTTCTATCCAAGGGACTCTCAAGAGTCCTTTGCAGCACCATAGTTTGAAGGCATCAATTCTTCGGCACTCAGTGTTTTTTATTATTAAATGTATTTTAAGTCAAATAGGATAGAGATTCAGTTAAATTATAATAGGAAAAGGGAAAATCTGTCATAATTATAAAGTTTTAATTTATTCTCTTTCTATCAAGACAGAAATAGTTTGTGTTGACTTTAAGTGAATTGTATTTTTCACATTAACCATTATCCTCAAAAGTTCCTTTGCAGGGCAGCCTCATCTGAATGGTTTCCACAGAAAGAATGAAATAGTATGTCATGGTTAGAGTCAGCTTCTGTTTTTCAGTGTTTACTGCTATGAGTAGATTTTATTGAGGAGGAGGAAATTTTCTCCCATCCTTCTTGAGTATTTTTATCTGCTCTAATAATTCAATGGACATAAGACAGATTAACAGGAGAAAAATCAATTAATTGATATGCATAGTGGTCTCACAGAAATGAGACCCCCAAAGTGACCAAAGCAGGTGGTTTACACGTCATTTTTAGACAACAAAACAATTGTTTGTAAAGATTTTACAAATTAAAGGACTTGTACTTGGGATAGCAAACTAATAAGCAAGTAGCAAAGGCAGTTTTGTTGTTTCTTTTAACCTTGGACTCCCTAACTCGCGATACGCTTTTTATCCTCCTGTTACTGGGAGCAGATTTTCACATGAGAAACTTATTTCCTTCTTTCAGGAGGAAAGAGGATAATCAGAGTGGTTCTTTTAATATGTTTTTTCACCTGCTGTTTCTCAAATACCTTTAATTCAACATGATCAGTATAACATTGTGGTGTGTATTGAGGTGGCTTGCTCTGAGCCTCAACAATTTTTATGGAAATGATACCTTATGATTGTCTTTAATCTTCTATTTGTGTCAATACTTGAGCCTTATATTAAATATAACTACATTTGCTATATACATTGCTGCATTTTAATCTGTATTTCTTTGCAGAAGCATTTCAAGATAATCTTATGTTCACTTACTTATGTGCAGAAAAAGGAGCGATAACTTCCTATAAGTTATAGAATAATGAACTGTTATTTTAGAGAAGATTTTAAATTTTACTGCAAAAAAGGAATCTCTGGGATATACTTTAAGCTTTATTTCTAAAGACAGTTTGAAGTGCATTGCAAAAAAAACAGTATATTCAGTGACATAAACTGGCTTTTTTTTTCAATATAATGTTTCTTCACGTATTTTCTATAAATCCCTTTGAATATTTTGTTGAGTTTATGAAGTGCAAAAGAGCTTCAAATTTTGACTTCTTGTTTATATTTCTCTAAAGCTAAAAAGCTGTGAAATCTTTATTACTGCATTTTCTCTGGACACTTGAAATAACTCAGGTTTTTCCTTATAAACATCAGTCATATATTTGACCATATACACAATTTTCCAATTCTTTCTGCTTTGCAAAATTTAACTTCAAATTTAAAACTGAACTTCTGCAATAGAAAAATGTATTATTTATCTTAAACTTGAATATCTTATTAAGATATGTCACTTTAATGTATTTATGTCATAATCATCTCATTTTGACAGTAAGCTTGTAAGTTAGATTTTCTCTACTTCAGAAATAAGAAAATGAATGTTAAAGTAAGTCTGGAACAAGAAATTTTTTACTATGACAGATTTTTATAAAGATACAGTGTTCAGTTCAGTTCAGTCCCTCAGACGTGTCCGACTCTCTGCAACCCCATGAACCGCAGCACGCCAGGCCTCCCTGTCCACCACCAACTCCCAGAGTCCACCCAAACTCATGTCCATTGAGTCAGTGATGCCATCCAACCATCTCATCCTCTGTCATCCCTTCTCCTCCTGCCCTCACTCTTTCCCAACATCAGGGTCTTTTCAAATGAGTCAGCTCTTCACATCAGGTGGCCAAAGTATTGGAGTTTCAGCTTCAACATCAGTCCTTCCAATGAACA
This sequence comes from Bos indicus, assembly GCF_029378745.1. NCBI lineage: Eukaryota > Metazoa > Chordata > Mammalia > Artiodactyla > Bovidae > Bos > Bos indicus. The sequence continues at coordinate 11,009,014 of NC_091786.1, forward strand.
CCCAGGACTGATCTCCTTTAGAATGGACTAGTTGGATCTCCTTGCAGTCCAAGGGACTCTCAAGAGTCTTCTCCAACACCACAGTTCAAAAGCATCAATTCTTTGGTGCCCAGCTTTCTTTATAGTCCAACTCTCACATTCATACATGACTACTGGAAAAACCATAGCCTTGACTAGATGGACTTCTGTTGGCAAAATAATGTCTCTGCTTTTTAATATGCTGTCTAACTTGGTCATAACTTTCCTTCCAAGGAGTAAGCACCTTTTAATTTCATGGCTTCAGTCACCATCTGCAGTGATTTTGGAGCTCATAAAAATAGTCAGCCACTGTTTCCACTGTTTCCCCATCTGTTTGCCATGAAGTGATGGGACTGGATGCCATGATCTTAGTTTTCTGAATGTTGAGCTTTAAGGCAACTTTTTCACTCTCCTCTTTCACTTTCATCAAGAGGCTCTTTAGTTCTTCACTTTCTGCCATAAGAGTGGTGTCATCTGCATATCTGAGGTTATTGATATTTCTCCCAGCAATCTTGATTCCAGCTTGTCCTTCATCCAGCCCAGTGTTTCTCATAATGTTTTCTGCATGTAAGTTAAATAAGCAGGATGACAATATACAGCCTTGATGTACTCCTTTTCCTATTTGGAACCAGTCTGTTGTTCCATGTCCAGTTCTAACTGTTGCTTCCTGACCTGCATACAGGTTTCTCAAGTGGCAGGTCAGGTGGTTTGGTATTTTCATCTCCTTCAGAATTTTCCAGAGTTTATTGTGATCCACAGAGTCAAAGGCTTTGGCATAGTCAATAAAGCAGAAATAGATGTTTTCTGGAACTCTCTTGCTTTTTCAATGATCCAGTGGATGTTGGTAATTTGATCTCTAGTACAAAATATAACTTCTCTTTAGAACAGAAATTCCGAAGCCTGTTTGATAAATTATTTCCAGTGGGGATAAAAAACAGTTAAATGATAGACGTTCAGTATTACTTGGATAAGGACTGGCTTATCAGAGACCATTACAAAGCTGGAGCAACAGCCAGGTCAGGTGACGTTAAATCTAAGTCTAGGTAGCTTCCTCTGACCATTCTAACATGGGTTCCTAGTTTCTTTACAGTTTTACATGTTTCTCACCAAAGTATGTGAAATTAAAGCGTTTAGATTGCCAAGATAGCTGTTATTAATTTAAGAAACTTAAGAGAGAAAAAAAATCAACAGAATTACTTATTTTTGAACTTTTTGTAAGTTAATTTGTTCTTATCATCTAAAGAGATAATTTTCTAAATACTGCATAATTGAAGATAATATTCTGGCTAATTTGTGACGAAAGACATTTCTAAATCTAGACTTTCCCCTTTGCAATTTTCAATTGCCAATATTATATTTCCAGAATATAATTAAACTTATAGACAGCCTAATATAGTTGATATCATCTCAAGCAAAGATCAATTCCTGTACCTAGAAAATATGAGAAAAAATAAGAAATTGAATAATAATAATATAGGTGATAATATATGAAATAAAGACATCTAAAATGCATTTATTATTCTAATTGTAATAGTTTTTTAAAAGATTTTTTAAAATTTATTTTTGGTTGTGCTGAGTCTTCATTATTGTGTAGACTTTTCTCTAGTTGCAGTGAGCAGGGGCTACTCTCTGGTTGCAGTGCACCGGCTTCTCAGTGCAGGGGCTTCTCCTGTTGCAGCTCATGGACTCTAGAGCACAGGCTCAATAGTTGTGGCACACAGGCCTATTTGCTCCTCAGCATGTGGAGAAGGCAATGGCACCCCACTCCAGTACTCTTGCCTGGAAAATCCCATGGGCGGAGGAGCCTGGTAGGCTGCAGTCCATGGGGTCGCTAAGAGTCGGACATGACTGAGGGACTTCACTTTCACTTCTCACTTTCATGCATTGGAGAAGGAAATGGCAACCCACTCCAGTGTTCTTGCCTGGAGAATCCCAGGGACGGGGAGCCTGGTGGGCTGCTGTCTATGGGGTCTCACAGAGTCAGACACGACTGACGCGACTTAGCAGCAGCAGCATGTAGGGTATTCCCAGATTTGGGATCAAATCTATTTCTCCTGAATTGGCAGGCAGATTCCTTACCACTGAGTCACCAGGAAAACCCATAATTTTAAATAGTTTTAAGCACCAAAGATATACTTTTACATATTTTACTTATTAAATATCTTATATGACAAATCAAAGATGGATAAAAAAAATCTTACAAACAAGACATGACTAATGTTTATTAAATGTGGAATGAATTAAGAAATTTTGGGACTACCTTCTAAATGAATTATATCTATGTCTACCAATATGGAAAGATATCACTGAGATATAGTTGCAGAGTAAGGCGTTTTATGTGGGAAAAGAAACACTGTAAAATAAATCTGAAATTAATATGTTTTGTGATAGTGTGTGCATGGAAGAAGATTAAAAGAATACCTGTAAAGGAGTCCAATTAAAATGAAGCTTATTTTCAATTGTGTTTTCTTTTTATAACTTTACAATGAAACATAAACATATTTTCATTGAAAAGAGTCAATTATAAAAAGATTAAAATTTGAAATTTCCTTTTACCAGCTCCCTTGACAGTTTTTGTGCTTCCTATTTACTAGTTAGAAATTATCATTCCAGTCTCTTTCATAGATTCACACACATACCTTATATCTCTTACTCCTGGGCCTCTCTCAGTCTCTAATTCACCCATTCTTGTGATATGTTTGAGCCACAAGTCAGTTTTTCTCTCTGGACTGGAATTATTTTTCTATAGTATCATTGGGCAGAGAAGGCAATGGCACCCCATTCCAGTACTCTTGCCTGGAAAATCTCATGGATGGAGGAGCCTGGTAGGCTGCTAAGGGTGGGACACGACTAAAGGTCAGACACGACTGAGCGACTTCACTTTCACTTTTCACTTTCATGGGTTGGAGAAGGAAATGGCAACCCACTCCGGTGTCCTTGCCTGGAGAACCCCAGGGACGGGGGAGCCTGGTGGGCTGCCGTCTATGGGGTTGCACAGAGTCGGACACAACTGAGGTGACTTAGCAGCAGCAGCAGCAGCAGTATCATTGGGCTTCTCTGGTGGCTCAGCTGGTAAAGAATCCTTAAGAGTCTTGCAGACTGTAATCTAGTCCTGCTTTTCTGAAGTGTATATAATATATCTTACTTATTTTCTAAGATATTCATTCTCAGGTTGGCAGAACCTTTGAAATCATGTCTCATATCATCATCCAAAAAGGAATCTTATTTCAGAAGAAATGTTAACCTTGACAACTAGGGCAAAATCAAATTTCCTTCCTGAAATCTATGTATAATTAAACAAACACATGATGCTTCCTAGATTATGTTCTCTGCCAATATGACCAAGACAAAAGAGAGACCATTTGAAATTGCGACTTATCTCCTCTATCTTTGGGTTTCCGGTATCATTTCCAACTTCCTGCGCTTGAGGATTGAGCCACGCTCTTGCACTGTTGCTCCAATTCACTGGCAATGCTAGTAAAACTGTGCTTTTGGTTTACCTCCAGAGAGATAGTTAGTCCAAGATAAATCTTTGGTTCAAAACTCTGGAACAGTCTTCCTCCCTTCGATATCAGCCTACTGAAGTTATGACTTGCTTATATCAGTCCCAGAAAGTTTACAGTTTCAACATAATTATAAATAAACATTAGAAATGACAATTCTGGTTCTGAATGAGCTGATGTAAACACACCTCACCCTGCCTCTTCCATTGTTTGCAGCTGTGAAGCCTGAAAAGAGTACATCAAATAGGGAGAGACAGGGAGAGTTCAAAGATTCCCTCAACGAGTAATGAGTTTATTGTTGCTGTTTCCCCTGGCATATCCTGCCCTGAAGTCAAAGAAAACCATTAAGTTAGTGCAGTGGTGTGGGGAGAGCTTCAATAGTCCTGCTCTGGCTCAGGGAATGGAAATGGTGAGACAGTATAGAGTACCCCACTGCCCATATGGTTTTTGCTTTTTGTTCTCCATTCTCTCTTGACCCAGACACAAAGCAATCCTGTATTCTTGGAGGCAGCGGTGGCATTGGAAACCTTCAGAAGCCAAAATACTGAGGGAGGGGAACACTTTTCTATTTAGTAAAGTTGTGGACCCAAGGGGATGGAGCCAACTCCCCCCCCCCTTTTTTTTTTTTTTCTTTCTGTTCTCCCCTGCTTGACTCCAGACACAGGTGTTGGTGTAGCATGTATAGAAGAGTGGGATAATTAAAGCTACAGTTTTCTGGCTCTTAGTGGGATTCCCAAGGAACCACAAAGTACCAAGGATACAAAATAGAGGGAAGAATTAGCAAAAGAGTGTGACTCTGATGTTGTTTGTGAACTCCTGGGCTTACTCTTACCTGTACCTGGATGCTGTGGGCTGTGCTCAGTCCATAAGTCATGTCCAACTCTTTGTGACCCCGTGGGCTGTAGTCCACTAGACACCTCTGTCCATGGGATTTCTCAGGCAAGAATACTGAAGTGGGTTACCATTCTCTTCTCCAGGGGATCTTCCCATACCAGAGATAGAACTCATGTCCCATGCTTGCCTTTCCTGCATTGGCAGGCAGATTTTTTTTACCACTTGGGCTGCCTGGGCATACCATTACTTGGGTGGATGTAATCCTATTCCACATTTCAGAGACTTTGAGAACTGGATTAATAGACCATTGCCCAATTCAGGGCTTCCCTGCTGGTTCAGACAGTAAAGATTCTGCCCGCAATGCAGCAGACCTGGGTTCAATCCCTGGGTCAGGAAGATCACCTGGAGAAGGGAACGACAATCCACTCCAGTATTCTTGCCTGGAGAATCCCATGGAAGCGCTCAGGGGAGAGATCTACGCAGGATCTCAAGGCACTATTGAGAATGCTAACAGTAAGTTACAGGACATTCAGGACCTGTTCTCCTTCAGGAACAACCCTGTCTCTTCCTATAAAGTAAGTTTGAATGTCAAGACTCAGTTTTAAAGGTCGAAGTACTCTTTTTATGAATGAGCCTTTTTAAATGAGATATTGGCACCCATTGGTATATACAATATTCTTTTTATAAAAAAAATAGTGTTAAATTGAATTCAGCTGTGTGTAATTAGGGTCTGAGAATTAATGCCAGGGAAAATCACCAAGGGAAACTTATGAAATCTAATTATTTGCAGATATCTCAGGAGCAAAATGTCACGCTACCAAAACATTCACATAGAGGTAGTAGGGTACTGTAATGGGGTAGGGGAGAAGGGATAACCATGCATGGTTTCTCAGGGACCCTTCTGAAATGGCCCGATAACCCTCTCAATGCATGCTGCCTTGAAACACACTTTCTTCTTGAGTAGAAGAACCTAGTACAGGAATGATATTTACTTTCATTGCCTTCGTATCTTTCTGATAGATCTTGGCACAATGAAATAGAAGGTTTTGTTTCACACATGTGATTTGGTGTGATTATTTCTTTATTTAATCACTAGTCCATTTAAAAACTAAACAATTTATAGTATTCTTAGTGGGGCTTCCTTGAGGGCTCAGTTGGTAAAGAATCTGCCTGCAATGTATCAGACCCCAGTTCAATTCCTGGGTCAGGAAGATAGGCTGGAGAAGGGATAAGCTACCCACTCCAGTATTCTTGGGCTTCCCTTGTAGCTCAACTGGTAAAGAATTCTCCTGCAATGTGGGAGATCCCGGTTCAATCCCTAGGTTGGGAAGATACCCTGGAGAAGGGGAACTCCAGGATTCTGGCCTGAAGAATTCCATGGAGTGTATAGTCCATGGGGTCGCAAAGATTCAGACACAACTGAGTGACTTTTACTTAACCTTCATGTAGACAATATTAATACCATATCAAAGCAAATTGTGCCCTAATAAATAAAGAACAGAAATGATACGGACCTAACAAAAGTAGAAGATATTAAGAAGAGGTGGCAAGAATATACAGAAGAACTATACAAGAAAGATCTTCCCAACCCAGATAACCACGATGCTGTGATCGCTCCTCTAGAGACAGACATCCTGGAACGGCAAGTCAAGTGGGCCTTAGGAAGAATCACTATGAACAAAGCTAGTGGAGGTGATGGAATTCCAGTTGGGTTATTTCAAATCCAAAAGATGATGCTGTGAAAGTGCTGCACTCAATATGCCAGCAAATTTTTAAAACTCAGAAGTGGCCACAGGACTGGAAAAGGTCAGTTTTCATTCCAGTCCCAAAGTAGGGCAATGCAAGGAATGTTCAAACTACCGTACAATTGCACTCATCTCATGTGCTTCCCTGGTGGCTTGGAGGATAAAGCATCTGCCCACAATGCAGGAGACCCGGGTTAGATCCCTGGGTAGGGAAGGTCCCCTGGAGAAGGAAATGGCAGCCCACTCCAGTACTCTTGCCTGGAAAATCCCATGGACAGAGGAGCCAGATAGGCTATAGTCCATGGGGTCGCAGAGTCAGACATGACTAAGAGACTTCACTTCACTTCATGTGCTAGCAAAGTAATGCTCAAAATTCTCCAAGCCAGGTTTCAACAGCACATGAACCGTGAATTTCCAGATGTTCAAGCTGGATTTATAAGCCAGAGGAACCAGACATCAAATTGCCAACATCCATTGGATCATCCAAAAAGCAAGAGAGCTCCAGAAAACATCTACTTCTGTTTTATTGACTACACCAAAGACTTTGACTACGTAGATCACAACAACCTGTGGAAAATTCTTGGATAGATGGGAATATCAGACCACCTGACCTGCCTCCTGAGAAATCTGTATGCAGGTCAAGAAACAACAGTTAGAACTGGACATGGAACAACAGACTGGTTCCAAATTGGGAAAGGAGTACTTCAAGGCTGTATATTGTCACCATGCTTATTTAACTTATATGCAGACTACATCATGAGAAATCCCAAGCTGGATGAAACACAAGCTGAAATCAAGATTGCCAGGAGATATATCAGTAGACTCAGATACTAAGATGACACCACTCTTATGGCAGAAAGCAAAGAAGAACTAAAGATCCACTTGATGAAAATGAGAGAAGAGCGTGAAAAAGCTGGCTTAAAACTGAACATTCAAAAAACAAAGATTATGTCATCTGGTTCCATCTCTCCGTGGCCTATGGGTTAAAATAATGTTAGGTGTTGCAACATGCTTTTTCTAGACAATTTATTCTCATTAAAGAATAGTTATTGCAAAAATAAGGAAGGAAATTAAAAGACTGTAAAACTTATGAGGTATATTAGTCCTCAGAAAAAGAATGCACTGAATAAGAGTATTTAGAAAGCCATCTAAATTGGTCTTCCTTGGTCTCCTTTTTCATTTCTACAAGCGTCTCTTTTCAGTTAGCCACTCTTTTTCCTTCTTCCTGCTCCAGTGCTTAATGACACCCCAGTTGCACCCCATCAGCATTTGCCTTTGGACTTTGTGTCTTCATACCCACAATACCTACGACAGTTTTTCACGTTCCTTCAAAACTAGGAAGCAAAAAGTGCTACCTCATTGGCTGGGTGTGGCTGAGAGACTCATTAAGTTCTCAATAACAGATTTATATCTGCCATCTTACTGGAGAGAATGCCCACCTATGAGGATCACTTCAGTTTCTCTGATGCAAGGTTAAGTTGTTTTTTTTTTTTTTTTTCTGTTTGTGTTGTTACTGCTTTATTGTTGTTTGTAGGTAGGAGAAGAGGGGATTAATTAAGGAAAATTGTAAACATGAGGCTTCCCTGTTAACTTGGGTGGTAAAGAATCTGCTTGCAATGCAGAAGACCCAGATTCGATCCTTGGGTTGGAAAGATCCCCTGGAGAATGGAATGACAACCCACTACAGTTTTATTGCCTGGAGAATTCCACGGGCAGAGGAACTTGGTGGGCTACAGTCCATGGGGTTGCAAAGAGACAGACACAATTGAGCAACTAACATTGTCATAAACATTTAATACTACATTTATAGAGGCTTTAAAAGGATAGATGTAAAAGACAAAATACCAGGCAGGTAGGACTATTTTTGCTAGCACGGTATTTAAAAATGAATGGTTGAATGTCATAAACTAAACGTGGTTTTTGGGGTCCCACAGACCCCTCCAGCCCACTGGGCCTATTTATGTGACTGTCCAGTACATGATGATGTATGAGTGTGCAACCTCTAACACAAACCTATTCTCTCACATATAAAGACAAGACTTGTTTGTCTAGTCTAAAATTTACTGATTTAAAATTTAACAAGAAAGAAAAACAAATAACATATGTCTATAACAAATTGTGTCTGGTGAGGACAGGAAATTTGGGACCACTTTTCTTCAGATTCACTGTCTATATGAATGAAGCTATTTGAAAAATAAATTCTATTTTTATTTTTTTCCCTTTTTTGTCTTACTGGAGTGTTGGTATGTAGGTAACCTAAAATAATCATTCTAGATAATATGAAAGTCACTCAGTTGTGTCTGACTCTTTGTGACCCCATGGATGATACAGTCCATGGAATTCTCCAGGCCAGAATACTGGAGTGGGTGGCCTTTGCCTTCTCCAGGGAATCTTCCCAACGCAGGGATTGAACCCAGGTCTCCCACATTGCAGGCAGATTCTTTACCAGCTGAGCCACCAGGGAAGCCCAAGAACACTGGAGTGGGTAGCCTATCCTTCTCCAGTGGATCTCCCCAACCCAGGTATCGAACTGGGGTCTCCTGCATTGCAGGTGGATTTTTTACCAGCCGAGCTACCAGGGAAGCCCCTACTTTGCCTTTACTAATTTCCATCTCATTCCAGTTTGCAAAAAGCTTCACTGTCTATACCCACTATGACAGTCAGAGTCAGGAGTTGGGTGAGACAACAAGGCATAGAGTCTCATGCTTTAATTCAAGGAGGCGCTCAGGCTCAGACGCCCTGCAGGCACATGTCTGATCCCTGAGAGTGAGTGCCTTCGTAAGTTTTGAACTCTGGGTTCTTCATTCTTAAGAAGGTATTTATGGTAATCTTACTTGTGGCAGTCATTACAAACCCATAATTTACCCATGTTAATGTATTAAAATTAGCTTAGTTAAATTTATAATAATGTAACTAAACGTTCTCAATTACAATACCAAAAATAAGTTCTGTTTGTTTAGATGTAGTGATCTGAGTACTGCTTGTAAACCATGTCAATAATTGTGTTTCTGGGGGTTTGTTTGTTTACAAAGGATTTTGTAAACTGCAAAGACGCAAGGAGTTATTATTTCACTTCTCTTCACCTTCTATCATCCACTATCATCCCTACTAGGATTTCTGCTGTAATTTGTGTCCATTGTGGAGGAGACACCATTCTCCTCAGCGCTTCCTGGGACATCCTATAGTTTTCTCTCACTGTAAACTACAAATAGATCCGTTTGTCACTTTGGACTGTATGATAGACAATAGTCTACATTCTCCTGGAATGTAGTCACAGTAGAGGCACAGGTGAGGGGCCTTTGTCAAGTTGGAGACAAGATTAGAAATGAGAATTGACTCCATTAGGACACGTTTTTCTTCAGAATTACCAAAACAACCAAGGCCAGCAATGTTAGGTGACTGAAAACCTGGATTCTGAAGGTGCAGCAATTTTAGGAAAGTTTGCATATTACTATGACTTCATAGGTACCCACATGATAATAACATGAGTTCATACAGCTTGCATTTTAAAAAATTATCCTGAGTAAGTTTTATCTCATTGTATATCTTTTGACACTAAGAGCTAAATGCTTAGAATAAAGTAGCTACTTACTATGTTTTGTGGACTTTATTGTTAAAGAGTTTCAACATTTAAAAGCTATACTGGAAAAAGAAACATTAAAAAAAATCTACAGGCTTGGTTCATTTGCATGAAAACTGAGGGAAAATCTATTTTTATCTCTTAAACAAAGACTTACCAGGCACTCATTTTCTCCCAATTCGTCAAAAAAAATTTGATGACTAAGTGAAACTGCTTGTGATAAAATAATTGACTGCATTAAAAATTATCCTGAAAAATTCAGGTAATCATTAGCAATTATTATTTGAGCACCCCTGGTGTATTCCATGCTGGATACCATGAATTATCATTTATAAAATATTCCACTGAATTTTTTCATGATGAAAATTTACCATTTTCTTTTCTAGATTGTAATTTTTTAGAAAATTCATTCTTTCTACTAAAATACAATTTGTTTTTAATCATAAATTATTTTAATTACCACTTAGAGCTATTAAAATGTATTATTTGATTTATACAGAAGAGTGTGTGTATGCAAAATAAATATAAGCTATGAATCATAATTTTGAAATGGCAACAAGGATTAACCCCTGAAATTAAGCATTAGAAGCTAGCTGATAATGATTGTGTTTCCTTGCATTCTGACCATTTCCTTTTTGTATCCATGGAAGTTATCACTACCGTGAATTTCTCATTATAACACTTAAACACTATTTTTAAATGGGCTTTCTCAAAATACCTAGAAGTAGAATATCTGAGTCAAATGAGGTTTGCATAAACTCTATTATACAAGATAGTTCCAAGTTGTTTTCCAGTGGGTTTGGATCAATTTTTATTTCCATTAACATTGTCCAGGGGTTTGAATTCATTGACACCATACTTGGAATTATAAGACTTCTTAATTTTGCCAAGCTAGTAGAATATAAAAGTGTCTCTCATTATGGTCTTAATTCCATTTTCCTGATAGCATACAATGTAAAATATCTTATCATAGATTAATTGGATAGTTTCTATTATATAAATTCTTTTTGTCTTTTTTTTTTTCTGCACTCGTTAATAGGATTTATACATTTTGGGTATAAATCCTTTCCTACCTGTTTGCACTTAATCATTCACTAGCAATGTGAGCATCTCTTTACTTAGAATGCCTTGTGAAAATAAAATGGTTTATTTTAGTATAGTCAATTATCTAATATTTCTACCTATGTTACAATTATTTGTGTCTTTTAAATGAATTATGTCCTAAACCAGATACATAGAGATAGTCTGTTTCTACGCCTTTTAAATTTTTCTTTTGACTTTTAAATGCTAAATGCATTAAAAATTTTTATAGGAATTCAACTATATTCCTCCTCCCCCACATTTGAATAGCCAGTATTTTCCCAGAATATATAGTTTAATCTTGTCATATACCAATTTTCCTTATATATGTGGGTCATCATATCCACCAATTTTTATTGACTTAAAGTTGGCTAAGTTGATTGTCCACATCTTACACTTCTGCAGAAGTGACTTGGGCTAGACATTTATTTTCCATGTGAATTTGAAACAAACTCACCAAGTTACTCAAAAATTCTTTTGCAGTTTTTAAAAACTTTTTATTTAATATTGGAGTATAGTTGAATACTTTGGCCACCTGCTGCAAAAAAACGGACTCCTTGGAAAATACCCTGATGCTGGGAAAGACTGAAGGCAGAAGGAGAAGGGGACGACAGAGGATGAGATGGTTGGATGGCATCACCAACTCAATGGACACGAGTTTGAGCAAGCTCCAGGAGTTGGTGATGGACAGGGAATCCTGGTGTGCTGCAGTCCACGGGGTTGCAAAGAGTTGGACAGGACTGAGCAACGGAACTGAACTTAATAGCTGATTAACAATATTGTGATAGTTTCAGGTGGACAGCAAAGGGACTCAGCCATACGTAGACATGCATCCATTCTTCTTTAAATCCCCCTCCCCTCCAGGCTGCCACATAACATTGAGCAGAGTTCTCTGTGCTATACAGTGGGTCCTTGTTGGTTATCCATTTTATATATAGCAGTGTGTACATGTCCATCCCAAACTCCCTGTCTATCCCTTTCCCCCACCCTCACCCCCCACAACCATAAGTTCATTCTCTAAGTCTGTGAGCCTGTTTCTATTTCGTAAATAAGTTCATTTGTATTATTTCTTTTTGGATTCTACATGGGATGTCACAATATTTCCCCTTTTCAGTCTCAATTACTTTACTCATTATGACAGTCTCTATATCCATCCATGTTGCTGCAAATGGCATTATTTCATTTTTTTAAGGTGGAATAATATTCCATTGTATATATGTGCCGCAACTTCTTTATCCCTTCCCCTGTTGATGGATATTTAGGTTGCTTTCATGCTTTGGCTTTGTAAACAGTGCTGCAATGAACACTGGGGTACATGTATCCTTTCAGACTATGTTTTCTCCAGATATATGCCCAAGATTGTGTATATTGGGATTGCAGGGTCATATGGTAGTTCTATTTTTAGTTTTTTAAGGAACCTCCATACTGTTTTCCATAGTGGCTGCACCAATTTATATTCCCACCAACATTGTAGAGAGTTCCCTTCTCTCCACACCCTCTCTAGCATTTATTATTTGTAGATTTTTTGATGATAGGCATTTTGACTGGTGTGAGATGGTATCTCATTTGAAGTTTTGGTTTGCGTTTCTTTAGGCCACCCACTCCAGTATTCTGGTCTGGAGAATTCCACGCACAGTATAGTCCATGGGGTTCCAAAGAGTTGGACACGATTGAGTGACTTTTTCTTCACTTCACTTCATAAATGGCTTAAGAAATTTTTTTTAGATTTATACATAAATGCACACATACATTTCTTTGGTGTTTTATTATATCTAATTTTCACTCTTGAAAATGTTTCTTAATTCCTTATGATTTTTTCATTGAACTGAACTTTTTTGAGTTATGTTCATCAATTTCAAGTCATATGTTGGTTTTTCTATATATATCTTTTTCATTAACATGTTTTCATTGTCATTCTAATTATTTGAAATTCATAGATATCTGATTTATGACTCAATATATGTTTCCTTTTACAAATGTTTTATGATTGGTTGTAAAAATATGCATGAATATTGAGATGGTTAAATTTTTGTATCAACTTGACGGGCCATGGGGTGCCCAGACTAAATAGTATTTCTGAGTATATCTGTGAGGATGTTTCCTGATGAGATTAGCATTTAAATTGATAGACTTAGGAGATTTCCCTCCACAATTTGAGTAAATATCATCCAGTTTCTTGAAGATCCAAATATCTTCTCTATTTATATAAAAATCTGTCAGAATAGGATTTATACTATCAACTCCCTTTGTTCTCAGGCCTTGGGAAGCTAACTGAATTAAATCACTGACTCCCAAGCTTGCAGATGGCAGAATGTGGTCCTTCCCAGGCTCTATAACAACAGGAAATACATTTTTGTAAGAATGTGTGTATATCCTACTGATTCTGTTTATCTAGAGAAATTTAACTTATATGGACTTTCACTAGTTATGTTGAAGCTGTGGTACTAAATGTACAGAACTTCAGGATTTTAAAATTTTCCCCACGAATGGACTATTCACTATTAGGACCTGATCTATTTTCTCTATGCTAATGTTTTTCTATCTGAAAATATCGTTATCTATTGTTAGTAACTTTCTTTGCTGAATATTTCCCTCAGTGATCTTTTTAATGTTAAGTACTCTGGTGAAGATTTTTGATATCTACTATTTTATTTTATTTTTTTATTAAGCCTCTTTTTAGAGCAGTTTTAGTTTCACAGTAAAATTGGGAGGCAGGTACAGAGGTTTCTCATGTAACTCCTGTCCCCACAGATGCATAGCCTCCCTCACCGTCGACGTCCTCCACCAAAGTGGTACCTTGATTATCAACATCTTTCACCAGATATTTACTATTGATGGACCTACCTTGACACAGAAAATCACCCAAAGGCCATAATTTCCACTCTGACTCAATCTTTGTGTTGCATATTCTATGAAGTGATGTGAAAGTCACTCAGTCGTGTCTGACTCTTTGAGACTGTAGCCTGGCTGGCTCCTCTGTCCACGGAATTCTCCAGGCAAGAATACTGGAGTGGGTAGACTTTCCCTTCTCCAGAATATCTTCCCAGACCAGGGATCAATCCAGGTTTCGCACATTGCAGGAGGATTGTTTTTTACTGTCTGAGCCCCCAGGGAAGCCCATGTATATGCTATAGATGTGGACAAAAGTATAGTGACATATATTAATTTTCACTGGCCTAAAAATCTTCTGGGTTTCATCTGTCCTCTGTTCCCCACAATCCCTGACAATCACTGATCTTTCCACTGCCTCCATAGTTTTTGCCTTTGCTAGTAGGTCATATGGGATCATATGATATGTAGCTTTTTCAGAATGTTTCTTTTTTTCACTTAGTAATAGGCATTTAAGATTTCTCTATCATATTGTGAATGATAGATCAATTTCCTTCTAGTACAGAATCATATTCCATTGTCTGGATGTACTACAGCTTGTTTTTCACCTATTGAAGAACATCTTGGTTGCTTCCAAGTATTGGCAATTAAGAAAAAATCTGCTAATACTCTCTGTGTGCAGGTTTTGTGTGAACATGACTTTTCAATTCCTTTGAGTAAATACCAAGGAATGCGATTACTAGATAGTATGGTAAGAGAATGTTTAATATTTAAGAGGTTGACAAACTGTCTTCCAAAGTGGTTTTAGCCTTTTATATTCCTACTAGCAATAAATCAGAGTTCCTTTTGCATGATATCCTCCATAGCATTCGGTGGTGTAATATTCCAGATTTTAGCCATTCTCTTAGGTATGTGGCAGAGTGTCATGGTTGCTTCATTTGCATTTGCTCGATAAGTGATAAAGTATATATTTTCATGTGCTTATTTGCCATCTACATATCTTTGTTGTGGGGTCTGTTAAGGCCTTTGTAACATCTCATGGAAAAATCTGAATGATCTTTTTGGCTAACCTAATAATTGAGTTGTATATTCTTTTTTTTTTTCCAATTTGTATTTATTTAATTTTTTAAATTAAATTTATTTATTTTAATTGGAGGCTAATTATTTTACAATATTGTATTGGTTTTGCCATACATCAACATGAATCATTGTTGCATTTTAAGTATTCTTTGAATATTTTGGATGACAGTTTTTTATCAGATGGTCTTTTGCAAATATTTTACCCCCATATGTGGCTTGTCTTCTCAATCTCTTAAAGAGATTCTTTAATAGTACAGAAGGTTCTAATTTTAATTGTCCAGATTATCAATGATTTCTTTCATGAATCTTGCCCTGTTTGTGTATTAGTTTGTAAGAAGGACCATTAGGTATTTTCCCAGCCTGGGGTTTCCCAGAACCAGCAAGATTACAGTGTATCCAAGTGAAAGAAGGCCTGTGCTTTCCAATGCTCATGGGTTCTCATGGGTCCTCATCTAGATCTTAATCTGAGAAATATATCTGTTTCATTCTTTCATTCATTTCTTCTCTTATGTGAAAGAGCAATTCTACTACTGTAGACCTTTATCTAGATTTGAGAGTCCTGGGTTCATTCAGGAATCCTATATTTGTATCATTAAGACTAACTTTAGGGATATGTTGAGATGGCATCACCGACTTGATGGACGTGAGTTTGAGTGAACTCCAGGAGTTGGTAATGGACAGGGAGGCCTGGTGTGCTGCAATTCATGGGGTCACAAAGAGTCCGACATGACTGAGTGACTGAACTGAACTGAATATAAAACCAAAATTGTTGTTGTTGCTGTTCAGTCACTCAGTCCTGTTTGACTCTTTGTGACCCCGTGGACTTCAGCACCCCAGGCTTCCCTGTCCATCATCATCTCCTAAAGCTTTCTCAAACTCATGTTCATTGAGTCAGTGATGCCATCCAACCGTCTCATCTTCTGTCATCCCCTTCTCCTCCTGCCCTCAATCTTTCCCAGAATCAAGGTCTTTTCCAATGAGTTGGTTCTTCACATCAGGTGACCATAGTATTGGAGCTTCAGCTTCAATATCAGTCCTTCTAATGAATATTCAGGACAGGTTATCTTTAGGATTGACTTGTTTGATCTCCTTGCAGTCCAAGGGACTCTCAACAGTCTTCTCCAATACCACAGACCAAAGCATCAATTCTTTGGCACTTAGCTTTCTTTATGGTTCCAACTCTCACATCTGTACATTACCACTGGAAAAACCATAGCTTTGACTAGATGAACCTCTGTGGGTATAGTAATGTCTCAGCTTTTTAATATGCTATCTAAGTTTGTCAGTGTTTCTTCCAAGGAGCAAGCGTTTTTTACTTTTGTGGCTGTTGTCACTATCTGCAATGATTTTGGAGCCCCCAAAAATAAAGTCTGTCACTGTTTCCCCTGTTTCCCTGTCTATTTGCCATGAAGTGATGAGCCCAGATGCCATGATCTTCGTTTTTTGAATATTGAAGTTTAAGCCAGCCTTTTCACTTTCCTCTTTCATTTTCATCAAAAGGCTCTTTACTTCCTCTTTGCTTTCTGTCATAAGGGTGGTATCATCTGCATATCTGAAGTTATTGATGTTTCTCCAAGCAATCTTGACCTGCAAAAAGCTTTCTCAGAAGGCATGTAAGGTGGTTGGTATTCCCATATCTTTAAAAATTTTCTACTTTTTGTTATGATCCACACAGTCAAAAGCTTTCGTATAGTCAATGAAGCAGAAGTAGTTTTTTTCTGGAATTCTATTGCTTTTTTTATGATCCAGCAGATGTTGGAAATTTGATCTCTGGTTCCTCTGCCTTTTCTAAATTCAGTTTGAACCTCTGGAAGTTCTTGATTCATGTACTGTTGAATCCTGGGTTGGAGAATTTTGAGCATTACTTTGCTAGCATTATACCAAAAAAATAGTTTAATTTCTCTCAGGTTAAAAAAAAATGAAGTTAGTTAGTCTAGGGTAGGCATGATAATTCAACAGTTGTTATAAACCCAATTTCCTTATCTATTTATGCTCTGCCAGTTGAAAATCAAACATTTATCTCTAAAACTGCCTAATTATAAATGAGTGATGCATCCCTTTGTTCCCTGTTCCTGGGAGAAAGATGGGAAAGAAAGAGAGAAACACACTCCAACAGCGGTCTCCTATAAGGAGATTTCATAGTTTACCACCCAACACCTAGACTTGCATATCACTGGATAGAATCTATGTTTCCATCATTATTTCTTTGTGGAAGAGAGACTGGAAATTTAATCTTAGCCATGCATACTGCCACTGAAATAAATTTAGATTTATTCAGATGTATTTGATGTGTTCTGTAGTTAGATTAATGAGGAATGTATATTAAATAGGCAATTAGCATTCTCTGCTACATGAAGTGAAGTTCTTTTCCTTGTTCACTGCAGTCATTGACCCTAAGACTTGAAATCAAGGGTGTTGCCAAAGGAAACAAAAGACATCACCCTCTAAGGGCCAAAATAGCATCAATTTTACGTTAAAACCATGGATGAAAGGTCCTGTCATGTTTGAAAACCTTGTTTACTTATAAGCTCAGCTCTATACTTTATAAGCTGTTTGTAGTATTTTGTCAAGTTCTTTGTTGCAAAACATCATTTCAGAATACAGCAATCTTCCACTCAAGATGAATGATGTGATTCTAAAAACTTAACATTCTTTATGAACATATTTAAGGGAATACTAACCTTGTCCTCATCACTTTAAGTGGAAAAAAAATCATAATGCATTACACCTAAATCAAAACTCCAAACAATTCCTAAATCATTACCAAGCACAATAAAATGCTTACTTATAAGCTACAAAATATCATCTTTAGATGTAAAAATGCTTAAAAGTTTGCTTCCTGACCATCAAAAAATCAATGTGGTCATTAAATTTGTTTTGTATACAATAAAATATACAGTTTGCATGTTGTACCGTAAACATTTTGTTTATGATATGGAAAGACCAATAACACACCACAATAAATACATTTGTGAGGAAAGCTGCATGTAAAAATTAACAATAAAATGCCAATTTCCTTCAATAAACCAGATGAGTTAGAGACTTAAGATTTGAAAAAAGCTGAGAATTGAGGAGTGAAGGAGGAAACAGTCACTAATTATCTCTGGTTACAGAAGTTCATGGCACAGACAAATCAGATAAAGAGGCAGCAACTCTAGGTTAACTATCCAACTCAGAAGAACCAATGCAGATTCTTTGCCACTCTGATGTGACTGTAAGAATCTGTGAAAGAAAAGCTTCAAGGACATTGGCTAAAGGTTTAGGTTGAGAAAACTGCAAATGGAACTTTACACTTCTAATTGAAACATTTAAAAATTTTCATATGCCAATGTAAGACATTCTACTTTTGTCAATTTAAAGAAAGATTCTCATCCTTGTGCCATAATATTCAAGAAAAATATGTATTATTGCATCTACATAATTCATCCACTATGATACCTCTCTAAGTGCCAGCAAGATCTGAGATTCAAATCCCACCCCCCTCCCTTTTAACCATCAATATACTTTTCAAAATATCTGTGTGGGATTCTAGAAATCTATTAACAGGTTTTAGAATGTAATTTAAAGTTTATTCTTTATATAACCTGTTTAAAATATGCTCTTTTGTTTTAAGGATATAGTTTTTTAATAAATAAATTTTGCTTAAAAATAAAATAGCTTAGACAAGATGACAACTGTCTCCTAATTGGTCTATAGGTTTAATCCAGCTCCTCTTAAAATATCTATGAGACACCCCTGCCCCCCACCTTTTGCAGATATACAATATCTGCAAAGCTTTTACCAATATTTATACAGTAGCACACAGGACAGAATAATCAAAACCATTTTGAAAAAAAAAAGAGCAAATTGGAAGAATCAGTCCACCCGATGGAGAGGCTTACTATTTAACTATAGCAATCAAATTGATGTGATACTACTGATTCTTTTGGTAGAACTATTCCTTATCTTGCCTGTTGTGGTTGTTGCACAAGTCAACAATTGTGTTAAAATTTCACAGAAGCAAATATACACAAACGAGTGCATGCAAAATGGGTGAACTCTTTTGTATTCTTAATAAGGTTTTAATCATCATATTATACAAATTTTAGGATTTCTACTATATTACATATGAATGTATTAAATAAGCATGCAAAATATACATATTTTTTAAATTTAGGTCTTTAATCTGCCTCATTTTTTCTGTGCACTGTTGAGTATGAACATAGTCCTATTTTTTCTTCAAGTGGATATTTCTTTCTTACAGTGTGTACAGAATTGCTCACTCTATGCCACAGTTTGAATTTCCAAATTTTCTTGCATTTATATGAATCAATCCCTAAACCTGTAATCCTATCCCATTAAATTGTTTCATTTATATGTTAGTTGAGATAACTAACTATATTAGTTTCCTATTGCTATATAAGAAGAATGGCTTCTGAGAATTAGAATTCTGGGCATGGTTTAGTGGGGTCTTCTGGTAAGAACCTTCCAGGTTCAGCTCCTGTCGGGACGGAGGAGATGTCCATGCCCAGTTCACTGAGCTTGTTACCAGAACCCATTTCCATGTAACTGAAGGACTTAGAGTCCTGGCTTTCTACTGTCTTCAGTCTGGACACCAAGTCACTTCCTAGGACTGCCCTCTGCTCCTCACTGTGTGGGCCATCAATAGTATCTGCTAATGAGTGAAGTCTTGTAGAAAAGGAGGTAATAAAAAAGCGACACGCCATTACTTTTGCCATATTCAATCTATTAGAAGCCAATAAAGACTTCTTATAGCAGCGGTATTATTTATAATCAAACACTAGAAACAACCCAAATGTTAATTGAAAAGAATTTGGATGAATAATTCATGTAGCATTCAAACATCATATCCATTATAAAGAAAAAAAGGAGGAGGGGGAAGAACCGTAGAAGTGAAAGTCGCTCAACTGTGTCCAACTCTTTGCAACCCCATGGGACTATACTTTCCATGGAATTCTCCATGCCAGAATACTGGAGTAGGTAGCCATTTCCTTCTCCAGGGCATCTTCCCAACCCTGGGAACTAACCCAGGTCTCCCACATTGCAGGAAAATTCTTTACCAGCTGAGCCTAAGAACCCTAACCCTGCTTGAAAAACAGATAATTCAAACTATACAACAGTATGCAGATTATATTTGGAGACACACAACATTCCAATGGCATTCTTATGGGTGGGGCATGAAAGCACTTCATATAGAAGCAAGTTCAGTGCTGTTCAATTCAGTCACTCACACTTATCCTACTCTTTGCAACCCCATGGACTGCAGTACGCCAGGCCTCCCTATCCAACACCATCTACCGGAGTTAACTCAAACTCATGTCCGTTGAGTCGATGATGCCATCCAACCATCTCATCTGCTGTCATCCCCTTCACCTCCCACCTTCAATCTTTCCCAGAATCAGGGTCTTTTCCAATGAGTCAGTTCTTCGCATCAGGTTGCCAAAGTATTGAAGTTTCAGCTTGAACATCAGTCCTTCCAATCAATATTCAGGACTGATTTCCTTTAGGATGGACTGGGGGGGATCTACTTTCAGTCTAAGGACTCCCAAGAGTCTTCTCCAACACCACAACTCAAAAGCATCAATTCTTCGACACTCAGCCTTCTTTATAGTCCAACTCTCACATCCATACTAGACATGACTACTGGAAAAACCATAGCCTTAACTAGATGGATCTTTGTTGGCAAACTAATGTCTCTGCTTTTTAATATGACGTTCAAGTTGGTCATAACTTTTCTTCCAAGGAGTAAGCATCTTTTCATTTCATGGCTGCAATCACCATCTGCAGTTATTTTGGAGCCCAGAAAAACAGTCTGCCACTGTTTCCCCTGTTTCCCCATCTACTTCCCACGAAGTGATGGGACAGATGCCATGATCTTAGTTTTCTGAATGTTGAGCTTTAAGTCACTTTTTTCACTCTCCTTCACTTTCATCAAGAGGATCTTTAGTTCTTCACTTTCTGTCATAAAGGTGGTGTCATCTGCATATCTGAGGGTACTGATATTTCTCCTGGAAATCTTGATTCCAGCTTGTGCTTCTTCCAGCCCAGCGTTTCTCATGATGTCCTCTGCATATAAGTTAAATAAGCAGGGTGACAATATACAGCCTTGATGTCCTCCTTTCCTATTTGGAAACAGTCTGTTGTTCCATGTCCAGTTCTAACTGTTGTTTCCTGACCTGCATACAGATTTCTCAAGAGGCAGGTCAGGTGGTCTGGTATTGCCATCTCTTTCAGAATTTTCCACAGTTTATTGTGATCCACACAGTCAAAGGCATTGGCATAGTCAATAACACAGAAATAGATGTTTTTCTGGAACTCTCTTGCTTTTTTGATGATCCAACGGAAGTTGGCAATTTGACCTCTGGTTCCTCTGCCTTTTCTAAAACCAGCTTGAACATCTGGAAGTTCATGGTTCATGTACTGTTGAAGCCTGGCTTGGAGAATTCTGAGCGTGACTTTGCTAGTGTGTTAGAAGAGTGCAATTGTGCAGTAGTTTGAGCATTTTGGCATTGCCTTCCTTTGGGATTGGAATGAAAAGTGACCTTTTCTAGTCTTGTGGTCACTGCTGAGTTTTCCAAATTTGCTGGCATATTGAGTGCAGCACTTTCACAGCATCATCTATGAGGATTTGAAATAGCTCAACTGGAATTCCATCATCTCCACTAGCTTTGTTAATAGTGATGCTTTCTAAGGCCCACTTGACTTCACATTCCAGGATGTCTGGCTCTTAGTGAATGACCACACCATCATGATTATCTGAGTCATGAAGATCTTTTTTGGATAGTTCTTATGTGTATTCTTGCCACCTCTTCTTAATATCTTCTGCTTCTGTTAGGTCCATGCCATTTCTCTCCTTTATTGTGCCCATCTTTGAATGAAAATTTCCCCTGGTATCCCTAATTTTCTGAAGAGATGTCTAGTCTTTCCCATTCTATTGTTTTCCTCTATTTCTTTGCAGTGATCACTGAGGAAGGCTTTCTTATCTCCCCTTGCTATTCTTTGGAACTCTGCATTCAAATGGGTATATCTTTCATTTTCTCCTTTGCTTTTCACTTCTCATCTTTTCACAGCTATTTGTAAGGCCTCCTCAGTCATCCATTTTGCTCTTTTCGCATTTTTTTTTTCCTTGGGAATGGTCTTGATCCCTGTTTCCTGTACAATGTCATGAACCTCCCTCCATACTTCATCAGGCACTCTGTCTATCAGATATAATCCCTTAAATCTATTTCTCACTTCCACTGTATACTCATAAGGGATTTGATTTAGGCCATACATGAATGGTTTAGTGATTTCCCCTACTTTCTTCAATTTTAGTCTGAATTTGGCAATAAGGAGTTCATGATCTGAGCCACAGTCAGCTCCTGGTCTTTTTTTGCTGACTATATAGAGCTTCTCCATCTTTGGCTGCAAAGAATAATCAATCTGTTTTTGGTCTTGAGCATCTGGTGACATCCATGTGTAGAGTCTTCTCTTGTGTTGTTGGAAGAGGGTGTTTGCTATGACCAGTGCATTCTCTTGGCAAAACTCTATTAGCCTTTGCCCTGCTTCATTCTGTACTCCAAGGCCAAATTTGCCTGTTACCCCAGGTGTTTCTTGACTTCCTACTTTTGCATTCCAGTCCCATATAATTAAAAGGACATCTTTTTCCAGTGTTAATTCTAAAAGGTCTTGTAGGTCATCATAGAACCATTCAACTTCAGTTTTTTTCAACATTATTGGTCGGGGCATAGACTTGGATTAACATGATATTGAATGGTTTGCCTCGGAAACGAACAGATTGTTCTGTTGTTTTTGCGATTGCACCCAAGTACTGCATTTTGGACTCTTTTGTTGAGTATGATGGCTGCTCCATTTCTTCTAAGGGACTCCTGCCCACAGTAGTAGGTATAATGGTCATCTGAGTTAAATTCACCCATTCCAGTCCAGTTTAGTTCGTTGATTCCTAGAATGTCGACATTCACTCTTGCCATCTCCTGTTTGACCACTTCCAATTTGCCTTGATTCATGGACCTTACAATCCAGGTTTCTGTGCAATATTGCTCTTTACAACATTGGACTTTGCTTCCATCACCAGTCACATCCACAACTGGGTATTGTTTTTTCTTTTGCTTAGCCTCTTCATCCTTTCTGGAGTTATTCCTCCCCTGCTCTCCAGTAGCATTTTGGGCACCTACCAACCTGGGGAGTTCATCTTTCAGTGTCCTATCTTTCTGCCTTTTCATACTGTTCATGGGGTTCTCAAGGCAAAAAATACTGAAGTGATTTGCCATTTCCTTCTCCAGTGGACTATATTTTGTCAGAACTCTCCACCATGACCTGTCCGTCTTGGGCGGCCCTACACTGCATGACTCATAGTTTCATTGAGTTAGACAAGGCTGGTCCATGTGATTAGATTGGTTAGTGTTCTGTGACTTTGGTTTTCAGTCTGTCTGCGCTCTGATGAAGAAGGATAAGAGGCTTATGGGAGAGAGACTGATGGGAGAGACTGAATGAGGGGGAAACTGGGTCTTGTTCTGATGGGTCTGGCCATGCTCAGTAATCCAATTTTCTGTTGATGGATGGAGCAGTGTTCCCTCGCTGCTCTTTACCCCTATGGTGGTGTTAATGAAGATAATGGTGACCTCCTTCAAAAGGTCCCATGCATGTACTGCCCACTCAGTGCCCACTCAGTGCCCACTCAGTGCTGTACTCATGTAGGAGCAAATTAGGCCTCAAATGTACTTGGACAAGCAGTTCAAAGCCATTCTGCAGACAGTAGTGTCAGCCCCCTCACTGGTACTCACACACAGAACTCTGGTCACAGTGGAGAAGTGGCGTGTCTGTGGAAATGGAAGAAATGGGTGGTACTAGTGGGAACAAGGACTCAGGGTAAATATTTGATCACAAAAGAGTTTTAGGCACATACACGCAATCAGAATTTGTAAGAAACAAAATTGGATGGGGGCGGTGGTTCTGAAGAACATAGCAGAAAATAAGTATCATTTTTCCAGTTTTCCTAACAAACAGGTAAAATTTTAGAGCATGGTTATACCACCATTCTCTATTATCAATGTATCATACCATCATACTAACTCTGTGTTAATATTTTTAATAACTTCATAGAAATAATTTACAGCAGACTGTGATTTACATTTTTTAATAGAGCAACTCTTCATTATATTGTTGAATCCATTAATATATGATAAGGTATAATGTAGAAAATACACATTTTTCTTATATAAGGAAAATGTTAGGGAGAAGCTTGTAGTCTTGAATATTCTGCACAGTGTGATGACCTCATTTGAGTGATAAATTGTTGAGATTAGCTCTCTAATTCATTACAGTCAATTCTTTTGAAAATGGTAATAGATATTTCAGTGAATTAGAGAATTAATCTAACAATCTGCCAAACAAGCTAACCTGATAGTTAGAAGCTTTCCAAGTGTAATGTAATTTTAAACTAAGAGAGATCGTATCCCATGAGCAACAAGTGGAGATACTCTCTGTAACTTAATTTTGAATGGTAATTATATTAATGAAATAAGATTTTAAAAGCACTTCAAATCCATACATACCTACAAAGAGTTGTTTAATCAACTCCCTAAAGCAGAAGCTGGTTTAATTTTCTAAATTTCATAAAAGACTTGCCTTTAATAAATACTGATACAGTGATCAGTCCTTCCTAATCAGCTCTTTTTAAAGCTTCTTTTTCGTTTGTGCCATCTGGGCAAAACTACACGAGTGTATATGTATATATGTTATTGGTGGAATGTATCTAATATAATCATGAGAACTTCCTGAAGTTGACTTAGAGAGTGCAAATGACTTAGGAAGAAGTCAAGTGTTGAGGTTATATTTATTAAAGTTAACAGGGAGTGATGCAGTTCTGTTCAAAACAAAGGCAGCACAGTTTCTGAGTCAAAGATGCAGAGTCAGAAATTGTAGTGCATTATAAACATTATTCCCTTCTCTAGCAGACCTTTCTGGCCCAGGTCTCCTATATTACAAGCGACTTCTTTACCATCTGAGCCACCACGGAAACGCTTATAAACAACATAGCTTTCAGAAGACAAAATAAATTAGAACTGATTATTGCTTGTAAGTGTTAGGAAATATCTTTTTTTTTAAGGGAGGTAAACTTGGGCCAGGTGAGTGAATGTGTGTGTTGGTGTGCAGAGGAGTGTGTGTGTGTGTATATGGGTATATGTGAGTTGAGGGCAGTGGTGGGGAAGTAGAATTGAAAGGAGAGGATGCTTAAAAATGTCTAATTTGTGTGGAAACTTCACACTATTCTAATGACTCTACTAGAGCTTCTTTAAGTGACTTTAGACTGCAATATTAGTTCTATTATAGATCCATGAAGTTAGTACCAAAGAGGAAATTCCATCTCATGTTTAGAATAAGAGGTTTATTTATGTTAGTGCTTGTTCAACTTGAGCCTCTTTAAATATCTTCCTGGTTTTAGAAAAGGCAGAGGAACCAGAGATCAAATTGCCAAAATCTGCTGGATCATCAAAAAAGCAAGAGAGTTCAAGAAAAATATCTATTTCTGCTTTACTGAGTATGCCAAAGCCTTTGACTGTGTGGATCACAATAAATTGTGGAAAATTCTTCAAGAGATGGGAATCCCAGACCACCTGACCCGTCTCTTGAGAACTCTGTATGCAGGTTGGGAAGCAACAGTTGGAAATGGACATGGAACAACAGACTGGTTCCAAATAGGAAAAGGAGTACGTCAAGGCTGTATATTGTCACCCTGCTTATTTGACTCATATGCAGAGGACATCATGAAAAATGCTGGGCTGGAGGAAGCACAAGCTGGAATCAAGATTGCTGGGAGGAATATCAATACCCTCAGATATGCAGATGACACCACCTTTATGACAGAAAGTGAAGAAGAACTAAAGATCTTCTTGATGAAAGTCAAAAAGGAGAGTGAAAAAAGTGACTTAAAGGTCAACATTCAGAAAACTAAGATCATGGCATCTGGTCCCATTCAGATCAGATCAGATCAGATCAGTCACTCAGTCATGTCCGACTCTTTGCGACCCCATGAATCGCAGCACGCCAGGCCTCCCTGTCCATCACCAACTCCCGGAGTTCACCCAAACTCATGTCCATTGAGTTGGTGATGCCATCCAGCCATCTCATCCTCTGTCGTCCCCTTCTCCTCTTGCCTCCTATCCCTCCCAGCATCAGAGTCTTTTCCAATGAGTCAACTCTTCGCATGAGGTGGCCAAAGTACTGGAATTTCAGCTTTAGCATCATTCCTTCCAAAGAAATCCCAGGGCTGATCTCCTTCAGAATGGACTGGTTGGATCTCCTTGCAGTCCAAGGGACTCTCAAGAGTCTTCTCCAACACCACACCTCAAAAGCATCAATTCTTCAGCGCTCAGCCTTCTTCACAATCCAACTCTCACATCCATACATGACCACAGGAAAAACCATAGCCTTGACTAGATGAACCTTTGTTGGCAAAATAATGTCTCTGCTTTTGAATATGCTATCTAGGTTGGTCAAAACTTTCCTTCCAAGGAGTAAGCGTATTTTAATTTCATGGCTACAGTCACAATCTGCAGTGATTTTGGATCCCAGAAAAATAAAGTCTGACACTGTTTCCACTGTTTCCCCATCTATTTCCCATGAAGTGATGGGACCGGATGCCAGGATCTTCGTTTTCTTGAATGTTGAGCTTTAAGCCAACTTTTTCACTCTCCACTTTCACTTTCATCAAGAGGCTTTTGAGTTCCTCTTCACTTTCTGCCATAAGGGTGGTGTCATCTGCATATCTGAGGTTATTGATATTTCTCCTGGCAATCTTGATTCCAGCTTGTGTTTCTTCCAGTCCAGTGTTTCTCATGATGTACTCTGCATAAAAGTTAAATAAGCAGGGTGACAATATACAGCCTTGATGTACTCCTTTTCCTATTTGGAACCAGTCTGTTGTTCCATGTCCAGTTCTAACTGTTGCTTCCTGACCTGCATACACATTTCTCAAGAGGCAGATCAGGTGTTTTGGTATTCCCATCTCTTGAAGAATTTTCCACAGTTTATTGTGATCCACACAGTCAAAGGCTTTGGCATAGTCGATAAAGCAGAAACAGATGTTTTTCTGGAACTCTCTTGCTTTTTAGATGATCCAGCGGATGTTGGCAATTTGATCTCTGGTTCCTCTGCCTTTTCTAAAACCAGCTTGAACATCAGGAAGTTCACGGTTCACATATTGCTGAAGCCTGGCTTGGAGAATTTTGAGCATTACTTTACTAGTGTGTGAGATGAGTGCAATTCTGCAGTAGTTTGAGCATTCTTTGGCATTGCCTTTCTTTGGGATTGGAATGAAAACTGACCTTTTCCAGTTCTGTGGCCACTGCTGAGTTTTCCAAATTTGCTGGCATATGGAGTGTAGCACTTTCACAGCATCATCTATGAGGATTTGAAATAGCTCAACTGGAATTCCATCACCTGCACTAGCTTTGTTCGTAGTGATGCTTTCTAAGGCCCACTTGACTTCACATTCCAAGATGTTTGGCTCTAGGTCAGTGATCACACCATCATGATTATCTGGGTCGTGAAGATCTTTTTTGTACAGTTCTTCTGTGTATTCTTGCCATCTCTTCTTAATATCTTTTGCTTCTGTTAAGTCCATACCATTTCTGTCCTTTATCGAGCTCATCTTTGCATGAAATGTTCCTTTGGTATCTCTGATTTTCTTGAAGAGATCCCTAGTCTTTCCCATTCTGTTGTTTTCCCCTATTTCTTTGCATTGATCACTGAAGAAGGCTTTCTTATCTCTTCTTGCTATTCTTTGGAACTCTGCATTCAGATGTTTATATCTTTCTTTTTCTCTTTTGCTTTTCGCTTCTCTTCTTTTCACAGCTATTTGTAAGGCCTCCCCAGACAGCCATTTTTCTTTTTTGCATTTCTTTTCTATGGAAATGGTCTTGATCCCTGTCTCCTGTACAATGTCACGAACCTCATTCCATCGTTCATCAGGCACTCTATCTATCAGATCTAGGCCCTTAAATCTATTTTTCACTTCCACTGTATAATCATAAGGGATTTGATTTAGGTCATTACTTCATGGCAAATAGATGGTGAAACAGTGGAAACAGTGGCTGACTTTATTTTTCTGGGCTCCAAAATCACTGCAGATGGTGATTGCAGCCATGAAATTAAAAGACGCTTATTCCTTGGAAGAAAAGTTATGACCAACCTAGACAGCATATTAAAAAGCAGAGACGTTACTTTGTCAACAAAGATCTGTCTAGTCAAGGCTATGGTTTTTCCAGTAGTCGTGTATGGATGTGAGAGTTGGACTATAAAGAAAGCTGAGCGCTGAAGAATTGATGCTTTTGAATTGTGGTGTTGGAGAAGACTCTTGAGAGTTCCTTGGACTGCAGGGAGACCCAACCAGTCCATCCTAAAGGAGGTCAGTCCTGGGTGTTCATTGGAGGGACTGATGCTGAAGCTGAAGCTCCAATACTTTGGTCACCTGATGTGAAGAGCTGACTCATTTGAAAAGACCCTGATGCTGGGAAAGATTGGGGGCTGGAGGAGAAGGGCACAACAGAGGATGAGATGGTTGGATGGCATCATCCACTCAATGGACATGAGTTTGGGTAAACTCCAGGAGTTGGTGATGGTTAGGGAGGCCTGGCATGCTGTAGTTCATGGGGTTGCAAAGAGTCTGACACGACTGAGTGACTGAACTGAACTATCTTCCCTGAGCTGAGTACAATTCATCCACCTCTACAAGACAGGCACCCCCTGGTGGGTCTTGCGGGCTTCCTTTGCTTAGAACAGTACTTAGCATGCTTTATATTGTCTGAATCTAACCACCTCTCTTGCTAGCCTACCTAATAACAATTGTGGCCTCCTCCTTCTTACTTGGAATTTGTAAGGTAACACAGGCTAGAGTCTAGAGTTGGTTCTCTATAACTGAGAACCATTATAGTGGGTCCTATGTTGGAAGAGTTAGTGGGAAAGCTTTATGCCATAGTCTAAAAAGAAGATCTGAAACCAGGAGGAGAGAAACCAGATGTGAAAGCCAAGATATTAATGATGTAATGTAAAATAATATAATATCTATTAAGGGCCTATTCTAGTGCTTATTCTAGGCAGTGTTTTATACATTATTATATCATTTAACTGCATAATGATCTTATTAAGAACCGCTATAAACACCCCCAATTTCTAGAGGAGGAGGTGCAGGTTATGCAAAACATCTGGCCCAAAGACATACAATTAATACAAATTATGTATCAGACATACAATTAATGAAAATGTGGACCTGGAATTTATGCAAAAGGAGGCTGATTCCAGAGCTTGTCTAGAGGCTGCCACATTAGATGTCTGGACACTATATTTTAAGGACACTATATTTTAAGTCATGCTACTTTATGCCTCATTAATAAAATAATATGCATGAAAAACTAGAATTAGAAGTATCTGGCAAGCTACAGAAAATTTTGGATATGTTTAATTGTCCGATGGCCTTGTACCTTGGAACAGAAGAAACCTTAGCGATCATCACATATTTTCACAAGACAGAAATAGCTGAAAAATTACTGAGGTGTGACAGCATGCAGCACTGCAAAACCACCGTGGAGAGAATCTCTATGAGTTCAACATACATTCAAGTTGCCCAGCACTAGACCACTTGCCAGTGTGACTGGGGAATCAGGCTCCTTGCTGGTTCAAGGCTGACCTTGATGCTTCCCCTGTGACTACTGGACAATTCATTTCTAATCAGTGGGTGCACTGTTGCTCAGAGGGGTACTGACACGTCTCCTGGAACACCAACGTACAGGGGCACTGTTCTACCTCGAAACACGCTCACTCTACTGGCATCCCTTGTGCCAATACATTGATGTTACCTTTTATTTCTTCCTCATTAGAAGTGGCTCTTTCCAGAGAACATAAGTTTGTCATGAGCTGTGCCTCCCACAAATTAAATATGTGCAGGAGTTTTCAGCCATTCATTTTCAGATGCCAACTCAGAAACGTTTCATGAACTTCACAATTCCCCCAATGCTCTGGCAGTTAGAGAGCTGTATCACACAAATTATCCAATCAATGATGTCAAATTTGGAGTCAAGTTGAGCCAAAAGTTTATTGAAGTATCCTTAAATGGGAATGTAGAGGGGACTGCTCCATTACCTGCTTACCATGCTCAGTGTGATTATATATTATGAGTGTGATGTTGATCATTACACATACAAGTTCATCTACAAGTTGCCACCCTGAGTATCGAAAATGAATTGCATCTAGGGGAAGTGGATCTTGATGGAACAGCTCTAAATTCTTTAAGAAGAAGTGCGTAGTGCTGGTGTGAGAAACTTCCTCTAAGCTAAGGGGCAGCATGGGTTTGCATAGTTGTCCCTTTCCTGACAGACTGGTGTTATTTTCTCATTCAACACTCTGTTCACTGGAAACAGTGATTACGGAGTAATAGTTCCTATCACAACCATAATCTCTGTTATCACAGTGTCAGACAATATCTGACAAAGAGGTAGATTCTAAAGAGAAAATTAGAGTTATATTAAACAGATTCAGAATTAGCAATCAGGCAAAGAAGGTATCTACCCAGAAAGAATATGGAAACAAAAGAGTCCAAAATTAACAAGGATGCTAGTATTTTGTTAGGTCACCTTTGGGAACTTTAAATGTGTTACTTGAGTATATATATATAACAGTTTCATTGAAATATATTTCATATTTATATCCTAAATGTGTTTTAAAATGAATAATTCAATAGATTTTAGTGTTTTTAAGAATGGTGCAGTGATCTCCACAATCTAATTTTAACACCCTATATACCTACTGGTAGTCATTTAACATTCTCTTCTTTCCCCACCTGCTACTGACTGCTCATCTACTCTCTATCACTACAGATTTGTCTATTCTGGATATTTTATATAAATGGAATCACACATATATGTGATATTTATTATTATTATTTCATTGGAGTATAGTTTCTTTACAGTGTTGGGTTAGCATCTTCTTTCACTTCAGACAATGTTTTCAAGGTTCATCCATGTTAAAGCATATATTCGTACATTATTGTTTTTTATTGCCAGGAAATATCCCATTGCATGGATATGCCACATTTTATTGTTCCGTTCATCAATTGATGAATGTTTGGGTTGCTTATATCTTTTAGCTATTATGTGTAATGCTGCTATGAACATTTATATGCATTTTTCGTATAGACATATTTTTCATTTCTCTTTAGTAAATATGTAGGAGTAGAATTATTGGACCATGTTTTATGTTTTAGCATTCTGAGAAATTGCCAGACTGGTTCCCACAGTAGGTGCACCTTAGAATAGTCTCACCAGCAACGTATGAAGGTTTCAGTTTCTCCACACTCTTGCTGATGTTTGTTATTATCTGTCTTTTTAATTTTAGCTACTCTCCTATGTGGGAGTTGATACTGCCGTGAGGTTTTGATTTGCATTTCCTAAGGGGTAATGACATTGAGGAACTTTTCATGTGCTTATTGGCAATTTGTTTATCCTCTTTGGGAGAAATGTCTATTCTAATCTTCTGCCCATTGAAAAATTACATTACGTGTTTTTTCATTGTTAAATTTTAAGAGTATTTTGTATATTCTAGATCAATAGTTCCATATCATATGTGTCATATGCAAATATTTCACTTGATTTTGTAAACTGTCTTTTTACTTTCTCAATGGTGTCTTTTGAAGCACAAAATCTTTTAGTTTGAAAGTGTCTGATTTATCTGATTTTTCTTTTGTAGTTTACAGTTCTGTATTTTATCTAAGAAATAACTGCCTAACCTAAGGTTACAAAGATTTACTCCTATATTTTTAAAATTTGTTTATACTTTTATCTCTTAGATTTATGATCAATTTTTGTAAATTGATGCTTAGAATTTTTCATTGTTCAGTTGCTAAGTCATGTTTCTGAATGGCAATGTCCAGAGTTAAAAAAGCAAAAATGAATACATGCATTCTACTGAATACTGTGATGGAACCACTGTTATCTACCTAAAAATACACAAAGCAAGAGCTTCTTTCCATTTGACTCAATTTAAACTCATCATGATTATTTCCTTTTTCCTATCAATTAATATTCAAATATGAATTGCTTTGGGTCAGGTACAGTAGATTCCCTCATTTAGTACCCATTTTCACCTCATCTGACTTCTGTGCAGTCTGAGAAACCTGGAAGAGTCCCAGGAACTGAGGGATCTGCATGTGCCCACATCCCTCAGCACAGATATTCCTACATTAGTTGTAGATGTGGAAGTGAGCAACCTGATGCACAAGAGTGGCTCAATTCACAAGTGACCAGTGTCACAGGGGCATTCATTATTCACACCAACTATGGCTTATTATTTTTTAGTTTCCATCACTAGCATCAGAGATTCTGCACATGGACAGGGATCCTAGCAGAGTTATTGGAAGTATGTATGTTTGAACTGTGTTGCCCTAAGCTCTGTTTCCTGGTTGTGTGGGACCCTTCTGTAGTAATCTAGTTCTTTAATAGATCCTTTTTGATCAAGATAAATGAAGTGGGTTCTATTCTTTGCAACTAAAAACCACGATTAATACAATTCTTCTCGTGTCCATCAGCCCACACTCACAGTCTGGGCCAGGACCCTCTTCTTTAGCCCCACAAAATGTGATACTCTGTAACTTCTTTGGTTTGGCCTGTACTTTTAATCCTACATGCTTATAAATCCTTTTCTTCTGCCTTCTAGAACATGATGAACAATTTTCTCTGTGCTTTTAATTTCAGTCCTCAAATGTTCTATTTCCCAAATCACTCATTTAAGTATCATGTTCTCTGTTTTTCTACCTCCTTTGGCCAACTAGCCTCACTTAATACTTTTTAACCATCTTACCACTTTTTTCCCAGTATTATTTTTATCCCCTGTCTTTTACGTTCTAATTTAGTTAAAAGATTTATTATTTAATACTTCTATCTTATTCTTATGACACTTTTTTTTTCCCTTCTGGGCAACTGAACACAGCTAGAGAAAATTACCTAACTTGGCAAGTTGGTACCACTATGAATCCAGGATCACTCACTATAACTAGATCCTCTTTATAGAATATTGTCCAACACTTATTTGATCAATTTGCACTATATTATCTACTGAAAACATGTCCAACATTTCCCACTCACCCGACATCAAGCTCTCTTGCTGCCCTTATCACTGTGTTAGCAGGTGACCTCCAACTGTTCACAAGGAGTGCATAAACATTCTGAAGTCTGTCAACACACTTTGTCCTTCTCTTGTAAGTCTGCTAGAATTTTGTTCCATCCAATTATCCTATTTTATATTCTTATAAAATCTTATATTCCTACATGGAGGTATCTTGCTTGAATAATAGTTCAGGAAGTAAGGGAGAAAAGAAAGATGGAAGGAAAGTCCCTAAGCATCTTTTTTTTCATATATTATATCTCTAATAGGGTGCTCCAAGGTTCTTAAAGACCAGTTCAAGCAGAGAGCATCAATTAACTGATTCTCTACTTCCTGCAGTATCAGAGAACTGTTAATTTCTGCTAATTTCCTCTTCTAGGTATTTCATTAGGTAAAGGATTTTGCATTGGTTTAGAAAGCCTCTTTTTTTGTTCAAATTCACTAGTTACTGGTTATACCTTTGTGGAATAAGTCTAACGCTGTGGCTAAGAGGATAGAAGAAGACATTGAATCATGGTTCCTCAACAGACCTCCCATACGTCAGGCATGGGCAAGACACGTGGCTGAACAGGGGTGCTTGCAATATAAAGGATTTCTCTGAGCATTCTCAGCTGTAGGGGCAGAAATTCACAGATGTAGGGACTGTGTATCTATTTCTTGTCACTTCATAGATGACTTCTCCCTATGAATTGTAGTATGTCAGAAATATCCTGATCCCTTGATAGAGGGTTCTACACCCTCTTGGAATCTATTTATTTTATAACTGTCCATCTACTCAAGAGAGTTTTCAGTGCTCCAAGATTTGTGAGGTACTCAGATCTTTTATAAAGACCAACTCTTGGAAGATGCTAAGATATCTTTTATTGATAAGACATCACTTCAGGAAACATTTTTCTGAAATACTGGAAAATAACTCTGTTTCTAACAGGCACATCCTGTGTTAGGCAATCTCACAGAAATTCCAGCCTCAAAAGCCCAGAAGAAAATGTTTTACATTGAACTTCTGCTATTTTTATTGTTCTCAGAGAGCACATTTCAAAAACCTCAATACAAATGCAAATCCAGATAAAAAGTATCATGTATTATAAAAAGAGGCTGTCTAGAAAACAGAAAGCTAAATTTCACTTATTAAATGTCTCCAAGGCAATGGCACCCCACTCTAGTACTCTTGCCTGGAAAATCCCATGGACGGAGGAGCCTGGAAGGCTGCAGTCCATGGGGTCGCTGAGGGTCGGACATGACTGAGCGACTTCACTTTCACTTTCATGCATTGGAGAAGGAAAAGGCAACCCACTCCAGTGTTCTTGCCTGGAGAATCCCAGGGACAGGGGAGCCTGGTGGGCCGTCATCTATGGGGTCGCACAGAGTTGGACACGACTGAAGTGACTTAGCAGCAGCAGCAAAGGGTGGCCTTACTTGACCCCACTTTGAATCTTTTAAATACCATTCTGGGGCCATGAAGCCATCTTAGTCATGGTGACCATTTTGACATAGATGCATGACTACAGGGACCATGTTTTCCTGGTTTGCCCAAGATCTTCCCAGTTTTAAGACTGTAAGTCCCATAGCCTGAAAACACCTTCAGCTTGGGACATAGCAGGGTGATTGGGCATCTTGTAAAAGACTCTTCATGCCTTGAACGCCTTGGTCCTATTTTTCAACTAGTCTTCTGAGGAAGAACAACTGGCTCATTCAAAATCATCATTTCATCTATGATCCCAGTTCATGTTAAGTTCTGTAGTGTCCTAAGTAAGGCATTTTTATGCTCAGAAACTTCTGTATTATCAGCCATAGAGAAATGATTGCAAGAGAAGTATGTGAATACTTTTTTGGAAGATTAAATCAGTTACCAGACTCATGCTGAATTGCTGCACCAGACACCTAAAGAAGAATTTTTCTGTAGCATATTTACCTGTCTCCATTCAAATGAAATGTCGTCATAGTAGTCTCCATCTACCCAAGAGATTCTCAAAAGATAACTTAGGATAACCCATTCTAGTCCATGGCTAGAAATGGTCTACATGTTAGCCTCTCTCCCTGCCACTCTCATATACTTAGAGGCTGCTCAGGGTTTTAGCTCATTAATATAAATTCACCTCAAGCATATTCCCAACTATTAGACAGCTGCAAGTCAATGATCAAAGATTTGGCTGAGATGGAAATTGATGAATGAGGGAGTAGAGATAAGCCTTACTTAATAATGACCCTTAAAGCTGTGGGAATAAATGTGTTGGCACAGACAAAGAACACTTCATAGATCATTGAATCCGCTGCAAAAACACCCAGAATATGTTTGGTTTTGGTTTTCTCATGTCCTCTTATTTGTCAGTCCTCATTCATTTTCCTATTTCACTTCTACATGTATTTTGTAGCTTGTTGGTTTTCTCACCTGTCAATCATCACTTATTTTATTATCTAACTTCTCCATTGGCCTTATAGCTTTTTAGGCCAATTGAATAAACATCTCCTGTCCAGACTTAGAGTCCAATCAGACCTTGTTTCTCCCTTCTAGCATATGATCTCTTTGATCCTATCATTGAAAACAAGACTGAGGAATTTCATGTGTCTCCAGTTTTGTAGGCAGCATTTACCAGACAAGCCCTGACAACCATCAGATAATCTGATTTTCAAAGATGATTATAACCCTCCATTATTCATTGGCAACATTGTTCCATATATCTTTTAGTCATATTCTATATATCCCAATTTTATACATCCCAATTGATAAGAACACTCAACAATAGTCAAGAGGGGAATTTTCATGATAGAAGGAGTTTTGAGATAATTTTATGGCAGACTTAAAAATGGTCATGGATTATGGCTTCTACCCTCTTCCCTGTACCTGAATATATTTGATTTCTGTGCTGTGCTAAACATTTCAGATAATTCATTGATTAATATAGGGCTCATGAAAATTGGGCATGGAGAAAAAATTACTCTGAAGAAAAGCACAGCTTCAGCTTTAGTATTCACCATCTCAAATAAGAAACATAATGGAAAAACTGCATTTTATTTATGAAAGTTACACTCGTTATTAACCTGAAAATGTGTGTGGGTGTGTGGGGTGTGTTTTTCTCACCAAAGGTGAAAGATAGAAGAAGCTTGGTTGCTCATAGAAGGGAATTCTCTGAACATCGCTTTCTTTGTGAATGTGAAAAGGGGTACCACCTTTAGGCGGCGGGCAGGAAATGATGAGAATTAATGTTTTACCTGACAGCATCAGTAATGTTGCCAACCATCGCTATCAGTGCGTTAAATACCAATTTATTTCACTCTTTCTACAACCCTCTGAAATTCATATGCCATTACTATTCCTCCTTTAAATATGAAGACAGGGAAATGGAAAGATTAAAAGCTTGTTCGAGTACACAGAAGGAAACAGCAAATGGAGAAGGCAGGGCTTACTCCCAGGCAGCCTGGCTCCTATGTCCCCACTCTGAATCACTGTGCTGGGTATATTGGCTCCCCACTGCCTAGAAAAAGATGTGTAATTTGTATTTTGAGTGTCTGAAAGAAGTAACTGCCACAAGTCCAGAGGAGATCAGGAGAAGTCAAATGATACACTGAATGTGTGATGAAGGCAAATTGTAAGCCAATCCTGACCCTGCATGTGGTTCTGGCTTCTGCCCTGGGAGATGACAGAATTAAGATCAGAGAAAATGAACCTTAGTACTATGGTGGTGGCTTCTAGGACTTCAGCCTATCTGGGGCTAATGATAACTGTGGTGCTCTCATTTGTGGTGACTGCAGGTGGAAAATGCCTTTTAAATCCCCCTGCTTGGCGGATGAGTAGAGGTGCCCCTCACTGCGGGACGTTTCATAGCTCAGAAATAAGGCTCTGAAGGGGTCATGGGGAACAGCAGGCAGTGCCCCTCCAAGTGAGCTCCTGGCAGACAAGCCCCTCTTTCAGGAAATGCTTAGGAACTTGTTACTGTAATTGTCAGGAGTGTTTATTAACATTGAAAAGGATGCCTGGTCATATCTTTTGAGTTGTTGTCATCCAGAGTCCCTGGGAAAGGAACTATAGCATCCATTGTATTGATTTGAATGTAAACAGATTTCCTTACATGACAAATGTTCCATAATGGAGTTTTGACTGGAGGAAAAGATAATGTAGATCCAGAAAATAAATAATTATGAGTGAAGAAAGGCTTGAGAGTGTAATTGAAGTGAGGCTGTTGCCTCAAACACAGCCATATCGGCAATGCCTGGGTGTGCAGGGAGAGTGAGAAATGTGACACACGGGAAAA
This sequence comes from Bos indicus, assembly GCF_029378745.1. Lineage (NCBI taxonomy): Eukaryota > Metazoa > Chordata > Mammalia > Artiodactyla > Bovidae > Bos > Bos indicus. The sequence continues at coordinate 11,046,086 of NC_091786.1, forward strand.
AGCACACTATTTCTCACCCAATAGAAAGACTCACTCCAAAACCACACTGTCCAATACGGTACCACTGGCCATACGTGACTATTTAAATATAAATAAATCAAAGTTAAATAAGAATTTTAGAGTAGGTTCCTTGATTGCAGTAACCACATTTCAAGCACTCAATTTCATACATGTGGCTAGATGCTGTTTATTGCCAGAACAGAGAACATTTGCATAATCACAGAACATCATATTGTACCAAACTACTTAAAAAAACTAACTTGTTCCCTGAATGAAGCAGAGCACAGGTCTGGAAGCCAGTAGGAAGAGCAACTGCATGCAGCGAAAACAAGGAATGAGCAGCAAATGCAGAAGCAGAAGCCTCACAGAGCAGCATCATTTATTACACATGGCACAGAACCGGCTAATCAAGTGGGCAGTGGCTCCAAGGTATGTCAGTGGGAATTGCTGGGACAAGGATTCTTTCAAGAGGAAAGACAGCTAGATGGTGGTAGACAGAGAATTACCTATGCATGAAGCTCTGGGCTGTGACAAATCGTAGGGGTGGAGTATTACAATCTTCACTTATTCTGAGTCATGAGTATAACATGGGTTACACTTTTTCTTTTTTAAATAAAAAATATTTCCTTGTTTCTTTCTGCTTATATAAATAATTCATGTTCATTGTAAATTCTTCAAACAGTTTTGGAAAATGTAGGAGGAAAGTCAAAAGCACTTGAAGTTTTCAGTTATTGGAGATGACCAGCAATAACCTCTTGTCGAGATAGAGGGATAGAAAAATATGTATATGCATGCACATGATTTTTATATAAATATGATCATTTATGTCATACTGAATAGTTGTTTTTATTATAGTATTTTTGTTATACTGTAGTGGGATATTTTTTAATCATAGTATTTATATTTTGATTTTTGCTTGCTCTCTCCACTAATCCACTTGTTCTCATCTTTCACACAATCAAGTAAAATGTAATGTTCATATATTTTCCTTATCTGCTTATGACATTGAGATTTGTCGTATATGTTAGTGCAACTTGATTTTTCTCACTTGCAGTTATATCGTGATGTTTCTATAAGGTATCCGATGTTCATCTAACTCAGTGTTGGGACTGCCTAGTTTTCTGTGGGGATCATTCCCTGATTTTGCCATCAGGGTCCCTGCTAGGGCTTTAGTTCATTTGCAGGTTTTCTCTCATTACAGTGAGGTCCATCAGACCATTAATTTTAGTGATCTCTCTTTTCAAATGTTTGCCATATAAATAAATAATAATAGGTAAATCTATTTCCTAGAATCTAACTGAGGGATCACAGAGGTGTTTGTTTTTAATATAAATAGACATTGCCAGACTTTTTTTTCCAAAAAGGCTAGATAAATTCACCTTAATACCAGTTATAACTGCATCTGTGTTTACCCATTATCCCTATTAGTGCCAACACTGAGTATTATTTTATTTTTGACGATCTGTATAAAATTATCTTGTTCTTTTAAGTTGTGATTAAAATTTACAATTTAATTTACAGCATTTACTTGTGAGATTCATATCTATTTATGTGTTTAGTGGCTATTTGATCATCTCTTTTGTAAGATGATCACTAAAGAAAATTCACAAGCTGTTCTATTATGTTTTCTTTTGCATATAAACATGTCGGAACTTCCTTCTCATTTAGAATTTGCAAATCCTCCTGCAATGCAGGAGACTAGGGTTCAATCCCTGGGTTGGGAAAATTTCAATCCTAAGTGAAATCTCAGTGAAATCTAATATGATAAATAAGTTTCCTTAAGATTAAAGATCTCTACTGATCAAAAGAAACTTTTAAGAGAGTTAGAAGTTTGGTTGCAGGAAATTCCCTGGGGTCCAGTGGTTATGATTCCAGACTTCCACTTCACTGCAGGGGAGTCCTCTGCTGTGAAGAACTAAGGTCCCTCAAACCAAAAGAAGAGGAAGAAAAAAAAAAAAGAAAAAAAAAAAAAGCTTAGTTGCAGACTAGAAGAAGAAATTTTCAATACATAAATTTTTAAACAGGCAATACACACAAAATATATGAAGAATTCCTACAAATAAAATCTAAACCCAATTTACCAAGAAAAAGCAAGAAATTTCAAATACAAAAGCAAAATTTAGCATATTCCATGTGCCTGTGTTCCTGTGTCTTGCTTGCTTCACTAGAAGCCAAAGCGCTTAAAGGAACCACGTGTTTACTTCCATCACCATAGATAATTCTGCTAATTCTTGAACTTTATATAAATGGAATCACAGTTTTTACTTCTTTGTTTCTGAAGTATTTTTCTTAACATTGGGCTTCTGCTGAGTGTGCTGCTGCTAATGGGATTATTGGGACTGCTTGATTCTGTTTGTTCTTCTGTGTGGTATGAGTCTGTTTTCTGAGCCTGTTCATAAATTTCAATTTACCTTAGTGTGTCTGTGTGTTGTCTGGTGTGCAAATGTGTGTGTGGGTATTTTCCTTAGGGTTCTTTGAGTCTTTAGAATCTGTTACTTGATTTCCTTCATTATTTCTGGGAAATTTTCAGCCATTTTCTCTTATTATATTTCTTCTGCCTCATTCTCTTTCTACCTCTTCTGGGGCTACACTTCCATGAATATTAGACCATTTGATATTGTTCTACAGCTCTAGACTGGTCTGTTCATTTCCGAGCACCACCCCCACCCCATTCTTTTCCTTTTCTTTGTCCATTAGCTTGAATAACTACTCACAAGACATAAAGCATTGATGATATTTTTTTAATTGAAGAAACTCAATTTCTGATACTATAATTTTTATTTCTAACTTTTCCATTTGCACATGCTTACATTCTTCATCTTTCTGCTTATAATCCACATCTTTTTATGCAAGGTGTGGATATTTCCCACTAAATCTTTTAACATATTGCAGTTATTTTAAAGCCTCTCTTTGGATCTCAGGTTATTTGGTTGTCTTGAGATTTGAATTGCTAATGTGATCCAAAAAGTTACACTGTGTGGACAATCGAGCTGTTTGCAACTTCTTATATTCAAAGTGGTAACAGAGGTATACTGTGCATTTATTTTTAATGGATACTGCTAAAATTTTTACAGAACTGTTAGACAAATTTAAACTCCCACCATTATTGTCTGTAAAGATAACAACTTTCTCCAATCCTCATTTATTCTTTGAAGTTTTCAGTTCTCTTAATTGTAACTGTTCTGGTGGAAACAAAGTTATATCTATTGTGATTTGAATTAGCATTTCCTTAATTAGAATTGATGGTTACTGTCCTTTTTCATGCTCATAGCTATTTAGTTATCTTTTCCTATACTGAGTTTTCTCAACAAATACAACCCCCCTTTTATTTTTTTTGTAAATTGCAATGTCTATCTTTTTATGTGTAATTATAGCATATTAGTCTTTTTTTAAAAAATGTGTATTGAAATCATCTTCTAGTATGCATTTTTTAATGCTCTTAAAAGTTTCTTCCAAAAAACTGAGATTCTTAATCATAAAGGTTATCATTATCATTTTCATGATTTATTTTGCTCCTTTTTAGGAATATGAGTCTATTAAAATACACACAGATATTCTCCTAAATTTACTCTAGAAAATTTATAGTTTCAGATTTCACATTTAGGTCCATGGTCAGAATGAATTGTGTGTTATGTTGTGACTGATGGGTCTACTTTTTTTCTTTTTCAATTGGAAATCTTCCAAATGACCCAGATCATTTATTGAAAAGACCATAATTCCCCCATTGAATTACAATGTTGTCATTGTTGTAAATCAGATGATTCCATAAGTTAGGTCACTTTGGATTCACTGTCCTCTTCCGTTGGACTATTTATCTATCATTTTGCTAATACCAACTTTCTATTAAATCTCGATATCCAGTAGGAGAAGTTCTCCATCTTGAAGAAAATTGGTATTTAACAATATTGTATCTTCCTATCCATAATCATACTATAACCTTTCATTTATTTATATGTTTAAAAATTCCTTTTAGGATTCTTTTTCATACTTTGCAGTTTATTCTCATACATTAACTGTTATAACTCATAAAATAGATATTCAGATTTCATTTTCTATTTGCTTAATAATTGTTCATTGAAGTATGACTAAGCATTGTATAGTAATGTTGTATCCAGAGACACTCCTAAATTCACGCATGATATTAATACTTAATTTTTAAAAATTGTTTTCAGTCTAGACATATTCCTGTGAATAATGACAATTTTCTTTTTCTTTTCTTTTTTGAAGACCTATAACTTTTTTCTTTACTTTTCATTTTCAGTGGCAAGGATTTCCAAAGCAATACTAAATTAACATGGTGAAAGTCTGCATTTTTACTTCATTCTTAAACTGAAGGATAAAATATTCAATATGCCCCCATTAGTATGAGTAATAATTGTAACAGTTTTAAATAGGTGCCCCTCGTCAAATTGAGAAAGTCCTTCTCTAACTCAGTTTGTCTAGTTTTATGTATTTTTCTTAATCATATTTTTGTATGAGAAGCAGTGCTTTTTCTAAATCTATTAAAATGTATTTTTTCTTTATTTTGATACAGAGGAAATTTGTTTATTTTAAGTGATAAATTCAAATTACAGGATAAACTCTGTCAGTCATGCTGCATTATCCATTTTACATATCACCTGTATTTAAATTGATGATATTGTATTGAATATTTTTGCATAGTTTTAATGAAAAAATCAGAGTCTATAATTGCATATAATGTCTTTCTCATTTAATGGCCTTGTAAGGTTTTCTACAAAGGTTATTTTAACTTCATAAGATGAGCTGAACATTGATTCCTTAGTTTCTAGTTTCCAAATAAATTTGTACAAGGTTAATGTTAATTTCATCAGTGTTAAGAATTCCCACTGAAACTACTAAGCATTTTATATGTTTGAAAAATTTATAAGATCTATACATTTATAGATTCAATTTCTGAAATATATATAGTCTATATAGAATTCTTATTTCTTTTTGAGGTTTTTTTTTTTTTTTTTTTGCTTTTCAATAAATTTGTCCATTTAGATTTTCAAATGTATTCTCCTAAAGTTATTATCATTTGTAAACTTTTGCTAACTGCAATATCTATACTGGTGTTCCTTTCTTCTTGTGTGTTTAAGCTGCTCAGTCATGTTGAACTCTTTGCAACCCCATGGACTGTAGCTTGCCAGGCTCCTCTGTCCATGGAATTCTCCAGGCAAGAATACTGGAATGAGTAGCCATTCCTGTCTCCAGGGGAATCTTCCCAATCCAGGGACTGAATCTGGATCTCCTCCATTGCAGGCAGATTCTTCACCATCTGAGCCACCAGGTAAGCTCCCTAACCATAATATTGATGGTTTATTCAAATTTCCTTAGTGTCTACTTAGTTTTTGTTTGATTGGTTTTCTGTTCCAAGATCCCATCCAGGATATCACATTACATTAACTTTCATGTGTCCTGCTTCCTACATTGCATTTTATATAATCAATTCCTGATGTATCACTTGATTTCTTCCTTCATATTTGGAGTTTCATTTTTGTTCTTTTTTTACATTTCTTGAACTGATAGCTTATATTATTGTTTTATTTTTTCTGTTATGTGTATACAAAGCTATGAATATCTCTAACTGCACTGCAGTTTTGATATATTTTCATTATCACTGAGTTCAAAATATTTTCTAATAATTCATTTTGTATTTTCTGTTTTTAATCACACTTGTTATGAAATGTGTTGTTTAAATCTAAATATTGGGGGTTTTCTTGTTATCTTTCTGTTATTGATTTATAGTTTAATCTATATGTTTTTGATAGTATACCTTGCATGATTTTAATTGACTGGACTCTGGATAATTTTTTTTCATAACAAGATATTGTCTACTTTTGTGAATATTACATGCACATTTGTAAAAAATGCATATTCTGCAGCTTTAGGAAATAATGATCTCTTAATATCAATTAGGCCAGTGGTTAATTTTAAGGTTCAAATCCTCTACATATTAATGAACTTTTCTGGGGAGGAGTTGGTTTCTTATATTATTTGGGCTTCCCTGGTGGGTCATATAGTAAAGAATCTGCCTGCAATGCAGGAGACCTGGGTTTGATTCCCAGGTCAGGAAGATCTCCCAGAGAAGAGAATGGCAACCCACTATAGTATTCTTGCCTAGAGAATTCCATAGACAGAGGAGCCCGGCAGGCTACACTCCAGGGGTTGCAATGGCTCAAATCCTCTATAGATTAATGAACTTTTTTTTATTGGTTTGTTTATTATAATTTAGAGAAGTGTATTAAAATCTCTAATGTAATAGTGCATTTTCTTCACTTTTATCTCTGCTTTTGGGAATTTCCTGAGAGAAATCCTACTAGTGATAATAATTTTGAGCAATGCCTCTACTGATCTATTTTGCTAGGATGGAGAAACAGCCAGAGACATAAATCTATGCTAATTTATGAGTAGCACTCATAGGTTTGCCAGATTACAAAGATTTTAAAAGAGTATGATCTGAGCACTGGGAACTAGGGTATGTAGGAAAGAATATATGAATAAACTCAAGAATGGGGATATTGTTAAGACTTTTGTGTTTAATTACATGTTCATCAAAGGGTCCACTGAAGAAGAGGTTCTCAATAATCAGGAGGAAAAGATGATCTTTTCTTTGGAAGTGTATCAGCCATTTCTCCAGGCCTCCCAGGATCATGTGCAATGTAGTCATGACAGAAGGGGTGATATAAATGAACTGCCCTTGGCTGAAGGTATTCTGGCTGCCTAATCTGCAAGCGGGACATGTCTATGTTGAGCTTCCTGTATACACCTCTGTGTATACAGTGGAGGGAAAGGGTCCTATGAAATCATGTTTCGGCTGTCCATCATTGAGGAGGCAGCAACTTGTCCTCATTGAAATAGACACATATTCTATATGTGCGTTTTCTTTTCCTAGTGGAAATTTCTATGTCAACACTTTATATATGTGTGTGTGTGTATAAATATATAATGCCTTATACACACACACACACACACACACACATATATATATATATATATAATGCATATAAAATGCCTTACTCACATGATTGGTATATATAAAATACTATTAAAACCAAAGAACCATTTTATAAAAATAAAAATCAATTAATTATACTCACAGCATTCACCGACTTTAACTCTTACCACTTCACTCAAATCTGCTAGCATTATAGAATTTTGAAAGGTCTGTGGAAGGCAATATTATGGCACCAGCCGGGAAGCGACATCCTCTGACTTAAGCCGTTCTCCTGGATGTGGCATATGTTCTGAACCAAAGTTCAAAATAAGGTGCTGCTTTCTCTAAACATGTGTGTTCTTTAATAAGAGTATTGACTATTTCTCATAATTTGTTTTAAAACTGTTGCTTCTCCTTCTGTAGGTTTGTGTTCCCCTAGTTCCCAAGGGAAGTGGGTTTAGTCTGTAGACAAAACAATGATACCTTCGTACTGTAAGCTTGCCATCTGCTGGTGAGCACTGCGGGTTGCTAGGACTATTGAACCACCAGGCATATTACAGTATTACCATACCTGAAGGTGTGCTGGACCTGGTTTACATAGGAGGCATATGACTATCATCAGGGCAGGGAAGAGCATCCTGGAACTCAAAAAAGACCCTCCAAAGTTTCCAGTAGCCAAGCTTTGGTGTTACAGTGTTCCCACCGTAACAGGACCACCAACAGCAAGACCCATCAGGAATGATGTTTGGTTCCCCAAACTGAGAAAATAATTCCTTAATGAGTTAGTAAGCAATCTAGCGAAACAACGCTCTCACGTACTTAACAACCATAACTTTATCTTAAGATGCACTGCAAAATTATGGGGCAAACTCTATTTGAATTATAGCAGAAATGGAAAAATCAGGATGAGCTATTCTGGAAGATGTTGAATTATTTCTTTTTATATTCATGAGTTTTCTATTAGTATATACTTATTACTAATATAAAATAACACTAAAATATATTTTCTTTTATCCTGTGAAGTTTAACCTGATACACTTGCTAATGAAAGAATATGTGTATGAAAGAATACACTTAAATGAAGGAATATAAACTAAATGAGATCCTTAGTAGCATTTTCATTCTTCTGGGAGGACATTCTACCTGAGAAAGCTGCAAACCTCAGCAGCTTTCCTTGAGATAATTCATCATCCTTGAGATAATTAACATATATATATGAATTATATATATACATATATATAATTCTTCCCTAGAAATATAGCCAAAATAATTTACCATATTCAATAATTTTTTAAAGAATCAGTACTTTGAATTTGATAATTACTTTGAATAATTACTTTGATAATTGCTTTGAATAAGATTCAGGTCTGCCTCATGGAAAACCTATGTAAATATGGGCATTTCAGGTATAGAAGAGGATTTACTGAATATTGAGAGTCAACTACTGAATGAATAATAGATGAGTGAAAATGATCAATTTCTTTTCTAAAAAGTTTGCTAATGTATCAATTATAGTTTTTATAGGAGAGGAGAATAAGAAAGCATGGGAGTATAATTTAAAATTGTCCACTTGCACATATAAGCTCATGTTCTTAGAAAATCATACAAATTTCACATTCTGCCCAATAATGCAGTTTCACTTATTGTAATATAAAATACTTTGAATTGCTTGCTATAGAGTCAAATAAGCTCCCTAGAAATTTATTCCATGATTATTCCATAACTGTATATTTTTAAGAACATAGCCATCTACTATAATACTTCTTAGAGAAAGTTGATAATTGTGGCAAAGTAACAACATATGTTTTTCTTATTACATAAATAATTTTATAACTAGGAAATAAAGATCTTGCAAACATGATGTTCTACTGAATTTATTTCAGGTCAGATACCAATATGTTTTCAGTTTTATGCATTGGATTTGGATAAATGTAACACATTTAATATTAAATCAAAAGAGATCTTCCTAGAATCTATAACATCTGTAGTCATTCTAATGAAATTATCATAATCTGTATTGCTGAGTAGAACACAAACTCTAAACAATTTCTGAGACTTAAAATATGTACTGAAATTAAGGATTTCTGTGCAATAGAATCATCTTTTTGCATGAGTCATATTTAATTATGAGTGTGTTATTCATTCATTTGTGTCCAATTCTTTTGGGACCCCGTGGACTGTAGCCTGCAAGGCTCCTCTGTCCATAGAATTCTCCAGGCAAGAATACTGGAGTGGGTAGCAATTCCCTTCTCCAAGAACATTTCAGGAGATGTTCCTGACTCTGGGGTTGAACCTGGGTCTCCTGTACTGCAGGCAGATTCTTTGCCATCTGAGCCACTTGGGAAGAACCATTTAATTATGACGGTTCCTCAAATATGCTTTACTTGGCCAGTCACATGCTTGTCTTGAATAACTTGATCTCCTTCCTTTGTTGGTGACATTCAGATCCTGACTGGAAATAACGCTTTCTGAAACAGTGTCTTTGATCCTCTCTTTCTTTACCTTTCCTGACTACCCTCCCTGTACTGTCTTACAGTTTTCAGTTTTTCCTTGAAGATCGTAAGCTCCATGGGGAAAAGTCTATGTCTTTGTAACTATTATCTTCATTATGTAGGACAGAACTGTTACTCAGTTCAGTCACTCAGTCGTGTCCAACTCTTTTTGACCCCATGGACTGAAGCATGCCAGCTTCCCTGTCCATCAGCAATTCCTGGAGCTTGCTCAAACTCACGTCCATTGAGTTAGTGACACCATCCAACCATCTCATCCTCTGTTGTCCCCTTCTTTTCCTGCCTTCAATATTTCCCAGCATCAAGGTCTTTTTTCAATGAGTCAGTTTTTTTGCATCATGTGGTCAAAGTGTTGGAGTTTCAGCTTCAGCATCAGTCCTTCCAATGAATATTCAGAACTGATTTCCTTTACAATTCACTGGTTTTATCACCTCGCAGTCCAAGGGACTCTCAAGAGTCTTCTCCAGTACCATAGATTAAAAGCATCAGTTCTTCAGCACTCAGCATTTTTTTATAGTTCAACTCTCACATCCATACATGATTACCAGAAAAACCATAGCTCTGACAATATGGACCTTGGTCAGCCAAGTGCTGTCTCTGCTTTTCAGTATGCTGACTAGTTTGGTCTTAGCTTTTCTTCCAAGGAGCAAGTGTCTTTTAATTTCATGGCCGCAGTCACCATCTGCAGTGATTTTGGAACCCAGGAAAATAAAGTCTGTCACTGTTTTCATTGTTTCCCCATCTATTTGCCATGAAGTGATGGGACTGGATGTCACGATCTTTGTTTTTTGAATGTTGAGTTTTATTTTTTTTTTCAGTATTTTTTTAAAATTTTATTTTATTTTTAAACTTTACATAATTGTATTAGTTTTGCCAAATATCAAAATGAATCCGCCACAGGTATACATGTGTTCCCCATCCTGAACCCTCCTCCCTCCTCCCTCCCCATACCATCCCTCTGGGTCGTCCCAGTGCACTAGCCCCAAGCATCCAGTATCGTACATCAAACCTGGACTGGCATCTCGTTTCATACATGATATTTTACATGTTTCAATGCCATTCTCCCAAATCTTCCCGCCCTCTCCCTCTCCCACAGAGTCCATAAGACTGTTCTATACTTCACTCTCCTCTTTCACTTTCATCAAGAGGCTCTCTAGTTCCTCTTTACTTTCTGCCATAAGGGTGCTGTTATCTGCATATTTGAGGTTATTGAAATTTCTCCTGGCAATCTTGATTCCAGTTTGTGCTTCATTCAGCCCAGCATTTCGCATGATGTACTCTGCATATGAGCTAAATAAACAGGGTGACAATATACAGCCTTCATGTACTCCTTTTCCTATTTGGAACCAGTGTGTTGTTCCATGTCCAATTCTAAGTGTTGCTTCTTGGCCTGCATACATATTTTTCAGGAGGCAGGTATTATAGTCTGATATTCCCATCTCTTTAAGAATTTTCCACAGTTTGTTCATAGGGGCTCAATAAATATTTTAAATGAATGAATTATCATTGAATATTGAAGTACACCTTGAAACATGGAGATACTTGAGAAAATGAGTGAAAATCTAGAATTTGCTTTTAACAGCAGTTTTCTCCTTTTCATTTGAAATCTTAAAATGAAATGAGAGCTATGTATTAGAAAGCTGAGAAGTGATTCTATGCTCTACAAATGTTGATACAGAAAAAAAATGAGAACCTGTATGTGGTCCATAGCAGTTACAAGGAAATTTGCAAAACTACATTCAAATACAGCTGAATTCTTAAGAGCAAGTAGTTATGTAGATTTGGCTGCAATTTTCAAACTACATTCACTTTTGGATGTTTCACTTAAAATGAAACAACCCAGTCTCCGATATCTTTTTTCTGGTTTAACATATCTCTGTTATCTAGCTATAACGCATAGTCTTAGGTGGGGATTTAGCTAGGCATGTAGCATTGTTTCTCTCTGGTCTCCTGAAAGTTGTTCTTATTTTTTTCCCTTCTGATCCTAAATAAAATGAATCTTCAGTGCAAGCATACTTCCTTTATCCATTTCAAAATATTCACTGAATGCCTATTATATGCTAGAAAATTTTCAAGAAGCTTCTTAGGAATTCACTTATTGATGGCCCAATTTTCTTCCGATTTTATTTACACTATGGCTCATATGTAGTGCAGAGGTAATTCTTTTGCCGTGTCAATATGATGAACTTGATGTTAAGCCTAACAATAGGTAGAGGACTATGTCCCAGAACTACTTCATAGCTGTTTGACATGATCTGTAGATAAAGCTTTGTTACAGCCACACTATGCCCCCTCTAAGAGGACATGCTGGCTTTCTTAAATCTATGTTATTTGATGATATTTTCCTACATGTCAGAATCAATACAGAATATTGTGCTTGTTGTAATAATTAGTTTTATTTTCTTATTAGTAGTAAATGTTAAGTGCAGAGAAGTTATGTCCACATATAGTTTTGTCCCCATTTTTTATTGTGGTATAATTAAAAAACTAATAAACTGCAAAAACTTAAAGAACCCAACTTGATAAGTCTGATGTCATTTAATACGTAGGCACTTTGAAACCAATCACTGCAATCAAGATGTGGATATATCATATTCAATGCCATAAACGTTTTCTGATGCCCCTTTATAATCCCCATCTCATGGCCCACCGGACTACCAGGACCACCAGACTACTACTTTTCTATATCTGCTAATTGTCATTTTCTTTTTCTCTGCCCATGTATTAAGAGCCACGTGATTCAGCATATTTGAAAACAAGATGCCATTTATTTCTGCCTCCAAGATTCTCTCTTGTCCATACTTGCACTTGTCCCAAAAGAAGAAGGCTCTCTAAGCACTCTTACTGCCCCTCTGTGTTCTGCACCACACCCTTCTGCTAGATGAGGGGTTTGGAAAGCATTTATTCCTCCATCCATCTGCCTCCTTCCCAAAACTCCTGTGTTACACTGGGTTGCATAGCACGTAGAACTTCAATAAGAGCAGGTCCTTTCTGTTAGTAAAGCTGCTATTCCACAATGATGTTACATATTCCTGGGTAATCATTCATTGTCTCCAGGGTTAATTTTCCATGATTCACATATGCCCATGGAAACACAGAATGGGATGCTCTTTTCAATCCCCTTTGCTTTCTTTTCCCCCTCATCTTGAAGTTTCTGATTCAGAATAATTCTTTATGTAATTAGGGATCTTTTTCTCAAGTACTTCCTCGATAGGCAAATGAGTTACATACACCATGGTTTTCCTGTATGGTCACAAAGTCTTTCTCTCTGACACATGTATCTTGACTGGGATCCTCTGGTGACAGTTTTCAGTGTTTGTAGATATTATTTCAGTCTCCTCTCACTTACAACACTGCATGAAAGAAAGTGAAAGTGTTAGCCGCTCAGTTGTGCTGACTCTCTGCAACCCCAGTGACTGTAGCTTGTCAGGCTCCTCTGTCCATGGGATTCTCTAGGCAGGAATACTGGAGTAGGTTGCCATACCCTTCTCCACGCGAGGTTCCTGCCCCAGGAATTCAACCCAAGTCTCCTGCATCACAGGCAGATTCTTTACCTTCTGAGCCACCAGGGAAGCCCCAACATTGCATGAGAGACCTCCAAACACTAGTTTGTTTCCCCCTTTGTAAGGAATCTATACTTTCCACCCTGTGCTTGTGTTATTTTTCTCTGTGTCCTTATCTTTCAGGAGGTTTGCAGGACATGCCAAGTATGTGTCCTTTCTCACCAATGCAGACTGGATCTCAGCAAGCCCTCTCAGTCTGTAGATGGAGGTCTTTTATAATCACAGATGAATTATTTCCTATTATGTAATTATTGTCTTTCTTCCATCTGTGGAATACCTATGATTTTTATTATGTGTTTCCTAGATCTGTCCTACAGTCTCTTCAGGATTTCTACCACTGTATATTTTGCCCTTGATCTTTCAGGGCCTGATTTTGGTCTCAAATGTGATAGTCTCTCCCTCCAATATCCTACTTAATTGGAAAAATGTTTTTTGTATACATATATGTCTGTGTACAAGCGTACTACTCCTTTTTGTCCTCAAGTGCTCCTACGTTAACTTTAGTTTTTTATCCCACTCCTCTTGGAGCTGTATTTCAATGATAATGTATTTTAAGTCTTGTGCCTAATTTTCTTTCCTTGGCCTGTTGTACAACATTCATGCATCCCATGAACCCAAGTATATACTTCCTTAATGGCAAAAGGGACTCTGCTTGTGTGATTAAATTCAGGATCTGGAAATGGAGAGATTTTTCTGGATTACCTGTCTGGGATGAGGATCACTAAAGTTGCTGCAAGAAGAGTTATGATTACATGACAGTTATCACTAGGAAGAAAATCAACAGCCCAACCAAACAACGAGCAATACCATGAAAGTATAGTTTACCCTATAAACATCACAAATGAATCTTAAAGATGTAAAAGACCAGACAATAAATACATAAATATTAACATGTAATGAGTATTACTTTACCTATTAGATATTCAAAGGTTAAAAAGTTCAGTAATAACCATTTTGGCCCGTGATGTTGCATAATCATTCTTAACATTTCTGATGGTTATCTAGCTATAAGACACCAATCTTTGGAAGCTAGGATTTATTTATTTTTGTATTTCTAATGTTGAACCCATACTATAACATATAACTCAATTTACTTTAAAAAATAATGTTAGCTAAAGATCATGTTACTGAGAAGGTAGAAAATACTTTGTCTATTAAAGTAGGAACCATCTTAACATTTACAGAAAAACTGATAAGTTATTGAAACAAACTATGCCAATTACCTGTCTGTTGTTCCATGTCCAGTTCTAACTGTTGCTTCCTGATCTGCATGTAGGTTTCTCAAGCAGCAGTTAGAACTGGACATGGAACAACAGACTGGTTACAAATAGGAAAAGGAGTACGTCAAGGCTGTATATTGTCACCCTGCTTATTTAACTTACATGCAGAATACATCATGAGAAACACTGGGCTGGAAGAAGCACAAGCTGGAGTCAAGATTGCTGGGAGAAATATCAATAACCTCAGATATGCAGATGATACCACCCTTATGGCAGAAAGGGAAGAGGAACTAAAAAGCCTCTTGATGAAAGTGAAAGAGGAGAGTGAAAAAGTTGGCTTAAAGCTCAACATTCAGAAGTCTAGTCAAGGCTATGGTTTTTCCAGTGGTCATGTATGGATGCGAGAGTTGGACTGTGAAGAAAGCTGAGTGCCGAAGAATTGATGCTTTTGAACTGTGGTGTTGGAGAAGACTCTTGAGAGTCCCTTGGACTGCAAGGAGATCCAACCAGTCCATTCTGAAGGAAATCAGTCCTGGGTGTTCTTTGGAAGGAATGATGCTAAAGCTGAAACTCCAGTACTTTGGCCACCTCATGCAAAGAGCTGACTCATTGGAAAAGACTCTGATGCAGGGAGGGATTGGGGGCAGGAGGAGAAGGGGACAACAGAGGATGAGATGGCTGGATGGCATCACCGACTCGATGGACGTGAGTTTGAGTGAACTCCGGGAGTTGGTGAAGGACAGACAGGGAGGCCTGGCATGCTGCAATTCATGGGGTCGCAAAGAGTCGGACACGACTGAGCCACTGAATTGAACTGAACTGATGCCAATTAACTCTCAATCAAAAATGTAATTAATTATACACAGCTGTTCTAGAGCATTCTGGCTAAAGGAGATTTTATCACAGCCATCCTTTTGTCATTGGAATCTATCTGATTAGATTATCTCAATGCAAAATACACTTTTTGTTGTTCATTATTTTGTCTTAAACTGATTGTGTTTTCTTCAGTGTAGGTTGTCCGCTATTACCAATGTGTTTTCATAATTATAATTATCAGCAAGTCACAGCAACTAATAAGCTCACATAGCACACTATTTACAAGTTTATTGACAGTACTAATTATTTACTAACTTGAAGAGAATCTTCCCTTTCTACCATCATCATTGAAATTCTAGTAAATTGCACCAGTAAATTGTCTGAAATTCACCAGTACTTAACAGTTCTGTCTTGACACATCTGCATAACAGAATTTCAGTCTAAATTCCTGCACATTAACATACATAATTAAGCTGTTGCAAAATTTTTTGAGATGAGCATGTAAAAATAAGTAAGTAAAAACTTAAATTCTTGTCCTTTACAACTGATTGCATTTCAGAAATAAAAAGAAAGCATTAAAAGAATATCTTGCTTTTGAAATAGTTTTCTCTGCTGTGGACATTAGTTTCAATTAAAACAATGAATATATATTACAAAAACACAATAAGTACAAGTTGTGAAAATCTATAATTTTAATATGCTCATTAAAATATCCTTCTGGCATAAAGTTCAATCTTGTATCGAATTATATATTTCTCTCTCAAAATTACTGGGATGATCCTGGGCATTCAGATATAACTAAAATCAATTAAGGGAATAATAGATTATTTTTCTCTCTCTTCTCCTTTTAATTTACTGAAAATAAAAATAATCAGAGTGAATTGAAGGTAAATATTGTATGGTAGATATCTTCTTAGCCATGAAAGAGAGGAGAGAGTATGTAGTATGTTATGATCTCTTTCTAAATGTGTTAGTAAGAGCAGACATGAATTCAAGTCTATTGTCTTAACATATATCCACTTGAAGGGTAACACCTGCATTAAATGCACAACACTTCTGTCATAGATAGGCTTACCATTTTCTCCTAAATGACCTTGAAGATTAATGAAATTCACACGAAAGATTTTCCTATGCGGGTTTAAAGAAAGCAGTTAAAAAGATTCAGATGGCTTTATAAAACTGAACTTCATTTCATTAAAAAAAAAAAAAAAAGGTCCTCTGTTCTCATCTGTTGAGAAAATAAACTGCTCCAACTCAAAGCAGTTTACAAGCAACTTTCATGGTCTTTGTTGTCATATGGCAGCATCTGCTAGATTGACAAGTGGTGCAATGGTCTTTGAGGACTGATTTCTAAGGATGTTAAAAGAGCATGAACTTCATTCTTTTAAAATAACTTCTTAAATACAAGCTTCGAAACAAAATCAACCACTGCTCCCACCGTTTAAAAAAGAAGGGTTCAGTGTTTGACAATGGGAAACACTACAAAGAAGAAAATGTACATTAATCTAGTTTATTGTTTTCATCTGACAAAAGTAGAGATACAGAGCTGTAGAACAATGATAACTGTGTATGCTCTGTTCAGCAAGGTAAATCTACATATAGTCACTAGTGGTTAAGATAAAAGGAATCTTAGAGTGCCATATGCTGACATTTAGAAGGAAATCTATTAAATCTATTAATATCTCAAACTTTTCCTTGAGCTTTCAGAACATTTGCAGGCTTCTGGATTTATGATTTCCCTATACAACATGAAGACATGATTTCTTTGGGTTAGAAAAGGCTTTAGGGGCGATATACACAAAATAGGTTTTTACTCACTTTGCTGCCTGCCTCACTGGGGCATCTCTTCTCCTGGAGCAACTCCCTGGGCACTCTTTCCAGCTGTGATTCCCATCAAGAAGTAAGACAATTTCGTATCTAACAAAAATAATCCCACTGGTACAGAAAAAAAAAAAAAAAAAAAACTGCTGCAAATATAGACTTGGATTTTATTCCTTACACTTTCCTGAAAATAGAGAAAATCCAAATAAAGAAAATTGTAAACTCTCATCAGTCTGATACAATTTATTTCATAATGCAGAACCTCTCCTGTAGAATGTTATATGTTATTCTCTCAGTTGTGTCAAACTCTTTGTGATTCCCCTGGACTGTAGGCCACCAGCTTCCTCTGTCCATGGAATTCTCCAGACAAGAATACTGGAGTGGATAGCTATTCCTTTCTCCTGACCTAGGAATCAAACCCAGGTTTCCTGAAGGCAGATTCTTTACCATCTCAGCCACCAAGGAAGCCTCTTCTGTATAATCTTCCTATATAATTTGTCTACCTGTTTAATAGAGGTGCTTGAACCCAAAGGATTTATATTTCACAATGCATAGTATAGAAAATGCACAGAGCAATGCCATGCTGAGTCATAGTGGACCCTGAGCCAAAAACAAAATTTTGTAATACTGACCCATCTATATGTAAAATTTGGACAGTTTCTTATGTTTTTAAATTAATTCTTATTTGAAAATATATTGCATTTTAAAGAAAAAATAGGTAATGGACTACATCAAAATTAAAAACTCTTGTGCATCAAAGGACCCTATCAATAGAATGCAAAGGTAAGCCACAGAATGGGAGGAAATGTTTGCAAGTCACATATCTAATAAAGGATTAAGATACAGAACATGTGGGGCTTCCCTGTGGCTCAAATGGTAAAGAATCTGCCTGTAATTCAGGATACCCAGTTCTATCCTTGGGTCATGAAGATCCTCTAGAGAAGGGAACCCACTCCAATATTCTTGCCTGAAGAATTCCATGGACAGAGGAAACCTGAGGGTTACAGATCATGAGGTTGCAAAGAGTTGGACATGACTGAGCGTCTAACAGTAGCATAAAGAACATGTAAAGAACTACTACAACTCACTGACAACAAAACAATCTTAAAATATCAGCAATAGATTTGGATAGACGTTTCTCGAAAGATATGCCAATGGCCCCAAAGCACATAAACAAATGCTTGGCATAAGTAATCACTAGGGACGGAGAAGGCAAGGGCACCCCACTCCAGTACTCTTGCCTGGAAAATCCCATGGGCAGGGGAGCCTGGTAGGCTACAGTCCATGGGGTTGCTAAGAGTCAGGCACTACTAAGCGACTTCACTTTCACTTTTCACTTTAATGCATTGGAGAAGGCAATGGCACCCCACTCCAGTACTCTTGCCTGGAAAATCCCATGGGCAGGGGAGCCTGGTAGGCTGCAGTCCATGGGGTTGCTAAGAGTCAGGCACTACTAAGTGACTTCACTTTCACTTTTCACTTTAATGCATTGGAGAAGGAAATGGCAACCCACGCCAGTATTCTTGTCTGGAGAATTCCAGGGACAGAGGAGCCTAGTGGGCTCCCGTCTATGGGGTTGCACAGAGTCGGACACGACTGAAGCGACTTAGCAGCAGTAGCAGCAGCAGGGAAGGGAAATGCAGCAAATCAAAATCACAGTGAGATGTAATTTCACAGACATTCAGATGGCTATTGAGCATGCAGGGGACGAAGAAAGAGAGGAGAAAGGAAAAGAAAGAAGAGAGAAAGAAAAAGACATAAAAGGTTGAAGAAAGAACAACGGAAAAAGAAGGAAAAACAGAAAAGAAATATCAGGAGTTGACAATGATGTGCAGAAGCTGTAACTGTGTACCACTACTGGGAATGCAAAATGCTAAGGCAGCTTTGGAAAACAGTAGGGCCTGTCCTCAAAAAAAAAAAAGTGGGGGGAGCATAAAATTACCAACATGTGGTCCAATAATTTCACCTCTGGATGTATGCCCTCAAAAACCTGAAAGCAGGGATTTGAACAGATATTTGTAAAGTGAAAGTGGAGAGTGAAAAAGTTGGCTTAAAGCTCAACATTCAGAAAACAAAGATCATGGCATCCAGTCCCACCACTTTATGGAAAATAGATGGGGAAACAGTGAAAACAGTGTCAGACTTTATTTTTCTGGGCTCCAAAATTACTACAGATGGTGACTGCAGCCATGAAATTAAAAGACACTTACTCCTTGGAAGGAAAGTTATGACCAACCTAGATAGCATATTCAAAAGCGAGACATTACTCTGCCAACAAAGGTTCGTCTAGTCAAGGCTATGGTTTTTCCTGTGGTCATGTATGGATGTGAGAGTTGGACTATGAAGAAGGTTGAGCGCCGAAGAATTGATGCTTTTGAACTGTGGTGTTGGAGAAGACTCTTGAGAGTCCCTTGGACTGCAAGGAGATCCAACCAGTCCATTCTGAAGGAGATCAGCCCAGGGATTTCTTTGGAAGGAATGATGCTAAAGCTGAAACTCCAGTACTTTGGCCACCTCATGCAAAGAGCTGACTCATTGGAAAAGACTGTGATGCTGGGAGGGATTGGGGGCAGGAGGAGAAGGGGACGACAGAGGATGAGATGGCTGGATGGCATCACTGACTCGATGGACGTGAGTCTGAGTGAACTCCGGGAGTTGGTGATGGACAGGGAGGCCTGGCGTGCTGTGATTCATGGGCTCACAAAGAGTCGGACACGACTGAGCGGCTGATCTGATGCACAACGGCAAAACTTCCCTAGTGGATCAGTGGTAAAGAATCCTTCTGTCAGTGCAGAAGAAGTAGGTTCAATCTCTGAGTTAGGAAGGTCCCCTGGAGAAGGAAATGGCAATCCATTCCAGTGCCCTTGCCTGGAGAATCCCCTGGACGGAGGAGCTGTTGGCTACAGTCGACGGTTCGCAAAACAGTCGCACACGACTTTAGCGACTAAACCACCACTATGCATAACAACATTATTCGTAATATCAGAAGGTAGAAGCAAACCATTAAAGGATGAATGGATAAATAAAATGAGGCTTATAGGTAAAATGGAATATTATTCAGCCTATAAAAGGGAGGACATTCTAACACATGCCACAACATGAATGAACAGTGAGAACATTATATTAAGAGAAACAAGCCAATCACAAAAGGACAACATATTCCCGACAATAAGAGTTCCCAAGGTAGTCAGATTCACAAAACAGGGTGGAATGGAATTGCCGAAGGCTGAAGGGAGAGGGCGCGGGAAGTGATTGTTTACTGGGGACAGAGTTTCAGTTCTGGAGAATGAAAAATTCTAGAGATGGATGGTGGTGATTGTTGTGCAACAAATGGAATATAATTAATCCTGCTGAGTGGCACACTATAAAATCATCTCAATGATAAATTTTATATTACATATATTTATTCAATTTTAAAATATAGCATTTAAATATTAACTGAACACAATTTTTGGTATTCCCTGCTTCTGCTCCACTAAAGGGTGTACCTGAGAACTCCGCTTCACTGGCTCTAAGTAGAGTTAGTTCAGGATTGCTTTCTTCATGCTAATGATAAAGAGAGGAGATCCAGTTGCATGTTTAGGAAACATGGGAAATTTGTCAGCAACCATGTACCACAGAAGGACTTCCCTGCTGGCTAAGACGGCAAAAAATCTGCCTGCAGTGTGGGAGACCCAGGTTCAATCTCTGGGTCGGGAAGATCCCCTGAAGAAGGGCATGCAACTCACTCAACTCTGTCCGAGAATTCCGTGGACAGAGGAGCCTGGTGGGCTACAGTCCATGGGGTCGCAAAGAGTAGGACATGACTGAGCAATTAACATTTTCACTTTCTTCTTTGAGCATAAAATATTAATGTCCTCATCTGCTTCTCTTTCCTCTAAATTTCATGTGTGTTCTTTTGTGTGATACGTTAAACTGGACTTCAGTTACTGTTGAAAAAATTATGTTGGGCTCTTAGTAATGGTGCCTGGAATGTGGAAGACCCAGGTTCAATACCTGGGTCAGCATGATCCCATGGAGAAGGGCATGGCAACCCACTTCAGCATTCTTGCCTGGAGAATTCCAGGACAGAGGAGCCTGGCTGGCTACAATCCGTGGGGTGGCAAATGGTTGGATAGGCCTGAGAGACTAACACTGTAATTTTCACTTAGTAACAGGGAAACTTCTTTACTGAGTTTGCTCTCCTCCACTCTCATTTACAGCTTCCAAAATTTTAGACTTAAAATTAATTTTAATAGGAATAAACATTAAGAGTAATATTTGAAAATGTTACTGATAACTTTGAGAAATTTCACCTTAAAAAAAAAAGGTTGGCTCTTGGCATGGCTCTTGATCTGTTGAATGCCCCTATCAAAGAGAACATTTTGAGATTGACCCATATAGTTCATATATATGTATATCCATATATGAGCTTCCCTGGTGGCTCAGAGAATAAAGCATCTGCCTGCAATGCAGGAGACCTGGGTTCGATTCCTGGGTTGGGAAGATCCCCTGGAGAAGGAAATGGCAACCCACTCCAGTATCCTTGCCTGGAGAATCCCATGGACAGAGGAGTCTGGTGGGCTACAGTCCAAGGGGTTGCAAAGAGTATATACAATGATTAATACTTTGAAAATATAATCTTTCAAATGCATGTGTGGGACTCCCTATCGAAAATAATAAATTTAAATTAAAAAACTTTTCAAATTATATGTGTCCTTTCTTTTATATTAAACACTTATGAATTTATCATTTGTAGATTGTATTTAAATGTAGAGAACTTCTCAGGTATCTTCAGTGGGAAAAAAAAGAAAAAACATAAGCTCTTTGAATTATAAAATAAAAAATATAAATGCTTAAAACTTCAAGTTTTCATTGCTGTTGAATGTAAATGAAATCTAGAAAATTATGTTAAATATTTTAATGTGAGATAAATATTATGCAGCAGTTACCAAAAAAGGTAAAAATTAATATGGTCTTCTGATATCAGAAGTTTCCATGAAAGTGAAAGACTATGAAAAGTACCTTTTAAGATCAAATTTTGAGAAAGGTCAGTAGAAGTATGGGCATTCAGAGTGAGGTTAAGTTGCAAAAGATCAAGCTTCAGAGGTATGTAAATGGTCTATGAAAATACAGTCTTAGTAAGAAGAGAAACTTTGTGCTCTAAATTTCCACTTGTCTTTGACATCTGCATTTTAAAATCTGATTTTCTGTGAATGTCATAGTTGGGAATAATTTGGCATTAATTATTTCTTCTTTTCTTCCTTACTCATATACTCTATTGATAGTAATATAAATTTTCCTGAAGACATTCCCAACTTTATACATACTATACATACTATAATTAATTCAAGACAGAGTTGAACTTTTTATCAATAAGGAAAAATTCAAAGCATAAACAGAACTTCTCACAAAATTGGCCAAGAATAAAAATTTGTTTACTTAGAATATCAAAATGCTGTAATTTCATTTTCTTTCTTGATAATTTTCCACTCCTTTTGGTCATACAATTTTTTTTTAAAGGACTTTCTTCACCATAAAGTATCAGTGATAAAAAGTACCCTATTTTTGAAAATATTCTAGGATTTTGAAAAATATCATGGTTCCATAATAATGATGAAAATAGAATCTACTTGGATAAAATGAAGTAGTTTTTTCTTTATCCTATCATGGCTTCCCTGGTGGCTCCGAGGGTAAAGAATCCATATGCAGTGCAAGAGACCTGGGTTCCATCCCCAGGTTGGGAAGATCCCCTGGAGGAGGGCATGGCAACCCACTCCAGTATTCTTGACTGGAGAATCCCCATGGACAGAGGAGCCTGGTGAGCTATGGGGTCGGACACAACTGAGTGACTAAGCACAGCACAGCACGCCATGTCCCACGTGTCCAGCATCCCACTGTCCAGTCCAGACACTAGCCATCCTGGATTATATTGATTTTTCTTTCATATATTAATTTAATAAGAATGTACTTTTGGCAACTACTTTGCAACAAGCCCTGCACTAAGTGCTTAAGATACAATGAAAACTCCTCTCCTGGAATTTCTAGTCCAGAGCTGGGAAAAATATTCGGTAAATATTTCAGTTATATGAACTTTGAAGTTGTCCTGTATACACTAGAGGAAAGGTCTGGGAGCCATGATAGCAAATTTTAGGAAGTAATCAATCCAGGAAGTGTTTAGCATCCTTATGTCATCCTTAGCGTGTGACATTTCCCGGAGCACAAAGATGAGCAAGAGTGAGTTGAGGATGGTGGTTGAGAAAATGCAGGCGTTCTAAGCAGAGGGAACAGTGTTTGCAAGGGTCCTGAGGAGGAAGGAAAAACTCACAGGAAGAATCAGAGGAGGCCAGTTTGTGAGACAGGAAGAAGCCAAGAGATTAGTGAAGATGAGCTCTGAGTTTCTAGACACAGGGACTCTCAGAATGACCACACTCAAGCACCAGCATCCACAGGATTAGGTACAGTCACAATTGCCACAGTTTCCAGAAACGGCACTGGCCTCTCTGGCGAATGAACTTTTTAATCACTTGGAATTTCTACTAATATAACCTTAAATTCACTAACAGTTAATTTACTGCCCTTCTTTTTCCACACTTGAGATAAAACTGAAGAACTTGTCCAAAGGTTCCCTGATCTTTTCCTGAACACTCTAAATGTGGTGACTAAAGATGCCCAGGAGTAGGGAAAAACAGGTTGAGTTTAGTGGTGGTTGGTGAAGGGTACTGTTGTCCCTAGATATTTGCAGGGGATTAGGTCCCAGCATCCCCGAGGATATCAAAATCTGCAGAAGTTCAAGTCCGTTATATAAAATGGCCCAGTACTGTTGACACTCTGGATCCCCAAGTTCCTCATCCAGGGTTTCACTGAAACTTGAATCAGAGGTTGAGGAACCTAGTGATGCCTAGTGATGCTACCTGGTATGGGAAGAGGAAGCTGCCTTCTCAACGTTGACAGGTGAGATGAGCATAAGAAACTTAAGACTGAAGAGATATATTGAGAATCTTTGCTTTATAATGTGCATATTTGTGTCAAAATGTGTATAGATAGAGTAGGGACTTTTTTTGTTTGTTTTTTGTTTTACTGTAACAATAATTATAAATGTTGGAGAACCTGAAAAGCAAGAGATTTAACACACTAAATACTAGGGATAAATTACTAAAGAGGGATTTTGGAAAAGGGGAGTATGTGTGACTTGCTCATGAACATTCACAGATTTTAAAAAATTACTAACATTTGTTATCAAATAAAACTGTGACTCGGTTTATCTTTTATGAAAAAATGAGTCAATTTATTGATTGGGGAAGTGTAGATTATTGATCTGATTTCATTCTCTAGCATAGTACAGTTTTATTGCACAAGCAAAAAAGTGGTGTCTAAGAAAATTTCCATAAATTCAGGATCTTAAGCAGAGATTTAAGGAGTTTTCTGAGGATTGTTGCTGTTCTGGGCCAGAAGCGAAAGGACACTAATATCTCTGACTCTCTTCATGATTCCCACCATCCACCTATCATGTCACCTACAGCCTCCAAACAGCTTCCTTATCTGGGGTCAGAATTTTCATTTTCTTTAATCTTCCTTTTTGTTTTACATCTTTTTAATCTCCTTTTATTTGCCTTGATCACTGTAAGAAGTTGAAGAATATTTTAAAACAAATTTAACCTATACAGGGAATTCCCTGGTGCGCCAGTACTTAAGACTCCTTCCTTCCCCTGCAAGGGGCACATGTTTGATCCCTGGTCAGGGAACTAAGGTATCATATGCCACATGATGCAGCCAAAAAAAAAAAAAAAAATTCAAAAGACAAATTTAATCAATCCAGTAGTTATATATATTATATAAAATGGTGGATTTTTTTGGTATTTCTCAAAATAAACTCTCAACATTGCTATTCTTTAACATCTATGTAATGATTAATATTTACTTTCCCTCTGATTCAGTGACCCTTAACAAATAAAAAGGCTACACACCCCCTTTACATTTCTATAATTTTAATTCCCTCCATACATACCTTAAAATTCTATGAAATAGGTCTTATTCTGTGGGTACAAACATAAACACAATCATTGAAACAGATGAAGTTCAAAGGTGGTAGACATTTTAAAATAGTCAATGATTTACTATGATGATTAATATCGATTCCCGGTTTAAACATCTTTTCTCCATCTCAGATCTCAGGTTATGACGTTTGCTGCATCTAGAGGCAGCATCTTTCTCAGCACCAGATGTGTGTATTCCTAATGATAGCGACAATGACCATCACTGTGCAGCCTGCATCGCCAGTGAGCACTGGTTACTCTGGACACTGGAGTACAGAAACATACTGGAAACAAATGTATATGGAGAGGTTGAAGAAAGTGGTACTAGGGCACAGTTGTATTCCCTGAGAAAAATTTTAGATATGAATGCCATCTCAATTGTTTTTCAGCCAATAGGAACAAACCAACAAGATATATACCCAGAGGAGGTTGTATGCAAAGCACTAAAAACGTATCAATGGATTCAGTGGACACAGGTTTGAGCAAGCTCCAGGAGATGGTGGGGGACAGGGAAGCCTGGCATGCTGCAGTCCATGGGGACACAAAGAGTCAGCAACGATTGAACACCTGAACAACATCAATAAACGTATCAACATCAGATAGGTGTTCCCCCATGTTAGATGCTGGCCACATGACGGGGTAGGGGGTGGGGTTGTATTCTGTAGAGATATACATGCTTCCAAAGTCATGGGTCTTAAGTTACAAGTGGTCCTTTCAGGTTCTGAGCAACCATCTTACTTCTTTACTGGCACAGATGCCCTGAGAAACGGGCACACCCTCATATCCACCATTTGGTTGACCAGCGAGGCACTTCCCTGCTTTGGGGGATTATCTCTGGATCCTACCATACAGTAGGAGGGTCTTAAATTCAACTAGAGTGGCCCCTTTTCTCATAACAAGCTGGTGCTTCATGAGTGAGGGGAGAGCTGCATGTCCAGATATTGGTGCTTCCCTTTTACCTTCTTTGAAAATGACAAGTGTATATTAAACCTGGTGCCAGAGATTAGTAACATTCTGAAAGGATTTTTTTTTTTTTTTTCCGTTTTCTCCTGTTTCAGAATTTCACCTGTTCCTTGTCTGACCTCTGGGGGGCTTACTCCAGATATCAATGAAAATGTAAAATCAGTGAAATAATCAGCTCTTTAAGGAGTATTTGTACACTTACCCGGGAATCTCTGAGAAAAGATCTAAAACACTATGGGATGGCTATCTGATGAATACGTTGCAGAGAGACTGGACGTTATTTTTGGACAGAAAAAACAGTAAGTGCATATTATAACAGATAATGGTAAGGACTCTAGTGTCACAGCATTGCTATACCTGGAGCCCTACTACGGTATAGCCCCAAACTGTTAGGACTTTGGAGGCTAAATTACCGAGGAAAGGAGCCCTGCTTCCAAATGCAAGAGGTGAGATCTGCTCTTCAGTCTCGGACGGTGATTCGTTTACTGACTATTTATCTATTCGAGAATTACTTCCTTTTATTTTTCCCCTTTCCAAGACTGAAATCATGAACCCATAAAACAAAAACCCAAACCAGATTTACCTAATGGGAAGCCTGCCAGGGGTATGCGTTGAAGAAGCCGTTCCAAAGTAGGTTCGGGAAGATGCAAGTGGAAGATCAATTTCATTGAATGGGAACCGGGCTCTTCCCGGCCCGGCGTTGAGGCTGAGAAGGGTGGGGGAGGGCGGCCAGTTCTAAGGTCATCCCTCCTGCAGTTTTGGGAACCAGGTAGACTGTCACTGAAAGACCGTGGCACCAGCGGTCAACGGACACTGGCGAGCTCATTAGGGGGCGAATCGTAGCAGCGGAGACATCCGTGCGCCGGAGCTCGGGGGTGGATTTGGAGCGTGACCAGGGCGCCCCAAACTGCGTTCGGAGGTTGCGGTCTGGGGCCACCTCTCGCATTTCCTACCGGGGTGAAGCCAGCCCAGCGAGGCCCGGGCGCCGCACCGGGGGTGGACTGCACCTCTCCCGATAGTCGGGGGCGAGGACGGTGGGGAGAGGGAAGCCGAATTGCGTAGCATTTAAACCACTATTAAAAAAAAAAAAAAGGCCAACTCGCGCCTCCCTGGCTGAGCGGTGGTGGCGCGTTGGAGCGTCCCCGAGGGGTTAGGACGAGCCCGGGGCGAGCTGGAAAGGCGGCAGGGCGGGGGTCGGCGGGCGGGGGCTGAGCCTTCCGGGCGGCCGAGGCGGGGAGGTAGCCGTGCAGGCTTCACCCGTGTCGCCCTAGCCTCCGGGCTGGCGGAAACGCTCCGCACGGTCCTCCCCACGCCGCCTCCGCCTCTGTCCCCTCACCTCCGGCGCGCGGCCCGCGGTCCTCGCCTTCCCCGCCCGCACGGCTACCCGGCCCCGTCCCCGCGCCCCCGCCCGGCGCGCAGCCCCGGCCGCCGCAGCCCCCGCCAGCCGCGCGCAGCCTCGCCGCGCCGCAGCTGGAGCGCCGGGGCCGGCCGCGCGGACCGGGGGGCTGAGGAGGAGGGAGGGAGGGAGAGGGCGGGAGGCGCGGGAGGAGGAAATAAATAAATAAAACAATAACCTCCGCGCCAATAAGAGCGAGCGAGCGAGAGAGACGCGGCCAGAGAGCCCCCGGTGCCCGTTCGCTCGCCTCTGAGAGGTTCTCCCGGCGCGCGCGCGCGCGTGTGTGTGCGTGAGTGTGTATTTGCCGGGACTGGAGCTGGAAAGTTCAAACTAAACGTGTTGCTCGCGCCGCTCGCCGGGGCTGCGGCGGAGGCTGCCCAACTTCTCTGGGCCAAGTGCCCAGCGGTGCCCTGCGCCCTTGGCGCGGCGGCGGTGCCTCGGCCCTGCGCCCGGGCGCGGCGGCGGTGCCTCGGCTCGCGCGGGAGGGAGCCCGCGGCCAGGGCTGGACTCTCGCCCCGCCACCTCCAGAGACGCTCCCTGCTCGGCCTCCCCGCCTGGCGATCGCAGCAAGGTACGTGGCACTTTCCTGCACGGCTTCGACCCCGGCACGGCCCGCGCGGATTGCGGGCTGCCCGGGGTCTCTCCTTCTTGGGAGCAATCGTCATTTGTCAAACTTTACCTCCGCCTGGCGCTGCCCGTGGCGGCTGCAGCCACCCTCCCCGATGGCGTGGGCACCGCTGGCCGAGGGTCTCCGAGAGGGGCGGGGAGGATCCGCTGGCCGTGGTGTTTCCCCATCTGGTTGAGCATCGCGGCTCTGATTAAGGCGCAGGTCTTACCTTGCGGGAGTGTCCTTTATTACTGTTCCCTGTGATGCTTATAATGGTTTTCCTTGGCCCTTCTGCAAGGAAGGACGTTCAAGTTTGCAGGAAAAGGTACATGTAAAGCAGGGGAAGTTTGCAGCCGCTCGACTCCAAGAGAGGAGTTAACGCTGTCTTTGCAGTAGCGGCTGCGGTGGCGACCGTGGTGGCGGCGGTGGTGGCGGGGACGGCGGGGACAGCCTGGCGGGTGGCGGCGGCTGCACACTGTCCCGTCTGTGACTGGGAGCTGGAGGAGAAGTGTGGCTTCCTGGTCCGAAAGCGCGACACCGGAGCTGCCTGCAAAGATGCTGCGGAGGAAAAAAGCCTAGGGCTTCCTGGTCTTTGGGTAAATCCTGTTTGGACAGGCATTATTTTCTTCTGTGGTCTTTATGTGCTTACTGATAGGCATGCTTTTTTTTTTTAATCTCTTTAAAACTTTTATGCATATATTTCCATTTCTCGATGAGGAGAACGACTTCTTAGGACCCTCAGGAGAAATGTCTACCTCTGGTTGGAGGAGTGTGCAAACCTGAAATAGATGTATAGCCTAGTTCCTTCTTGTTTGTAGTAGATCCCCTACGGTGAAGCGTATCCTCAGTGCCTTACTGTTTTAATGGCGATTGTGGGTTCTTCATTTTTTTTTTTTTTTTTAATTACGGGTGAAATTGGAACTCTAGGCTAAACACAAATTAAAAAGTCACAATAAGTTTCTCAAGCAACGTGCGTGAGCTTTTTGAAGCCACCTGCTGAATTAGTTCCTGTTACTTTTTGGAGGTTACCACTTGGTGCAGGCGATGTAGGCTGATCCAGCAGATGGAGCAGTGGAAAGCTGTTCTAGAACCTGCCTAACACACTCATTTATCCCTGTTCAGTCACCATGGTTCCAAAAAAAAAAAAAAAAAAAAAAATGTATGTGGAGCTCATTTTAGGAGAGGCAGTGCATTTTCTGTCCTATTTGGAAAAAAAAAATCATGCCAACTCAAATATAATTGAAGCATATCTGTAGAAATTTCAATTCTTTAAGTTTGTTTTCTCCCATAATACATTAAAAAATAGTTCTTTGTACCGATTAAAGTATAATATGATTCACTCATGTGAGAAATACCAATTAGTCATATAGTTACATTTTGGGGGTGATTCAGAGAACCATGGAAAACAGTTCCTCCGGTCATAATAAAAGTCTAATTATTGTGTGATAATTTGAAAGACTACATAAACTTGTATTTAAAAGTGAATCAACCTTATCAGTTTGAATACTTTCCAGTAGTTTGAATGTAACTGAGTTTGTGTTATACACAGTTAAGCTAGGCTTATATATATATTTCTTGAAATAATTTACTGTACCTGAAATTGAAGAAGAAAAGTTGATAAAACTTTCTAGTAATTCTGGTGAATTGCTAGTCCTTCTTCCCAAGATTCACATGACTTTTTTTAACCGCTGTGACCTGAACACATTAATCATACAGGCAGATAGAAAGGAAAAAATCTTCAAAGACTACTTTTTTGTGCCTGTACATTGGTAATTACTGTAACAATAATCATGTACAGAGATAATCTGCCTTCCTAAATAAATTTATAAACTTTACAGGCAGTCATGCATCTGACAGTGTAACTTTACAGTTAACAGAGCCAAAACAGGCTGTCCATTTTACAGGCAAAGCAGCAAAGGCTTAGGAAACTTCAGGCCTTTGTTGCGCTGTTTCAGTAGAGAACCTGTTATCAAATCTAGGCTGACCATCTCCAGTCTCTGCACCTTTCATTGTATTTTGCTGTAGATTTCATTGTGTCTTAGAACTCTGCTTAACTACTCTGGAAGAACTCAGTTATTTTATTTTTATTATTTAGTACTTTAAAACTTAAAACAATGTATCAAACATCTCAGGAAACCTTGGGACAAATCGGATGCTTTTGGAAAATGTAGTACCAGTACTCATTTGAACTATACCTGCTTTAGGTTGAGTGTACAGGTTTATATGATATAGGTGATTATTTTATAAATTATCAGATAACATCTCTAGAAAAGTACTTAATTGTGAATTCTAAAAACTATTTCCTTTACATTCCCATAATATTAAATAAGGCTCGGAACTCCTTGTGTTGTAATATAATTACTTTTCTGAAAGAACTGATTTTATCTTGTCTGTTGCCACACAAATTGATGATGGGTTTTTAAATTTATTACCTACCTTTCCCCATCCATACATTGCAAAACCAAAAAGATTTCAGTGTAAGCTGTTGAAATATTTATTCTATGTCTAAATGTTTAAAAATATGAGAACAGGATATTTAATAAATTTTTCTCTTTATTAGGCATGTTAGATTCTTCGAGCATGATAACTAATTGATAATTTAAAAGGCAGCTAGTAACAGCAATGTTGATTTAGTAAAATAGAAAGAAGTGAGTATGTATAGTCATTGCTTATGTGATATATACATTTTCAAACAAAACTGAGTGTGTTTATAGATTATTGCATAAATTTAGTCTCAATGAAATTTTGATACAATTAATATAATTCTGGTATAACGTGGACTTATAGATAGATAAATTATATTTTGGAACTTTTAAAAATGCTCAATACTCTCTATATAATGCAATAAGTAAGCTCGGTCAGTTAAGTTTATTTGACAGAATCAGGTAAGGTAGGTAGATAGATATCATTAAGTCTCCTGAAGTGACAGGGGTAGTAAACTGATGAACTTTGGAAATTCTCTAATCATTAACTTTTAAATTCTTATTTTAAAAGCTACAGTATCACAAATAGGTCATTTAAAAGTATCAATTGAAATGTGTGCCTCTATTTAAGCCAAGCCTCGTTTTTGCAGTCTAGCAATCACTGAGTTTTTGTTCATTTTATTATAGTGATTTGTATCCATGTTTGTCATTATTTCTGTCTTTTCAGGACTTTATTCTGTTATAGCTGTATTAGGTAGTTTTCTTCCAACAGTATAAAAGTGTAGCTATTGATTTTAGACTTAAATATATTTCAATTGAATGAAACTTTAAAGAAAACATTTAGAGGGTCTGAGAGATTATAAAGCAGCAGTAAGTTTTGTTTTTTTTCTCCATTAAATTATCATCTAAGAGATGAAATAGATTTATCAGTCAGTGAAGATCAAACAAAAGATGAAATCTTTTTATCCTTTAATTTCTATCTTGTCAGCAGCCTGTTTGACTTCACCTGTAATGTAAAGAATAACTGAATATGACTTTCACTTGTAATTTTTAGAAAATGCACATATATTTGAACCTTGGGTTTTATTGGGGGTGACACCTTTAGCTTCTGAATGAAGAAAGAGTTTTAAGCAGTATATATGAAAGATCAGTTATAACGTAAGAAAATAAAAATTATTCTGGATGAGCACAGCAGTTAAAAATATATCTTAGGCTATAAGTCTTAGCAGAAATGGTGAGAATCTGAAGGTTTATTTCAAATGATATTTCCAAATTTGAATACTACTCTAATATTTATATGTTTATGATGTATTGAGTGCAATACTTTTATATGTAAGAACTCTTTTCATTTTTCAATCAGCACTTTCTCTTATAAAACTCTACCAAGAATAAATATAACTTAATTATATGTATTTAATCATCTGTATTAAATATATATATATATTTACATTTTAAACATGAGTGTAATTTTGCTCTTACCATATCAATATTAATGAACAGATTTTACTTCATTGATTATCCAACATTCTTTTTGAAGTCTAGGGACTTCAGGCATTTTTTTCTATGTGGTTTTAGAGATACTCAGTTGTAGAAATATGATTAGAAAGCCACCTTACTAGTCATTCAACTACCATAAAACACGTGATGGATCCCTAAGTATAGCATCTTATACAGATTACTTGTAATGTTATTTAAAGGTTAAAATCATTGGCTGAGACAAACACAGGTATTTCTTAGTAATGGTGGAAAACTATCTTCCCTGTTTTTATAGGACATACATTTAGAAGTTTACTAAAAAAGGTAGATGAATCAAAACTTGGTATCAAATTAGTGAAAAAATTAAGAATTTAGCAGAATCATCTATCAGTTACTACAATAAACATATTTTCTAGGCATTTTTCCCAGAAGTAGGAGATTTGAAAGAAATAGAAAGAGGCATAATTAAAAGAAAAAGAAAGCAGCATCATGGAAGAATTTACTACCTGATATTGTTAGAAGAAAACAGTTGTCTACCTAGGGTTTGCATTATGATAACAGTACGTTTTATGATTTTGACTGTTTCACAACCCTCCATGCCCCTAAAATTGTTTCCTGTTTTATAATATGAATATTTTAAAGTTTTTTGTAATATTTGACTAATTTTCAGAACTTTGTGCCTAAATTGAAAGAAGATATAATGCTGTCACCAAATTAAAAGACTGAATAACTGTTTTCAAAAAGTTCAAATTGATATTACTTCACACATACCCCCCAACTCTGCTGTTGATTTTAATAAGAATATAATCAGATTATAGTCCTGTTCAATTCCCCGTATTCAGTAGAATAGATTATTTTTAGGAATCTGCTGGGATCTTTGATGCTAACATCAGGTTATGAACATTATCGTACAAAATAAAGAATCCAAAAAATGCTGTAAGTCTATAGAATTTACTAAACTAGTGCCCCAGGCAAGTAAGAATGGAAACATGCTCTCCTAGGTGAGTTACATGAAGATGAAACCAGGTGACTCCGGTCACCTGTTTATATCATGACTTCTTGCCCTCCAGTTTATACAAGTTTGTTAAATTTTATTTAATAGTAACTAATAGCAGTTACAAGTACCAACTCATTCATGGACTGCATTGATACTTAATGACTTTTGGTTTATGGCTCCATCAGTTATTCATTAAGTGTTAACTAAAGCAGAAAGATTTATTCATGTTACCTTTTAAAATAAAAAAAATATTTCAGCAGTTATAGGGTGATACTCGTATGGACTGGTTTTGAGTAGTTACTGATAAAACTAAAAAGAACTTGATGCAGATTTCAGGAATCAGTTTTATTATTTGGAAGATAAAATATTTCTAGATTTAAGCTGTGATTATATACAAAATAAACAGCAGTATAAATAGAAAAACCCATATTTCAACAAATTTGACAACTAGAAATGATAAATGGGTTTCCGTGTGTGTATGTGTTTGTGTGTGTATGATATTCTATGTTGATTAGTTTGAACTATCTTAGAATAGAATATCCTGAGAGGATAATGATATCCCATTGAATAGAGATTTAAAAGTTGTGTTGTTATATTATTGAAAAACAAATATGTCAATTTACTTTATTTCCCTGAACTTCCCCCCCTCCTCGAGAGAGTATTTTCCTAAATTTAGACAGTATTCATAAGCTTGATTAAAAATTATTTAAAAGATAAATATAAAATTAAATACGCTATAAATATTAGGTTCCTCCTACCATTCATTTGGGCTTCCCCCTTGGCTAAGCAGTAAAGAACTCGCCTGCCAAGCAGGAGATGTTTGATCCCTGGGTCGGGAACGTCTCTTGGAAAAGGAAAGTGCAACTCACTCTAGTGTTCTTGCCTGTGAAATCCCAGACAGAGGACAGAGGACAGAGGAGCCTGATGGACTATAGTCCGTGAGGTCACAAAAGAGTTTGACAGGACTGAGCAAATAAACAGCAACGTCATCATTGATTTGTTCATATCATCAAATTAAAAAACAAAGAGTACACTGATATTTTTCTTTTAAATCCAGTTACTTACAGGATAATCCAAGAGGTTAACCATTGGAGAATGTTTTGTCATGGGATGTATCACAATTTCTCTTTCTTATTATCTTAGAAAGCTGATTTTTAATTTTAATTTGATATGGTATATAAAGATTCCCAAAGTAAAGTATGTTTGTTTTATGATCAAATTATATACAGTGAAAATACCTTGCATTCTTATGTGTGATACAACAGGTATTGAGTTTAGAATACTAAGTCTTTATTCCAAGTATATCATTACTTATACTGTAGGTCTTTCCTAAAATACAGATCCAAGATCTGTTTATCACTCAAAGGTTCCTTATTCACATTTTTCACAATGCTTTTCCATAGAACTTAATATTCTGCTTATTAAATTCAAAGCACTTGATAATATTTTAGTTATTGCCAACTTCATTTAACTTTGATTCAAAACTACATTAAAATAATGAAAAGTATTATTAGCCTTGGTGGTGCTGGTGGTTGAGTCGCTAAGTCATGTCCGACTCTTGCGACCCCATGGACTGTAGCCCATCAGGCTTCTCTGTCCATGGGATTCTCCAGGCAAGAATACTGGAATGGGGTGCTGTTCCCTTCTCCAGGGGATCTTCCCGACCTAGGAATCGAACCCAGGTCTCCTGCACTGCAGGCAGTTTCTTAACCCACTGAGCTATGAGGGAAGCCCTTAAATATATTTTTATTAAATATATATATTACTATTAGCCTTAAATATATTTTATTTCTAAAGTTATCTGTTTAAATCAAATTTATTTTTCATTTCTTCAAAATTTTATTGGTAACTGTGGGATCAAAAAAGTTCATTACTTTTGGGACTTCCCTGATGATCCAGTGGTTACGAATCCCCACATCTACTGCAGAGGGCATGGGTTGCTCCCTGGTCTAGGAACTAAGATCCCAAGTGCTTTATGCTGCAACCAAAACAACAATAACAACCAGTTTATTATTTTAAATATAATCATGAGTCAGTGATATTTCTATTGTGTTTATAGTCTGTCACTTAGAAATTTCATAGTAAGATTTTAAATAAAACATTTCCTGTTGATGTTTGTCTGGCATATGATACATTTTAAGATTTTGCCTTTTAATAGTAGTTAATTTGGACAAAAAGGAAAGCAAAAATTTAATGGTTTTAACATATATATTTTAAAATGTTTCAGTTAAATAAAAAGTTGATGACTTAATCCAAATTATGTGTGTGTGTGTGTGTGTGTGTGTGTGTTAGTCACTCCGTCCTGTTCGACTCTTTGCGACCATATGGAGTGTCGCTCCCTCCAGGCTCCTCTGTCCATGGAATTCTCGAGGCAAGAATACTGGACTGGGTTGCCATTTCCTTCTCCTGTATATATATATATGTAAATTTCATTATTTGATTTAATAAATTTTGAGGGAAAATAACCTTGAAATAGTGCAGAAACCAATGTTAATTGAGTTTTCAGTTTCTTGGTACTGATTTGGCAAGACTTTTTCCAAATTGTCATGCTAATAATATTTATATTGGATCATTTAATATTTAGTTTTTTAAAAATTTGTGTGTTTCAATCAATATTGTTTGATACAATATTAATAGCTTCCAATTTAGTTTTAAAATTTGAATTTACACTACCTAAAAATAAAAAAACTTTTTTTGGGGTGCATTTAAATAAAAGTGTGCATGTACCAACAAATGAAAAAATTTAAAAGCAAATGGACAAAAAATTAACCGATGAAAAAAATTAAAACAAATGGAAATTTCAGTTTACAAAATATTATTGAAACAGAATTTACTCTTGAATCAGCTTTGGTATTGATTTTTCATTATATATGATATATTCATTTAAATATCATTTCCCATGTTTAGCCAATCATATGTTGAAAGTCTTATTTAAAAATATTTTCCATTGAGCAATGTCAAAAAACTTTTATTCTTGTTTAAAATATGAATAAATCTTAAAATCTTTCATTAAATTGTGTTGGTAATATAATAGCCAGGAAAAATATTGTCCTTGTAGGCAAAACTAAGAGAAAGATCCCTCACAAATTTCTTAAGACTTCAAATAAACAGCTACATAATAATGGATGAGAAGACACCTCATGATATGAGACCAAATCTACACAAAAAGAGCCTCTACCAAAAAGAATAGAATCTGTTCCCAAGGCAGCCACTCTAATCTTACTGACTGCTGCTACTGCTAAGTCACTTCAGTCGTGTCTGACTCTGTGCAACCCCATAGACAGCAGCCCACCAGGCTCCCCCTTCCCTGGGATTCCCCAGGCAAGAACACTGGAGTGGGTTGCCATTGCCTTCTCCAGTGCATGAAAGTGAAAAGTGAAAGTGAAGTCGCTCAGTTGTGTCTGACTCTTTAGCAATCCCATGGACTGCAGCCCACCAGGCTCCTCTGTCCATGGGATTTTCCAGGCAAGAGTACTGGAGTGGGGTGCCATTGCCTTCTCCGAATCTTACTGACAGGGTTAACAATATCTAAGAGACAAATGTTTCTGTGCTGTGGCTCAGTCGTGTCCGACTCTTTGAGACTCCGCTGTATATCCAGTGCGTGAGATAATGCCAATATATAGTAAGCTGAATGAATGAATGATGACTAACATGTCATGTATGTGTGCATGCTAAGTCACTTCAATTGTGTCCCACTCTTTGCGACCCTATGCGCTGTAGCCCGACAGGCCCCTCTGTCCATGGGGATTGTCCAGGGAACAATGCTGGAGTGGGTTGCCATGCCCTCCTCCAGCGGATCTTCCCATCCCAGGGATCGAACCAAGGTCTCCTGCATGGCAGGCAGATCCTTGCCCAGCTGAACTACCAAGGAAGCCCCAAATGTTTCTAACAGGTCTCAAGAAGATAAGGACCAACAGATCCAGAATCCCAAAGGCACAGTTTGGTGATCTTCATCTTAATGCCCTTCCAGGAATACCGTAGGGGTTAGCCTTCTGAACGTTTGATGCAGCAGGCAGGCTTGGGCTAATAGCATTAGTAGCATATTCTATAAATAAAATAACATGACTACCTTTTTTATGGTAAACCAGTGCTCACCAAGCAACCTTCCCATAATCTGTTTATTCCTATGCATTTTGTTTAGGGAAGGAAGGTGTTTGAGGGTTCTTGCACAGTCGTCTGGGAACTCCTGTATTTCTGTTATAAATGACTGAAGCGGCATGTTGTGCTCTGCCTTTCATTCTCTTGTGAGTGTTGCCAGTGTGAGAACCATCCTCAAATATGATCAGCTCTAGTGCACTGACACATACAGTGGCCGAAACTGCAGGACCAAGTGCACCAGAGCAGCGTCACCGCCAAGGGCTGTCCGTCAGCCACCCCGAGAGAAGCCCCATCACCTCCCCAGTGAGGACTTTTCTTTCAAAGACTGCAAAGACGAACAGGAGCAGGAAGCACCCGCCACCCCCAGCCCACTGTCTTATTAAAATAGCACGAGAATAAAGAAAACTAAAATTACTCAGGGAACAAAAAAGAAAAAAGGAAAGTTAGGATAAATAACATCATGGAATGAAGGGAATGAAAATACTTCCAACAGAAATATTTCTACTGTGACATTTTTGGGGATGTTTAATTATTTACTCTCACAAAACCAAAATTCAAGATTTAAAATATAGCCTTAATAAAATTTTGTAATTTTAAAGATTAATTTAAAAGAATAGTACAGTCTTAAAGTTCATTGCATGTTTACCCTATGGAGGCTTCTACAACTTTCTTTTTTACTCACCTTTATATTGTTAAGATTTTTCTCTACTCATGTATTTTGAACTTGTTTGTTTAATATAACTACTGCTCAGTATTCCTTATATGATTAAACTACAGTTTAAGTATTCCTTTGCCAACATAAGAAAAAGTTCTTAAGCATAATAATGTAGTAAATACAAAAGAGAAATGCAAAATACAATACAAAATATGCAGCTGTATAAACTGTAAAATGATATTTTGATATATATGTATCATATTTTATTTTGTATTTATCATGTACTTAACGTAGCATCATATGTATACTTTTTAAATTAAAAATATCTATGTCATTAAATATCTTCCTACCACAGTATCAATTTAATGACTGTTATTTCATTGTATAGGTTTAAAAGAAGTTACTTAACAATCTCATATAATTAGATATTTTGGTAGTTTTGTTTTATACTTTCATAAGATTCAAAAAGCTAAATGAAGTGTTTTATTGTGCTTTATGTTTTTGTTGCCATCCAAAAACATTTATTTAAGGTAATCAAAAGTGAAATTAAGTCAGAGGGTATGCCTGGATGTTTTTGATTTTTAATATAATTAAAATAATGTAGTAGCTTTCATAAAATCATGTTCTTAAATAATTGGAGCTGCTCTATTGTTGTGGTTGACTGTTAAGTGAATTATTGCTTGAAAAAATTAATCTTGATATTTTATTACCATAGACATAAAATGAATCCTGCCAAAATCTGAGATTTGATTTCACTTAAATCTGTATGATCTTGTGTGGGTAATTGAATATCTCCTAGTATCAATTTCCTGATTTATAAACCCAGGAGCTTTAGCAATGCTTAAGAGAATGTTGCCTACACTGACATTTTGTTATTCTAACTGCTGATTTTGGAAAAAAGGTAAATAGATGGTTGGATGGCATCACTGACTCGATGGACATGAGTTTGAGCAAGTTCCCGGAGTTGGTGATGAACAGGGATGCCTGATGTGTTGCAGTCCACTGGGTTGCAAAGAGTCAGACAAGACTAAGTCACTGAACTAAACTGAACTAAATAATGTGTAGGAATAAAAACAAGTTGCTATATTTCGACGATTTAATCAGTGTTAACTCACTTATTGCCAGTTGCAAAGTTGCAAGAATTTTTTTTTGTCAGTTACTTACAGTAATGTTTAATAATAGAGCCAATTATTTGGAGTGAACTCAAATTAGCCTGCAATTTAACATTTCTTTAGGTTTCTTTGGGCAAACATTTTCACAGCTGACTACATAACCTTTTGGAATATAGACACATAGATAGTAGCGTGAAGATTTACAATGAATTCCCTACATCATTTTCTCTAACTTATTCTGTGGAAATAACATGTGTATATGCATGTATTATATATTGATTCTTGCATGAATCTACACTAATTATATTAATATATGTTATAGGCTAATATTCAAGTACACTTCTAATTTGTATAAATAAGTCTGAAGATATTTAAATATTTGTCAACATCTTGTCATTTAATTTTTAAAATATTTCTGCCCAATCACTTTAAGTTTCCAGAAAGAAAAATGCTTTCCTTATGTTTGGATATTTCTCTAGATTAAGTAAGTTTTAGAATTACTTACTACTTGCCTATTAAATGAACATAGGAGTAGACTGGCCCATGTATGGTGCTTGAAGTCCAGTGACTTTGGTCCTCTACCTGAACCTGATTATCTAGGGCCTTATTTTCAAAAATAATATTTCCTCTTTCAGCCTTCATCTTCCTCCTGAACTGTAAAAAATGCTCTGTCTCCCCAGAGCTTTTGCTATTACAAGATGTGTACAAATATTTAGTCAGTGTAATTTATCAATATATTTGAGGTTATATGTGGAAAATAGTTTTTATGATCATAGGAAATATTAGTGCTCCCTGAGTCTTGCTATTTTGCACTTTCGTCCTTAATCAAAATGTGTGTGTGTGTTTGTGTGTGTGTGTTGTACATATATGCATATATAGAAGAGAGTGCTTGTGCACATAACCTCTCAAATAATGGACACTTACACAAATACAGTTTTACTAGTTATCATGCCAAGTCTCCCATCCTGCCTTCAAGCAACAGGAGATGGAGACTAATGGGAATCATAACCTTAACCCCGTTTAAGAGATCTTTGATTCCTGCCATCACGAGTTAGATTCTTTATAGCAGAGCTCCTGGGATATACCCTATCCTAGATCAAATTGGTTGTAAAATATGTAATGGGAAAGAGCGATTAGTATATTCTAATTAACTGCAATCAAACAGCACCTTAACAAGTGTATACTTTAAATTAGCTGTTTAAAGACCTTTGATGGAGATAGAAAATTAGAGACCAACCTTCAGTGCAGGCAAATTTCCAGTTGATCATCGAGTAAGAACTCTGATTGCTGCACACAGTGGCAAGTTTCCTAAGTGTGTGTAGAAGTTTCAGGTAGTAGGGAAACAGTGGATTATGGAGATTCCTAGGCTTATAGGATGTTCCTGATTAGCCTGTAGTTGGTTTTGTTGCTGTTTTTTTGTGTGTGTGTGTGTTGCTGTTGTTATTGTTATCAGTAGTTTTTCTTTCCCTTTACCCGATTACATAGTCTTTATTAACTAGAGAACTGTGAGATTGCATAAATTTCAATTAGGCTAAAGTGATCATAAGGACCATTCCCTTTGAGTCCACTGCCTTTTACAGACTACTTCATGAGAAGAAAAATAAACACAAATGATAACAGGTTACCTTGTAAATTAAATGGTCAAGGCCTGAATGCCTTCTATTTTTTTCTAAATAACCTCAAATACATTATGTGTGTTCTTTCCAGAAAAAGCTGACGAGACATGGTTCTTCAAAATTACAACTTATGTACATTTTTTTTCCCTTTAACCTCCTGTTTATTTTTCTGGAACTGAATGTATTTTTACTTCTTATTGTCCTAAAATAAAATTATGCATTGGTATTGGAATTATCTATACCTAGATGCACATGAGTTTGGGGCAATATTTACAAATATTTAAATATTTTAAAGGTATTTAAAAAATATTTAAAATTTTCCCATTTAAGCTTTAAACCTTTTACTGAGGAGAATTTTTGTCTCTGGACCGTTAGCTCATTGTCTCTAAAGCCCAACACTTGACTAATACAAACTTTTTCTCCTCTGCCAGAAAACCTATCACTTTCTCCTTCCTGTTCTTTTGGTCATTCGTGCTCTCCTCTCCTTTCTTAAGTGCCACGAGGTCACCTCACTTTGTCCCCTTGTCTGAAAGTTCACTTTCATCTGGGCATCTCACCCACAGCATTCTGTCCTTCTTGTTATTCCCTCAGTCGTGTCCAGCTCTTTGCAATACATGGACTGTAGCCCACCGGGCTTCCTGTCCATGGGATTTTACAGGCAAGAATACTGGAGTGCGTAGCCATTTCCTTCTCCAAGGGGTCTTCCCAACCCAGGGATTGAACCTAAGTCTCCTGCATGGACAGGCGGATTTTTTTTTTTTTTTTTTTCCTACTGCTGAGCCACCAGGGAAGCTTTAGTGTGACCATTAAATTTTAGTAAGTACCTAGGTGACTATGGTTTTGAAAATTACTGAAGAAAAAGAACTGAAAATTACTTCTCATAGCCAGACCCTAGGAGGAAACCAAACAG
The DNA here is from genome assembly GCF_029378745.1 of Bos indicus. Classification (NCBI taxonomy): domain Eukaryota; kingdom Metazoa; phylum Chordata; class Mammalia; order Artiodactyla; family Bovidae; genus Bos; species Bos indicus. Next base: position 11,087,221 of record NC_091786.1, read on the forward strand.
AAAGATAATGTTAGAATTTGAGTCTTTCTGTGTAGTTTAAAGAACTCAATGGCTATCAAAAGATTCATTGTATAGAAAGATGTTAAAATTAGTTCTTGCAGATGCTATAGAAATGCAAGATATCATCAATAAGATCAATAAGAAAATGTAAATTTTTATATGATGAGTCTTTTTTTCCTCCCCAGGAAGCATAATAATTCATTTGCATATTATTAAGTGGGTGTCATAGTAAATGAGCCATTCTTTTGTCAGTAATGTTAAGCTTCTTTTGCTTCTCTAGCATTGTTTGATCATCAGTACACATTCACACGTCTTGTCATAAGTCTCCTTAGGCTTATATTGCCTCAGAGCCTCACTTTGAAAAAGGAAGCCGCTTGCTCTAGATCCAGCCAGTCAACCACATTTTAAAAGGCAAACTCATTTTCCCGTAACCTAACGTTCATGTATCTTTGACATTTCTCTTCAGGTGTTCTCCCAGCTTTTGCTTCCTTGTTGTAGTTAATTGGGAAGTCAATCACCAGAAATTCTTGATTACCTCTTTGAGAGATGCAGAAAGAACAGTAACTGCTTTGAAGAAGATCAAAGCCCCAAAAAGAAATATTGACGTAGATGGTGGCTTTCTTAGAGCTGCCATAACAAATTGCTGCAAACTGGTGGCGTCAAAGAACTGAAATTTGTACTCTCACAGTTGTGTGTGCTCGATATCTCAGTCGTGTCGAACTCTTTGTGAACGTGTGGACTATAGCCTACTAGGCTCCTCTGTCCATGGCACTTTCCAGGCAAGAGTACTGGAGTGGGTTACTATGTCCTTCTCCAGGGGATCTTCCTGACCCAAGGATCGAACCTGCATCTCTTGCATCTCCTGCACTGCCAGGTGGATTCTTGACCACTGGGCCACCTGGGAAGATCACAGTTGTAGACGCCAAATTCTGAAATCAGCATGTCAGCAGTGGTGACTCTTTTTGGCAGCTCTGAGACAGAGTTGGTATCTTGCCTCTCCGAGCACCTGGTGGGACCAGAAACTCCTGGTGTTCCCTTGGTTCGTAGAAGCCTCTCTCCCATCTCGTACTCGTACTTAACTTAATCGCTTCTACACAACGTTTTTTTCCAAGTAACGTTACATTTGTAGGTACTACGGTTTAAAAGTTGGGCATATCTTTTGATATGTGCCTCCTTCCAGGGTCTCCTGGTCTGTATCTGTGTATGTCAACCCTCCCTCTCCTTCCTCTTATTAGGACATTAGTTGTTGGATGCAGTGCTCAGCCTAAATGGAAGATGATCTCATTTCCAGACCCTTAATTGCTTCTGCACAATCTTTTTTTCCAAATAACGTTACATTCATAGGTACTAGGGATTAAAAGTTGGGCATATCTTTTGAGGGGACCCTATACAATCCACAGCAGGAAAAAAAGGCAACTTTGGTAGAACTTAAAAGGTTAGTTTTGGATAAACAATTTAGACTGCATCACCTACAGAAAATCTCTCTATACGTGGTGTAAAATGTACATATAGTGGTTGGCAGAATTGCTAAGTCTTTGGCAGAGATAAGCAGTCTAATAACCTTAGATGTGAGATGAATTTTATTTAATAATTTACATTCTGGTAAGAACTCTGAACATGATTCAGGGAACCTAGCAGGGGACTTGGAATCTAGGAAGGATAAGGGTGAATGTCCCCAGGACAAGTTGTGTCCGTGGCATCTCTAGTGAGATTTTTGAGGTCAAGACATGAATGGGCAGGGGCTTTCCTGCAACCAAACCTGATGTTAAGGCTTCTTTTCTGTAATTAATTCTACCTAGTAAATGGAAAAAACTGGTGTTTCAGCAGTTAGATAGGACAGAGGTAAAGTCTTTGGTTTGTCAGTCATTAATATTCTGAATATAAATAAGCTGTTTATTTTCTTTGAATTTTAACTGTCCTATATAAAAGAAAAATAATGAGAATTAGTTTTCATTATTCTTGGGATGAAAAATGTCTGTCCCCAGTGAGGTCCAAAGAAACATTCTGTGGTGATGAGAGTGTTACCCATGTATCTATGCTGTCCAAACCCCTGGCCCCAAGGTGAGGACTGGGAACGTACTTGATTTTAATTAATTTAAGTATAAACAACTACTTTTTTGGCTATCATATAGTACAGTGACTCTGGCACAATTTCTGGCATATGAAAACGTTCCTCTCTTTCTCTTTGTTCCCATCCTATCCCTTGTTTTCCCTTTCTTCCTCTCCCCTCCTCCCTGGTCATTCTCCTTCCCTCTTTCTTCCCTCCCTCCCTCCCTTACCTCCTTCCTCTCTAGATGCAGTAATTTAAGTTTGTGGGGACCAGAAACTGATATGTATGTCTTGAACCTCAGTTCAGTTCAGTTCAGTTCAGTCGCTCAGTCATGACCGACTCTTTGCGACCCCATGAATCGCAGCACGCCAGGCCTCCCTGTCCATCACCAACTCCCAGAGTTCACTGAGACTCACATCCATCGAGTCAGTGATGCCATCCAGCCATCTCATCCTCTGTCGTCCCCTTCTCCTCCTGCCCCCAATCCCTCCCAGCATCAGAGTCTTTTCCAATGAGTCAACTCTCTGCACGAGGTGGCCAAAGTACTGGAGTTTCAGCTTTAGCATCATTCCTTCCAAAGAAATCCCAGGGCTCATCGCCTTCGAATGGAGTGGTTGGATCTCCTTGCAGTCCAAGGGACTCTCAAGAGTCTTCTCCAACACCACAGTTCAAAAGCATCAATTCTTTGGCGCTCAACCTTCTTCACAGTCCAACTCTCACATCCATGCATGACCACAGGAAAAACCATAGCCTTGACTAGATGGACCTTTGTTGGCAAAGTAATGTCTCTGCTTTTGAATATGCTATCTAGGTTGGTCATAACTTTCCTTCTAAGGAGCAAGCGTCTCTTAATTTCATGGCTGCAGTCACCATCTACAGTGATTTTGGAGCCCAAAAAAATAAAGTCTGACACTGTTTCCACTGTTTCCCCATCTATTTCCCATGAAGTGATGGGACCGGATGCCATGATCTTCGTTTTCTGAGTGTTGAGCTTTAAGCCAACTTTTTCACTCTCCACTTCTTGAACCTAGTGAATTTTAAATATCCTCTTTTTAGCACAATAGCTTTTATTCTTTGCAGGGATTTGTTGAAAACATGAATCCTATAACTCTTAAAGTAACAGCACTATAAAAAGAGAACATTAAATACAAATAATTTCTTAGATTTCCTTTTCTCATGTTTAAATAATGTGAGAACTCAGTTTGCTGTACCCTGACTTGTCATTCAGTGATGTAGATTTCAAGGATACTATGATGGTAAACCGTGTGTGTGAATTCAGGAAACATCCTGAAACTTCCCTTTATGTGATTTATGATTGAAATTATTCATTGCTCTCCTTGCCAGTTTTAGTCATTTTATTTTATGCTTTTCATGGGTGTAGATTGTGGGAGGCTACAGACCGTACAATTTCATGTATTGCTTGACTTGGAAAGTAATTGGAAATGGAGACGGGTTTTTGATTACACTCTGAAATCCTCCACCAAAACCACAACAGAAGTGTCCTCCTCCCTCTAATATCACATTTTATAATTTTATTTATGGCATAGAATTAAAATATGAAATATATAACTGCTAAATCACAAGGAAGAAGTGAGAAACACAAAGTGATTGAATTTAGCATACTTTATACAAGATTACTATATAAGAATTAAACTGTGCAAAGTTGGTTTTACTGACAAAATAAGATCACTGGACAGATGAGTAGCAAACTTTGTCCTGTACAAGCAAATAAAAGTTCGTTGTAAGCAAATTCTGTCTCACTTATGCTACCATATACTTAGCTACACACACATCAGTTCAGTTCAATTGAGTCGCTCAGTCGTGTCCGACTCTTTGCGACCCCATGAATCGCAGTACGCCAGGCCTCCCTGTCCATCACCAACTCCCAGAGTTACTCAAACTCATGTCCATTGAATTGGTGATGCCATCAAACCATCTCATCCTCTGTCGTCCCCTTTTCCTGCCTTGAATCTTTCCCAGCATCAGGATCTTTTCAAATGAATCAGCTCTTCGCATCAGGTGGCCAAAGTATTGAAGTTTCAGCTTCAGCATCAGTCCTTCTAATGAATACTCAGGACTGATCTCCTTTAGGATGGACTGGTTGGATATCCTTGCAGTCCAAGAGACTCTCAAGAGTCTTCTCCAGCACCACAGTTCAAAAGCATCAATTCTTTGGCGCTTAGCTGTCTTTATAGTCCAACTCTCACATCCATACATGACTACTGGAAAAACCTACACACACACATACACATGTGCAAAAAAGAAAAACCTTTGTGGTAAATTATGAAAAACTGGTAATTATAGGCAATTCTCTTTTAAAAATAGTGTAACAAATTTAGCAATAACTCACCCCAAATTAAGAAACTAAAGCTGTTAATTTCAGAAAATTTAGGAAATAACAGGTAAAAAAAATAATGCTGTATACAAAATCTGTGGGTGTATACAAAACTATAATGAAAAAAAAATTAATATATTGAATACTTCATCACTCAATTCAAAATATAAGAAAATGAATTCTTTAGCTAAAGATCTGAAATAGAGCTTTCAACTTTGTTGTATATATGCTCAGGGGTAGGATTGCTGGATCATACAGTAGCTCTATTTTTAATTTTTTAAGGAAGCCTTCATACTGTTCTCCATAGTGGCTGCAATTAGGACCTATTGTACAGTGTAGGAACTATATTCAATATCTTATAATAACCTATAGTGGAAAAAATATATAGATCTATATATATCTGAAATAAAATTCTGTGTTGTACACTTGAAATTAACACAGCATTGTAAATCAACTATACTTCAATAAAAAAGGTAAAAAGAAATCTAAAAAAAAATCAACAAAATAAAAAGTACAAATAATAATTTAATAAATCTAAAAAGGTAAGTTAATAGCAGAATTTGAAAATAAAACTAAACATTTTGTGAAAACAATAAGCACGATGTAGAATATTTGCTGGTCAAAAAATATGAGTAAAACTATGAAAATACAAGAAATCATCATTTTGATATTTGGCAAAACTAATACAATTATGTAAAGTTTAAAAATAAAATAAAATTAATTAGAAGTAAAAAAAAAAAAGAAATGATGGAATAAAACCTGCATCAAATTGATTTTTTAGGTACTTTATGTTAGAGGAGTTGTCTCAATAAGTGCTATAAGATATAAATTTACCATGAGAACACTGCTATTGAGCTGTGCCCCCAGAAGACCAATATGCACTGAAAATGTTATTGTTGAATTCCCTTAGGAGTCAAAAAGCCTATGCTATTTTAATTACTGGAAAATATGGATAACGGAAGAAATTTTCCTCTTTTAGTTTAGAAATCAATATGATTGATGTCAGTAAAACTGGAACAATCGTATGACCATTATAAAAAGGCATTTAGTAAATTTTAATGTCCATTTCTGATAAAACAATCATTATATATTGTTATATAATATAGTATTTAAATAATTATTTTGCAGTGGAATCAGAAAATAGACTCCAGAAACAATGAAGCCACATTATTATCATTTACAGATGGTAATCATTGTTAAAACCTAAGGCAACTAAACTATAACTGGAAATAGTAAACATTCAATAAGTTGGTCATTTAAAAATAAATGATAATATTGTGATGTCAAATGTTTTCTTTGTAAATGTAATAATTAAAACCTGCAGCTAAAAACATAAAATATGTGGATAAAAATTTAACAAGATATGTACAAAGTTCAGGTGAAGAAAATTTAAAACTATAAAAAACCAATAATACTGAAATGAAGAGATTTACCTAAATTGCATAGTTATGTGTGAGTACTCTCTCTTCAAAATGGTTGGGTGCCGTATCTGCTCTAGTGTTCACTGATTACTTGACCATCGTTAAGTTATGTACCATTTCTGTACCTCAGTTTTCCCATCTGCAAAATGACAAGAAAAATATCCTGTTACAGAGTTGTGGTGGATAAAAGAGATAATGATGTCATCTGTTTGGAAAATTGTTTTACACTGATCATTTAGTCACCCTTTGCTATGCTTCCTATTATTCCTACTAACACCTCTCTGCTAATGAGAGAAGTATACTACTCTACTGAGAAGTATAAAACGTTAAATATCAAATTCTCTAAAAACTAACCTGTGCATTCAATGTAAAATCCACCCGAATCCTACTAGGATTTTAAAAATCTGTCAGGTGGTTTTAAAGTACCTCTTTGAAAAGATGTAAAACAAGTGAAGGACCACCAGGCAGCTCTCGAGGAGGGGTTATGCCCAGGTAGATATTAAAATTCATCATAAAGTTATACAATTTGAAATAGCGTCCTGATGGAAAGAACAGAGTCCAAAAAACACTGGATATGTGAATGTATGGAATTTTAATATGTGATCCAAAGGCATTTTACATGAGTGGGGAAAAAAACCTATATTAATAACCAAGGTAAATATCCTTCTAGGCAAATACATACTAGGCTCCAGAAAAGACATACAAAAGATCAAAAAAATTATGTCACTAGTTATTGAAGAAATGGCAAATGAAATATGAATCTTGTATTTCTATTTGGATGGGTACTTAAAAATGAGAGCACTATAATTTCTGTACTTTTGAATGTTAGGGAACGTGTATTTTCCATAGCCTCCTTGACCCTAGTTTTAGGAACAAAAGTGTCACATGGATTTGGGGAAGGGTGTAGATTGGAGGTGGGACAGAATGAGGATATAGTTCAGAGGACGAAATAGGGTCAAGGATGCTGAAAGTGGCAGAGACTTTTCCGCAGTCATCATTTGTAATGAAGGCTAATAAAACACTGATTTTACAGTTTGACATGGCAGTGTCAAAAAGGCCAGGCTTTGTATCTTGCCTGTTGTTAAACAGTAGACATATTACGAAAATGCAGTGTTGGCCAGAGTGTAGAGATACAGACATGAACACACTGTTGATGGAATATAAAGGTACATAGTCTTTTTGCAGGGAACTTTTCCAGCATTGCTCAAACAGAAGCACTGATTTACTTAGACAGTATCACCGGCTCAATGGACATGAGTTTGAGGAAACTCTGGGAGATAGTGAAGGACAGGGAAGCCTCGCGTGCTGCAGTCCATGGGGTCTCAAAGAGTCAGACACTACTTAGCGACTGAACAATAGCAACACACTTTGCTACAGAGATTGTCTTTATAGAAATGCATTTCAGTGAGATATAATTGCATATGAAATTGAAAGTCACTTAGTCATGTCCTACTTTTTGTGACCCTATGGACTGTAGCCTACCAGGCTCATCCATGGAATTCTCCAGGCAATAATACTGGAGTGGGTTGCCATTTCCTTCTCCAGGGGATCTTCCCGACCCAGGGATCGAACCCAGGTCTCCTGCACTGTGGGCAGAATCTTTACTGACTGAGCCACCAGGGAAGCCACTATAATTAGTTGAGAAGTTGTATCTAGAGAAGGGAAAGGCTACCCACTCCAGTATTGTGGCCTGGAGAATTCCATGCACTAGTCTATGGGTCTCAAAGAGCTGGACACAACTGAGCGACTTTCACTTTTCACTGTATCTATACGTACACACACAAGTTGATATATGTGTATATATATACACACACACACACACATCGGAGAAGGCAATGGCACCCCACTCCAGTACTCTTGCCTGGAAAATCCCATGGATGGAGGGGCCTGGTGGGCTGCAAGTCCATGGGGTCTCTAGGAGTCGGACATGACTGAGCGACTTCACTTTAGTTTTTCACTTTCATGCATTGGAGAAGGAAATGGCAACCCACTCCAGTGTTCTTGTCTGGAGAATCCCAGGGATGGGGGAGCCTGGTGGGCTGCCGTCTATGGGGTCGCACAGAGTCAGACACGACTGAAGCGACTTAGCAGCAGCATACACACACACAATTGATATATATATACACACACAATTAGTTGAGAAGAATACATATATATACATATGTATATGTATGTAATATGTATATAATATATACATACACACACACACATATGTATGTATGCTTCTCGGCATTGTTTATAGTACCCAGAGGGGATAACAGGGAAAATAACCTAGATGTCTAGGAATAAAGGATTGTTTACAAGAATCATCTAGCATTCAATAGCGAAATGCTATGCAACCATCAGTGGATGCTGTAGATTTACATTTACTGAAATAGAAAACTCTGCACAGCATATTGCAAAGTGTAAATATTTTTATGCATATGTATATTTGTGTATGTGTATTTGTCCTCAGAGAGTGCTGCTTTAAAGGATGTTCAGAAAAATGTTAACCATGAAATCCACCACCCACTGGCTCCCCATGTGGCATTTTGGGTAATTTAATTATTTCTGTTTTATATGCTTATTTGTGAAGATTCTTCCAGAGCATGTATTATAATTTTTTCTTAATGACTGATATTTTGCCTAATCTTTTAGCCAGTTCTGTCTATCAGTTACTGTGTTCAGAATCACACCAGTGTGACGGGAGTTGCTCTCAGGCAGAAGCAATTTTGATTAAGACCAAAGGAAAGCAAAATTGCTTTTCAAATTTAGGTTACCTCGGCAGAGGAATGCTTTGGACAGTATCAATTAATCTATTGATACTGGACTCCTGGACCAAGGGAAAGTACACAGAAGCTGAGAGAGGGACTCAAAACTGGAGGTAAAAGAGAATAAAAATGTGCTGTCTCTCCAAGACCCAGTAGCGGTGGTTGTTGGGTATCATGGAAAGTCTCATGGACTTCTGCTCTCATCTCAAAGATGACAGATGCCTAATTTAATAGATCAGTGTTGCTTCAGAAGGTATTCAATGCTGGCCTCCCATTCTGTCTGAACTCAACTCCCCAACCCAGTTTCACGATGGCCCTATCTTTTCCATTTAAGTGATGCCAGTGCCTCTGAGTTCTGCCCCTCCTTGCCTGTGACAAGAAGCACAGGGGGATATCTTATTAATTAATCCAGCATGTACTGATTTTTCCTCCTGTGCCACGGCCAGCGCCACATCCTGGAAGCCAAGCCTCTGTAAACCTGGTCAGAAAGGCAGATGTGTAAATGATCAGAATGCAGCTGGTAGTGTTAGGATAGAAGCCTATGCATCTGGTATTTGTAAGAAATGTCCAGCATAGGCAAGGAGAAAGTAGATTAATGGTGCAGGGGGGCAGTGCACCTGTTGGGTGACTGCTAATATGTATGGTGCTTCTTTCTGGGGTGGCGAAAATCGTCTAAGCTTACATTGTATGTGCCTTTAAATGGGTAAATTTTATAGTATGTGAATTATATGTAAGTAATCCTGTTGTTCAGTCACTAAATCATATCTGAGTCTTTGCAACCCTGTGCTCTGCACTTCTCCAGGCTTCTCTGTCCTTCACTATCTCCTGAAGTTTGTTCAAACTCACATCCATTGAGTCGGGGATGCTGTCTAACCATCTCATCCTCTGCTGCCCCTTTCTCCTTTTGCCTTCGTCTTTTCCAGTATCAGGGTCTTTTCCAATGAGTCAGTTCTTTGCATCACGTGGCCAAAGTATTGGAGCTTCAGCTTCAGCATCAGTCCTTCCAGTGAGTATTCAGGGTAGATTTCCTTTAAAGTTACATGAATGAACATTTTACCCAACTTGGGTGACTGTGGGGACACTGTCTGGTCAAAGGCAGCAAAGGAGGTGTTAGAGGGTGCCATCTGAATCAATCAGGATTTAGGTTGGTGAAGCAATCGGGCCAGGGCAGTCTGAGCACGTGCAGCTGGACACGAGAATGTACATGGTTTGGTGTCTTTGGTTTATGTTGCGTGGAGGCTGGGAAGCTGTAGAGAAGAGATACTATGTCCCCTTCAAGGGCCTTGGTCCTACAGTGAGAAGTTTTAGGGCGCCATGACGTTAAACTCCACTTCCGGTTTAATGAAACGTGAGGTCTTTTTTCTGTAAGGGGACATTGTGACTGAGTGTGTAGAGATTTACCCAAACAGCTTCTTTAAAATGTAGACATCAGAGATCCACCACCAGAGATTCTGACCCAGGGGTTTTTAAGTGGGGGCCATGCATGTGTGTTGCGTGTGGTGGTCACTCAGTCGTGTCCCACTCTTTGCGACCCCATGGACTGCAGCCCACCAGGCTTCTCTGTCCATAGAATTCTCCATCAAGAATACTGGGGTGGATTGCCATTCCCTTCTCCAGGGGAACTTCCCAACCCAGGGATCGAACCCTGGTCGCCTACATCACAGGCATATTCTTTACCATTTGAGCTATGGAGAAGTCATACATCAGCCTTTTAAATAAGTATTCTTTGTGATCCAGTGCACGTGGTTTATGCATCAGATTTGGAGAAACATGACTTAGAGAGATCTCTGTATATATTCTTCTTCATATCCCCGATGCTAAATGCTCTATGTAGTACTACAATCACAGTCAGAAGCACTTCAGTGCTCAAGATTCTAGATTATGAGCCAGTTCTTTGTCCTTTGCATTCAAATTAAATTGGAATTGCATGTTATAAGGGAAAAAATCCCTACTATACTTATAATGCCTACTATAATCTTTTTTCTGTAAAAATGGTGTATGAAAGAAATCAAAGATGGATGTAATTTATAAATGTGGAATGGACCAATTGAAATGTTGCACACAAAATGAAGGTTACCATGTACAACTTGGTACAACTTGGTTACCATGTACAAAATTATTAACAAATATGATTTTAGTGGTCCCCCATATGGTAATATCTTTAAGGCTAGGGAGAATTTAGGATAGTATTCAAATTCTGTTTTTCTTCCTGGAGGAGGATACGGATCTATGATTTTTTTTCAAAGTACATTAAAAATAATATGATGAACATTCTTTGAAGCAACTTATTGTACTTCATTTAAGCCATGATCACATGCATTGTATTTCTTTTAAGAGGAAGATAAATATCAAGACTGTAATTGCAAAGCTTTTCTTCCCTTGAGAGTGTTTGCTATGAACATCTATTGATTGGAGTGATTGTACAGAAAGATATACCATTGTCCATATGAAATTAAGTGTTGATACCTAGTTTTATAGATACATTTATATTCTACTTAAGGCATTTTCCTCCTTCAATTAGCTATACTTTTTTTTTTCTTCTCTCATACTCTTCAAGACTCTGCCTGGGGAAATAATACTTTTTGATTGTGGCCTTAAGTAGCCAATGAATCTAACTCATTTTCACTAAATGTTATTCTGCTGTTATGGCCATCATTCTCAGTTAATTTTAATTCCACCCCTTGATTATGCTTTTCAATAAGTATATATCCTCAAAAAAATGCCTAATTACTGGAAGGATTTGTTAGATGTGGAAACTACAGAAAACAGGACTCTAATAGTCCTAGAGAGCGTGGGACAACCACATTTAGTCTTTCAAGCAGGAAAACTAAATGATGTGAAACATTTGAAGAAACAGCTGGTGAAAAAAAAAATAGCTTTTACATATGTCAATGATTGTTACTTAAAGTTTTACCAATAGAAAGTGAGAATGATCATTCTGAAAACAGTGTCCCCAATTAGAAGAAAAGAACCTTGAGAGGGGCAAGGGTCATTCAGCTAAGTGTTTAATTTGTATCCTGACTCTAGGCTTCCCTGGTGGCTCAGTTGGTAAAGAATCTGCCTGCAAGGCAGGAAATGTAACAGACCCAGGTTCATGTTCGATCCCTGGGTCAGGAAGATCACTTGGAGAAGGTAATGGCAACCCACTCCAGTATTCTTACCTGGAAAATTCCATGGACAGAGGAGCCTGGTGGACTACAGTCCACTGGGTCACAAAGAGTCAGACATGACTGAGCAACTAATAATGTGTCAAACACAGAGACTGCCTATATAGTTTTCTTTTTTTTCCCCCATCTTTGAACTATACCACACTGTCTTCTTCTTTTAAAAAAAAAAAAACCATAACCTGCATCATTATCATCACTTTCAATGGTAAAAATTAAGATGCAAAGAGTGTAAAGTTATCATCAAAGAATTCCTATTGGTAAGCAGTCAAGACATGGTTTAAAGGAAAATCTGTTTAAATCTGAAACCCAGCCTATTCCTATACCATGATATTTGCATCTTAGGAGGAAATGTGTTCATCAAATTTGAAGAAACAGACTCTGAGACTAGATGAAAAGGTGAAAAGTAGAAGATGATGGACATTGGTTTCACTAATGCCTGCAGCTGATAAGAAGAGATGCATCGAAAGATTAAGTACTTTTTCAGAAAATCTTGACTCTCTTAGTAGAAATTTCAGAACTGGGCGTTAGAGACTGTTTATTCCCGTCTTCCTTATTTTCTAAAAGAGAACTGAGGTTCTCAGTCTCAAAGGTTTAGAGGTGTCATTTGTGGTTTTCCTTCTCAGAGAGACAGGAGATTCAGGATGGAGGATCTGAAACCCCAAATCCCTTGGCATCAGGGAGGTTTCCACTGGAGCAAGGAAGAGTCAGGTTGTAAATCCTGTTACGAAGAAAACGCGTTGCAGGATGGTCTGAGAGTCACTTAGTAGAGGAAATGTAGCAGTGTCTGCCAGTTTTGTCTGTTCTTAAAATTACAGCATAATTTTATTTAAGCTAGGTTGTTCTGTGAAGAAGAAACTGTGAACTTACCTGTTTTCTTGTCTTACAGAAATACTGCATAAGATACGCTATCCACGCTACAGTTTAAAAGTATATTTCAGAATGTTATCTTTAAACCTGTTAGTGTGTGAAAAAATAGATCCTTTTCATTGATAATATATTTAATTCAGAATGCATTTTGGCATTTTGTGAGGAAACTGCAAGTTTTGATAGATTTGAAGTAGTTCATATAAGAAATTTGGTTATTTACTCCTAATTCTATTTGACAGAGCTGTGTGCACATATGGATGTTTATAATATCACCTCTTTAAAAAGATTGATTTTAAAATAAAATTTAAGTTTATTTAAAAATAAAAGCATTGCAAATTTGTTTTGGAAAAAAAATGGGACAGTCCTGTTTGCTCAGCTTCTGCTCTCTGTACTCTAATATGGTTGCCGTGTCCTTTTTCCTCACTATTATTTGAAGAACCAAAACATAACCTCTCTCTGTAACTCTGGAGACCTCTTATACAAAGTCATTCTCTACTGAATTGAAAGCTTCTCATAGTCAATAATCACTTCATCTATCTTATCTAGTAGTTCGATGATCACATTAAGGTGCTTTATTGTGGGACATTCTCTTTGATACTTTCCTCTGTCTGGTTTAAATCCAGCAAGGCCCTGAATCACTTACTTATCACTCACGTGAAAACATATGGACCCAAGATAGATAAGGCAGGTGACCTTAAAGGTAGATAGTAATGTTAGTTCACTTACAGAATTGGGATTGTTGTAAATGTTGTCTGTTATTGGATTTTTTTGTACCCCCTTTTTTTTTGTACAGTCATTTTATTAACCATAATTTTATAATTCTCCTTTATAAAAATGTTACTCAGAAAGATAAAACATGTGATTGGCACCTCAGAATTAACTCTGCTTCATCTGTTAATTGTTTAATGGGAGGACCCCAGCTCTTTCCATACCTAGAGGACATTTGTTTTTACATAATCCATGAGGGATTCTGAGAGTAGAAAATATGGCATATGCCCACTAGGCTTCTCTGTCCATGGAATTTTCTAAGCAAGAATACTGGAATGGGTGGCCATTTCCTACCCCAGGAGATCTTCCCAACACAGGGATCGAACCCTCATCTCAACTCTGCGTTGACAGACGGATTCTTTAACACTGCACCATCTGGGAAGCTCCATGTTCATTTCTTTGTGGGTGTTGGTTGCTCAGTCGTGTTTGAGTCTTTGCAACTTCATGGACTGGAGTCTGCCAGGCTCCTCTATTTATGGATCTCTCCAGGCAAGAATACTGGAGTGGGTTGCCATTTCCTTCTCCAATGTTCGTTTCTGGGGAAAGATTATTAACACATGTTTTATGACTTTAAAATGCCTTCCTTTGGGAAAGTAAAACAGCATGATGGCATTAAGTGGAGATGAGACACCATGTAGTAAGGAATTTAAAGTATTATTTTAAGAATTTTGCCCTTTAAGTGAGTGAGTGAAAGTCGCTCAGTCGTGTCCAACTCTTTGCAACACTATGGACCGTAGCCCACCAGGCTCCTCTGTCCATGGGATTCTCCAGGCAAGATTACTGGAGTGGGTTGCCATGCCCTTCTCCAGCGGTTCTTCGCTACTGAGGGATCAAACCCAGGTCTCCTGCATTACAGGCGGATTCTTCACTGAGCCACCAGGGATGCCCTTTTTTTTTTTTTGGCTTTACTAAAGAGTAAATAAAGGAATAAAGTGTACAGTTATGAGATTAGACAAAAGGTCTAGCAAATGGAGAAGCTCAGGTCAATGTAAAAATCCATATAGAAATTCATAGTGTAACCAAAGAGCTTTTGCACTGGCTGCGCTTCCCCTGAGGACGTGTTTGCCTATCTTGCTTGACAAAATATGTAAATATTCTTTGAATATGTCTGTAATATTATCTCATATTATGCCCTGCAAATATTTTCTCTATCGGAGAAGGCAATGGCACCCCACTCCAGTACTCCTGTAACCTCCGAATATTTTTTGATCACTCAGAAGCATTTTGTCACAGCAGTTGTTTCCTGGAGCTGCTGACTCAGTCTAAAAATTTCCCCAAACTTTCACTAGTCTCCTATTCACCTTCTGCCATTGTCTTTACCTGTATTTACCTCATCGATTTTCAATGTCATAGTTCCATGAAGACAGAGAAGTGAAATCTTAAAAGGACTGATTCATAACTCTGTTAGCATCATATATTTTGTTATGAGGGATATTTTTCTCCTTTACTTACATATTTGTATAGAAGTTAAAAGATAAAAGTTCTGTCCCTGAAGATTTTTATGTATTTTAGTAATATTTTTAAAAATAAAACATTTGGGAATGGGCTATTTTAACTCTAAATCGTAGTACAACACATTTTCTGGCTACTTATCAAATGTAACATTTTGTAGATGACTTACAAATTCTTACAATATTCAAAAGACCTCCAGGATTTAGAAAAAAATTCAGGTTTAATAATTTGTAATTGAAATAAATGAAGTTGTACTGAATAATGGCAGTGATGAGGTAATATAAGATTTCTGATTTTATCCAATTTCATTATTACCTCTTTAATTAGAATTTTATTTGTATTTCTAAGAAGATGTAAAAATAACAGATTTGGATTTTGTCTTTTTCTAGCCGTTAACCCACTCCCTGGTAAAGTTTTTATTATAAGTGAAGTAGTTAAAAGTCAAACATTTAGAGATAAGAAATATTAGAAGGTCTATAACTCTAAGAATAAAAATCAGCATCTCAAATCATTACAGTTTGCCTATAAATATACTCACATAAGATCTCAATAAATTAGAGATCGACATCAAGAAAACCTTCTAAAGATTTTCCTTTACCAGAAAGTCTAATTCATTTTAGAGCAATCCAAATAAATCACAAAGTATATTATTTAAGGTTTTTTTTTTTTTTGAAATTGCCTTCCTTCCAAATAAAACATTCATCTCCAAAGTCAATATTATCTAAAAAAGTATTATTCATTTATTCTTAATTGAGTGATACAGTAAATCTTTATTCAGTGTTTTCCCTGGGCCAAAGCTTTTGTAGACGTGTAGCAGTGAACCAGGAAGAGATTTCTCTTATTTCCTTAATGTTACCTCAGGTTGTCCTCTGTGACAAGCCCTGCACACTTGAGTTAGGACAAAGGAACCAAATAGCTGGGCGGCTACTTTACGCTGGCTCATTAGAAATGTGCTTGCTGGGACCTTCCTGGTGGTGAGGTGGCTAAGACTCCATTCTCCCAAGGCAGGGAGCCCGCGTTTGTTTTCTGGCCAGGGAACTAGACCCCACATGCCCCAAAGAAGAGTTCTGCTGCAACTGAAGATCCTGCATACTGCAGCTAAAAAGATCCCACAGCGAAGATAGAGGATCCCCAGGGCCACAAGTAAGACCTAGCAGAGCCAAATAATTTTTTTTTTTTAAAGAAAGAAACGTGGTTGCTAGAGAGATGATTGTTAGAGGCAACAGATAGATAAAAACTTCTTGCTTATGCAGATTGAGAGGAAAGGAATTAAGAAAGAGCTGTTAAAGGGTCCTCTGGTGGTATGAGGGGACTCAATCAACTACAAATTTCTTTCAGTGCAGACATGGCATTAATGAGCATAAAAATAGTTGGAAATCAGACAGGTGAGTATGTGTACCTGGAGGATAAATTCTTGGAACAATCAGTACCACTTCCCATGGAAGACATTGCTCATCAATCAGAGAATTCTATTCTTGCAAGTTCTGATGCATCTTCTGCACCCTTCTCAACAGCACAGCATTTAGAGAATCAACACTGGCTCTGAGATGAAGCAGATAAATTCCTCATTCTGTTCCTATGCCCTGGGTAAAATTGTGGCTCAAGCCTCTTTTCTAGTAAGCCCACTTTCTATAGTCTTTCTGTGAATCCTTTGGATATGAGTTTATTAATCCTCTGACCTTTTAGTGAATAGTGGTACACAATCCTTCTTTATTGTAGAAGCACCCAGGGAGTTATTTTTAAAAGCTCTGTGTCCCAAAGCAGACCATTTTAATCAAAATCTGAGTGCTGCCCCCAGGGGTGGGTATTCTAAAAGTTTTCCAGAAGTGTGTGCACTATGCCTTTGTCTCATGCTGCTTCAATTAGTACATTATCCAAAACAGAAAACAAAGCAAAACTCTTTTAATGACTTCAAAATGACCCTCTACCAGTGTTTATTCTTTAATAGCATTCTGAAGTACTTCTCCTAACCCAATGTCCTTTTCACTCTAAACTCTTATTAACTTTCCAAATTTATATAGAGATGAGTGCTTTCCAATAGAAATATAATGTGAACTGTGTATGTAATTTAAAAATTTCTAGTAACCACTATAAAAAAGTATTAAGATTAAATTAATAGGCTTCACTGGTGGCTCAGTGGTAAAGAATCTGCCTGCCAGTGCAGGAGACCCAAGTTCCATCCCTGGATTGGGAAGGTCCCCTGGAGGAGGAAATGGCAACCCACTCCAGTATTCATGCCTGAGAAATCCCATGGACAGAGGAGCCTGGTGGGCTACAGTCCATGGAGTTGCAAAAGAGTCAGCCGCAACTTAGCGACTGAGCTTGCATGCACAGTAATTTAGTTAAGCAATATATAAAAAAATACAGTATTTTTAATACATCTAAATGAAATATTTTTCAGATTTTAAAAATTACTGCATAAAATCTGGTGCATATTTTATGTTTTTCTGTACTTGCTGTATTTCAAGTGTTCATTAGCCCAAGCTGGCCAGTGGCTACCTACTGGAGAGTGCCAAGCAAATGAGTCACCTCCTGTTTTGATCTTGATCTCTGCTAATGTGCTGAAAGACATTAAAATATGTATTATTTTAAAATTATTCTGGAATTGATTTACTGTAAACAACTTATTACTGTTTCTTCAGTAGTAGGAATTTTGTCTGTTTTTTTTTGTCTGAGATATCTTATTGAGACAGGGCTTTGAACCATTGCACAAAATCATACAGCATAGAAGATGTGTTAAAAGCATCTTTCTCTCTCTCACACACACGCACAAACTCGGTTAGTTGGTAGTCAACATATTACTCAGATCTAAAGATAGGGAAAACCAACTCAGGCAAACCTCAGTGATCTCAAACAACTTACTGAGTAATTCTCAAAGGGTTGAAGAATTGATTGCCTCCTGATATCTCAAAGTTTGGCAAAACTGGGTTTTCTCTGGAAATGTAGTATCTTGTTGCACCTTTGAAGACTCTCATTACACTGTCTGAAGATTTTTTTTTGCTAAATTGGCAGAACTTTAATCCCTAAGGACACTTTTAACTTCTGAGTCCCAAAACCTTATAGGGACTAGTTACTGTTAGATATAAAATAAGAAAATGACCAATAAAAGTCCCTTCATCCTTTGACTTTACTGTTTGAATGAGGCAAGAAATTATGTTAATTTTATGAAGCAGTTTGTACACTGTACGTATGTACATACTTACTAAGTCACATTAGCCGTGTCCGACTCTTTGCAACCCTATGGACTAACCCACCAGGCTCCTCTGTCCATGGGATTTCCCAGGCAAGAATACTGGAGTGGGTTGCCATTTCCTTTTCCAGGGATCTCCCTGACCCAGGGATCAAACCCGAGTCTCTTATGTCTCCTGCTTTGGCAGGCAGATTCTTTACCACTACTGCTGCCATCAGGCTCTTTAATTCTTGCATTTCTTTACGTGGTATGAAAGTTATTGCAGTAATATAAATATACCTAGGATATATAATTTCAGATAGAACAGAGTTATTCAATTGATTATAAATTAAAAGGGAAATGTTTACATGTATATTAACTTTGTTTCTATTTCTAAATAAACATAATTTTCTCTTCAATGATTTCTGTTAATTCTACATTTTATTTGAAAAATCCATTTTGGAACATATTTTAATATTTCATCCTAATAGAAGAGAATTGTTACTTTTCAGTTAAGTAGAAACAAAATATTTGTGTGCTGATTGGTCTATTTTTTCGGTTTTAACTAGCCACTAGGAAGCAATTTTATTTCCTTTAACCTACTTGAGCTTAGCAAATGATATGTGGACTCAATCCATGGTGGGTTGAATCTGTCGATGTGGAAACAGCAGTTACAGAAGAACAAGTGTAATTTATAGTCATTGAAGCTAAGAAGGTATTTTTGGATACTTCCTGATAGACTTTTATGAGTGACTGATCTAAGTCTAGGGGTAAATATAGTAGAAAAAAAAACCTTATCATTCAGCATTTGGGATATATAGTGTCCCACTGCATGAAGAAAATATAAAAGTGTTATGATCCAGGAAATAGTAGAATATACATGTATATATCTGCATGCCTGTGTGCTTAGGCACTCAGTCTTGTCTGAACTCTGTGACCCCCTGGACTGCACCCTGCCAGGCTTCTTTGTTCATAGAACTTTCTGGATAAGAATACTGGAGTGGGTTGCCATTTCCTTTTCCAGGGAATCTTTCCAACCCAGGAACTGAACCCATATCTCCTGGTAAAAGACATTTAAAACATTAATTTCATAGACTTTTTTCTATAATATTTTAATCAGCAAATTTGAAATGTTACACTTAGCTTTAGGAAGTGATCTTTAGATATACTTTTTAAAGAATAGGAAGGGGGAAAGCTTTATTCCTTTTACCTGCACTTTGATGGAGGGAATCACTGTTAACTGGTAATTGCTCAATAAGGCAAAAGGAGCACTAATATTAAAAGTGCACAGGTACTTTTGAAAATTCTAAAACAATGTAATTAGTTGAAGCAAACACAAAGAGACAGCTAATACTAATTATGAGACAGAGAAATGTGTTTAATATTCAATTTAATCTATAATACACCAAACAATTGCAAATAGATTCTATCTTGTCTCTTTAGAATTTTAGAGGAAGAATGTGTCCTGTCTGCTTTTCAAAGCTTTGTTCTTCTGCCTGTGGGACTAAATCGTAAAGTTCAACCAGCAAAGCTTAGTTTCCCAAAGGACGCAGCAGGCATGATAGTGTACTCTAGCTGTAATTCTATAGTGACACCAGATTGGCGACTGACAGAAATCTCGTGGGCCAAAGTGACAAAGCTGTAATATTTTCACAATGGACTGACTGATGTCTTTGGAAGGTCTGTTTGATTTCAAAGGACATTTTATATTTTTCTGTGAAGATGAAAGTATATTAGACCTTTGTGATGAAAACCATCTGACTGCATAATAAGCACTGCAATAAATAAAATTATAGCATTTCTTTCCTGAGCTATTTATCGCTTGAAGCTGATTAAGAATATTTCAAAGTGTAGATCAAGTACTATTTATTTTTAGTACAAAGTGGATATGAGGTTATCTTTATTTCTGTCTGATTAATAGAGAATAAATTATTTAGAAAATAGAATGCATTGCCTATTCTTGTGAAGAGCATATGTATTTTTATGAGATGGAAGATTTATTATTTATAGTTAAAATAATAAATATTTTAGTAGATTATCACATAAAGTATTTTGTTTATATTCAGGTTGGAAACAATACATGTAGCATCATTTTAGTTTTTTCTGCTTAGCTTTGTTAGTTTTACCTTTTGGTGACAGATATCATGAATTCTTGAAACTAGTAAACTACGCATTTGTGCCCAAACTATGCTAATCTAATTAAAATTTAAATATAAAAATTTTTGAAATTTTGTATCTCCACATATAAACTTTATTTCTGTGGTACTTCAGTAAAATGTGATGAGTAATTTTTAAACTATCACAGAAATACTTGTTTATTATGATATGTGTGTTAAGAAAAAAGTGACAAATAATTTTTATTTTCACTTCAGTATCCTTCCTTCACATTTTCTAACTGGATGGTTAACCCTTACTGTGTCATTTTGAAGCTGTTTTGCATATTAGAGCTCACATAAATTTAAAAAAATATACTAAAATATTAACATGAATTCTGTTTAAATTTGAAATATATGGATATTATAGATAGACATTTTTAAACAGCAAAATATTGTTCCCTGTTAACTACTTAGGAGAATAACAAATATTTTGCTTATTTTCTTATATATGACATATGAGTCAACAGTTTCAAATCATCAAGTTTGTCATGCTGTTTATTTGAAAGTGGTTTAAAATAGCATTCATATTTCTTTTGGGTCAGAAATATATTTCTCCCTTCTTTGGACTCCCATAAGATTCCAGCTAGCAATGGCTTCTTAATGTATATCCTGATAAATGAGTTGGTCTAGAAAGTTAGAAATACAATTGCTTACCACATAGATTTCACTGAGAGATGTAAACAATATAGTGTGAAATGGGTCTGACCTAGCCATTTTATTTGTAAGAAATTTATTTATAGGAAATATGGCCTATACTGCATTGAAGGTGATCTTTATGGTTTATCAGAAGATTTTAATTTCTCCATTAGAATTTAGCTATATCATTGCCAATTTATATTATGGATAACTGTTTATTAATGCATGGGTTCTAGAAATGCACAAATCTGGGGATTTGGAAAAGTAGAAGGGGCTTTTTAGTTGTGGCAGGAACTCGGGAGCACTCTTGACAATAGATTTCAGGAGGTAAGGATGCTAATAATCTTAACACTGTGCATGGCAGCCCTCCATTGTATGAGTTCCCTATTGCAGCTGTGACAAAGCACTGAAAATTTAGTGGATTTAAAGCAACACAAATTTGTTCTCTTAAAGGCTATGTAGAAGTCCAAGAGTGATCTCACCAATCTTAAAGTGTTGGCTACGTTACTTTCTAGAGGCTCCAGGGGAGACTATTTTCCTTGCCTTTTTCAGCTTCTGGAAGACATTTATGTTCCATTCTCAAAGTCAGTGACATTGTAACTCTCTGACAATTCTCCTATTCTCATGTCTCTCTCTGACTACCTCTGAGAGAGACTTTTCACTTCTAAACACCCCTGTGATTAGAATCCACCCACCTGAAAAATCCAGTGTAATTTCCCTGTCTCAAGGTCCTTTTTACCCTGCTGCTGTTACTGCTAAATCGCTTCAGTCGTGTCCGACTCTGTGCGACCCCATAGATGGAAGCCCACCAGGCTCCCCCGTCCCTGGGATTCTCCAGGCAAGAACACTGGAGTGGGGTGCCATTTCCTTCTCCAATGCATGAAAGTGAAAAGTGAAAGTGAAGCTGCTCAGTCACATCCGACTCCTAGCGACCCCATGGACCTCAGCCCACCAGGCTCCTCCATCCATGGGACTTTCCAGACAAGAGTACTGAAGTGGGTTGCCATTGCCTTCTCTGCCTTTTTACCCTGGGATGTAACATTCACAGGTTCTGAGATCGGAGCAGTTTGCCACAGTGTGACAGTCGGGGACTTGGATTACTCTGCCTGTTAGATGCACAGTGAATCTTTTCTCAAGCAGGAGCTTGCCCGCTGCGTAGACGGCAGTGGAGGGCAAAACATGGGGCCCCCAAGGAAGCCAGGAACCTTCAGTTTTTTTGTGTTCTCATGTGATAGCACTAATAAAAGGTTTCCCCATGACTTTCATATACTTACTTGGTAGCTTCTGCCTAAAATAAGCTAAAGTGTTAATATTAAATGAAGAATCAGGATATTGAGGATAGCTCTGAGTCAGTGCTAAGGTATAAATTTATATATGTATCTGTAAGATTTCTTCACTCAAATCCTTGAAGAGATCCGCTATAATCCATCTTCCTTAGTTGCCCTCCTCAAGCTCACATTCTGTGGATTCTTGCTCTCTGATTTACTGTTGGATAATGAAAACAATAATATTATTTATATTGTTTGTGTATAATTGCAATGAAATTTAACACTTGTTGAACAATTCACTGTTGTCAAAGATATTAAATGAAATCTTCTCTGTAAGCCTTATATAATACAGCTATTAGTATTTTTGTCTTAAAGTATGGAAAATGAAGCTCATAACAAATTTGTCCAGTATCAACACACTCAACTAATGATGAATCCAAGAGTGGGTCTCTGATTTTGTGGCCTAACTTTGGCAGTTTTGCTAGAATATAATTGTGAAACTTTATCTACAGTTGATTATGATTCCTCAGTTGCTATTAGTGGCCCTTGTTCAGTAATGATATGAACACAATTTTGAGTTACTAGTTTGAATAATTATACTTGTTTATAATGGTATCTTTGCTCCTTAAATATATCCTTAGACAATCTGTGATTTTATTTAGTAAGTAATTCAGAGGGCCAAATCTTCAGGTTGACATTTTTTACATACAATTAGCTATATAAAGCTGGTTGCAGGGGTTTATTGCTGAGGAAAGTGAGAACTAGCTAAATTAATCTTATGAGAATCTCATTGTCTTGATAAGCTTTTAGCAAATGGCCATAAAGAAGAGAGGAAAGAAGACTCTCCTTAGAGATTTCCTTTGTCCCTGATGCTCTTTCTTATATTTGAACTTTTAAACTAAAATCTGTTTGTTTCAGGTATCTAATAAATTAGTTATAAACATTTTTAATAGTGACTTCACATTAATAAATTAGGATAAAAATGTTAAATTTTACTAAGTGCAGCAATTGATCATTCAAAATAACTAAAATATAAGTGTAGCTTAGACACAGACATTTTAAAATGTCAATATTGTAAAAAGGTTTCTATTATCTGCATATTCAATGACCATAAACTCTGTTCACAATGGTTTTTAACTTATTATTAGTTAAAAAATGTTAACTAAAAAAAGTTAGGCCTATGAAATAAAATGAATTTAAACCAATAGAGTTGATGAAAGTTGTTTGTTTTAGTGTAATATACTTTCCTTTTTTAACTTTCTTACTTTGATGTTCTTTTGTCTCATCAATTTTTCTTTGTGACTTATTATAGTGTAAAACCACAGAAAAAAATTTTGAGAACTTGACTAGTTGTTAATATTTATTATTTAAAAACAATTAAAATTTCATACATTAATAATATAATAATAATGCTAACTATGATAATTTTCTTATTCTGCTTTATTCAAATATGCATATATTTTTACTTGATTTTGTTTAGCATGTCTGATAGCCTATCACCATACAATTCTCTGCTTATTGGTATAAATGAATATTATATAATATTTTTGAAGAACCAATAATATCATAGTCTTTGTTTTATTTGATTTTAATTGAGTTACACCTCAAAAACGTCTTTCTTAGTGATGCTTATACCAGTTAATGTTACAGGAAATTTTTTGACTTATTTAATACGAACAGTTAAATTAGGGAAGTAAACAGTATTGATAGTCATAAAATCATAAATCAAGGGACAATTTATCAATCTTAGTGGAAGACTATAGTACACACAGCCTCTCTTTTTAAGCAATTCTCAGTTTATGTTTTTCAAAATACAGTTGTTTTATATTTTGAATATTTGTTCTCCTTTTAATTCAATCAATATATTTAGTGTTGTCCATTCACCATTTCCCAAATGGGAAATGATTGGGTCTTTGTTTCATGAAAACTTGTGTTGTCTGTGCACAAAAGCACTGATTTAAAAAAAAAAACAAACAAAAAAACAGGAAAAATGCTTTTCAAATCAGTATGATTTGATTTTACTTAATCAAAGACCAATCATTAACAAACCAAATGCTTCTAATATGTTTTGTTGATCAGAAAAAATAATTGCCATCTTATTAAGTACCTCTTAGACTTCAAAACTCATTGGAAAAGACTCTGATGCTGGGAGGGATTGGGGGCAGAAGGGGACGACAGAGGATGAGATGGCTGGATGGCATCACTGACTCAATGGATGTGAGTCTGAGTGAACTCCGGGAGTTGGTGATGGACAGGGAGGCCTGGCGTGCTGCGATTCATGGGGTCACAAAGAGTCGGACATGACTGAGCGACTGAACTGAACTGAGACTTCAAAACAATTACAATAAATAGAGCACTCTATACATTTTCCTATGTTTTAATACTATAAAATTGATTTACTTTTCACATAAGAAGTAGATGAATATAAGTGGTAAATAGGAAGATGATATTTGTTGAATAAAGGGCTTTTCCCTCCCATGAGACTTACTCAGTGCGAAATAACCACTGGAACCGTGGTGGCCTCGACTTATCCAATACCTGGAGTGAAGCTGGTATACCCGCAGTGGCTGGAGTCAGGTTCTGGCTCATAAAACAGCCCTTTTCATCCTCTGCTACATGCTGGTTCAGGAAAGCTACCATATGTAGAGCACTGTGTACATAAATCTTGGAATACCATTTCTTGTAGCTTTTGAATACCTCCTTCATGAAACATAGATGGCAAAAATGAAGGCAGGAGTTTTAGTATTTATCACAAGATTGTTTAAATTGTATTTTGAAATATGCAATTAAAATTTTTGGATCTTCTTTATAAGCATCATTTCAACCAGTCTTCTTTTGGCAGATATTACAAAGATCAACACTTGTGTAGGGACTTACCGGTTGGTCCAATGATTGACAGTCCATGCTTCCACTCCTGGGGGCACAAGTGGAGAACTAAGATTTTACATGCTGTCTGCTGCAGCCAAAAAAACCCCAACAAACCTAACAAACAAACAAAAAAACAATCTCCAAAACTTTTGTATTGTACCTAAGACTGATCTAAGAATGCATATTAAAAACATATTTTTATTTTCAAGATGACATGAACCAAATATTAGACCTCATTTCCTTACCTGGCCTTGACTACTTATTTAGTCAACTAAGACATATTTATTGAGAACCAAGCATGCAAAGACACCATGTTATTGTTTTTTAAAGCCTCCTACCAATTGGAATGAGCAGATATAAGAACATTGTAGACATCAAGATTTGCATCTTCTAAATGAGCTTTACTGAAGGGCCAATACAAGACAAGGGAGGATCATGAGAAAAATCAGTAGGAATGAATACTTCTGTTTCTCATCCCAAATTTCATCTTCTGAAGACTTTCTGTATGTGGGACAAAGTTAGAAGGATGATCTCTACTCCCACTGTTCACTAACTTTCATTTTTTTTTTTTTTCTGTGCTAACCAGAGAAAGAAGGGAAAGTGCCTTTGATCACAGAGATGGTAGTTGTGTTGCTCTTAAAAATCTTTCTGAGCATTTCCTTCACCATCTTCTGCCTTACTGGGAATAAGAGCACTGAGTTAGGGAACCACTGACTTAGTTTTCAGTAGGTGTGGAATAGTCAGGGTCCTGTGACTTTGGGGAATCTTATCCCGAGAATACCAATATAAACTACTTGTTTTGGAGAGTAAGTAGAAACATGACTCTATCTTCATTGATATTTGATGATACTTTGAAAGTGAATTTTTCTAAGCCATTTAAACACATTCCTTCCTGTCACACTGACAATTTAACAGTAAATCTAATTGAGAAGTGAAGTAAAGTGAAAGTCGCTCAGTCGTGTCCGACTCTTTGAGACCCCATGGACTATACAGTCCATGGAATTCTCCAGGCCAGGATACTGGAGTGGGTAGCCTTTCCCTTCTCCAGGGGATCTTCCCAACCCAGGGATGAAGCTGAAGTTTCCTGCATTGCAGGCGGGTTCTATACCAGCTGAGCCACAAGGGATGCCCAAGAAACTCAGTGTTAATCACAAAAATGGATGTTATTTTCCTACTTCTAAAAAAGGATCAAGAACATTTTATTAAAAAAAAAATCTTGACCTACTATGTGCTTCCTCTTGCTGAAATAATTTATTTTGCCCTTGGGGCTGAAACTTTAACATTATCCCACTGATTTCATTAACCATTATTTAGAACCACATGGATGGAGCACACTAGTGATAATTTTATTTGGTTAAAGGGGTTAATTAAGAAATTTTTAGAATAGTAGAAATGCACTGATTATTTTTAAAATGTTTGTTAAAAGAGTTTTTATAGTTTTCCACTTACTAAAATATTTGACATGAACTTTGGCTACAATTTTTAACATATATAATATTTTGGTTTTAGTGCTAAGTTATGTTGCCCCAATTTTTGGAGAAATTTTCCTGAAACATTGTATATTTTTTCTGCTTGTATAAGTAATAGATTTTATTGAAAATACCTTGGAAAATTAAAAACTTCCAAATATAATGTTATCATGGAACATAACATTTAATTTTTATCAAGGTAAAATTTTTGATTATTTACTTTATTTGCATAAATGTATAACCCAGATGGATTGTAAATTTCAATAAGTACTATATTCATTTTAGTAAGTATACTTATACTTACTAAAGTATGTGGGAAAGATTGAAGGCAAAAGCAGAAGGAGGGGGCAGAAGATGAGATGGTTAGATGGCATTACTGACTCTGTGGACATGAATTTGAGCAAACTCCAGAAGATGTTGAAGGACAGGTAAGCCTGTCATGCTGCATTCTATGGGGTCGCAAAGAATGAGACATAACTTAGCCACTGAACAACAACAACAAAAAGTATACATTATAAGGATTACACTCACTCCACAAGTCTTTTTGAGAGAGGTGGAGAAGGAAATGGCAACCCACTCCAGTGTTCTTGCCTGGAGAATCCCAGGGGCGGGGAAGCCTGGTGGGCTGCCGTCTACGGGGTCGCACAGAGTCGGACATGACTGAAGCGACTTAGCAGCAGCAGCAGCAAGGCAATGCATTAAACATCAAAATAGATCATGGGCTTCTCAGGTGGTGATAGTGGTAAAGAATCCACCTGCCAGTGCAAGAGATGCAAGAGACAACGGGTTTCATCCCTGGATCAGGAAGATCCCCTGAAGTAAGAAATGGCAACCCACTCCAGTATTCTTGCCTGGAAAATCCCATGGACAGAGGAGCCTTGTGGGCTACAGTCCACAGGGCTGCAGAGAATCAGACATGAATGAGGCACTAAGCAAGCAAGTGTAGTTAGATCATATACATAAAATGGAAATTTATGTATAACAACTTCCAATTAAATTTGTGTAATTTAAGATTTTTTAGTGAGCATTATCAAAAGTACTATTTAAGCATGGTTGCTTTTAAGAAAAGTGCTCTTTAGACATACTGTAGATTGAGGTCCAGTTACTTATCAACAAAACCATAGCTGTTCTCAGTAAAATTTAAAGGGAGTTTTTCTAAGTTCATCAGCTTGAAAGCTTATGGAGAAGGAAGAGGAAGTATCTCCTTGAATTTCCTCCAGTCCAGTTAGTCATCAGTGTTAGAATAGTTATAGGATTTTAGAATTGGAAAAAAATGTTCATACGTATTCCAAATCCTCTACTTTAGAAATGAGCCAGTGAACACCCAGAAATGTTATCCTATCTCCTCTTATCCTTTCAAGAAGATGGCCTCATGATATAATTGTGATCTTTGAGACTGTCCACTCCACAAGGACAAGGGTTCTTTTGGTTTATTCAGGGTTTACTGTTGCTGAAGTAGTACTCGATATGTGCTCAACGAAGTAAGTGCATTAATTTGTTGGGCACATGCTTTTAGAAAGCCCACATGCCTGCTTAATGGCTCAGTTGTGTCCGACTCTGCACCCCCATGGACTGTAACCTGCCAGGCTCCTCTGTCCATGGGGTTTTCCAGGCAAGGACTCTGGAGTAGGTTGCCATTTCCTTCTCCAAGGGATCTTCTCAGTGCAGGGATAGAATCCACATCTTTGCATTGGCAGGCGGATTCTTCACCGCGGGGAAGCCCTGAGGGGAGATGGTAATCGCCTGTATCACCCACGGTGCTTGCTTACTCACAAAGTTCTCCTCCCATGTGGAAAAGAGGATCAAGAGTATCAAAATACTTCAACAACTTAGTATTTTTTCTCTTCCCCAAGAGATGTTAAGCCCTTCAAGATATGCAGGACCTTTAGAGAATAGAAAATGAGACCTCAAAAAACAAATTTATGAGGGAAACTAATATTTCCAGAATGCAGCTCTGTATTATAATTCTCAAGGTTCACTAACACTGTGCCTTGTCTGAGGGAAACACCCCTGCCTTCCCTGTCTTATTCTTTTATACTCTCTCTCTCTTTATCCCCCCCCTCAGGAGGATGTTCTCAGAGTTGTCAGACTGGAAAATACATTCAGGAAAAAACTCACATTGAGATAGAGATGTTCGATTATAAGATACTTTTGTTAGTATTTTTATTTAAAGAATATGAAGGAAAAATTAGCGAAAGAGTTTTAGGCAATGGAGACTCATAATGGTAGATTTGAGGGGTTGATTTACCTCGCTGATCCTTCTGTCACATATGGAATGCAGTTAGAAGTCTTTATGCCATGTGTTTAGTTGAATTTGGTTATTCATAAATATAATATCAAACATTTTCTTTAAAAGGCTTTGTTATACTTGATTTTTAACCCAACAGTATAACTAGGATATGTATTAGTTTTCTTAGCTATTTAGGTCAGCCTTAACAGAGCTTATGGAATAGGTTATCAGTTTTGAAGTATAAAACAATTTAATATCCCAGTTAAATTTTTCTGTACAAGCATGCTATTTTACATACACAATAAAATGAAATAAATGTTTTCTTACAAGTGCTAGAATCACACATTTACTGACACCTTATTCATATATTAACTAACATTAATCAGTTATTCCAGAAAGTATTTTAAAGGTTATCTTAATTGACCTTTGCAGGCACCATGTGCTCTTGCAACTTTATATATATTTCATAATATCTGACTTTAGAACTTAGAGTATGTAGAGACAAAGTCTTGAATCTGGATGAGCTATAGCCATTTTATATGACATGTGCTTTGAATTGTGCACAATTAGGGTCAAGTCGTTTGCATGCTTTTTCTTCGTTCTGTCTTCCTCTCTGTACATGTGGGCTAAAAAGTACAAGGGTCTGGTATCCTAGATCCTATTGATTAT
This sequence comes from Bos indicus, assembly GCF_029378745.1. Taxonomy (NCBI): domain Eukaryota; kingdom Metazoa; phylum Chordata; class Mammalia; order Artiodactyla; family Bovidae; genus Bos; species Bos indicus. Next base: position 11,116,496 of record NC_091786.1, read on the forward strand.
GAAGATTATATCAGTTAATCTTTTAAACACTGATACTTTTTAACTGCCTCAGCATGAGGAAGATACGCCAGCTGCAGGCATTAATATTTTGTTATACCAGTCACAGGAGGGATTTATAGAAATAATTTGACTACATGTTTATAACAGAGTGAATAAAGGTAATTCATTTTTAAATGTGTCTTTAGATGCTAACATCTGCCCCCCTCCCCTCAAGAGAGAATATTTTCCCAGTGTTTGCATTATTTCTCCAAAATACCTCTTTGAAATATTTTAATTCAATATAGCTCTGAAATTTTCTCTGAAAATATGTAATTTTCTGCATATAACATTTAAATAAGAAGAATATTATAACTGTAGCAAATTTAATGCCACAAGATGAATTACTAACAGACCCTTCATATATAAGTGCCTATAATTTTGCTAAACTGAGTTCAGGGCTATAGTTTAAATGCACATATTCTTTGCTCAAATGTAAATTGTCTTTAAAATTAAAGAAAATATTCTCTCAGTTATTTTTGTGGGAGGCTATGATCTATTTTCATCATAAAAACAGTTCAAATTTTAGTGTATCTTGTTACTTCAGTGTAGATGTATTTAGAAACTGATGACAGATTCATATATTTTTAAGTTAAAATGATTTACCCATTTTGTAATGACAATGATCAAATACATAAAAACTAAATGTAAAGTTCAGTATCTGAAGGTATATTTCCTTTGTATTCCTAGGGAAAAATGTCACTATTGAGAATACAGTACTTCCACATCTCCTGTATAACTGAACATACCGTTTTAGAATTACACATTGTAATTTAAGATTTTTAACTTAAAATGAGAAAAAAATTTAAATTCTGGAAAGATAAACAATAAAATATCTACAGGGGTTAATGTAATTTAGTCATTTTAGGAAGCGTACTGAAAGATGGTATGCAATTTTCTACCCATAAACATGTAAAAGTGAGTCCTTGAAATTTAGTGGGCATGAGGATGACAGAAATTGTTAAAAATGTGAATTTATATGACATCTCCCTGACCCACCAATCTATATTTTAAAGAATATAACATAGAGGTCACTTCAAGACACACTAATAATTGTGAAGAATTTAATTTTTCCCATACGTGTGAGCTCTTCTTGATTTTTAAATCAAGTATCTGTCTATGTATCAATATGACATTTATTTTAGAAATTGACCTCTGTAACACTGAGGGAGGTTTTGTAGTTATCATTGTTTTGCTTTTTGATGAGCCATCATAAATATTTGGAAATGATTAACAGGGCATCAACACGTATTTCCCGAGTGAATGATACTTGTTTGCTACTCTGCTAACTCATGGAAACCAAAAGCTTCAGATAAAATCTCTGACCTCTCAAGATGTTTAATTTGGTTAGGAAATTAAAGCACCTAGATGAAAATGTTAATGACACTATAAAAATATGAAATGAGCTATTCTAAGACTCTTAAGACCTTGTTGGTAAATGCAGAGAGCATTAAGAATCAGGAAGTGTGAATATGGTTACTCTCCTAGCAGCCCTTTGACGTGTGTCTTTAACATTTGACCTTACTACATTGCCACCATTAAAATTAGTATGAAAACATTTTCCTTTTTCAAATTGCTAGCTTATTGTGAGATGTGTTTATAATAATTGATATGAAATCTTATGTTATAAATAATTCAATGAATATATGATTCCTAAGAATTTTAGGAATTAAATGCTAAAAGAGACTAAAAGGCTAAGGTAATTATTGAGAATATGTGTGTAAATTATTGCCAGGGCAAGATTTTGACAAGTAGAAAGACGCAATGAACACAGATGGTCATACGGCAACACATGAAGGTGTAGCTCTAGAGAGCCACTTTTGGGAAATTCTCAAAAATATTCTTACTTTTAAAGGAGAGATAGAAAGCTCTCTTGCATACTATAATTTTAGGTGTTATTGTAGTAGTATGTGTTTTTATTGTCAGGATTGTGTATTACATATATACTTATAAAACTTAACTGTAAATTAATAGCAATGGGATATTATATATGCATAAGGAAATGGAACTATGGTTACTAAGGGAAACATTAGTTTGAATTTTCTTGATTCATTATATGGAAATCTCAACAGAAGCACTTTATTTAAAGTTTTATTTTAAATCATACATATCAATTATATTGAAATAATTGGTAGCAATCATAATCAGGTCTTTATTTCTGCTAATATTTTTACTTGTGAAGAATTCTTGTACATCTAAAATTCGGTGTATTAGTTAAGAAATATTTATTGAATAGATCTACATGTAAGGAACCACATTTAAAACTCTATGCAATGATGAAAAAGCATAACATAAAGTACTAACAATTAAGAAATTTGCACTCTGGTTGTAGGGTTAAGATATGCATTGCAATATCTGTAGGTCAGTAGAATGACTGTGTAATTAACATCAGCAAAGTTGACTGGATAAAAGATAGAGTCATTCAAAAGGGAAAAACATCCTGATTCACTGGACCAGCTGGAGAAAGGGGAGAGCCTGAGTCACAAGTTCAAAGTGAGCTTTACATGGTCAAAGAGGGCATTTCAACATAGGCAATTGTTGTGAGCAAAAAAAAAAAAAAAAGCAATATTTAGTGAATAGTATGGGGGGTATTCTCGCAATTAGGCATCAGAAATAGGTGTCAGAGAACATTCTCATCAGTTAGGCTTACCATGAAGGGATGAACTCATTTTTTGTGTTAGTCGTTCTTCAAATGGTAAAGCATCCGTTTTCTCCCCTCTTCTGTGTCCTTCTGATCCTTACATCGATTCTCTGGTGCCCTGCCTGTGTTCCTGTAATTAGCTGCTGACTCTCTACCCACCTGCTGCAGTGCTCCCTATTACCTTCTGCACAGACCTCTATACCACCTACAGCTCTGTCTTCACTTTTCTTATCAGATAGAGTAGACAGAGTAGATAAGTATTGATGTTCCAAATCAAATTTCAGAAATCTGCCTCCTACCAGAGAAGAGTATAGTGTTAGCAGTTTGATGTGCTGTCTTCCAGTTTTTAAGACACAAAGATACAGTGTGTACATAGAATATACGTGGGGCTTCCCAAGTGGCGCTAGTGATAAGGAACCCTGTCAGCAATGCAGGAGATGTGGGAAACTCCGGGTCGATCCCTGGGTGAGGAAGATCCTTTGGAGCAGGGCATGGCAACCCACTCCAGTATTCTTGCCTGGAGAATCCCCATGGGCAGAGGAGCCTGGCGGGCTACAGTCCACGGGGTCACAAAGAATGGGATATGACTGAAGTGACTGAGCACACACGCACGCATAGTATATACACAGTATTCTTAAAAATTATTACTTTATTGCTGCTGCTGCTGCTAAGTCGCTTCAGTCGTGTCCAACTCTGTGCGACCCCATAGACGGCAGCCCACCAGGCTTCCCCATCCCTGGGATTCTCCAGGCAAGAACACTGGGGTGGGTTGCCATTTCCTTCTCCAATGCATGAAGGTGAAAAGTGAAAGTGAAGTCGCTTGGTCGTGTCCGACTCTTAGCGACCCCATGGACTGCAGCCCACCAGGCTCCTCTGTCCATGGGACACTCCAGGCAAGAGTACTGGAGTGGGGTGCCATTGCCTTCTTATTACATCTCACTTAATGATTTTTGAGAATTTTACACACATAATTAACCTAGTTTTGAAACGCTGTTTTACTGGCTGTATTGTATTCTGTGCTATGGTTTAGGCTTCCTGAATTTCATTTTCCTCATCTGCAAAATGAGACTAATAATAGCTTGCAAAGATATTTTGAGTTAAATGAGATGACATGTAGTGAAAGATGGTAGCACAGGTGAGGAAAAAAAGATATTGCAAGTTGAATTCATGATTGGGAAGTTGGGGAGCAGGAATGTGGGTAGTGAGAATATGAGGTTGGTTCAGATGTATTTTACTCAATACTCTAGCAGGGCATCCAAGTGGAGACCTTGAGAAGACATTTGGAAGTGAACCTGGGGCTCAGAACATACGAGTGAAGGAGGCACATGTATGGTTTAGGAATCCCTACATACCTCCCACAGGGTAGACCCTGAGAATGTGTGAGTCTCAAAACTTGATGTAAAAAATAGGATGTATTTTGGAATACTGTCATAGGCAGTTGTAAGTGGCCTCGGATTGGAATCCCAGGTTTTACACTGGCTGATGATTTGGACATGGTAGTTACTCCAGTGTTCTTGCCTGGAGAATCCCAGGGACGGGTGAGCCTGGTGGGCTGCCGTCTATGGGGTCGCACAGAGTTGGACACGACTGAAGCGACTTAGAAGCAGCAGCAGCAGCAGTCACTTCTCCGTCTAGGATGAGGCAGACCTAGGGCTGTTCTCATGTTTCAGCGGAACACCCTGTAGGGGGTTTGTGCCCAGCTAGGAGGATCAAATACAATTGATTATATTCAGTGAGTACTTACCATTGCCACACATGCCCCTAACGCCGCAGGTATTTCCTCATTTAACCTTTGCAAAAGCTCCGAGACTCAGGGGCCATCCTTAGCTTCATTTCACTGCTGAACGAGGTCAAGCACAGGGAGGCTGATACACTGCAGGGAACAGTGTCTCTACAGGTGGCACCTGAGGCCTGAGTCTGAGCTCTAAACCATCAGTCACACCAACGTGGTAAAATTGTGCTTAGCATGTCTGTGCTAGGAAAATGGAAAAGGAAACCAAAAACAAAGAAAAATTGGTGTCCTGGACAGTAGAATGCCTTGGAAGAAGCAAAAATCATCCTCTAATGATATGGTTCAGAGGGGGGATATGTCCTAGTTCCAGGCAAAAGAAAAAAAAAATTACCAGAACGAGAGGACCGGTATATGAAACCTGGATGTTCGTGAAGCTCCTAAGGAAGGACTGGGTTCTCCTAGAACAGTATAACAATCCTCACTGGTTGGATTTTTATATTTTGGGTCAAGAAATGATAGCAACAATTTAATTATATTTACTATCTATAATAAATATGACATAACATGTAAATGCTAAATAACAACTTTTGTGATTACACATAAGATGTTTTTTCTATACTATGTGTTACATACTTTAAGGATAACAAATATGTCTTAGACTTTTATTTTTGTAATATGAGACATTACTCATTCTAGAGTGGGTGCTGATTTACTGTTACTGATTTAAAAGCTATATAACATAGTCTATTTTTCCTTTATTATTTTCAAGACTTTATGAATGGAGTATTATTTAATTTGGCTTATTTATAAATATTTTACTCTAATATAGTTAATGTAAATGTTAAAAGCCCTTCCATGATTTATTCCTTTATTCACGCATTCATTCTCCCATTCATTCGTAAGTACGCAATTCTCTGTGTCATCATCACATTTTCTTCTCTCCTCTGTCATTCCTACAAGCTCTTATTTCTCCCATTTAAAACAAGTATTTTATTTTTATCACTTTCTCCACCAGTTACTGCCCCCATTTCTTTATTCCTTTTTATAGCAAAACCCTTGAGACAAGATTATCAATTAATCTGCTCTCATTTTATATTTCTCCCACTCCAAACAGACGTTGCCAGAAACTGCTCCTCTTAGAATCATCAGCAACCACCAGACTGCTTAGTCCAAGGTCACTTCTCAGTCTCATGGTGCCCTTGCAGCCTTTGACCGGCTGTTTTCTTCATGTTTCAGCACTCACTCCTGACTTGATCCATGTCTGCTCCTGACTTCTGGAAGTGGGAGAAGGCCTGGGGCACTTTTCTTTATCCTGGAATACTGGAATGAATGAAGTATCTGAGCAATTCGAGAGAGGTGATGGTAGTGGCTCCTGCTAGAATTGCAAGCAGCTGGGGTCGCACAGAGTCGGACATGACTGAAGCGACTTAGCAGCAGCAGCAGCAGCAGCTCTCAGCTTGATCCCAAAGGAGACTTTTTGCCAGGAAAGAGAGGTTCAGACTAAGTTGGTCAGAAGCTGAGACATTTTGCTAGTGAATGATCTGGGGGAATTAATCTCATACTTCAGCCTTGGTAGAGAAATGAGCCTGTGCTATAAATAAAGGGTAACCTTAACCAGACGGTAGGACCCACTAAATTAACTGCTCCTCTTTTTCAGATTTAAAGTTTTTGAGTAAATCTTATGGTTTCAACGCCCATAAATTTGGCAAAGTCAAATTCTCTGTTTATTTTATGCTTGTGTGTGTGAGAGAGTTGTAGTCTATTGGCATATTGATATAAATAGATTAACTAAGACATAGTAAGCAATTTAATAAATATTTGAATAGTTGTGACCTGATGAGCATTAGATGAATAGGCTTATTTGGTCCCCAAATTATTAACTCCAGTTATTCTTATACATTCTAACTTGAGCTTTTCTAGAATAAGATTAACCTTAAAAAATATTGGTTACTTCTACAGCTAAAAGAAAGAGTTCTTTCATCCCTTTTATCTACTCTAAAGTTTAAGCTCTACCAAATATTCATTCACAATTGAATTAGACCAGATTGACAATTTTTAAAATTTGACCATTTTAAGCTTAGTTTAATATGAGCCTAATTTAGTGTGTAACTTCTGGATAATGTAAAAAAAAAAATCAGTGAAAGAATCATTCAACTGAAATTTTTTTTTTTTTTTGTGGGGCGGGGGAGAGCAGCTATTACTTGTTTCCCTCTCTTTCTTCAAGATGCTTTGCCAAGTGTTAAAATATAAAAGATAATTTAGCTAGCTTATTTTTCAGTTACCATTACTAAGCCACAAATAAAGACAGCTCTACCAAAAAGTTCATGGATATGAAGATCCACCTGCTCAGAAAGCTGAATTGCATCACTGAATTAGCCCCTCGTTGTATTTTTTTTCCACAGTGATCGTATGAAGCCCAAACAGCAAATATATCATCATCACCATTCTCTCTCTTTTTCTCTCTCACACCTGCTTCTCTTGTAACCTTGCATTGATTCCCTCTTGAGGCTGAACTTCCATACTCAGAATTCCACCAAAAGAAAAGGAAGACTTTCTTACCAGCTTCAGTTAGAAAAATCCCAGGAAGCACTCTTGTTGACCTGCTTAGGGGAATAGGAATACCCCACCCTGAACAGAGCAACGGGGTCCAGGTGTGTGGTTGACCCAGCCTGGCTGAGATGTCAACTCCAGTGGCCACACAAGTTAAGTGTTATGTCCGTGACTTTCACCAGAGTCAGGGACCCAAGAGCCGAGTGGAGAAGGGAGATTTCTAGTAAACTCTACTAAACTCTCCCGTCTCTTCAGTGCTTTATTTTTTCTGTTCAATCAGTCCCTATAAATCTCTTCATTCCCTGCTGAGCCTGGGCCCCATATTTGTTAATCAGAACCGTTCCATTCTAATATCTGATAGTCCACAATGTTCTACGCATTCCTATCCAGTAACTTGGCATCAGTACCAGGGTTCACTGTTTATTGTTACACCCAGACAGTATCCCACTTGGAAACGGTCACACAGTTGTGCATTTGGGATGCAGCATTCATTTCTGAGTTTCAGGAGACATCTTCTCGCCATTCATTGTCCTCTGTCAACCGCATTCTCTTTCTGCTGCCAGTGATCTCAAACCTTCACCAGTCTTCTCAAAATCTGATCTCCTCACCCCCGACATATGACAATTCCTGCCATTTACTGAGAATATTTTAAACATCTGGAATGGTTCTGTATGTTTCACTTCACCCATTCTATCTTCTAAAATATTGACAAACCCCTGTCCATCTATACCTTTCTAATCTGTTTCCTTTTAGGTTCAGGAGGTGAAAGCTGCTTCAAAGTCAAATCGTTCACCTACGCTGTTAACCCAAACCTCTATTGCTTCATTCAAGGCTTTATCCAATCTGCCCCTTCTCTGTCTGTGTCACCACTCACCTCTTCTCTAAGAACTATTTCTCTAGATGAGTTTAGCTCTGCAATAATTAAAAACAGACACAGTCACCATACTCTGGCACACATGTGCCTGCATGCACACAGACCTTCCTTTGGACTCTTCTCCCCTCTTGGCTGCCTCTCTCCATCATGAAATTTCTCTGAAGAGCAGTTTTCAATCATTGCCTCTGACCTTCCAGCTCTGGCCCCTGCCCAACCTGCTGCCTTCTGGCTTCACATCCTTGGTCCACAGTGACGGCTTTAGTAGGATTCTAACAACCTGTTTGCCAAATTCACTGAGCATTGCCAGTTGTCGTGCTGGACTTTATTTTGACTTTTGTCTCTGCTAGTCACTCTGTCCTTCTCCAGACCCCCATTCCCATGTCGTCTGTGACTCTGTGCCACTCAAGTTAGACTGACACCAGCCCCCCAGTTCTGTTCTGACTCTCTGCTGCTGCTGCTGCTAAGTCACTTCAGTTGTGTCCGACTCTGTGTGACCCCATAGATGGCAGCCCACCAAGCTCCCCCGTCCCTGGGATTCTCCAGGCAAGAACACTGGAGTGGGTTGCCATTCCCTGCTCCAATGCATGAAAGTGAAAAGTGAAAGTGAAGTCGCTCAGTCGTGTCTGACTTTTAGCGACCCCATGGACTGCAGCCCACCAGGCTCCTCCGTCCATGGGATTTTCCAGGCAAGAGTTCTGACTCTCTAGGGCTTATCATTTTTCTTTTTTCTTAACTTTTAATTCTCCACGTTTTTGTGATTCCATAACTGTCATATTGATTTTCTCGACCATCATACTCTCCCCAGGATTAGATTGGTAATATCTTATTAGACTGTAATATCTTGTTAGATGGCGCTGTAGTGCCATGTGGGCATGTCCACATGGATGTCTTCTTCCATAGCATCTGAAATTTCCAAAATTAAACTCATCATTTTTTTTTTCTCCTGAGCTGATCACGCTTCTATTTTCTTCTTTTTTAGTCATTGGTACTACTATGTGTATGCAATTCCTGACAGTATGAAAGACTAATACCTAATTAGCATTTATTGGGTTCGTAGTATGTGCTTGACAATGCCAGGTACCTTATATGAATCATGTCAACTAATATTAACAGTTTGTGAAGCTGATGGCACTTTATTTCCATTTTATAATTTTGGTATATGAATTGAAATGTGTTAAATAATTTGCCAAAAGTCACTCAGGAAGAATAGCATTGGGATGCTCATTGGGAATGCATGTTGACCATATGGTCCTTCCTGGGAATGATTTTTTACTTTTCTTTAACCTTCTATTCTGAACAGTCACCTTGTCATTTTACTTCTCCAATATTTCTTGAGCTTCCCAGGTGGCACAGTGGTGAAGAATCCACCTTCCAATGCAGGAGCTACAGGAGATGCAGGTTCGAGTGCTGGGTTGAGCCCTGGTTTCTTGAACATGTTGTCCTCCCCAAAGTCTCTCCATCTCATCAAAATACCCTTATATTTGTGCTTACTTTTACTATGTTGAAATATTGCATTGATACCCTTTCTTTCCTAAGAACTGTATACTTCTTAAATACATTAATCTAGCAATCTACAGGGGTTAATCTACAGGGATTCATATATGAATATATATATATATATATAAATATATATATATGAGAAAAGCAAATCAAGATGAAAAACAGACACACTTTCTGGAGTTATTCTTCCCTGTTCAAAGCGTTTGCATGGTTTCCACTGCTTCTGAGATAAATTCCAAACTCCTAAATGCATTTTGCAAGGCTTTGTTGACCAAACCTCTGTGCACACACACCCCCAGCTCCCTCACTGCTGGTTCCCCTTTTCATTAGAGATGCAGACTGCTGCGGCTCTGGCTGCAGCCTGCGCTGTCCCTCCCTCCTTCCTTTTGCTCTCACTGCCACCTACTCCTGGGAGCCCTCCCCCTGCTCTTTCCCCTTAACTCCGGTCACTCCTGCAGTCCCCAGCCAATCAATCACCTGTCCATATCTGCTCCTTCTAACTGGTATGTCTCTGCTTCCAGAAAGTCTTCCTTGAATTTCAGAGCAAAATAACGACCATTTTCTTTTTTCCATGTTAATTTTTGTGATGTCTTTTGATGAACTTGTCATTTAGGTTTATAATCATCTATTTAGGGGGCTTCCCTGGTAGCTCAGCTGGTAAAGAATCCAGCTGCAATGCTGGAGACCCCGGTTCGATCACTGGGTTGGGAAGATCCCTAGGAGAAGGGAACAGCTACCCACTCTAGCATTCTGGCCTGGAGAATCCCATGGACTGTGTAGTCTGTGGACTGTGTGTAGTCCATGGGGTCTCAAAGACTCAGACATGACTGAGCGACTTTGACTTTCATTTCTATCTAGGCTTCTTGAAATCAGGGTCTATATTCTTTATATTCTGTTGCCTAACCCTAGAATGCTCTATTTCCTTAGTGTGTTATTTCTTTTTCCACAAATAATAGTATTATTCCACAGAGTAAATGAATTTTGAGTTCGATCCTGAATAATAGGTTTAGAAATTGATTGACTAAAGGAGAGGAAATATATTTGAACATATACCTGACCATTTTTAGGATTAATTTTTCACTGTATCAAGTTGCACGGAGTCGGACATGACTGAAGCGATTTAGCAGCAGCAGCCTTTATATTTATAATAGCCCATGTGTTTTTTTGTACCATGTATTCCACACTGTATTTTTCATGAACTATGCATATATTTAGAAGGTGAGTAATGAACTAGGTATGGAAACAAAACTGTTTCCTAAAATCAGTTAATTGTGTGATTAATTATAAAAACTGCACTGAGTGACATGGCATCTATGGTTGGCAATAGACATGCTGGGGATAATTTATTATTAAAGACCTTTAACATTTAAAAAACCCAATTAAAAAAACTTATAATTGATGGATAGGAAAATTTCTCTTTAAAAAGCAGCAATAAGATTAGCAACATCACACAACCTCCAGGAAAATGCTGATCTCAAATAATAATAAATCATCTGCCTGGTCTTTGAGTGAGTTAAATATCACTGAAGAAACTTCACTGATAACACCTCAGGCTATGATCATGTTAGATTTCTTTAGATGATAAGAAATGGAGATCAATCGGGGTAGGGAAAGGGGGGTGGAAATTTCAGAAAAGGAGAAAAAAATCTCCATCCTTATAGATGGCAGTCTTTATTTTCCTTTCTGATCTGAGACAGTCACTCTGACTCTGGATTAGTAGCTTAAATTCTTACTTCTCAGAACCAATTGCTTTTCTTTTCTAAGGCTGCTCAGTTACACATCTCCATTAGATAGTGAACTTGAGTGAAAATATTTGACAATAGAAAAAGATCATCACTATTTAAAATGCTCATATATGTTCTTATATAAAAATAAAATAAAAATTTCATATGAAAATTTTGTCAAGTTTAATTCTAAAATACTCTACATTTTAGTATTTATTATGATTTTCATATTTGTTTCTTTCTCAAACATTCGAAAATTAGCTTTGCTCTCTTAACTCCTTTGATTTGTTGATTTCTTGGGAGAGTTTTAAAAAATAATTTAAACACTTGTTAAAATAGCAGAAACCTGTCTGATAAAGTTGAATTGATTGAATTATTTTAAGATATTCATCACCGCACGTCCCTTCAGTATTATTCATCAACCTTTCTACTGAATTTTATTTTTTCTGATGTAGCTTATGAGTAAAGGGATATGTTAAGGTAAATATTTTAAACTACTTCGACTGATGTAGTAGAAGATGCTGATGAATTGGAAAATCAAATGTTTCAGAGAACAGCTAGATTGGAAGAGAATGTGTTGTTACTTCCAGAAAAATTCCATTTTCCTGGCAAAATAATAAACATAAAACCAGTAGAAAGTGCCCTTGGAGACTTGGCAGCTGTTGTGCAAATGAAATCAGACCTGGTTATGTGAAGCAGGTTCATTTGGAGACGGAAAATGTGACTCTCTCAATCTTCATTTTCTGGTTAAACAGAGGCTAATAGAGTTTGTGGTCTTGTCACAATACCTCTTTTAAAGGTATATAGAGTCTTTAAAAGGAGACTAATTAAAAAAATTAAAGAGTGCCTGTCTCATCAAATGCTATAAACCTCTTCATTATTGATCTATTCCTTTGTAACAGCAGGAGAGTTGTTTATGTTAGAAGTTGCTCAGGATTCATAGAGAAATAGTTTCTGCTTTTCTGTAGTTGTTAACATTTCCGTTTAAATACAAGTAGGGGACTATCAGAGTTTTGCTAAATTCTTTGTTGCTGAAATAAGGCTTAAGAGAAAAAAAAATTATATATATATATATACACACACACAAATCTTTGCCATCTTTGGCAAAATCTTTTTGGCAACATATTCTTTGCCATCACTATAGTAAAAAAAAAAAAGTCTTTTGTGCAATTTTATTCCACCATAAAAGCAAATTTTGAATTATGGATACTAGTGAGAAACAGGAAAACAAACTTAAAATGTGGTAAAGTTCATTTAAGCATTTATAATAAAGCTTAATTCGTATTTTATTATTTTTCATAATGCGTTAGTACTAAACTTAAGTTGGCTTTGTATTACCCATCAAGAAATGAGTTCTGCAAACATGATGGGACATAAAATATAAAACAAATTTTAGTGTAAACATTTTGTAGGCAAAAATGTACTTATTCAGAAATCTATACCCTTTAAGTGAAAATCACTCAGTCGTGTCTGACTCTTTCTGACCCCGTGGACTGTAGCCTGTCAGGCTCCTACACCCTTTATTCCTGCACCCTTTACAACATATCATAATTAATATTATTTTAAGTAACACTTGTGTGTGTGTGCTAGGTCACTTCAGTCGTGTCCGATCCTTTGTGACCCTGTGAACTGTGGCGCCAGACCCCTATGTCCATGGGATTCCCCAGGCAAGAATATTGGAGTGGGAAGCCATTCCCGTTTCTAGGGGATCTTCCCCATTCAGGGATCAAACCCGGGTCTCTTGCATTGCATGTAGATTCTTTACTGTCTGGGTCACCAGGGAAGCCCCAAATAATACTTACATTGATTTAAAATATTGTCTTATTTTTATACCTCAGAATAGTCTCCACCAGTCTAGAGAACTGATTAATTTTTGTTTTATTTCTCACCAAAAATTTTATGAAATCTCAAAGAAGTGATGCATTTTAGTCTTTATTTTTATATCTTTGCTATCTTCTTCAATTTTCGAGAGATTAATACGCAGAAAGAAATGATCAAATAGACAAAAAGATAAAAGGAAAAATGATGATTTGCATTATTCCTGTAAAATCAATTCCAGAGTAATTAAATTCTGTTGCTGCCAATGCAAAATTTTATTGAAATTGTGTTGATATCTATCATTGAGGAAGTGCCAGTTTCTGTAACAACTTGATTACTTTGAGAGAAATTGCATTTTCTGTCAGCATATCTCCTAATCCTACTACTTTTGTCCAAATGATTAAAATGTGAGCAGGAAGACTCAAGACTGACTTTGTCATGTTCTCTTCCTTGAGGCCCTTGTAGTTTATAATATCTCAGCTTTTGCCATTTCTTTGTCCTTCCTCGGACCTTGAGATTCATGTATTTGGTCACATACTGACAAAAAAAAAAAAGAAAGAAAAACATGTCCAAAAACAAACTCTTAATTGTTCTGCAAACAGACGGACTCCACTTGCCAACTTTGCTCTTGAGCTCCATCGCATGTGCGTGGTGGGCACGGTGCTGGGGCTGTGGGGGCAGCAGTGACTGCCCTCGAGGCTTCGCTGGCTTAGCTCTGGCCCGTCTCTTAGTCTCCCGTCCACAGCCCTGCCCCGCTCAGGGGCCCTGGCATTCACCCTGTGCGTTCTTCCAGACCTCGCTTCCAAACCTAGGAAGGTTTTTGGCCATCCCCCGCCTTTGTTTCTGATATAACTTCTGAACTCAAAAGGAATCCCTTGCATCCCATACTACTTGGCTCAGAAGTCATCAGAATTTTGAAATGAAGATAAATTATACTTCCTTATTTTCTGTGTCCGTAATTTAGCTGATTCTGTATATCTCATTTCTTGTGTCTTTTGTAAATCAGTTTTTGTTAAATCAACTCTATTTCCATATCACAAACAATGCCTGCTTTGTGTTATCTGTTGCTGTTCCAATCCTCTTATTCCTCTTTACCACCTGGTCATAGATCACTTACCTTCTAAGTCCCCCTGAAGTTCAGTTATTCCTGGAAGACTTTACATCTCCAGTGATCATTTTTGCACGTAAGGGTCAGAGTCAGTCCTTAATTATTATCTAATCTTTCTTTCTCACTAGTTTGTGTTGGTTAAGTGCTTTAATGGTTTTCCATTGATCTGAGAACAAACTAGAAAATCCCACCGTGGCTCACAAGGACCTTTACTCTCTGACCCATCTTTCCCTCAATATTAGCATCTCTCTGCCACATCCCATGATGACAGAGTCTAGTCAGGGCGGGGCCTCCACATTTTCACAAATACTCTAGTCTTCCTCAAGTTCCTAGGCCTTTGCACACACAGATTCTTCTACCTGGAACAGTCTCTTTTCATCAGACCTCCCTTCCGCCTGTGGCCGACTTCGGAGAGTCTAGATGGTCGCGTCCTTCTCCAGTCTTTTGTTTATCAGGCCCATGGGAGCAGGCACATCCTCTGTGCCCTCTCGAATACCCTGTAAGAGTCCTTTCCCGGGACTCACTGTTCTCTAGTGCCTTCCCTTTCAATGTGTGGAGGTCAGAATATGTCAATCCTATTCCATGTTTTATTCCCAGCATTTAGTGTATGTTTGTTGAAAGCGTGGAAAAATTAAAGTACTGCTGGTGTTTTCGTTTATTTAGCTTAAGTTTTCCCTTTAGGTAGTTTTGAAGCTTCCCATGAACCTAAAGCATATCTAAAGCATAACTATATTATATTTAGTAACTTTCCTAAAAATACGTCAAGCAGAGGTGCTGTCACTTTTCACACAGGATATGGTTAATTAACTAAACCCTAATTCTGAAAAACATTTTTATTTTTTAGCATTCATGGTACTAAAGACTATGTATCCTTACTTTACTAGTAGAATCATTTATTTGCAGTTAAAGGCAAATTACAAAAATGTAACAAAATAAAGTTTAGGGAAAAAAATATTCAAGTTTTCAACATTAAGTTCTTAGCAGTTACGAGAAAGACAACTTATTAACAGTAAAAGGGAACTTATCTCCAAAACAGAAAGAGACTCACAGGCATAGAAAACAAATTTAAAGTTACCAAAGGAAAAAGAGAGAGTGGGAGGATGGATAAATTAGGAGGTTGGGATTAATATGTACACACTATTATATATAAAGCAGGTAAGCAGCAAGAACCTACTGTATAGCACAGGCAACTGTAATTAATATCTTGTAATCGAAAAGGGAAGAGAATTTAAAGACTCATATATATTTCATATGTATATACACACGTATTTCAAAGTGAGCTAAATAAATGCATTTTTGTTTGATAAAACCACTTCTAAGGATTAACTTTATGATGTTCTGATAACAACAGAGGGGATTTTCAATAGTAGATGTACATCTGATGAGTTCACATATAGACTTAAAATTTGTAATCATCATGTGCTCTGGAAGTAGGAAGAGGTCTGAAAAAAACATTCAGTCCAATGTCCATGTATTTTAAATAAGAAGAATAAAAAGAAGGAAAATTATAAGAAGTTCTCACAAGCCTAGGACAAGCTTAAGAAAAAACTAAGATTAAAATTTCAGTTTCAAACCAAGATTAAAACTAAACTATCACCCTATACTGTGTAAGATGTTCCTCAAAAGCTGGATGATAATTTGCTTTCAAAGACACCTGACATATGATTTACATACTGAACACAGTACAACTACTTCTAAATAGCGCAAGATCAAGAGAAAGACTAGATAAATTATTATTTAATGGGAAGTATGATATGAGAAATGACATACAGATGTATGTATTGTTTTTGTTTGGTTAGTTTGACTTTTATTGAAGTATAGTTGATTTATAATATTGTGTTAGTTTCAGGTGTACACCACAACAATTCATATATATATATTAAAAAAACATATATATGTAATTTATATATATATATATATAATTTTGGTGGAGGAAATGGGAAACATTGCTTACACAAATTCTGACACCTTCTCTTGTGGTTTAGAAAAGTGAAGGAGACAGAAGGCAGAAGCGTGTACAAAGACAGGAGCGAAATGGTAGGACAGAAAATAAATGCAATGTCAAAAACGTTTTGAAGGCCAGGAAAGGTGCCGCGCGTGTGTGCATTAACCTAAACGTGGAGGAAGGAAAGCAGGGAGGCAGGGGTGTTCTTCTCCCGCGAGTCCTGACAGGAGGGGTTTCCAGAAAACAGCTGGCAGCGTGTGCGGTGCTTTACTCACGTCTGGAGACAGCTCAGTAAAGCAGCTTTTCCTTTTCCGGAAACACACCAATGCACCGAGACGAGGTGAGCGATGTGGCAGCCCCCGCTGTCTTCTGCCAACCGCAGGCTTGACCCTCGCGCCATTTCAATCATTTCTACAGCCAGAGAGTGGGAAATTGTAACTCTGGCAGGCTCTCCTCGGTGCCTTGACTTTAAGAGCTTCAAAATAAAAATGTAACAAAGGTAGTTTAAATTTAACTATAAACGCTCAGTCAATAGATCATAATTTCATGGGTGCTTGAACTGTTTGACTTTACTTTTTCAAGACAATAAATATCTTTTGTGCCAACCTGTAGCTTGCATTCAGGAAATGATTCCATACAAAGGAAAAAAAAAAAAAAAGGAATTTAGTGTTTTGAAAGATTTTCTGTCACATAAAAATATTGTTTTGAAAATTAATAATTGTTGGAGTCATTTGATAAAACTATAAACACAAATCAAAATTTAATTTTTCTTTACAATCTTCTCAAAATATAATAACTCATGCCTATGTGTAAATATTTCATTTTAATTATAGCTGACTTGCCAAATATGTATAGAAAAACCTATTTGTGTTGAATGACAGACTTCAAAGTCAAAAAGTTAAATTATATTTTACTGAATATAAGTTTTAAAACTCTAAGCCACCTTTTTTCTGATCTTAATTTTAAATTACATCATCTGTTGAAAACTATCCACAAATAAGGACAAAAGTATGTCAAGTAACTCACTGGGATGTATATGTAAATGTGTTGGTTTTAATATAATTAGAGAATAAGCTGAAATCAATCAAATTGTTTAACTCTATGACTGAAAAATGCATCATGGGTGGGGGAATATATGTTTTCTTTAGACTCAGTGAAGTATTTTAGGTTTGAAATAATAGCATTTTTTTTCCTTAATTCAGTTTATCAACTAAAAAAGTTTTGTCATCTCTGCAGCATTTTCTACAAATATTTAATGATTGTCTAAGGGATTCGCTTGCCTTCAGAGTAATTACAATCTTATATGAGATATATGTCTGCAGTATATGATAGAAGATGAATATTCCCTAAGGAAGTTACAAAAAATTCAGAGAAAGCAAAATTTTAGTTTCAGCATCTGATATAGTTTTAGAGCTGACCAGATAGTCTGTCTTTATTTTATAGTTTATGAAACAGAGGTCAGCAAGTTACTTCTTTTTTTCCAAAAAGTGCTAAGACTGTAGTAAAAAATCATTAATTTGTTTTAAATACAAGAAAGAATGGCATAAGTATCATGGGACAGTGTAACTGAGATATGAAGACCGGACTGACACGTCAATCGAACGTGTCATAGTGGCCTCAACTTCCACGTCTGCAAATGAGAGTTTGCATTATAATGCTTGTAAATGCCCCATCCAGCTCATAGTGTTTACAACTGTATAAAAAACTATTAGCAGTAAATTATATATTTGCTATGATTAAATGAAAAGCCTAATTTAAAAAGTATGTGGTTTTTCTTTCTTTTTTTTAAATTTTATTTTGTGTTTTGGAGGAAGAGGGTTTTAGTTGTTAAGCAGAACAGGTGGGGAGATTTGGGAGAATGGCATTGAAACATGTATAATATCATGTATGAAATGAGTCGCCAGTCCCGGTTCGATGCACGATGCTGGATGCTTGGGGCTGGTGCACTGGGACGACCCAGAGGGAGGGTATGGGGAGGGAGGAGGGAGGAGGGTTCAGGATGGGGAGCACGGGTATACCTGTGGCGGATTCATTTTGATGTTTGGCAAAACTAATACAATATTGTAAAGTTTAAAAATAAAATAAAAAAAAATAGATAAACTCAACCTATCTTTATTTCACTCATGTTTGTGCTTGGTTGCATAGTCGTGTCCCCTCTTTGAGACCCTTTGACTGTAGCCCGCCAGGTTCCTCTGTCCACGGGATTTTTTCAGGCAAGAGGACTGGAGTGGGTTCCCATTTCCTCCTCCAGGGGATCTTACAGACCCAGAGACTGAACCCATGTCCCTGTGTTTCCTGCATTGCAGGTGGATTCTTTACCGCTGAGCCATCAGGAAAGCCTGGCAAATTTGTTCATACTTAGTATCATCAGCTGGCATAGAGCAGTATGCTTTTTCCAAAGGGTTTTACCATTCCTCCTGTTATATACTTTAAGCTACTCATTTGTTTATCATATTATTAAAGGTAGCCTTAAGGCCAGAGCCTGTTAAATGATCACAAATCCCAAATTTAATGAAATAGAAATTAGTGACATTTTATTTCATTTTTTTCCCCTCATAATATCATACAATAAAAACCACACTGGCATTTTACAATATCTGGAGGACATAATAAACTACAGCAGCTATTCAAATAAAATCCCAACACCGTGGCTAAGGCTAGAAGGCTGACGGCTGTAGTAAAGAAGAGATCACAAATTCATTAATGAGGGTGCTCTTTATAATTGGATTATCTAGTCTTTTATTTGTTTTAAGTCATATATTATTCATTCAGTGGCCATTTATTGAGTGCATAATACTTTCCAGCTAAGAAAATTGAAGGGTGGAAGTGTGAAGTGATTACAAAAATAGAAACTCGAGATGAAGATGAAAGTAAAAGCTCAGGATTGTGCATGGGAGTGCAATGGATGGTGAGTATGAGGTGGAGAGACGGAAGAGCTTTGGAATGCTATGCCTGCACTAAAATCAAGTCAGACTAGGAGCAGGATTTATTTAGTCCTGAGTGCTTAGCATTTATCCTGGAGCAAGAAACTAAAAACAAACTGGAGAAACCAGTGGGCACTCAGTTCATCTGCTCCCTATAGTAAACTCTTTTATAGATTATAGATCTTTCACATATATAATTTTATTTGGCACACAAAACAAATACCTATTTATTTATTGTTTCTCCTCCGTTTATCTGCAACAGGGATTTCAGTTTGAGTCTATATTAAATTGTGCTACATTAGGGAATATCTAATACAGAGGTAGGATGGGCAACAAGAAAATTGTGTTCATGAAGACTGATTTATTTATCATAGGATAAATCACTGCTTAGGAATCAAGTCCCGGGCACCAAGAGGTTGGCTCAGAGAGGAAGTCTTAGCTTTCAAAGGGAGGTAGAATTCTAAATGCAGTCTGGAGACTGCCAATGTATTTATTTCATGGTTGAGCCAGCAGTTTTGGCCTGAGGTTCACAGAGACCTGTAAGTAACATTTGAAATTATACTTCTATGAACTTTGTGAAATATTAGGATGCCACTAATATCACTTTGAAATGCCTTTAATAATATACTAGAAAGAGGACTGAACAGGACTGAACGTATATATATGACTTTCCCGGTGGCTTATTGGTTGAGAATCTGCCTGAAATGCAGGAGATGCGAGTTCAATCCCTGAGTTGGGAAGATCCCTTGGAGGAGGAAATGGAAACCCATTTCAGTATTCTTGCCTGGAAAATTCCAGGGACAGAGGGGCTTGGCAGGCTGCAGTCCATGGGGTTGCAAAGAGCCAGACATGGCTGAAATGACTGAGCATGCACACATATATATGTATTTATGTATATTATACACACACACACACACACACACACACACACACACACACATATATATATATATGAAGAGAATTGTAGGAATTGGCTCACATGGTTATGGAGTCTGAGAAGTTCCAAGGTCTCCTTTTTCATGATTGAACACCTGGAAACCCAGTGGAAAAATTTAGCTCTGATCCAGAGGCCTGAGAATCTTGGGGCCACAGCTGTAAGTTCAGAGTCTGAAGGCCCAAGAACCATAAGCCCGATGGTCCTAGGGTAGAGGAAGGTGGGCATCCCAGTTCCACCAAAGGGAGAGAATTCAGCCTCCTTCTCCTTCTCCTTTCGTTTTGGTGGAACTCTCAGGGAACTGCACGATGTTTACCTGCATCAATGAGGGTGGATTTCTTTCTTCAGTCTCCTAAATCAAGTGGTAATTAATCTCTCCCAGAAACATTCTCACAGATATACTCAGACATAATGTATTATCCAGTCGCTGGGCATCTTTTAGCCCAGTCAAGGTGACACATAAAATTAATGATCACAAGATCTTCCTCAGTAAGTTATCTAGAGGCTGCTATGCAAATAAGTAATCTAAAGGCACTGATGATTGATATGATCAGTGGTGACACCAAGACACCAAAACCGGAAGAGATCGTGGGCTCAGCACAGTCAGATATTTAAGTGACGATCGCTGGCAGAGAGCGGCTATGCCATGTAAATTTGTAATGTGGAAAGCAGTGCCCAGGGACGTACCTTGCAGGAACGTGGTGGCAGCACATGTAGAAACAGCCGCATCTGTAGAGATCTGCCTTGTCTGGGAATCATGCAAGAGCAAGCCTGGAAATTTTGGTTAGACAGCTCTGGTTCTCAGCAGAAGCCGACGTTCTCAGTGACAGGCAACCCTCCCCTCAGAGAGTGATCGCCACACCTAGCAGAAAACACTGACAGTGGACACATGGCCAAAGAGAACGGACTTGTTTATGGGGTGTGTTCCATTCTGGGGGTTATTTTCTCTTGGTTTTGCCTGACTTCAAAGATGTGATTCCACTAACCTCTCAAACTGTTCCTTTCCCGTAATCTCTAAGGATGCAGACTTGGAGCACACACTAAGGTGTTTTTGTTTTGTTTTTTTTTAACCAGTGTTTTTGAAGATGGAAGCTATTTGTAAATAGGTTCTCAGAAGGAGTCAAAAGTAACTCAGGATTGCCCTACTAACATTGTATTAGTAGCTTCTTTTAATAAAGAATGCATTTATTGGCTACACTGGATCTTAGCTGTAGCACGTAGGATCTTCAGTCTTCCTTGCAGCCTGGAGGATCTTTAGTTGCAGCATGCAAACTCAGTTGCGGCAGGTGGGATCTAGCTCCCCAACCACAGATCTAAGCCGGCCCCCTGCATTGAGACTGCAAAGACTTTGCCACTGAACCGCCAGGGATGTCCCACTAAAAGCTTCTTCTTAAAGTCAGTGTGATAGAGAGAAAGGCAAGATGGAGTTGAGGAAGGAAGCTGAGAGTTGAGTGAGGAGACTAAGCGTCTGTGGGATGTATTTCGAGCTGTGTGCCCAGGTCCTCCTGTCTCATTGCTCTGAGTGTTTCAGCCCCAGAGCATGGTAATTTGAAGCACCATCGGAAGAACTCAAATGATTACCCTGAAAAATCACCTATGGAGACTCAGACTAGAACATTTGAAGTTGTTCTTTGCGTTTGTCTAATCTGGCATTTCTTCCCCAAGATATTTTCTTGACTTGGTTTTTCCCTCCACTCAAATCCTGATGCAGGATGACCTTCTCGGGGGGGACTCTGTTCAGCCTGTCAGTTCCAGTCCTTCACCCATCATGACTCTGTCTACCCTTCTAACTAGACTATGTCTCTTCCAAATATACTATTTATTTCACTCACTTTTTGGTTCTTTATTTGTCTCCCCACCCCACCCCCAGTCCCATTAGAATGGAAATTCCATAGGGTGACTTGTTTTTGCCTGTTTTTTTTTTTTGCTTCTCTGTCTGTTGTGCCTGAAATAGTGCCCGACATAGAGTAGGCATTTCTTAAACATTGGTTGACAAATGAAGCGATGAATAGAAATTGTAATGCTTTATGAAAACAAACAAAAAAAAAACAGCTGACTGAGTCTAATACGATGATGTAAAAGCTATGCACAGTTATTAAGGACGTTTCATGCCTACAGTATTTCTTCCCGAAACCACGGCAGTGGCATCTTGGCTCGTCTTCCTGCTTCCAGCCTCCTTTTACAGCACACTGTCCATGGAGGAGTAAGACAGCTGATGTCAGCCTCGGACCCTCCAAGAACTAACTAACTAACCCCCTGGAACTCTGCAAGACCTAACTCTTCAACTCTGCAATAGAGCTCCCATTGATCTTGACTGAAACCTGGAGTCCTTCTTCAGCCCATTACATCCAGACATCCGCAGCCTGTCCACACACTCCCTGTGATTCAGAATTCTCCTACCTTGCTGGTCTTTTTCACCTTCCTCCTGTCTCCCTGGTTATTCTACTGGCATTTGTGCTTGTTTTTCTTGCAGTTTAGAGAAAACTTTGCTATGGTTGGCTTGTGTGTATAAGTCATGTCTAAAAATTTTATATTTTAGCATTTTAAGAATGAGTTCAGTTCAATTCAGTTGCTCAGTCATGTCTGACTCTTGGGATCCCATGGACTGAAGCAATCTAGGCTTCCCTGTCCATCACCAACTCCTGGAGCTTGCTCAAATTCATATCCATCAAGTTGGTGATGCCATCCAATCATCTCGTCCTCTATTGTCCCTTTCTCCACCTGTCTTCAATCTTTCCCAGCATCAGGGTCTTTTCCAGTGAGTCAATTATTTGCATCAGGTGGCCAAAGTTTTGGAGCTTCAGCTTCAGCATCAGTCCTTCCAATGAATATTCAGGAGTGATCTTTAGGATGGACTGGTTGGATCTCTCTGCAGTCCAAGGGACTCTCAAGCGTCTTCTCCAACACCACAGTTCAAAAGCATATTTTAAGAATAAAGATGTGTAATTATAATAGAAGGAACATATTAACATTTTGTAAAACAATAGACACTTATATTTGCATATGAATAGTATTTATCAATATCTGTAACACGAAGCCATTGGTATCAAAACTTCATTTGTACATGAAAAATATAATGAAGCACCTATTATGCAGTGGACTGCAGAATTCAAAAGAGTAGTGAGAAGCTACAGTCCTAGTAGTAGGGGAGATGTAAAATGAGCTCTAGTTTGTTAGAAGACTGCATTTTTGGAGTACTTCTATGTCCGGGACTATTTATTTAAATTGTATCTTCACAATAAAATTTTGATGTAGATATTAGTGCAATCATTGTACAGATGTGAAAGATGGAAGTCAGGTGCGTGCATGCGTGCTAAGTCGCGTCAGTTGTGTCCGACTCTGTGCGACCCCAGAGACGGCAGCCCACCAGGCTCTCCCTTCCCTGGGATTCTCCAGGCAAGAATACTAGTTGAAGTTAATTCTTCAAGATCTTGAATATAGAAAATGGGTTGCTAGGGCAAGTGTATCTGGCTTCAAAGCTCATGCTGCCTCTATAAGATGAAAGAAGTCTCAGATAAAAAGGAGCACAGTGGGAGGTGAGGGGTTAATCAGAGCACTCTGTGGTCAGAAAAAGCTTTCCACAGGAGATGGCCTGAAGCAGTGTGGAAGGACCGGGGAGTGCAAACACACAGATGAGGCTGAGGAAAATGATTCTTTCTGGAAAGTGCAAGTACTTCAGTATAATTAGAATATAGAATGAAAGAGAATGGACAGAAGTGGAGTGTTAAGACAGAAATGCGTGCAGTGCAAGGAGACTTGACTTAACCCTGTGGGTTACCACATCATTAGGCAAAGATTTCAGCAAAATTATACATGGACCACAGTCTTAAGAAAGATTGGGATAAGGAGGAAATCTTTAGGAAGATTTGCAGTTTTCCAGGGGAGAGATGGTGATGATTCTGAAAGAAGAAACAGGTGTGACATGTGGAGAGCAGTGAAGGGACTGAATTCACATGTAGCAGGTAGAATCTATAAGAATTATTTGGATTTGGGGCTTGAGGCTGTGGTAGGAATTTAGAATAAAAACCCAAAGTTCGTGTCATGATGACTGTGTACCATTAAGGAATTTAGAGAAACACATTTCCTCTGTTAGTTTAAAAGTGCCTGAGGAACACTGATATGCTCACTGAACTATTTGAAACACAGGTTTGGAGGCCAATATACCTCTTAGCTGTGGCTCTAGAGACGATGTGCCGTGTGCTAAGTCGCTCAGTAGTGTCTGATTCTGCACCATGTGGACAGTAGCCTGCCAGGCTCCTCTGTGTGTAGGAGACTCTAGGCAAGAATACTGAAGCAGGCTATCGTACCCTCCTCCAGGGGATCTTCCCAACCCAGGGACTGAACTGGCATCTTTTATGTCTCCCACATTGACAGTCTGCTTCTTTACCACTAGCGTCACCGGGAAAGCCCCTAGAGACGATGACTGTACATAAATCCCAACCTGATCACTGAAAATCTGTGAATAAATTGCTTAATTTCTCTAAACTTCAGTGTCTTAATCTATCAAATGGACAAAGTTTGTATTTCATGGAGTGTCCCCATGAAAATTGGATCGTTTAATCTATGGATTGCTTATAAAACAGAACCTAACAGATGTTTTGTGATTGTGGCTACAGTTTCTACTGTTCCTTGTAATTTTGGTCTGTACTACTAGCACAGAAGAAACACAGTATCTTTAAAGAGCAATGAAAGAAGCTGTGCCTACATCTGTATATTAATACAAAAGAGATTAGGCATAGAGAAGCATGTCTTATTTTATGCTCTCTTCACAGACAATGATTTTTTTTTTTTTTTCACAAATTGAAGATCTGCAGGTACTGTATTTTGAGCTAGTCTATTTGGATTATTTTGCCAATGGCATTTGCTCACTTCATGTCTCTGTGTTATGCCTTGGTAAGTCTCACAATATTTAAAACTCTTAAAATTATTGTCCTTGTTTTGGGGATCTGTGATCAGTGATCTTTGGTATTACTATTACAAAAGATTATGACTTGCTGGAGGCTCAGATGATGGTTAGAATTTTTAGCAGAAAGGTTTTTTGTTTGTTTGTTTGTTTTTTAATAAAGTATGTATGTTCTTTTTCGGGCTTCCCAGGTGGCTCAGTGGTTAAGTGCCCGCCTGCCAGTGCAGGAGACAAGGATTTGATCCCTCGATCGGGAAGATCCCTGGAGAAGAAAGTAGCAACCCTTTCCAGTATTCTTGCCTGGGAAATCCCATAGATAGAGGAGCTTCATGGGCTACATTCCACGCAGGTGCAAAAGAGTCAGACACGACTTAGTGACTAAACAGCAGCAATGTACTTTTTAAAAACACACTATTTCACACTTAGTAGACCACAGTATAGTATAAACTTAACTCTTCAGTGCACTGGAAACCAAGAAATTCAGCACCTTGGTTTATTGTGATATTTTCTATATAGCAGAGGACTTAGAACCTGCACTATCTCTGAGATCTGCCAATACACGCTTATGAGTGTGTTAATATATCAGTAAGTGCGAGTTGAAGACCTACTGTGAGATCGTCTGGAAAGACTGGACAGCAGAAGGAAGGAACACTAAGACTCAAACTTTTGGGAACACCTGAACTTAATAAATAAGAGCAAAAAGTGAAAATGTGCTTGGGGGTGATTAGTCTGAGAGCAGGGGAAAAAGACAAGGGAGTGGGTGTTAAGAAGCCACAGGAGTTGATGAAGGAGAGAGTGATTAACATTTTAAATAATGCAGAGGTATAAAGAGAAATGAGAGCAACTTGTCAATTTAGAGATAGTAGAAGGGTGTCAGCGGTTGTGGTAGGGTCAGAAAAGGGCCAGAAATTACTGGGAGGTCTGAAAGTGGAGATCATGAGAATAGACTAATCATTGTCTTTAAAGTATAAAGGCAGTACTCATAATTAGTGCAAAAGGTCATGGAGAATAAGAGGAAAGGGAATCGAAAGGGCAAGCGGATGAATTAGTTTTTGAAACTTTCAAAACGTTATGATGGCCTTGTTGATGTCTTATTACAATCTCTATGGTTAATACGATTGTCAATAAAAATGAGATGAAATATACAAATATCAGTAGTAGTATATAAAGAGGAAATGGCAGAGTGTGCTCAAAAAGCCAGAAAACAGAATGAACTTCTTTCATTTGTTTTAACACCTTTATAGATATGGAATTTACACACTACAAAATTCACGCATTTAATGAGCACAATTCTGTGACTTTTCATGGATTTAAAGAGCTGTGCAGCCATCACCATTATCTAATTTCATTCCCTCTCTTGCCATCCCTACCCAGTTGCAGGCAAACACTAATTACCTAATTTTCTATAGATTTGTCTGTTCCAGACATTTCTGGATCATGGGCTATTTTGGTCATTTCTAATGGACTTCTTTCACTTAGCATAGTGATTTTTGAAATATCCATGTTCTAACAGGAATCAATACTTTATTCTATTATTTACTGAATAATCCTCCATTGTATGGAATGCCAGATTTACATCAGTTGGTGAATATCTGGGTTGTTTCTGTCTTTCGGCTTTTTGAACAATGCTGCTATGAACATTCATGCACAAGTTTCTGTGTGGATATATGTTTTAATTTTCTTGGGTTTGTAACTAGCTGTAGAATTTCTGGGTCACCTGGAAATTCTATTTAACATTTGGGCAACTCCATTTTTACATTCCTTCCAGCCCTAAATCAAAGCTCCAATTTCTACACATTCTCTTTCCCCCTTATTATTTACTTTTTTTCTTTTATAAAAGTATAGAATGAATTTGTTTTCATATAACAGGGAAGTTATAGTTTTATACAATATGCTCATTGTGTTTTTCTTTAATCTGCTGATACTTTTTCAGTAAAGTGGCCCTAAATTTAAAGCCATCAATTCAATTGTTAATGAGAAAATACACCTATTCAGTACACTATTTTCTCTGGGATCACAGATTTGGGGGAACACTGCCAGCTATCTAGAATATACATATAGTTGTGTCTAATGCTTTTGAACTGTGGTGTTGGAGAAGACTCTTGAGAGTCCCTTGGATTGCAAGGAGAGCCAACCAGTCCATTCTAAAGGAGATCAATCCTGGGTGTTCATTGGAAGGACTGATGCTAAAGCTGAAACTCCAATACTTTGGCCACCTCATGCGAAGAGTTGACTCATTGGAAAAGACTCTGATGCTGGGAGGGATTGTGGGCAGGAGGAGAAGGGGACGACAGAGGATGAGATGGCTGGATGGCATCACTGACTCGATGGACGTGAGTCTGAGTGAACTCTGGGAGTTGGTGATGGACAGGGAGGCCTGGCGTGCTGCGATTCATGGGGTCGCAAAGAGTCGGACATGACTGAGCGACTAAACTGAACTGAACTGAATGATAATGGGATATCCATTTCGGCAGTTGTGTCAGTGTTAATAGAATAATCCAGTTTGTAAGAATTTAAAGTGTCATTGATGGAAACTCTGTCCAGCGGTCTCCAGAGCCCCTGTTCAATTTCTTCTGTTCGATTTTTACTACGGTCTTCCATAGGTCCTAGCATTTCTTGTTCCTGTCCTTTTTGGGAACCTCATTCTTCTTCTACTGGCTGATTCTGGGAACTGCTCTGAAACCTTTCAACGTATTTCCTTTGTGTTAATCAGGGAATTCAGTGTTTATTTGAAACTAAGAATCATCAGTCATAAATCTGGGGTATTATTTTCATGACTGATGAGCTAGGACACAAAAGCTTTGTTTTCTTTTCATGGAAAACAAGTGATATTAAAGGAAATATTAATTCAGCAAAGATGAAGGAGATCCCTGACATGGATCCATCATAAAACTCCCAGAGAAATGAAAACCATTCACACAAAAATCTGTACACAGATATTTGCAGCAGATTTATTTGTAAACAACCCCAAAGTAGGAAGGACCAAGATGTTCTTTAGTAGGTGCTGCTAAGTCACTTCAGGAGGGATGAGCTATTAAAAAACACAACACCTAGGTTCAGGCTCCAGGATGAAAAAAATTGCACTGGATGAAAAAGGCTGGTTCCAAAAAGTTATGTACTGGCTGATTCCATCATATGACATTTTTGAAATGACAAAATTTTAGAAATGGAGAGCAGTTTACTAGTTGACAGGGCTTAGGAAGGAGGGGTAGTGCAAAGAAACCTGTGTGGTAGGAAAATGTTCTGTATCTTGACTGTGTTGATGTCAATGTCCAGATTGTTAGTTGCACTACAGTTTTGCAAGATGTTAGCACTGGGGAAACTTCGGTAAACGTGCATACGATTTCTCTCTATTAATATTATAAAACTATGTGAGTCTTTAGTTATCTTTAAGTTTAAAAATTTCTTGAAAAAGTCCATTGAGCAGTATGTACTTTCTCATGAGAAAAAAGAAAGACCTGATCTAAAATGACTAAAAACTTATTGTTTTGATATGTGGATTTTCTAAAACAAAAAACATTTCATTATGCTTCATGCAGAGTTGCTTATGTCCCTATTTTTTTTTAACCCACAGACAATTTGAGGTACCTTGGTTTCCTGGTGCCATGGAAAAAATACCGCTCCTTGGCACTTCATGAGTGAGACAGATAAAGAAAAATTATTTGAAAAGCCTCCTTCAAACTGTAACATTCATCCTAGATCAGTGACATTTCATTGAATATTTTAAATATCAAAGAGAAGTGAAAGCCTCACAATTTCTCTTAAATAAGTAAATGAAAGAACTAATAACATCTATCAGTTGTGTGCATCCTGGCACGATCAATGGAGTGTAATTTGGGGGGAACCTATTTGAAAATTTCAGGGACCACTGATTTTTTAAAATAGAGAAATGTGACTTTACTGATGAAAACGTCATTTGAAAGAAAAACTTCAGACTTCTTTGTGCAGTGGAAACCATTACAGACTTGATATCATATACAATTTTGGTTATTTGGTAAAAAAAGGAAGCCATAGCTCTGAATCATGATTTTTCGTGAGCTTCTCTGTCATCAGAGATTCTGACAAATATTCTTAAAAGTATTTTCTTGCTATCCTAAACTTTTTCAAGGCACTTAATGTCAGGAAACTTCTTAAGAATTTTGCTAAGAAATAAAAGTATGATAATATTTTATATATATATATATAGTTTTCTCAAAAGCATCTTGGAGCACTTGGTTCAAATTCAGGTGAAACTTGTGGGTTTTTTTTTTTTGGTGCTGTTGGTGTGTTTTTTATTTTGTTTTGTGTTTTAAATACAGCAAAATTCTCAGGCTAATGTTAGAAGAATAAATCTGACCTGAATAGTGCTTGGGTCATTTATGTGAATAATGAAAACATTTATGTAAATAATGAAAAACCATTTTAGTTAAGCTCTGAGGTCATCATTACAGTACTGCTGGAAACAAAGGTGGGAGCCATTGTGCAGGGAGAAACTAGAGGCAGC
This sequence comes from Bos indicus, assembly GCF_029378745.1. Lineage (NCBI taxonomy): Eukaryota > Metazoa > Chordata > Mammalia > Artiodactyla > Bovidae > Bos > Bos indicus. The sequence continues at coordinate 11,145,668 of NC_091786.1, forward strand.
TCAAATCTCCCAGCGTTTGAAAAGTTAAGCCTCAAGTGGACTAAAATGACAATGAGTAAAACCTTGTCTGTTTATCGATTGGAAAACTCTATAAACACCTTAAAACACTGCAAACCATCATGAACATAAATTCTTAGATAACCTTAAATATGAAAAATATATTCAGAATTCTTTCTTACTGACACAGCTGGGAACAGTGAAGAAGAAGTCGCTAGAGATAATTTCCTCAAATTGAAGACAAAGACAATAATGAGTCATAGCTTCAAGTGGACCCTTCAGCCACATCAACAATGGCAGTTTCATTTTTGTATTTTTTTTAATGACATGGATTTTATAGTCAGGTTTTCTAATTCATATATCAGTGTTGTTGTTCAGCTGCTAAGTCGTGTCCAACTCTTTGTGACCCCATGGACTGCAGCATGCCAGGCTCCTCTGTCCTCTATTTGAAATTTGATCAAATTCATGTCAGTTGAGTTGGTGATGCTGTCTAACCATCTCATTCTCTGTCTCCTCCTTTTCCTTTTGCCTTGACTCTTTCCCAGCATCAATATCTTTTCCAATGAGTCAGTTCTTTGCAATAGGGGGCCAGAGTGTTAGAGCTTCAACTTCAGCATCAGTCCTTCTAATGAATATTCAGGACTAATTTCATTTAGGATTGACTAGTTTGATCTCCTTGCAGTCCAGGGAACTCTCAAAGAGTCTTCTCCAGCACCACAGTTTGAAAGCATGAGTTCTTTGGCACTGAGCCTTCTTTATGGTCCAACTCTCACATCCATATATGACTACTGGAAAAACCATAGCTTTTACTATGTGGACCTTTGTCACCAAAGTGATGCCTCTGCTTTTTAATACACTGTCTAGGTTTGTCATAGCTTTTGTTACAAGGAGCAAGTATCTTTTAATTTCATGGCTGCAGTCTCTTATAAATACCAAATACAGAATATATGGGATATATTTTGTGAAGACTAAGTCTAATGTTTAAACACTTTAGCTCTCTTTAAGAAAAGAACTGTGAAATCTCACAGACATCTATTTTTTGTGCAGAAATAAAATTTGAGGTCTTTTTTTGCAATTTTACTTGCGAAAGTTTTAAGTTTATTTTTCAAGAAGCAAAGAATTAATTGCATGAAAAATTAAAAAAAGAAAGCCAAATTACTTATAAAGATTATATTATGAATTCTCTACACGTGAAGAAATAGCTTTTAAATTTCAGTAAAATTAGCAAAAGTCTAAAATCAAGATTATTTTAGCGCTGGGACACATGCACACCATTATATACTGTTCTCAAATAGAATCAAGGCTCCACTCACTAAGAAATACTGATATACAGGTCATTGAAATGTTTTTATCTTATTTGTATGTCCATCTACTTCCATCTTCATACTCTACTATTTCTGGTCATCAGGAAGTCAGGGTAGATCCCTTTTTATTTTCTATTTAATGTCATCTTTCTTTTTCTTTTCTTATTTTTTAATTTTTATTTATTTATTTTAAGAAAAGACGCTCTCTACTATAGGTGAGATCCTTGTAGCAGCATGTGGGCTTAGTTGCTCCACGGTGCATGGGATCTTAGTTCCCTGATCAGGGATTGCCCCTGTGTCCACAGCCATGGAAGGTGGATTCTTAACCAGTAGACCACCAGGGCGCCCCCATGAGACAAAATAGACACTAGTTCTGTTTTGTCATTAGTGACTTACTATCTCACAAGGCAAAATAAGTCTTGGTGGTGGATTGGAGCAAAAGTTTTATTGATTGAAGAGCTATCTCCAAGGTATTATCTATGAATTGGCTGGCATGATACTGCAAAAAATACGGGAGTCGGGCAGAGACAGACCTCGTTCATTGCTTTCACCAATAATTTGGTTTATGTATGTGCATGTTTTGTCTGTTAATGGTTCTATTTTATGTGGATATTGAAAAGCTAACAATAAAACATATAATCAGTGACTATAAATCTGTGGTCAGAAATTCTAATAAAAGACTATTCTGGAAAAGCACATGTGAAAGAAAGCTAAACTGCTGGCAAATCAGTATAGGAAAGATCAGAGAAAACCCAGGAGTCCTGGTTCCAATGATTAGATCAGTGTTTATAAACCTGTATCTGGAGTAAGAAGTCTCTTTGATTTTGCTTTTCTGCAAACTAAACGGCATTTACTGAGTACTAATTAGATGTTTGAAAGGTATGATAGTGTAGCTTTAAAGTTAGAAACTATAAACCTCTTTTGTGGATGAAAGATTTAAAACAGAGAAAAAACACAGGCCAATAGACTAGGATTGAAGTCTGTGTACACTGGAATCCAGTGTGACTGTGGACAAGTCACTAACTTCCTCTGGGTCCCCTCATTCTCACTCTGTGAACTAAGAAAGATGGAACAGTTAGGAGTGTTTCAAAATAAGATTTTAAACCTAAAATTTTATGGTCCTCCTTAAAGCACTAAACACTCATATGCTAATTTTTCTTTCTAAAGAGGAACACGAACATCCTTAGAAATTTAATTTTAATGTGGTCAAAATCTATTTTAATGTAATCATTACAACAATAAAAATATTATAGTTAGAAATGACTACAAAAGATGACATTAGTTTTTGGTTTTATTATCAGTTGTAGTTTCTAGAGAAGTAAAAATTTAAAAATAGCAATAACATGCAAGTGATTTACATAAAAGCTTCCTCAATAAAGTAATATGATCACAACTGTTTCTAATTCACTAAAGCAGCAACAAAAAAGATTTATATATATAACTGAATCATTTTGCTTTATAGCCTTGTAAATCAACTACTCTTCAATAAAAAATAAAAAAGTTTAGGTGTATCATGCGATACAGTTAGGTTCACTTAGATTAAAAAAAAGAACTTATAGCTATTTCACTGGGTGTTTTATATTTTGCCACCAGTCTTTTGGTATATTTGTCAATATTTGATAATTAAGGAATTAGACAAAGATAGTTTTGTGGGTACTTTCTGATATCACCACCTAAGCTACTATGTAAGTATTCATTGACCAAAGTAGTCTAGTCCAGATTTTGAGAGGGTCATTTGTACTGTACTGGAAGATCACCTTGGATTTACAGTCCTGCCTGTGACTGCCTGGGTTTGACTTGAGCTTTATTTCAGTGGGCAGATTCTGGCACAAAAGAAAACAGCAGGGTAAAAAGACAGAAGGAACAGGGCTGCGAGGGAAGTTTTGTGCATAAAGGTAAAGAGGAGTGGTTTGAATTGCTAAAAGATGAGAGACTAAGCCACTTAGATCTTTTAAAGTACAGAGACAGTCATTTTTAAGCAAAAGCAAGGCTCGGCACTTCAGAGAGTTCAGAGAACTCGGTCCTGGAGCTCCTGGAGCAGCCCCCTCCAGGGACTGAGGGACCGCGCGGGGCTCTCAGCTGTCAGGACAGACAGACGTCTCTATCAGATGGAGGCGGTCTGAGCTGGAGCGAGTGCTCCGCAGCATGACACCCTGGGAGCACGCAGCAGGCCTGGTGAACAAGGGCTCCCTGATGTACTCTGATTTATCTCTATCTGTAAAGTCACTCCTGATAGAGTCCAAAAGAGAGACTGATCAAGAGCGTGATCACTTGAAATGCTTTCAGACTGTCCCCGCCTCCCTCAAGCTATTGTCCAGGGCTGCGAGGAAACAAAAGCATCAGAGGCTGGTCCAAGCAGTCTTTCCTTTCCTTTGACTGTGTTCAGTCGCTTCACTTGTGTCCGACTCTTCATGACCCCGTGAACTGTAGCCCACCAGGCTCCTCTGTCTGTAGGATTCTCCAGGCAAGAATACTGCAGTGGGTTGCCATGCCCTCCTCCAGGGGATCTTGTTGACTCAGGAATCAGACCCGCGTGTCTTATGTCTCCTGCCCTGGCAGGCAGGTTGGGACCTCTGGAAAGAACTACCACCGGAACCACCCTCACCTCCTGTGCTGGTGGAGAACTACAGGTACTTACACTGGCATTTTAAAGGCCATCCGGCTGATTGGCTGTCCCACCAATTGATGGTACTCATCATCTGAGAATTTATCGAATGCCGTCTATGGTGCACGTGAATGTGAAAGTGTTAGTTGCTTAGTCGTGTCCGACTCTTTGCAACACCATGGACTGTAGCCCAGCTGGTGCCTCTGTCCATAGAGTTCTCCAGGCAGGTATACTGGAGCGGATTGCCATTTCTTTCTCAAGGTGATCTTCCTGACCCAGGGAATGAATTCTGGTTTCCTCCATTGGAGGCAGATTCTTTACCATCTGAGCCACCAGGGAAGTCCCTCTGTGATACATGGTTGCTGACAAATTTCACATGCTCCTAAACAGGCAACTGGATCTCCTCTCTTGATCATTAGCATGTGTCTTGTGCTGTGTTTCATTCCCTGATATCTCTGGAATGATCATATAACATCTTCATTTCATTATACTTCCGGTTGCCCAAAGTCCAGACTGTATTGGATCTGTGATAGGATTAATGGGTAAAAACATGGGCATCATTATTTAGTTTCTGTTGGAATTGTCTATCCTTTGTAACTTACTGAAAGATAGGACTGAAATAAAATAAAAGCAAGTATTACTTTTTTTTTTTTTTTTTGGAATTGTCTATCATTTGAAACTTACTGGAAGATAAGACTGGAACAAAAATAAAAGCAAATATGATATTTTTAACACAAGATACTTGTAAAGAAATTCAACTCATATATTGGGTTAGTTTTGAAAGAAGATGCATAAAGATGCCACAGAGAGCATGCATTCTGGATTTTATATTGTTGAATCCAAAGGCACTTACATATTTTGGCTTTGCTGTTGATAGACAGCATACTATAGCCAGAGATGCAGTTACTTAAAAGTATTATTTTATCAAGGTTTTAAATAGGGCAGGGGAGGATTAAAGATTTTAGGAGTGGTTGTAAAAAAAAATAAAAATAAACTCAGGGATTGACACAGTTGAATAAAATGTATTATTTGTGAGAGAAGAATGATGTAGTCCTAGTAGTAATTATGAAGAATTTTATAACTGAGGTTTTGCTTCCCCTTAAAGTCAGCGAAGACAATTTTTAAACACCCTCCAAAAATTCTTCTTATTGAAGATAAATATATACATATTTTGCTTTTAATTACCATTCCCAAGATAGGAAACACCTAGGGAACTGAACTATGTCTTCTATACCACTGTAGGCAGATAGTCAAGTAGAATATTGTATGAATATAATAGCTTTCAGTAAACATTTGTTTATTATAAGATAAACTATTAATATTATTCCAATAATAGTAACAATGTGTTGGATGATTATAAAATATATCTTTTAGATCTATTAAATGTTTTAAGTTAAAAAAATCAAATCTTCCATAGGGTTTGTCCTATTTTTTGTTTTAAATTTTTTGTGCATATGATTATTTTTGCCCTTGCAATATTGTCAACTGGAAAATTGCACAACCTAAGAGTTGAGAATTATATTTTATTTGGCAGACATCCTGAGGACTTCAGTCCAGGAGACAGCCTCTCAAATAGCCCTGAAAAACTGTTCTCAAGAGGTAATGGAGGAGGCAGGATATACAGGAGATTTTGCAAGAAAGACCAGGCAGTTGGAAAATTAAAATACTACTATTAATTAAAGAAAAAACAGACATCTCAAGGTAATGAGTTTAGCACTTTTGTACATCTAGGAAGATGCAAGAATCTGGACTCATTGAAATCATTCTTTGCTACGCCCCTTAACTATCCATGGCCAGGATCCTGTTTATTTTTTTTCCATCCTGAATCCCCTCGAGGTGCATAGTCTGGGGTGGCTACCATGACTGATGGCTTGATGACCACAGCATCCTTTGTTTACTGATACAGCAGGTGACTTCCTTTGTCTACAATCCCTAGTTTCTCCCAACCACTACTGCATTATTGTGTCTTTTGTTTGACTTTTCTATTTTTCCCTTCATAAAACTTGTTCTGAGACTACTCCCGATATTCTGAAAGAGATATTCCCTTTCTAACTTTATTATAATTTCTCTTTTACCTATATTCAAGACCGAAATATTCATATTATATCATTTATTTCCCAGTTCACAATCCTTGGATAGACTGTGTGAACTCTTTTGAAAATTATGATTTGAAAATTAAGAAGTACCCAGGTACCTTTTCAAAATTTTAAAACATAGTGTTTAGTGATTCCTTCATTAGAATCTCAGATCTTCTCAAATCTTCCAGAAAATACTGGGACTTATGGAAAGAGAAAAATGTCATTCGGCCTATGAGTGTGAGAGCTCGACATCTTGAGTTTTTATATCCTCCTCTGACCTATTGTGTGCTTCTATCACTAAAGAAAAGAACCGTGCTAAAATACACTCAAAACAAAGGCACCATTCAGTTTCTGATGGTGGAGGAGAGGGAAGCAGACATTTTCCCCAAATTTGCACGTCATGTCTGTGGCCTCGTGGAGCCATTGTTTGGGATGCAGCTGTGGTTGTGGTTGGGGGACCAGAGGTACTGAGGAGGGGCAGGGCTCTTCCCCAACTTCCCCCAGGAGCTGCAGCTGGGAGCAGAGCCACTGGCTGGCCGCACGCGCACGCGTTGCTCACTGGGGTGCAGCTGTAGTCTCGCTGTATCTAAAAAGGAAGAGTTACGTGTGATGAATATGTGGCATTCGTATCCATTTAATGAAATTTTAGGTGTTGATTTTTCAAATATGTAAATCCACGTTATCCTGTAGAAAACTGGCTCACTAAGAAGACTTCTTGACCATCTGCTTCTAATGCCCTCAGAGAGAGAAAGAAGCATCATGTGATAAGAACAAAAATCTACTTTAGATACGTTTGTTAACTAATTATGATCCAGCACAACTGGTTCATTCAAATTATTCATAAGCCATGTTGATATGTTTTAAACAAGTTCTGATAAGTAGTGAAAAATTTCTAAATGAACAACTGTTTTAGTAATAAAAATTTTGTGAATAAGATTATGGCTATTTCAGTGAAGTTTTGTTGATTAACTTTCAAAAAAGTAATAAGTGGTTTCATGTCTTTACTCAACTATGTATAAAGGTATGAAAGTGTTAGGCCCTCAGTCATGTCTGACTCTTTGTGACCCCATGGACTGTAGCCTGTCAGGCTCCTCCGTCCATGGGATTCTCCAGGCAAGAATACTGGAATACATTGCTACTTCCTCTTCCAGAAGATCTTCCCGACCCAGGGATCAAACCTGCATTGCAGGCAGATTCTAAACAACTATGTATATATTCCATATATTTTTAGGTACAGATAAGATTCTCTTTGGTTATTCTTTTAAATTAATTCTAACTTCTAACACATCACTATTAATATGCACCATTTCCCTTGTGCAACAAGTTTGATGATGGGTGTGATATATTTGACATTATAATTCATATTTAAGATGCTAATAAGCTCATATTTATGTTTTAACACCTAATCCAATTTTGAAAGTAAAAATAAGAAATATTACTAGCACTGAATTTAAGCAATGAAAAATAAGTCATATATGGGTTCCGGGTTCCTTTTAAGCTGCCCATTCTTAAAGCAGTTTGTTAATGCAAAACTATGGAGAAGGTAGGTGTTGCAAGAAGGCATCAGAGGCCAGACACACTGAAACAATACTCACAGAAAACTAGTCAATCTAATCACACTAGGACCACAGCCTTGTCTAACTCAATAAAATTAAGCCATGCCCATGGGGCAACCTAAGATGGGCGGGTGATGGTGGAGAAATCTGACAGAATGTGGTCCACTGGAGAAGGGAATGGCAAACCACTTCAGTATTCTTGCCTTGAGAACCCCATGAACAGTATGAAAAGGCAAAATGATAGGATACTGAAAGAGGAACTCCCCAGGTCAGTAGGTGCCCAATATGCTACTGGAGATCAGTGGAGAAATAACTCCAGAAAGAATGAAGGGATGGAGCCAAAGCAAAAAGAATACCCAGCTGTGGATGTGACTGGTGATAGAAGCAAGGTCTGATGCTGTAAAGAGCAATATTGTATAGGAACCTGGAATGTCAGGTCCATGAATCAAGGCAAATTGGAAGTGGTCAAATAAGAGATGGCAAGAGTGAATGTCAACATTCTAGGAACGAGCGAACTCAAATGGACTGGAATGGGTGAATTTAACTCAGATGACCATTATATCTACTACTGTGGGCAGGAATCCCTTAGAAGAAATGGAGTGGCCATCATGGTCAACAAAAGAGCCCAAAATGCAGTACTTGGATGCAATCTCAAAAACGACAGAATGATCTCTGTTCGTTTCCAAGGCAAACCATTCAATATCACAGTAATCCAAGTCTATGCCCCAACCAGTAAGGCGGAAGAAGCTGAAGTTGAACGGTTCTATGAAGACCTACAAGACCTTTTAGAACTAACACCCAAAAAAGATGTCCTTTTCATTATAGGGGACTGGAATGCAAAAGTAGGAAGTCAAGAAACACCTGGAGTAACAGGCAAATTTGGCCTTGGAATATGGAATGAAGCAGGGCAAAGACTAATAGAGTTTTGCCAAGAAAATGCACTGGTCATAGCAAACACCCTCTTCCAACAACACAAGAGAAGACTCTACACATGGACATCACCAGATGGTCAACACCGAAACCAGATTGATTATATTCTTTGCAGCCAAAGATGGAGAAGCTCTATAGTCAACAAAAACAAGACCAGGAGCTGACTGTGGCTCAGATCATGAACTCCTTATCACCAAATTCAGACTTAAATTGAAGAAAGTAGGGAAAACCACTAGACCATTCAGGTATGACCTAAATCAAATCCCTTATGATTATACAGTGGAAGTGAGAAATAGATTTAAGGGCCTAGACTGATAGATAGAGTGCCTGATGAACGATGGAATGAGGTTCGTGACATTGTACAGGAGACAGGGATCAAGACCATCCCCAGGGAAAAGAAATGCAAAAAGTAAAATGGCTGTCTGAGGAGGCCTTACAAATAGCTGTGAAAAGAAGAAGTGAAAAGCAAAGGAGAAAAGGAAAGATATAAGCATCTGAATGCAGAGTTCCAAAGAATAGCAAGAAGAGATAAGAAAGCCTTCCTCAGCAATCAGTGCAAAGAAATAAAGGAAACCAACAGAATGAGAAAGACTACAGTTCTCTTCAAGAAAATTAGAGATACCAGGGGAACATTTCATGCAAAGATAGGCTTGATAAAGGACAGAAATGGTATGGACCTAACAGAAGCAGAAGATATTAAGAAGAGGTGGCAAGAATACACAGAAGAACTATACAAAAAATATCTTCACGACCCAGATAATCACAATGGTGTGATCACTGACCTAGAGCCAGACATCACGGAATGTGAAGTCAAGTGGGCCTTAGAAAGAATCACTACGAACAAAGCTAGTGGAGGTGGTGGAATTCCAGTTGAGCTCTTTGAAATCCTGAAAAATGATGCTGTGAAAGTGCTGCACTCAATATGCCAGCAAATTTGGAAAACTCAGCAGTGGCCACAGGACTGGAAAAGGTCAGTTTTCATTCGAATCCCAAAGAAAGGCAATGCCAAAGAATGCTCATACTATCTCACAATTGCACTCATCTCACACGCAGGTAAAGTAATGCTCAAAATTCTCCAAGCCAGGCTTCAGCAATATGTGAACTGTGAACTTCCTGATGTTCAAGCTGGTTTTAGAAAAAGCAGAGGAACCAGAGATCCAAAGCCTTTGACTGTGTGGATCCCAATAAACTGTGGAAATTCTGAAAGAGATGGGAATACCAGACCACCTGACCTGCCTCTTGAGAAATCTGTGTGCAGGTCAGGAAGCAACAGTTAGAACTGGACATGGAACAACAGACTGATTCCAAATAGGAAAAGGAGTACGTCAAGGCTGTATATTGTCACCCTGCTTATTTAACTTATATGCAGAGTACATCATGAGAAACGCTGGACTGGAAGAAGCACAAGCTGGAATCGATTGCCGGGAGAAATATCAATTAACCTCAGATATGCAGATGACACCACCCTTAAGGCAGAAAGTGAAGAGGAACTAAAAACCCTCTTGATGAAAGTGAAAGAGGAGAGTGAAAAAGTTGGCTTAAAGTTCAACATTCAGAAAACGAAGATCATGGTATCCAGTCCCATCACTTCATGGGAAATAGATGGGGAAACAGTGGAAACTGTGTCAGACCTTATTGTTTTGGGCTCCAAAATCACTGCAGATGGTGACTGCAGCCATGAAATTAAAAGACACTTACTCCTTGGAAGGAAAGTTATGACCAACCTATAGATAGCATATTCAAAAGCAGAGACATTACTTTGCCAACAAAGGTCCGTCTTGTCAAGGCTATGGTTTTTCCTGTGGTCATGTATGGATGTGAGAGTTGGACTGTGAAGAAGTCTGAGCACCAAAGAATTGATGCTTTTGAACTGTGGTGTTGGAGAAGACTCTTGAGAGTCCCTTGGACTGCAGGGAGATCCAACCAGTCCATTCTGAAGGAGATCAGCCCTGGGATTTCTTTGGAAGGAATGATGCTAAAGCTCCAGTACTTTGGCCACCTCATGTGAAGAATTGACTCATTGGAAAAGACTGTGATGCTGGGAGGGATTGGGGGCAGGAGGAGAAGGGGACGACAGAGGATGAGATGGCTGGATGGCATCACCGACTCGATGGACGTGAGTTTGAGTGAACTCCGGGAGTTGGTGATGGACAGGGAGGCCTGGCGTTCTGTGATTCATGGGGCCGCAAAGAGTCGGACACAACTGAGCGAATGAACTGAACTGAACTGAACTGATGGAGAAGGAAATGGCAACGCACTCCAATATTCTTGCCTGGAGAATCCCATGGACAGAGAAGCCTGGCAGGCTACAGTCCATGGAGTCGCAAAGAGTTGGACACAACTGAAGCAACTTTACTAATGCAAAACTAGTTGAAAACTAGTTCAAATACTTTGCATTAAGATAACACTTGGCTTGAAAGGTAATTATTTAGATAACCTTCGTTAGTTAGAGTTCAGAAAAGAGGCAGGGCTTTAAAAAACAGTTTCTAATGAAACAGGAGAGTATTCCAAACCTATGTTGGAAATGTTTGAAATATGTTTAAAACTGACACATTCAAGAAAATAAAATAATTAGCGATAGTAGAGATAATATATCGTTTTCCACTCTTGCTGGCATCAGCCATTATGTGATCCTCAGCTTAGTCTGTATCTTCAATTCTAAGATGTCAATATCTGTACAAGGTACCATTGATTTAACATCAGCTTTCCTGGGGGAAAAACAGAAATGGCTGGCAAGTTGCTTTTAAAAGTCCATTGTAGGATGAAACCCAATTTAAGAAATGTTAAAATGTGAAGAAATATTGGTATTGGAATTGAGAAAATGTAGTAATGCACCTGTCTATTTACAATCTATGATATTCCAAATGAATCCCAGCATTTCGCTGCCAACAGTATTTCATCCAGAATGAATTTCCTTACCTAAAGCTATTATAGCTTTGCCAAGGTTGTTGTAAATACGTACATAATGATGAATCAGTACAGGTTGATATCAAATTGTTTTTTCTTTTACTTTTAACTTTTAATGTTTTACTGAAGTATAGTTGAGATATCAAGTTATTGTATTATCACTCTGTCTCTGTAGTCAAATTTGTCAATATATGAAACATATTTTGAAATATTTCACCAAATGGCAACATCGTGTTACTAGGTGTGAAGAATTGTCCTTTGGGATATAAGAAATTTATATATTACTTTGATGAAATAAAAATCATGAGAACAAATAAATCATTACAAGATGAATTATTACTACCAGGGTCTTTCTTCCCAGTAAAGATTACTCATGAGAACAGTTTCAAGTGGAAAATGGAATCCGATTTTGTGAGATAGATTCTATTTAAAGTTACATGTTGATATTTGAATTAGCATAGTATAGAGTGAACCATTAAGACCAAAAAATGATATTATTAATAAAATAAATCAAACGTGTTTATTAAGATATGAAGCCTTCTAGTAATAAGATAAATAGATATGTTTTAAGAAAAAGGCATAGGTTATCCATATTACCTTTAAATTGGTGTCTTATTTACATGATATTTATATAAAATATTTTAAAATTTCTTAATTCGAGGTTTACACATGATATCAACATAATGATTTCCCAAAACAAGAACCTTGCTTACTTTAGGTGAGCTCTTAAATTGAAGTATACTCTCAAACTAACACTTAACATTGGGGTATATAGATAAATACATATTTATCTTACGTGTTAGTACAAAATTGCCACTAAACTATTGTTTTTGTTGTATAGACCTATGCAAAACAAGCAGAATGGAATGAATTCAAATTGTCTCAATTAAGGCTGTCTTATAGGTTTCATTAGGCATGTACCAGTTTACAATACATCTGGACTATAAAAGAGGCATAATGAGTACCTGAACTAACATTTTGATGTTTTTCAAATTCCTCTGTGGTGTCTGTACATATTGGCGAGTCTGAGTAGGACAATAACTTACTTTCTTTCGTCTAGTGTGAGTCATGGTTATGCTTGGTGTGTGTGTGTGTATGTGTGCATTTGTGTATGTATCCAATTACTAGATCTGGAAGTGTAATCAACAAGGTCACAGAAGCAGAAGCCAAATGTGTGAGGCTTTGGGCCATTAATTTATAAAAATAACTTTTCAAAAGTTAGCCATTTTACAAGTAGCAATTTAATATTAAGTAAAATAATATAAATGAGGGAAAAATCCACTCATTTTCTATTATTTTAGCAATTTTTCTTTCTTCTTTCCATTTCTCTACTTTTTGTCCTATTTACATATATTTTTCAATGTTTTCTTATTACAAGAGTAAAATTTTGTATTGTCCTTTTTAACCTAGTATTTTAAAATATAGGACTCCTAATGATTATGTTCTGCAATAGTTATATAATATTCTTTTGAGATGATTTTAAATGTTTTTAAACAACTGGATCATTATAAAATTACATACCTCATATTTTAACTATTTATTGATGCTATGTGTAACCAGAATATTTTGCAGTCATAAATAAAACATATATAAACAGCAGTTATCAAAAAGCAAACAAACAATAATATGATGCTCAGAGTCAAAAAATAAAGTAATAACATATGCTATAATATTCAGACATAGGGAGATGCAACTGTAAGAAAAAGCAGATTGAAGAGAGGTAAATTAAGAATGTATGTTGAGAATATTTTGCACTGGTTTAATTGTACCATTTTCACTAGAAGAAAAAATAAATATATATTTCTCATATATTTAAACTTTGTAACTACATGTTCTATTGAGAAACACAATATGAGAAGCATATTAAACTGTATGCTGTATGAATTTACAATTTATTCTCACTTTTGATTCTTGTTGCCTGTTTGAATATATCCTTATTATCAAAAGTATACATTTGTGTTATTTGACTTTGTATTTGCAAAACACAGCTGTTTATTATTGATGTTGGTTAATTATATTAAATAAAACATCTGTCATAGTCAACAACACTTATAATGAATCAGTGTAATATAGTATATCACCTTGAAACTAATGATTTATCATTTATTCTTATAATTTTTAGAATTATTTATATATATTTTCATGTATATAAACATATGTATATACCTGTATATGGCTGTGGTGATAGTCTAAAGTAAAATAAGAAAAATGGTTTTTTTTAAGTACTTCTCAAGTATAAAATGTTTGCTTCCCTTTAATAAACATTGATTCCATTGCCCTGTGGTGAAAAGATCTACTTAATAAAGTACAGTATCAGTTGCTTATATCTACCAACAACTGAGATTTTGTTGAGCTTTATCTTCTCTTTTATATTAATGAAAAGTTTTTATGAATTTCAAACACAAAATGCACAATCACTAAATTATTTTTACCTGCATGAGTGTTCCAGGAACCCCACCACCCAGGTAGCAAGTTTTTACCTACTAAGTAAATACATGAAATGGGGCTTCCCTGGTGGCTCAGTGGTAAAGAATCTGCCTGCAGTGCAGGAGAAGCAGGAGACGCTGGTTCAGTCCCTGGGTTGAGAAGATCCCCTGGAGAATGGAATGGCAACCCACTCCAGTAATCTTTCCTGGAGAATCCCATGGACAGAGGAGCCTGGCGGGCTATAGACCATAGCGTTACAGAGAAGCGACTTAGCAGGCATGCACACAAATACGTTAAATATTTCACTTACTAAGTATCGTGATTAGCCACAATAAGAATAAATGAATTTGATAGAAGCAAGGTAGTGAGAAAACTCAGAAAAATCTAAAGATAGACTCAATAAAGTTAAGATTAGAAATTAAGTAGCAAATTCATTAATCAACCACTAGGTAACCTTTCTATTCATTTGTAATAAATATGGGATATTTTCATGGATGGTGATTGCATACTCAAAACATTAGAAAAGTTTTTAACATCTCTTGACTGGTACCTTTTAAAATCTGGATTATATTGTGATATTTTGTTATTTACTGAAAAAAAGAGGTAATTGACCTCCAGAGATCATAATTTCAAGATTATTTCAAAGAATTGTAACAAAAAATGTATAAACTCTGAAGAACATGTGTAATTTTTGGTCTTCACTCAACTAAGTATGGGATTAGATTAGATTCAGTATCCACATGTGTAATAAAAATCTGTGCTCTAGAAAAGTAAACTTTTAAGAATAAAAGGAAGAATCTGAAATGGGAACAGAGAGACAGAGTAGTAGGCAAAAAAACATAAAGCTAAGAAACTGGCTCTCACATTAAAAGAGATTTAGTTTATATTCAAGAAAATTTCCCATGTTGTTCATGGGGTTCTCAAGGCAAGTATACTGGAGTTGTTTGCTGTTCCCGTCTCCAGTAGACCACATAGCCTGGCATGCTGCAGTCCACGGGGTTACAAAGAGTCAGACATGACTAAATGACAGAACAATAATGAGCAATAACAACAAGGAGACTTTATAAATCATCTAGTAGTCCTTGGGGTAAAGGATGCAAGGAAACAAACTCCAGTTTTAAACCCAACTTGTGACCTAGTTCCAGGATTGCAAGTTGGGCATGAGCTGGAGAAGTTAAATGCATGCTGTGTTTATACGAATTATAAACCACAGAGTGTGTGTGTGTGTGTGTGTGTGTATGCAACTTATGTAAATATTCAAAATTCAGAGATTATAAACTCTAAAGTAGAACAATGCATTTGACTAAGATTTAAAACTTGTGAATGGTAAAGAAAGTAGTACATATATGTAAATGAATTATATGTGTATGTATATCTATTTCTATATTAAATATAGTTATATGCATATCTGTGTGTATGTGTGTGTGTATAACAGAAAAAGTGTTAATAGACCCAACTGTACATATAGCTCATGCAAAGCAATGAGAAAATGTCCAACAACTCATTAGAAAAATGGTCAGAGGAATAGGGTATGGGGTAACACGTTTAAAAAAGAAAAGAGTCACATCATTTAAAAGGTTGAATCTCAAGAATATTAAGTAAAAATATACAAAGGTTAGTAATTATGTAATAGATAAGGTAGCATTTACTATCTTTAAGTAGAGTAGGAAGATTGACTTTTGAAATACTTTATCCAAATTGGAAATGTGCATATATTTTGTCATATCAATTCTAATAATAATTCTATTAACTTGAATTTGATCAATTCTAATAACTTGAATTTGAAATGAGTAAATATTGAACCAGTGTTCAAAGACACTAAGATGTTCATTTCAGTGCTATGTTGAATACTACTTCTAATTTTAGTATCATTATGTGATGGAATATACATACTAAAAACAATCATGAGGATATTGAAACGTATTATGTAGATCAAACTTTATTGATATGAATGTTGGTTATACTATATTTTATAGTGTGAAAAGCCACATCATAAAATAGAATACCTATGCTTTTTAAAGTAAAATTATTATGATTATATATGATAGGTGAGGGAATATATCTGGAAATTTATCAAAGTATAAATCTGGGTAATGGGGGGAGGGAATTCCTTTATTCAAAATATAAATCAGGGTGAGATGTGTGAGGGAGAAAGATCAGATTATATAGTGTGATCAAATCCCAGAGAGGAATATTTAAGCATATATTACAGGAAGTGAGGGAATAAGACTTGAAGAAGGGAGTAGAGATGACTGTGGTAATAGAGTCCTTGCAAAGCAAGAAGGAAGTGCAAAGGCCATGTGGTGGAGACATGCTTGTTTGGCTTAGGGGCCTATTGCAATAACCCAGGCAGAAGATAATGGTGCCGTGTACCACACTGATAATTTTGGAAGCGATGAAAATTGACAGGATTCTGGAAATACTGTGAATGTAGTTCCAGATGGATTGCTGGGTTGTTGAATGTCGAGGGTGAAAGACAGACAAGAGGAAGAAAGTTTCAGACTGGGGCTGTATTCCTAACTTTGTTTAATTTAAATGAATTTAAATTTATATTCAAATGGCCATCCAAGGCTACTGTTAACCATATTGGACAGTGTGCAGCTCCAGGCAATGAGGACGTCAAGGGGACAGAAAAATCGAAGCCTGAAGTATTATTGGGCACCCCAAGTTAAGCCCTTAGACGTGGGGATGGACAAAACAGCGCAGGGGACAGAGAGCAATGAGGTGGCAGAATCTGAGAGGGAGCCTGGCTCCTTATTGGTCAAGTGGAGAGACCGTTTCAGGATGAATTCAGGAGGGGCTGCTCCACTGGGTCAAGTGCTGGTGCGCAAATGGGTCAGACCATGGCTCAGACTTGACTGCTGGGTGTAACAGTGAGGGTGGGACTTCCTGAGACTGCTCCATCTTGACAGGTCTCTTGAGCTGGTCGTTTTGGGGAAGAGAAAAGCCAGTCTTTCTTTTGTGTGTGTTTCTCCCTTCCATTCCCTAAATTACATTGCAAAGCCTTTGAACACATTTTTTTCTGCCTTTGGTATCTTTTGTATGAATAATTGCCTGATGCACTGCGGTTTTAACTATTTTAAAGGGTTAGAAATACAAATATTTTAAATAAAATTTATATATTTATAAATATATATACAATGCATTTTATAAAATATTTATAAATATATCAAAACATATTTAAATATCTTTATAAAAGATGTATTTATAAACATATAATATGTGTTTTATATAATACTTACATATTTATAAATATATAAAATCTTTGTTAAAAAGTTTATATTTCTAACCCTTTAAAATAGTAAAAAAAATCCCCACTGGATTAGGTAATTATTCATACAAAAGATACCAAAGCTTCTCCAAGGCAGAATACTGGACTGAGTAGCCATTCCATTCTCCAAGGGATCTTCCTAACCCAGGGAACAAACCAAAGAACCAAAGTCTCCCGCACTGCAGGTGGATATTCTACCAGCTGAGCCACTAGGGAAACAGAAACATAAATACTTTAATTTTAGTTATCATTTATCCTTATAACTGTCCCATTATTAGTTAATAAATACATTAGTTTAAAAGATGATCAGTCCAAGGTTTGATGCACAATACTGGATGCTTGGGGCTAGTGCACTAGGATGACCCAGAGGGATGGTATGGGGAGGGAGGAGGGAGGAGGGTTCAGGATGGGGAACACATGTATACCTGTGGCGGATTCATTTTGATATTTGGCAAAACTAATACAATTATGTAAAGTTTAAAAATAAAAGAAAATTTAAAAAAAACCTAAAAAAATAAAAAAAAATAAAAGATGATCAAACATAAATACATTAGTTTAAAAGATGATTGAAAAATAAAAATACATTTTTTCTGATTATTAATAATACATTAGTTTACAAGATGACCAAAAATAAATACAATATTTAAAAGATGATCAAAAACACGTGGTTCAAAACTAACAAAACTATTTAAATGATGAAATGGAGGAAAACTAAGATTCTTATTGGTTGATTAGGAAGACTTTCAGCAGGGATCCATGATTTTAAAAAGGGGTTAGTCAGGTGCTCAAAATGTAATACTAATGTTACGGCCACAATTAAAAGTAATAATCAGCCAGTAATGTCTAATGAGCTCCTTATCGCCAAGTGCAAAGTGCAAGTCTGTTGTGTCTGAATCTGTGACCCTATGGACTATACAGTCCATGGAATTCTCCAGGCCAGAATACTGGAGTGGGTAGCCTTTGCCTCCTCCAGGGGATCTTCCCAACCCAGGGATAGAACCCAGGTCTCTGGCATTGCAGGCGGATTCTTTACCAGCTGAGCCACAAGGGAATCCCACTTTTTGCCAAATTCAGACTTAAATTGAAGAAAATAGGGAAAACCATTAGACAGTTCAGGTATGATCTAAATCTAATTCTTTACGATTATACAGTGGAAGTGACAACAGATTCACGGGATTAGATATGATAGAGTGCCTGAAGAACTATGGATGGATGTTTGTGACATTATACAGGAGGCAGGGATCAAGATCACCCCCAAGAAAAAGAAATACAAAAAGGCAAAATGGTTGTCTGAGGAGGCCTTGTAAATACCTGAGAAAAGAAGAGAATCAAAAGGCAAAAGAGAAAAGGAAAGATATCTTAATGCAGAGTTCCAAAGAATAGCAAGGAGAGATAGGAAAGCCTTCCTCTGTGATCAATGCAAAAAAATAGAGGAAAGCAATAGAATGGGAAAGACTGGAGATCTCTTCAAGAAAATTAGAGATACCAAGGGAACATTTCATGCAAAGATGGGCACAAGAAGAACAGAAATGGTATGGTCCTATCAGAAGCAGAAGATTTTAAGAAGAGGTGGCAGGAATACACAGAAGAACTAAACAAACAAACAAAAAAATCTTCGTGACCCAGAAAACCACAATAGTGTGATCACTCACCTAGAGCCAGAATCCTGGAATGTGAAGTCAAGTGGGCCTTAGGAAGTAATCACTATGAACAAAGCTAGTGGAGGTGGTGGAATTCCAGATGAGCTACTTCAAATCCTAACAGATGATGCTGTGAAAGTGCTGCATTCAATATACCAGCAAATTTGGAAAACTCAGCAGTGGTCACAGGACTGGAACAGGTCAGTTTTCATTCCAATCATAAAGAAAGGCAATGCCAAATAATGTTCAAACTACTGCAAAATTGCACTTATCTCACATGCTAGCAAAGTAATGCTCAAAATTCTTCAAGCCAGGCTTCACCAGTATGTAAACCATGAACTTCCAGATGTTCAAGCTGGATTTAGAAAAGGCAGAGGAACCAGAGATCAAATTGCCAACATCTGTTGGATCATAGAAAAAGCAAAAGAATTCCAAAAAAATATCTACTTCTGCTTTATTGACTACACCAAAGTCTTTGACTGTGTGGATCACAAACAAACTCTTTCCAGGCAAGAGTACTGGAGTGGGGTGCCATTGCCTTCTCCAGACAGCATATTAAAAAGCAGAGACATTAGTTTGCCAACAAAGTCTGTCTACTCAAAGCTAGGTTTTTTCTAGTAGTCATGTATGGATGTGAGAGTTGGACTATAAAGAAAGCTAAGCACTGAAGAATTAATGCTTTCAAACTGTGGTGTTGGAGATGACTCTTGAGAGTCCCTTGGACTGCAAGGAAATCCAACCAGTCTATGCTAAAGTATATCAATCCTGAATATTCATTGGAAGGACTGATGCTGAAGCTGAAACGCCAATACTTGGCCACCTGATGCAAAGAACTGACTCATTGGGAAAGTCCCTGATGCTGGGAAAGCTTGAATGTGGGAGGAGAATGGGACGACAGAGCATAAAATGGTTGGATGGCATCACTGACTTGATGGAGATGCGTTTGAGTAGCCTCCGGGAGTTGGTGATGGACAGGAAGCCTGGCGTGCTGCAGTCCACGTGGTTGCAAAGAGTCAGACAGGACTGAGTGACTGAACTGAACTGAACTGAGTAATGTCTAATTACTTATAAAACCAATGATTATTCTAACTAAGGAAATAGCTTTCGCTAATTGTGTGAAAGTGTTTTTAGGCTGAAAGATATGATAATGTCTGTGATTATTCAACTAAAGAAAATAGCACTAATTTTGTATACTTCAAGTAAAAGGTAAAACAGTGAATATGAGTATTGCATTGTATAATTAAATTAAATGATTAAATAAATATTATGTTCAAATTTCATATTTTAATGTGTTTTAACTGTTTTCTTTTACATTTTAATATGAAGACTCTTTAATTAAATGTAAAAAAAATACATAACCTGAATCAAAATATGTCTGACAAATAAGTGTATCACTGAGTGAAAATGGAATAAGTATTTTTGCTTCTTTATGAACCTCCTGAAAAAATTAGGTAAGACTTTAATGAGCAAGTACAATTTACAAAGTTCACTACAGAATATAAAAAAGTTAAATACTGCATGAACTAATGCTTATAAACTTTTACCTTCAAGCAACTTTTTATTTTGGGGCAACTGGTTGAAGTCAGTAAATTTTTATGATAAGTATTAAAAACATTATCCACCCAAGACTTCTGGCTTATTTGGCAGCAGATGAAATACAGATGATGTAAAAATACATGAAAATTGAAAATATACCCAAACTTTCCAAAATCACACTTTACTCTTTTCTTACTCAATCCCGTTGACTGTACAAACAAGTGAAAGAATACAAAACATTCAAAATCATAAACCTACTACACAGAAAATTACTGTTTCCTCAGGTGATTCTACAGTTTTCAAGTAAACACGTCTGGCTATAATTTGTGAAACTACTAACAGAAAACAACTCATCTTCAATCAATTCAACATTTTGACAACTTTATTATCACTTTGGACCAATGTGCATTAAGTCTTTATCCTCTATTCTCAATCTTGTCAGTGCTGTATCTTTCCAGGCTGATTCTTGAAAACAAATTGTTCATTGTTATTTGGATTATTAAATTGTCCAAAGGTTTCCCTCCTATATACAAATGCTTTTTTTTTAAACCAGTTACTGACTTAAAAATATTAGATGAAATCCTCAATATTAAAACCACCATTCACCATAGATTTTAAAAAAAAAGAAAAACTTACATAAGTCATGATTAACTTTGAAACTTCTTAATGACATATTTCTTGAAGTGGGTTATTTCTTGAGGTTATAATTTGTGCACTCCTCCAATTTTTCAGCCAATTGCTTGATTTTGCCCTGAAGAAACAGGCAAATATTTTTACATTTCTCTTGCTATAGCATCAGAAATTTGTCAGCAAATCTCTACACCATTGATTGACATACTGAGTTTTGTGAAAGCTAAGAGTAAGTGAAAGAAACATTGTGAAATTGAAAGTAAACATATATATAATCAGAAACTATAACCACAAAGAGCTAACAAAGTTCCTTCGTGTAAAATTAGCTGTAATTAATGATCTTGTAAAGTATATTCTGTATAGATTTTTTTAATGTGAAATGATGATGTGAAGACAATGTATATAGGATGAGTTATTTAACATTTTCAGAATTCAATCCATACCAGCCTATCCATGTTTTTTCCATATAGAGACACAGTATATACCGTTAACTTAGTTTACTCTCAGTGATAAAAAATCTGATATCTTACAAATATTTCTTGTGCAAACATGCCTTTATATGATGTGGATTAGTGTAGTGCTGATTAGAGACTCAGTTTTAACACTAATGACATAGTCATTGGAAAAGACCCTGTTGCTGGGAAGGATTGGCAACAAAAGGAGAAGGGGACAGCAAAGGATGAGATGGTTAGATGGCATCACCGACTCAATGGACATGAATTTGAGCAAACTCCAGGAGATAATGGAGGACACAGGAGATTGGCAAGCTGCAGTCCACAGGGTCACAAAGCATCGGACATAACTGAGCAACTGCATGACAACAACAGTACAGGATTAGATAGAATTATCTTATGTAACTATTGACTTAAACTGCTCAATGCATAAGCAGTTTTATAAGTGTAAATTTTGTTTTACATGTTCCTTAACATTCACTCTTAAAAAATCAAGAGGTCTTTATTTATATATATATATATACACACACACACACACACATATATATGTATATGCATACATGTGTATATATTCCCTCATGTATATGGAAACTTCAAAAATGTTGCATATATTTGAACCATATTCTGAGAGTCAAATAAATATTTCCTTTTTATTTCCCATGTGTATTCTGTAATGATTTAACTCAGGCATTTAATATTTTAGCATGTTAATATTCATATCCTTATTGTTTAATTTCATGCAAATATGATACTTAAGAGGATTCAATTCTTATCAAACTTATTCAGTATATTTTCTTAGTATTTAAAATTGTATCATATATCTATACTTTTTTAATATCTATAAAATTGAAGTCTTGGCTGTAGTGTATTCTGTATCATGACAGTCCTTACTCAGTTGTTCAAAATTTTCTGTATTTTCTGTATTCTGTATCATGACAGTCCTTACTCAGTTGTTCTCATTTTCTGTCGTAAATAGTTTAGTCACAAAATAGCATAAATTCTTGGAAAGAATGTAGGATTAACATCATGAAAGTGGTTTGACTTTTTACTAGCAAATAAGTGATTTAAGAAAATAACAATATTTCTTAGCTTTGTTTTCCTAATATGTAATGTGAAGATGATAGTGATATTCCTTGTCTCATATATGAGTGAAGAATTGATATATAGTATTTACATATATTGAGCAATTACTGTCAGTTACTATTCTTTTGTATTATTGTTATACACATTTGTATGTTCATTTTTAGCCAAATAACTAGTGGCTCCAATTGTGGATTCAGTGTGTGAGAGTGAGGCAGACACTTTGCAAGGAAACAATGAGTGTGGGGTGTTAGGGGTAAATGGACAGTACTCTTCTCTGCATACTGAATCCCAAATTGGAAGTCCGAATGCACTGTTCATCTCTGACCATTATTTGTATTTTCAGTAATGGCTTGGTTCCCAGGCATGTTTACCAAAATATAATAAAGCCAAAATGTAGATACCTTAGTTAAATATTCTGGGAATTTAAATACCATTGAGAATATTGTTACAGCAGATTATATACTATACCCAAATATGTCCTGGAAATCTGACCTCTTTCTTACATGTGAATTTCCTGTACTATAATAAAGAGCCTTCTAATTTTAAAATTCTCTGGCCAAAAAACAAACAAACAAAAAAAACAAAAAAAAAACAAAAAAACCCCCCAGAAACCTCTTTTGTTCCACAAATTACAGATTTGTTAATGTCTGAATACTAACTTTAGAAAATTTAACACAGAAAAATATCACTGGGGCACATTAAGACCTACTTATCTATATGGGTCTGTAAAGAAAAGAAACTGAAATAAACAACTAACAAGTAATATAAAATGTTGGCCAATCTAGTCAAGTTCCTTTTAAGTAATTTGTTTGAATAAATCAAATGGAGAAAGCTTGGCAATATCAGCCTGGTGACAAACAATAGTTAATTTCTTCAATTAACCATCTTGATGATTATTTGTGCAAAAACCTTGGTTGAGTAACAGCTGCAGAAAGCAATGAAAGATATATAAGTTTTGAGCTCAAATGTTGGTTTATAAATAATGTCATTCAGAACCTACTATGTTTTGTCTTTGTTTTATTTTTTTGGTCATAAAAACAAATCTTCTAAATATGGCATATGTGTGAAGTTTACATACTATTCTTTCTCAACCCATGAAATTTTAAGAGCCCTTTTGGTGCCGGGTGGCATAGGCATTCAGGAGGCAATTGAGTTCTATTGTCAACCATTCCTGTGGGGCAGAAAGATGTTGTCCACCAAGAATAGAAGAGAAGGCTGAGAATGAGAGTCCTTGCTAAGAGCAAAAGAGACCTGACTTTCATTGATTGCTTTCCACAAGCTAAAAGAAAGCCAGTGCACAAGGTCCACAAGCCAGAGCATGGGTGAGTGTGAGTAGAGGCATGAATGGGACCGGAATGTTGAATGCAAGGATCACCATCTCCTTCTCCCCATCCTTTTAGTGTTTGCATCAAGCTTATAGTTCTGTATTCTCCAGCAGGTCACCAGCTCATTATAAGGTTATTGTCTTAACTAGAAAATTAATATCTGATACTGAAAAAAAAATTAGTGCAGTGATTTTATATGAAATTCCTCTGTTGGGTCATGGCAATAAATATTGCTACCAGTATCCTACTCCAAGCTTACAAAACAATCAAAAATCACTTCCAAGTAGTGATGAAAAATTTTTTCAAAACTGGTCAGGGATTGACTGTAATTTTGCCAATGTTTGGGTAATAATGGTTTCCTCTTTCTAACAACCCTCATTAATGTTTCTCATAGCACTGTTGGTTTCCAGTAATCATGACAATGAATCCTTGAGCAGCTTCAACTTAATTATTCACCCACCTAGAATTTCTACATTTGCATGAGCATAGTATACCAAACTTAATGGAAACTGAATCATAATACCCTGAAAGGTAGCACATACATTCTCAGTCATCAGTCAAGAAGGATTTCCCCACAGACTTCCTGGTTAGCTATTATATATTGCACAATGTTCGTCAAATCTTATAAGGGAGGGACCAGTGGTCATCACTGTCAGATCGAATGCAGGAAATGTTCATCTGGTCAGTGCTTCAGCATATATTTCTTGAGTGACTTTATGACTTAAAGGATTGACTGCATGATGCAGTATATACTATACTGGTCGTACAGAGGAATAAGCAAAATGAGAAGGTGGGCTCAATCAACAACAAATATAATAACATTTTTGAGAGAATGTTTGTATTAAAGACATTCAGTGGCAATTACAGACATTTGTATACACACACACACATACACATACACATGTACTATTTCAGTCACTGAATAGTCCTTTTTAGCAATTGAAAAAAGATGATCATATCTGTACATAGAAACCTCATGTTCACAACATAAGCAAGAGTAGTTAAGTTGCTTAAGTGAACAGGTGAAAAACATCTATCTTAAGTGATGCAAGACAATGTAAAAAAGTTCTGACAATTCAGAGTCCCATAAGTGTTAAAGCAAAATATTATCTCTAAAATGTGAGAGCATAATGAAGAAATCAAAGTAACAAAGAGATTATAATGGAACAGAAGGAAATGAAGATCAAGCAGTCAGACTCTAGGAGGAAATACTGAAAGCATAAAGAAATGTACAAAAAAAAATTCTAAAATGAAACCAAAATAAATACATTTTTCAGTTGCAAAAATTGGCTGGGACATGATTACTTTTTGAAATATTTATCAAAAAATAAAATAGGATAAGTATAAATATAGACGTTACTAGAAAGGATATGAGAGAGTAAAGGGAAATAACAGAGAGCTAATGCATACATTATGGGATTCATAGACAGAAAAGTGAACAGATAAAAAGGAAACTTGCAGTTATAATTGAAAATACTTTGAATAAAATTCTTAATCTACAATCAATTCTTTGTCTTGGAATTTTATGTAGAATTATTAGCAGTATATAAAATTATCTTTTGAAATTCCTTAATAGCAAGGATTCACAATTACACAACCAGGAAGGGAAAAAATAAATAATGTACCAGAGGCAAAGGAGGTATTAAAAATCAGGCTGGATATACTAACCAGTCAGAAAGGTGGTGGTTTCCCAACAGTTAAAGCTACTGTTGACTGACATCAGTAATGCATTTGGTGCTAGAGATTTTTAGTGGAGGAGGTGGGGAGACGCAGGTCTTTTATCACATTATTTATTCTTTAAGCTGCCTCCCCTCACAGTGAGGGAGATTGTAAGGGTCACATTAGGGGACTTCTGCTATTACTCCCTGTGACAAACACGAATCCATGAAATTCTAATTTTGGGAGGTGCAGGCAAGGGTGTTAATGCATTTGTATTTAAAATGTTTTTTTTTTTTTTAATTAAGCAATGGTATCTTGAAACCTAGCAGTTTTCATTACTAGATATTAAGTATATTTCCATGAAGACAGCTTAAAACTTATCAGTAGCCTTAAATAGCCTTTGCATTGTCAGTCCTATCCATTTGGTTTGATTTTTTTTTTTCACTTCACTTCACTTTATTTTTTTTCTTTTTAAAAAAAATTTTTTATTTATTTTTTAAATATAAATTTATTTATTTTAATTGGAGGTTAATTACTTTACAGTATTGTATTGGTTTTGCCATACATCAACATGAATCTGCCACAGGTGTACACGTGTTCCCCATCCTGAATCCCCCTCCCTCCTCCCTCCCTGTGCCATCCCTCTGGGTTGTCTCAGTGCACCAGCCCCAAGCATCCAGTATCATGCATTGAACCTGGACTGGCAATTCGTTTCATATATGATATTATACATGTTTCAATGCCATTCTCCCAAACCATCCCACCCTCTCCCTCTCCCACAGAGTCCAAAAGACTGTTCTATACATCTGTGTCTCTTTTGCTGTCTCACATACAGGGTTATCATTACCATCTTTCTAAATTCCATATATATGTGTTAGTATACTGTATTGGTGTTTTTCTTTCTGGCTTACTTCACTCTGTATAATAGGCTCCAGTTTCATCCATCTCATTAGAACTGATTCAAATGAATTCTTTTTAATGGCTGAGTAATACTTCATTGTGTATATGTACCACTGCTTTCTTATCCATTCATCTGCTGATGGGCATCTAGGTTGCTTCCATGTCCTGGCTATTATAAACAGTGCTGCGATGAACATTGGGGTACATGTGTCTCTTTCAATTCTGGTTTCCTCGGTGTGTATGCCCAGCAGTGGAATTGCTGGATCATAAGGCAGTTCTATTTCCAGTTTTTTAAGGAATCTCCACACTGTTCTCCATAGTGGCTGTACTAGTTTGCATTCCCACCAACAGTGTAAGAGGGTTCCCTTTTCTCCACACCCTCTCTAGCATTTATTGCTTGTAGACTTTTGGATCACAGCCATTCTGACTGGTGTGAAATGGTACCTCATAGTGGTTTTGACTTGCATTTCTCTGATAATGAGTGATGGTGAGCATCTTTTCATGTGTTTGTTAGCCACCTGTATGTCTTCTTTGGAGAAATGTCTATTTAGTTCTTTGGCCCGTTTTTTGATTGGGTCGTTTATTTTTCTGGCTTGAGCTGTAGGAGTTGCTTGTATATTTTTGAGATTAGTTGTTTGTCAGTTGCTTCATTTGCTATTATTTTCTCCCATTCTGAAGGCTGTCTTTTCACCTTGCTTATAGTTTCCTTTGATGTGCAGAAGCTTTTAAGTTTAATTAGGTCCCATTTATTTATTTTTGCTTTTATTTCCAATATTCTGGGAGGTGGGTCATAGAGGATCCTGCTGTGATGTATGTAGGAGAGTGTTTTGCCTATGTTCTTCACAAGGAGTTTTATAGTTTCTGGTCTTACATTTAGATCTTTAATCCATTTTGAGTTTATTTTTGTGTATGGTGTTAGAAAGTGTTCTAGTTTCATTCTTTTACAAGTGGTTGACCAGTTTTCTCAGCATCACTTGTTAAAGAGATTGTCTTTAATCCATTGTATATTCTTGCCTCCTTTGTCAAAGATAAGGTGTCCATATGTGTGTGGATTTATCTCTGGGCTTTCTATTTTGTTCCATTGATCTATATTTCTGTCTTTGTGCCAGTACCAGACCTATATATAGAGAGAAAACTATAAAACACTGGTGAAAGAAATCAAAGATGATATTAATAGATAGAGAAATATACCATGTTCATGGATCAGAAGAATTAATATAGTGAAAATGAGTATACTATCCAAAGCAATTTATAGATTCAATGCAATTCCTATCAAGCTACCAACGGTATTTTTCACAGAGCTAGAACAAATAATTTCACAATTTATATGGAAATACAAAAAAAACCTTGAATAAACAAAGCAATCTTGAGAAAGAAGAATGGAACTGGAGGAATCAACCTGCCTGACTTCAGGCTCTACTACAAAGCCACAGTCATCAAGACAGTATGGTTTGATTTTAATTGTTCCTTGTTCAAGAGGAACAAGTCTGTTCCTCTCCTTTTGCAGATTGGAGAGCACTGAATCTGAGGATATCCCCGGATATTTTTCCTCTAGAGTCAGCTTGCTGTAGAAATGTGAGACTTTATTTGTATGAATTCTTTTTAACAGATCTCTCACAATATTTAAATACATATTATTTTAGTTAAACATAATATGATTATGCATCTCTTAATTATATGTAGAAGGATGAAACTGACTTCCCTATGACTGCTTCAATACCAAAAGCTAGTTTATTAATTCGTCAAAATATTCTAGGTCAATTTTATGATGATCATGTAACTGTTGAAACAAGCAAACAAAAATAATATATTTCCATCTTTCTTAGTATCCTAAATACAATTTATCTTTTTAATAGAAATATATGTGATTAAGATCACTCTGTATGTGGAGATTCATTTCTTAGTGGGCAAGTAAAAGAAGTACTACTGGGCGTGAATTAATGCACATCTTAATATATGTTTGGTGGGCCTGATGATTTTTTGTATCATATATAAATTACATTTAAAAAATTCTTAATGATATGTTTACATAGTCTTCAGAAACTTATTATGTTCAGGAAAATATTCTACCATTTTCTTGTTGTTTTACACTGAAATTCTGTCAGTGTATTTAATAGTAAGACAGTTTGAATTTTTTTATTTTTCAGACTTGAATGAAGCGATAATGTAAATTAGAGAAAGGAGATAAAAATAACCTCTGGATATTCCTCTTGTGTGAGATTTATTCTGGATGAAGCATTAGGATCGTTACTGGAAGCATATTACTGTAAGTATTTTCAAATGAAAGTAGAATGTGAATTTTTGGCCTTGATAATGTCGAGTGGGGTGCATGTTAACAGATTTAAGAGTAACATATATAGTGTGGGAGCAGTAATGGGGGAATACTCCAGACTGCTGAAACACTGGTGACGAGAGCATAGTAACCTGGAAAGAAAAAAATAATCCTGGATATAGAAGAACTTCATTATAGAACGCATATTTGATGAAAACAAAAGTAAAGTGAGGGGCAATATGATCATTTTTTCTTGCTTTCTCTTGGTGATCTTTGCCAGAATACATTTAGTAGTGTAAAAATTTTCTGACTAGAAAGTAAGGTATTCATAAAAATATACCGAGAAGAATGATCATGTTACTATGAATAATCAATACATTATTAGATACAGGTTAGAAAAATACAGAATGAAAAACTTTTATAAGGCAGGCTGCTTAAATTTTGAATGATATTTGTAAATTTATCAAACGATCAGTAATAATTGCACCAAGTTCAGTTATTAGAATGCTTAATCTGTAGCTAATTTAGTTATCAAAACCTCTTTATTCACAGCATGTGCAATTTAATTATGTAAAACTATTGTATTCATAAAGAATAAGACAAACAGCAACAACAGCAAAAAAAAAAAAAAAAACCTTTGTAAAAGCCTTGTAAACTGACCTGAGGGCTTGATTTGGTCATATAACTGAAGAAATACATTTTCCACATAATATTTCACAGCACTCTGCTGTAATTCACGGGTAAGTGCTATTATGATTGGTAAAGAGGTGGAAATGATAGCCATTTGCTGGTGGAATATAGGTGGCAGGTTATTACTCTTAGGTGGCAATGTCTCTGATGGCCCTGTGAATTACACAGCAAAACATAACCTCTGGGGGAAATTCAGGGTGATTGCATTTAGTAGTAAAACCCCCAGACAACTAGGGTTTCTTTAGCTTTTGGAATTATATGCAGCAGTCTCAGATGGTACTCAGAACTCATGAGTAGGAGTTTCGGACAGGTCAGGTCCATGCAAAACAGACAATTACAGATTTTGACACCCATCATTCAGGTTACAAAGAGGGTACAGCAACCTACTCCAGTGTTCTTGCCTGGAGAATCCCATGGACAGAAGAGTCTGGCAGACTACAGTCCATAGAATTGGCCAGAGTCAGACACGACTGAAGTGCCTTAGCCTGCAATAATGTCTTGCCTGTGACAAGATACAAGTTTTGCATTGTGTTATTAATCAGAAAGTATATTCAGATAATGGAAGTTTTTTTTTTTTAATACCCTGTAACATCTAATATTTTCTTCCTAAATCTGAGCCTAGAATTTGAGAAATTCTTTGTGAATGAAACAACTTGTATTTCATTAGTTTTTTCCAGAATTACAGAGGTATTATTTCATATATGTGGTGATAACTTAGGTTTTCCACTTCAAAATGTGAACCTTTTATTTGTAGTATTATTTTACCCACCTCCAAGAATTGGGGCACCGGGACTAATTCATATTTTAAATGGGTAAGTAGAGGTTTTAAAATCAATGTAAGACTTATTTTATTTAGCTGGGTCATAATTTTTATTCTCTCATCTCATAAAAGTTTGTATTCACAGTATAACTGAATAATGGGATTGATTTAAAAACAAATTACCACTCAAAGACAAAAATCAAATTTATTAAATGTGTGACTTGTTCAACTAAAGAAGGGATGTAAAGACAGTCATTTTTAATGTCTTCCATAATATAATTTGTCTAAGTTAGAATCATAGACAAGTTTTCATGAACATAAATATTCCTTTGAAATATAGAGACTACCTTGAATGAAGGTAAATTTATATTGTTGGTGACTAGTGACTGAAAGAAATTTGTAGGCTGCTTTAAAACTATTAATCTTCCTTAAAAATAGCACAGGCCATTTATCAGAACCATGTTGTTAAATACAAATTTGCAGAAATAATATGTATCATTTAAGAATAAGTGATATTTGAAGCCATACAGTTTATTTAACAGACTTAAATTGCCTAAAATGATATTCAGTCTATAAAATTTTCTTTGATCTAATCACTTTATTATTATTTTGCATGTTTATATATATTTTGTATCAATTTTTTATAACCTTGATTATAAGGATAAATATATAGAAGTTCATTTATACCAAGAAGACAACTTTGAAAAAGAAATTCTATTAAGCAAAACGTATTAAGCCCTCTAGTGGTATTAATATATAAAATATTTCATTGTGATATTTGCTTAGTAAAAGCAGGTTTTTGGTGTTTATTTCTTCCTTAAGTACCTGTATTTAACTTACCCTAGACATCAGCTGTTTCCATGTTCCTGTTTGCTCTATTTGGCAGATAATTTGTGCCATACTTTAGGTATTTTTTCTAAAAATGAAAATCTTTACTTTAGGATTAAATGACTAGACTTAATGTTGAAGGAATAAGTAGCCTGCTGCTGCTGCTGCTAAGTCGCTTCAGTCGTGTCCGACTCTGTGCGACCCCATAGACGGCAGCCCACCAGGCTCCCCAGTCCCTGGGATTCTCCAGGCAAGAACACTGGATTGGGTTGCCATTTCCTTCTCCAATGCATGAAAGTGAAAAGTGAAAGTGAAGTCGCTCAGTCATAGCCAACTCTTAGCGACTCCATGGACTGCAGCCTACCAGGCTCCTCCGTTCATGGGATTTTCCAAGCAAGAGTACTGGAGTGGTGTGCCATTGCCTTCTCCGAATAAGTAGCCTACTAAGTGATAAACCATATGTTTTGAATCAGTTACTTTTGTCCTTTAGTCTAATGTTAAAAGATATTTGTATTGTTCCATACACATAATGATAATAATATTTTAAGAAAAACTATATTATTTATGAATTTAAGAAAGATTTCCATTTAAATAAACAACATATGAAGGATAAACTGTAATTAACTCTTTAGTTCTTACTGAGATCTTTCATACTATTTAAGGTCCAAAGGATATTCATACTTAGTGATGTTTCCAATGATTTTTTTTTTTCTTTTCAGATTATGGCTCTTATTATAGAAATTCTATACTTAGAAAGGAGCTTTAGTTGGCAGAGCTACAGAGTGTGTTTCAGTTATTAAGGAACACATTTTAATCTCATGCCAGCAGTATTTGCATTTCTTTCTTAAAGAAAATTTGAAGTGTTAACATTTGACACATTGCTAGAGAAAACTGAGGAACATCATCAGTAGACCTGGAAACATAACATGGAAGAACCTAAGATGCAAAGATGAGTCTCAGAGATGACCTATGTTCAGAGGTGAATTCCTTGATTCCCTATCTTTTCCTGTAACTTTATTTTAGATTCAAATGAGCCTAACAGTGTAACCACTAAATGTACTCTGGTAGAAAGTGCTATAGGAGGTTTTTGGAGATCTTCATCACTTCTCAGCTCCATACAGTGCCCTTTACTGTAAAATGAGAACAGTCATAGTCCTGTCTTACCAGTACTTCCGAGGCTGGAGACCTTTCTTCTGGAAATGCGTGCATTGTCACTGCTCCTCACTGAAGAATTCATGCAGTTGGTGCACATGTGGTTGGTCTCCTTTTAACTCTACTTGTGAGAGCCTTGTTCTCAGAAGTGTCCAATTAAAACTGATGTAAAACAAAATGCTAAATCTGACTGATCTACTCTTTCATTCTCTAAGCCTATGGCGATGGAAAGGTATGATACATTCTTATATCTTTAGCTTTCACTCTGAAATAAGTTCCTCTAGAAACTTGAAGAAGGAGAAGGCAATGGCAGCCCACTCCAGTACTTTTGCCTGGAAAATCCCATGGATAGGGGAGCCTGGTAGGCTGCAGCCCATGGGGTCGAGAAGAGTTGGACACGACTGAGCGACTTCACTTTCCCTTTTCACTCTCATGCATTGGAGAAGGAAATGGCAACACACTCCTGTGTTCTTGCCTGGAGAATCCCAGGGACGGCAGAGCCTGGTGGGCTGCCGTTTATGGGGTCTCACAGAGTCAGACACGACTGAAGCAACTTAACAGCAGCAGTAGCAGAAACTTGAATAAGTTGATGTTTTATGCTTTTGTGACAAAAACACGTGTATTTACACATCTGCTCTCAGGTTATCCTAATTTTTCCTCCAGTCATTTGTGTTTGGGGTGTCTTCATCACGTTTGATTTAGTGACATCACAGACACAAACTCCAAAAAAGGAACAAAGAAACAGGATATTCTGGAACTTGCATATTTCTGACTCAACCTTTGTCTCTAACTGTGCCCTCAAAGACTTTAGGTCCCCTATAGAATAAGCTGTAACTGCATTACAAAATCTCTATGTCTGCTAATCTGATGGTATCCTAGGTATAAACCATGGACACTGCAAGGTTATATCCTCCTATAAAATGGAAATATCAAAATATTGTTCTGCTGAATACTCTCCCTTTGCAACCTCCTGGCATCATCCAGCTCTTTCTAAGTTCTTAAGGGATGAGCTGGATTGAGCAGAGCTGCCAGGTGTCTGAACTGTCAGTGAAGACAGTAAGCCAGAGTGAAAGTAATAGTCAAGCCTTTAATCACTTGCTGTAAATATATAAGCAAGAAACTCATTTGGAGAAATCCCTGTCTCTGCCAAAGATCCCAGCTAAGGAGGGCTCCAAACTGGTTTGAAATGTGATGTGTGTAAGAACAAGGTTGTCCAGGGGGCCTGAAACTCCTTCCAGAGACAGTGCACTGGCTGTGCCTGGTGAGGGGTGGGCAGGGGGCTTTCCCCTTTGAGGCCTGCCAGACAAAGCCTGTGGTCAGGCCTGAAAAAGCATACAGTAGGCAGAGGGTTTGGGTCTGAAGTGAAACCCCTCAATGGCTATCATCTTACTTGCTAAGTTTATTTAAGCATGGCCTCTGAACTCAGCTTGAGTTTAAATTAGGGAGTCAGATCCAATAAAATTGGTCTTTTATTTAGAATACTGTCTCAATAGCCTTATCCAATGAATTTCAACATAAACAGGCTCTGACTCTGCTTGGTGTGAAATGTTAGTGATACTAAGATAAATCTCCCTCCTCAAGGAGTGCCTTTCCACTGGAGAGTTCAGAGAGAAAACATTATTTCTACAAACAGTATTGTAACAACTGCAGCATGCTTAGTCTACACCAGCTTGCTCAAAATGCACTGCTTTACCCTCCCCGCTGCTCACTTACTTGTGTACTATGGTCGTCTTCCAATCTGTGGATGTGAGAATGACGATTAAGTAAGGTTAAGAGAGGTTAAGTAAGCTGTCTGCTGGTAAGTGGTGAAGCTGAGTTCAGAGGCTACGTACTTAAGTCATTGCATTCCGCTTCTACTTGAAAGTATCCCAAGGTTTGAGATATGTGTAAAATGTTAGGGGAGAAGTGAAAAGAGGTACTTGTTTCCTGTGGGAAGTGGTCAAGTGAGAATAAATCAAGCAGAGAGCAAAACAGGAGAGGCTGAGAATGTAGACAAGGGCTGGCTGGAGACCAAAGATGAACACTTGGAGGAGGCGAGACGAGACTGTCTCAGTACGCTGTTTTATACTGGGTGTTAGTGAAATAGAGCTCCAGGGAGGGGAGACAAGAAAATGTCCCATTCGGTTTTCATTTTTATTTGATGAATGATGCCTTACACTGAGGTAATAGTATCAGGGGAGGTTTTGAGAAAGGTAATCTTTGCTTTGGGAATCTTGAGGATGTGAGAACCCACTGAACTACCAGGCGAAGGGAGTTTGCAGACAGTTTAAGTATGTAAATCACCAGTTGGAGGAGAATGGGATCTGGGGAGCTTGGGTCTCCAATGAGAGCGTGGAGAAAAGGAAACCCCAAAGGCATCAAAGGGAAGGTCGGAGCAGGGCAAGAAAAGTCAGTCAAGACAGCTCTAAAGAGAAAGAAGTGAAGATGAGCCCACTGCGAAAGAGAAAGTTCAGGTCAGAGTTGAACTTCCCTGGGAAGGACTCCCTACTTAATAGGACTCAGGTTGTGCTGATCAGCGGCGCAGAGCGTGAGGCCCACATCAGGACAGAAGGTCCTGGACAGTCAGTGATGGAGAGGCAGTGGGGAAGGAGGTCATGGGATCAAGGTAGGCTTCCTTACTGCTTTTTGACTCTTGGGTTAGTAGTTGAATGTTTTTTTAATTTCTCTTTTTAATTAGAGTGGGATGAAACTTAGAAAAAAACAGGAGAGAGAGAGAGAGAAGTGAAGACACATGCAAGGGGGAATATAGATGAAAGCACGTTCCTGCGATCTGTTCTCAGGTTGAGATGCAGGCCTTGGCGTCAGGGCCTGTACCCCTTCCTCCACAGTTCTTTGGCGATGCGCTTTAATCTCTCATAGCTTCAGTTTCCTCCTCATTAACATGTGGATAAAAATAGCATTGATCTAAGAGGGCAATTGTGAAGATTAGGTGTTACAATGCATGAGAAAATGATTTACAGGGAGACCTCATGGTCAAGCTTGCTGTTATTGTCAGCCTCAGAAATGCAGGGCTCTATAGATGAGCACATCACAGGAGACGAGAATAAAGGGGAAATGGTTGATATTTCTTGAGGCAAATTTGAAATATGAGACTCAGGGAGATAATACCATATTGTTTAGTTGACTTAAGCACTTATACCTTTTTAAAAAGAATTACAGAAAACTAAAAGTCAGGACTCCATTTGTCCTAAAATTATAAACATCTGCTCAATTCGAAGATGTTTGGAAATAAAACCTTTAATGTCCTAAAACTCTATACATCTGTTTGGGAAAGTATATATATATAGATAGATAGATAGATAGATAGTGAGGTATATCTTGTTTTTCTGTAGGTGAGCTGGCAATATTATACTACTGAAATATAAAATATAACAAGCGTTCTTTCTTTGGCAAAGGAATTGACTGTTTAATATGGTCCTTTCATTGTTGTTTAATCGCCCAGGTGTGTCCAACTCTTTTTGACCCCACTGACTGAAGCCTGCCAGGTTCCTCTGTCCATGGAATTCTCCAGGCAAGAATACTGGAGTGGGTAGCCATTCCCTTCTCCAGGGGATCTTCCTGACCCAGTGATGATCAAACCCAGGTCTCCTGCATTGCAGGCAGATTCCTTACTGTCCGAGTCACCAGGGAAGCCCTATATGCTCCTTGAAGTGATAAAAAACCTGTCTAAAACAGTTCTAACATACAAAGAGTAGGAAAACCATCACTATCTCCTTCCATTTAATTACTAAGGAATTTATAAACCCTTTTTGTGAATGATGCTAAATGGATTTAAATATTTTTGAATTATTTATATTTACAAATACTTGAAGAGTTGCATTTTTTTCTTTCAACTTTGGTTATTTTCTCTGTGGGTGAGTCACATATTTAGATATAACCAAAAGGAATTTATCATGAGTTTGAAAGGGACTAATCAAGCTAGGGAATAAAAAAATAAATTCAAAGTAATAGAACTAATTTTCTTATATATATATTATAAACGGACTTTTTCTTATGGTGTATGTGTGTGTATACTATATATCTTTTATTACGATTTCTATGTGTAATCCTCTTACTTGTACATGAGAACCGTTCTGTGCTTTCTTTCATTTAACTTGAACCACTCTTTTTCTGATTCGGGTTAATTTATCCTGCTTTTCTGTTCTTTCAGAAATTGAAAGCTACACATAATCTCAGATGTGCTGAATGGAAACTAAACTTGAGACACTAATATCAAATCTAAGGATGCCAGTTCCGAAATTTTGTTCTATTTCTGTATGTCCTACTCATGCAGATTTATAAGCTTTTCTGAGAGTAAAGATCTGTTTTTATTCTTAATTGTATATAGTGTTCAGTCTAATGTGATTTACTCTGTACTCAAAGGTTTCCTATTTTTGCAGAAGCTGGCAGCATATGAATAATTTATACTTTTTGGCACTCGCCTGTTTGGGGCACAACCAGTTTCTTTGGGGAAATGATTTTTAATTAATAAATAGATCACTTTTCATCACCTTCAATGGCATAACTTTTAAGAGACCAGGAAACAAGGCTAGTGACACCTTCTTAGAAGTGCCATCCCAAGAAGACCCTATAAGTTAATAAGCAGTGAAAGAATCAGCAACTTCCCCCTCTTTCTAAGCTTCTGTTCCCATTTCAGTTTATTTCTGTGTTTTTCTTTTCTTTTCTTTTCTTTCTTTACTAAATTCTTTGTTTCTTGATAGTGTTCTTTTTGGTATCAAGGTTCTTCATGTTTATTTACAAAAGGGAAAAATTAATATTAGTGTAATAAACTTCAGTACCATTTAAGCAACCTTATAACACTTACGATAATGTTAAAAGTGGTTGTCCAGTCTTGGGGGAAAAAGGGATGGATTTTAATTTGCTACTTTTTTGTGTCAGTGCAGTTTTATAAGGAAGTTTATGCATATAACCCTCAGTGGTACTAAAACATAGTAAGTCAAATTCTGATCATTTCTTTTGTCAAAGATACATGATCTTAACTCATGAGTCACTGTTACATATAAGTATAATGTGGGGGAAAAATGAAAACACATTATGAGGATTTTTTTTGCCAAGTTGTATAATTTTTCAGTTAAGCAGTCATAAATCAAGGAATATTATAGTTTTTGAGGATCATTAAAGAGACATTATACATCAGAATAGTGAAGTTGTCAGCATAATGAAATGATGAATGCCTGCAACTCTCTGTATGTAAATGATGTGAAACAGATTCAGGGTGTTACAAAGGAGAATAACAATCTCCCTGACAGTCCCCTGCAGGTACTGTTGCTGGATGCCAGTGACAGATGTTAAATGCAGACCCCCCCCCAATGGCAAGCACTTATTAGCACTCAGTGGAAACTGGCAATATGAAATAAGACAAATAGCAGATAATATCGTTTTAAATAAATTTGTTCAGGTAGGTGTGTGAATCCTTTCTTTACTGACCAAGGCCATATCCTAAATTAAAGGAAACATGCTAGAAAATACAATTGTTATTTTGAAAACTAGGATGTGAACACATATGTGTGTGTCTATATAATATATATATAAATTATGCTGGCCAATGTCCTACTTGTGTAGAAACCTTTCCATGAAGTAAATAATAGGTCAGACTTAATTTATCTTTATTTATCCTATCAATGAAACCTATCTGCCTCGTACATTTAGCAGATGAATTCCTACTCTTACAGACTTTACATAGTGAGGCTTGTAATATGCATACCACTTTGTCAGCCATCATACCTAGCATGACTTATGAGTTCTGTTTGAATCTTCATGTTTGTTAAAGGCATGTCCCTTCTGTTTGAGTCTGCACAGATCATCTGTTGACAAGTCAGGACCTTCAGTCCCACATTTCAGGTGCTTTATGTCACTTACCAAAGAGGAGCCGGCAATAGATCACATAATTTTCTGGAGGTTCTCATTTATCTGTGCATTTAACAGCACCTGATTCAGGTGCCAAGTACCTGAATGATTCCTCAGTAAAGAAGGAAGGGAGGGAGAGAAGAAGAGAGGAAAGGAATAATGCAAGGAGAGAAGGAAGACTTTTTGTCTAACACGAGTCACTGATGAGTCTCTGTCATTGGCCAAGTCATTTAAACTCTCTGCACATATTCCCTCTTATTTTATTTTATTCAGCTTTTGTGATGCATATTTGACAAAACTGTAAGACATCTAAAGTGTACAATGTGATGGTTTGATATGATACATATATATACATTGTAAAAGGGTTGAGTTAACATATCTATCACCTCACTTATTTGCCTTTTTTCTTTTGAGGCTATTTATGTTCTATCTCTTATTTTACATAGGAGTGGTGATTCAGGTTCTACCTAGGCTATAGAGTTTGGAGAGGAAAACAAGAGACAGTATGTGGAATCATAGTTAGGTTGATAATACTACAACTTATACACACATATGCAATATCATTATGATTTTAACAAACAGTGTCAACCTCAGCATCTTGGGAAGAGAGAGAGCACACTGGATTGTGTAACTGAATGTGCACAGACAAAGTTATGTTAATAAAAAATATTCATATTCTGTGTGCTTTGGGGCCAGGGCTTTACCTTTTCAATTTTATTTAAGTATAGTTCCTTTGTAATGTTGTGTTAATTTATGCTGTATAGCAAAGTGATTTAGTTGTACGTTTATATATTCTTTTTCATATTAGTTTTCCATTGTGGTTTATCAGAGGATATTTAATATAGTTCTTTATACTATACAGTAGTACCCTGCTGTTTATCCATTCTGTGTATAATAGTTTTGGAGGAGGTCATGGCAACCCACTCCAGTATTCTTGCCTGGAGAATCCCATGGACAGAAGTGCATTGCGGCTCCAGTCCATGGGAACGCAAAGAATCGGACATGACTGAGTAACACACACACATACGATAGTTTATGTCTTCTAACCCCAAATTCCCAATCCTTCCCTTCCCATTCCACCTCCTCCTCAGCTACCGCAAGTCTCCTCTCTTTTTGTGAATGTTTTTCTGTTTCATAGGTATGTTCATTTATGGTGCATTTTAGATTCCACCAAGAAGTGATGTTATACGGCGTTTTTCTCTTTCTGGTACTTCACTTCGTATGATACTCTCTAGGCCCGTGCATGTTGCTGTAAATGACATTATTGCATTTCTTATGGCTGATTAATATTCCATTGTGTGTATATATATATACACATATACATCTTTATCCACTTATCTGTCTATAGACATTTCAGCTGTTTTCATGTCTTGGCTTTTATACATAGTGCTTCTGTGACTACAGGAGTGTATGTATCTTTTTGAGTCAGTTTTGTGTGATTATATGCCCAAGAGTGGGTCTGTTGGATCATTGGTGGTTTTATTATTTTTTTTTTTTAGGAAGCTCCATAATGTTTTCCATAGTGGCTGCACCAACGTACAATCCCACCAACAGTGTAGGGAGGTCCCCTTTCCTCCACATCCTTTGCAGCATTTGATACTTGCAAACTTTTTAGTGATAGTCATCTGACCAGTGTAAGGTGGAGTTTATTATTTATGATAAAGGTTTCGTATTCCTTGCCATAGTATTTTAACACTTTATAAGTTATACATGAGTTTCTAGCAAGATTAATGGTACAATTTTCCCATAAAATATCAGTCAATGTAGTTTTTTTTTATCCTGATATATACATAATATGACCAAACATAGTATTTGATTAAAGATATATTCATAAAAATTATCCTTTATTTTATTTCTTTTTGCCTTGGGAATACAGCAAATTATGGACAAGTGAATTTTTTTTTTTTTTACAGTTCAAGACATTTTTATTCATGATAATCCTATCATTTCTTCACGCTATTTCAAATGCCATTACCATAATCCAGTAAATATTTTTTGCCTTTAGCTTCTTATAATATCTCCATATACCAAATGAAGAACATCTCAAACAAAAGAACATTTTCCACTTCATGATTAGATGAGAAATTGAGTTTCAAACAGATTCTCCTGATGCATTTCTATATACCTTTCCAGTTTTAAATTATATAATGTATTAAACTTTCTTCTCTTTTAAATGTGAATTTTGAATGACATTATTTTTTAGAACATCTCAACATGAATTCTCTTCTAAACTAGCTGACATTAGTAATTCTTTATTTCAAACTTTGATTCCCCACTTATTTATTTGCTAAATGGCCTTTATGCATTTTGATATATATATTTTTTTGCCTGTTATGTGAAGCACTTCATCTTTTAGTTTATCATCTTTTACCCAAATCCTCCACTTCATTATTATTCTTTTTTTTTTAAATAATAGCACTGCCATCAACTTTTATTAAGCACCAGGTTTTTTTAGTGTAATATTTTCATTTTTGTCTAAGTCTCAAATTAAGCAAAACATGAGAGCATTTTACTGCCATACAACAGATGAAGATAATTCATTGGGTTTGATTAATTTGTTCAAAGTCGTGTCATTAATGATTAGTGGAGAAGGAATCTGAATGAAGGATGCATGGGTTTCCTTGGGTTTCTTCTCATGCTTCTATTTACATTTGATTATATTCAGTATTATCCATAATAAATACTTTTTTTTTTATTTGATAAATTTAACGCCTTTTATTGCCATACCTCATTTTACTGTGCTTTGCTTTAGTGAACTTTATAGATACATGTTTTTTTTTTTTTTTTCCTTGTTAATTTTCTGTTTAGTTGATCTATCCATAAGTGTGAGTGGGGTATTAAAGTCTCCCACTATTATTGTGTCATTGTTAATTTCTCCTTTCATACTTGTTAGGATTTGTCTTACATACTGCGGTGCTCCCATGTTGGGTGGATATATATTTATAATTGTTATATCTTCTTCTTGGATTGATCCTTTGATCATTATATAGTGACCTTCTTTGTCTCTTTTCACAGCCTTTGTTTTAAAGTCTAATTTATCTGATACGAGTATTGTGACTCCTGCTTTCTTTTGGTCCCAATTTGCATGGAAAATCTTTTTCCAGCCCTTCACTTTCAGTCTGTATGTGACCCCTGTTTTGAGGTGGGTCTCTTGTAGACAACATATGTAGGGGTCTTGTTTTTGTATCCATTCAGCCAGTCTTTGTCTTTTGGTTGGGGCATTCAACCCATTTACGTTTAAGGTAATTACTAATAAGTATGATCCCGTTGCCATTTACTTTATTGTTTTGGGTTCGAGTTTATACACCATTTTTGTGTTTCCTGTCTAGAGAATATCCTTTAGTATTTGTTGGAG
Source organism: Bos indicus (assembly GCF_029378745.1). Lineage (NCBI taxonomy): Eukaryota > Metazoa > Chordata > Mammalia > Artiodactyla > Bovidae > Bos > Bos indicus. Next base: position 11,186,872 of record NC_091786.1, read on the forward strand.
AGCTGGTTTGGTGGTGCAGAATTCTCTCAGCTTTTGCTTGTCTGAAAAGCTTTTGATTTCTCCTTCATACTTGAATGAGATCCTTGCTGGGTACAATAATCTGGGCTGTAGATTATTTTCTTTCATCATTTTAAGTATGTCTTGCCATTCCCTCCTGGCTTGAAGAGTTTCTATTGAAAGATCAGCTGTTATCCTTATGGGAATTCCCTTGTGTGTTATTTGTTGTTTTTCCCTTGCTGCTTTTAATATTTGTTCTTTGTGTTTGATCTTTGTTAATTTGATTAATATGTGTCTTGGGGTGTTTCTCCTTGGGTTTATCCTGTTTGGGACTCTCTGGGTTTCTTGGACTTGGGTGATTATTTCCTTCCCCATTTTAGGGAAGTTTTCAACTATTATCTCCTCAAGTATTTTCTCATGGTCTTTCTTTTTGTCTTCTTCTTCTGGAACCCCTATGATTCGAATGTTGTAGCGTTTAATATTGTCCTGGAGGTCTCTGAGATTGTCCTCATTTCTTTTAATTCGTTTTTCTTTTATCCTCTCTGATTCATTTATTTCTACCATTCTATCTTCTAATTCACTAATCCTATCTTCTGCCTCTGTTATTCTACTATTTGTTGCCTCCAGAGTGTTTTTAATTTCACTTATTGCATTATTCATTATATATTGACTCTTTTTTATTTCTTCTAGGTCCTTGTTAAACCTTTCTTGCATCTTCTCAATCCTTGTCTCCAGGCTATTTATCTGTGATTCCATTTTAATTTCAAGATTTTGGATCAATTTCACTATCATTATTTGGAATTCTTTATCAGGTAGATTCCCTATCTCTTCCTCTTTTGTTTGGTTTGGTGGGCATTTATCCTGTTCCTTTATCTGCTGGGTATTCCTCTGTCTCTTCATCTTGTTTAAATTGCTGAGTTTGGGAGTCCTTTCTGTATTCTGGCAGTTTGTGGAGTTCTCTTTATTGTGGCGTTTCCTCGCTGTGTGTGGGTATGTAGAGGTGGCTTGTCAAGGTTTCCTGGTTAGGGAAGCTTGTGTCGGTGTTCTGGTGGGTGGAGCTGTATTTCTCTTTGTTCAGTCGCGCTATGGGGGGGAAGGGAGGGAGGGATGCTGCAAACAAATGACACTGGCGTGCACTCGCAGTGCCTCAGCCACACTGGGTCTGCCCCCGCTCACGGCGCGTGTAGCCTCCCTGCCCACACTGCTCAGGCTCTAGGTTGTTCCGCCGGGAACAATCCGAGGCTGGCCCTGGGTTGCATGTACCTCCCAGGTCCAAGCCGCTCAGGTTCAGGCACTCAGGTAGTCCTCAGAGGTGCAGACTCAGTTGGGGCTGCGTTTTGTGCTCTTCCCAGGTCCGAGATGCTGCGACTTATCGCCTCCCCGCCACTTGGTTATCTGGGTGTAAAACCGGCGCACCTTCTCAGGCAGATGTTGACCGTCCAGACCCCCAAGAAGTTTTAGTTAGCAAAGAAGCCAGTTTTATAGATAATGTCTCCCTGGGGCTGCGATTGCCCCCTTCCGGCTCTGGCTGCCTGTCACCGGAGGGGGAAGGTTTGCAGCCGGCTACCTCTGTTTAGTCCTTTGTTCCGTGCGCGGGCTGGTGGTGTCTTAGGTTAGGGCTGGCTTTTCGCATGGTAGATATCCCACAGTCTGGTTTGCTAGCCCAAATTATTTCGCTCAGATAGTGCTCAGGGTATTCAGGCCAGATTCTTACTCTCAGCGATGCAGCCCGCGCCGCGCCTCCCTGCCCAGCCCCCGCTTGCTAATGGCAGATGCAGGCGTCTGCGCTGCTTCTCCGCTGGAGGAGTTACCCTAGGGCTCGCAATCTGCGAGTTTTAATTGTTTATTTATTTTTTCTCCCTGTTATGTTGTCCTCTGTGCTTCCAAAGCTTGGCACGGATTCGGCAGGGAGAAGGTTTCCTGGTGTTTGGAAACTTCTCTCTTTTTAAGACTCCCTTCCCGGGACGGAACTCCGTCCCTCCCTCTTTTGTCTCTTTTATTGTCTTTAATATTTTTTCCTACCTCCTTTCGAGGAGTTGGGTTGCTTTTCTGGGTGCCTGATGTCCTCTGCCGGCATTCAGAAGTTGTTTTGTGGAATTTACTCGACGTTTAAATGCTCTTTTGCTGAATTTGTGGGGGAGAAAGTGTTTTCCCCGTCCTACTCCTCCGCCATCTTGGCGCCTTCCCCCTGAATTTTTTATTAATAGCTTTTTCTAACTTGTTGTGATATGAAAAACCCACAAGAACACAATAGTTGAAGATTCAACGGTCTCATTATTAACAGCAATAACTTTTAAATTGTTAATAGCACTTTGAATATGCTAGTGTATACAATAATGTGTTATAATTATTTGCATATAATTTTTTTGTTAAAAAAAAGGATTTGAAACTCTCTAGTCACAATTCAAAAGACCACGGATAGCTATTATATAATTAAACTGAAATTAAAATATTTTGAGAAAATACACCATATTGTTTTATTTTTCCTTTTCATATTACCTGCCATATATTCTGATCATTTTGCAAGTTTACTCACCAAAAGAAACACCTTCATGTTTTTATGGTATAATACCTCAACTTAATTCATACATAGACAAACATGCACACATAAACTGACAACATATATTATAAAATAATTTTATTATATCCAAACTTTCCCAGACCTAAATAAATATATTTAGGAAAATTTTGTGGTATCCTGTTCCATAGTTGACTGTCTGTTTTGCCTTAAAGGGAAGAAAGAAGCAATTAAAAGTTCTGAAAAGGGCACCACTATAAATGTTGGAAAGAGGCCTGGAGAGAAGAATCATAAAAATATAATTTCATCAACACTTTTTTTAGAGGAAAGGAAGACAGCGTTCTTATCATAGAAATTGTTATTTTTGAACAATTTACTTTTACTCTATGTCTACTGTTAAAGAGCCATCACGAAATTGTTGGAAAGTATCACATAGATCAGTCTTGTTAACTTTATAGTTAAACGGAAGTCGCTCAGTCATGTCCGACTCTTTGCGACCCCATGGACTGCAGCCTACCAGGCTCCTCTGTCCATGGGATTTTCCAGGCAAGGGTACTGGAGTGGGGTGCCATTGCCTTCTCCAAACTTTATAGTTAAAGGTCTTGTAAATCTACCGCCATGTGTAAAGAATGAAATCTACTGATAAATTCTGTTTCCTTACAGTTACTTTTTAGTGTCTAAAGTAAAACTGTGACAAAGAGCAAACTGATCATTTCACTGACCAGGTATATATATATATATATATACACATATACATATATATATATTTTATATAAAATATATATTACATTATGGTCTCTTATTATTATAATTGCATCTATATAGTTTTGTAATGATAAAAGCATTTGTACAACTTTATATTAAAAATCCATACTAAATCTGTTACCTCATTGGTCAGCAACATAATTTGAATCACTGTCTTTTAATTTCAAGTATATTGCCCTTTCTAACCTATCATAGGGCTTCTTGATAAATCTCTTAAATTTAAATCCAGCAAAATGCACACTGCCATCCTTAGTGCACTTTGCCAAGCTTAAATTATAGTATATATAACAAGACTTATTTAATTGGGTGTTTTGTCACATATCACATTTAATCACTTTGTTTTAAAGGTAGTTAAAAGATAGATGAATAGTCAAGGAGATTGCTTGAGTTCAGAATAACATTTCCACCATTCTACTGCACAGAGTAATGATTCCAAAAAACATTTCTCAAAGCTGAAAGACATTCTATCTTATTACATAATTCTTCCTTCCATTACATATCATTCATAAACATCGCCAAATTATCCTTCACTGCCAATTGAAATAAATGACTTCAGCATTGTTATAACTATTTCAGTTTATTTTCAACTGTGTGTTTATGTGTATATATGTTATATGACAGATAATCTGTATATGTATATAAATTCCTAGTCAACTTCAGGTTTGTTAATCAGAAGCTAGCCTTCTAAGTCAGATTAAGAGGCCCTGAGCTAGGAAGCTCCAGAAAACATTTGTAAATAGTACTAGGATTATCTAGGAAGCTAAGAGCCTTGGAGTCATTATGAGTGTTAATCTGACTCCTTGTTGACCCCCTGGACTGTAGCCCACCAGGCTCCTCTGTCCATGAAATTCTCCGGACAAGAATACTGGAATGGATAGCCATTCCCTTTTCCAGGGGATCTTCCCGGACCCAGGGATTGAACACAGGTCTCTCGCACTGCAGGCAGATTCGTTAACATCTAAACCACCAGAGAAGCCCAATGGGTGTTAATACTAGGCATCAATTAATTGTTTGGGGCATTTAGTGTCCCAAAATTTTGCAGATTGTAATGACCTTAGAAATTACCTGGTCTTAGGATGCAATAGTTGAAAAATTAATGCTGAGTTAGACTGACTGGAACTTGCTGCCTGGACCACTGTGCAAGAATATATGAAGCATGTCATAATCAAATAGCCTTACCTACCACAGGTGAGCCGTGGAGACTGGTAGCATAGTTGCTGAGGCTCAGATTTTGCCTCACGTGCCCAAAGATGTACCGATCGTTAGCTCTGAATCCATGGCTATAAACAGGGCATCCGACTCATAATCCAGTACTATTTGCTCTGCTCTGTTGATAAAGTAGAAACATATCCAGTTGACTTTCTCAGAGTGAATCCATGGAGACATTCACAAGACTTAATTGAGAGCCTGAAGAGCCATGCAGGGCATGCTGGCTGCTCTGAATCGATGTCCTGTGCGTTAAACTTACTGAGATATATTTATGGTTATCAAGGCAGAATTTACTTAAGGTTGTTCTGAAGCACTTTGGGTGCTTTCTTTATTAATTATATTTATCATATTCTTGTTTTGTTTTTTTCTTGGAATTCATAATCAGGCATGCCTATTCTTGTATAGTCTACTAATTGGATTTCTGTAAATTAAATATACTAAATATTCTCTATGTTCAAGGAAAAACCCCTCATGTGAAACGGAAAAGCTAGACGAAAAGCAAACATTTTCATTCCAGTGGGTAATTTTATCTATTAAAAATTTTTACTTGAAATCTAAAAATTGATTAACTTCTAATAGAGGCTAAAACAGTTTGACAAAATATAGACCATCACCAATGCTGGCTTTGCTCTGTAACCCCAAACCTTTTATAAAATCTTGTCTAGCTGATTAATATAACAGAGCACTTCAGCTTTGGTGAAATACACTTATTCAATTTCACTGAAGATTATAGGTTTCAAATAATAAAATTGGGTTTTATTGAGGATTGAAGTGTGTAAATAGAACATTTGATTGAATTTAATAAAATGGTATCCTGCTGATGGAAGCAAGTCATTTCCTCTAGTTTTAACTTGATTACAAAGACAAGAAGTTTTATGAGCTATTCTGAATGGAAAATTTCTTTCTGTCTAGAGAAAAGGACTATATTGAGACTAAGAAAAGTAAGTAGTGCCATTTATTATTTTAAGTAAAATAGTTGTGAATATGTGATTAGTTTTGAAATTTAATAGAACTAATTTCTAATCTGTATTTGTGGCTATTTACTTGATTACTAGAGTTTACATGTGCTTAAGTCCAGGAGATACATTTATTTCTCTAGGCTTTGAATAGTTCTATCTTGATGACTTTCCTCATCTGATACTTGCAGTTCTGTTTTTAATCAGCTGCAGTGACCTCAGACCATTACTTCTTTTGTCACACAGAAAAAAATCACTACATAGTAAGTAACCAGTGTTACTCAAATTTTTGGTTTTCTGTAGTCAATTGTAAAGTTTCATGTAAAGAAACACATGGCAACTTTTTTTTTTCTAATTTCTAACAAAAATATGTATATGAAATCTGGGAATGACTTATAATAACTTTGTGGAAATCAAAACCCTGTGCCAAATATTAAGGCATATGGAAAAAAAATCATATGAAAATACCAACATTTCAATGTTTTGTTAGACTAAAGAAAGCGAAAATGTCTGTTAGTCGTTCAGTCGTGTCCCACTCTTTGAGACCCCACGGACTGTAACCGGCCAGGTTCCTCTGTCCCTGGGATTTTCCAGGCAGGTATGCTAGAGAGGGTTGCCATTCCATTCTCAAGGGGATCCTCCTGATGCAGGGATCGAACCTGGGACTCCTGCTTTGGAGGCAGATTCTTTACCATCTAAATCACAAGGAAAATCAACTGAAAATGCCTTTTTCTTTAACTTTTTAATCACAGTGGAAACTTATTTTTTTTTTTACAAAGAAAAACATTTTTAATATATCCATCACTTAGAACAAATTAACTTATTTTCTAATGTTTCTGTGGCATATTTTACATCCATATTTTTATATAAGAAAAGTATTTCACTATTTTAATAAAAATGAAACACACGTAGAAAAGAATCAGACATTGACAAATAATGCTGAATATTTTAAAATCTCCTCACATTCAATTACCCATAAATATTATTATCATTACGTTAAATGCATATATTTTCAGATGTCTTTTTGTGTGTACACCTACAAGTATGGAGAGAGAGAAAAAGAGAGAGAGAGTGGGAGAGAGGGAGATGTGAGTCTTGAGACTGATTTTTTTTCCTTTGAAATGCCTTTGAGATCCAGTTGGGATGTTTTCTTTATTGGGCAGTGGCCATTCATTGATTTTCTTCCTCCTTCTGATAAGAGATGCTAATTTTCCTTTGGAGAATCATTCTTCCACTCATTCTCCGTTCTTAGTATATTCACCACCATACTTCCAACCCTAAGGTCCTGAGGTATTCACATAACCAAAACCTGTTCTCCAATGGCTGTCAGTGTGAGAGGAAAGGACAGTAATGGAGATGGTCTTATACTGTCTATAATACACTATGCTAAAGTCTTTTTTTTTTCTGTTTATTTTTTAATTTAAATTTATTTATTTTAATTGGAGGTTAATTACTTTACAATATTATATTGGTTTTGCCATACATCAACATGAATCCACCACAGGTGTACACGTGTTCCCAATCCTGAAGCCCCTCCCACCTCCCTTCCCATACCATCCCTCTGGGTCATCCCAGTGCTCCAGCCCCAAGCATCCAGTATCGTGCATCGAACCTGGACTGGTGATTCGTTTCTTATATGATATTATACATGTTTCAATGCCATTCTCCCAAACCATCCCACCCTCTCCCTCTCCCACAGAGTCCATAAGACTGTTCTATACATCTGTGTCTCTTTTGCTGTCTCGCATACAGGGTTATCGTTACCATCTTTCTAAATTCCATATATCTGTGTTAGTATACTGTATTGGTGTTTTTCTTTCTGACTTACTTCACTCTGTATAATAGGCTCCAGTTTCATCCACCTCATTAGAACTGATTCAAATGTATTCTTTTTAAATGGCTGAGTAATACTTCATTGTGTATATGTACCACAGCTTTCTTATCCATTCATCTGCTGATGGACACCTAGGTTGCTTCCATGTCCTGGCTATTATAAACAGTGCTGCGATAAACATTGGGGTACACGTGTCTCTTTAAAAGATTCTTAAGTTTCAAAGAGAATATTTGTAAGCCAGAAGATAGGCTAGATTGTTCATGAGGTATCTTTATAAACGTAAGATTAGAATTAAGAAATGCCAGAATTGCAGACATTATGTTTACTGGATTGATAATAAACAGTTCTGGAGCAAGATGGATTTCAGTGTAGCCTAAAAGAGTATTTTGGGTTGATTATCGTTCAGCAGCTGATTCAAAGTATCTGCCATTTCTATTCTTTTATGCAGCAGTGTTTTCAAAGAAATAAAAAGGTAAACAGTTATTAAAAGGAGGATGTATCTATTTATGTGATAATGGCTATGTGTTGTTTTTAATGCTTCAGAGAAAGTTACATTATATGGGGAGAGGGAAGGGTCACCATAGAGAATAGGGGTAAGACAAAAGTAAGAGTAATGGAGTGGATATAGCCCCAATTATGGGAAAACAGTTTAGAAACAAAAGAGGCAACAGCAAAAATTACAAGCGCTATATGGGAAAATGCCTTTGGTTCAGACTCTGATCGCACTGGGAGCTATTTGAGGGCAAATATTACAATGCCTATTTGAAAACAGAAAAAATGTGTTAATATGTGAAGGATGATAGCTTGATATGATAGAACTGAGATGAATAGAAGGAAGAGCTATAATTAGAATAAAAGTCAGATACGACTGAGCGACTTCCCTTTCCCTTTTCACTTTCATGCATTGGAGAAGGAAATGGCAATCCACTCCAGTGTTCTTGCCTGGAGAATCCCAGGGACAGGGGAGCCTGGTGGGCTTCCGTCTATGGGGTCGCACAGAGTCAGACACGACTGAAGTGACTTAGCAGCAGCAGAATAAAAGTAGTTATATTTAAAAGGTTTGAACCATAGAAGACCACCTCATCAAACACATCAAATCAATTAGCTTGAAATGTGTTCTGAAAAAAATTTCCAGATGTGTTTTTAGTAGGTGTAAATTTTGTAATTTGAGAGAGGAGCCACAAAGCAAGAAGGATGAGAAAGCATCTGAAAACATTTCATGTAAAAGATGTAGAAAAGTAGATGGAGTAAGTATAGAAAAAGGATTATCATTTAGGATGGGAGTCTAGAAAAGGCAAGATAAGTGAATCAAAATGTTTAAACAGAAACGTATGTAAATGGTAGATAAGAGTGTCATACAGTATGAAGCAGGACTTTTCACTTTGAAAGAGATCTCTAATAGAACCTTGGGTGATGTGTGTTAATTTTACGATCACGAAAAATATATATGTAGGGACTTCCCTGGTGGTCCAGTGGTTAAGATTTCACCCCCCAAAGCAAGGAGTGCAGGTTCAATCCTTGGTTGGGGAGCTGAGATCCCACATGCCTTAGGACCAAAAATCCAAAACATAAAACAGAAGCAATATTGTAACAAATTCTATAAAGATTTAAAAATGGCCCACATTAAAAACAAAATCTTAAAAAAAAAAAAAAAAAAAAGGACTTCGCTGCTAAGACTCCATGCTCCCAATGCAGGGGGCGCAGCTGAAAGATCCCACATGCAGCAACAAAGATCAAAGATTCTGCATGCTGCAACTAAGACAGTGCAGCCAAAGAAACAAACAAATAAGTGTTATGAATATTTATGCAATTCATTGAATGTCCAATATATACCTTGCTTCCTCTTTCTCTAGCTAGCTGTCCAAAATGTACGCATGTTTGTTAAGTCATATATGTGGTCACTTTAGCTTCCTCACTGTAGTCTTGTATGATTATTAGAAACAAATATAATACCCAAAGTATCAGTTATATTGGGACACTGTCAGTATTCTTAAGAGAAACACCATTCTATAGCTTCTTTTCATTTCTGTAAATTAGTTGAAGAAAACAACTTTTTGGTTATCAAAATAATTTTAACACAAGCCATCCACATGCCGTGCCTAGTATGAGTATCACTTTTATTCTGTGTGAAAATGAAATCACCAAACATCTATTATATCATCCATATTACCAGCTAAAATATTGGTATTAAGCTCAGAATTGACCTGTGGATCTCATTACCTGTAGGATGATTAACATCTTCACTGAATGGTAAAGAAAGAAAACAGAAGCTGAATAATGTTAATAAAATAAATCAGTTTCGAAAGTAAATGAAACCCAAAGCAACCATTCTAACACATCTCATTTTTACCCTCACTAGGGCCTCTCTTCCACACTAACATTTGTTTCAAAGTCAGACAGAAAACAGCCACCTGCTTTACTTGTTTTTTCAGCTTGTATTCCATTTCTACACATAAGGTACCAAATAAAAAAAGACTTCTATATTATCTTCTATACCCTGTAGGAGCATGGTAGAAAAATAATTTTGAAAAATAGAAAACATAAACTATGTATATAGTAGTATTTAGTAGTAAACAAATGTTAAACTCTTAAGGCATTTATGAAAAAGAGGAAACTTTGTTTATTAAATAAATCAATTTGTGAAAGCAAGTTTTGGGACATAAATATTTATAGGTTTACAAAGTTTCAAAATCTAAAATAGCATTCAAGATAATGATTAATGCTATCAAATTGAAGCATCAATAAAATAAAGATATAATTATCTTTTGAAATATATCCATCCCTATGTAAATTTTATGTCAGTATTGCTGCTGCTGCTGCTGCTGCTGCTGCTGCTAAGTCGCTTCAGTCGTGTCCGACTCTGCGACCGTATTACATATGTCTATTTTGAGAATAATGGCAAATAAAGCTACAGAAGCAGTAAACAATTCAAACTACAGAACTTTGATTTGGAAGTATCTTTGCAGGTCATGCGGTATATTTTATATATGTTTTAGGTAAGGAAGTTGAGTGGTATGGAGATTCTAATTGAATGGTACAAAATCTTGTGTCACAAAAGTGAATTATTCTTACTCCCAGTTTAGACACATACCACTGTGTAATTGTCCCTTGTAATGACTTAATCTCAAGATTTTTATGAGCGACAATACAGTTTCATTCTAGGTGGTTATTTTTGTAGTCAGTTACATAGTATTGCCGTTACTCTCATTACAATCAACTCCCTCGTTTCATTTAAGTGAAGTCAAACTGCATCATGTTGCAGTTTTAGTTAATCAAAATGATAAAATAGAAATTTATGAAGGTTACAATAAGTGTTGCTTAACAAGACTTTCAAGCATCATCTGTTGCTTTGTGTGTATTGTTTTAAGAGAATGACACAAGGCTCAAAGGGCTTAATATATACCTTTGAATGTAACAGTTATGTCCCACTTACCGAGGAAAGAGAAGTTGTCAAAATTCTGAAAAGTACAGTGAAACAGTATAACTCAGAGAAGGTCAAAGGGGATGGTATTGGCAGACTGTAGTAGTATCCAAGACACTGAAGAGTATCAGTCTCCATATATTTCTACACCACGAGTGTCTCCGGGAAAAAGCGGGAAGCCTCAGCTAATTGGCCCTTTTTCAGAAACAGTGCCAGGCTGGGAGCAGAGAGCGCTGGCTGAGTGTTGTGATCCCCATTCCAGACGGAGAGCAGGAGAGACGCCAAGCGTCCTAGTCACACCTCACTCCAGCCCCTGTCGTGCTTTTTGACTGCAGATACTACAAAGATCAGGTGGCTTTTTAGTTGGAACTCTGGTGAAGGCAATCAGGAAAGGCAACACTGGCAACCGAGCTTTGCTCTATGAGAGCAAATAGAAAAATCTCAGCGAAGCTGCCCATGTTAGCCAGAAAGCTATCAACAACATAAACGAAGATCTTGAGCAAATTACAGAGGAGGCTGAGCAAAGAAATCTAGCAACTGGTGCAGCATGAAGGAAGCCCGTCAATAGTGAAAGAGGAAGGAGAGAAAAGCACCAGGATTTCCTGGTGGTCCAATGGTTAAGAATCCTCCTGCCACTGCAGGGAACGTGGGTTCTGTCCCTGGTCTGGGGAGACTCCACATGCCTCGGGGCAACTCAGCCCTTATGCCACAACTATTGAAGCTGGCACCCCCCGGAACCCGTGCTGCTTAACAAGAGGAGCCACCACAATGAGAAGCCCACGGACCGCAACGAAGAGTAGCCCCTACTTGCTGCAATTAGAGAAAGCCCGCATGCAACAACGAAGACCCAGAGCAGCCAAAAATAAATTAAAAAAAAAAAAAAGAAAACTAACAAATGGAATAGTAAAAGTATTCAGCAACAAAACAGGATTTTTTTCCTGAAATAAATGAAGAACTGTATCTTCAGCTCTGATGGATAATAGGATATTAGTATTAGAAATGGGAATGAAGACATAGGATGAGAACAAAAGTTGAAAAAAGGACCAAAAAAATAATAGTATGGGCTGACATTTGCTGGAAAGGAAAACAGACAAGAGAAGAGTGAGATTTCTAACCAGTTCCTTTAAGAGCTCTATTAGACAGTTGTTTAGGATTTTTTGGACATACTACTGTGTGGCATTCAAGGAATCTTTCCTTGACATCTCTTTGCAGAAGAAAAACAAAAACCACCTAATCATATTCTGCTGTTTTATTTGGATGATGCAAAGGCACTCCTATTGACTGGACAACATGCTGAGTGAGATCAAAATCTGCTTCAGGTGTCCTTGGATTTGGGTCACAACACACTCTTTAGGTTAAACTGGTGTATAGAAATGATCCCTGAACATACTTTTACAGTGCCTGCTATTGGATGATCGCCATGAGGGAGAGGAGAGTTCCCAAGAACCAGCCATGGAGAGTCTTGGAATGTCTAATTCAGAGGGAAATTGTGAAAGTTGCAATGATGTTAAAACTGCTAATGTAGTGTAGGACTGCATTTCAAATAGGGAATAAATATAGGAAATATTTCATTACTTAAAAAATGGAAGAGCTCTCATTGACAGTACATGCTACAATTATATTTGTTTTTATTCAACCTTCACACCTAGTGTTTTAATAAACTGGACCAGTATAAGGCATTTGCTCTACTCATTAAGCTAGTAACAGAACCCCTGAGAACTAGGTTACATTATGGCACAGGAGATCAAGCTGAATATAGAGCCTCAGATAAAGGTTCAGTGCTAAGGAAGAAAAATGTAAGGAACATTTTTCCAGGGGACATAAGACTGAGTTATCATTGCCAGAGGCCACAGGTATGGGGCAAAAGGGCTGAAAAATCTGAAGATTGAGAGCCTGATGAATCCGGAATTCCACCGTTTTTGATCAAAGTCATATAAAGTCTTCTGTTTTCCTGGCAGACTGCCTGAATATTCCAGAGTGTAGAGTTGCTTAGAATTTTCTGCTTGGTTAATTCCCTTTTTCATTGCTAATCACATCACTTATGCAAAAGGATGTAACCACGGAGTCCTGGGGGTCATGAGCATGGGGCCACTGATGTAAGTGGGAACCCTGTTTTTCACAGAAGGGAAGTCACTGAGTTTGGCAGAGAGACCAAGAATAATTTACTATATCTCCCTTTTCACTAGAATGTCAAAAGTTATTTTTCATCCCTGGTATTAACTTGGAAAGAGCTAGAATCTTATAGAACCGTGGAAGTATCAACCTCCATTCCCGAGCTGTGCTGTGCTGAGCACCTGAACATCTACATGTTGGGCCCATTTTGACTTGGAGGAAATGGCTTTGTGGTGTACAAAGTGCAAATCCGAGCCCGTTTCTTATGGAAGCATTTTAATCTATGATTATACACTAAAAATAACTGGGTAGTATTTTATTAATATACTAATGATATCTTAGCAAACGGTATATCAAAGACCATGTTAATCTCGTATATCGCTGTGTCCTCCACAGCAACACAGCAAATGGCGTATATGGTACTTTGTAAAGGTTTATTGAATAACTGGATTAAGTGATATTTATTACATGACCACAATAAAGATACTTTATGAGAACATGGATTAAAAATTCCATATAGCTTTTAAGTTAAATTTTATAACTCAACATACTCATAAATTATGACTTTGTGTTTTAATATAAATGAAAGACATTAAGAGATTACATACAGTATGCATTTTACTATATTTGGTCATTTTCTTTCCAGTAGAGTTAACACATATGCCTTGTTTACATACCTAAAACATTTTAAAGGTTAAAAAAATATGAATTAACAAATTAGATTTATCATCAAGGTACCTAATTAATTTTAACATGGTAAAATCATTCCATTTGTATTCTGCTTATTGATGGATTAATATTTGATAAGTTAAATAAAGATCCTATAGAACATTTATTATATTTTTGAGAATTCTCAGATGTTTATCTGTACTCAAAACCACATACTGTATTTTGATTTGTTTTATTATATTGATTATTACTAAAAGTATATGATTTGCTTACTTCCCCCAAAGGATCTGGAGACTGATAGATTTTCCACATACATTGAAAGAGTTTAGTTATTGAACAGAGACCTTAATGTTGACTTTTATGTCTGCTTGTGGGCAAAACAACAATCATCTCATTTTATATTTCTGAACCTCAACATTCTTCATCTGCCATATGTTATGCACAAAACTTGACTCCTGTTTTATTACAGAAACTCTCTTGGGTGGCAATCAATGATTTTATGTAGTTTATCTTTACTTCATGTTCTCAGTCTGAAATTTCTCTTCTTGGCCTGAGTTTCTAGTGGAAATTTGATAGTAATAGGCATTGGCATTCTGAGGAATAAAGACAGATGATGATTCTTTCTGCAGAGCATATGTTACTGTTATTAGTAATAATGATCTTTAATTTCATTTCTGATGTTTTACTAACAAACTACACAGATCAGAGATTGCAAAGTCAAATGTCCAAAATCAAACTTCTCTTCTCTGTTTAGTTTTCCTCCTCCTTTCCCCACTGCATTGATTAATAGCTCTGCTTTGCACTGCATTTGTGGGCAAAGCACAGTGAGGAAGAAATGTCTTATTCTGCAGATACTCTGCAGACCGTTCAGGGGTGAGAATGTGGTGCAGTTCCTAAGACCCAGACTCCAGAATATAAGAAGAGCCCTAAAGAGAGAAAAAGTACTGATTTTAGGGCTTGGTGATCATACACAATTATAAAGAGAGTTTTAAAATTGTACAAATAACAAAATAGAGCATTCTCATAAAATAGGCTGGGAGCATACTTAGAGAGCTGCATTCTCTCCTTTTTGCAGATATTGTTACAGATGAAGACATGATGTCAAAAGAGTTTTGTTTTTATAAAGTGTTATTCTTTATGAGGAAATTCTTAACAGTAATTGTGACTTTTATTTACTAGGCTGCAGAACATTCCTTTAGAAATAAATTGGATGAGTGTGAGGGAAGGAATGAAGTAAAAGAAAAGCATTAAATAAAAACAATAAGAGATAAAACTGGGACTTTTATTGAAAATGATAAGAAATATCATAGAAGTACATTTACAAATGATGAGATAGTGGGAGAGGAAAGTTACCATATTGTTTTTGTCTCTCTTAATTTAAGATGGTCTTAACCTAAGGCAAACATTTCAGTGCTGAAAAGCCCAACCAATTATCTTTTTTACTGAAGTGATTTCCATCAGAAAGGGATAGATACTAGAAAATGAAATGATGAAAAAAGACAGTACCCTGGGAATATTGTGCCAAAATGCATGTATTTAGCTCTCAAGTTTAGCAAATCTGACAGGGAGCCACCACCCGGTAACTGCAGTGATAGAAAATAGTTTTATTTACTAAGAATAGAGTATGAACTTTAAAAAGGACCCTTCATACTTTATAAAAATCTGTCTGTATCAGTTACATAGTCCTTTTCTTGTTAAGCAGATGTTCTTGATGTAAGGAAACCTAGCAAATATTTCAAATGTCTGACATTTTGTGATACTATGCACAAATGTTCGTGATAAAACATGATAGTAGTTTGAAGGTGTAATCCTAAGGCCTATAATGTTGTTATATAATTAAGTATATGCATTTATAATAAAAACCAGATATTGCTTAAAACTAAATAGACACAGATATGCTGCATTATAATACTTGTATACATATTATATTTTCAAAATTACCATCCTCTTTTGAAGAGATATCTAGATAAAAAATGAATAGAAGAAAATTATGCCCATAAATTCTCCAAACCCATTTCAGGGCATTCAGGCTTTAAAATTTTGATAGAGCTATTGAAGAAGTATAAACTGTAATTGAGTACACTTTCTTATTCTTTGAGCAGAAAGCATTTTGTGCCATTTAAAGTACTCTTATTCAGTCTAAAACTTTTTTTTTTTTTACTTTACAATATTGTATTGGTTTTGCATTCAGCAACATGAATCTGCCATGGGTGTACACGTGTTCCCAATCCTGAACCCTCCTCCCACCTCCCTCCCCATACCATCCCTCTGGGTCATCCCAGTGCACCAGCCCCAAGCATCCTGTATCCTGCATCAAACCTGGACTGGCGATTGATTAATACACAGTTTTGCAGAGGAAAGATATGCAGTTATCCTTACAATGTGCAAGAATTGTAGAGTATTAAATGTAAATTTAATGAGAAGTTGAAAAGGCATCACAGACATATATGCCTCTGTATCACCTATATGGCAGTGGTTATGAATCCTGGCTGCAATTTATGACAGAACCTTCAAGTTCCCAAATTGAAAGCCTGAGAACTACTCTAGACTTACTATATCTTCATCTCAAGAACATTAACCTCAAGATATTTATTTAGAAAGCATTGCATTTCTGATTGTAAAGTTCAGTCAGTGTTGAAAACTGTTGATAAATGTATTGTTCTTCATAATCATGAAAGTTTATAACTGAAAGGATTATAACTGAAAGGGTCCTACAATTCATCCACTTCAATCTGTACATCAATATTGAACTCAAATACATTTTACTTTGGTTTTTATTAGTGTATATAATAAAAATAACATGTGTATGAATGTGTATGTATATATATAGTAATATACATATACACATATATGAACATCAGTTTAACAGTTAAATTTGGATATGTATGTATATATTCATGTATATATATACATAAACATAAATGCACAGACTTATATACATGTACTTATACACTGAAACATTTTCCAATGGCAGCTAATAGAGAGGAAACAAATACAGAAATGTTGTGCTTTAGTTAAAATACATATACACAAAGTTCAAGGCAATATTTACATAAAGTACTGGTGTAATACAAAAGAAGTTATCCTTAATTCCTAAAAGAACAGCAAGGATTTGTAATTCTTTGATCTGGTTTTTAACATTGGAAAAGGACTTTTAACTTGGAAGAGGTAAGGCAAAAGAAGGAATGAAGACTAAGAGAACAGAGTGTGCAAAGTAACAGGCATAGAACATTAATACTTAATTCAGCAAATACTTAGTTCAGCAATGACTGTGAAATGTGGAAGAGAAATTTATCTATCCATAGACTTATTTGCGTATTTCTTTTTTCCACAAAGGCTGATTGCTGAGGATATATTTGTCCTATCATAAGGGTTGTTGTTTAATCACTAAGTCATGTCCGACTTTGCGACCCACCAGGCTCCTCTGTACATGGGATTTCCCAGGCAAGAATCCTGGAGTGGGTTGCCGTTTTCTTCTCCAATCATAAGGATATTCAATCACAAAAAAAAAGCAAGGAAGAAAAGATAGTGAGAAGGAAATTAGATAGACTGTTAAACATTTTGTTACTTATTTTTAAATCTATATTATATTCTTAAAATAATGCTCATTTTTTGAGGGTTTTAGATTGTATTCAATATTGTGGGAAGATTTCTGAAGACAGTTTCTAAAGAAAACTGGTAGTAACATGAATTTGTGTTAAAATTGAAGGCACTTTAAAACAATTTTTTAAATTGAAGCAAATTTTTTAGTTGCTTTACAGAATTTTGTGGTTTTCTGTCATACATCAATAGGAATCAGTCGGAGTTAGACCCATGTCCCCTCCCTCCCTGACCTGCCTCCCATCTCCCTACCCACCCACCCTGCAACCTGTCACAGAGCCCTTGTTGGAGTTCCTTGAGTCATACAGCAAATGAAAGCACTTTAAAGAAACATTTTGGAAAGTTCATAATGTCATTTATTTTATCCATAGAAATTTGTAGTAGCACTTTTAAAGAAGTTTGTTTTGGTAACATTTTTTCTTAGTGCTTATTTTTATGCTTAGCTAATTGTTGTTATTGATACTAAAGGAATATGTGATTTGCTAATCCTGTTGGATATTAACTCAGATTGGACCCCTAGAGCTGGAAACAGGTCATTAAGTCAATTCGTTTTTCATCTTGAATTGATGAAAATGTATTTTATTTTGAATTTGTGTTAGACATTTATTGCATAGTTTATTTTTGTTTCTTTTCTTTTTATTTTGCAGCATCGATCTCTTTTCCAATCCATAATGTATTGCTATTAAAGTTTAAACCCTGTCTGTGTCACTCACAAATCTTGAGTGTTCTTTGAAGCCCCGATTCAAGTCAAAATACCACTGAGGGAAAATTTCACTGCTCGCTTTTGTAGAAAACCACTGTACTCTCTTCTTGCTTGCACCCATAATCCAGTTTCCCACCAGTGGGACCCCTGCTCTATTGGCCCCTGTGCTCCAGCATGCCACCAGTGACAGATAGTCAACTGAGCCTCTCTTTCAAGACCAAGCATACATGTTTTCCCCTAATTTTTGCCAATTTAAGCTCATCAGTATCTTTCCCTGATCTCAGCTACCAATGACTCTTTTTTCTGTGCTTCTCTTATAGACCTTTTCTATACAGAGATCTTCATACTCATGTACCTGTTTGCTTTCTTATCACAGTGGGAGTGTATGTTTTGATTGCTGAAGGTAGAATTTCTGTCTTTAGTCATTATTCTGTTGATGCAGTGCCTAAAGGAGGACTTGGCAGCTGTGACAGAGCCTTTGTGGGTATTTGTCCAAGTACGCATTTGTGTGTTTTCCTCCGATTTAGGAGTTTTCCAACTGTGTTTTGATTTTCTTTGCTGATTTCTCAGTCCTGGGCTCTTCAGACTGTCTCTTCCATGTGCAATTTCAAACTGCAAAAAATAAATCTTGCATACCTCATATATTATGTTCTAGGACATCTCTGTGCTTGTGCTCAGATGCTTCAGTCATGTCCGACTCTTTGTGACCCCATGGACTGTATGTAGCCCTTGAGGCTCCTCTGTCCACGGGATTCTCTAGACAAGAATACTTGAGTTATTACCATGCTCTTCTCCAGGGGATCTTCCCAACACAGGGATTGAACCCTTGTTCCCTGGGGCTTTTATTACTCATTTTAATGATTAATACTCTTCAATAAAATGTTATAATATGTAACTCATTACCTATTCCTTGAGCTACAAGTTCAATTTTTTTTCTTCTTTTATCCTTAAAAAAGTGGAAAAAGAGAACCCTTCTATCTGAATAGTATGAACTTCATTATCACTTTAAAAATATTTCTGGGACCTCTACCAGCTTATCATTGTTCTTTTATGATTCATTTGACAATCCAGATTGTATCATCTAATTTAGTTAACAAAATCCATTGATGACTATTAAGATAGTTATATCTCAAAGGTATTCCTTTTGAATCTTTGTTGAATTAAGCACCTTTTTATAACAGTATAGAACTTAACTAAAGTTAAATAGCATAATGCCTAAAACCTAATACTCTGATATACCATCTAATGGAATAATTCGGAAAATAATTTAAAATTTTAAATGAGGAGCAAAAGAGGAAAAGGACCAATTTAAAATAAAGAATTAAGACAAGCATATTCATCAGTTACCATTTGGGCACAGTGGAAAAACTGGCCTGAGGACTATTCAATTTAAAATGTTCCATAGGTGCTATTGGGTCCCTGAAGCAAAATGTAATAAGGGGTTGGTGTCCCAATTAAAGTACTGGAAATGTCAGCAAGCTGAATGGAATGGCTTTATGTGGTTTGAGAGACAAGTGTGCTGGTAAGACAGTTTGGGCATGAATTTGTGGAATATTTCGAGAATAATCAGACCATTTTCTTAAGTTATAACTTTTGCTTTCTCTTTATTTCCCTGAAGGGATTTACTTGTCCAGTGCTCAGAAGCAGTTATTATGAACAGTAGATAAGATCATTGTGAAATTGTTCAGAGCCTTCAATAACCAAAAATCCAAAGGTTTTGCATCAGGCTAGTGAGCCCTTCAGCACTTTAAACACTGATTGTACTTTAAAGAAAGATGAAATCAGCCATGCTTAGTATTTTGAAATTCTTTCTGCTTCCTTAAAACGTAATGTGATGAATTTTTAACATTTTCAGTATTTGAACTGAGATATAGTATTTCTGTAATCAAATGAATGAATCACCAATTCCCTAATTGTAACTTTGTGAAAAAAAATTACTTCCAATTAAAGTCATAGCATTTAAAATACACTTTTGTAACCACTTCATCTTGTAAGCCACAAAATTTCATGTAGTTATGTAAGTGTTTGGAAGATAATATCTCTAAACTACTTACAAAGACCTATCCCAGTCCATTGCTTAGAAGTTCTCTTTTGGGAAAGGTATTAAATCTCTCGGCGCCTCATTTCTCTTGTACATGGGTAATACTTGTGCTTATTTTATGAGTATTTAGTGAATTAGTACATTTTAACAATTTTGAATGCTACCTGGCCCATGATAAACAGCCAAGAGTTATTAGTTATTCTTTTACACGTCCTTATCATTATTAATATCATGAATTTGATCATTATGAGTTCAAGTACTTCTTTAAAGTTTTCTTTTGTTATCCAATTCTAATTTGAAACTGAAAATACTGAATGTAAATATAATTAATGAGGGGGCAAAAGCACTAACAATGAAAATTGTGCTTTGTCGTATTTCACAGGAAATTGAGAGTAAATATTATTCTTTTACAGTAAGGTGAGAGGGAAAGATACCTGCTGTCACAACTTTTATTTTCTTTCTTTCTACAAGTATTAGATGAAACAAGAAAGGGAAGCTATATTAAGAGGTGAAGGGAAGAGAAAGATTAGTAAATCATTATTTTGACAGATCATATCATTAGAGACTTGGGCTTCTCAAGTGGCGCAGTGGTAAAGAATCTGCCTGTCTATGCAGGACATGTGTGTTCAGTCTCTGGGTTGGGAAGGTTCCCTGGAGAAGGGAATGGCAACCCACTCCAGTATTCTTTTTTTACCCCCCTTTTTTTTAAAAATTATTTTTTAATTGAAGGATAATTGACTTATAGCATTTTATTGTTTTTTGTCAAACATCAACATGAATCAGCCATAGGTATATATATGTCCCTGCCTGGGAAATCCCATGGACAGAGGAGACTGGAGAGCTACAGTCCATGGGGTCACAAAGAGTCATATATGACTGAACATACACAATTAGATACTTAAAGTCAATAAAATTAACACATAGTCATTAAGCAATTTAATAGTATATAGTATTAGTGATAATACAAAATAAACATAAAGTGTTTATGCTTCTCTTAACAATAATATTTAGAAAACATAAGGCTAAATAATTTATTCATAACACCAACCAAAAATAAGATTCTTGGATGTTAACCTAAGGAAAAAATTCATATCTAATCTATATGCATATGTATCTGTATTATGTTTTCTTTGTAAAAATCATGAAGATAACCTGAACAATTAAAGGCATACCAAAATTTCAGAAAGTTCAATTGTTTTTAAAGATGTTAGGTATCCTAAAGTGAGACACACACTGAGAGAAAATAAATAGCCAAAAACAGAAAACAAAAATAATTATTTGTTGGAACTAGCAGACGTGATCTTGCAACAAGCAATTGCAAGGATAAATAGGGGTGACCAATAATGAAAAATAAGCATAAAAGTAGAAGGAGAAGAAACTCCCACTATAAATAAATACAGCACATAAATCAATGTACTATTAAATGGTGAGTGCTTACAATGTAATTTTAAATGGAAATGTTATATACACAATATGAATTGATAATCAAGTATGGAAAGGAGGTATTTTTGGGTCTGTGTTTAAAGATGCTGTTACTTTGGATCATACTTTGATCACCTGCCTCTACCCAAACTCCAAACCCACAGCAATGATAGATAAATTATAAAAAGGAACAGGCAAGTGCCGGGGTCCAGCCACGGTGGATCCAGGGAATTCGAAGTGGGGACGGCGTTGGCGAGGATCAGGAAACAACTGCTTAATTAAACATTAATTAAGGCTATAAAGAGTAATAGAAGAAGGATAGCTCAGTAGGAAAATTCAGTGAAGAAAAGAGGCTGAAATAAGGATAGCTCAGTGAGGAAATTCAGTGGAGAAAAGAGGCTGAATAATTCAGCCAGAAGGTGAGAGAAAGAATAACATGGGGAGACCAAGTTTCGGTGAACAAGGCCCGCACTTTATTTTCCAAAGTAGTTTTTATACCTTAAGTTGTGCATAGAGGATAATGGGGGAAGGGGTAGAGTCATGCAGCAAGCCAGGCTTTCTTCCTGCAAACTTATCATATGCAAAAGCTTAGGTGATTTGCATCATCTTCTGGCCCAGAGGCCTGTTAACATTTTAAGACCCTTTCTTCAGAAAACTTATTTTTCTCTAAAGGTGATTGGTCAGGAGCCACCCTCCAAAAGCATTAGATAAAGTTGCATTCCTACAGAGCAAAGGTGTGGTGGGCTATAACAAGAAAAAGAATTAACTCAAGGGTCCCAGGTTACAAACATTAAAGCTACTACTTATACCAATTCTATTAATCAATACACTGCCAGGGACACAGCAGGTAAGGGATATGGAAACTTAGCAGCAAACATTGGCCCAACAAGTGAAAATCCCTTCACCAATACAATTTCTAATCAATCTTTTAACTGCTCAAAGGAATCTGTATTTAGACAGTTTAGAACATCTCATGCCTCTCACAGTTGGGAGGCTCTGAGCAATCACATGTGGCCAGAAAAACCTATTCAGGCAGGCTAGAGGACTTCCAAAGGAGTTTGTAGGTTGAAACACTGTCACACCCAGGAATTACTAACTGGAGCTGTAAGCTAACTCTTTTTTCGGAGAGAGGTAGTGGGGGACAGCCCCCCGTAAAGTCAGAGGTGTAGGTGAAAGCACAAAGCAGAAAGTAGGCAGACTCTGGTTTGGGGGGTAGATGCTCGAGAATTTCCAGGGGAACTCCTGAGGCTCGATCCCACCTTTGCATATGCCAAGCC
This sequence comes from Bos indicus, assembly GCF_029378745.1. Taxonomy (NCBI): domain Eukaryota; kingdom Metazoa; phylum Chordata; class Mammalia; order Artiodactyla; family Bovidae; genus Bos; species Bos indicus. Next base: position 11,209,396 of record NC_091786.1, read on the forward strand.
TCCTTCCTCATGACCTTTGCCACAGGCAGAGCTCGCTCCCAGCAGGCAAGGAATATACAGACTTTTCCTGCTGAGTTCTGGGTCCTGATAACAGTCAAAATTACTGTGACTGGGAGTTTCGTTCACATAATGTTCAGAATTGCGCTTTGTAAGGTGGTGAAGTGAAATAAGGTTCAAACTCAAGCTTTGGTATAGTGATTTCCCACATGTGACAGGAGGCATAAGAAGGCTGTTAATTGGGGCTACAGCTTACAGGAGGTGGGCTGATACAGGCCCAAGCTTGCAATTAAATACTAAGCCAAGTCGTTGGGTGGATCATTGGATCAGAAATTTCTATATATTGCCATAGTGCAGGGAGACCAAATTGCTAATATAAACCTGGGTTTGCATTCTAAAATATGAGTGGCCAGATAGAGCCTGTTGTATAAAACTATGCAAGGGGACTGTGGAGAGGGATGGCAATACAAATAGAAAAAGGATAAATTAGGGGGAAAAGCAGAGAAGGCAATGGCACCCCACTCCAGTACTCTTGCCTGGAAAATCCCATGGATGGAGGAGTCTGCAAAAGGCTGCAGTCCATGGGGTCGCTAAGGGTCGGACACGACTGAGCGACTTCACTTTCACTTTTCACCTTGATGCATTGGAGAAGGAAATGGCAACCCACTCCAGCGTTCTTGCCTGGAGAATCCCAGGGACGGTGGAGCCTGGTGGGCTGCCATCTGTGGGGTCGCACAGAGTCAGACACAACTGAAGCGACTTAGCAGCAGCAGCAGGGGGAAAAAACACAGCTTAATTTTTTCCTCTAAGCTATGATTTTAAATAATGAAGACAACTAGAACTTAGTTCAGTTCAGTCGCTCAGTCGTGTCTAACTTTTCACGACCCCATGGACTGCAGCATTGCAGGCCTCCCTGTCCATTGGTGATGCCAGCCAACCTTCTTATCCTCTGTCGTCCCCTTCCCCTCCTGCCTTCAATCTTTCCCAGCATCAGGGTCTTTTCAAATGAGTCAGTTCTTTGCATCAGGTGGCCGAAGTACTGGAGTTTCAGCTTCAGCATCAGTCCTTCCAATGAATATCCAGGACTGCTTTCCTTTAGAATGGACTGGTTGGATCTCCTTGCAGTCCAAGGGACTCTCAAGAGTCTTCTCCAACACCACAGTTCAAAAGCATCAATTCTTCAGCGCTCAGCCTTCTTCACAGTCCAACTCTCACATCCATACATGACCACAGGAAAAACCATAGCCTTGACTAGACGAACCTTGGTTGGCAAAGTAATGTCTCTGCTTTTCAATATGCTATCTAGGTTGGTCATAACTTTTCTTCCAAAAAGTACGAGTCTTTTAATTTCATGGCTGCAGTCACCATCTGCAGTGATTTTGGAGCCCAAAAAAATAAAGTCTGTCACTGTTTCCACTGTTTTCCAATCTATTTGCCATGAAGTGATGGGACCAGATGCCATGATCTCAGTTTTCTGTATATTGAGTTTTAAGCCAACTTCTTCATTCTCCTCTTTCACTTTCATCAAGACGCTCTTTAGTTCTTCTTCGCTTTCTGCCATAAGGGTGGTTTCATCTGCATATCTGAGGCTATTGATATTTCTCCTGGCAATCTTGATTCCAGCTTGTGCTTCATCCAGCCCAGCATTTCTCATGATGTACTCTACATATAAGTTAAATAAGCACGGTGACAATATACAGCCTTGACGTACTCCTTTTCCTATTTGGAACCAGTTTGTTGTTTCACATCCAGTTCTAACTGTTACTTCCTGACCTGTATACAGATTTCTCAGGAGGCAGGTTAGGTGGTCTGGTAAGAAAACCAAATATATCATTAATCAAAAGAAAATATCAAAATAATTTGAAATCTGTAAAAGACTATATATTTATGGCCTCAATGTGATAAATGGTCAAACATGTATAAAATGAAAGAAATTTGTGGAACATATGAAAATGATAAAAAACAAAAATAGTAGCAAGGAAAAATAAATGATTATAAAAAGTACATATTGTGGTGTTCAACCTTAAGGGAAATAATAGTATTCTTTGAATCTAAAAATAAAATTTAAAAGAATGCTAGCTGCAGGGTTTTTTTTTTTACTTTGTTTTGTACTTAGATTTGAGGAAGTAACTAAATCTTCGCATTGAAACTACAATGTTATATCAGATAAGTAAAATTTAGTATCCTCTTAGGCACACGTTTGTAAATACAGATAATGAAAATTTAACAGATCTTCAAGGCACCAAGAAAAGAAAGATTTACATATGAACAAATGAAAATGAGACTGCAACAGATTTCCTGGCAGTACATTAGTTGTCAGAATATAATAAATAATAACTTCAAAGAGCTGAAGGAAAACAACTACCCATATAATATAGCTTCTACCTAGATAGCATATTCAAAAGCAGAGACATTACTTTGCCAGCAAAGGTTCGTCTAGTCAAGGCTATGGTTTTTCCTGTGGTCATATATGGATGTGAGAGTTGGACTGTGAAGAAGGCTGAGCGTTGAAGAATTGATGCTTTTGAACTGTGGTGTTGGAGAAGACTCTTGAGAGTCCCTTGGACTGCAAGGAGATCCAACCAGTCCATTCTGAAGGAGATCAGCCCTGGGATTTCTTTGGAGGGAATGATGCTAAAGCTGAAACTCCAGTACTTTGGCCACCTCATGCGAAGAGTTGATTCATTGGAAAAGACCCTGATGCTGGGAGGGATTGGGGGCAGGAGGAGAAGGGGACGACAGAGGATGAGATGGCTGGATGGCATCACTGACTCGATGGACGTGAGTCTCAGTGAACTCAGTGATCTGATCAAAATATCATTCAAGAATTATACCTGTTGAATGTATGGCAAAAACCACCACAATATTGTAAAGTAATCAGCCTCTAATTAAAATTCAAAAAAAATTTTTTAAGAATTATACCAAAATAACGGAGAAGGTGATGGCACCCCACTCCAGTACTCTTGCCTGGAAAATCCCATGGATGGAGGAGCCTGGTAGGCTGTAGTCCATGGGGTCATGAAGAGTTGGACACGACTAAATGACTTCCCTTTCACTTTTCACTTTCATGCATTGGAGAAGGAAATGGCAACCCACTCCAGTGTTCTTGCCTGGAGAATCTCAGGGACAGGGGAGCCTGGTTGGCTGCCGTCTATGGGGTCACACAGAATCGGACACGACTGAAGTGACTTAGCAGCAGCAGCAGCATCATACCAAAATAAAAATAATTTTAGACCAGCCCTAAGAGAGTAAACCAACAACGTCTTTTTCTGAAAGAACTATTCAAGAATATGGCTTGGCTAGAAGAATATAGAATAGCATTGAAACATGGCAATATATGTGAAACAGATCGCCAGTCCAGGTTCGATGCATGAGATGGGGTAATCAGGGCTGGTGTACTGGGATGACCCAGAGGGATGGGATGGGGAGGGAGGTGAGAGGGAGGGTCAGGATGGGGAACATATGTACACCCATGGGTGATTCATGTCAATGTATGGCAAAACCACCACAATACTGTAAAGTAATTAGCCTCCAATTAAAAAAAAATAAACCATAGTGAAGAATTAAAAAATTGGTATAAAAATGAGTTACTTTTAAATTTAATTACCATTTGATAAAATACTATTTTGTGATTTAAAAGTTGAAAGTATAACTGAAGATAAAATGATCTGGAATTCAGTGGGAGGGTAAAGCTTGTTAAGTCCCTGTTCAAGAGATAAACACAAATCCTGGATAGTGGTGTAGAGAGATATTGTCTATTATTTACAAAGTTATTGAGCTAATGGAAGAGTATAAAGGGATGAAAATGATGTATTTATCAATAAAAAGCAAGAAGGAGTAATAAAGGATGGGAAAGTATTAAAAAGAGAAAAATCAGACCATAAAATTACTTGAAAACCACAATAAATATAATAAGGTAAGCTCACCAATGAAAAAGCAGGATAACAGATTGATTTTTTTCAAAAAATGCCTGAATAAGAGCACAGACTCAGAGGTGTTTGAAACATGACTTTTATCATGACACAGTACCAGCTTACAGAAGGAACTGAAGGTGTGAAGAGCAAATTCACCATTCCTGACATGTGAGGTTCAGGGTTCTTTTTGAGGGGTTCACTTTTATGAGAAATCAGTCAAGATCCCCTCCTGCACTCCTTTCTGGAACTTGTTTGGGATTCATAGAGGAGGCAGGTCTGTGTACTCAGGGGTAAATAAGTTCCAATGTAGATTTGAAAAGAAATTTATAGTCTATAATTTTAAAACCAAAGATAGCAAAATAAAGGAGAAATAGATAACTATACATAGATTCAAACATATTTTTAAGTCATAGTAAGTAAATTGAAAAGAGATTAGATACACAGGTGAAGAGAAAGGAAGTTACAATACTTGTTCAGTAAAAAAGAAATGTAAGGAATGAAAATATTAAGGACATTCTTAGTTTATTTATTAAACTTTTATAATACATGATATATGTCCTTTTGATTCAGTTAAATAAATCATACAGGCATTGATAAATAAGTAGTGAAAAAAAGACATTAAACAGTAAATGAAAATAAGAAGATAGTATAGCAATATTAATATCAGGCAAAATAAAATTTAGGACAAAATATCAGTAATAGATATAAATAAAAACATAATAGTAAAAAAATTTTAAGAAAATATAATAGCCATGAATTATCTGTATTTAACATTTCTTTAATTTATATATAGGAATGATAAAAATTAAATTTGTAGTTAGACAATTTTACATTGTTTTATAGATCAATTATAGAAACAGAATTCATGTTTTTGAAAATCAAATTTAACAAGTATAATCTAAGAGATAAAGGTAGAAAATGGCTTATCCACCATTAGAGAATATTCTTCATGTTCAGCAAATAAGGGGAGGTTTCTAGAAAATTAAGCATGTTATTAGGCCACACATGTATTTTCATCACATTTCAAACAACTGACATAACAGAGATCTTATTTTGTGGCTGTTATGCCATTAAATACCAATTTAAAAGTAAATATACCAAGTACATGTCCATATCAGTAGAATATATGCCCTATGTCTTCAATTGGCTTCACATTCACTATTTTCCCTTTTTCATCCCTTTTTATTCATGTCTGAGCTCCAGGAATTTGTTTCAGTTTACACTGTCTTCATCACCTCCACCACCTAGTTCCCTGGGAACCCCTGGGCCCGCCGTGTCATATTATTACACCACCAATTTTACATAATCCGTTACCAGCCCCTTCTCAAATTGTCTCAACATGTGTGTGCCCTCTGGTTTTTACATCTAGGACCCTAATAATTCAGGTATTTAAACAAGTATTTAGAAACAAGTCACAAAATTATGAAATATCAAATCTTGCAGTGGATGAACATGGTAGCTAGAGGTAAATATGGAACATTAATGCATTAATCAAGAAACAAATAAGCATGTTACTATTCAAATCAAGATGGCAGAATGATATATATAGCATTATACTTAAGGAAATTAGAAATGAAATTGTAACTCTAAAAGCAGAATTAAATCAAACATAAAACCATAGTAGAAAGGATCAGTGAAGCCAAATACTAATTATTTTAACAAGTGTTGTTTTTACAAAAAAAAAAAAAAAAAAAATTTTTAATCGAAAAAGAAGAATGAAAATAGCAAGTTGTTAAAAGTACTTTATTTCAGGGCTGTCTTACTAGTTGGAGTGAGGTGAATTTTCTTTATAGTTTTCAAAATTTTTCAAATTTTCTGCAAATCAACACGCCTTAACACTTTGGTGGAGAAGACAATGGCAACCCACTCCAGTGTTCTTGCCTGGAGAATCCCTTGGACAGAAGAGCCTAGTGGTCTGCTGTCCGTGGGGTCACACAGCATCGGGCACAACTGAAGTGACTTAGCAGCAGCAGCAACACTTTGGTAATTGGAATAAAAGGTAAATACAGATTGTTTGAATAAGCTTAGTACAAAATTGACTGGATAATCCAGTATGTGTACTTTGCTAAAAGTTCTAGCTCAAGTCAACAAGAACCTGTAATATTGTTAATTTTACATTTTCCATATCCTTTATAAGAAAAAAGTGCATCATGCTGTTATTAATCTTCATTCTCTGAGGTATTTTTCAAGCCATCTCTCTCAAATACATAAGAAAAAAATTAAGGGAAGAGTTAACCAAAGAACCATATGGTACTTTATTTAGTGGTGCCAAACAAGTATCAATAGCACAAATATAGCAAGTTCCCAGCATAATTAATACGGGCTTACACTAATCATTAAAATGTCTACTAAATAAAATTATAAATCTTCATGTGTTGGATAAGAAATGACTATAATGACATCTGAAACATAAATGTTCTCATTATTTATTAAATTCATTTTTTCCAAGTTAAAGATATATGTAACGTATAATAAGGCTCTTGTTCAAGTTCTTCCATGCTAATTCAAATATAAATGCATAATTATTAGTTTGGGTCATTCTCCCACAGTTGTGCCAAGGGTAGAAACTGCATGCCTATGTTTTTTCTGATATTTATTTATTTTTTGATAGTATCAGGAATAGTTATATAAATATATTAATTTTAGACCTATAATTAAGACCATGTTAACTGGCCTTCAAATGAAAAAAATAGAATTTTTAAGAAATATGTGTTCCTATTAATAGAAACCTAATAATATAAAATAAAATATAGAGTAGAGAAATAGACAAATGAAAATTTGAAGCCTGAGAGTACTTTTTGATTTCAATTCCTAAATTAAATATGCCTGAAGCAATATAACTTTATCCTAATTTGGTGGTGATAGTAAAACGATGTAATAAGCTGATATACAGTATTACTAGTTTTTATAATATTACTATTTCAGTATATGTTTATTAAGTTATATGGTAATGTGCTTACGAACAAAATAATCTATATAGTGGAACTTATTTTAAACATAATCATTTAAAGATCACATTAAGAAAATTTATAAATATCCTTATAGAGATAATAAATATGAAGTTCATAACCCTGATATTGGAAACCAAAAATATACATCACATTTGAATACACAGATGTTGATTCTGTTTAGTATATGAAACCAGTGCTTTTAAAACTACTTTGTGAGAATGGTAATGTACCTTTTTTTGTTACTTTATTCCTTACACATTTTGGCAGCATTCCATATTTTAGCAAGGGATCCTTTGAGGTATTTTTTCTTTGCCAAATAGATAAATATATTGACATAGTCTGGAAGAAATATAAAATATGATAAAACCGTCTGAGGGAGGTTGGGATACATTTGAAGAATAGGTTGATTTTATGTAAAGCAAAGTGATTGGTAAAAAAAAAAAAAATCTATATAGCTGTCAGAAATGCTTTTGGAATCATATTTTAATACCAGTGTATTCTACCAGGAAGATAAAGGGTCTAGCCTTACTCCTGATTTTATATTTAATTTCAAAACTTTAATGTGAATGAATTCTTGAAAATCAGAATTGGAGCTTTTTTTTTAGTAACCACATAGAAAGGATCACGTTTAGAAAATCTGAAAATAAAGTCCAAAGTGAACATGTTTCTGTGTACCCAAATGTATACAAGGATTGAAGTTATTTAGAGGGAGAAAAAATGCCTTGTGCACACCAATATATGTATTAATAGAGAGCACCATGGTATGAACTTACAATGATCATAATTCATGAAGAAATAACATTTAAAAATTACGTAAAAACAAGAAAAACTACCATTAGAAAACAATGAAAAGACAAAAGTACTTCTGATCCTTCCACCATCTGTGATGTAGGATGTTACTTCTGCACAAAGTCATCTTTGTGATAGTATGCAACACTGTTTGCTGAAAACCTCACCATAGATAACTATGAAATTGTCAAAAGGCATGTGTGTACAAGATAACAGATATTTAGAACATTAGAAAGATCTTCAGCTTATTTTTAATTTTTAGTGTCTTTGATATTTAAATATTATATTGTCATTTAACTTTCAGTTCAGTTCAGTCACTCAGTCGTGTCTGACTCTTTGCGACCCCATGAATCGCAGCACGCCAGGCCTCCCTGTCCATCACCAACTCCCGGAATTCACTCAAACTCACGTCCATCGAATCGGTGATGCCATCCAGCCATCTCATCCTCTGTCGTCCCCTTCTCCTCCTGCCCCCAATCCCTCCCAGCATCAGGGTCTTTTCCGATGAGTAAACACTTCGCATGAGGTGGCCAAAGTATTGGAGTTTCAGCTTCAGCATCAGTCCTTCCAATGAACACTCAGGACTGATCTCCTTTAGGATGGGTTGGTTGGATCTCCTTGCAGTCCAAGGGACTCTCAAGAGTCTTCTCCAACACCACAGTTCAAAAGCATCAATTCTTTGGCGCTCAGCTTTCTTCATAGTCCAACTCTCACATCCATACATGACTACTGGAAAAACCATATAGCCTTGACTAGATAGACCTTTGTTGGCAAAGTAATATCTCTGCTTTTTAATATACTATCTAGGTTGGTCATAACTTTCCTTCCAAGGAATAAGCGTCTTTTAATTTCTTTGCTGCAATCACCATCTGCAGTGATTTTGGAGCCCAAAAAAATAAAGTCTGACACTGCTTCCACTGTTTCCCCATCTATTTCCCATGAAGTGATGGAACCAGATGCCATGATCTTAGTTTTCTGAATGTTGAGCTTTAAGCCAACTTTTTCACTCTCCTCTTTCACTTTCATCAAGAGGCTTTTGAGTTATAAGGGTGGTGTCATTTGCATATCTGAGGTTATTGATATTTCTCCCAGCAATCTTGATTCCAGCTTGAGCTTTTTCCAGGCCAGCGTTTCTCATGATGTACTCTGCAAATAAGTTAAATAAGGAGGATGACAATATACAGCCTTGACATTCTCCTTTTCCTATTTGGAACCAGTCTGTTGTTCCATGTCCAGTTCTAACTGTTGCTTCCTGACATGCATAGAGGTTTCCCAAGAGGCAGGTCAGGTGGTCTGGTATTCCCATCTCTTTCAGATTTTTCCACAGTTTATTGTTATCCACGCAGTCAAAGGCTTTGGCATAATCAGTAAAGCAGAAATGGATGTTTTTCTGGAACTCTCTTGCTTTTTTGATGATCCAGCGGATGTTGGCAATTTGATCTCTGGTTCCTCTGCCTTTCATTAATTTTTCCTAACTTTCCTATAGAACAGATCAAAAATGAAAAAGAAAACAGATGAATTCCATCTTGGTTATTTTCAGGGTCATTGGGAAGTTTCAATTATACCTTAATAATCTATAAGAAACTTCTATGTGGGATGTTGATTTTATTCTGTAGATACATTGCTGTTGTGGTGGTGGTTTAGTCTCTAAGTCATGTCTGACTCATGACCCCGTGGACTGTAGCCTGCCGGGCTCCTCTGTCCATGGGATTCTCCAGGCAAGAATACTGGAGCAAGTTGCCATTTCCTTCTCTGGAGGGCCTTCCCGACTCAGGGAGTGAATCCAGGTCTCCTGCATTGCAGATGATCTCCTCCACTGAAGGCAGATTCTTTACTGACTCAGCCACCAGGGAAGTACATTGCTATAAAATTAATTTAATAAATATATTTGCATTAGCAATTTATAAAGTTTTCTAATTTTGTTGAAAAAAATAGTAGCCAAATTTGATGTAATCATGTTTCCCTAGCAGCATTTTCTTTGAAAAAGGAATATATTGTCCATTATGAAATCATCACACTTGCGCTTGAGGTAAAAGGAATCTTACTTGAGAAAAAATAAGAGACTCTTCTCACAGTATATGTTTTAATCATGGGCAATACTACCTATATATCCAGCCTCCCATATATGTGCAAACTACCAGGTTTAATAAAATTGTTATTTTTCTATGTTTGAAGCTCTGTCAACATACTATTTTTCATAATTCATTCAGATTATATAAACTTTAAAAAAATCACGGAGAATTATACTACACTTTTATCGTATGTATGGTGTTACCCTTAAATAAAGACTAACAGACTTGCTATGTAATAGAATACCATAATTACACAGATTCTTATTAAAATTGTACAAGACAGTTATTCACATGCCTTAAAATATGGTACCATTAAATATTCAAATATATTCAAATATACTGCACAGTTCTTCTGATCAACCAGGACTTGGAGAAATCCTTGATGAATTTGCTAAATATATATGACACAGAACTAGAAGTGACAAGTGAGCTCAAAGATGATATATTTTCCAAACTAAAATGTAGTTTTACACTCATTTTATTTATTAAAAATGGTGAAGTGAAGCAAGATGTTATAGCAGAAGCAGTAGTAATATTCTTCCTAATCATGTAAGGTATATTAAAAGTAGTAGCCAATGAGTAAGCGTTTGAGTAAGCATTAATTAACAGAGCATTTACCTCCGTTAATATTTCTAGAGCCAGGTCACTTTTGTCTCATGTCTAGAATAATAAAATCTAATTGTAAGATAGTCTCCAGCACAATAGATTCTGTTTGCCACTGTCGTACTTATCTTTCATAAGGACATCACAGATATCTTCGTTGACTGATTAAAGTCTGATAAATTCCATGCTATACACCCTAATATTACAATCTTCAACCCCCTGACCCGTAGTCCCTTTCTCACCCTAACTCTAAACGTTCCTCAAAAAATAATAGTTTCTCCCCCTCTAGTTATTAGAATATTCACTTTTATTTGTATTTGCAGAACACTTTATGTCTGCTTATGGGCTTCCCTGATAGCTCAGCTGGCAAAGAATCTGCCTGCAATGCAGGAGATCCTGGTTTGACCCCTGGGTTGGGGAGATTCCCTGGAGCAGGGAAAGGCTGCTACTGCTGCTGCTGCTGCTGCGTCGCTTCAGTCATGTCTGACTCTGTGTGACCCCATAGATGCCAGCCCACCAGGCTTCCCATCCCTGGGATTCTCCAGGCAAGAACACTGGAATGGCTTGCCATTTCCTTCTCCAATGCAGGAAAGTGAAAAGTGAAAGTGAAGTCACTCAGTCGTGTCCAACTCTAGCGACCCCATGGACTGAAGCCTACCAGGCTCCTCCATCCATGGGATTTTCTAGGCAAAAGTACTGGAGTGGGGTGCCATTGCCTTCTCCGAGGGAAGGGCTACCCACTCCATTATTCTGGCCTGGAGAATTCCATGGACTGGGTAGTCCATGGGGTCGCATAGAGTCGGACCTGACTCTCTGCCTTTCACTTTCACTTTCTGTCTGCTTGGTCAGTTGTACTGAAGTGTTCCTTTTGTAATGAAAGTTTTTGCACACCTCTGTTAATGCAGATACTATTCATCTCTTAAGGTCCAGCTGAAACAGTGTATGCGTGAAGTTTTCTTAACCTATCTAGAAGTGACTTTCCACTCATTTTCTGCCCTAATGAAGATATTTATTAGACTATGCTTTAAAATATAGATATTACTATGCATATATGTCTCCTAATATAATTAGGGACTGTGAGGACAAAACCTTACAGATTGTACCATATGTCAACTGAGTGTTTCTGAAAGTCAGGCAAAGAAAAAACAAATAATAGGCAATTAATAATTCAGTTAAACATCCTGTAAAGTGTTTATAGCAGTCTGTGGCAATAGGGAACTTTTAATAAATTTCAACTATTTTTATCATATTAACACTAAAACCTGTTGAGACACATTTTGAAAAACAGACATATCTATGATTCTGTTTCCTTACAAGCTTTTCATTCAAAGCTTTGCCTGTAAGAGGAAATAATAACTTGTCAATGTTTATGAACTCTGGCTTTAAGCTAAGTCATTGCCTAGAAATGAGGTGAAATTGCTCATAAGATGGACCCTATACTTTTCATTTCTCACAAAACAATGATTATGTCATCACTGTGGTGTCACACAAGGTTATCACCAGTATGTGTATGGGAGAAAAAGATTTTCCAAATTGTGATACCCCTTCATGTGTGGTCAAGACTTGATTCTTGTTTCTGGGTGGTTCTTAAAACAGTGCCACCCTTCTTTTTTTTTTTAATTGATGTATAGTTGATTTATAATATTGGTTACTTTCAGCTATACAGCAAAATGACTCAGTTATACTTAAATAAGTACTATTTTTCATATTCTTTTTCATCATGACTTATTTCAGGATATTGAATATAGTGGACTTCCTCGATAGCTCAGCAGTAAAGAATCTGCCTGCAATGTAAGAGACATGAGTTAGATTCCTGGGTTAAGAAGATCCCCCTGGAGAAGGAAATGGCAACCCACTCTAATATTCTTGCCTGAAAAAATCCCATGGACAGAGGAGCCAAGTAGGCTACAGACCAAAGGGATGCAGATTCATGAATGACTGGGTGACTAAGCACACACATACGCTGAACATAGTTTCCTATGCTATATTGTAGGACCTTATTGATTATCCATCTTATATATAACAGTTTGCATCTGCTCATTCCAAACTGCCAGTCTATGCCTTGCCCATCCCCCTCATCGCTTGTCAACCGAGTCTGTTCTTTATATTTGTGAGTCTAAAACAATGCTGCACTTCCTACTTGCTTTTATACATAAGCAAGGCTGGGCTCCAGAAAGAGAAATTGAATCAAATTTTCTGCACGGGCATAGACTTAGAGTCCATGGACATTATGCAAAAGAAATGTCTTGGGTTAATTCTCTGGAGGCCACTTTTATTGTTACTATTGAATTTTCCTGACAGCACTAAAGTTTTGTTACCATTATTTTTTCTAAATTACATTAAGTTTTTGCAAACATGGAAGTAGATATTGTGTTCAGTCGTTCAGTTGTGTCTGACTCTCTGTGACCCCATGGACTCTAGCCTGCAAGCCTCCTCTGTCCATGGGATTATCCTGGCAAGAATATGAAAATGGGTTGCCATTTCCTTCTCCAAGAAGAAGATATTGGATATGTTATAATTCAATGTCTTAAGAATAGTAAATATTTCTAACTCTTGGGAAAATGCCTCCAAATTATGTTATAAACATTAAATGAAAAATTCATTGAGATATAAAAATTGATTTCTATAAGTCAAAAGGAAGCAAACTGGATGATATTTACAAGTGTTTCCTCAGCCCAATTTAAATCTGGCTTTTGATCTTTATCCCACTTCATGAATGTGATCCTATTCTGAGTAGCTGTTATACAATGTGGTTCTTGGCTACAAGTATTCCTAGGGTTATTGTAGACATTGATTGTAATTCATTAATAAGTTTCACATGCCAGCCTTGCATCACAAATACTAAGTTAGAAGACTTTATTACATTCAAAAGTGTGTAACTTATTACTGTCTTTATTTATCTTAGAATGGTTTCTTTGGAGAAACTTTATTAACGATTACTCTGGAGAGAAAACAGTAAAGAGGTCTATAGAAGCAGCAATAAGAGCAGAAATAGGGAACCCCCTGTGTCCTAACCACCGGATTCTCTGGGTAACAATTCCAGGAGGTGACTGAAAGCCATTCCCTGAAGATGCTCTCATATGAACATCTTTATAGTCAGGACTGTGCAGAGAGAGCTGCACCAGATGTAGAAATTTCACACCATCTGACGGAACATAGCCTTATCCCTCAGAGTGTAAATAAACTAGCTCAAGATTACTAGCAAATCTGGACCATCCAGATGGCCCAGGCAGACACTTAATTGATAAGACAAGGAAACAAATATTATCTAGTATATTTTCATTTTATTTCATGCCATAATTTTAGGTATTGAAGGGGCTGGAGTTATAGGAAGTGAAATAATGAAATGCTTTTATTTTTTCCCTCACTCCATTGTCTTTGAAACATCCAGTTGTAGATCTCCGTTTTGTCTCAGGACAATGTTAATGGCAGATCCTATAACATTTGTGGTTATTTTAGATATTAAAAGTCTCATTTTCAAGTAATAAAAGTTCAGTTCAGTTCAGTCGCTCAGTCATGTCTGATTCTTTGAGACCCCATGGACTGCAGAACACCAGGCCTCCCTACCCATCACCAACTTCCGGAGCTTGCTAAAACTCATGTCCATCGAGTCAGTGATGCCATCCAACCATCTCCTCCTCTGTCGTTCCCTTCTCCTCCTGCTTTCAGTCTTTCCCAGGATCAGGGTCTTTTCCAGTGAGTCAATTCTTTGTATCAGATGGGCAAAGTATTGGAGCTTCAGCTTCAGCATCAGTCCTTCCAATGAATATTCAAGGACTCATTTCCTTTAGGATGGACTGGTTGGATCTTCTTGCTGTCCAAGTGACTCTCAACAGTATTCTCCAACACCACAGTTCAAAAGCATCAATTCTTGAACACTCAGCTGAGCCAAATCTCATATGCATACATGACTACTGGAAAAACCATAGCTTTAACTAGAGGGACCTTTGTTGGCAAATAAATGTCTCTGCTTTTGAATATGCTTTTTAGGTTTGTCATAGCTTTTCTTCCAAGAATCAAGTGTCTTTTAATTTCAGGGCTTCAGTCACCATCTACAGTGATGTTGGAGCCCAAGAAAATAAAGTCTTACTGTTTCCATTGTTTCCCCATCTATTTGCCATGACGTGATGGGACCAGATGCCATGATCTTAGTTTTCTGAATGTTGAGTTTTAAGCCAACTTTTCACTCTCTTTCACTTTCATCAAGAGGCTCTTTAGTTCTTCTTCGCTTTCTACCATAAGGGTGGTGTCATCTGCATATTGACGTTATTGATATTTCTCCCGGCAATCTTGATTCCAGCTTGTGCTTCATCCAGCCCGGCATTTCACATGATGTACTCTGCATATAAGTTCAATAAGCAGGGTGACAATATACAGTTTGATGTATCCTGTCCCAATGAACCAGTCCATTGTTCCATGTCTGGTTCTAACTGGTTCTCTTTGACCTGTATACAGATTTCTCAGGAGGCAGGTAAGGTGGTCTGGTATTCCCGTCTCTTGAAGAATTTTCCATAGTTTGTTGTGATCCACACAGTCAAAGGTTTTGACATAGTCAATAAAGCAGAAGTAAATGTTTTTCTGGAACTCTTTTGCTTTTCCTGTGGTCCAACAGATGTTCGCAATTTGATCTCTGGTTCCTCTGACTTCTCTAAACCCAGTTTGAATGTCTGCAAGTTCTCAGTTCATGTACTCTTGAAGCCTGGCTTGGAGAATTTGAGCATTACTTTACAGCATGTGAGATGTGTGCAATTGTGCGGTAGTTTGAACATTCTTTGGCATTGCCTTTCTTTGGGATTGAAATGAAAACTGACATTTTCCAGTCTGGTGGCCACTGCTGAACTTTCCAAATTTGCTGGCATATTCAGTGCAGCACACAGCATCATCTTTTAGGATTTGAAATAGCTCAACTGGAATTCTATCACCTCCACTAGCTTTGTTCATAGTGATGCTTCCAAAGGCCTACTTGACTTCGCTTTCCAGGATGTCTGGGTCTAGGTGAGAGATTAGATCGTAGTAGTTATCTGGGTCATTAAGATCTTTTTTCATCTAGTTCTCTGTGTATTCTTGCCGCCCCTTCATATCTTTTGCTTCTGTTAGGTCAGTACTGTTTCTGTTCTTTATTGTGCCCATCTTTGCATGAAATATTCCCTTGGTATCTCTAATTTCCTTGAAGAGATCTCTAGTCTTTCCCATTCTGTTGTTTTCCTCTATTTCTTTGCATTGATCATTGAGGAAGGGTGTCTTATATCTCCTTGATATTCTTTGGAACTCTGCATTCAGAAGGGTGTATCTTTCCTTTTTTCCTTTGCCCTTTGCTTCTCTTCTTTTCTCAGCTATTTGTAGGGCCTCCTCAGACAACCATTTTGCCTTTATGCTTTTCTTTATCTTCAGGATGGTCTTGATCACTGCCTCCTGTACAATATCATGAACATCCGTCCTTAGTTCTTCAGGCATTCTGTCTGTCAGATGTAATCCCTTGAATCTATTTGTCACTTCCATTGTATAATCATAAGGGATTTGATTTAGGTCATACCTGAATGGTCTAATGGTTTTCCCTACTTTCTTCAATTTAAGTCTAAATTTTGCAATAAAGAGTTCATGATCTGAGCCACAGTCAGCTCCCACTCTTGTTTTTGCTGACTGTTTAGAGCTTCTCTATCTTCGGCTGCAAAGAATATAATCAATCTGATTTTCGTGTTGATCATCTGGTGATGTCCATGTGTAGAGTCGTCTTTTGTGTTGTTGGTTGGCCAGCCAGCTCCTCTAGGACACAGTCATGCCGCCAGCCCCTCCACGCCATGCTTTCTGCCAACAAAAATTTCAGTATTATTTAAAACAAAATGTAGATATTTCATTAAATTCATTGTTTCCCCTCTATGGCATCTTGAACCCCACTGAGGTCCCAAAACTTGCAGTTAGAAGGACTACATGGTCATTTGCTTCTGTCTTCTTTGCTTAACTGTTTTATTCAATGATAGTTGTCCCTTCATACTTCTCCTATAATCAGATTCAGAGGGGAAATTTTCTTTGAGATCATGGCGAGGTCATAAATGATAGTGTATTTGTAATCTGGCATTGGTGCTCTAGCCTTGAAAGACACCCAAATGAATCCTTTATGTCACAAGGAGCTGTTTTGTGGGTTCTTCTTAACTACCCTGTGGGTAATTCCCACTGGAACACTTCCTGAGGTCAAAATACCACCAGCTGAGCATTTTACAGCCCTTTACCTCCTGTTCCTAGTGCTACACCCTGGAAGACTCCTTCTGATGAAGTCAGCTCACTCAGCTTGTCAGTATTACCTTCAGGATGATAATAATTTGCTTGTCATTGTCCTCATGACCCAAGGTACCTGTGCTTTACCCTTTTAATAGTGTTTCTTGCTTTCTGTCAGTTCTTTTCCTCAGCTTTACTTTATAAAAATGTCTAAACCAGAGTCATATATTCTTATGTCTGTCATATATAAGAATATACATATATATATCCCTTGTATCCTATAGCCCAAACTCTAGGGTCTCTAGATCAAGTTCTCTGGGTGATTGATTTGAGAAAATTGGAGGCATGACAGATAATTATTGAGCCTTCTAGCAGTTCTTTCAAAAAGATACTCACTACCCATCTTTCTCTATTCCTATATACAATTAGGCACATGATGAGCCAAAGGTGGAAGACCTGGCCTTGAGCCAAACCCTTAGAAGTCCTGCAAAGATGGGGAAGCATTTCTCCAAGTTATTTAAGGATAGTCATCACTTACTGTTCCTAGTGTTGGTTCTCAGTTAAAACTGAGATAATAGGGATGCCTCTTTTTGATATCCTGTCACTTATATACTTCGATGGTATGTTTAAAGTGTTAGTCACTCAGTTGTGTCTGACTCTTTGCCACCCGATAGACTGTAGCCCGCCAGGCTCCTCTGCCCATGGAATTCTCCAGGCAAGAACACTGGAGTGGATTGCTTTCCCTTATCTTCCTGACCTGGGGATCGAACCCTAGTCTCCTGCATCAGAGGCGGTTTCTTTACTACCTTAGCCGCCAGAGAAGCCGTCTAGGGCAGGGGTGGCTTTTGTCAGTCTGCTTGTTTGTTCATTGTTTTTTTTTTTTTTGATATCATAGTACCCTTTACACAAGCATTTAAACATTCAACCAAGTTCACTTCCTGCTGCCCAGGGAAAAAAATTAAGTACTTATTTGAGCTCCGAATTGCACTGCATATATTTAGCTTGATAGTTTTAAGGAAACATATAATAATATTAAAAATTAATTAGAAAACCTTTTAAAAATTAGTTTTTATCGTCCCCAAGTCACTTTAACTTACATTATGCTATAACTTTAGTTACTTCTACTCATAAACATTTATGGTTAGAATGTAGCTATTCTAGTTAAAAAGGCAAAAATGAAACAATCAGGATGTATGATACTGTCGTATACATTGTATATGCTGCACTCAAGCTTTATATAGAGGCAAACATACAGCACCACCAGCGTATATTTGATAGTAAAAAGAAACATTGGGAAAAACAAAACAGTTCAATAGCTTCAACAAAGACAAATATGTTTTAAATGTGTATAAACTGGTTACCAGAGTTTCTAAAGAAAAGTTTAAATCATTATATTTTAAATGGAAAAGATAAGAAAAACTCGACATCCATATTTCAAAACTTACGCTATTTAGGCTATCACAAATTTCTGGATTTTTTAATTTCATTTTATTTATTCAGTGAAGATCTGTTGAGTTTTTATGTGCAAGACCCTATGGGGCTTTCAAGGTGATAATCGTCAAATAAAGAAGATATGATATGCAGCATCTGATAAGACAGTGATGACAATGTTGAATCAGGAAGCAGTAAATACATGATGAACAGGGCGTCTCCACAGTACTTGACTTTTACTAATAGTTTTTACCGTATGACTTGAGTGGCAACTTAGCGGAATTTATGATAAGGGTTGTGTGACTTTTTTGGCCTAGGACAAGTTACATATTTTATTTTCTCTTAATGATATAGGTTTAATTATAGTTCCTGATGCACAGAGTTGTGAGAATTTTATGATATCTGCACTTCAGATGGTGCTAGTCATACAATAAACCCTCAGTTAAGAGTAGTGATTTAATATAAAAATGCTTCTAGAAAATTGCATTATTGCTTTCACTTCACAAAAACATAAATGTAGCAATCTGAGGTTGGCAGGGTTACCCCAGGATGTGTCTCTACCTGTTGCTCTGGATTGCTGAGAAAGGTTCACTGACCTCGTTACCTGGTTGTCCATTTCCTCCTTCATCACTTAACATTTGGCCTTCTGGGTGTTTTATCCTCCCTCCAAAAGCATACAGAGGGGAATATTCAAGAAATGACACCCTTTTGCTAGGACCCACATGACTCAACTCAAAGTCAGGTCCCTGTTGGCAGCCCAGCAGATCTTTTATTGCAGTAAAAGGAGAAAAATCAGAGAGTGGGATTATTTGGGGTAGAGGGAAGTGATTAGAATTTAAGCTGGATGCAAAGGGGGGTATGTTAGGTAGGACTGCATTTATCTTCAGAGACAGAATATTCAACTAAATATAGAGGGTTTATTTTTCTCATATAAAATAATGTTCAGAGCCTGGTTCGTAGGCTCAAGATGATAAGGTGAAAGTTCTCTTCTCATTTCTTTGTTTTACCAGATGAGTGTTGAAATGCTACCCATTACAAAATTATTTAGAAAGCAAGGAAGAAAAAGGAAAAGAAAGGTCAGCCTTGGATTAGTAGATCAAAATTTCCTTCAAACGTCCAGTAAAAATCCACTTTTATCTCGTTATTCAGAATTGTGTCATATGAACATCACTTGTAATGAAACATTCTAGAAAGATGAAGTTTTAGCTTCCGTGATAGAGTGAATCACAGAGTAAATTAATTAAAATGTATATGGAATGAACATTGATTACCCGTCGTGGAAATGGGCATACTTGAATGACCAGAGATGGTAGAAGGGAATTATAGGCAAGACAGAGGGTTGTGGAGAATAGTGAATAACACGGTGGGGATCAGAAAGCAGAGATCCTTGAAAATCAGCCACAGGAGTTAGGAAACATTATTTAAAAACATGGAAAAAAGATTCAAGAGAAAGGTATAAATACATAAAGGCAGGATTCTACCATGCAGTTGAGGATGGCAGGATCACAGTTAAGGAACATAAAATAAAATGCCCCTGATTCAAAAGTGTCAGTTCTGACTTTAGAGAAAAAAAAAAATTCTGGTAGCCTGTCTGGGAAATAACAATATTTTTTGCTTCAGTTCATTGGTGGAAGAGACTAGGAGCTAGGAAGACACACAGATATTTTCAGAAGTCTTATTGTCAAGGAAGGAAAGAATCAAGTTAAAAAAGCCTTGAAGTTTGTGCTGTTGCTTTTGTGGTGTTGTTTGAATGCTGATGAGGAAACTTTAGCATGTGTAAAAAATGTTGGTAGAGAGAGATTGAAAAGGAAAGGAGAGAGGATACACAGTTTATTTTTTTCACAGATCGTTTACTTATTTTTGAGTATTCAAAGTCCAATGATGTAAGTAATGATACACAGACTGGTAAACTTCTTACATGTATTTCAAATATTTTAATAAGAGGGGATAACATGCATTGGATGCAGATATTTTACAATTGCAAAATTCATGAGTAACTACCTCAAAATATTGTTGTAAATATGTAATTATTAATACATAGAAATGCTGAAAATGGGTCCTAACATATATTATAATCTGTGCATTGTTATAATTAATAATAACAGTAGTAATATTCTTTTATAGGTAGTGTCTTGTACAGAAACTGCAGTGTATATCATTTAATAAATGGATCTGAAGTAATTCAGTTAACAAATCAGAATCCTATCTCAGATGTATCTGAGCCCAAATTCCACAGAATTTCAGCAGGAAGAACAAATTTGAGGAAGACCTTAGGGTTGTGTCAGCAGATGGGGTTATAATCACAGACCTGCCTTAAGGGACAGAGTCGCGGTGTGGAATGGAGGTTGTCATGGGCAATAGGCAATCCTGAGGCGAATGCTAGGCTCTCAAGATAAGGCTTCAGTTATCAAAGTGGACTCAGGTGGGAACTAATCTCAGCAGTCAAATGGTACCCAGCGAGAGCTCAGGTTTGCATCAGTATCAGTCTTGTGGTATTTGCTAATTTAGTGTGATGCTTCTTCAATTCCTAAAACCATGATAATTAGTTTGGCATTACACTTCTCAGCATTTATGGAACCTGAGTTTAGTTGGACAATATCTTTAAGGCATTGAGGTATAATGGCTATGAATCTAGAACTGGGTGTTGAGTCATCTTTTTCAGAATGAAAAGTTTGCAACTCATGTTCAGGATAAAAACTACCAGGAGTGACTCATCCTTTAAACGAATTTTGTTAATGATGAGTCAAGTGTTATTATACAGATTTAACAAACATTTTATTTATGGACAAATAATAATGCCAAGTTATTGGATAACAATGTCATAAAGGTCAGACGAGGGGTGTTTATAATTAAAGTACACTGTTATCACAGTGTTTCTCTGAAGCTTTCTAAAACTAAATATGTGCTATAAAATTTCAGGAGTATCCAACAATGAAACAAATACTGAGTTTATACTTTCAAATTCAACAGGAAAACTGTGATTAAACCTAATAATTATAAATTGACTGTGAAATGTTTTAATAAAGTTAAAGATATATGGAATAGACGTAAAAAAAAAAGTTTGATTATATACTTCTCATGCATGTGTGATAAGTGGTTTCATTCATGTCCGATTCTTTGTGACCCCGTGGACTCTAGCCACCAGGCTACTCTGTCCATGGGATTCTCCAGGCAAGAATATTAGAATTGGTTGCCATGCCCTCCTCTAGGGGATCTTCTTGACCCAGGGATTGAACCCATGTCTCTTGTGTTTCCTTCATTGGCAGGTGGGTTCTTTACCACTAGTACCAGCTAGGAAGCCCAAAATACTTTTCATAAGTGTACCTACAATTTAAGGAAATGAAACTTAGTGATACACACTTTTGTAGTTACTATTAAACTTTATTGAAAAGGTTTTAAGTTTTTAAGATGATCATATATATAGATATTGAATATATATCAGTATATATGATTGAAATATATAGCTATTGAAAAGGAAGAAAACTAAATGTCAATATTTATAAATAATAAGATTGTTTATGTAAAAACCATAATTGACACTCCAGACAGATTATAAAAAAAAAAATAAGTATCTAGGTAGGTAGCTGCTTATGAGATCAAGAAAAACAGAAGTTTTCTTAAACAGGCACAAACAACCATCATAACCAGGCTAAACTTTGCTATTTACTTATTTGTACCAGACTCTTCTTGAGCGACTTCACTTCACTTCCCTTCTCATCACTTTACATGATTGGAGTCATTCAAGCCTCACAACAGCATTAAGAGACAAATGCCCCAACACCTCATTTTAGAGTCTGACCCATTTTATATGGAAAAGTTGGTGTATAACTGAATTGGCATTTGCAATTCAGTAAAGAATAGATGGTGTAAGGGCAACTGGTAAGCAATATGGAAAAAGCATGAAATTGGATTTCTCCCTTAAACCCATACTCAGAAGTATTTGCAAGTTAACTCTCTCCTCTACTTTGAGTGTTTGCTCAGATGTCATCCATCTTGGCGACGATGCCTTCCTCCTCCTAACTTTTTAGAAATTTGCAACGTGTCCCTCTTCCCTGGTGCGCCTGATTTCCCTTAGCTCATTCTAAAGATTTTCCTCCATAGAACCTGTCACCTTCTTACATAATGTTTGATTTGCTTACTCATGATTATTGTTCTTGTCTTCTCTCTTGAAAAGTAACTCCACAAAGATGGGAGACCTTACCTTTCTTCTAGTAATGAATCTCAAGTGTCCAGGAGGGTCCCTGGCATATAAAAAATGCTGATTAAGTATTCTGAACTGGGGTATAGCTCCATCAGTATTAATCAGTAGATTTGGGAGCTTAGTTGGGATTATACAGTAATTAGTACCCTGTTATACATAAACCGATTTGTGTTTCTGAAAGAAAAAAAAATTCCTTTAGAAGCCTTAGTAAGTTGTAATTCATTCACTGTGATTTGGGGCTCTTTACTCACTGTATAAATATGAAATAAGCAAAGCAAAAACATAGTTAATATACAAATAAGATGTTTGTTATGTGTATTTTATTAAGTGTATTTTATGTCTTATATATCGTTGTTCTAAGAGGTTAGAGAATCTGCATACCAAATACTAGAGATGAAGAAATCTGGACTTGGAGTTCTGTTGATTTACTAGGTGATCATAAGCATATATTTTATATAAAATATAAATGTAAAAGCATGTATTTTATATAAACTATAAACAGGCATCAGATATGTCTGACTTATTCATTGTTGAATCCCAAACATGTGTCATTGGATGAAAAGAAGTAGTGTAGGATGGGTGATCTGTCTTAAATGGAAGGGTAGAGACTGAAAGGCAAACCTAGATGCCAGTGATTAAACCAGCTGTATGAACACACTTCACCCCATCCTGTATAACCTACAACCCTCTCAGCACAAGGTCTTGTCCACTCACAGTTTGACTTTGACCAGATAAATATCATCTGTGGTCTGTAATTTTTAAAGCTCAGTGGCAGGCTACATGTAGTTGTACAAAGGGGATCTCCTCATTGTAAGTGCTGAAAATGCCTTAAGTTACTTCTTATAAAGTAATAATTGTCATTATCTTGCACAATAACCTTTCAAAAGATATGCTTCTTTCTGAGTTAAAAGTACCAGATTTAAATGCAAGAGAGGAATAAATGAAGGATTACTCAAAAAAAATCAAGATTTTTTTTTAGAGAGGGTATAATGAACACACCCATATTTATGTATATATACAGGTCCAGTACTCTTGCCTGGCAAATCCCATGGACAGAGGAGCCTGGTAGGCTGCAGTCCATGGGGTTGCTAGGAGTTGGACACGACTGAGCGACTTCACTTTCACTTTTCACTTTTATGCACTGAAGAAGGAAATGGCAAGCCACTCCAGTGTTCTTGCCTGGAGAATCCCAGGGATGGGGGAGCCTGGTGGGAGGCCGTCTGTGGGGTTGCACAGAGTCGGACACGACTGAAGCGACTCAGCAGCAGCAGCAGCACAGGTATATACAGAGTGAATTAGGTAAATGTTTATATATGCCAACATTTCTATATCAACCTATATATACATGTATGCATTTATAAAATTACATAAATATCTATTGGCATTTATTTAATCATATTGCCCTTTCTGTTAGTCCAGGAATCAAATTAGGCTAAAAATCTAAACTCCAAGATTATAAGTAGCTCTGTTCTGTGCATATATATTACCTATTATTGAGATTTCTTATTAAATGTGAATTAAGCTTTGTAAATTCTCCATTACTTAATTTGCTAAAACATTCATCTTAATGTTTCTCAGTCACAAAAATAAATTCATGTTTAATATTAGCATAAGTGCTACAATTGCTAGAGGGAAACTTGGTTTGAAGAGTCTAACACTGAAAAATACAGTTTTTATTTCATTAGCATAAGTGGAATATTGACAGTACTTCACAAATCAAAAACAGAAAATGTAGTCACTTTTTCTTGTCATTTTGAGAAATATAGTAAAAGCAAACTTGATGGAGAGGTGATACCCAGACACACATTAATGGATGCTCATTGTTAAATATCCCTGACAAAACATGGCCTTAGTTTGGGGTCAGACCACTGAGACTTTGTATAAATTCTATTACATCAAAGTGAACTTGGACTTTCCCACCTAGGTCATTTTTTATACAAACTTCTTAATTTTGTGTTCACTTATTCATTCATTAA
Source organism: Bos indicus (assembly GCF_029378745.1). Taxonomy (NCBI): domain Eukaryota; kingdom Metazoa; phylum Chordata; class Mammalia; order Artiodactyla; family Bovidae; genus Bos; species Bos indicus. The sequence continues at coordinate 11,233,543 of NC_091786.1, forward strand.
AATTGAGAAAATCACTAAGAAACATTTAAAGTATTTTTACATGAATGTCATTTTATGTCATTATAATACAACATAAAACATGATATATATATGTGTGTGTGTGTGTGTGTGTGAACACTTATAGAAATATATATATAAGTAGTTGGTATATATGTCTTCTAACATTATGATATCTGATTGGAAAGTTTAGTAGAACTCATTCATTTCAAATTGTCCTCCGATTAAGAGAGACTAGTTACTCATCATTAAAATACATTGTCAGAGACACTTTGTGGCTTAAGGTGTGCATTTAAGTTACATAGAATAAGCTGAGCTTTAGAAATAATGCTTTATGTTTCATTTTCTATATGTATAATGAAATAATACTTATGTAGTATTTTTTGACAATAAGAATTAGGACACAATTTAAAATAGTTAAATGGAATGAAATGCATTAGATAAAAAGGTGGTGCTTGGCACTGATACTTTCTTGTACTAGAGAATAGGTGTTAGTCACTCAGTTGTGTCTAACTCTTTGCAACCCCATAGGCTAGACCCACAAGGTTTCTCTGTCTGTGGAATTCTCCAGGCAGGAATACTGGCGTGCATTGCCATCCCTTCTCCAGGGCATCATCCTGACCTAGGGATCAAACCCGGGTCTCCTGTGTTGGAGGCAGAGTCTTTTTACCTCTGAGCCACCAGTAAGAATATCTTATTAGTTCACTCCTATTCCCTGGTAGCTCAGTCAGTAAAGAATCTGCCTGCAGCGCAGAGACCTGGGTTCAATCCTCAGGTCAGGAAGATATGCTGGAGAAGGAAATGGCAACCCTGTCCAGTGTTCTTGCCTGGAAAATCCCATGGATAGAGGAACCTGGCAGGCTACAGCCCATGGGGTCACAAGAGTTGGACACAATCTAGCAACTAAACCACCACAAGCTTTTCATATAGATATACTCAGTATAACTTTGTTTCCAGACAAATAATTTGAATTATTTCTACTCATGATACTATTAGTAATAATTATCATGTATTGAATCTTACTTTCACAGTAGCCTAAGAACATAATTGCTATTATTGGCTATGTTGAAGATAAAAATGACACAGATAGATTGAATAATTTAACTAAAGATCAACTTAAATTACACAAAATGACATTTTATGTATACTTCTTGTATACAATTAAGTAACTTTCATTCACACAATCAATAAATCAATGTGAACAGAGTAAACACTTTGTTCAGTTAGTGGAAATAGTGAGGAAAGATGGAAAAATGAGCAGGGTGACCTCAGTGTTTAGTGGAGAGCTTGAGTGTTTTCCTCAAAGATTTGTAAAGGAGAAATGCATATCCAGAATGCTGTTTTGCTTTTAGACCAATGGGAAATAAAAGTACTGTGAATGCTGGGTTTCTTTGTAGTTCTGCAACATACTGATTTTTCCAACAGCCCAATCTCTAATTCTCTAGATCCTGGTGTCTCTGTTGGGTGGTGATTAGCACTCTTAACCTTAGATTGAAGAATTTCTTCTTTGCCCAGATGTCATTATTTGAATTTCACATCTCTTTAGAAGAGGAAAGATTGAGAGGACCTATGTAATAGTGCAGATAAAATATGTTTTAGAAACATTTTCAACATCACTATGTTAAAAAAATTGAGCAGCTCCTACTAGCTTGCCAAAGTTACATGTGTACAGCTTGTACACATGCTGTAAAATTAGCTTAAAAATAAAGTAAAGACATTTAAAACTATTAACAAAATAGCTGTGTGATCATAAAATAATTATATGTGGGAAGCATATCTTCCTATACTCAGGTGAATATACTCACTGAAAAAGACTGAGGAAAACACCAAAATATGAGATTAGGGAAAAGAACATCCCAATAATATATATATATATATGTCTTATAAGAAATATGTGTATTTATTTAATATATTTATAAAGAGAACATTTAAAATATCACATATATATGTGTATATTGAATTAATAAAGGACACTGTTTCTAAAATTAGCTCCTATTTAGTTTAGCAACAGACTTATTCCAGAAAGTAGATCTTCTTATATGATGTGATATTAAAGATATTTGAAAAAATCCAGCGTTTCCAAGTTTTACATATTCATTGCATGATGCAAGAAAATTTACAGGTGCTATATTATTTTATTTAAGAATTTTAAGTCTCCTAACTGCAGAAAACTGATGTCAAATAAATATGTTATCTGTTGTTGTTCAGTTGATAAGTTGTGTACGACTCTTTGTGACCCCATGGACTACAGCACACCAAGCTTCCCTGTCCTTCCCTATCTCCCTGAGTTTGCTCAGACTCATGTCTACTGAGTCAGTGATGCCATCCAACCATCTCATCCTCTGTTGCCCCCTTCTCCTCTTGCCCTCAATCTCCAGGCAAGAATATGGGAACGGGTTGCCATTTCCTTCACTAGGGAATCTTCTCCCAGGGATCAATCCCGATCTCCCGTGTTGTAGGCAGATTATTTACTGTCTGAGCCACCAGGGAAGCCTTCAGTATTAACTGAATGATCATATTTGGGAAAACAGTTTTCTTCCCCCTTTGGAGCATAAAGTGAAGTATACTAGGCACTGGAGAAGTGCTAAAAATCTGATGCCAAATATGCCCAAATAACAACCTAGTGTAACAATCAGGTTAGCCCTGATTAAATTAAATGACCTGATAATTTAGTTGTTGTATCAGTTGATGTGACTAAGGATTCAATCACTTCAAACGTAAATTTTAGTAAAACTCTTTCTGATAGATATCTTTTGATGACAATACTGTAGTTAATTTTCATTGAATTTACTCTTTTTAAATTCCATCACAGATATGATTGGATGTGCTATCTAAATAACACAGGTATTTTAGGTGTTTTGTGTAATACTTTATTGTGCATCTGTGATTTTTCAGAGGAAAAATGCCTATCATTGGAATTTATAGATTAACTGCTGGCTGTGAGCCAAAGGAAAGAAAATTGAGTCATAAATAATTGTAGGATGACTCACATCATGGTTATTAAGAAAATTAGAATGGATTGCCAATTATAAAAACCCATTAACTGTGTGTAATGTAAAATAAACTGTTGGTTTGGAGAAATATTTTGGTGCCAAAAAAAGTTTTTTTTAATTTATTTTTTATTAAAATTACCTTAGTCACATATTTGCCTTTTTTCCTAGGCAATTATGTATATTGCTTATCAATAGAAAAGCATTTACTAAAATGAGGTTTATGGAGCAGTGATGGGGGAGCTCTAAGAAAAAAAATTGAAAAACCCCTGGAATGATGAGGCAGTCACTGCCAGGAAAAAGGACCTGTGCTCAGAAGACACTGGTTATCCTTCCTCCCTCACTTGAAGAGCCTCAGAAGGCTTGCACTGTAAGACCTGTATCATGTTGTTTAACCTAGTGCTTCCCCAAATTATTTGGCATTGGTAATTCTTTACAAATTCACGTACCTTCATTTCCACGAAATATATTTTGGGAGAAGCTGTGATAGTGTTAACTCCACAATAGATAACCCAAATGAGCTCCTAATACCAATTCTCTCTCTTTCCAAGAGCTTCATTTCCTATTTCAGCTTCATCTTTATAAGAGGCAGTCATTTACTGACAGTGCTAGATCTTCAACAAAAGGAGTAATACCTGATTTCTGACCATGACTTATGCTTACAAAGCAGAGTACGATTATTATAGCATCTTGTAGAACTTGCTCTCAAATATCATTTAAGCCCTTCTATATTTGCTGACACTTTGAACACTCACTCATTAAATTTTTTTTCCTTTTCCCTTTGGTAGTGCTTTATTGACTTCTCTGTACCCATATTGGAGAAGGAAATGGCAACCCACTCCAGTACTTTTGCCTGGAAAATCTCATGCGTGGAGGAGCCTGGTAGGCTGCAGTCCATGGGGCTGCTAAGAGTTGAACACGACTGAGCGATTTCACTTTCACTTTTCACTTTCATGCATTGGAGAAGGAAATGGCAACCCACTCCAGTGTTCTTGCCTGGAGAATCCTGGGGACGGGGGAGCCTGGTGGGCTGCCGTCTATGGGGTCGCACAGAGTCGGACACGACTGAAGCGACTTAGCAGCAGCAGCAGCGGCTGTACCCATATTACAAATTTTTCCCCTGCCAATCTTCACACAAACCCTGCAAGGAAACGTATTTATTATTTTTCTTTGTGAAAGATAAGACAACTAGCTTAAAGTAATCTAACATGACCATGATCACTGAGAGACAGGTTCAGGATATGAACTTGAGTGGGTTTAGCCAGTTATAGAGATATGTCGCTTGCAAGCCTCCTTCACAACTTCAGGCTGGATTCAAGGAGCTCAGGAGCACACACTGTAGTTCCAATCTGAACTCAAGGGTGGGGATGCTATTCAGTTTGATGCTGCTCTCATATGTAACAGTGCTTTGCATTCTTAGGAGATGCTTGCTAAATGTTGAATTATCTTTATGTACTTAGTGGACAATTACAGTATTGTTTTAATGGGGAAATGTGCTCAGATTCAACACATCCAACTTACAATATATGTAGGCTGAATATTAACTCTATCACACCAATTTATGTTTCTTACACTTGACTGTCATTTACAGAAATTGATATTTGCTAATGTGAGTAAGTGTGTTGTCGGCTGAGGTGATCAACTGATAAATCTGAAAACATTTCAGAGAACAGAGTCTGGTGTCTGTAGAATAGTTTCTTTCTTTCTTTTCTTTTTTAATTTGGCCTAAATTCTTAAATGATAAAAATTTACAGTAAAAGAAGAATACTTAGGATCTTATGTCTGAGACAAAAGACTCAAAATTTCAGGGTTTTTGGCAGGATGCATAGAAGAGATTCGAGATACATAGATAATATGTCTTCTCTGGGAATGTCTTTTTAATAGAGTAACTGTCTTTTTGTATAGTATGCCTGATGGGGTTATTAAATAATTTAAAAGGATTATGTTATCAGTGAGAAACTAATGTTCTCATGGAGATAGAATGAAATCCACACAATAGTTTACTAACAATACAGAAATATTTAATCATTCTTGTATTTGCCCTGAGGACTTAAAAATAAGAAGATTATTTGAATTGTGAATCCACTTATTGAAAAGGCTATTCTAAGGGGAAAGAAAAGAGCGAGACTAATTTCTAACTAGTGTTCCACCTAGGGGAATGTTTGAATGGGAACAAACTTTGTGTGAGAATATAAAGAATGTAGAAAATGTTTCCATTTGGAGATGTGTGTGTGTATCAGTTTCCTAGGGTTGCTGATAGATACAAAGTACCAGAAATGGGGTGGCTTAAAACAACAGAAATATTTTGTTTCAGAGTTAGGGAGCCCAAAACTCAGCATCAAGTTGTCAGCTGCTGCTGCTGCTGCTAAGTCGCTTCAGTCGTGTCCGACTCTGTGTGACCCCACAGACGGCAGCCCACCAGGCTCCCCCGTCCCTGGGATTCTCCAGGCAAGAACACTGGAGTGGGTTGCCATTTCCTTCTCCAATGCATGAAAGTGAAAAGTGAAAGTGAAGTCACTCAGTCATGTCCGACTCCTAACGACCCCATGGACTGCAGCCTATCAGGCTCCTCCATCCATAGGATTTTCCAGGCAAGCGTACTGGAGTGGGGTGCCATTGCCTTCTCCGCAAGTTGTCAGCAGGACCATGTTTTATCTGATGTCTGTCTGGGAGATGCTTTCCTTGCCTCCTTCGAACTGTGATACTTGCCGCCAGTTCCTGGTACTCTTAGCTTGCTTCTGCAGCACTGCAATCTCTGCTTCCATTCACACAGCATTCTGACTGCCTGTTTCTGTCTCTACCAGCACTTTCCTCCTCTTATATGCACACCAGTCTTATTGGATTAGGGTCCACTCTAATGAGCCCATCTTAAGTTGACTATATCTAAAATATGCTATTTCTAAGTCAGGTCACACTCACAGGCATCAGCAGTTAGGACTTCACCATCACTTTTTGGAGGACATGGAACAGTCCATAACCGTGTATATCTACTGAAATCAAGAAAGTGAATATACACGTGATTAAAGAATGAAAGATGGTGGCTACACATCATCCAAGTCACTACGAAGGGGCTGAAGGGTCAGACTGGGAAGGCTTGGCTCACTTGATGCTTGGAGATCAGTACATTTTTAGTGCAAAATGGATACTTTTGACTTTTTTTCTTTTAAAAGTGAATCGGAAAACACACATACGTGATATACTCTAAAGAAAATGAAATTTTACCAAATTGGAAATCTTAAAGCACCATAGTCTCATCACCATATAGCTATAAGTCTTCTGAAGCATTTGATACCATTTGGTAATAGGCAGCAGTGTAGAATAAAACTTAGCCAGCTGAGTACAGGCAGCTCATCTCTGAAAGTAGAGTTTAATTTGTAGAAGTTTCTGCATTCTTCATAAAATGCATATTGTCCAATTCAATATGAGAATGAGTGTAATGTTTCTGTAGAGTAAATTTATAGTTTTATCCTGGAGACTGTAACCTTTGCTTCCTAGAATGAAACATGGTAAATATGGTATATCTGAATGATAGCATTAGAACATAGCATATGCAAAGACAGTGTAGAGAGCAAAGCTGTGATGGGGTCATATTCATACCATGGATTATAGTGCATGATGCAAATATATATAGTGCATGATAACTATATGAGATAACCATGTCTTATAAATTAGTAAATTCATTTCTAAAATTGCTGCCATACATCTTTAAAGATTCCTGACAGGAAAATGAAGTTTCAGATGACTTCTGTTAATATTATAGGATTCTAGTAAAAAGATGAGTTCGTGGTAGCAAACAGAAACCAAGTCACACTTACCTTAGGCAGAAACAATTTACTGAAAGGGTACGGAAAGTTGGGCTCATAAACAAACTTCGGAATAGTAGAATCCTAGTATGTAGCCTCGGAGAAGGCAATGGCACCCCACTCTGGTGCTCTTGCCTGAAAAATCCCATGGATGGAGGAGCCTGGTGGGCTGAAGTCCATGGGGTCGCTGGGAGTCGGACACGGCTGAGTGACTTCACTTTCACTTTTCACTTTCATACATTGGAGAAGGAAATGGCAACCCACTCCAGTATTCTTGCCTGGAGAATCCCAGGGACGGGGGAGCCTGGTGGGCTGCCATCTATGGGGTCGCACAGAGTCAGACACGACTGAAGCGACTTAGCAGCAGCAGCAGTATGTAGCCTAAGTTCGGGAAGAAATAAAGAAGCAGCATATTGCTTTTTGGAAATCTGAATAACCAGTCTGAGAATGGAAGTACTGGTATTGCAATCACTGTTTGTCTTAGAATAAATATGCTTCTACCCTATCCTTTGTCCAGGTCACTGCTTAACATCACTCTAGGTGAAAGCATTAATTTGCCAAGTTGATATACACGCCACATCAGAAGAAAAAATCTGGCCCCCATGGCTTCTGTAGTGGAAAGGAGTTCTCTTCATCAAGACTACACACGAGATAGTTACTACCCCAAATAGAATTTGGCTTAAATTAGGATAGAAAATTACTTTACTGAAAAAGGTCTATCTAGTCAAAACTATGGTTTTTCCAGTAGTCATGTATGGATGTGAGAGTTGGAACATAGAGAAAGCTGAGGGCTGAAGAATTGATGCTTTTAAACTGTGGTGTTGGAGAAGATTACTGAGAGTCTGGACTGCAAGGAAATCAAACCAGTCAATCCTAAAGAAAATCAGTCCTGAATATTCATTGGAAGGACTGACACTGAAGCTGAAGCTCCAATACTTTGGCCACCTGATGCGAAGAACTGACTCACTGGAAAAGACCCTGATGCTGGGAAAGATTGAAGGCAGGAGAAGAAGGGGATGACAATGGATGAGATGGTTGGATGGCATCACCGACTCGATGGACATGAATTTGAGCAAGCTCTGGGAGTTGGTGATGGACAGGGAGGCCTGGCGTGCTGCAGTCCATGGGGTCACAAAGAGTGGGACATGACTGAGCGACTGAACCTAACTGAGGGTAACAAATAGATGCTGGGTATAAGGAGTAGTGATGTCAGAACAGTTAATAATATTGGTAGCAGTAGTTAACAATATTTATAGTGAAATGATCTTATAACATTAGACAGATAACCTCAGAAGATAATCTTGTTAAAAATGTGAACCAAAAGTCTGCATAAAATCATGTAAAACAGAACGGTGTTTTTTGGAAACATGATGAGAAGTACATTGTGATGAGCAGATTTTGTTTCACTAATCCTCAGTGGAGGTAAATGGGATAAATTGTTGCCAAAACTTCTCATTTTGTAGTCTTTTTTTTTTAGATTTATGTCCTTTTCCCCATCATTACGTATTTCCCAAACCCCATTCTCACATCCCGTGGTTTTTGCTACCCGCGTTCATTACATTTTCCTTCTTGTTGCTATATCATCATTTCTCAGAGAAATGAGAAAATATATGTAATCTATCAAGCGAACTTGTATTGCAACTTCATTTTTTTCTTCTGAAATATACTTCACTAATGTTACATGAGACATGAATTTTATGTCTATTTTATTCCACAATTTTTTTGTTTCAAGAAACAACAACAAAAATCCATAAAATGAACTCAAGTAGAGGAGACTTAACTTTAAGGAGGCATTTGGCAAGAGAAAACATCAATAGATGCCATAGAAGATGAGCTACTGAAAGGTCTCTGGGGAACTGAGTGAGAGGCTGCCAGGAAGTAATCCTGTCCTCTGTCTTTCAGGACCTGATGCACCTGGTTTCTCGTTTTCTCTGCTTCTGTCTCCTCTTTCATTCTGCATCTGCTGCTTGGCCAGCCCTGAATCAAAGAGCCATTGGAGGTCCAGTGCATACTCTAGATTAGCTACAACTCTCGTTCACTTGGAAAGAACAAGAGCTAATATAAGGTACAGAAGTGTCTCAGTTATTAGCTCCTTGGCTTGTGACTCCAAAAATATTAAGTATTTCTCAACACTAAAGAAATACAAACAGAAAAAAAAAATCATAACTTCTATTGCTCCCCAAAGATATTCCTGTTCCTGCCAAATTCTCAGGTTACATTCACTCTCTCTACTTCCTTAGACTGGTTCACTCTTTGATTCTTGAAACTTCCCTTCTAATAGTTACCCTCTCTCCTTCCTTATTCTTTTTATATTCAAGTAGCTCCAATGGCCAGCTGTTCCTTAAAATTCTTCTGCATTGAACCTTTGGGTGCAGTCTTAAGAGTCAGGAAGATTGTAATTTTACAACTTCCTGCCTTTAGGCACTCCATGTCAGCAGAGAGCTTAATACACAAAGTTAGATAGTGAAAAATATTTCTTATTCATATGGTAAAAGATCCTAATTAATATATAAACTTCAATTGCTGTTAGCTGGAGAGGACAACTATCCATACTTTTTTCTTTAAAGCCATCATTATAAAAATGGAAATTACCTAATTTCAGGTAAAATTAAAAACAGAACTTTATGCATAGTAAATGATAGGATGATCCATGAATCAGAAACCTAGTAATATCCTTCCTTTGTATTAGTTGGAGAAGAATCATTATTAGTTCATAGAAATTCCAAAGAAAAGGCATTTGCAATAATAAGGTCTGAAAATATTCTTTAAAGGTGTTATAGTGAAGAGGAGCAGACACTAAAACATATTCATGAAAACATTTTAGGTCTATTTAATCATGTTAACCTTTATCTTTAAGTTAAATTGTCATAAATATGAAATCAGAAGGTCTAAAGAAGAAATATATAAGACAACCAACTCTTTTTAGATGAATACCTGTCATATCTTTTGGAAGAAAAGATTATGTAAGTGTAGAGTTCTGTACAACAAGGAACTACATCTGAAATTCAAACAAATGACTATAATAGAAAGGTAGTCTATACTTTTCTAATTATTGATAGACATTAATGAAAAAGCAATAAAGAAAATTTCTAGTGAAACAGAAGTACTTCATTCATCATCCTACCATCAAGAGAAATCTTAGAATTTTAAAAGATAAGATATCACTCATAGTTTGAGAGAGAATGCCATTGACACTCCTAAAGCTGCAAAGAAATGCATTCTTTCTTTGTCCAATGTGTAAAGAGGACTATGATAAAATACTATTATTGCTAATATCTGAGAAGTGAGAAAGAATTAATTTGTAACATATATGCAGGTATGTATCTGTGTGTGTGTGTTTGTGTGTGTCAGATGAGATTTTCACATAGAGACATGGACATAAAATGGCCTTTTCTATGATGCAGTGATGCTTAGGTATGCCCAGTGGTGATCATGGTGGAAAGCTGCACTTGCTGAACTGTTGACTTCAGACATAGAACTTTCTTAAGCTGCAAATACTCTGCTGTACCAAAGCAGTGCAATCCATCCTGGTATTTTTTTTCCACTCATGATAATCCTACATGGCATGTTTATGTGCAATCTTCATTTTACAGTGTCATTATGCACTATTAAGGCAAATGCCAACACTATCATAATGATTTGGTTCTGTCACTCAATGTATAAGCAGATGATGCTCGTTCTATACCCTCCTTGACGTGAGGGGAAGTCGGGCCGCCTCCCAGGTTCCCTCCCTCATCACCCCCTTGGATGTCTCCCCAGCCTCCCTCCCTGTCTTCTCACTGCAATAATAATTCCCTCAGGAAGGCCTTGCAGGCTTTTAGGTTCTGTTGGTGATTACAGGAATAATTTATTTTCAAATGGATGTTAATCTGATAGATGTAGTCAAATTTTCCCTGAGCTCAGGCAGAAACAAACTTCTTCATGGCAAGTGTACTGATTCCGTCCACTATTATTGTGATGGGGAAGACAAATTATCCAATTACTAAACACACTGCTCTAGGCAATACAAAATAACATCCTGATTAATCTAACTACATAGGAGAGATACTTCTGTTTAGAACAAGTCCCCTAAAAACAAACACTATTGGATTAAGAATAAAGATGAGTCATATTTGTTTGGTAGTACTTATGGATATTTGAATGATGAATAAGAGCCTCCTTAAGGTGAGAGACATTTATATAAATCTTCTTAACATATTATATAGTTAAAATTACATTCAAGAGTAAAAGTGTTAGTATATTTGTGAAGTCATTCGTGAGATAAAACACTAAAGATTTCATTCTGGCTCCTTCACACCAGTAAGAAACATTTCACTTCTTTCTCCTTTGTATTATGTATTTAAAAATGAAATATTATAGATATGGGAGTATATGCTGAGATGAATACGTGTTCACTATGGCCATGTACTATATTTTGTGAAAGTCAAATGACTCAGTTATTTCTCTGGAAAGACAGCACAAAGCAGTACACATTTTCATGAGGGGGGTAAACATTTAAAGATTGTCAAGAAAATTATTAAAGTAATATTTCACCTTTAATGATGGGCCTAGGAAATCATTGGCCCTGTGAGAAATAAGGGCAGTGAAAGAAGCTAAAAATTAATTAACCTTTGACCTATGAGATCTCAGATGCTCTCATTCCTGCTTGCAATCTACCTGAAGTCTTTCAAGTTGATATTCTATAAGCTTGACCCTTTCCGTTCATCTGCCTCTCCTATCCCTGTCCTTGACTAAGAGATGACGGTCTTGACTGAGGTGTCTTGCGATTCTGAACATGGGCCAGTGACATAATTCACGTTCCCTTGATTCTGACTTCATGTCCTGTTTCCTGCTGCCTCTTCACCTTGATCTTAGTGAGTTTCCAGTCATATTCTATACATGTGGCCCCAGTTCCTGACCTGATTTCTTATTGGATTGTTAAGCTTAAAGATGGTTGACACAGAAGTGTGGCAGAGTTGGCCTCAGGAACCTATGTTCCCTGAGAGGGACCAAAGTTATTCATAAAATAACCTTCATTTTGCAGAGATGCAAAAGGGCATGGCCTGTCTAATAATCACATATGAAAAATTGACTCAAAGGATCAGTGAAGGCGTGCCAGTGGAGCCCGAGAATGGGGAATAATGAACCCTGCCCTCCAGGAGGGACATCGACTGGAGCTGTCAGAGAGCAAGGGCTCACCTGCACAGCCAGGTGACTTCAGTTAATGCAGGCCAGTAGGACTGTAAATGTCAAAGCCAGGTCACCTCATATGCAGAGGTCAGCACACTTTTTTTTTTTTTTCCGGTGTGAGGCTTTAGTAATGGATGAGTCTTAGTTGAAAATGTCTGTCAAATCACCCACATTATGTAATTTAATTTTAGAAAAATACAGTTCCAAACTTCCTTTAAATATCGGCTCTTCCACTTTCTATGAAGGTGACATTGATAAGTTATTAAACGTGCTAAGTCACAATTTTCTTAAATGTAAAAAGAGAGAAAAAAAATTGTATCTATGTCACAAAGTTCATGGTAAAACCCAATGATTTAGCTCATAGGAAATCACCTAGCATGTTTCTTGATAAAAAGTGTGATTAATAATACCTTTTTTAAACAGCAAGTTTAGTAAGTCATCCTAATTAGTATTGTGCTACTGCTGCTGCTGCTAAGTTGCTTCAGTCGTATCCGACTCTGTGCGACCCCACAGATGGCAGCCCACCAGGCTCCCCCGTCCCTGGGATTCTCAAGGCAAGAACACTGGAGTGGGTTGCCACTTCCTTCTCCAATGCATGAAAGTGAAAAGTGAAAGTGAAGTCCCTCAGTCATGTCTGACTCTTCACAACTCCATGGACTTGTAGCCCACCAGGCTCCTCTGTCTAACACATCTCAAGTACTACATTCATTTCCTCCATTTTTTTTTAGAAAGAAGATGTTCATATGTTTTGTCCTGAGATATTTGGTTTCAAGAAACAGAAAAGTACTCACACCAGATAGAGAAAAAGGGGATCCGATGAAATGAGTTTTTATCTCTGTTCCCTCATTTACATCCCTCCCGAAGCATACTGTGGCTCTGATAACTCAAGCAGTTGCAACCAAAGTCAGAGAAGTTGGCTTTAGATAGACCCTTTGGGAGATGCTAACAATGGCACCCCACTCCAGTACTCTTGCCTGGAAGATCCCATGGACAGAGGAGCCTGGTGGGCTGAGGTCCATGGGGTCACGAAGAGCTGCACACGACTGAGCGACTTCACTTTCACTTCTCACTTTCATGCATTGGAGAAGGAAATGGCAACCCACTCCAGTGTTCTTGCCTGGAGAATCCCAGGGACGGGGGAGCCTGGTGGGCTGCCGTCTATGGGGTTGCACAGAGTCGGACGACTGAAGCGACTTAGCAGCAGCAGCAACAGGAAGTGTAAAAGACCTTATTATCTATGATAGATGTGACAATAATGACCCCTAGTGACCTACATGCCCACTCCTTCATACGCTGTGGAGTCCATTGACTCTGGGCTTGGTCATGTAACTTGCTATGACTCATATGTATCACCAACTGATCTGAGCAGAAGCTTGATAAGCACAGCACACTGGGGCTTGCTATCTTGAAACATTCCATCATGGGACAAGTTCCATGCTGTAGGAAATCTAGGTGCTTCTTCTGAAAGAAAAACTTCCTGGGAGAGGTTCTGGAGGCTAAAACGGCACAGGGAGAAAGTGGTCATGTGGAAAAGAACTGAGCCAGCTTCCGGTTGAATGCAGTACATGAGTGACCTCGCCAGCATTGCAGCGTGCCACAGAAAGACACCCCAATAACACACATGGTTAGGAGAAGTAATAAACAGCTGCTGTTTTAAGCCAGTAAGTTTTGGAGTGGTCTGTTTCACAGGAATAGATAAACTGAGACCTTGTCTCTGAGATAATATGTTGGGGTACTGTGGTCAGCACCTCTCTCACCATTTCTCCATGCTCAAGAAGCTCAGGTTCATTTCTTGTCACCATGACAATTTTCACAGGAGGCTAAGCTTATAAATAATTGAAACTCAGAAGGAGAAGGTCTAAATTAAGCTAGATGACATAGATGAGAAAAAGAAGAATTCCCAATACCACAAAACCCATCTGGCTGTATCATAAATGGTAAAGCGAATGCAATGGCTCATGTGACCAAAGATGATTAAAGTCGCAGAGTTAAGTGAAGCCTCCTCCTTTGTTTCCTTTCAGTATCTTTAGTTCTGCACTTCTCCTAGTGTGGCTTTCCCCGTAGACAAAAGTGGGTAACCACATAGCTCTTCCTTGACATGCAGAAAGAGGGAGAGACAGCCCTTTCCAAAATGTCAGGCACAACTTCTGTCTTCCTTGAATTGCTCTGAGCCATGGAGGTGAAGGGAAAGCCATGCACTCAGTGACTTTGAGCTGTTACAGGTACATTACCAATAACCCCTGAGGCATAAAGGATGCCATTATCCTAATTGGATGAAAGTCACCAACTGTTAACCTGTAATAGGGATTAGCAAACGCCCAAAATAAAGATGTCATCAGAGCCCTCATTCTCTCTTTTCTGCTCAGCCAAATCAACATATTAAAATCTGTTCTGTGTGACTGGGTCTTTGCATGAATTAATAGTGTAAGATGCTTTTAGCTGCAAGTAACAGAAATATCTAATTCAAACTGGGTTAGACAATAGGGTTTATCTTTGAAATTAAAATGTTCAGAGCTGGAGCTAGCTTTCGGCTCTGTGTGACTAGGGCTCAGCTTCTGTTTATCTTAGATTCTCTCCGCTTGCTTCTCTTCTAAGATTACTCTCTATATGGTTCTCACATGAGAAAACGGTGCCAGTAGATTGGAAATGTGCATAGTTCCTAGTTTCAGACTTTCTGGGTTCACAGTCCAGCTCAACGACTGATTATACATGTAACCTTGTACATTTGTTTAACCTCTGTATACTTCAGTTCTCACATACGGATTATCTGAGCAAGCACAGAATTTATGTCAGAGAAATATTATGAGATTTCGATAAGCTAATTCATCTGATAGAATACATGGTATCTGGAATGTAATAAGCACATCATAAATTTTAGCTCTTATTATCATTATATTCTGTTGACATCCGGTGGGAGAAAGGGGATTCTCATAGTCATTAAATACAGATCATAAACTTGCCTTACCTTGGGTCATCTCTAAGTTAACAACCATGGCATAGATGGTCAGTCAAAACTGCTCCCTTCTAAATCACATTCATGACCTCAGGGGCTCTAATGGATCTTGGAAGACAGCCTACTGCATCCATGGAGGACATGTCCATTGCATATCCAAGTAACAAGAATGAGTTGCTACCCACTGTAGTTATGAGCTTAGAGGAAAAGTGAAAGTTAAAGTCGCTCAGTCATGTCCGACTTTTTGCAACCCCATAGACTGTAGCCCACCAGGCTCCTCTGTCCAGGGGATTTCCCAGGTAGGACTATTAGAGCTGGTAACCATTCCCTTCTCCTGGGAATCTTCCCCACCCACTGATCTAACCTGGGTCTCCTGCATTGCAGGCAGATTCTTTACCATCTGAGCCATCAGGGAAGTCCACTGAGCTTAGAGGAAGTGAATGAATTAAAGGTAATTGAATAGCAGTTCATAAATCTCCATCATCCTGCTTGTACTTTTTGGTATGGAATGTATGCCTTCAACTAAAAACTAGAAGAACACCTGCGCATTCTATGGTGTTTTGTGTCTGCTTAAGCAACTGTTCCCTTCATAGTAGTGGAGACATCAACTGGAGGCTTCCCAGGTGGCACAGTGGTAAAAAATTTGCCTGCCAATGCAGGATACACAAGAGATGCAGACTCAGTCTCTGGTTTGGGAAGATCCTCTGGAGTAGGAAATGCAACCTGCTCCAGTATTTTTGCCTGGAAAATTCCATGGACAGAAGAGTCTGTCAGGCTATAGTCTACTGGGTTGCAAAGAGTTGGATATAACTGAGCGACTGAGCACACAGTACTTTGTTTTAAAGTGGGAGAAATGTTGGCTGAAGTTATTGAAATCTAACTACATGTGAAAGAAAGCATCATGTAACCGAACAAAGAACATTTAACCAGTGCGTTTCATTGTTAATTAGTTGTGCTAAAGAATGAAAGTGAACTCACAAGAGTGAGAATGGCTTTCAGGATACCTTCTCAAGGAATTCGAGTCTTAGGGCACTGTGCTCTTACTGCGGTAGCTGATGGATGAGTGTAATTCTCTCGAATGAATGTTTCAATCAAAGCTGGGAGGATGCAAGACTGTGTAAGTCTGTTATCAGGTCATCACTCACAGGATCTCTGAGATCAGATGAAAGGAAGGGGAAACAAGAAGCATGCTGACTATTGTAATGGACAATAGACAATTTCAGAGCCTTTAAGGAAACAGAAAAGGTAAAATCAGGATACAAAAGACTAGAACTCTAAAGATAGGGACTAAAACATTGCCACTCACTCTCAGGGCAGAGTTACTGAGGCTAGGAACCTTTGTCTTTTGCAAGTGCTGCATCAGTGTTCATGAAGAAATGCAATAACATGCAGAGTTTTCAGGTGTGATCACAGACTGTCAGTATCTCTCTCTGATGATACAGAGAAACAGTACTGATTTAATAAATCTGTAACCAGTATTGGGTACCATACTGGTACTTTGTAAATGGCCCATAGAGTTTACCCTACTACAAATGTTATCAATCTGATCCATGATCTTGGAAATCCATTTCACCTCTTTTTTATACTTTGGACTTTCAAGGAAGCTAGGATATGAGTGACACACTCTGAAGATTGTTTTTAAATTTTGAAACTAGACAAAATATGTTGTGGACCCAAGTACATGGACAAAATATAATTCCAGTTAGGATTCAGGTCAAACAATTGTAGGCATCTGTCATTTGTATAACACTATTTGAACAATGAGAAATGAATAAAATAAAAAATACCCAACTCACCTTCCTTCCCTGAAATAAAACACTGGACTCTGGAGATTAATTATATTTGTAACAGCAAACTTGAAAAGCAATGAATCCTGTTTTCACCTCTTAGAAATTAAGAGTAAAATCAGCCTATCAAAGTGTCTGATAAGCTCAATTATGTATTAAGTTGAGCAGATTCCTAATTTTAATGATAATCAGAAACTTGTTTGTGTGGATCATAGACAGGCATCACTGAGGCACTAGATTTCCATGGACAAATGTGTGATGTGATGTTTGTTTTAAGAATGTGTATGTTTAATATGATAGGATAAAGTTGGTGCAGCAGTGGGAGGAAAGGAGAATGCGACTTGGGAGGAAGAAGTTTATTACACTCCCAGGTCCCAGGGAAGGGATCGTGGCGTGTCACAGAGGGAAGACACCAGCATCCATCAGGAGGCAGAAGAGCCAGGAGCAGCAGAAGGTTTAAGCAAGGCAAGACAAGGAGGCATAAACTGCGTGGAACTGGCTCGTTCAAATGATCGAAGAAGGCTCTGGGATACCTGGTGGGTCACTCGTTGCCCGATGCCTGGCCCTCAGGATACTTTAGAGCGGTGAAAGTATTGGCTTGGTGTGTGTGAGAAAGATAAGAGTGGAGTTGGAGGTATGAACCCAGGACTGGTTGGTTTGCATATGAAAGGTACTCTCTTAGGTGAGGATTATCTTCTTTGCTAGCCCTGGGAAGGGCGTCTCTCTCTAGCCAGAAAGGTTTCTAAGATGTCAAAGCATAATATACAGAAAAAAAAGAAAATTAAAGAGTTTATAATACAGTATTCTGGTTCGTTCTTATCAAAGTGAATGACACCATGGCACACGTTAAAAAAATAACATAACATTGCGGCTAAAAAATGAAACATTGTCACAGTCATGTATAAAAATTAGAATTTGAGGAATATTTTATAGAAAGTGAGAGTTTATAGCAAGTATTTAATTTTTAATACTTTTTATTGAAGTATAGTTGATTTACAACTTTATATTAGTTCCATGTGTACAGCAAAGCGATTCAGATATGTATATATTTTTTCAGATTCTTTTCCCTTATGTGCTAAGTTGCTTTAGTCATGTCCAACTCTGTGCAGCCCTATGGACTGCAGCCCTCCAGGCTCCTCCGTCCATGGGATTCTCTATGCAAGACTACTGGAGTGGATTGCCATTCCCTTCTCCAGGGGACCTTCCCGACCCAAGAATCGAATGGGCCTTTTCCCTTATAGGTTATTACAAAATATTGAGTGTAGTTCCTTAGCTATACAGTAGGTCCTCGTTTGTTACCTATTTTATGTACGCATGCACTCAGTCGTGTCCACTTCTTTGCAACCCACTGGACTGTAGCCCATCAGACTTCTTTGTCCATGAAATTCTCCAGGCAAGAATACTGCAGTGGGTTGTCATTTCCTTCTCCAGGGAGTCTTCCCAAACCAGGGATCAAATCGTGACTCCTTTATTGGCAGGCAGACACTTTAACCACTGAACCACTTTTGAAGCCCCGTTTTATGTATAGCAATGTGTTTATGTTAATCCTAAACTCCTAATGTATCCCCTCTTTAATTTTTAATTAAAATTTAACCTAATTTTTAATTCTACATTTCTTTTATAGATACTTTGAAATATATGGGTACCGTATTTCTTTACATAAGCAGATTTAAGAAATCCTTGTACTTTATATAGAAGCAGAATGACATAAAAAGGCAATGAAAACAAACGGTCATTTTCAAAGTGTAATATTAATATGCACATTTCACTCTTGCTGATGAATTCTGCTGATGGCATTTGCGACTCTTTATACTCAATCTCCTATCTGCAATGTCCTTCTACACAGGATGTGGAAACATACATTTTCCAGGCCTAGAATACCTCCCCATACTCACTGTTCAGTTCTTACTCCTGAATGCCTTTGGAAAATTTCAAAAATTATGTTTCATTTCTCCAGGTCTTGCAGCAATGTACTTCTCTCTCTTTGCTCAGGAGATACACAGTTACAGGTCTTGTGATTCTGCTGCATGCTTATCTAAAAAATTAAGACAGAAATCCTCCTAGAGTAGTGGACTCTTCCTTCTTGTGTAACAGCTTCAGTAATGCTACATTATTTTGCCCTAGTTTCTTTTGTGAATTAAAGAAACTACATGTAATAAAGAGGGAAGCTTCCTTTTTGATGGTCGACCATTGATCACTTTCACTGCCCTTGCTTGCCCTTCCTCCTCTTCTGTATCTGGGCTGCTCCTCATTCCTTGGCGCTGGCAGAAATTTCAAACCACGCAGATGCAAGCTGTTGTGTGAGCAGCTGTCCCAGCCTTACCTCCTAAACACAGTAAAAGCCTAGGGCAACAGCCTTGCTTCCCTTTTGACGTTTGGCCTGGCTAGGGCCTTCCGTGTTCCCCGTTAAGTCCCCTATGTCTAAATAATAAGCTAAAGTTCCTTTCATTCCTCTTGTTGAGTGCATGGTGTCATTAGTCTCCACATCTGAAGGAATTTTAGGTCGGGGTTGAACCTACCCTTTACAGGGCAACAGTATAGAATGCCTCAATTAAAAATATATGCATATGTGTATATTATATATAATATTTGTGTGTGTGTGTGTGTGTACCCTTTAGATGGGTCGTAAATTGTCCATTTTGCCTCAGTGTCCACTCTCCTTTAAGATAGGACCTGTGACATCCACTGTTTCTTTACATCATCTGTTTGGTCCCCATAATAAGCTTCTGTTTTGGCAGCTGCAGCCATAATTGCTAAGAACCACAAATATAATCTGATGATGTGAGAACTCTCTCTCACAGAGAACTGTCTGATTACACCCAGGTCAATAGTCTTACAACATAACTCTATGAAAAAAATTGTTTAAAAAATGCAGCCTCCTTTAATAATTTAGAGTATGAATTATGCAAAGTAGAAAGGATCCAAAATAAATTTGGTTAAGTAATGTTATTTCTTTTTAGCTTTTAGTTTATAGTAGATCCCCTGGAAAAGGAAATGGCGACCCACTCCAGTATCCTTGCCTGGGAAATCCCATGGACAGAGGAGCCTGGCAGGCTACAGTCCATGGGACTGCAAAAGATTTGGGCATGACTTAGTGACTGAACAATAATAGATACATGTTATATGGAGCTTAGTTATTAAAATAATTATGAAACATATTTCTAACAATGAAGTGATTCTGAAAGAAGTCTGCCCAGTGTTGCTAATGCTTCTTGCTTTGAAAATATCAGCTTAGCTTAATAGAATAATAGATGTTTACTGTTTTAATACACATTAGTTTAAAGGATTTTGTTTGAATTATTCTAGTATGAAGTTTTCACAAGAGGTTATTTATCTTTAGAGCCAAATTTTTAATGAAATATACTTAAGAACTGTCACCAAATATGCCTGGTGATTTTGCCGCGGCAAGAAAGTTTGTCCTCATTCTGTCCTCAGTTAAAATGAGATTTGGACAAGAATCTAGGTGAACAAAAATTTCCAGTCAAAACCCTGTGACATGCGATGAAATGTACAGCTATCCTGTATTCCTCTCAAGTGAGGTGGCCTATATTCTAAAACATGCTTTTGAGAGCTCACCATGCACTAGACTTACCAAGTACTTTATACATATTAACCATGGTATTCTTTACAAGAACCCTACATTGTCCTCTACACCTAGGACTGTAGGATGACTGTTAACAAATATCGGGTTCCCCTTTCGTATATGTGTGTATGCGTACTTTCCTTCCACTGCACCCGTTGCTCAATAAGGAATATGCACCCCTCACTCAGACTCAGCGAAATGACTTCTACATTCCATGGCACTGGAAGAAAGCAATGATGACAGGCTGTAGAATGGACAGTTGTTTGCATTTAAAATAAGAAGTTAAAATTGCCAAACATATTAGAGATTGCTAGCGTTACAACTCCATCGATTGCAAAAGGCCTCTATCAGTGTGGACATAAATAAATAGTTTAATTTAATAAATGACATAAATATATAAATAAATACAGTGTGGATGTAAATAAAAAGCTACACTTCACTTGCTTTCAGTTTGTAAATTTTAGGAGGTAAGAGACTTTAGTACGAAAATATTTTTAGGTCCTTTGAAGTGAAATTCATAATTTGTGGATTAGATATTCTAATCAAATTTCCCTTTTACCCCCCAAATTTTGTACAGACAGAATTTGGAAACCGAATAATTCATATTTTATTTTACTTTTCCCTCGCCTTTTAGGTTAAATAGCCTATATTCACATAATACAGTTAACATCCATCCCTCCTCTTTCCTGATTTCTGGACTCTGTGTCTGCATTTCCACGTTGCCGACACCAGATGGTGCACTCTCACATTTACTTCACCATAACAGTACTAAGCAATTCTTCAAATCCTAATTTAGAAGATAACAAGGGTGGATCTTGGCCATTAAATGTGTTTGGAGACTTAGGAGGAAAAAAGAGATTTGATGGGAAAGACAATAAATTGAGGATTGTATATGTTGAATTTGAGGCACTTATCTGTTTTCCTGCTGAAATGTCCAAATTGTAGATGGAGAAAAATATGGATGTTGGAGAAAAAGATTATGCTGAATGTATTGATTTCCAAGTTCTCAAAATACAGGTAGACTTAAACCCCCAAACATGTATAAGCTCAGTTAGATGGTGGGTTTAAAGGGTTTAAAGGTGTGTAAGTTGAGTATAGAAATCTAGGGAACACATATATGCAGATTAAAGGAGAGGCAATCACAAAGAAATAAAGCAAGAGTCAGATATTACTGTTTAAGTTCAGTGTTTTGCAAAGCCAAAACAATTGTTTTAAGAAATAACAAAAATTCAACACTACCAAATGAAATATAGATTCCAGTGCAATACGAGCTCCCCCAATACTCACTGGATTGAAAAAAAAAAATTAAATTTATCATTGTTACTGCAACACGAAGAGAAGATGTGGAATTCAAATACCAGTGGATTGAAAAATGAGGTAGGATAAGAAGATAATACATTTTAATTTTGTGAATGTAGACTAGTTTTTTTTAAAGATGGGCATGCAAAGGAAAGGTAAACTGGTTAGTAGCCAGATATATCTGTAAGATTTTTAAAATATTTTAGAAAACATTTATAAATAAATGCTGAAATTGTTGTTTAGTCACTAACTTGTATCCGTCTCTTCTGTGACCCCATGGACTGTAGCCTGTCAGGCTCCTCTGTCCATGAAATTTCTCAGTCTGGGAATACTGGAGTGGGTTGCATTTCCTACTCCAGAGGATCTTTCCAACCCAGGGATTGAACCCTCATCTCCTGCACTGACAGACAGGATCTTTACCACTGAACCACCAGGGAAGCCCAAATGTCTGAAGAAACACTTGTAAATAAACTTGAGTGTTTAGTTAGCAACAACATCACCTACCTGACTTCCAAACTTAAAAAAAAAAAAAAAGTAACATTTGTGGGCTACCCAGGCAACCCATAGGACTCTGCAACATAGATTTTATTATTTGTATTCCGTGTATATTCAGAATATTTGGGTAATTGGAACAAGATCTCAATGTTTGTTAGGCAGTAGAGATGAGACATGAAAGCATATTTTTCCATAACTATTGCTCTCATGTACAAGGAGTCATATACAATGATATTTCTCAAGCATAAGCCCCCATTACACTCCAAAATGCCCACAGAACCCACTTTGAGAATCACTACATTAAAAACATTAAACAACTTTTTGTGATCACTCAGTGCTGGTAATGTAGAAGTCCCCAGAATTATGTTTCTGCATTTGGTCATTGAAATAGTCAAAATTACACATATAGAGCTTGCAGATCTGCTGTTGATTCACTCTTGCTCATTTGCAGTTGAAGAGACTGAGCTCCCATCAATTTGAGTAAATATGCCAGGAATACACAGGTTAATTTGTAGATTCGGGATTTAGATTCATACTCTGACTCCAAAGTGTGCTATATTCCCTGTTTTGTAGACATGTAGAAAATGGATTACAGCCTCACCCCTGTAATGTAACCAACAGAATATGTCATGTGTGTCTCTATTTAAACTTTTGTAGCTCAAGCTCTCCTATCTGAAGTCACATGGCCACTAATCATTGTGAATATGACAATTAATACAAAAAGAAGTAAAGTTGTATGTATGCCATTCAAATAAATCCCTAAATTGAGTCAAACTGCCTGTGTTTATAGCCCAGTTCTCAAAGTAGAAAACATTGGAGATGACCTGCAACACTTTCAGTTGCTACGTGTAACATGTTTCATATCAAATGATAGTCTGTTCAGAGAAGTGCTGCTGCTGCTGCTAAGTCGCTTCAGTCATGTCCGACTCTGTGCGACCCCAGAGACGGCAGCCCCCCAGGCTCCCCCGTCCCTGGGATTCTCCAGGCAAGAACACTGGAGTGGGTTGCCATTTCCTTCTCCAATGCATGAAAGAGAAAAGTGAAAGTGAAGTCGCTCAGTCGTGTCTGACTCTAGCGACCCCATGGACTGCAACCCACCAGGCTCCTCTGTCCATGGGATTTCCATGGAATGGGGTGCCATTTCAGTGGATTTAGTCCTCTTCCTTTCGTTATTCAGACAGAGGTTGCTAGCTTAGCAGCCTTGTGTTGTAAGTGTGTGTTACAGAGGACAGGTTTGTAGTTGAACCTGATTGTTTCCCATCTGGCCTCCCTATTTATAATATGTCAAATGAGACTGCCCAAGGTGTGAGGGAAATCTTAATTTCTCTTTTATTCAGGTTGTATTGCTTGAGGATTCTCTGGCCACAACTCACACTGCACCAATGAAACATCTATATTTTTACTCCAGCCCACATGTCTTTTAATATTTCTAAATTCTCTTGAATGCTTTTCTGATTTTCACTACCTTCCCCTTTTTGGGTCCCTAACTATTAAAGGTTTTCACCTTCCCTTACTCATAACGTTAAGCATCTTGCTACAGTATACAGATTATTATAAACTTCAGTAGAATAATTTAATATTTTGAAAAACAGATGTCTTTGAATAGACCTTGCTCATATTCTTTTCTGTTGGAGTCAAGTTTCCATTTGCTGAGATAAATAAATATATACATATATATATATACACACACACAAACTACAAATGTATATATTATCACTCAGCTGTTTCCTGTTCTCTGTGACCCCATGGCTCCTCTGTCCATGAAATTCTCCAGGCTAGAATACTAGAGTTGGTAGCCATTCCCTTCTCCAGGAGACATTCCCAGTTGAACCTGGTTTTCTTACATTGAAGGCAGATTCTTTACTGTCTGAATCACCAGGCATGACCATATAAATATACAAATATTTAGAAACGAACTATTGCCTCTTATAAAGAAAAAATACTCATGCATATATGGACATCTTGAAAAATTTACTTGTAATTAATAATAATTTATGTTCAAGTGAAATTTTAGCAGAAACTTAATGACTCAGGAATTTTTAAATAAGTGACCAAATAGTCAGATAAAACTAAGAAAATAAACATTTTACTCTGCATTAGACACTCCTGACAAAATGTGTTTCATTAGAAGGAAATGCTGAGAAATATTTTATAAAGTACATTAGACACTAAATTACCTTTATAATTATATAATGACCTTTACTTCCCTCACTGAAAGAATGATTAGTAGTAATATCTAGAAAAATATATTTGATAAAAATATACTCCTTTAATACTCTGAAAATAATGCAAATTATCAATATATGTTCTAATTGATTCAATGCCAAAATTATATTGAGAAAAAAACCATTTTATATAGAAATTGATTCCTATTTAGAAAGTGGAGATTGCATATTACTAATTTAAATTAATATGAAAAGCTTATGAAACATGATTTTTTTCTTTGAAATGTTATATTTCTTTGTTTAACCCCTTAATTGTTAGTTAAATGAAAGCTCCAGGAAAGGTATTACCAAAAAGTATTCTGACATTTAAAGAATGAGAATTCTCACAGTCATTTCATAGTGCACTTCTTCTTAAATAGTTTTAAAATTCTACTTCTGTGATCATTACTACTGATTTTTTTAATGTCAGTAAAACTTATATTTTTAAATTAAAATTTGAATCTGAAAGGATAAATAGAATTTATTAAAAAATATAAAGAATTTGTGAAAATTTCTCATAATGTACCTTACTGTACATACATGTTTTTCTCAGAATGCATACATTAAGACAGAGCTCAACAAAAGGATCCCATGTTAATGGTCTGTTCTCAAATCAGAGGACTATAGTACTGCCAATTCTTACCTTAGTGATGGTTAACAAAGTAGGTTATGAGAAAAAGGCAAGTCATTTATGTTCAGTTCAGTTCAGTTCAATCACTCAGTTGTGTCCAACTCTTTGCGACCCCATGAATCGCAGCACGCCAGGCCTCCCTGTCCATCACCAACTCCTGGAGTTCATTCAGACTCACGTCCATCGAGTCAGCGATGCCATCCAGCCATCTCATCCTCTGTCGTCCCCTTCTCCTCCTGCCCCCAATCCCTCCCAGCATCAGAGTCTTTTCCAATGAGTCAACTCTTGGCATGAGGTGGCCAAAGTACTGGAGTTTCAGCTTTAGCATCATTCCTTCCAAAAAAAATCCTAGTGGTGGATAAAATATACCAGAACAGAACTGTTCCCCTCTTTGGTCTGATGCATGAAATGTCAGTACTCTATAACTGATATGATAGTTTGAATTATATATTTCTATGATAAGAATTGCATTTTTCAAACAGCTTAAAATCAGTTTAATATATATCATTTCTCAGTTAATCATATTGAATGTTAAATGTTACTGATATTACTATGAAGTATGCAAAGCTTTGAAGTCCTGAAGTGAAGTAGTCAAATTCTTTCTAAAGTAATTCAGCAATAGCAGTTTTATTAACTGTATACTTTAATTTTTAAAATAACTCAGTTGCTCATTTGGCTTTTAAATAGTTTTTCCCCTAAAACTACATAGAAATAATTCTTCAAAAATAAGTAAATTAATACATATGTACTGCTTTCAGAGAAGTATAATTACATGCTATGAAGAAATAATAGTTGATTTTGTGTCTCCATATATTATGTAAAAACTTAGAAATTAGATAATGTTGACCCTTTCTATTTTAATTGCATAATTATAATGTTCATGAAAACTTTTACAGAGCTGTTATTTACCAAGTCAATTTCATAATTAGATGTTGTATTTCACATGAACTGCAATTAACTTTATTATCAGTCTGATATAATCAAATTATATACAGGTAGCTTTTAGATAGTTCATGAAAGATATACTGACATAAATATTAAGAAAGGCAAAAAAAAAAAAAAAAAGAAAATCTAAGCTTTTACTTCTTCCAGAAATACCAGTCATTAATTTTGAATGAGATTTTGTTATACAAACTCATCTTAATATCAGCCTAAGCAAAATATCATAAACAAGGATATTGTAGTAAAAAGCAATTAAATAATTATCTTTGTGATCCTTTCTACTTTGGTATTTTTAGCTTTTGGACGTGTTTGCCATTTTCAAGTATCTATTTGCTTTTAAATTATATACCTTTTTTAGTATGTGAAGTGTTATTCTTCACCTGGGCAAATAACTGTTCTTTTGAAAAGCAACAAAAATATAAACTGCTCATAATAATAATGAGCCTGATTGCTAAGAATGAATCTTTCATGAATGCTAATCAGAAACTTCAAAAAAAGAAACCATGTGTAATGAAAATGCAATTCTCCTTGGTTGATTTTGAAGATGTATTTTAAACAAATTGCTTTTTTAGTTAGAAGCCCAAGTTCCCTTTCTCTCTTCAAACTATGGTTATGACAATTCAGCCTGTTATTACAGAAAGGGTTGTGAGGTTTGAAACTGTGTTGAAATTTCACCACTCTATCAGTTTACATAAGAAATTGCATGCTATGAGGTGGATGTTTTAAATGTACTTAACTATTTAACTTCAATGTTCTTTGAATATTAAAAATAAATACTAAAATCTATAAAATACTTTGGATGTTTTTTTTTATTTGAAAGCCTTTCCCTTAAAATCTGTTTATTGAATAAAGCATTTTCATTCAACTTTCCATAGAGACTATTTCAAAATGGAATATTGATTTTTTTCCTGTAATCTGGGATTTCAGGTTGTATTTTATTCTACACAGTGTAATAATTAGTGAAGAATTAGAAAATTAATACAATGAATAAAATACTGTGATATGATATATGATAAATTGTTTATTCATTGTTGGAATACTCATAGTTTATAGGTAACATTCTTCTACATAATTTTAAATATTTATGGGCTATACAAGGTTCAGGAAATTTGATAGATTGAAAATTCCTTGCTAAGCTGGCATCATGATTTCCTTGATGAGCAGGCCTTCACTAACTGCTTGAGTTGCACTTGAATGGCTCATTTCTTAACATCAGCAGAAACTCTTGGCTGAAATACTGCCATAGAGTCAGGCAAGGTCATCTGTCAGTACAAGTGCTGAGGGAATAAGTAATAGATACTTAAACAAAATGTGCATGAACACTTGTAATGTGAATATACTAACAACGGAGAGAAGTCATTGGTAAACTGTGGGCTTCCCTGCTGGCTCAGACAGTAAAGAATCTGCCTATCAATGTGGGAGACTTAGGGTAGGATCCCTGAGTTGGGAAGATCACCTGGAAGAGGGCATGTCAGCCCACTCCAGTATTCTCGCCTGGAGAATTCCATGAACAGAAGAGCCTGGTGGGCTACAGTCCATGGGGTTGCAAAGAGTGAGACATGACTGCATGACTAAACACGGCACATGGGTTTTTTAATTGAAGTATAGTTAGTGTGCATTATTATATATTAGAGGTGTACAATACAGTGAATCACAATTTTTAAGGGTTATAATCCATTTCTAATTATAAAATATTGAGTGCAGTTCCTGTGTTGTACTACATATCCTGGTAGCTTATTTTATACATAGTAGCTTGTACATGTTAATTCCATACCCTATATTGTCCCTCTCCCTCTTCCTTCTCCCCACTGGTACCCACTAGTTTGTTCTTTTTATCTGTGAATCTGTTTCTTTTTTATTATTATTTTCATTTTATTTATTTTTTTAAATTTGTTAGTTTGTCAAGTTTTTTAGCTTGTGCATGTAAATTATGCAATATTTGTCTTTCTCTGACATTCTTCACAATGTATAATATTTTCTAGGTCCTTTCATGTTGCTGAAAATAGAAAATTTTTATTCATTTTTATGGCTGAGTAGTATTCTATTGTGTGTGTGTTAGTGTATACACATATCAATCTCTCTCTACATATATATACATATATCTTTCACATCTTTATTCATTAATCAGTTGGTGGACATTTAGAGTGTCTACATTTTGTAATAATGTAAATAATGCTATGAACATTGAGGTATATGTATCTTTTTGAAAGTGTTTTTGCCTTTTTTATGTGTAAATACCCAGTTCTATCGTTAGCTTTTTTGAGAAACTGCTATCCTGTTTTCCACAGTGACTATGTCAGTTTACATTCCCACCAACAGCATATGACAGTTCCCCTTTCTCCACACTCTCACCAATATTTGTTATTTGTGTTCTTTTTGATGATAGGCATTCTGGCAGATTTGAGGTGAGATCTAATTTTATTGTTGATTTGCTTTTCTCTGATGATTAGTGAGGGCTTCCCTGGTAGCTCAATTGGTTGGTAAAGAATCTTCCTGCAATGCGAGAGACCCTGGTTCAATTCCTGGGCTGGGAAGATCTGGTGGAGAAGGGATAGGCTACCCACTCCAGTATCCTTGGGCTTCCCTTGTGGCTCAGCTGGTAAAGAATCTGCCCGCAATGCGAGAGACCTGGGTTTGATCCCTGGGTTCAGAAGATCCCCTGGAAAAGGGAAAGGCTACCCACTCCAGTATTCTGGCCTGGAGAATTCCATGGACTGTATAGTCCATTCTGTATAGTCCATGGGGTCACAAAGAGTCGGACAGGATTGAGTGACTTTCACATGATTAGTGACGTCGAGCATGTGTTCAATCTGTCTGCAGTGCACTAGGCCTGGGTTCGATCCCTGGGTCAGGAAGAGACCTTGGAAAAGAGAATGGCAACCCAATCCAGTATTCTTGCCTGGAGAATCCCCTGGACAGAGGAGCCTGGTGGGCTACATTCTATGGGATCTCAAAGAGTCAGACATGACTGAGTAACTGATGCTTCACTTTGGCCATTTGCAATCCCTGTCAATATGTCGATAACAATTTGCACAGAATCAGGATAAATATCTTTTAAATTTGTATAGAAAGACAAAGGGACTTCCCTGGTGGTCCAGAGGTTAAGAATTTGCCTGCCAAGGCAGGAGGCATGGGTTTGATCCCTGGTCCAGGAAGATTTCACATACCGTGGGGCAACTAAGCCCATGTGCCACAACTACTGAGCACGTGCTCTGCAGAAGGAAACACATATTCATAAAATGGTTTATCAGTATTGTAACAGTTTTGCTGTATACTTATTCAGCATACCTAATTTGACTATGCAAACTATCACATATTTTTTTCTTCCACAGCTATATTTTAAGTTATGATCATATTGGCAATATTTCAGATCCTTCACAATTCTTCTTTCCTGGCAAATTAAATACGTACTTAGTCTGAAAGTCACGATCCTCCACAATGTAACCAAGCCTTTGTTGCATCTCACTCTTTCTCTTACATCTCTCATCAGGGAAAAGCTGATTATTATTATTTTTCAAATATATATAAGCATAGTTGGCTCTGTTGAGTCAAGCAGTCTTGTGTCTAAGATTGGGCATCATTTCTTAAAAGATGCACCGTTTTAGGTAAAATATGTGAATGTGTCCAAAAATTTTTTTCATTAAACAAGATCTACTATTCCGTTCCCAGGCCATTGGAATTTTACTCTGTTTCTATCTTCTTGACTTATACCTTTTCTTATACAGTCAAATTTCTAATGAAGTTATTATTAACTAAATTACCATATTAATATTCTCCTCTTAGGACCAAAACCACTTTTAAAAATAAATCGTATAACAATCTATAGTATAAATAAAAAACAACAACAGCAACAAATTTAACCTTTATCTGATTTTTCAATAACCTTTATCTGGAATATGTGCTTAAACTGACATAAAATTAGTTATAAAGAGATATTAGTCTCTGTATATTTTTTAAATATCTTATACTGGTTTTCTGAATCTAACTGAAAACTGCTTGAATGCAAAAATACGATATTAGTTTTGAATCATTCCTTCTAAAAATTATTTTTAATCTACTTTTCTGTTGTCAGTTGTTTATGCTTTTGAAAGCTTCCCATTATAGTCTTGTAAATAACACTTAAGTGTAATTCTAAATGTTATTTTATATTATTAGGATCACCTAAATGAGACCACAGATGCACCTAAAGCAAGTTATTTGTGCTAATATGTACTAATGAACTCATCTGCTGCCCTGTGCCGTAATCCGATTTCTCCATCATCGTCTTCTTTCCTGCCCCTGGCTTCTTATCTCTGCCTTTCATTGTTCCTGCTGTCTGGCAGCAGTATTGAAACTACAGTTTGAGATAAAAGATGACGAGGAAAGAAAAAAGGCGGTGATTTTGAATTGTGGAAATAGATGTAGATAAGGGTAAGCATGAAACTAATTAAATCATTTTGTCTTCTGGAGGCCTAAAGTTGCAACGCTTAGTTTAGTATCTGCATTGAATGACTTGTATATATTTGGCATCAGAGAACAATGATGGCCTTAGACTTAGCCACTTTGACAACATTTATTTAGAATCTTATATATGAGCTCTGGTACTAGAATACTCTGGGGATGGAAATTGGATTAAGACACAGTCTATCCTCAAAAAGAGAGAGGACAGTTAACATGCAAAGAGTACCTGCAGTCAGGCTTTGTTGCCTGCCTAAGGAGCTTAAAATTTACTGTCAGAGAAAAATGTTAATACTTTTTTAAAAAAGTGAATAAGAACAGGGATAAAGGAGTAATTAATGAAAGCGGACTAACGAGTTTAAATTTAGAGCCAAATTGAAATTTGATGTTAAAGTAAGAAAGAGGTCTGCCAAGGTGAAATTGCCGCAACATTCTCTGATATCTGGGGCATGGGGTCCATGCCAAGTTAAGCAAACACATAAACAGCTCAAAAATGCAGGACTCCTTCCCTTCTTGACTTTTCCCTTCTTGGCCCTGCCCCCTTCATTTTAAGTTTGCGTATTTATTTAGCTTTGCCTCTGCTACTGGACAAGTTTGATGTGCGGTAGAGATTTCTCTGTCTCTGTCTATTTTTCTCCCGTTTCTGCTACTTTCCAGCACTGGGACTTTTGAGAAAGAACCTGAACTACCTAGACCTTCCTTCCTTTTCCTTAAAATGATATATAGACATCAGTTTCTGGTGGATTCAGTTGAAGGGTAAACTAGCTACTTATGTAAAGTGTTCAAAATAGCACTGGATAGCATACTGTAAGGAAATATTGGCGTTTATTATAATATATAATTTTTGAAAATGCATTTTTCTTCTTCACAGCTATCTTAGATTCTGGCCCCTATAAAAATGTTTAAAAATAATAAAAAATTATTCATTTTAATT
Organism: Bos indicus; assembly: GCF_029378745.1. Taxonomy (NCBI): domain Eukaryota; kingdom Metazoa; phylum Chordata; class Mammalia; order Artiodactyla; family Bovidae; genus Bos; species Bos indicus. Next base: position 11,264,767 of record NC_091786.1, read on the forward strand.
TGTATCTCAAGAGACCTTGTAGAGGCCCACTTATCCATATTTTGCTTGTCATTAGTAGGTTCTAGGGATTCTTACTGTTTTTGATATAGGAACTCAGTCACATATTTTAATTGTCAAATAAATTATAGTACACTATTGATGTTGTATGGATTCCTTTCTGAAAAGTGTAAGTATTTATCTCTCTGTGTATTTTAAATTTTCTTTATTTAAAATTTTATTGCTGAATATCTGTTGTCTTCCTTTCTACCTCCCTCCAAGTTCATCTTAAATTTCCTTTTTACTTAGGAAAAATTCCATAATGAAATAGCCAAGCAGTGTGATGATATTTTAAATGTCTCAAACAGTAATTACAGGATGGTACTCAAACTGTGATCTGATAATTGACAGCATCAGTGTCACCTGGAAACTTCTTGAATATTGAAATTCTTGGGTCACATCTCAGACATTGTGAACCAGCATCTCTGAGGATAGGGCCCAGGAATCTGTCTTTTGTCAGCTATCCAGGTAATTCTCATGCGCAAGAAAGTCAGAAAAGAATTTATCTAACAGAAGCCACTAATATAATGTAAGAGATTCATTTTTGTTTACATGAGAATCCAAACTCCTATAGAGTAAGTATCTAACACATTTATACTTAGTTTACAAGATATTCCTGGAATGTAACATTTCTGGAATTCAAAGCTAGACTTACTCATCTATTTGTTAACTTGGTATTTCTTAAAGTATGATTGAAGAATTACCCATGTGTCAGATCTGGCCAGAGAGATTGTTGAAAATGTGATCCCTGGGTCCAGCTTATACCACTGAAGAAACTGAATCTTTGTGAATAGGAAACAGAAATCTGCATTTTAAGCAATTTTCGGTAGTGTTTTTAGAAACACTAAAATAGGAAGACTAATTGATGGCTGTTGGTAACTTAGTGGTTTGGTTAGCTCCTTTAAATTTATGTAACAGAGTGATTCATGTGCAGAAAATTATTTCTCAGCAGATATGAATTGATGCATTCACATACCAAGAAAAACCTTAACAATAAAAATATTTAATAGATATTAACAGTACCTGGCAATATGTGTTTATTTTTTTCATTCTTTTCTTGCACACACATTTCTTCTTGTCAGCATTACAGAGTAATTAAGAGCACAGCCTCTGGAGTCAGGGAGCATTTGTAGGGGGACGGTTTTGCCAGTAATATAAGCATGTCCTATATAAAGATAAAATAAATGTAAAGATAAAATAAGCCGCAGTATGTTCATCTTTAGAATGTAATGGAAAACAGTAATTAATCCATGGGTTGACTGTGATGATATATTTAAATTCTAAATTTAAAACACTTGTTATTCTGACTTCCTCTCCCCTGAATTGGAAACAATGAAACTAATAAACAGAGTTATCTGGTAATTAAAATACAGTATAATATTTGTGTCCTCCAAATATAGGCCATCTTGTGGAGGCTGTCATAGAATACCAGTTAGATAGCCTCCTTATACCTACCCTGAATCTAGATCTTAGAGCCTGCTGAGGTAGGCCTGCCAAGTTTAACAAACAGCAAGACTGGAAGCCCAGCTAATTTGAATTTCAGTTAAATAATGAAATATCTTGCATGTGGTATATGAGACATACTTGATTAACAGATTTTCATTGTTCCTCTTAATTCAAATTTAACTGGACGTCCTTTAGTTCATTTGATGTGGCTGAACTAGAGAGAAGTTTGTTTCCACCACATGACATGTACCTAACCAACCTTTATGAAAATGAGAATCTATTAATATTTCATTATTTGGTCTTTGGGTAAACAAAGAAGACAAAAAGATGGGCCTTACAGCCCCCAGGGCCTTCTCATTGGTATTAAAGCTAGACTTTCAAGAAAAATGCCTCTTGAGACTATTCTGGTTTAAAGAGTCTTGAGAGTGTTCAGATTTAAAGTTTTGAGAGTGGTACAGAGAGGGAGATCAGCCCTCTGAGAAAATGGCAGACCCGACCATGGTTTCAAAAGGACTTCGTCACATCCGAAAGTCCTGTCTGTGAGGTGGGTCCCTCCTCCTCCCTGGGGAAGGACTGGGTAAAGCATCAGAAAGAGTGAGTATTGGCACATCCTTGCTTGTTTTCCTCAGAAAGCACAGGTCCTAGGAGACTTCCCTTTTAGGAACTGGGGGGGCAGATATTGATGATAAATCACAATGACATTGTTGATATTTTAAGATCAATGACCCTGTCTTCTTTTTAGTTGGTGCTACAATGAATGTGTAATGCTAGGTATTTCTTGATGCCTTGAATGTTTGCTATTTTATAGGAAAGAGTTTATGCTAACTATAACTTGAAAATCATGCTAACATTATTTCAGACAAACCTTGTTGATCATGTGCTTTATATCAAGTTGACTTTAATGACTAAAACGTAATTTTAAAATGTCAGGTTTACCTGTATCAAAATGACAGGTTTACCTGTCAGATTCAAATCCAACCATTATTCGTGGCAGTTTCTTCCCTCCTACAGTGTGTTAGTCGCTCAGTTGTGTCTGACGCTTTGCCACCCCATGGACTGTAGCCCCCAGGCTCCTCGGTCCATGGAATTCTCCAGGCAAGAATACTGGAGAGGGTTGACATTTCCTCCTCCAGCGGATCTTCCCAACCCAGGGATCTAGCCTGGGTCTCCTGCATTGTAGGCTGATTCTTTACCATCTGAGTCACCAGGGAAGTCCTCTTTCCCCCTACCCTCTTCCAGGTGAGTTCTTTAGTGTTACATATACATATTTCAGATTAAGACGTAAATTCTTCTACCTATCTGTTCTGCCATTTTAGTTTAGCTGTATATCAACTGGCAAAGGATGATTGTCCTTAACCTTGGATTTTGGTTTCCTAAACAGCCAATGAGAAAAAAGAATATGTAGATTATGCCTCCCAGAAAAATGCAGAGTAAATAAAGTCATATTCATAAACCTATTTGGGGTGAGTCCAACTTCAAAGATTCAGGCAAATATTAAACTGCCCATACATTTTGTTTTTGTCAGAGGTGAATGTAGAGAAAATCATCATGAGGGAGGAGATAAACTATATTATAAATGCAACATATGTAGAAACTAACTTTTTAGAAAAGCATATACTTTTTTTTTTCAAAAAAGGTCACACCATCCGCTGTTTTAAAAAATATGTTGTGTTCTAATAAATTATCTAAACAAATATGCTTTTATTTTGGTTATAATTTTCTTCATCTTTGAAAATTTGGCATTGATATTATTAGCAGTTTATTTTTGTAGCTTTTCTGGGAGGTTTTTTTGCAGCTCTGGATTTGTTGCACCACATGGTGTTACTTTGTTCTCTAAGCCTGCCCTGCTTGCTAAAATGTACTGGAAATAATTCCCTGTTCATCCCTTGTCTTTGATTGAGTTATCCTTTGCTAGGAAGAGTGTGGTTAGCTTTCATGCTCCTTATTAGCTCCCAGCAGCCCTCCCCATAGACTGCAGCCATAGCCTTGCCAGGAGCCCAAGCTCCCTACATGGAAGAGATCAAATCTCCACAACAGGGATCTTCAAGGCAGGTCGAGTTCAAAAAAAAAAAAAAAGTCAAGAGTCAGCTTGGAAAACTGGAAAACTTGGAAATCTATATCACAAAAGATGAGATGACTCATTGGAAATTCTTTTCTGTGGATTGTTTCCACTTCTAAAACTGAGTGATATATCAAGTTCAAATCCAATCCCATATTCCTGGCAATTTCTTGCCTCCTACCCTCTTCCCATGTGAGTTCTTTAGTGTTACATATACTTGCTTCCGAAGAAGCTGCCTGTCTGCTGCGCCACTTAAGGTTAGCTTTATATCTAATTGGCAAAGGATGATTTGTTTTATCCTCCAGATTAGTCTACACTGTACATGTAATATACATGCATTTTAGTGGATTTGAATACTATGTAAAGGGGCAGAGAAGAAAATGAAATTTATCACTGGTCTTACCTGTCCCAACAAGCAGTGTTTGTCATTTGGACATGTAAGTTCAGTTGTGTCTTTTCTATTTGAATATTCTATGATAGTTATTTTCTCACTAATTTCTCTGCAAATTAGTTTTCAGCGGTCGGTAGTTTACCTTGCCTTTCACAGTGTATTGTTACCTAGTTTAGAAGTTGGCGGTCCTGGATGTATGCATTAATTTCAATTCTTCAGATATGAAGAATGATTATCATTAAAGTTCTTCGAGAATAAAATCTTTTCCAATGTGTATATCTTTCCTATATATTCCTGGATGTGAATTATTTCAGCATATTATGAACTATTTTCCTGAAGGCATTTGGTATGTGTTAAGAAATTACATTAGAAAAATTTGAGAGCTTACTTCACCTAATCTTTGCATTATCTCTAAGTGTCCATATTAAGATACAAACCAGTCTTAGTCACTTTTTTTAATAGTTAGGTTGAACAGTTTCCATGCATTTATTCACTGTTTATATGCTAACTTTTTTGTATTTGTTTATATAATATAAATGCTCAGTAAATTCAGGCTTCATGATGTTAGGGTCCCTTTGCATTCATTAATTAGGGTTTTTGTGCATAAAGTATTAATTTTTGTGAATGGGACAATTATTATTGCTCCAAGTTCTTTCTTTGTTTATTGAAAATTGACTAATTTGCTATCAATAAAATCTATAGTACTATTTTCTTTGTAATTTCTTCTAAAAATGATGTTTTGCACCAAAGTAACATAAGAGCAAAACTCATGAGACAATTCAGATGTCAGAACATCTTTGACTTAAAATTTATCTTGTACTAGTTTAAAATTTTTCATGGAAGTTTAAAAATATATGCATATATATGTTTTTTTTTTCTAAAGCCCATGTCGTTTCTTGCCTCAACAATATCAAGGTAGAATTTTTGCACTCTCCTTTTTTGTAAGAATCTGTACCAAAATACATTTACAGAAATTATTCCGATATACTCTCTTAAATTGATGCCAGTTGAGTGTATTTCACAGTTTAAGAAACAAGGCTTCAGTTGTAGGAATTTCAGAGTGCATTTTCACCACGTACCTTTGGAAATTAGACTGCCATCCTGTTACTGAAATGCTTGCATCAAATTGTTTATCAGGTCATTTTCTCTTGGTATATAAAAGTAGCAAGCTTGGATAAAGTAGATATATTTTCAAAAGATAATAAAAAAATGAGTGTGGAGTGGGTCTATTCCCAAGGAGAATTAAGGCAACTAGACTGAAATGTAGAAAAGTGAGGGAAACTGGCACAGAAGGAGAGAAAGATGATATCTGTTTTAAAAGATAATGGGAAATGGAAAAAGATTTTACTATTCCAGAAATCTAAAGCCCATGGGAGCTAAATACCTAAACTGGGAAACTGCACCATTTGATACTTTCTGATTATAAGGCACACTTCATATTAATAACTGAAGAAACTTTTCGGCTCTCGCCCCTAACAGTCTAGATAAGGCTTAGGGATGACAGTCTATACAAGCTCTGCATTCACCACCAACAGTTCTGAGCTAGTTTCTGATTCCCCCCCACCCCGGGGGTTGCAAAAAACTTTTGCTTCCAGCAAGAGAAATAAACAACATGTAACTGAATCTGGAAACCTAGCAGTATCCGGTACAGCTCTGAAGTCAGAATGGTTACTGTAATTTGAGCAAATCTGGACACAACATTTCTGCACTATCAATAAACTATTGAAAACTGAAATACTTAATGATTAATGCACCCATCAGAGGGGAGGTACACATGTACATATAAAATGAGGGAGAATAATTGGATAATAAGATGTATTTATTAGTCAAAAGGAACATGGCATTCATGTTTTGTGTGCAGACTAATGCTTTGTATTATGTTTAGTTTACCCAGGTATTTATGATTAGAACTTAAACAAAAGTCACTACTTATTACAATCATTGTAAAATACTTGCAGGATAAACAAAATATAAATGAAATGACTGTAGATTTTCAAATAAAACCTATATGTTGCATCTAAATGATTATAATGGACTTTAAATCATTTTCTGAGGAATTTGTATTGAAATGTAAAATTTAATTCCCTAGCAAAAAAACAAAGAAGTGTCTGCTACTTAGTGATAGCTCTAATGGACAGCTCAGATATCTCCAATACGGATAGCTCAAAATACAGAAAAGAGAAGCTCATATATTTCACTAGGATTATTTGATATGCCATCTGTTTTAAAATTAGTTTCTTCAATCTCATCTTTAAAATAAAATTCTGCTCCCAGGAAGATGAAAGAGATGTATTTTTTCCTCTAAGTAAAACTAAAATCAATGGAAATTACATGTAAAATAAACATTTGAAGACTTTGAAAAGTGGAGAGAAGAATTCAGACCAACTAGTGACCTTGAAGGCTGAGGAAAAATCAGATGATCAGTTTCTATAAATTCTTTTTGTCCCATATATTTAAGACTTGTTTCTAAAGTAGCATGCCACCTGGAAATGTGATGGGTGCAGACAAATACAAACTCTTACAGAAGATTGTGTTTTCTAGGCAAAGGGAGACAAAGAGCCAGGGAAAGGACAGCCTAGCAAGATGTAACCCATCAACTACAGCAGATGTCACAGACAAAGTGTGGCCCACCCACTCCCAGCTGATAAAGGTTGACTAGGAAAGTCAGTGTTCCTTCCCCATGAGGCTCCAAAGAGGTGCTGCTCAGCACCCACCCTTGCGTCAGCAGAGATCATGTGGGGAGACACCCCTCTAACTCCTCCTAAGGTGAAATTAAAAAATCCTGAATGGAGAGCCCTATCAGGTGTTTTGAGACTGACTCATTGAAGAATTAGTTCAGTTCAGTCAGTTCAGTTGCTCAGTATATCTGCCTTTTTGTGACCCCATGGACTGCAGCATGCCAGGCCTCCCTGTCCATCACCAACTCCCGGAGCTTACTCAAACTCCTGTCCATTGAGTCCGTGATGCCATCCAACCATCTCAACCTCTGTCGTCCCCTTTTGTTTCTTGCCTTCAATCTTTCCCAGCATCAGGGTCTTTTCCAATAAGTCAGTTTTTTGAATCAGGTGGCCAAAATACTGGAGTTTCAGCTTCAACATCAGTCCTTCCAATGAACACCCAGGACTGATCTCCTTTAGGATGGACTTGTTGGATCTCCTTGTAGTCCAAGGGACTCTCAAGAGTCTTCTCCAACACCACAGTTCAAAAGCATCAATTCTTCGGTGCTCAGCCTTGTTTATAGTACAACTCTCACATCCATACATGACCACTGGAAACACCATAGCTTTGACTAGACAGACCTTTGTTGGCAAAGTAATGTCTCTGTTTTTGAATATGCTGTCTAGGTTGATCATAACTTTCCTTCCAAGGAGTAAGTGTCTTTTAATTTCATCACTGCAGTCGCAATCTGCAGTGATTTTTGAGCCCAAGAAAATAAAGTCTGTCACTGTTTCTACTGTTTCCGCATCTATTTGCCATGAAGTGATGGGACCAGGTGCCTTGATCTTAGTTTTCTGAATGTTGAGCTTTAAGCCAGTTTTTTCACTCTCCTCTTTCCCTTTCATCAAGAGGCTCTTTAGTTCTCCTTCATTTTCTGCCATAAGGATGGGGTCATCTGCATATCTGAGGTTATTGATATTTCTCCCAGCGATCTTGATTCTAGCTTGTGCTTCATTCAGTCCAGCATTTCTCATGATGTACTCTGCATATAAGTTCAGTAAGCAGGGTAACAATATACACCCTTGACGTACCCCTTTTCCTATTTAGAACCAGTCTGTTGTTCCATGTCCAGTTCTAACTGTTGCTTCCTGACCTGCATATGGATTCCTCGAGAGGCAGGTCAAGTGGTCTGGTATTCCCATCTCTTTCAGAATTTTCCACAGTTTATTGTGATCCACATAGTCAATAAAATAGTCAATTTTGAAATAGTCAATAAAAGGGAAATAGATGTTTTTCTAGAACTCTCTTGCTTTTTTGATGATCCAATGTATGTTTGCTATTTGATATCTGGTTCCTCTGCCTTTTCTAAATCTACCTTGTGCATCTGAAGTTTCATGGTTCACATACTGTTGAAGCCTGACTTGGAGAATTTTGAGCATTACTCTACTAGTGTGTGAGATGAGTGCAATTGTGAGGTAGTTTGAATATTCTTTGACATTGCCTTTCTTTGGGATTGGAATGAAAACCGACCTTTTCCAGTCCTGTGGCCACTGCTGAGTTTTCCAAATTTGTTAGCATATTGAGTGCAGCACTTTCACAGCATCATCTTTCAGGATTTGAAATAACTCAACTGGAATTCCACCACCTCCACTAGCTTTCTTCGTAGTGATGCTTTCAAAGGCCTACTTGACTTCGCATCCCAGGATGTCTGGCTCTAGGTGAGTGATCACACCATCATGATTAACTGGGTCGTGAAGATCTTGTTTGTACAGTTCTTCTGTGTATTCTTGCCACCTCTTCTTTATATCTTCTGCTTCTGTTAGGCCCATACCATTTTTGTCCTTTATTGAGCCCATCTTTGCATGAAATGAGGAATCGGGACTTCTAACTATGCCCCTACCAGTAATGAGGTAATGCCCACCACCTTCTCCTGCCCAAGTGCAATCAGAGAAAGCCAACTAAAACTGATGATTTAAATAAGAGTCTCATAATAGGAAATGACCAAATTAGAATTGAAAAATCATTTGTCATACCAAAAGGCAGGTAGACTAAAAATGAATATAAAAGGTAATCAACAGATACACATGTCAAGTTAACCTTAAAATGTTGTAAAGCAGTCATGATAAAATGCATGAAATACTTCAATAAGCAATTACAAATAGAGAGTGCCAGAAAAAAATAGAAGTTTTAGAGAGGCATCAAGAGGGAATTGTAACACTTAAAAATTAAATATAAAGAAAACTTTAGTGGAGAGGCATAGCAGCAGAATGGAGGAGACAGAGGCAAGTATCAATTAGCTGGAAAATAAAATAGGATAAATTACAAATGCAAAAAACAGAGAAAAAATTACAGAGTCTCAAGGATCTATGTTACTGTAACAAAGATATTGAAGAATAATTGTATAACTGGAGTTCCTGAAGGAGAGGAGAAAAAGAAGCAAGGGTAAATAATTTAGCTGAAAAAAAAGAAAAAAAATAATGCCAAATTTGGCAAGTATGTGAAACTGCAGAATGAAGAAGCTGAACAAATCTTAAAAAAGATAAATCCAAGAAATCCATATCAAGCATACTTAAATTCTGAAAACTATAGATAATCCCACTGACACCTTGGTTTCAGATTTTGGCCTCCAGCCTTGTGAGAGCATCCATTTCCATGGTTTGAGCAACACTGGTGATTAGTGAGGGCAGCGCTAAGAAACTAATGTACTGAGTGACCCTGACGGTGATGGAAATCTGCATCTTGAGTTCATCAATGTCAATGATAAATGGACAGGTCATAATATGGTATTGTGGTTTTGTAAGAGGTTACCATCAGAGGAAACTGGGTAATGGATATATGGGGTCTTTTTGTATTATTTTGTATAACTGCATATGAGTTTACAGTTATCTCCAAATAAATTTGTGATTAAAATAATGAATAAATAGACGTGTGTTTTCACTCAGTCTCACCTGCACCACCTAGTTGAGATAGTACCTGAAAAGCATCTGCATTTGGAGTGCACTTCACAATGGCACCCCACTCCAGCACTCTTGCCTGGAAAATCCCATGGACGGAGGAGCCTGGTGGGCTGAAGTCCATGGGGTCGCTAAGTTAGACACGACTGAGTGCCTTCACTTTCACTTTTCACTTTCCTGCATTGGAGAAGGAAATGGCAACCCACTCCAGTGTTCTTGCCTGGAGAATCCCAGGGATGGGGGAGCTTTGTGGGCTGCCGTCTGTGGGGTCACACAGAGTTGGACACGACTGAAGTGACTCAGCAGTCACTCCAAATAATTACTCATAATGAAAGACAAACTGACTTAGTATCTTTGAGTTATTCTCTTACGTTCTCACCTGGAATAACAAATCTTTTAACAAATATTGAGAGCTTCACAGAAGAGCTGTGCAGAGACTGCTGCTGCTGCGAAGTCGCTTCAGTTGTGTCTGACTCTGTGCAACCCCAAAGACAGCAGCCCACCAGACTCTACCGTCCCTGGGATTCTCCAGGCAAGAACACTGGAGTGGGTTGCCATTTCCTTCTCCAATGCATGAAGGTGAAAAGTGAAAGTGAAGTCTCTCAGTTGTTTCCCACTCTTAGCGACCCCGTGGTCCGCAGCCTACCAGGCTCCTCCGTCCTTGGGATTCTCCAGGCAAGAGTACTGGAGTGGGCTGCCATTGCCTTCTCCGATGCAGAGACTACTAATGACTAAATATAGGATTACATGGGTATGTATGTCTCATACTTAAGAGAATAATAGCAACTTATAAGATATATAAGTGAAATAAGATGAGGAATAAGTCCGTGTATTAATAGAAGTAGAAAAATGAAGGTAGGAAAAATAAGAGGAAGACAAAAGTTAAGATAACACACAGAGCAGAAAATTTATACACTTAGTAAATTGTCCTGCAAAGTTTCTCAGAGAACTAATACATAAATATATAAAAATATTTAAGCAAGCATAAATTAGCCAACATCCTTATGTCAAAAAAAACTAAACTTTAAAAATAAATAGCTCAATTAAATATGTCAAGGTTAGCTGCAGTTTAAAATATTCTATTTTAAATATATGCAGTACAATTTTACAAGTGATTATTTCAATTTGAGAAAGAAAAACCTGCTAAATACTTAAGACCAAATATGTTAATCATAGGTTCTGTGCATATTTGCAGGCTTTTGTTTTGGAATAAACATAAAATCTGCATAACTTTAGATTGAAATATTTTATATCAGTCTTAATAGCAGACAGTTGAAAGGCATAATCAAAGATAGAAAATGCATTTTTAAATTACTAAAAGAGGAAAGCAAAGACAATTTTAACTTAAAGTGTTTCATTTAAACACCAAAATAGAGAGATAAATATGACCCAATTTTATTAAGATATCTAAAATAAAATTGCAAAATCTATGTAATCTGTAAAAATTGTTATCAGTACAAAAAAAAAAAAAAACCTCAAGATTTTTTTTTGCCAAATAGACCTTTCCAAATAGAAAGTGGCTTTTTCATATTATTGTCATCTCTAATAGTTATCAGCACATTACTCTGAAACTTCTTGCAAAGACAACCACAGGCTTAAAATAAAGCCTAGAGATTTTCATATTTATTATGATTACATATAATGAAAAGATATTCTATACCATTAAGATTGTATTAAGAGAAAATTAATGTGAGATACACATTTTAAAAAGTTATATGTATTTAAAAGAACCCTCACTTATTCAGTTCAGTTCAGTCATTCAGTCATGTCCAACTCTTTGAGACCCCATGAACTGCAGCACGCCAGGCCTCCCTGTCCATCACCAACTCCTAGAGTCCACCCAAACCCATGTCCATTGTGTCAGTGATGCTATCCAACCATCTCATCCTCTGTGGTCCCCTTCTCCTCCTGCCCTCAATCTTTCCCAGCATCAGGGTCTTTTCCAATGAGTCAGCTCTCTGCATTAGGTGGTCAAAGTATTGGAATTTCAGCTTCAACATCAGTCCTTCCAATGAACACCCAGGACTGATCTCCTTTAGGATGGACTTGTTGGATCTCCTTGTAGTCCAAGGGACTCTCAAGAGTCTTCAACACCACAGTTCAAAAGCATCAATTCTTCAGTGGTCAGCTTTCTTTATAGTCCAACTCTCACATCCATACATGACTACTGGAAAAACCATAGCCTTGACTAGACAGACTTTTGGTGGCAAAGTAATGTCTCTGCTTTATAATATGCTGTCTAGGTACCCTCACTTTTTCAAGGTACTTGAACTTCAACATAAAAATCAACATTGAAGAAAGTGATTACTCACAATCTTACTTTAAAAGTAAAATGGTATTTACCACAAGAAATATTTAGAGCACAGATTTAGCTTTGCTCAATCAGTTAGGTTATTTTGGAAATGATTGTTATCAATTTCTTTTCCTAGAAAATTGAGATAATATTTTTGAGAAACTGCTGAGTCTTAAGTAAAATGATAGATTTAAAAATTACATGAGTTTATAAGATCATTAATGTTAATATTATTTGAAAGTGACAAGCAGTGACGTGAGGTTGGAATAAGAAAGGAGGATATCGTTGCTAAGCCATGAGATCGGAGTTGCTGGGGTTTGGAAAAAAGCAAAGAAAAACACTGATAACTTTGAGGAAACCATTATAGGAAAGCTTGCCTTCCTGTTCTCCAACCTAATATCCTTTACTTCTCTGTTATTAGGCAAATAAGGTCTATACCCTAGCCCTTTCAGGGCCAATCTAGCCAGGTGACTGAGCTCTACATAACAGAATGTCAAAGGAGATTTTATGCCTCTCTTCCAGGATTGGCCATTACATCCCTCAACCCTATACCTTTCATGCTCCTTTCCATTCACTGACTGTGTGGATCCTCAAGGAGCATGTAACTGTCAGATGGCCGAAGCCTGCTTCCCTGAGTGATAATATGTAAATGAACACCAGAATTACCTGCAGTGAACCCTTATAGTAAATGAGAAATCAATTTTAATCATGTTAAACTGGCATAAAACGTAGATTTTGGTTGTACAGCAGCCATACTGCCCTAACTAATTGCCATTCTGTAGGAGTACGAAGCACTAGCATATGAATAAGTAGCACCAATATCAAAGTTATGATAGTGTTTTCTAATATAAAAATATAAACTACAAAAGGAACAAGCAACAACAATAAGACTTATAAGATATATCTCCTACGCCAGGCACTAATGCTTAACTATGGTCAAATGTAAATTGGAGGGTACGTTATTTAACCCTCAGACAAGCTTTTTAAATAGTTCTTGTGGATTCCTGTCAATACTGTACTTTTCTTTAGTCTGACTCACAGCTAGTCCTATTCCGGGAGATGGATTATTACAAGTAGCATTTCTTTTTACTCTCTTTTCTTTATCATGCAATTTTTAGCAAAATATAAAATTACATTCTTTCTAATCTAGTAAACTAATAGTATTAACTGACATAATCTCAGCATTAGTGCCATCAGTACTGATCATTTATATTTATACCACTTTATAACAATTCATTTCTTTTGACCCAAGCTTCTACAGTAGTCTGTCTGTAAGAGTAACATCTCCTTTCTTTCTAAGAATTATTCAACCCTTATCTTCCCAACCACTTCAGGGATTCTAAGTAACCATGCCTATTTTTACTTATTTTCTCTTCTATGAAAAACTAGGGCATAGAAAAAAATTGGATGAATTCAATCATAAGAATATGTAAATGTATTCTATAGATTGTTGTGTCAATTAAGAATAGATTATACTGGGTTGACACAAGAGCTTCCCAGGTGGCCCAGTGGGTAACAAATCCACCTACAATGTAGGAGACACAGGTTCCATCCCTGGGTTGGGAAGATCCCCTGAAGGAGGGCGTGGCAACTCATTCCAGTATTCTTGCCTGGAGAATCCCAGAGACAGAGGAGTCCAGTGGGCTACATGGGGTAGCAAAGAGTCTGACACGACTGAAGTGGCTGAGCACACACACACAATTGACACAAAATTTTATCCATTTAGAGAATCTTTAATTTTTTAATTTAACCAATAATTAGATAATAGGGAAGGATTTTTCTTAGGGAGGGATCACCATAAAATAATTGAAAATAATAATAGTTGCTATGACTTTTTCCCAGTAAGTGTTTTATACCAGGCCCCATTTTACAGATTTTATATGCCTAACTTGTATGTTTCACTGAAGCATTTATTTTATAAATTTACAGGTAAGGTAGCTGCTGTACTTCAGTCAACGCCAGACTGGATAGCAATTTGATTTGTTGTCCCTTATTCTTCAAGCCAGGGCTCTTTTTTCATGGTACTATGAAACCACAGAATACAATTTCTTCTCTTCTATATTGTCATATCATCTATGGAATCGATTGTTCTGTTTCTTTTGAATAACTAACAGTGTATAATCAGATTAGTGTGGTGGTGGTGGTGGTGGTTTGGTCTCTAAGTTGTGTCCAATTCTTCGGGACCCCATGGGCTGTAGCCTGCCAGGCTCCTCTGCCCATGGGGTTTCCCAGGCAAAAATACTGGAGTGGATTGCCATTTCCTCTGCCAGGGCATCTTCCCGACCCAGGATCAAACCTGCATTCCTTGCATCCCCTGCATTGCAGGCAGATTCTCTATGAACTGAGCCACCAGGGAAGCCTAAGGAATTTGTGATATATGTGGAAAATACATATATAAGTGCAGAGGATACAAAGATAAGACACTCTCAATCTAGTTGGGGAAGTTCATTTAACAATTAGTTACACTGTGGTGGAATACATGCTGCTGCTGCTGCTGTTGCTAAGTCACTTCAGTCGTGTCTGACTCTGTGCAACCCCATAGACGACAGCCCACCAGGCTCCCCCGTCCCTGGAATTCTCCAGGCAAGAACACTGGAGTGGGTTGCCATTTCCTTCTCCAATGCTGCTGCTGCTGCTAAGTTGCTTCAGTCGTGTCCGACTCTGTGTGACCCCATAGACGTCAGCCCACCAGGCTCCCCCATCCCTGGGATTCTCCAGGCAAGAATTCTGGAGTGTGTCTTCTCCAATGCATGAAAGTGAAAAGTGAAAGTGAAGTCGCTCAGTCGTGTTTGACTCTTCGTAACCCCATGGACTGCAGCCCACCAGGCTCCTCCATCCATGGGATTTTCCAGGCAAGAGTACTGGAGTGAGGTGCCATTGCCTTCTCCGGGTGGGATACATGAGTAAAGGTTAAATGGAAGGGACAAAGCCCTTCAGAGAAAGTAGTGATTGACTCAATATCTGGATGTTCAAGGAAAGTTTCATGGTAAAGGCAGTGCCTGAGCAGAAGTTAGGGGTTACTGGGAACTCAGTAGACCAACAGAAAAGATGGGGACCTGGGGTGAGGATGAGGAGAAAATGGAAACAGAACAGTGAGCATAAGCATGGTGACACCGTGAGCTATATTTTATTCTGTGTGTGAGAACAACAAAAAAAATTACTCCGAAGAATAACCTGAAAAGATTTTCAATATTAGAAATTACTAGCATCAGCAGTAAGTATTGGAAGCGAGGAATGAAGAAACAAATTGGGTTATTGTTGTAGATCTGTGGATTAAAGCCAATTTGGTGGCTATGGATGTAGGTATCTGTTTTTCCCATCTATCAATCCACAATCCTTCCACTATATCCCCTAAATATTGGGCTAAGAAACAGACTTTTGACCGTTGAGAAGAAGACAGATTTTCGAGATATTGCAAATTTTTGAGATATCATGTGTGTGCTCAGTCATGTCCAGCTTTTTGTGACTCCATGGACTGTAACCCACCAGGCTCCTCTATCCATGGAGATTTTTAGGAAATAATACTGGAGTGGGTAGCCATTTCCTTTTCCAGGGGGTCTTCCTGACCCATGGATATTGCAATATTGGGTGTGGGTGAAATTCAGGTATTTTGAAGAGTTATGGAACATCCAGGTGAAGTTCTATGACAGGCAGCTAGATATTTAGATTTTTACCAAAAAAGCAGACATAGAAATAATTATGGGCCTTGTGATGGAGAGTAGGTTTTTAAAACCATGGACATCAATTTCATCACCTCAGAGTAGAGTTAAGAGAAAGGACTGAATCTGATCCTGAAATGGGGACATATGAGTAAAGAAGTAGCAGTGAGCATCCTGGGAGAGGGTCATGAGGGGAACCAATGAAGACATTCTCAAGACTGCATTGTGAAGAGTATCAGAGCCTAGGGCCTACAGGCAGTTTAAGAACAGTGTACACTAGCCTCATGAAACAGATCATTTTGAAAATGCTGTTCATGGCAGTTATGGCAGAAGCTATATTAAAGTGGAGTCAGTAGTTAGTGGAAATATAAAAAGTAAAAGTATTAATGTCCATTACTATTTTCAGAAATGTATATACCAGGAATGGAGTTTATTAACAAGGAATGTCGGAGAAAAGGAAAGTGGGAGCCAGGAGCAAAGGGAAAGATTTTGTTCTTGACCGTATTAAATATTTGTCGGTGTGGGGATTGTTTATTGGTTTATTTGCTTGTTCATTTATGTTGATGGGAGGAGAGAATGAGCATCAAGAGTTTGCAGAAAAAGAGAAGCTGAAAATAGAATACAGTCAAGTGAGTCATGACTGAGTTATTACCTAGGTGAGCAGTGAGGAAATAGGATGAAAAGCCTATTAAAGGGATGATGTGTGTGTGGGGGTGCTCTTCTGAGATCAGAATGAAGATTAACGGTTGGAATTAGAGATTTTGGTGAAAGTATGTGATGGATGAACTAGGATGAATTTACTTTTTCGAAGTAAGTGGCAATTCATCTATTGGAAATTAAGACAGTACTTGATAGTTTGAGGAATTAGCAAAGTCCAAGGCACTTAATTGCTGAATTTCTCCTTTATTTAGCATGTAACATTATATTATATTACATGGTTATTCTAACTGCCTTCATGAATTTCCAAAAACCATCAGTATTTCAAAATTATTTTCTAAAAAGATCAGAACTTCTTTCAACCTATAATTTAATTAATATATCACCACACTTAAAAATAGAAATATCACAGGGATTATTCATACTACTAGCAATAGTAAATACTTATATTAGTAACATTTTATTTTTAGAGAAGATAAATCAATCTGTTTTCCATTTAGATAGACCCATTTCTCCAGCTATGGCTGAGGCCAGTGCCCCTTCCAGGGCCAAGTCCTACAGCTCCTCCCACATCCAGGGAGGGGCCAGGGTACTTGTCCCCTTTGTGTTGGAAGAGAACAGTCCACCTCTTAAATAGCGCAGGGTAGTAGAGGTGGAGGGAACAAAACCCATATGTTCTTCACAGTTTTAAGTAGTATGGGAGTTTAGGTGCAGGTTTAACAAAATATGCATGTTTTCCTTTTATCCGTATGAATAATATCTAGCCAAAAATAGATGATTTAGGTAGGTAGGTAGAGGTGTTTTATATTTTTAAATGTTACTACCCTTCATAAGGTTTATTTTGCTTCAGAATCTAGGTTTATTAATGTCATGGAGTCATGTTTACTGCTGTTAGGTTTATGACTGAAAGTGAAAGTGAAGTCGCTCAGTCGTGTCCGACTCTTTGTGACCCCGTGGACTGTAGCCCACCAGGCTCCTCTGTCCATGGGATTCTCCAGGCAAGAGTACTGGAGTGGGGTGCCATTTCCTTCTCCAGGGGATCTTCCCGACCCAGGTATCGAACCCAGGTCTCCCGCACTGCAGGCAGAGGTTTTAACCTCTGAGCCACCAGGGAAACCCTAGGAGTTTGTTATTTGTAAACAAGTTGAAAAGATTTCATTATTTTCCTTATGGTCCAGAATGAGGTAGCATAGCACTGGAATAGAACTTTACTTGGAAATGTGTAAGAATCCTAGAGATAAATGTTTGGGATCACAAAGCTTTCAGAGTAAACACTGGTTTATTCTTCGTTTGTCTTCTTATCTGTCCTCTTTCCTTGTAAAAGTTAATAACATGGACTTAGATTTGCTTAGCTTATTCAAACTGTATGATACTTAAATCATAATAAAATAGAGTCTTTGCTCATTTAAAAAATAGATCTTATACAAGCATAATCTTATACTATTTTTAACACATTCTTCCAACCTACAGTGGCCTTCACTAATTGTTAATAAACGCTAGATCCCCTGGAGAAGGGAAAGGCTACCCACTCCAGTATTCTGTCTTGGAGAATTCCATGGACTGTATAGTCCATCGGGTAGCTAAGAGTCGGACACGACTGAGCGACTTTCACTTTCACCCAAGGTAGACTTTACAAACCCTCCGATCTGTGTGTGAGAGAAAGTCACCTTAGTTATTGCTATAAGCATTGCTCTGTAGGCTTGTTACAAAGTGACAGACATTGCCTTAATAATCGATTGTCAGTAAAACAATTATAGAAGAATTTCCTTTGATATTGATAATATTTTAATTGAAGTCAAACGAGAGGCTTTCCTTCAGAGGAATGTAATATTTTAATTTTTTAAGGACAACGATATTTATATACCTTTACTGTAGCTCATTCTTTATTTTGTGGTATTAAATTTTGATATATAGACTATTTTAAAACTAAAAAACCCAGTGTTTCCTTTCTGCAGTGTTTTGTAGTGATTATATCCTCCTGTATAAATCTTGGGTTTCCTTTAATTTAGTGTGAAGAAAATACAATAAAAAGCAGAAAATAAGACAATATTTTTGACAAATAAATTGTAAATCATTCACACTTAACCTGCTTTATTTATATCATTAGTTTAAAAATTTGACATAAAACTCAACGTGAAGTGGGTTAGTGTAAGCCTGCTACTGAAACATATACGTGCAAGAGTTTGTCAATTTTTGTGAAAAGTTTATCCAAAGATTTATTATTTTTAATTTCTCAGAGACTGTCAGTTCCTTGAAAATCACTCCCTTCTTTAAAATCATGCACTCTTTTCAGTAAAAGAGAGAGTTTGCGGTTCTTAAATATTCATGAGGCACAATAGTTTCACAACAAATCAAATTTAATTAAATGATGCATTTCCTCCACTTACAAAAGGTTTATTAAAGGTTTATTTGCTCATGCAAATTAAAGTGTTAGAGTAAAAATCCACATGAAACTTGGCACTAACAATTAAAAAAAAATATTGAAAGATTTCTCGCCTCACTGCAATACCTTGCTATGTTGAAACGGCTCAGCTTGTCATTTAGAATCTTTAATGAAACCGGGGAGGAGGCTATTTATTTGCATAATAGGACATAATTTGCTGTGGTGAGGTTTTAATTATTTATAGGCTGTCTGAAATATTTAAAATGGCATCACTAAGGAGCATGAAGTGTTGGATAATGCCTTCATTTCAGGTTTCCTGCCGTTTCTTTTATGGGTCAATCGATTTATTTCTAATTAGCATACCAGGCTAGTGGCTTTAAAAACATAAGGACAACAAATTGGTTTCAGTCTGTTTGCAGCTTGAATAGTTGGAGACGGCCAAGGGTCACTGAAAGAGACAGTAGAGTTAAGAGATGAGGCCAGAAGTCAGTCCAGCACATGGAAATCACTGACTCAACGCGGCCACGCATTCATCCCTGCAAACCGTCTGCTGTCTGCAATAGTTTCTCTTTGGATGGTAGCAGGTCATAGTAATGGATTTTATGTTGCTTGTTCTGTAAAAGATTTTGTAGCATTAACCTATTTCTTAATAGAAATGATGTTTGAGCAATACAACACCTTCCTTTTCCTTAGAAAAAGGATAACAATCATTATTCTGAGCGCAGAGAAAAATGCAGCAGTTTAGGGTAAGATTTCATATTTAAATATATACAGTCTTACTTGTATGTAAGAACAAGAGCCTATGGATAAAACAAGATAGTACGCCCTTTCAAATAAGCCACATAGAAACTAAGATATTTTATGAGAAGTTCTGAGTTAGTAGAATGCACCAACATTAGTTTAAAATTATGAAATCATCATTTCTGCGCATTGTTTATATTACAAGTAAAATGAAAGAAAAACCCACTTGGTATCATGCATAAGATCTATTATTTTGTATAAAGGGATTTGCATATTGGTTGATTTCTGTTTCAAAAATCTGTAACTTTCTTTGGAGCAATTGAAGAATTGGCATGTTTTAAACATCATTGCAGAATTAAAAGAAATGTTTATGCGAGGGTTCATTATGTTTCCATGATGATCTTGATATTCTCATCACCATGCATATGGATTTGAAGTGGTGATTGTGCCCTGTTGTCAAACATTCTCTCATCTGTCACCTTTGGCCTCAAAACATGGAGAGAGAGATTGTTTCCAGATGTCAAGAAGCAGCCGTTGGGCATCACAGGGACTGTTCTCTGTGCCTCTTTAAGTAGTAGGCAGATGCTCTGCTTAAAGTGAGAATTTTTATGATTATCACTCACATGACCCAGGTGATTGGTCAAGGCTGGAAAAGTCTCCAGTCTCAGAGTGAACATTTGTGAACTTTATTTTGAAAGCAAGAAATAATTACAAGGGGTTATTTTATAGTTCCTGAATATATTACCATCAATTATCAAAATATTTTTTTAAGTCTTCATTGGACACAGATAGTGGTACTTAGGAAAACAGCAGGTGATGAAATTTAAAGAAATAATAGTTTTATTATCAAAAAGTTTATAATCTAGCGAGGAAGTGAAAATTGATGTGAAATTGAAATGTTCATAATCATCAGTATATGTTAAAATTAATTATATTTTTATGATCTACAGATACAATTTCAACTAAAATGCTGAACAGAATCAAGCATGGTAGAGGACTAATAAATGGTTTAGGGAAAATAAGATCCATGGTAGAATGGTAGAATGCTGGATTTGAAAGGATTAAGTTATTTAAATTTGTCAGAGTAACACTAATTTTTAAGTGCACTGTTTTATTAAATTGTAACTTATTAAGTCACCCTTTTTAATGGTAAAAGTCAACTTATTTATTTGATAGGATTCAAACTAGTCAGTTATTACTTGAAAAGCATGAATTCTTCATATAAGCAAAAACTGTAGAATTATTGGGGCTTCCTAGGTGGTGCAGTGGTAAAGAATCCTACCAACGTAGGAGATGAAGAGAGGCAGGTTTGCTTCTTGTATCAGGAAGATTCCCTGGAGTAGGACATGTTACCTGCTCCAGTATTTTTGCTTGGAAAACTCTATGGACAGAAGAGCCTGGTGGGCTATACTCCATGGGGTCACAAGACAAGACTGCACACACACAAGACAAGAATAGACATATTGGTTGTTGTATGAGATACCGTAATTTAAAAAAAAATCTATTAAAAAGCTGGATAAGAAAAAATAGACATTTTTAAAACAGTTTTAGATTCTCAGCAAAATTGAGCAGAAGATACAGAATCCTTTATACGCTCTACCCTCAGTACCCACAGCCTTCCCGCTGTCAAATCCCAAAGCAGATGGTACATTGTCACTATCAATGCGGCCACAGTGACACATCACAGTCACCCGAACTCCATTAGTTCAGCTTTGATGTACATTCTATGGGTTTTGACAAATGTATTGTCATAGGTATCTACCATTATATCATACAGAATGGTTTCTCTGCCCTAAAAATTCTCAGTTTTCTGCCTTTCTATCCCTTCCTCCACACTAACTCCACTGATCTCTTTAATGTCTCCATGGCTTTACCTATTCCAGAAGGTCACAGAGAGTTGATCCTTGAGCAACGTGGGGGTTAATGAGTACCAACCCCCCACATAGCCAAAAATTTCCGTACAACTTTATAGTTGGCCCTCTGTATTTGCAAGATACTGCATCTGTGGATTCAGCGAACCTGGAATCTTGTAGTGCTGTATGTATTTAGTGAAAAAAATCCCAGTGTAATTGAACCTGAGCAGTTCAAACTCCTGGTGTTCAAGGGTCAATTGTAGTTGGACTTAGTAAGTAATCTTTGCAGCCTGGCATCTTACACATTATAATGTGCATTTAAGATTGCTCTATGTGTTTTCATGGCTTGATAACTCATTTCTTTTGAACACTGAATAATTTTCCATTGTCTAGATATATCACAGTTTATTTATCCATTCACCCACTGAAAGATATCTTTGGCGATTATGAATGAAGCAACCACAAACATCTATGTGCAGGCATTTGTGTGCAGACACAAAAACATTTTTCAACTCATTAGGGTATATACCAAAGAGAACACTTTCTGGTAAGATTTTATTCAGTTTTGTTAAAAATAAACAAACAACAACAACAATAAAAAACCCACCATACTGACTTCAAAAGTGGCGCATTTTGCATTCACACTAGCGATGACTAAGAGTTCCTGTTGCTCCAGGTTTCCATCAGCATTTGGTGTTTTAGGAGTGGTTTGGGTTTTTTGGGTTTTCATCATTCTAATAGTTGCATAGTGGCATCTCCTTGTTTTAATTTCAATTCCCTATTGAGAAAAGATGCTGAGTTTCTTTTCATATGCCTATTTCCCATTTGTATGTCTTTTTTTGGTGAGCTGTCTGTTCCAAAACTTTTGCTCACTTGTTTCAGTCAAGTTTGGAAGTTTCTCAGTGTTGTGTTTTAAAAGTTCTTTGTATATTTTGGCTATGGGTTGTCTTCTCATTCTTTACTTATTTTGATGATACGTTTATAATGAAGTACCCAGGGCATTGTACTGAAGAAATAATAATCTTCCAGAATATTTTCCCTGCAGTCTGAGAAGCCTTTTCAGACTGCTGAGACCTTGTTTTGTGGCTCATGCCTATCACCACAGAATTGAAACATACCTAGCGGGTATGGGAACAGAGAGCGATATCTGAATTTTATGTGGAGACACATTTAGCCACAAAGGACCTTTCCCTTCAGCTGAACCAAAAAAAAAAAAAAAAAGAGAGAGAGAGAGAGAGAGACAGAAATTTAGTGTAGGGCTCATTTTAAGGAGCTAATTCTGATAGTGATGCATTAAGAAAAAAATTGGCATAACTGGATTGATCTGAAAACCTCTGGCTATTTAAGGTTTAGCATAACCAGCATTTGTCAGGCAAAATGCTAGGCTAGGTAAGATCCCCAATGCAATCACCCAAGGGAGCTGAAATCCAAAGGACTTCCTCAAAGCTTCTGTGCCATCCAATATGTGGCCAGTGGAGCAAGACTTCCTTTTCTCCTTAAAATCAGCTCCAAATTTCTGAAAAACACATAAACTGTTTTTCATAATCTAGTGACATATATGATCTGTGTAAAAGTCTAGATCTGATGCTACTAGGTTAGAAATTGGAAGTTAGTAGCTGATGCCCGACTCTTTGTGACCGACCCCATGGACTGTAGCCCACCAGGCTCTTCTGTTCATGGGATTCTGCAGGCAGGAATACTGGAGTGGGTTGCTGTGCCCTCCTCCAGGGCATCTTCCCAATCCAAGGATTGAACCTGGGTCTCCCACACTGCAGGCGGATTCTTTACCATCTGAGCCACCAGGGAAGCCCCAGTCCCAAATTAAGGTAACAGTGAGAAAGTACAAAAAAAAAAAAAAAAAAAACTGATCAGTGGTGGTTGAAGACGTGTGTATGTGTTATTCAGAAAGAGTTAACACTTTGCTTATTAATGATCAGAGACCTTAGACACACCTTAGAAGAATTAAAAATTAGAAGTGATCTGCGTCTGTGTAAATAGTATAGGAAAAATACACTTCAAATCCACAAATCTCCCTTTCTGACACCTTCACTTTTAATGTATTTGGTCTTTGTAGAATATGTTTACTTTTATCAAAACTGCCTCAAATTTTACCCCATTGTTTAGATGAGGACTGATGTGGAGTCAATTACATACTGCAGTCGTAACACAGGGATCATTTCACTGCTGCATATGCATAAATGTAAAGAATATATTTCTCAACTTTGGGACAAAAACGCCAGTTAAGACATGATATTGATGTAAATTTTCTTGGTAAGTTTTCAGAGAGATTTATCATTTGATAATGAAACTGAACAAATAAGTTCTTAGTTAAGTGATATTAGCCAGAATAGAAGTGGCATACATATTGAACACTTATAGATCAGCTGTGATAATCAGCTGATTAAAAAAATATGAAGTAACAGCCTATAATTTCTATTCATAGAAATGATTCTGATATTTAATTTTTGCAGTTAGATTATTTATATTATTTTGCTTCAGGTCATTGAGAAAAAATTTTCTCTGTAATAGTTACAAATAACTATTACTTGCATGTGTGTATAAGTGTGTGATTTTTTAATATGGTCACTCTGTTTGAATGAAATTTTCAAATCATGTGAAATGTCAGAGTACTTGTTTTAGAAGTTGAACTTTGTAGATAGAATCAGTGAAAGTAAATGAAATATGAATTCCTATCTTGCCAGAAATCCTTCTTGTACTTACTTCCAGTTTTTAAAACCTGAATTCCTTTCCTTTTTTCTATTTTTTTTAACTGTGGATTAATTCTACACTTAACCATTTTTATTTATGTTTGTATTAAGCAAAAAGTTACTTTAACCTTAAGAAATACTTCCAATCTCTATCACTATCATATTTTAAAATTGCATTATATACACAAATAATTTTATATAAAAGCACAAATCAAATAAAGTCACTTGATACAAAGTATACAATTATACTTTGACTTTTTCATTGCAGGTTATTGGTTTACTTTTTTGTTCCTACATGTACTACTCCTCCACATGTACTACCCACATTATTCCTTCTTACAACTGCAGGTTACTAACGTTGACAACGTGCTGTTTATTTCTGCCTAATTTTTTCTATGCTAGTCCTATCAGGTATAAATGTATACATGAGACAGGTATAGGGCATTAAAATAAGTTTGATAAAATGACAAACTCAGAGTATATATGAGTTTACATTTTGCTTTCCTTCCTTAAATGTACCTTGTAGAAATCTTTCCAAGTCAACTTGTTGAGTTTCATTTTAATGGCTGCATAATATTCGATTCTGTGGATGAGCCATAAATTATTCAGCCATTCCTCTGTGTACATTCATTTTTGAGCCATTTTTTTTTTTTTGCCACTAGGAATGATGTTGCAATGAAAACCTTTTGCAAGAATTATGCCATAATAGAGCTTTTATTTTCATGTCACGCTTTGTAGATGTAGAATTGCTGAATCAAAGAAAACATTTTCTTAAATTTTCTTCTCAAATGCTTTCCTCAAAGATTGTAATAATGTTCATCAACAAGGTATGAGGCCACCTTTTCTCCCTTATTCCTGCCAGCATGTTTTAGCACTTCTTGATTTACTTTCCAAGTAGTGACAAGAAAGTGATATTCCATTTTGTTTTAATTTGCCTTTAAGTAGCATCTAATGTGTTTGAGTATCTTTTTTATATTTGCTAATCATTTTGATTTGATTTTCTATAAATAGCTTATTCCTGGATTTTCTCTATTTTTCTATTAAACCATTTATATACCTTGATCAGTTTGAAAAGACTTTTTGTATTACATATATTATATACTTATGTATATACCATCTGTACACATGAATATATTTTCCCAAATTTTTTGCTTGCATGTTGCATTTGCTTATGACATCAGTTGCCATATGGAAAGATTTATATTTGTTTACACAAATGTGTTTACTGCAACTTCTGAGTTTCCAATTGTAGTTAACAAATTTTTCCAGCCCTTAAAATAGACATGTAGTCTTTCAAATCTTTATATTACTGAGTTTGTCATAAATATGTATTATATATGTGTATAGGTAACCCACTCCAGTATTCTTGCCTGAAGAATCTCATGGGCAGAGGATCCTGGTGGGATAGAGTCCATAGGGTTGCAAGGAGTCGGACACAACTGAAGTGACTTAGCACAGCACACATGTGACTATATATAACATATATGTATTGTTTGACTATACTGAACACCCGAGTATGCCACTTCAACTTAACTGTTATAGCATTTTCTCCCAATAACATCTGATTTGTATCCAACTGCAGTTAATTATCATCTTGTATTTTTGAGGTAATAATTCTTTTCCTTTTGTTTATAGCTTTAAAACATATATGCATATTCCTGAATAATGTATTGTTTAGTTCTATATGTGACCTTGTATTAATGCAACCAAGCTGACTATATTGCTCTGCACATTTTGTTTACTTTTATATTTATGGAATGTGTCCATTTTTATGAATGTAGCTACAAATTATTTTTACTCTTTTAGGATATTAATATTTAAATATACTATTATATATGTCTTTGAAGGATTCTAATTGTTTTATTTTCATATTTCAGCTTTAATGCATCTAGCATTTAATTTTGTATATAGTAAAAGATAGATACCCCTTTATATTTCTTTCCACAGGAATAATCAGTTCTGAAAGCAGCTTATTAAAGAATTCATACCTTTCCCACAGCATGGAGACATCAATTTTGTCATATATTAAATATTTGGGGATCACATTCCATATTTGCTATTCCATTTATTTGATATTTTTAGATATCCCACATCTGTAAGAGGTAAATTTAAAGCATAATCTGGATCCTTGTAAGGAAAGCCCATATCTCCTATGGACACACGTGTACATAAACTTACACACACATAAACACATATAAACACACATGCATGCACACACAGACACATATATACACACACATGCATGCACACACATATGCTCACACCCCCACAAACACCCCACACAGACACACACAGATATACACATTCACACACACACACCACTATTTTCAGAATTATTCTAGACAGTTTTTCTCTTCCTGAAAATATCTTAAAGTAACTTAAAAATACCTTCAACCACAAAACATGTTCTGACTCTAACTGAAATTACATGAAATTCATATGCTGAAAAAAATTCATATATTTAATAAGGTTAAATTCATTTCCAAAATAAATTCCACTTGGTAATAAGGTATTATTGTTTTAACACATTTTTGTTTTCATCTTTTAATTAGACAGTTTGCTTATATGATGAGTATGGTTTTTTAAGTTTTCATTTTTAATATAGAAATGATTTGATTTAATCTTATAATGAATTTAAGAACTTCCTATGTTTTTCTAAATTCAAATGCTTTGTAAATAAAATGGAAATTAAGGCTTCTTTAAGAATGATAGCAGCTTCATCTGAGAACCCAGCTGCTCTTAATGCCTTTTTCAATGGTAGGTATTTATTCTCTTCTGTGCTCTGGTAATAGAGCTGTTCAAGTGTTCTAATTCTTTTTGAGTTAACATTAGAAACTGGGAACAGAAACTGTCCATTTTCTCTAAGATTTCAAATCTGCTGCCATCAGAGTGTATCGTATTTTCTTCTGCTTCTTTAATCTGTCTCATATTTGCACCTACTTATCAGTTCTCATTCCTAATATGTCTGTTTACCTCCACTCTTAAAAATATTCATCAGGCTTGCAAAGTTTTGTTCTTACAAACACATTTTAGACTTTATATGTCCTTCCTGCTATTTTTTTTTCTATTTCACTTATTACAAGCTCTGGCCTTATTAATTCTTCTATCTTGTTTATTTCATTATGCTCTGCAGTTCTCTTTCCAATTGCTTCTATTTGTATTAAGTTCTATCTTTTTATCTTTCCTTTTTAATAAAGAAAACATTTAAGGCCATGCGTTTTATTCCTAGGACAGCTTTCACTGTATCTCATCAGTTTTGTTCAGAAGTGTTAGCTTTTTCATTACTGTGTAGCTAGTTAATGATTTCCTTTTGATCCGAGAGCAATTTAATCCAGTTTGTTTTTGTTTTAATTTCCAAGTAAAGATGTTTGTTCATTTATAAACTACTTTTTTTTAAAAGTTGTTAAGATTTTGTTTGTGGCCAATTATGTGATAAATAAAATATTTTGTAGACGTAGAACACACAGGCTGGCACACAAATACACATGCATATACATTGTTCAAAAGCTGCAGATTTCTATATTTATATGGTAAATCAAAAGCCTTGAGTGCACTGTTCATTTCTTCTTACTTTGTATGTTAAGTCTACTAGGTCTTTTAAATTTCAAGAGAATTTTATTTGAGCTTCCATATGCATTTCATTTCCATCATATGCTGGTTTATAGATGATGCCATGCTGTTTGGTAAATGCAAGGTTGTTGGAGATACATCTTTGGAGAGTTGGAGAGTCACACATGCCTCCTTTTATCCCTTTACAGTTTTCTTACTTATAATGTACAGTGTTTTTAAGATTATGACTCTTTCTGAAAATATCATCACAACTCTTATTTTCTTTTTCTTTGCATTTGTAAGTTATTTTTATATCATCTTTAAATTTTCAGAGTTTCCTATGGTGGCTCAGATCATAAAGAATCCGCCTGCAATGCAGGAGACCTGGGTTCGATCCTTGGGTTGGGAAGATTCCCTGGAGAAGGGAATGGAACCTACTCCAATATTCTTGCCTGGAGAATCCCATAGAGAGAGGAGCCTGGTGGGCTGTAGTCCGTGGGGTCACAAGTTGGACATGACTAAGTGACTAACACTTCTATTTTCAATATTCCTTTATAGCATTATGTGTTTTTCTTATTAAAAAACATAGCTTGCTTTTTAAAAATTTAATATGACAGTATTGGACTTTTAAGGGCACAAATTTCATCATTGATTTATAATGACTGATTTACATAGATTTATCCTTTAAACCTTACCTAATATTTATTAATAAATTTGCGTTGTTGTCTCTCCTTTTGTTATTTTCTAAATTTTACTTCAGACTCATTTTCAGTTCAATGTACTCATTTCTCCTTATTAACTTGGAAATTCCATATATTATTTTTTATATTATACAGTTATTTTCCTCCTCTTTTCATTCCTAATCATATATATAGGTATTGCTATATATTATTTTTTGAAAACAAGATCTTATTTCCCCATAAATATTCAGTAATCCTTAAAATTCTACTATCTTGCTACTCTATCCTTACCTCAGCCCCTAACTTTAGCCAGAAGAGACTAGTGGAATATGTCAGCTTTCCTCTGTCCATCACCCCCGGCCCTGGACTCCCTCTACCAATGAAGCAATAGGCTCCTCACTTCCCTCCCACTTGAAACCTTCCTGTATGGAGGTTTACTTGGATTCTGTAGTACATTGTGCTCTGGGCCATAGTTAGACTTTGCTTTGGAGTATATTCTGCTGTTTGATTATTTTGTCTTTATTGCTTCTGCTGCACATTCTTAGAGCAGCCATCAGTGTGTGTGTGTGTCTGTGTGTGTGTGTGTCTGTGTGTGTGTGTGATTGTATGTGTGCATGTGTGTGTGTGTCTGTGGGAAGGACACAAGACTCAGGGCTGGTGATGATTGCTTCTCTATCTTTTTGAGTTCTCTGTTCCAGACCATTTGCTGTTTGCTTATCCTGTTCTGTATTACTGTCTTCAGGTGAAGTACCTGTGTGGTTCACTTTTCAAATTCTACATTTTTAAGACGCTTTTACTCATATAGGAAAATGGTATGGTTCTGATACAGGATTCCAAGTTTCCAGTTCAGTTACCTCAGGAGACTTACAGATGCTTTGCTATTGCCTAGTGGTTTCAAACTCAATGAAGGATAATCACAATGTGATTCGTTTCATTTGGGGGCTCTTTCTTTCTCCCCAGATGCCTGTGAGATTGCTGTCTGCACTTACAGCTCAGTAATTTTTCTATTATATGTCCAGGGGGGGTTTCCATCAATCCAGTCCATACTGTGGGGAGCTCTTTCAACCTGCAGACTCAAATCTTTCTTCACCTCAGGAAATCTCCTGTTCTTTGTTTAATTAATACATCTCCTCAATGTATCTTTTTCCCTTCTGGAATGCCTATGATTTATGTGCTAGATTTCCAGATCATATCATTTTAATTTTTTTCTCAAGATTCCTTATTGTTTTTCTCTACATAGTACTTTCATATTCTCCTTTTATAAAAACTTCAGGTACATTTCATTCCTGTCCTATGATTTATGTTCCATATTGTTATTTGGACAATCATGGTTTCATAGGTATTGTTTTCGTTTGTTTGTTTGTTTACCTTTGCTTTGTTTGTTCTGCACTTGAATCCCCTTGATAATTTTGTTAGTTTTTCTGTGAAAGTTATCTTTTGCCTCTGAGAAGACCCTTATTTTGCTAGTTGCTTCTCTTTGTTCTGAAGGATCTCACTCTCTCTGCCTATTGAGTTCCCTTAGTGGGCTATTAACTTTCCTCCTCAGATTCCCCCACACTCTGTGTGTCTAACCCACCTAGGAGAAGCTCAGCAGCAATTTCAATCAAGAAAAGCAGATTTGGAATCAGTAGGAACAAATAAACTATTTGTGTTCAATTCACCATCTTACCAAAATCCTTTCTATTGCTGTCTTATTACTTTTGAGATTGAAATAAAACCCTGAGTCTTTGTTATCACTCCTGATAGAAAATGTTTCTTTTTCAGTAGAACATTTAGAAAAATATCAACAATTGGTTAAAAAAAAAAAATCATTTAACATGAACAAAGCAAAGCAAAACCTTTATTTGATTATGGCTAGTATTGACCTGCATTTATAATGCAAATCCTTCATTTTTGGTGTCCTTATTTGGTGTATGCAAGAGACCAATTGGGGCTGCCCAGGTGGCTCAGTGGTATAGAATTCACCTGTGAAGCAGGTGACTTGAGTTCGATCCCCGAGTTGGAAAGAGCCCATGAACAAGGAAATGGTAACCTACTCCAGTGTTCTTTCCTGGGAAATCCCATGGACAGAAGGCCCTGGTGGGCTTCAATCCTGGCGGGATCAAAAAAGAGTTGACCACAACTCAGTGATTAAACTGCCAGCACCAAGAGACCTATTCACACACATACACCCACACACACACCACACATACCCACACACACCCCCACACACCCAAACCAGACCGTTTCTAGGGAACTGAAGTAAATACCACGTAAAACTTTTCTGTACCCTAGATTTAGAAAAGAACCCCTTAAATGTGTTCACATATTCTTAGTAAATATATGTTATATAATCTCTTTTCCAGAGGTACGCTTCTCTAATTAATTGGAGAAAAACTAAGAAAATATTTCATTGAAAGTTGAAAGTGTTAGTTGCTCAGTCATGTCCAGCTCTTTGTGACCCCATAGACTGTAGCCCACCAGGCTCCTCTGTCCAGGCAGGAATACTGGAGTGGATTGCCATTCCCTTCTCACTAATTACTAAATATGAGAGCAGCCTTGATTTATTAAATTTTATCTTGAGATTTTTAATCTCAAGATTTTAATACTTAGCAGTGGGTTTGTGTGAGGTTAGAAACTTTAGTCCTGTCTCAGAATAGGAGACTTCTAGTGAATTAACTAAATGGTCACCGATCCAATTGAAGCAGCCATACTAAAAGCTATGTTAAAATATCTGAACTCATTTACATCTGGTCCATTTCTATGGAAATAAAATTCTAATTGCTCTTGCTTCCCTTTACTTCTTATTCAATTAACAATATAATGTTTCTTGAAAATACTAACCCTTTTATTTTGGGAAATGCTACACTTAAAAGGATTTTACTTCTTTTCTACATACAGTTAAGTTACATCTTTAAACAAACATGACTGTTAACATGTTTTATTTTGGATTTGTTTGGCAAATTTGCTGTATTAAACTGCAGTTCAATGTCACTGTGTTAAGTTTCTTTCTCCTGGTTTTATTCCTTTATCCAGTTGTCTTGAATGACAGTCAGAGTGTAAGGCTCTTGTTCATGTCCATCGTTCCTATCTTCCCCTCTCTAGTTCTGGTGTTCTCAAACAGCAGTGTAGAAAATGCAAGAAGCGTGAAAATAAGAAAATATCTTAAATATAGAGATCTACCAATATAGCTTATGAGGCAAAACCACCTTCAAATCACAGCAGTAAATGGAAATCAAACAAGAAGTTGTTTTCTGCAGGGCGATAGCTGACTTAGGGATAGAAGATAGGACTAGCGCTGATGATGCCATCAGCAGGGTAAGCTCTGGAACATCAACCATTGTTCTCATTATTACAGGAGCTGAAGTTTACTGGGTGTTTATTATGCACCAGGTGTTGTGTTAAAGTGCTTCATAATTTTCCTCATTATAACCATATGAAGCTGCTTGATAATTTTATTTGCTATTTCTTACAGAAGTGGCAAGTTCATACCTGTTATGAGCACTAAAATCTCAATTAAACCTAGAGACCCTTGATCACTGCCCTGTCTCATAACCAATATACTACTTTCTCCATCGTTTTTAATATCATCACCAATAATGAAGCCTGCATAGTGGGAGACTTGGATTCCATTCTACCACACTATAATTATCATGGACAATGCAGTAAGGATGTATAGAGGAAAAACACTGGTATTCACTCACTGTCTTCCAGTCTCATAGTCCATGGTAGGTGAGTGAAAACAGGTACATTTTCCTGATGGTGAGAAGTTGGTATGGTTAAGACCACATGGAGAAATATAAGGTACCAAGGGAAGGGAAAATAACACATAATGTACTTTTCATTTGACTTAAGACAAGCCTTCAATTTTGAATGTGAACTAGAAGCTGCAGGAAATTGACTTCCAGATTTTCCCAGATGGGACTGCAAATGTGCAGCTTAGATCAAGCTCCTAGCAAGTTCTCTGCCACACCCAATATTCTCCCTCAACTTCCCCAATTTAAATATGTGTTCAAAGGCGAGTATGTGTGTGTACCACATACCTTGTTTCATTGTGTTTTGCTTTATTGTGCTTTGCGGATATTGTGGGGAAATTTTGTTTGTTTTTCTGTGTCTGTTTGCTTCTTTTTTAATTGAATATTTTTATAAGTTGAAGGTTTATAGCAAACCCTGTGTAGAGCAAGTCTGCTGCTGCTGCTGCTAAGTTGCTTCAGTCGTGTCCAACTCTGTGCAACCCCATAGACGGCAGCCCACCAGGCTCCCCTGTCCCTGGGATTCTCCAGGCAAGAACACTGGAGTGGGCAAGTCTGGTGGTATCGTTTTCCCAACAGTATTTTTCACTCTGTGTCTCTATCACATTTTGGCAATTCTCAAAATATTTCAAACTTTCATTTTTATTATATTTGTTATGGTGTTCTGTAATCAGTGATCTTTTCTATTACTATTAATATGTAATTATTTTGGGGTACCAAGAACCTCACCCATATAAGACAGAGAACTTAATCGATAAATGTTGGGCATGTACTGACCACCTCACTAATCAAATGGTTTCCCATCTGTCTCCCTCCCCTCCGGTCTCCCTATTCCCTGAAGCACGATGGTACTGAAATTAGGCCAATTAATAGCCCTACAATGGCCTCTAAGTGTTCAAGTGTACAGTCACACCTTTTTCACGTAAATTAAAATAATTAAGTTATAATGAAGACTAGTGAGGAAGGCATGCCAAAAGCTGAGATAGGCTTAGAGCTACAGTTCTTGCACCAAATGGGTAGCCATGCTGCGAATGCAAAGAGAGAGTTCTTGAAGAAAATTAAAACTGCGCCTCCAACATACATATGGATAATAAAAAAACAAAACAGACTTTTTGCTGATAGGAAGACATTTTTTAGTGACCTGGATAGAGCCTCAAATCAGCCCCAACATTCCCTCAAGCCAAAGCCTCTTCCACAGCACAGCCTTAACTCTCTTCAGTTCTGTGAAGGCCGAGAAGGTGAGGAACTTACAGAAGAAAAGTCTGAAAGCCAGCAGAGGTTGGATCACGAGGTTTAAGCAAAGAAGTGGTCCCCATAATGTACAAGTGCAAAGTGAAGCCGCTAATGTTGTTGCAGAAGCTAGAGGAAGGTACCCAGGAGATCTAGCTCAGATCATGAAGTTCTCGCTACCTTCTTGAAGGTGGCTACACTAAATGACAGATTTTAAATGCAGGCAAAACAGCCTCGTATTGGAAGAAGATGCGGCTAGGACTTTCATAGCTGAAGAAGAGAAATCAATGCCTGGCTTCAAACTTCAAAGGACTGGCTGACTCTCTGGTCAGAGGCTAATGCAACTGGCAGCTTTCAAAGGAAACCAGAGCTCATTTCCCGTTATGAAAATCTTAGGGCCGTTAAGAATTATGCTAAATCTATTCTACCTGTCGGAGAAGGCGATGGCACCCCACTCCAGTACTCTTGCCTAGAAAATCCCATGGACGGAGGAGCCTGCTAGGCTGCAGTCCATGGGGTCACGAAGAGTCGGACACGACTGAGCGACTTCACTTTCACTTTTCACTTTCATGCATTGGAGAAGGAAATGGCAACTCGTTCCAGTGTTCTTGCCTGGAGAATCCCAGGGACGGGGGAGCCTGGTGGGCTGCCGTCTATGGGGTCGCACAGAGTCGGACACGACGGAAGCGACTCAGCAGCAGTAGCGGTAGCATTCTACCTGTGCTCTCTAAATAGAACAGCAAAGCCTTTATAACAGCCAATGTATTTGCAACATGATTTCCTGGATATTTAAAGTCTGCTGTTAAAACCTACTGACCAGAGATAAAGGTTCCTTTCAAAATATTACTGCTTGGTGACATTGGACCTGGTCACCTAGGAGCTCTGATGGAGACGTACAAAGAGATGAATGTTGTTGTCATGTCTGTGAACTTGCACTTTGCTGCTCATGAATCAAGGAGTAATTTCTACTCTCAAGTCTTATTATTTAAGAAATATATTTCGTAGGGCTATAGTTACCATAGAGAATGGTACCTCTGATGAATCTGGGCTAAGTTAATTGAAAACCTTCCAGAAAGAATTTACCATTCTAGATTCCAGTAAGAACATCTGTGGTTCACAAGGAGTCTAAATATCAACATACACAGGAGATTGGAAGAAGACGTTGATTCCAGTCCTCAGGAATGACACTGACAGGTTAAAGACTTCAGGAGAGGAAGTCAGTGAAGATAGGGGTAGGAGTAGCAAGAGAACTAGAAGCGGAGCCTGGAGATGTGACTGGTTTGCTGCAAGGTCAGCATACAGTTTGAATGGAGGAGGAGTTGCTTCTAATAGAGAAGCAGGAAAGTGATTTCTTTTTTTTATTATTTTTTTAAATTTTATTTTATTTTTAAACTTTACATAATTGTATTAGTTTTGCCAAATATCAAAATGAATCCGCCACAGGAAAGTGATTTCTTGAAGTGGAATCTACTCTTGGTGAAGATACTCTGAAGATTGTTGAAAGGACAACAAAGGATTTAGAATACACCATAAACTTAGTTGATAAAGCAGAGGCATGATGTGAGAACACTGACTCCAATTTGGACGGAAGTGCCATTGTGATTAAAATACTATCAATCAGAACTGCAGGCTACAGAGAAATCATTCGTGAAAGGAAGAGTCAATATTGCAAATTCATCATTGTCTTTTTTAAGAAATTTTCACAATCGCTCAAACCTTCAGCATCCACCACCCTGATCAGTCAGCTATCATCAGCACTGAGGTAAAGCCCTCCACCAACAAAAAGATCATGACTTGCTGAAAGCTCAGATGATGGCATTTTTTGGCAAAAAGTAATTTTAAATAAAGGTATGTACATTTTTTAGACATAATGCTGTTGCACATTCAATAGACTACAGTATTTTGTAAACATAACTTTATATGCACTGGGAAGCCCCAACATCTTTGACTTGCTTTGTTGCAATGGTCTGGAACTGAAGCCACAGTATTTTCCAGGTATACCTGTATGTATATTAAAGCATATATGTATAAATAAATGCAGATACATTATTATATATGTATATTACATGTATTACATACGTGTGAAAATAAATGGATGAGTGAATGAATGTGTGTATCACAGTTTAAGTAGCAGTTCCATGTATATAGTAAAGTTGTCATTGATTTCAGGAAGACTTTATGACTGTTCAGTAGATTTTCATATCTCACAATAGAAATCCATGGCATGAAGGGTTCTTTGAAGAGTCTAGTACTTACTAGTTATGAATTAAATAAGTGCTTAGAATGCTGCAGATAATACATTTTTATTATCAATCCAATTAACTTAATTGCTTTTATCCTAAGTGTGACACTTGTGAATAATTACAATATGACAGTTTTCCCACACAGTACTCTTTTTTTCTGATAGTTGTTCTGTATGGAAGGCATTCCTGAAAATGGAAAGACATTTTAAAAC
Source organism: Bos indicus (assembly GCF_029378745.1). Lineage (NCBI taxonomy): Eukaryota > Metazoa > Chordata > Mammalia > Artiodactyla > Bovidae > Bos > Bos indicus. Next base: position 11,300,250 of record NC_091786.1, read on the forward strand.
ACTGATTTGGAGTTTAGTGTTGATTATGCTCCGTGATTGAAGTGACATTTTTCCCATATACTTATCATCCTTGGCAGTTATGTCCATCTTCTGGTTTTGGCTATCACTTTTATATCAATTATAGCAGAGCTTTATTTACAACTGCCTGAAATGTTCTATTGTCACCTAGCTGTCTCTCAGACATCCTTAATATAACCTGTCAAAATTTCAACTCAACTTATACCACAGACTTGTTTTTCCTTTGGCTAGGTAATGTAATTCAAGCCCATTAAAAAATGGATTTATATTTTTTGCCTGATATTGTCATTTTCATGTCATCCCTATCAGATATGTAGACGTTTTTCTTAGTGATTTCCTTTTTATTGAGATAGAATTAACATGTTAGTTTCAGGTGTGCAATATAATGATTTGATATATGTATGCATTGCAAAATGATGACCACAATAAATCTAGCTAACATTTGTCATCATGCGTAAGTCTGCTCTTTTTCTTCTTGTGATGAGAACTTCTAAGATCTATTCTCTTAGCAGCTTTAGCACCTTTCAAATATGCAATACAATAGTTTTAACTGTAGTCTTTGTGCTGTCCATTAGATCAGGATCACTTACTTATCTTATAATAGGATAAGTATAATTATAATTATAATTATAATATAATATCTTATAATAATAATAATGTACCTTTTTCCCCCTTTACCATTTTACCTCCCCTCCTGCTACCTCTGGCAGCCATTGATCTATTCTATCTACGTGCATTTTTTTTTAAGATTCCACATATAAGTGAGATCATATGATATTTGTCTTTGTCTGACTTTCTCTGTCACTAGCATAAAGCCCTCTGTTCCATTCATGTTGTCAGAAATAGCAAGAGTTCATTATTTTTATGGCTGGATAATATTCTATTGTATATAAATACCACATTTTCTTTATTCATTCATCTGTTGATGTACACTTAGGTGTTTCCGTTACTCAAGTTCATTTTATCCCAGGGAATCCCTACTCTTCCACCAGTGTACATACTTCTCCACCCCCAAGTACTGTACTTCCATTGGGTTTAGACTTTTTTAGGCTTTATTATGTCTAAGCAATTAATAACCACCATACCTTTAGGAAAGTTGTAGCAGGAAAATATATCAAAACAAGGAAGTAGACATATAAAATTTACAGGAGATAAAATCACAACCAGAATAAAAGCTTGTGTTAAAAAGCTGTGAAGTCTATTCTCAAAGTTGTAATGGTAGAAATTGTAAAGTTAAAAAATAAAATTAAAAAAATAGAAAAAAAAAGAAATTGAATCCAGTTAAAAAAAATAGAGGTGGGTATAAAAGGGGAATGTTCATTAAAAAATCAACAAAGAGCTGTTGAGAATTTAAAATATGATAGGTGAACTTTTAAAATAAATTCTGAGTGAACATCTGAAGGAAAATAGAATAAAATTATAAGTTATATTAGATAAATTGAAGTAAGGAGGTTCAATAACAAATTAGTATCATTCTAAGAAAAGAAAAACAGACTGTGTAAAATGTTAACAGTGGTGGGGCATAGAAAGGGTTGGAATAGTGAATAAGAAATAACTGTTACAAAAATTTTAATTTAGAACTAAAAGACAACAGTTTCTAGATTGACTAGGGTCACCAGTTACCTAATACAATGGTTAGAAAAATGCTTTCCTCATGATACATTATTGTAAAATTTTGGACTGTCACAGGTAAGGAGAAAATCCCAAAGTTTCCAGAGAAATTATAGACCCCATAAAAAGGGTTGGCCTTCAAGCTGATAGTTACGGGCCTTCTTAACAATATCATTGATGTATAAGTGACTGTGGGAAAAAGTATCTTAGGATATATCAAATAAAACAGTTACTAACCTGGAATTCTGTACCCTGCTAACCTATTAAATGTGAAAATAAAATGAAGCTACTTCTCAGCTATACTGGTTTTGAAAAATGTTTCTTCCCCTGAATACTTTCTCAGGAGATGATAGGAAGATATTCTCAAGCATAAATCAATAAATAGGAAAACATGGGATGCAGGAAATGGAACTTCAACCTAGGAAGAAAGAGGAAATAATTACGTCTCAGGATGGTGTTTGGGGAATACTAAAGTGAAATGAAGGGGATTTCCAAAATGACATTGTACAGTGTGCTTTGCAAGCAATGGAATAATCAATTAAAATAACAGCAATTTAATAATTTAGTATTTAAATAATATAAATAATTAAATGTTGGTGGGAATGCAAACTAGTACAGCCACTATGGAGAACAGTGTGAAGATTCCTTAAAAAACTGGAAATAGAACTGCCTTATGATCCAGCAATCCCACTGCTAGGCATACACACTGAGGAAACCAGAAGGGAAAGAGACACGTGTACCCCAATGTTCATCGCAGCACTGTTTATAATAGCCAGGACATGGAAGCAACCTAGATGTCCATCAGCAGATGAATGGATAAGAAAGCAGTGGTGCATATACACAATGGAGTATTACTCAGCCATTAAAAAGAATACATTTGAATCAGTTCTAATGAGGTGGATGAAACTGGAGCCTATTATACAGAGTGAAGTAAGCCAGAAGGAAAAACACCAATACAGTATACTAACGCATATATATGGAATTTAGAAAGATGGTAACAATAACCCTGTGTACGAGACAGCAAAAGTGACGCTGATGTATAGAACAGTCTTATGGACTCTGTGGGAGAGGGAGAGGGTGGGAAGATTTGGGAGAATGGCATTGAAACATGTAAAATATCATGTATGAAACGAGATGCCAGTCCAGGTTCAATGCACGATACTGGATGCTTGGGGCTAGTGCACTGGGATGACCCAGAGGGATGGTATGGGGAGGGAGGAGCGAGGAGGGTTCAGGATGGGGAACACATGTATACCTGTGATGGATTCATTTTGATATTTGGCAAAACTAATACAATTATGTAAAGTTTAAAAATAAAATAAAATAAAATAAAAAGATCAAAGAGAAAAAAAAATAAATAAAAATAATTAAATAATATAATTTAAATAACATCAATTTAATAATCGATTAAAATTAACAGCAGCAAAGACAGCAATAATGATAAGTGAACTGATAGATCACTCCTGGTTTTGACCATGTTTGGACTACATTTCTGTCAGAGTGTTCAGGAAATACCGATGAATACATGGAAAAGCAAATCAAAACACACACACATACAAATACAAGATCTAGGGCTTCCCCGCTGGTGAATGCCCTCAAAAACAGTGACATCAGAGAAAAATTGAAATCTTGTCCATGGTTCAGTTTTGAATAATACTGGCTTAAAATTGTGATAGAACTCTTAAAAGACTGTGCGAGTGAGTATGTATGTGTGTTTTACTTTGTTTCAGTAGGAATAACTGTTATATTTATTAGAAAAAAAAAAGAGTTAAATCCTTCTTTTTTCCTCTTAGGAAGGTACTACCTACTATCCAAAATTGAGAAATCAAAAATAGCACTTCAAGCACATTTTTAGAAGTATTATGATAAATATCATACCATGAAATCAGCCAACCATTTAGAGTGGTTCCCAGATTTAGGCAGCTGTATGTTACTAGACTTAAAATGTATTTGGTTTGTCAAGGTATATATTTATTTGATAACAATGCAGATGAACTGTTAAATGACATAATAGAAACAAGGAAAGGATCCAGTATGTTTTCATGAGGACCAAATTAGCACATTTTCAAAGTTTAACCTGAAACTAATGACATTTTTTTCCTAATTTAGGTTTTGTATCAACAAATGCCTTTCCAAGCCTGTTTCTCAATCCAGTGAAAGGATAAATTAATAGTGTACAAATCTCTCATCTTAAGGACATTGTAATATTTTCTCTAAGTTTTTAAAAATGAGACCAACATTAATGTTTGTTCAGAGATGCATACAGAAATGAAATGACACAGTTTCCCACTCAGATCTTCTGTAAGTTCGTTGCATCCCCCTTTCATTCTTCCACGCGACACTCTGGCTGCACTTCCTTTCCATTCTCTTTCAAATTATCTGCTTTACTCCTATCCCACTGAGATCTTATTAAGTGAGTGTTGAACTGACCTGAGAAACAAACTATTTTATGTAAGATGCACAAAGGAGCTAATTATAGCTCAGTGACTTTATATTGTAGCATGTATGCATTCTGGCCAGTTGGCCACTGAAGGAAGGGATCTAATGATGAGAATTGCAAGGGCTAGGACTGTCCAGGACCTATTTCTGGCCAATGGGTCCCTCAGACCATCCCTCTCACTTTCCTGTGCATGGGGCAAGTGCCCTTTTGTAGTGTGATTATTCAAACACACACCAGAAGAGATTTCCAGTCTTTGTTTCTTTTTAATAAAGATAGATTACTCTAGTATTTTTTTCCTCATTAGACAGTCAAGGACTGTTTACTCTTTTGAACTTGGACACTTTAGGCAGATGCACTGTGAAACTTCATAGCAATCTCTCCTTTCTGGTTGGGCTGCTTATCAAGTGATCATTTATTCATAAATACTTGAGCACCCACATGTCCCATGTCAGGCACTCACAGTACCAGTATCTGTAGACCCTTCTACAAAAGCAGGAACTCAGACTGAACATCAACAGATGCTGAATACACATAGTGTGGCATTGGGTTCCATATTTAATGCGAGAGTGTATGTTGTTTGGTTGCTAAGTTGTGTACTCCTCCTTAAAACCCCATGGACTGCAGCACTCCAGGCTTCCCTGTCCTTCACATCTGCTGAAGTTTGCTCAAATTCATGTTCATCGAGTCGGGGATGCCATCCAACCATCTCATCCTCTGTTGCCCCCTCCTCCTCCTGCCCTCTATCTTTCCCAGCTTCAGGGTTTTGGGGTTTATTTACTATACTTCTTTTCCTGACATTTTTTAAGGCTTTTAAGTTTTATAGAAATGACATTTAAAAAATATTTTCAAAGATTTTTCTTTTTTTTTTTCTCAAAGTATTTCCATTGCCTGTTTTTTACTTGGCATCTAACAAACACACATGAACATAACTATCAACCTTGTTCTATATGAAAAATTACAGAGGAATCTGCTTACCAGAGGGAGGGGACTTTTCTAAACTTTATTTGAAACATGGCTGCGAAAGTGCTGGGCCTTTTAAAATCTAGTAGTATGCTATTTTATTGGTTATATGTGAAGCTTAATTATTAAAAAAATCCTTGTGTCTTCTGGCTAGCAACTGTTTTATGATATGAACAACTCTTTCTTTTCGAGAAGTGACATATTTTTGAAATAAAGTTTTATAATAAAATAGCAATGCGATGTTTGATTACTATATTTTATATATTTTTTGTGTCTTAAAGATGAGAAGCTGATCTTGGGAACAGGATAGGACAAAATTCAGTTTTGCAGAAATGGAGCTCAGGAAATATTGCAAACTTAAACCCCCTAACATTCTAGTCCTCCATATGAAATATTCTCAAGTATCCTTGATTTTCATAATGTTCAACTCAAAGCCCCATAAATCAAAATAATCTAGGCCTAAAAGTTTTAATGCTCAAAATTGTAGACTAAATGATATTTAAATGGCTATTTGTCAGTATACTTTGCTTCTCTCAATAAATATAAGAAATAGTAGTATTTATACCTTTATTACAATAAGATGTTATGACACATTGTTGAGGTGGCAAATTTTTATTGGAGAGTTTAAAACTATTTTTTAGTTTACAAATCAAAAATGAGTTTTAATTGATGCAGTGATAGTCGTATATAAAAGGTAAACGTGACTCAGCAATAATGTTCCTGTCATTTCAAGCTATTTCTTTTTTTACATTTACTTTTGTCATTTGGGAAATTAGCAGCTAAAAGTATTCTCACGTAGGTCAAAACTGATTGTTCTCTGTGTGTGTGTGTGTGGTTATGTATGTGTGTCCTGCTATGGTTTTAGATTTTCCAGCTTGAGTAGATAGACCTGCAATGAACTGAGGGTCTGTGTCTCCCAAATGTCATCAGTTGAGATCTAATCTCCAATGTGATGGTATTTGAGGTGGGACCTTTGAAAGGTGATTCGGTCTTCAGGGCAGAGCCCTCCTGTGTGGGATTAATGCATTTTTTTTAAAAAAAGGAACTTGACTTTCATATAAATGTTTAGTGGTGTGAGATGTGTGTAAAATATATTTGCATCTGATAGAAAAGATCTCCAGTTCAGTTCAGTTGCTCAGTGTGTCTGACTCTTTGCGACCCCATGAATCGCAGCACGCCAGGCCTCCCTGTCCATCACCAACTCCCAGAGTTCACTCAAACTCACGTCCATCGAGTCAGTGATGCCATCCAGCCATCTCATCCTCTGGCATCCCCTTCTCTTCCTGCCCCCAATTCCTCCCAGCATCAGAGTCTTTTCCAATGAGTCAACTCTTCGCATGAGGTGGCCAAAGTACTGGAGTTTGACCTCAGCATGATTCCCTCCAAAGAAAGCCCAGGGCTGATCTCCTTCAGAATGGAGTGGTTGGATCTCCTTGCAGTCCAAGGGACTCTCAAGAGTCTTCTCCAACACCACAGTTCAAAAGCATCAATTCTTCGGCGCTCAGCTTTCTTCACAGTCCAACTCTCACATCCATACATGACCACAGGAAAAACTCTTGACTAGACGGACCTTTGTTGGCAAAGTAATGTCTCTGCTTTTCAATATGCTATCTAGGTTGGTCATAACTTTTCTTCCAAGGAGTAAGCATCTTTTAATTTCATGGCTGCAGTCACCATCTGCAGTGATTTTGGAGCCCAAAAAGATAAAGTCTGACACAGTTTCCACTGTTTCTTAATCTATTTCCCATGAAGTGATGGGACCAGATGCCATGATCTTAGTTTTCTGAATGTTGAGCTCTAAGCCAACTTTTTCACTCTCCTCTTTCACTTTCATCAAGAGGCTTTTTAGTTCCTCTTCATTTTCTGCCATAAGGGTGGTGTCATCTGCATATCTGAGGTTATTGATATTTCTCCAGGCAATCTTGATTCCAGCTTGTGCTTCTTCCAGTCCAGCGTGTCTCATGATGTACTCTGCATATAAGTTAAATAAACAGGGTGACAATATGCAGCCGTGACATACTCCTTTTCCTATTTGGAAGCAGTCTGTTGTTCCATGTCCAGTTCTAACTGTTGCTTCCTGACCTGCATACAGGTTACTCAAGAGGCAGGTCAGGTGATCTAGTATTCTCATCTCTTTCAGAATTTTACACAGTTTATTGTGATCCACACAGTCAAAGGCTTTGGCCTAGTCAATAAAGCAGAAATAGATGTTTTTCTGGAACTCTCTTGCTTTTTCCATGATCCAGTGAATGTTGGCAATTTGATCTCTGGTTCCTCTGCCTTTTCAAAAACCAGCTTGAACATCTGAAAGTTCACGGTTCACGTATTGCTGAAGCCTGGCTTGGAGAATTTTGAGCATTACTTTAGTAGCGTGTGAGATGAGTGCAATTGTGTGGTAGTTTGAGCATTCTTTGGAGAAGGAAACAGCAACCCAGTCCAGTATTCATGCCTGGAAAATCCCATGGACTGAGGAGCCTGGTGGGCTGCAATCCATGGGGTCACAGAGTTGGACACGACTGAAGGACTTGTGTGTATGTGTGGGTGTTTGAGCATTCTTTGGCATTGCCTTTCTTTGGGATTGGAATGAAAACTGACCTTTTCCAGTCCTGTGGCCACTGCTGAGTTTTCCAAATTTGCTGGCATATTGAGTGCAGCACTTGCACAGCATCATCTTTCAGGATTTGAAATAACTCAACTGGAATTCCATCACCTCCACTAGCTTTGTTTGTAGTGATGCTTTCAAAGGCCCACTTGACTTCACATTCCAGGATGTCTGGCTCTAGGTCAGTGATCACACCATCGTGATTATCTTGGTCATGAAGATCTTTTTTGTACAGTTCTTCTGTGTATTCTTGCCATCTCTTCTTAATATCTTCTGCTTCTGTTAGGTCCATACCATTTCTGTCCTTTACTGAGCCCATCTTCGCATGAAATGTTCCCTTGGTATCTCTGATTTTCTTGAAGAGATCTCTAGTCTTTTCCATTCTGTTGTTTTCCTCTATTTCTTTGCATTGATCCCTGAGGAAGGCTTTCTTATCTCTTCTTGCTATTCTTGGAACTCTGCATTCAGATGCTTATCTTTCCTTTTCTCCTTTGCTTTTTGCTTCTCTTCTTTTCACAGCTATTTGTAAGGCCTCCCCAGATAGCCATTTTGCTTTTTTGCATTTCTTTTCCATGGGGATGGTCTTGATCCCTGTCTCCTCTACAACGTCAGGAACCTCAGTCCATAGTTCATCAGGCACTCTATCTATCAGATCTAGTCCCTTAAATCTATTTCTCACTCCCACTGTATAATCATAAGGGATTTGATTTAGGTCATACCTGAATGGTCTAGTGGTTTTCCTACTTTCTTCAATTTAAGTCTTTATTTGGCAATAAGGAGCTCACGATCTGAGCCACAGTCAGACTCCCGGTCAGTTTTTGCTGACTGTATAGAGCTTCTCCATCTTTGGCTGCAAAGAATATAATCAATCTGATTTTGGTGTTGACCATCTGGTGATGTCCATGTGTAGAGTCTTCTCTTGTGTTGTTGGAAGAGGGTGTTTGCTATGACCAGTGCATTCTCTTGGCAAAATTCTATTAGCCTTTGCCCTGCTTAATTCCGTATTCCAAGGCCAAATTTGCCTGTTTCTCCAGGTGTTTCTTGACTTCCTACTTTTGCATTGCAGTCCCCTATAATGAAAAGGACATATTTTTTGGGTGTTAGTTCTAAAAGGTCTTGTAGGTCTTCATAGAACCGTTCAACTTCAGCTTCTTCAGCGTTACTGGCTGGGGCATAGACTTGAATCTTAGTTCTGTACAAATGAGGTACTATTACATAACTGTATTCCTTTAAATATTAACTTTAATAATCACATATGACACATGCAGTTTCTTTGTAAAGTAGTTCTAGGTAATTATGCCAGTCTGATTTGAGATTAAGCACTGTTAGAAATCATAGGAAGAAAAGGATATTTTTACAATATTTCACCAAGCTATTCCCAAGGACACCGTTTTTAGTATTTTGTTTATTTTTTCAAAAACTAGATTTTGCTGATCCAAGAAATATTTCTCCAATTTAATAATTCACATTCTGATTTAAAGTTCATTTCCAATATCAATTTCTTCACAAAGCTCTGTCTGTCCCATTTAAGGTTGTTTAGTTCCCTGAGCTTCTTTGCTTTTTTGTGGTGCAGCAGATAAACTATCCTGATACATTAACACTGATACGCTGACAGTGTGTAATTATGCAATGTTTAGAACTTTTGTTATTGTTCCCTTTGGATGTCTCTCTCCCTGAGCAGACCGACTACATGAGAGTAGGGATCCTATGGACTGGCAGAACTTAAGGGCCAGTTAATATTTGTTGAGTATCTAAATGAGTGAATGGATAATTAAATGAATGAACAGATGGATAAATAAAATTTACTTAAACTTTAACTTGAGACTTCAAGAATATGAAGCATATATGTTTTATAATAGTTTAAACTTTTGATATGATGTATTAAAACAATTGGGTTTCATCCAGAAATATGTTTATGAATGATACAAATGGTCTCCTTGAAGTCTTCTTGGAAATTTAGATGTCACTAACTTGTTTCAGTTCAGTTCAGTTCAGTCGCTCAGTCATGTCCAACTCTTTGCGACCCCATGAACCACAGCACGCCAGGCCTCCCTGTTCATTACCAATTCCCGGAGTTCACCAAACCCATGTCCATCAAGTCGATGATGCCATCCAACCATGTCATCCTTTGTCGTCCCCTTCTCCTCCCACCCTAAATCCTTCCCAGCATCAGGGTCTTTTCCAATGAGTCAGCTCTTCGCATCAGGTGGCCAAAGTATTGGAGTTTCAGGTTCAGCATGAGTCCTTCCAATGAACACCCAGGACTGATCTCCTTTAGGATGGACTGGTTGGATCTCCTTGCAGTCCAAGGGACTCTCAAGAGTCTTGTCCAACACCACAGTTCAAAACCATCAAGTCTTTGGCACTCAGCTTTTTTTATAGTCCAACTCTCAGATCCATACATGACCACTGGAAAAACAATAGCCTTGACTAACTTGTTTACATTTACATAATTTGAAATTAAAGTTTGATATACAAGTATGGTCAGATTCCATATTCCAATTCCAATAAGGACTCTGTGGACTGTAGCCTGCCAGGCTCCTCTGTCCCTAGGATTCTCCAGGCAAGAATACTGGAGTGGGTTGCCATTCCCTTCTCCAGAGGATTTTCTTGACCCAGAGATTGAACCTGGGTCTCCTGCATTACAGACAGATTGATTACCATCTGAGCTTCTAGGGAACCCAATAAGGAACTGACCTACTCTTAAATCTATATTGTAGAATAGAAATAATGCCATATTTAAAAATAAATTTTAAGGCAAGTCTTTTACAAATAATCATATATTTTGCTTTTATCCATAGATAATTTTGTTGTTAAAGAGTCATACAGACAATGCACAAAACAGATGTGCATTTTAATGAATTATGTTTATATATATGCCTGTGTAACCATGGTCCCAGGAAGAAACATAGAGTTGTTTTACCAAAAGTGCCTACCAACCACAATACTCTTTACCTTGCCTAAGTATGACCTCTGATTTTTTAAATAATAATTTATTTTCTTTATATTTGCAGACTCAACATTTTCAATCATCCTTTATAACCTGAGATTATATCACTCCATACTACATTTTGGTCTTGCAGATTTTTGAAACTTATACTAATGGAATCAAACATGGCCCATCTTGCTTGTACATTTGGGGTATGCATATTTTTTTACTAATTTATAATATTCTAAAATAAAAGTTTACCATATTCATTTTTTCCATTTAACTGATGAACATCTGAGTTCCTTCTAGTTTGGGGTTTTATAAGTAATGCTACAAATACCATTCTTGTTGTGGTGTTCTGAAATACATGTGAACCCATTTTGGAGGGTATATACCTGTGAGTAGGTCATAGGGAGTCTGATCATTACCTCTAGTGAATAAGATCAAGCTGTCTTCTAAAGTGGTTGTACCAGTCTTTACTTCCATGACCAATGCCAGAGAGGGCTTTTTGTTATACATTCTTGCTTGCATGGGGGCATCTCCAGTCCTTTCTGTTTTAGCTCTTCTGGTATGCTGCTGCTGCTGCTGCTAAGTCGCTTCAGTCGTGTCCAACTCTTCACGACCCCATGGACTGCAGCCTACCAGGCTCCTCCGTCCCTGGGATTTTCCAGGCAAGAGTACTGGAGTGGGTTGCCATTGCCTTCTCTGTGTTCTGGTATATGTGCTTTTATCTATTTTGCTTCTTAAGTTCAGGCTAATAGTACATGTAATACATATTGAAGTGTTATTACATTTAGCGAAGCATCCGTTTCTACCTTTTTAAATTTCTCTAATGTTTAAATTAGGCTAATGCTTGTAAATTACTTAATATCCAGCACTTAATAATTAAGCAAAATTATTTTCTGAAGCACTTCTTCCTTCATCTATTTTTGCCTTTGCCAGATCAAATACCATCATTTAGAATATAAGCATAAATTAAAAAGTACCCTGTTAACCTCCCTGTGAGTTATTTTTATTCAATGAACATCTTTCTCCGTTTCAAAAGGTACTTTTTTCCCAAAGTAAATTACTTCACTAGGAAAAAAACAGTTAAATACACAGCACATGTGTATGGTTTCTCATTTTTATTTGTCACAAAATATGTTGAAATGTAAAAAAATTGTCTGAATTTTCTTCCCAATGCATTTCTTGAAGTTATGAGAACCAAATTTCATAAACATTTTTCTATTGATACTTCCTCAATGTCTGGTGATTCTTGGTTCCCGTTATACCTGAATTAGGCAGTATTAACAAGTTCTGATCTTTATAGGTGATAAAAATCTTGTTATTAAACAGACTTTGAAAGAGCTAAATGTTATTTTCTAGAAATGCAAAAAATATCAAAATGAGGCAGGATTTGCTCTGCAGTAGCTTTTCCCAAGCCAGGCTTTCTATGTTTCTCAGAACAGTGACTTCAATGTTTTTGCTGATTTGTTTATAAGATAAACCAATCTGTTAAATTTGGTAATTTTTTAGCTGGTTTTTGCCACATGGTAAACATGTGCCTGCCAGGTCTTCTGCAAACCCGGATAGAGAAACATTGGTCAAGAGCTGTTTTTAGTTCCCCAGTTCACTAGAAACTTCCAAACATGCTGACATTTCTCTCCCAGTCCTCTAGGTTCCACCCCTTCCTTCTGTTCTCTGCCGCATTTGTATTTTCTCTGCTACAGATTCTTCTGCTTAATTTCGGAAACTGTGATGTAACCACTCATATTTCATCTTCTGGAGGTGCCTTGGAATATCTTGTTCTTGATATTTCCTTCTTGATTCCTTTTGTTGTGTAGAAATTTATCTTTTTCCTCTTTCCTGTCACTTTGCTAAGTTGCTTCAGTCGTGTCCGACTCTGTGTGACCCCATAGACGGCAGCCCACCAAGCTCCCCCGTCCCTGGGATTCTCCAGGTAAGAACACTGAAGTGGGTTGCCATTTCCTTCTCCAATGCAGGTAAGTGAAAAAGTGAAAGTGAAGTCGCTCAGTCATGTCCGACTTTTAGCGACCCCATGGACTGCAGCCTACCAGGCTCCTCCGTCCATGGGAGTTTCCAGGCAAGAGTACTGGAGTGGGGTGCCATCGCCTTCTCCTTCCTGTCACTTTAACCGGATTTTATTAAGGAGAAGCAATAAACTCAAATTCTGAACATATCTAAGTGGTTTCGAACAGAAACTCATTTATTTGTTTTAGCATTGGTGGAAAAAGAGAATCTACAGATGTCTTCTTTAATCAGCATCTTGTTTTACCCATTAGTATTCACAGATAGGACCCTTCTTGGCTTAATGTTGTCATATGCAACTGGATTATACATATATTTTTACATTTTATATATAATTTTGAGAAGTATACCAACAAGTCAGAAGGGACAGTCAGTTTCTTAAGTACATTCTGCACTGATTTCTTTTGCCAGTTACATTTTGTTTTGTATTCCTAATGAACACATTTCATTTTAGTCTGTTCTAAACAATGAAAGCATGGGGATTAACCAAATTTTGAACACTTGTCCTCAATCATCTGTAAAATCTTCTGGGGCTAGAGCCTTTTGAGGCTGGTTTCACTTTGATAACTTTCTTATTTTTTTCCCTCATTTGGCTATGCTCACTTATTCCACAAAAGTAACATAAGGAGCTATTCTTGTGTAAAACGCTTGTGCAGGATGTATATGGAGTACATGGAATAAAACATGAAGCAAGAACCCTGTACATACACGTATGTACCCTCTGAACTTTCACACGTGTTCTTTCTCTCTGCATTTCCCTCTTTTTTTCCCAACTTCTGTTCTCATAGGTGATGGTTTTTATCCTTCGTCTCATTTTTCTGAGTGTGTGTGTGTTCAGACACTTCAGTCATGTCCGATTCTGTCTGACCCCATGGACTTGACTTAGTCTACCAGGCTCCTCTGTCCATGGGATTTTCCAGGCAAAAATACTGGAGTGGGTTGCCATTCCCTCCTCCAAGGATCTTCCCGACCCAGGGATTGAACCCGCATCTTCTGTGTCTCCTACATTGCAGGCAAATTCTTTCCCACTGGGCCACCGGAAAAGCCCCTCCTTTTTCTGTACGTTTCTATATATCAGTGTTCCTCTGTGCTCCCCAGAGTCATACCAATTGCATGTCCCTTACAGGCTGACTTTGAAGAGCTCTCCATGTCTTTTTGTGTAACCTTATCTTTCATTGTCATACTTCTTCATTTTTATTGCATTTGTTTTTTTGTGATTTATGGCATTTATTTTGTGTTTCCGACGTATCTTGCTTCTTGTTTGTTGTCTTTTACATGTAATTAGATGTTTTAGTGTTACTTGTCTAGACTTTTGAAATTTTGTAGCTTATTTCTTGTTCTCTAAAGAGTATTCTTGTATTTAATGTATGTATTTGAATATTTTTGGAAATCAGTGTCTACAGTTAATTGTTGTTTTTGTTGTCTGCAATCCCAGTCTGAACATGCTTTCCTTACTCCCAGTTCTGTCCTAGGGGTCATGTGGGAATGAGCAAAGCCTTGAGCACCATTTTTGTTTTAAATTCTGTACTTCAGTTTTCCCTTTACCTGTCGCTGTCTCTTAAAATGTAAATGTTCCCTTGGGCAATGAATCTTTCTGTTTCTCTCCTAAACCTGTTTTGTTGGCATCCTTTTGAAGGCTAGTTTCCCAGAGAATTGAATTCTATGTTCGAACCACTTCTTAATAATAAGAAATTCGACAGTATCGCCAGTGTCCTATGTTGCTGAGGGTAATTCTCATAATTCTGAAGCAAATCTGTTTATTGTTTCTTTGTCACGTTCTTGGTTTAACTTCTATCTTTTCCTCCCTAGTCATTATATTCTTAAATACTTCATGATTCTTACAGTTTTCAAAACTTCTTTTCTCTGCAAAAATCTTCCCATTGTTTTTACACTTTAACAGTCTAAGTGGCTTTAAAATGACTAAGAACCATTTTCCTCTTAAATATTTTAAAAAGTCAATTGTCATGCAGCATTTAGTGATAATTGTATGCCTTTTTCTTTATAACACCTTTCATAGCTTAAGTATTCTCTCTACTTACATGAGTATGAGCATTCCTCTCTTCCATTAGGATTTTCCCCAAGTATGCCTGGATATGAATCCCTTTACATTTATTTGCTTTTCCATGAGCCTTTTCAGTTTCCCAACCACAGATTTTTTTTTTTTTTTTCTTTTCGTCCCACTGACCTTGTCTTTAGCTGTCCTACCATCTTTTATCGCATCTATTTTGTTTGTCCTGCTTTCTTCTTTTATAAGACCTATAATTACAGGCTTCAAGTTCCATGGATTGTCCTACATGCTGACTCTGCTTTCTCAATAGTTCCATTTTTTTCCCCCTGACTTTAAAACAGTATTTCTTAAGTAAATCATCTAGTTCTGTTTCAGTTTTTTGAGGTGTCTTTTCTACTTTAATCAACTGTTCATTTAAAGATATATTACTGTTATTCAGATACACACACAGCCTTCATCCATATAAATACTGCCTGGAAAAGGACAAAGCCAAAAACTGGCTGACAGAGGTGAGAAATAAAGTATAGCAATTTACTGATGTACATGGTTTTATACTTCCATGCTCAAAGTCAATTCCTGTATAAAATCCAGTTCAAGATTTTAGGCTGGGGTTGATAGTTAGTAGTATTTGCTGAATATTCTCAGGCATTTATTTAACCAAGCATTGTGGAATATTAGATGTTTTACTGCTCTTGGTGCTTCAAAAGGCTAATTTTATCTAATTTTCATGATAATATTTCCATCTCCAGTTTATAAATATGCAACTTGTCAAGGGACACAGGACTGTTTTTGGACTCCAAAGTGTTTTGTTTCAGATTATCCTTGTTTTAAGAAAAGTTAAAAATAAAATGATGCTTATTAAAAAAAAAGCCTACCTTTAGAAGGATAAATATAAACTATAGCCAATTTGAAAACTTTCCTATAATTTAATTTACAATTGAGATTGTAAATATTTTCAGCTTTTACTAACTTGTAAGTTAAAAAACATTCGCTCCTTGGAAGAAAAGATATGACTAACCTAGACAGCATATTAAAAAGCAGACATTGCTTTGCCGACAAAGATCTGTATAGTCAAAGCTATGGTTTTTCCAGTAGTCACGTACACATGTGAGTTGGACCATAAAGAAGGCTGAGTGCCGAAGAACTGATGCTTTTGAGTTGTGGTGCTGAAGAAGGAGAGTCCCTTGAATAGCAAACAGGTCAAACCAGTCAATCCTAAAGGGAATCAACCCTGAATATTCATTGCAAGTACTGATGCTGAATCTCCAATACTTTGGCCACTGATGCGAAGTGCTGATTCTTTGGAAAAGACCCTGATCCTGGGAAAGATTGAAAGCAAAGGAGAAGTGGGTAGCAGAGGATGAGATGGTTGGATTGCATCACCAACTCAATGGACCTGAAATGAGCAAACTCCAGGAGATAGTGAAGAACAGGGGAACCTGGCACCCTGCAGTCCATGGAGTAGCAAAGAGTCAAACACAACATAGCAACTGAACAACAAGAGCAAAATACATAATTTAGATTTCAGTATTATAAACTTTGTAGAAAATAATTAGCCAGGTAAAGATACTTAGTTTGAATACTTGTAAATACCTATGTTTTAAATATCTAAGCTTGTTTGGAAATTCACTGAAGAACCACTGTGCATAATTTTAGCATTGACCATTAAGTAAACTTTCTTTAAAAGATTAAAAGTTATATAAAATCCAGCAAAGCAAACTTTACAGAGGCAGTAAGAATGCTGTAAAAACTTAATAGGGGGAACTATAAGTGTCCTGCAAACAAATATTCTTTTAAACATCTTATTTACTCTTTTAAAATAAAAAAAGGGAATGCATATTTACTGAACTCTACCTTATAAGGTCTATTTGAAACAAACTTATAAGATGATGGTATAACACTCCTTTACTCTCATGAGGAAACAGAGTTTCTAAGGAATAAATGACTTTGATCAAAATTAATTGAATAATGTTATTGTTCAGTCGCTCAGTCGTGTCTGACTCTTTGTGACCCCATGGACTGCAGCACACCAGGCTTCCCTGTCCTACACCATCTCCCAGAACTTGCTCAAACTCATGTCATTGAGTCTATGATGCCATCCAACCATCTCATCCTCTGTCATCCCCTTATCCTCCTGCCATCAATCTTTCCCAGCATCAGAATCTTTTCTATTGAGCTGGTTCTTCACATCAGGTGGCCAAAGGATTGGAGTTTCAGTATTAGCATCAGTTCTTCCAATGAATATCCAGGGTTGATTTCCTTTAGGATTGATTGGTTTGATCTCATTATCCAAGGGACTCTCAAAAGTCTTTTCCAACACCACAGTTTAAAATTGAATAATGAATGACCACTAATTTTCAAGCCTGATGTATGCCATCTCTCTCCATCAATCTTTTTTCTTCCTCACATAGCATTGTTTTAAAACCTAGAAATCCAAAATATTAAGCTTATGACTAATACTTGACCTCTTCAATCTCACTTAAAAAAAGGAAAGATTGCATAAAAGTATTTAAAATTTCATAATGCAATCTTATGTAGATTAATAAGAGCTAATATTTACTAAGAATCTATTTACCAAAGAGTTATGTATTATTACACTGTAAAAGGTCAGTTTTCATTCCAATCCCAAAGAAGGTCAAGGCCAAAGAATGCTCAAACTAGCACATGATTGTGCTTATTTCACATGCTAATAAGGTAATGCTCAAAATCTTTCAAGCTACTGTTCAGGTTCAACAGTACAGGAACCAAGAACTTTCAGATGTACAAGCTGAATTTAGAAAAGGTGAGGAACCAAAGATCAAATTGCCAACATCTGTTGGATGATAGAAAAAACAAAGGAATTCCCACCCCCCCAAAACCATCTACTTCTGTTTCATTGACTGTGCTAAAGCCTTTGAGTGTATGGCTCAAAACAAACTCAAAACAAATTCTTAAAGAGATGGGAGTACCAGACCATATTACCTGTCTCCAGAGAAGCCTGTATGCAGTTCAAGAAGCAACAGTTAGAACTGGACATGGAAGAAGGGACTGGTTCCAAATTGGGAATGAGTACATCAGTGCTATATACAGTTACTCTTCTTATTTAACTTATATGCAGAGTACATCTTGTGAAATGCCAGGCTGAATGAAGCACAGCTGGAATCAAGATTGCAGGGAGAAATATCAATAACATCAGATATGCCAATGACACCACCCTAATGGCAGAAAGCAAAGAGGAACTAAAGATCTGTTTTATGAGTGTGAATGAGGAAAGTGAAAAGACTGGCTTAAAACTCAACATTCAGAAAATGAAGCTCATGGCATCCAGTCCCATTGCTTCCTGGCAAATAGAAAAGGGGGAAAAAAAAAAAAAAACAGAAAGAGTGACATATTTTTTTCCTTAGTCTCCAAAATCACTGTGGACAGTGGCTGTGACCATGAAATTAAAAGATGTATGTTTCTTGGAAGAAACCTAAGATAAACGTAGACAGCATATTAAAAAGCAGAGATATCACTTTGCTGACAAAGTCTGTATAGTCAAAGCTATGGTTTTCCCTGTAGTCATGTGCAGATGTGAGAGCTGAACCATAAAGAAGGCTGAGCACCAAAGAATAGATGTTTTTGAACTGTGGTGTTGGAAAAGATTCTTGAGAGTCTCTTGGACAGCAAGGACAGCAAACCAGTCAATCCTAAAGGAAATCAACCCTGAATATACATTGGAATGAGTGATGCTGAAGCTGAAGCTTCAATACTTTGGCCACCTGATATGAAGAGCTGACTTATTGGAAAAGACCCTGATGCTGGGAAAGACTGAGGGCAGGAGGAGTAGGTGACAGAGGACAGGATGGCTGGATGGCATCGTAGAATGAATGGACATGAATTTGAGCAAAGTCTGGGAGATAGTGAAGGACAAGGAAGCCTGGCACGCTGCAGTCTATGGGGTCTCAGAGTCAGACACGACTGAGCGAGTCAACAACAACAACACCTATTTACAGTTAAGGAAATGGAGACACAAAATTTAAGCAGTATTCCTAAGGCTGTGCAGCCACTAAGCAGTTGAGAATGGATTCAAATCACGGAGTTTGGCTCCTGATTGAAGATTGGGAACCATGACAAAATATTGTCTTTATGAGAACACTCTACCAAATTATTGCCACCCCAAACTGAAGTTGTTAATACCTTTCTTCTTCTTCAATTAATATTATGAAACTGAAAATGTGATAAAATTCTCAGTCTTACTTATCATCATTAGGCAATTATTAGCATGAACTTAACATCTAGCCTCTCTGTTAATTATTACTTGATTGTGTACTTAATATGTTTAGGAGATGCATAACATTTAGCGCCACCATGCATGTTACCTCTAATAGCATTCTGAAAGTTATTGTTTTCATTAAATGCTTGAGTTCCCACACAGAAAGTCCATGATGAGCAGATGAAGAACTTGTGCCAGAGTATAAACAGACACAAGACTTAAATCATCAAGAAATCTTACAGAAAAACAAACAAACAAAATATATAAATATATAGGTTTACTGATAGAGTTGATTCATATCAGGCATCTTGCTACTGCTAAGTCACTTCAGTCGTGTCTGACTCTGTGCAACCCCATAGACGGCAGCCCACCAGGCTCCCCCGTCCCTGGGATTCTCCAGGCAAGAATACTGGAGTGGGTTGCCATTTCCTTCTCCAATGCATGAGAGTGAAAAGTGAAAGTGAAGTCGCTCAGTCGTGCCCGACTCTTAGCGACCCCATGGACTGCAGCCCACCAGGCTCCTCTGTCCATGGGATTTTCAAGGCAAGAGTACTGGAGTGGGGTGCCATTGCCTTCTCCGATCAGGCATCTTACATGGCACCAAAGCTCCTTACCTCACTGTCTGCTCATCACACCAACCCACATAATAGTAGCTTTCTGTGGACCTCACTGGAGTGTTTACAGTTGACTTTGAACAATGAGGTGATTAGGGATGCCTCCTGTCCATGCAGTGACATATATCTTTCAATTGGGTCTCTGTATCTGAGATTTAGCATGTACATATTTTACCAACAGTAGATCTTATAACACTGTAGTATTTACTATTAAAGAAACTTTACATACGAGTGGACCCATGCAATTAAAAGCCCTATTATTCAAGGATAGACTTCCCTGGTGGCTCAGATGGTAAAGCATCTGCCTACAATGCAGGATCGATCCCTGGGTTCAATCCCTGGGTTGAACTTCTGGAGAAGGAAATGGCAACCCACTCCAGTACTCTTGCCTGGAAAATCCCATGGATGGAAGAGCCTGGTAGGCTACAGTCTACCTACAATGTGGGATCAATCCCTGGGTTCGATCCCTGGGTCAGGAAGATCCTCTGGAGAAGGAAATGGCAACCCACTCCAGTACTCTTGCCTGGAAAATCCCATGGATGGAAGAGCCTGGTAGGCTACAGTCCGTGGGGTCGCAAAGAGTCGGACACGACTGAGTGACTTCACCTCACTTTATTCAAAGATCAGTGTGTTAGGAAAGGATAGATCCATTTCATTTTTACTTTTTATTGCCAAATTGCTCCCTATCTTGTTTAATAGTTGCACTTCTGCTGGAGTGTGTGATATTTTCAGGCACCTACCCTACATCGTTGTTACTATTTGATGTTGTCACTTAGATTTCTGTCAATCTTTTCGATGAGAAATGCTGTCTTATGTTAACTTGCATTTACTTTATTGTTAGATCCTTCATATATGGCCACTAATAACTTCTTTCCATATATCCATTTACCATTTGGATGTCTTTTTTGTTGATTTAACTTTTTTTAAGTAGGTAAACATTTTTCCACATTTATTGACATATAACATTGTATAAGTTTAAAGTTTGCAACATGGTGATTTGATATGTGTTTGTGTGTGTGTGTGTGTGTGTGTGTGTGTGTGTTTGTATACAGAGGTCTTCCCTGGTGGCTTACATGGTAAAGACTCTGCCTGTAATGTAGGAGACCCAGGTTTGATCCCTGGGTTGGGAAGATCCCCTGGAGAAAGGAAAGGCTACCCTCTCCAGTATTCTTGCTTGGAGAATCCTGTGGACAGAGGAGCCTGGCAAGCTATGGTCTAGGAGGTCTCAAAAATTCAAACACAACTGAGTAACTAATACACACACACATACACCTATATACAGAATATACACATATATATGTATTTGTATACACATATATGTACGTGTGTATATAGTTTATATACGTTGTATATATTGTACATTTTATGTATATGTACATTGTATATTTACATACACTCCAGTATTCTTGCCTGGAGAATACCATGGACGGAGGAGCCTAGCAGGCTACAGTTCATAGGGTCACAGAGTCAGACATGACTGAGCAGCTTCACCTTCACTTTCACACAATGTATGTAAATATATATATATATAATATAATATATATATATGTATATCTTGAAATTAAAAGGTTATTTAGACATAATAAAGTTACTTAAAACATCCTTCATGTTACAAAATTACTTATCTTAGCAACTTTCAAATACATGATGCAGTATTGTTAACTATGGTCACGGTGATGTGCATTAGCTTCTCAGAATTTTTTATCTTGTAACTGGACATTTGTACCCTTTGGCAAGACTTCTGTTTTCCCTTTCCTACAGCCCCTGAAAGCCACATTCTTTTCTATGAGTTTGCCTTTTTCAGACTTCATATATAAGTGAGACTTTCTGTGTCTGAATTCTGTCACAGCATTGTCTGCCCTCCAGATAATCCATGTTATTGTGAATACCAGGGCATCTTTATTTTTATGGCTAAATTAACATTTTGACATGCCTCTGGGTGTACTCATGTATGTGGTGTGTGTATGTCTATATATCAAATTTTCTCTATTTATCTATCAGGATACCAAGGTGTTTCCATGACTACTATGAATAATGCTGCAAAGAACATCAGAATGCAGCAACTTCTGATTTCTTGTTGATAACTTATTTCTCTACTAAATTTTGCAAAAATACTCAATATCTATTTTATTCAGACTCTTAACATTTTAAATTCATTGTTAAAACTTTCAAAAGATATACAAAGAAATTTCTTTCAAATTTATAATTTGGAGAATACAAGATATATATCAGGCTTTCAGTCAGTGGTTAAGAGAGAGGCATTGTTGATTCCACTTCCAGAGACAGCAAGGTTACTAGGAATATGGTCCCTAAACTTCCAAACTGAACTCAAAATTGAATGGAAGATAGAACTGTTGAAAGGTTAAATTACAATGCATTAAACCCATTCCGTTAAGGATGGTGTTGCAAAATTTGCTTGCCTTCACAGGATGGTCTGATCTATATTTGAAGGTGGGCGGGCTACACTCAACAGGGTCACAAAAGAGTCGGACATGACTTAGTGACTAAACAACAAATAGCAACAACAAAATCATTTCTAGGTTGAGAAGTGACGAAGTTATACAAGTAGAGGACATAGCATTTGCAAATATAATGGAGACGGGAAATAGCTAAATATAAGAGGGGTGATCAGGCAGTGTGATCAGAAAGAAGATAATATAGCAAAAGATGGGAATGGGACCAGATTATAATGGCCTTTTCATTCAACATGCTCTCACTTGGGTTTCCCTGGTGGCTTAGTGGTAAAGAACCTGCCTGCCAATGCAGAAGATGCGGCTTTGATCCCTCAGTTCAGTTCAGTCGCTCAGTCATGTCCGACTCTTTGCAACCCCATGAATCGCAGCACGCCAGGCCTCCCTGTCCATCACCAACTCCTGGAGTTCACTCAGACTCATGTCCATTGAGTCAGTGATGCCATCCAGCCATCTCATCCTCTGTCGTCCCCTTCTCCTCCTGCCCCCAATCCCTCCCAGCATCAGAGTCTTAGATCAGGGTAATACCTTGAAGTAGGAAATGACAACCCACATCAGTATTCTTTCCTGGGAATTGTCACGGACAGAAGAACCTGGCAGACTACAGTCCATGAATCACAAAAAGAGTCAGACACAACTTAGCAACTAAACAACAACAATTTTTGTAGTTGTTAAGTTTGCTGTGTTTATGTATTTTTGAAAACAGCACTTTTTGAAATAAAAATATGGTATATTAATTCTAGTTCAAATAAGATTTTGTGAATGATCCTAAGAACTCATAAATAAATATTGTTTTGATAGTACAATCATTTAGCAAATTTGGATAACTCATTAACTACCTTGTGAAGCACAATCCACTTCTATCATTTGGAGACTTCCTCTAATTATTAGAAAAAATTCTTCTTTGCTCACCACTTAAAATCTTTGTCAAATTCTTTTCTCTGCCTCTTGAAGGTTAAGATTTTTTTTTTCTTGACCTTGATGATTAGAGACATCTCTCATATTGGAGACTATTACTGGATCTACAACCTCCTGGAATTCTGAACACTTTCTTAGGTCAGCCCTCAAATCAAAATGTGTAAGTTTTGTTCTGCCTTTGTTCTTTTCACTGCTTAAGGTCACCAGAAATAGAATGGCCTTGATATTTGGGGATGAGGCTTGAGAAACACATTCATCATGCTTTTAAACCTCAAAACCATGTTATTAGCATAATCACCATATACTTTCTGATTCAACACAAGACTGTTAACAGCAATCATGTTTTATCATTATCAGGAATCACTTCAATTGGACAGTAAATGCTTGCAATTGCAGGCTCTGCTTCATGATCACTGAATCTCATTTTGACTGAATGAAATGTGATTATTAGGCAATTTCTGAGTTATAGTCCACCTCTCACCTACCTTGTATGGCTGCAAATTGATTTACCAATACCGTTTACCCTCATGATCTTGTATTTCTTATAATATCCATTAGCTTTATCTCCCGGTTTTATAATAAGTTAACTTTACTTCCATAGAAGAGGTTAGGTAGTTAATACGAGTTGACCTTATTCTGTTTGGATTTACTCCTATTTATGGCGCTTGCATTCTAGAACTTGTTTCTCTGATTTTCATGGCAAAATGGCTGTACCCAAATTCAACAAAAGTATAAGCTAAGGATTTTATATCTAATGTAAATATAAATGTATATGAACAGGTAAATCAAATGTATCAAACTTGCAAAAAAAAAATCTAATGGGGAAGTCTTTATTTGCAACATGAAGGAAATACCATGCTTTCCCCTGCTTGATAGATGATTTCTGGGGATTGAATTAAGTTTGTTAAGCAACTGTAATTAAAGATCAGTGATCTGAAAGAGCTAATTACCCAAGATCAATGTTGATGGTATTCTAAGTTTGTTCCATATCAGGCTCAGAGTGTTTATGTCATGAAACATTTTCTTTATCAGCACACAAAAAAATATGTGCACTTTCACTAATGTTTAGAAACTGAAATATCATCCACTTATTTCATTGTTGGCAAATGCAATATAAAGCTGAAATTTATTTCAATTACAATTCTTTTCCCACACGTTAAAGCTATTTTAACCTTTAGCAGCATACAATTATTACAGAATAGATCATTTTTAATGATTCATTATGTATGAGGTCATTTGACAATGCAATTAGCTTTGTGATGAAATTTCTATTCTTTTGATCATTCTGTACCTATAATGAATGAGGAGAGTTTTATATCTAATTTCCTGAAATTAGAAGATTAAAGATAGAAACAGGCTCTTGTATTTAAACGAGACTTGAAATGACTAGCTTGCATTAGTCCTTCAGATGTGCACCCTAGACGGGCAGAACTTTGACTATGGTGTTACTGGTTTTTTTTTTTTTTCTCATTATTCATTCAGCAGCTCCACTGATACTGTGCTGTCTGCTTCCATCATCACCCACATTTTCAAAATGTGCTTTTAACTGTGATCTGGAGATAAAAGAATAGGTCTTGCATGTTCTCAGGAATGACATGCTTCAGCATAGAATGCAAAAGACTAAGAAATGTGGCCAAAAAGCTAGAATGGAATTTCTGAAAACCTATTCAAGTATTATTGCACTGTGCTATAGAAACATTTGCTTGGGGTCATACTTTTTTTTTTTCATTGTTGCCCAGACATTTACTATATATACATTTTAGAGTATATTCTTATATCTAAGCTTTTATTTTGCATACTGGTTAATCAATGAGGCATAATGTTTTCAATTTCAAATAGATTTCAAACCAAAAGCAACATTTATAGTTAATGAGATTTATATGGGTTTTTATTTTCTATCCAGTAAATATGAAAAGAGATCCATTGATGTTAAAAAACAAGATAAAATGAATTCTAGATCTATTAAGCTTTGGTTAAAGATAAAACCATAGCTGAAGCACATTATATATGTCTTTGTGATTTAATACTCTCAAGATACTTACTTTTTGTGGCTCATCACAAGAAACCATAATTTTATATTGAATTGACTGATGGTTTATGAAAATTTTTAAAAGATAAACTTGTTTGTGGATTAAGTTTTAATTTGGGCTGAATCCCACCCCCCCCCAAAAAAAAAGATCTCCAGGGGAATATCTTTATTGGGGTTGATATCAAAGTTTTATAAACATAATTTTTAAAAGCAAGTTTGGGAAAACTAGTAAATAGGATATAATTCTTTTCATAAACAGAAACAAGATTTATTTGTACTTAATACATCTTTTAAAGTGAAATTACTTTTATAGGACTCATATGAATTGGTATGTAGGATAAGCAAAAAGTAAAAATTTCTTGATAAAGTATAGTCAATTCCTCATTAAGATTGGTTATAAATGGAATTGGTACAATAGATAATTCCAGTCATTTCACATTGGATTTTGAAATGTTGCAATTAGAAATTCTTGGCCTTATATATAACTTTATCTGATATTTTGAAATTCTCATAAGGCCACCCTGGGATATTAGTTTATGGCCTGACATTCCAAACCTCAGATGTCGGACAGTTCTGTAAGAAGTACATATGGGTTCTTGTTTTTCTTTCCATTAATGTATTCTTTGGAGAAGACAATGGCAACCCGCTCCAGTACTCTTGCCTGGAAACTCCCTTGGACAGAGGAGCCCACTAGGCTGCAGTCCATGGGGTCGCTAAGAGTCAGACACGACTGAGCGACTTCACTTTCACTTTTCCTTTCATGCATTGGAGAAGGAGATGGCAACCCGCTCCAGTGTTCTTGCCTGGAGAATCCCAGCGACAGGGGAGCCTGGTGGGCTGCCGTCTATGGGATCACAGAGTCCGCCATGATTGAAGCAACTTAGCAGCAGCAGCAGCAATGTACTCTTACAAGACAGATAATAAGTAGATAAATAGATTGACTACCTCTCAACATATACAAACCAATAAAATTGAAGACACATTTTTTAACTGGAAAAAAACAGGAATTACCATGTATAAGATAGATGATTTAGAATACAATTTATAATAAAATCAATCTTCAGAATGAAATATTTTGTAACATTTTCTGTCTGCAGCATTTCCTGATGTTCTTGATTTTAAATATTAATCATCAAGCTCAGTGACTCCACTTGTCCAACACTTTATGACCCCATGGACTGCAGCACACCAGGCTTCCCTGTCCATCACTGACTGGCAAGTTTACTCAAACTCATGTCCATTGAATGGGTGATGCCATTCAACCATCTCATCCTCTGTTGTCCCCTTCCCCTCCCGCCTTCAATCTTTCCCAGCATTAGGGTCTTTTCCAGTGAGTCAGCTCTTCACATCAGATGGCCAAAGTATTGGAGTTTTAGCTTCAGCATCAGTCCTTCTGATGGATATTCAGGACTGATTTCCTTTAGGATGGACTGGTTGGACCTCCTTGCACTGCAAGAGACTCTCAAGAGTCTTCTCCAACACCACAGTTCAAAAGCATCAATTCTTCAGCACTCAGCTTTCTTTATAGTCCAACTCACATCCATACATGACTACTGAAAACACGATAGCTTTGACTAGACGGACCTGTGCAGCAAAGTAACGTCTCTGCTTTTTAATATGCTGTCTAGTTTGGTCATAGCTTGTCTTCCATGGAGCAAGTGTCTTTTAATTTCATGGCTGCAGTCACCATCTGCAGTGATTTCGGAGCCCAGGAATATAAAGTCTCTCACCATTTCTATTGTATCCCCATCTATTTGCCATGAAATTATGGGACCAGATGACATGATTTTAGTTTTCTGAATGTTGTGTTTTTAGCCAACGTTTTCACTTTCCTCTTTCACTTTCATCAAGAGGCTCTTTAGTTCTTCTTTGCTTTATGCCATAAGGGTGGTGTCATCTGCATATCTGAGGTTATTGATAATTGTCCTGGCAATTTTAATTTCAGTTTCTGTTTTACCAGCCAGCATTTCTATGATATACTCTGGATATAAGTTAAATAAGCAGGGTAACATTACACAGCCTTGATGTACTCCTTTCCCTGTTTGGAACCAGTCTGTTGTTCCATGTCCAGTCCTAACTGTGGCTTCTTGACCTGCATCCAGATTTCTCAGGAGACATGTCAGTTTGTCTGGTATTCCCATCTCTTTATGAATTTTCCACAGTTTTTTGTGATTCACAGTCAAAGGCGTTGGCATAGTTAATCAGAAGTAGATGTTCCTGGATCTCTTGATTTTTCGATGATCCAATGGATGTGGGCAATTTGATCTCTCATTCCTCTGCCTTTTCTAAGTCCAGATTGAACACCCGGAAGTCATGATTCACTTACTGGTGAAGCCTGACTTGGAGAATTTTGAGCATTACTTTGCTGGCGTGTGAGATGAATGCAATTGTACAGTAGTTTGAGCATTCTTTGGCATTGTCTTTCTTTGAGATTGGAATGAAAACTGACCTTTTCCAGTCCTGTGGCCACTGTTGAGTTTTCCAAATTTGCTGTCATATTGAGTGCAACAGCTTAGCAGCAGCATCTTTTATGATTGAAATAGCTCAACTGGAATCCTTCAGGTCAACTAACTTTGTTCGTAGTGATGCTTCCTAAGGCACACTTGAGATCCCATTCTTGGATGTCTGGCTCTAGGTGAGTGATCACACCATCATGGTTTTCTGGGTCAGAAGATCTTTTTTGTACAGTTCTTTTGTGTATTCTTGCCACCTCTTCTTAATAGTTTCTGCTTCTGTTAGGTCCATACCATTTCTGTCCTTTATTGTGCCCATCTTTGCATTAAATGTTCCCTTGGTATCTCTAATTTCCTTGAAGAGATCTCTAGTCTTTCCCTTTCTATTGTTTTCCTCTATTTCTTTGCATTGATCACTGAGGAAATCTTTCATATCTCTCCTTGCTATTCTTTGGAACTCTGCATTCAAATGGGTATATCTTTCCTTTTCTCCTTTGCCTTTAACTTCTCTTCTTTTCTCTTCTATTTTTAAGACCTCCTCAGACAACCATTTTGCCTTTTTTAATTTCTTTTTCTTGGGGATGGTCTTGATCATTGCCTCTTGTACAATGTCATGAACCTCCATCCATAGTTCTTCAGGCACTCTGTCTATCAGATCTAATCCCTTGAATCTATTTGTCACTTCTACTGTATAATCATAAGGGATTTGATTTAGGTCATAACTGAATGGTCTAGTTGTTTTCTCTACTTTCTTCAATTAAAGTCTGAATTTGGCAATATGGAGTTCATGATCTGAGCCACAGTCAACTCCCGGTCTTGTTTTTGTTGACTGTGTATAGCTTCTCCATCTTTGGCTGCAAAGAATATAATCAATCTGATTTTGGTATTGACCATTTAGTGATGTCCATGTGTAGAGTCTTCTCTTGTGTTGTTGGAAGAGAGTGTTTGCTATGACCAGTGTGTTCTCTTGGCAAAACTCTGTTAGCTTTTGGCCTGCTTCATTCTGTACTCCAAGGCCATATTTGTCTGTAACTCCAGGTATTTCTTGACTTCCAACTTTTGCATTCCAGTCCCCTATAATGCAAAGGACATCTCTTTTGGGTGTTAGTCTTAGAAGGTCTTGTAAGTCTTCATAGAACCATTCATCTTCAGCTTCTTCAGCATTATTGTTTGGGGTATAGACTTGAATTACTGTGATATTGAATGGTTTGCCTTGGAAATGAACAGAGATCATTCGGTTGTTTTTGAGATTGTATCCAAGTACTGCATTTCAAACTCTTTCATTGACTGTGATGACTACTCCATTTCTTCTAAGGGATTCTTGCCCACAGTAGTAGATATGATGGTCTTCTGAGTTAAATTCACCCATTCCAGTCCATTTTAGTTCACTGATTCCTAAAATGTCCATGTTCACTCTTGCCATCTTAAAATTGAGTAATGTTTGTAGGAAAAAGAATCTTTAGAACATACATATGCCCAATACTTGTTCATTTGAAATAATAAATACCCACATTAAGTAGTAGATAAATATATAAATGAACCATAAATTGAGGCATGGCTAAATTTTTGTAAGGCTTGTAAATGTCATTTCACTGTGTACTATTTGTATAATTGGCTACAATCCAGTTTATAAAAGTTATATGACTTTTGTTTTTTGTTTTTTTTTACAAATTAGCCTCTGTGAAAACCTATTTTTTCTATTATCTAATGATTAAATAGTCCCTTTATTCTCAAATTTTGTGGATATACAAAGGGATAAACATACAAGTTGCAACACTACTTTCAATATTTTAACTTTTATATTTTGTTCATTCAGTAATGAATGTTATCTTCACAGACCTAGTTGTTGCCTGAAATAATTAAATATATATTTCTCTAAAAGGAAATATTATAATAAGTAAAAAAATAATGGAAGTACTTAAAGACATTTTTTCAAAGGGGAAAAAAAAGTGTTATGCATAAAAATGTAACATGTAGGAAATGGAATTTAATATGTTTGTTTTACTCTATTTTTATCCTCAAATTATCTGTTAGTTTAATCTTTTGTGGTCTTTCTAAAAGAAGGATTACTAAGACCTTTGCTACATACAAAAATTAATCAATACTGAAATAATATTTAAAACTCTGTACTAATCTTTATTGCTCTGTAATCTCTTTTTGAATCTTTTAGCAAATGCAAACACAGAGTTTAATTAGTTGAGATACTACAAATCTCCAAGCAAGCATCACATTGATAAGCTGGAGAAATCAGCATTAGATGATCATTCTTCAGAGAATGAGGTATTAATGAATTGACATTTTAAAAAATTCTAGTTAATGTCTCTAAAATACTATTTTGCATTATATTATTTATAAGACAGGCTTTATTCTAAAAATTAATCATATATAATTATTAAACAAAAGTCTTCCGTGTTTAAATGTAAGACTGTTCTTATTGAAAAGGAGATTTTAACAGACTAGGCACACTAAAAAAAGTATTAATGTGATTTTGTAAGAAAAGATTAGGAGCCATTCTTCTCAGTAAAAGCAAAATCCACATGATCCTTTACTCAAAACTTTCACAGAATTATCTTTTGTATTGTTTCATGTGTGTGTACGTGTGCATGCGAAGTCCCTTCAGTTGTGTCTGACTCTTTGCTACCCTATGGACTGTAGCCTGCCAGGCTCTCGGTCCCTGATATTCTTCAGGCAAGAATACTTGAATAGGTTGCCATGCCTTCCTTCAGGGGATCTTCCCGACACAAGGATTGAATCTGTGTCTCTTATGTCTCCTGCATTTGGCAAGTGGGTTCTTTACTACTGAATCCACGTGGGAAGCCCTTGTATTTTTCCAACAGCTGCCAAGGCAACTCATTTTGAAAAATAGAAAAATAATTAATGGCAATCTTCCAGTGAACCGGTGTTCCAAAAGATAGTTTTTCTGCGTTAAAAGACAGACAATTCATAGACTCATTACCCACTTGCAAATGACTTTAATGAAATAGTTAACTGACTTGAAATTCTTGTATCTGTTTTTTTTTTTTTTTAACAAATACTCATTCTTGATCATAGCTTGAACAATTCTGAATACCCGTCAGACAGGTTACAGGAAAAGTGTAACCAATAGGGCTGGATCTTACATGCCATTATCTTCAGTTCAGTTTAGTCACTCGGTCGTGTCCGACTCTTTGCGACCCCATGTACTGCAGCACGCCAGTCCTCCCTGTCCATCACTAACTCCCGAAGTTTACTTAAACTCATGTCCATCGAATTGGTGATGCCATCTAACCATCTCATCCTCTGTCATCCACTTCTCCTCCTGCCTTCAATCTTTCCCAGCATCAGGGTCTTTTCAAATGAGTCAGTTCTTTGCATCAGGTAACCAAGGTATTTGAGTTTCAGTTTCAGCATCAGTCCTTCCAATGAATACCCAGGACTGATCTCCTGTAGGATGGACTGGTTGAATCTCCTGCAGTCCAAGGGACTCTCAAGAGTCTTCTCCAACAACACAGTTCAAAAGCATTTATTCTTTGGTGCTCACCTTTCTTTGTAGTCCAACTTTCACATCCATACATGACTATTGGAAACATCATATGCTTGACTAGATGAACCTTGGTTGGCAAAGTAATGTTTCTACTTTTTAATATGCTGTCTGGGTTGCTCATATCTTTCCTTCCAAGGAGTAAGCGTCTTTTAAGTTCATGGCTACAGTCACCATCTGCAGTGATTTTGGAGCAAATAAATAAATAAATAAAGTTTCTCACTTTATTCTCACTTTACAAATAGATGTTTTCCCATCAATTTGCCATTAGGTGATGGGACCAGATGCCATGATGTTAATTTTCTGAATGTTGAGCTTTATGCCAACTTTTCACTCTCCTCTTTCAGTTTCATAAAGAGGCTCTTTAGTTCTTCTTTACTTTCTGCCATAAGGGTGGTGTCATCTGCATATCTGAGGTTATTGATATTTCTCTCAGTAATCCTGAGTCCAGCTTGTGCTTCATCCAGCCCTGCGTTTCTCATGATGTTCTCTGCATATATTAAATAAGCAGGGTGACAATATACAGCCTTGACGTACTCCTTTTCCTATTTGGAACCAGTCTGTTGTTCCATGTCCAGTTCTGACTGTTGCTTCTTGACCTGCGTACAGATTTCTCAAGAGGCAGGTCAGGTGGTTGGTATTCCATTTCTTTAAGAATTTTCCACGGTTTGTTGTGATCCACACAGTCACAGGTTTTGTCATTTTCAATAAAGCATAAGTAGATGTTTTTCTGGAACTCTCTTGCTTTTTCCATGATCCACCGGATGTTGGCAGTTTGATATCTGGTTCCTCTGCCTTTTCTAAAACCAGCTTGAACATCTGGAAGTTCACAGTTCATATTGTTTGAAGCCTGGCTTGGAGAATTTTGAGCATTACTTTAATAGCATGTGAGATGAGTGCAATTGTGCAGTAGTTTGAGCATTCTTTGGCATTGCCTTTCTTTGGGATTGGAATGAAAACTAACTTTTCCAGTCCTGTGGCCACTGCTGAGTTTTCCAAATTTGCTGGCATATTGAGTGCACCACTTTCACAGCATCATCTTTCAGGATTTGAAATAGCTGAACTGGAATTCCATTGCCTCCACTGTCTTTGTTTGTAGTGATATTTACTAAGGCCCACTTGACTTTGCATTCCAGGATGTCTGGCTCTAGGTAAGTGATCACACCATCATGATTATCTGGGTCATGAAAATCTTTTTTGTATAGTTCTTCTGTATGTAGTTGCCACCTCTTCTTAATCTCTTATGCTTCTATTAGGTCCATACCATTTCTGTCCTTTACTGTGCCCATCTTTGCATGAAATATTCCCTTGGTATCTCTAATTTTCTTGAAGAGATCTCTAGTCTTTCCCTTTCTATTGTTGTCCTCTATTTCTTTGCATTGATCACGGAGGAGATCTTTCTTATCTCTCCTTGCTATTCTTTGGAACTCTGCATTCAAATGAGTATATCTTTCCTTTTCTCCTTTGCTTTTTGCTTCTCTTCTTTTCACAGCTATTTGTTATGCCTCCTCAGATAATCATTTTGCTTTTTTGCATTTCTTTGTCTTGGGGATGGTCTTGATCCCTGTCCCTTGTAAAATGTCATGAACCTACATCCATAGCTCTTCAGGCACTCTATCAGATCTAATCCCTTAAATCTAGTTTTCACTTCCACTGTATAATCATGATAAATTTGATTTATCCCTGACTGATCCAGTGGTTTTCCATATTTTATTCAATTTGTCTGAGTTTGGCAAAAAGGAATTCATGACCTGAGCCCCACTCAGATCCCGGTCTTGTTTTGCTGACTGTGTGGAGATTCTCCATCTTTGGCTGCAAAGAATATAATCAATCTGGTTTAGGTAATGACCATCTGGTGATGCCCATGTGTAGAGTCTTCTCTTGTGTTGTTGGAAGAGGCTGTTTACTATGGCTAGTGTGTTCTGTTGGCAAAACTCTATTAGCCTTTGCCCTGCTTCATTCTCTACTCCAAGGCCAAATTTGCCTGTTACTCCAAGTGTTTCTTGACTTTCTTTTTTGCATTCCAGTCCCCTATAATAAAAAGGACATCTTTTTTGGTGTTAGTCCTAGAAAGTCTTGTAGGTCTTTATAGAACCGTTCAACTTCAGCTTCTTCAGCATTACTGATCAGGGCATAGACTTGGATTACCATAATATTGAATGTTTTGCCTTAGAAGTGAACAGAGATCATTCTGTCTTTTTGAGATTGCATCCTAGTACAGCATTTAGACTCTTTTGTTGACTGTGATGGCTACGCCATTTCTTCCAAGGGATTCTTGCCCACCTTAGTAGATATAATGGTCATCTGAGTTAAATTCACTCATTCCAGTCCATCTTAGTTTGCTGATTCCTAGAATGTCGATGTTCAATTTTGCCATCTCCTGTTGACTTCTTCCATTTTGCCTTGATTCATGGACCTAATATATTGCTCTTTACAGCATTGGATGTTGCTTCTATCACCATTCACATCCATAACTTGGTGTTGTTTTTGGTTTGGCTCCATCTCTTCATTCTTTCTGGAGTTATTTCTCCACTGATCTTCAGTCGCATATTGTAAGGATTAGCATAGTCCTTGCACAGGACTGGGAAATAGACTCTTGTAGGGCACAGACAGAACCCTGGAAGAAGGAGCCATTACCTTAAAGCCCTGAATTAGTGATCTCGTGCAGTATATTTTCTTAGGTGGCAAGGACATTTCTGTTTCTGTGATAATGAATCCTCTCAAACAAGGTCTTGACAGAGAGAGTTTAAGAGCATATCTCTTTTAATAGAGAAACGATAAAGATTTGATATCAAAACTACTGACAGATCTCTTTGCTTGAAGTGTTCAACATGAGTTGGCTGTTGAATTATGAAAGCTGTAAAGAGCAAGTGCTCCGAATGGAATTCCCAGCTGCTAGTTGAAATTGAAGAGGTTCTAATAAAACATTGATAATGTGTCCTCAATTCTCCTGACTGCTCTGGCCTGGACACCAGCAGCCAGGCAAAGCAAGAGGGTTCACTTTGAAAACTGGCTTTAAATTGCCTTTAGTATTTCACTTCCTGTTTCTTTGTCATATTTTGGACATTCTTGATTAGCTTCTTCTCTGGTAAGAATGGATTCTGTAGGAATTGTGACTTGATAGTGTCCAATAGGAAACCATCTGAAGATTCCAAAATCCCGTTGAAAAGGAAAGAGAAAATGAGAGAAATAGAGAAAGATTATAGTCTGCTTAATCTTAAAATCAAGAGAGCCCCTTTAGCCTCGTTTGGAAAAGTTATGTCATGGTCAACACAAGGTATATCACAAAGCTGGACCAAGCAAAGGGGAAGTTTGAAAATAGAAGAGTCACCTTGCCCAAAAGCTTCTAATAGAGGCACCCTTTTCCTTGGTACATAAGATGCAGAGATAATAGGAGCGAGGGTGGGGCCTTCCAGGGAAAAGGCTGAACACAAGGGGGCTAAGCACTGTTGGAGTAAGAGAAATAGTTTCTTCTCACCACTTTATCTGATGGAGCCGGTCAGGAAGCCCTTGAGAGAGATTAGAGGTGGGTCAGGAAAGGAGCCCTTGTCACATATGAGGTCACACATCTGGAGCAATCCCAGGGCACTTGGCTGTTGGAGCAGAGTGAGCATGGGGTGATGGTGGACCTAGAGGAGACTGGATTCCAACCTGAGCCAACATGATTGGGTGTGACTGAGTGTATGTGCATGTGTATTGGAGGAGGGAGATAAGCCCTGACATTCAGCACTAAGTTTCCGCAAGAAGAGAGAGTGAGTTGTATAGGGGACGCCAGATCAGAGTGAGATTGAAAAATGACTCAGGAACAAGTTTTTACATCCAGCTTCTCACTTCGTTTATATTCACATCCATTCAACAAATATTTATTGAACGCCTGCTGTGTAAGGCATTGTTCTTGGCTCTGATATATAGTGGTATTAATACATAGACTGGGGAAAAAATGGGCTTCCCAGGTCACACAGCAGTAAGGAATCCTGCTGCCAATGCAGGAGATAGAAGAGACACAGGTTCAATCCTGGGTGGGGAAGATCCCCTGGAGAAGGGCATGGCCACCCACTTTAGTATTTTTGCCTGAAGAACCTCTGTGAGGTTCTCCTCACCAAGGAGAATACTGCTGGTAATGATGAAGAAAAGAAATATATGTGACTTTGAGCAGGAAGAAATTCCATACACTAGAAATTTGTTAATTTGCACATTGGCAAACTGCAAACACAGACTTCAATATGAAAATGAACCCTAGTGAACTTTTACATAGAAGTGCAAATTAGGGAAACGCTTTGAGTTCTGTCACATATGAGGGTGAAACATATGGCATTCTGCTCTCCACTGCAGAAAGGATAAGAAATATACATTTTTTTCTAACATAACTTATAAGCAACTAAGCATACCATAGCACATGTACTATTTCTAGTCCTACTTCTTTTATTTTTTCTTTTTAAGAAACAGATAGTATATTTTGGAGGGGGGCTGGTTATGTTCATCACTTTAAATACAGCTTTTATAATACAGTTTCTTGAGAGTAGGTGAATTTTAAAAGTATCTCAATATTCAGTTGTTTGGCAAATAAATGTATTTAAGAACCAACGATGCTTTTCCAGTGTTACAAAACATAGGTGACTCTTGACACTTTTGCCAGTTAGGGGAGATATTTCTGCTAAAATTGCACATTGGAAATGAGACAGATATGAAATCCGTATTTTTGATGACTACTTGATATCAGATGGAGAAAAAATTTAAGAAGAAATATTGCTTTTGTAAGAATTATTGCCCCTATAAAGAAGGCCAGGCAAATTCTTGTTTCATTAAATGGTTCCCTTTATATGCACTTATTTACATTTGTAATATTTGATTGCTTACTACATGCGTGTTTGAAGACATGTGTTCAATTCCTAATTTCAAATTATAATTGCTGTACATGTTTTAACATAGAAGTTCAGGATAATGTGAAAGTGTAATAGGGGGTCAGAAAAGAATTCCGTCAGGACTTTTGAAGAGAACACTAAATGATACACAGGAATTTGCTGAGCATAGTTGGGAAGAGAGGAGAGCAGGGAACTCTAGGCAGAGGGAACAGTGTGTATAAAACTCTCAGGCTTGGAGAAGCTGGCTCTTTTAAGGACACGAGAGAAGAACCCTTGGGCCATTGGACACATTCCCAGAATGTGTTCTGGGAATGGCCTGTCGAATGATGCAGGACTTCATAAACTGTGTTGAGAATTTTGGTCTTTATTTAGTGTAAAGAGAAGCCACTGAAGGACTTTTAGACATAGCAAAAGCAATAGACAAAGTTGGAAATACCTTAGGTTTATATGGTACAGTGTTAACATCATAAACAGCTGAAGCCCTAAAAACAGAAGGAGGGGCTTTTCTCAAGTTTACAATGGACGTTAGTGTTGAAGACAGATTTTCCCCAAATTTCTCAGAATGTTTTCAGTGGAGGCTTATAGCTACAAGTGAAGAGACCATGACATCTTTTCCTGCACAGATGAGTTGCATTGGGAGGAGGGTGAAAACAGCAGTCCATTTATGGAAAGATTGATAATGAGTGATGGTGATTATTGAATCAAAAGTGATGATAATATCAAAGAATGCTTTGTGTTAAAGTTCATGCATATTAGTATCTAAGGTCTCTCTGTCTTTTATTTTTTTTTAATTTTATTTTATTTTTAAACTTTACATAATTGTATTAGTTTTGCCAAATATCAAAATGAATCCGCCACAGGTATACCCGCGTTCCCCATCCTGAACCCACCTCCGTCCTCCCTCCCCTACCCTCCCTCTGGGTCGTCCCAGTGCACCAGCCCCAAGCATCCAGTACTGTGCATCGAACCTGGACTGGCGACTCATTTCATACATGATATTATACATGTTTCAATGCTATTCTCCCAAATCTCCCCACCCTCTCCCTCTCCCACAGAGTCCATAAGACTGATCTATACATTGGTGTCTCTTTTGCTGTCTCGTACACAGGGTTATTGTTACCATCTTTCTAAATTCCATATATATGTGTTAGTATACTGTATTGGTGTTTTTCTTTCTGGCTTACTTCACTCTGTATAAGGTCTCTCTGTCTTTTAAGCTTGACTGATGAAGAGAACAGAAAACAAAGCATGTAGATATTAATTCTCACGTATCTTCCCAAAGCAAATTTTGATTAATATCATTGTCAGATCGGTTGAAATACTTGGAAACTCACAAGACCTCCTTCCCAGTCTGTTGATCGTTGTGAGTCATCAGGATCATTGGCTTAACCCCTGTCTGCACTCTGCTCTGCAAGGCAGATGCCCTGGTCATCTTGGACCATGATGATACCTCTATGTAAAGCTATAGATTTGCTGAAAGCTGCAATAAGATTACACCTGGAAAGCACTTGGCATGGACCTGGTGTGTGTTAACTACACAATAAATGGTGGTCACTGTGATCTTGGATGATAATGGTTATTATCACAATCCATCATAAAAACGAAAACCTTCTCTGAGCTCCACACCCTCCCCCCTCTTCACAATAAAACTCCTAAAAAAAAAAAAAAAAAAAAAAAACAGGTTGATGCAGGAGGAGAGCATTGACTGGAGTAATAGGGAAGACTTCTGTCCTCATCTTTTGAAATTAACCTGCACAATGTAATGGGGAAATGGGTTACTTTTACATTACGTTTATAATGAGTCAAGCAACCATGACCTTCAGCCCTGAGAGCTACTGCTTCAAGCAAACTTCAGGCCTCGTCTTTCCTAAAAAATTCACCTG
The DNA here is from genome assembly GCF_029378745.1 of Bos indicus. Taxonomy (NCBI): domain Eukaryota; kingdom Metazoa; phylum Chordata; class Mammalia; order Artiodactyla; family Bovidae; genus Bos; species Bos indicus. The sequence goes on from NC_091786.1 coordinate 11,337,830, forward strand.
TATCCTAAACCTCGAGTGAGTTTCTGCTCCGCTTTCATCCACATCTAAAGTTTGCACCCTGTTCTGCCCTTCTCCCTCCCATACAATTCTTCCCATATTGAGTGCTGTGTCCCCTTCTACTGAAAATGTCTCCTACCACCAAGGCCACTGACTTGTCCCCAGCCACTGACTTCTTGAAGAAATGTCCATTTGCTTTTCTAATCTAGATTATGCTACTAAATGGACATTCCACATGTGGGACATGTCTCTTTCCTAAATGTCAAACCTTATTTCCTCATGAGCAGGGATTGTGGCTGCTCCTTCTACTTCTTTGTATTCATACTCTGAATATCCACCTGAGACTTATTTTATTTTGAAGATTATCAATGTAAAGACTATGATTATCTTACACATATTTAACTGATGGATGATCAAGTCCCTTCTGCTCCAGCATTCTCACCTGAAAAATGGTGGACAGTGAAGGTTACTCTGAAATCTGGTAAATGCAAGACACTGCTTATTTCTGCATCTTGTCATTCAATACCCATGTAACTTCCATACAGACGAGAAAGTAAATGAAGCAAAAGTGTTTGTATTTACATATCATCCAGCCTTGTGAAGAGAAAACTATTCTTATAAACCCCTCAAAGAGAATTTTTCACACTTTTCATATCAAAAGTGCATGAAGTCAGTAAAGTCACAAGTAAACACAGAGCTTGTTCTTTTGAGAACAGCATCTTGGGGTTTAGTCTACCAAATCATACTACATATGCAAATGCTGCTTGAATGCAATTTAGCTGCATGCTAAGCAGCATAGAAATCTCAAGGGTCAAAGAACTGAGAATGTTTGCAGCATGAAAATCATAGAAGCAAATGTTTGATGTACAGATGTGTGTACCAAAATAGGTCATGGTTAGATGAATTCATTTATTTTATTCAATCCCTTATTTGGAATTGTTTGCTAGGATTTTTTTTTTTTTTAGTGTGTGTGATTTTGGTTTCAGTTCTACAATGAATTTAAAATGGTATTTCAGAGTCAATATTAGCCCCAAATATCGCATATGTTTACTATGTGGATGGTGGGGGATTTATAGCAGTCTCTAGGAACACAAGAATAAATTCAGTCTGGAAAAAAAAAAAAGGATTTGCTTTTGTTTTCTCTCTCTCTTCCTCTCTCTTTCTGATTAGGTAAGTTTCTCAGTTCTGAAGGACCTGTCCCCTGCCATAAGTTTCTCCGAAGTTATGTTTTTTCATTTTCTGGTTGAGGAACTTAGTTGTGTGTTTCTAGATTGTAGTTTAAATTCTGACTTGTGATATGTTGTTTTACTAAAGTGTTTCCCATTTGTAAAATGTAGCCAACTATATAACCATCACTGTTAGGCAAACATTTTGAAATTTAATATTAAATTCTTAAAAAATATAATGAATACAACAGACATAGTAAATAAGCATATTCTAAAAGGTTAATAGCCAGAAAGTCAGTGACACTAGAAGTTTCCAGTATGTTTAGTATTAACATAATTTATTATTTCATTTATTCATTCCCTAAGCATTTTTGAACCCTATTGGTCCAGTATTATGATGGGAAGAGAGATATGATCTTAACCCAGACAGACTTGGTCCTGGCTCTGGGAAAGGTGCCACCCTGAAACCCCAATTGAGTATTCAAGGATGAAAACAAAACAATCTAGAGCTAAAGGGACATAATCCAATATTCATAAAGAGAAAAAAAAATCACATATATGGAAACCTCTCCTCATTTAATTTACTAGCCCCATTATTAAACTGACTTCTGATCAAGCATTTCCCTAGAATTTCATGTTGATTGCAGCATTTGGAAAATTCAAGCTCTCCTGTGATTATATAGCTGACAAATATAATAAAAGACATTCCCTGGTCTCTTTTCCAACTGAGTACTGAATTACCAATATATTAGTATGTAGAGTCTAAATATGCCCTGAAATGGATCATAAGAATAATAAAAAATATTAACTCAAAACATTTTAAAGCAACAGAAATACTATTTAAGTGACCAAACTAATTATAGAATAATCTCATTCTTTCGAGGAACTGAATTGTATATAATGTATCACAGTAAAATTTTGAGCTAGTTTCATAAACTGACATTTTACGGTGAATTTTAAGTGCCCTTGACTATTCATATTTTTCTCGAGAAAGAATATATTCTACTAGAACTATTCACATTTGGCATAGGCTATATTTTTACTCATAACATATGTTCAGAATTTTCAGATTAAGAAAGCATAGGTGATCAAAGCAAATATCAATAAACATAAACCAGGTTAATCTGGGGTTTTTTTACTTTAAGCATATACTCATAAAATTAGCAAAAGTTTAAAAATGTTAGTAGATATTGGTTGATATTCATATATAGAATTATTAATTGGAGTTATTATACCTCTAACAGTTGTTCATACATGCTGTGAGATAATGTATGGATTAGAGGATACTCTAGACAAATACAATTTATACATACTTTATATATATTTTTTTCTATAAGTATGCTATATAGGTAATAATTTTAAGAAGTGTATGTTGGTTTGTGGTTTATTATTTCAATTGTTTCCTGTGATTATTTTGTTAAGTTGGTTTCTATGATATATAATTTACATCAGTAGAATTCACTCTTAGTTGTACAGTTTAATGAATTCTAACAAATGCAGGTGGTCATATAACCCCCACAGCAATCAATCAGTCAAACTGGTGAACCTCCTAGTGCCCTTTCACAGGGAGTCCTTCACTCTGGCCACACAGATGTGTATTCTGTCCATGTTATCTGGATATCTTCAAAATTACATGGTTGAAAGGAAAGTGAAAATGTTAGTCACTCGAGTCATGGCCAACTCTTTGCAACCCCATGGACTGTAGCCCACCAGGCTCCTTTGCCCATGGGATTTCCCAGGCAAGAATACTGGAGTGGGCTGCCATCTCCTTCTCCAGGGGATCTTCCTAACCTAGGGATAGAATCCAGGTCTCCTGAGTTTTAGACATAAGGTACATTTTTATTCATATTCATGAATTTTATTTCTAAGAGAAAATTGTATGTTCATAGATAGTTTATTAATTCTTATACAGTATTGCTTCTCTAGGAACTTAGAAAAAATACAACTAATATCTTTCGTTCAAATGTTTTTCTTTCCCACTTCACCTGACAGTTGATTTCTTCATGTGTTTTTATGTTGCCCTTTTTTGTTGACAAGCATGCATATTTGCTGATTTCTGCTTTGTTGGCATACTCTTTCAATATTGTTAATCCAATCAAACACAAACCTTTTTAACTTCTGGATATAAATACACTGAACTCTGTACTGAAACAGACTCTGGGCATCAGACACATAATGAAAAAATTCCAGCATTTTAACTACTTAATGTCATACACGTATTCTGTGGGGCAAACAGGTTGACTGACTTCTTACACATTTTTGGACAAACTTTTACAGAAACAAACGTTCTCTACAATCTTTACCAGGCAGTTATAGCAATGGTATCCAATCTTTTAGCATCTGAGTCATTTTTTTTTTATGTACTCAAACTATGTGTGGCAAACTTAAACAGATTAATAGGAATAAAACAACCTTAAATAAATAAAACAATTTTTAACCCAAAATCCCTACAGCATGACAATATACAGGTACTTCTATATAACAACCTATAGTTATTAAAATGTTTGTTTGGTAGCTTTTCATCTCTGTGTAATGCTTGAGAAGAGATGTTTTACTTTTATTGCTAAGCAATACAGTTTTTGCCTTTTTCAGTGAACTGGTGGTCTTCAGTGATGCTGGTCTGCCCTTTTTATCCCCCACACCTCAGTGCTCCATGACTAGACAAGTATTATTAAACTGTATGTTCACCACTAACATATATGCCTTTTGCATAATTTTTATAATTTGCCAGTGGTCACCTAGCTGGTGCTGTAGGAAAACCATTCAACTGGCCGTAAACAAGAGTCAGACCTTTGCCTTTGGTAGTTTTCAGTTACTTAAGGTTATTGAATACCTACAAACAGCTTAAACAAGCAAAGATAATCTATTTAAAAGGAGAACAGTTGGTTCTAGTTAATTTTCTCAAGATTTTTTTTTTCATTTAAATCCATTATTAACTGAACATTTATTAAGATCAGGGATGTAACAGTGAAACAGCCCTCATTTGGGTTACATTTCAGTGTGGGGAAACAGAAAAGAAAAAGAAAAATAATGAGTCAATAAATAATGCAAAAAGGCAAAATGGTTGTCTGGGGAGGCCTTAAGTAGCTGAGAAAAGAATCTAAAGGCAAAAGAGAAAGGAAACGACATACCCATCTGAATGCAGAGTTCCAAAGAATAGCAAGGAGACATAAGAAAGCTTTCCTTTGTGATCAATGCAAAGAAATAGAGGAAAACAATAGAATGGGAACGACTAGAGATCTCTTCAAGAAAATTTAGAGATACCAACGGAACATTTGATGCAAAGATGGACACAATAAAGGACAGAAATGGTATGGACCTAATAGAAGCAGAAGATAGTAAGAAGAGGTGGCAAGAATACACAGAAGAGCTATACAAAAAAGATCTCCATAACCCAGATAAGCACAGTGGTGGAAATCACTCACCTAGACCCAGACATCCTGGAATGTGAAAAGTGGGCCTTAGGAAGTATCACTACGAACAAAGCTAATGGAGGTGATGGAATTCCAGTTCAGCTATTTCAAATCCTAAAAGATGATGCTGTTAAAGTGCTGCACTCAATATGCAATGGAAAACTTGGAAACTCAGCAGTGGCCAGAGGACTGGAAAATGTCAGTTTTCCTTCCAATCCCAAAGAAAGGCAATACCAAAGAATGTTCAAACTACCGCACAATTGCACTCATCTCACACACCAGCAAAGTAATGCCCAAAATTCTTCAAGCAATGCTTTAACATTATGAGAACTGTGAACTTTCATATGTTCAGCTAGATTTAGCAAAGGCAGAGGAACCAGAGATCATATTGCCAACATCCATTGGATCAACAAAAAAGCAAGAGAGTTCCAGAAAAACATCTATGTCTTCTTTATTGACAATGCCAAAGCCTTTGACTGTGTGGAGTACAAAAAACTGTGGAAAATGTTTCAAGAGACGGGAATGCCAGACTACCTGACCTTCCTCCTCAGAAATCTGAATGCAGGTCAAGAAGCAACAGTTAGAACTGGACATGGAACAACAGACTGGTTCCAAATAGGAAAAGGATTATGTCAAGGCTGTATATTGTCACCCTGCTTATTTAACTTATATGCAGAGTATTTCATGCAAAATGCCGGGCTGGATGAAGCACAAGCTGGAATCAAGATTGCTGGGAGAAGTATCAATAACCTCAGATATGCAGATGATACCACCCTTATGGCAGAAAGTGAAAAGAACTAAAGAGCCTCTTGAAGAAAGTGAAAGAGGAGAGTGAAAAAGTTGGCTTAAAACTCAACTTTCAGAAAACTAAGACCATGGCATCTGGTCCCATCACTTCATGACAAATAGATGGGGAAACAATGAAAACAGTGACAGACTTTATTTTTTTTTTGGCTCCAAAGTCAGATGGTGACTGCAGCCATGAAATTAAAATATGCTTGCTCCTTTGAAGAAAAGTTATGACCAGCTTAGACAGTATATTAAAAAGCAGAGACATTACTTTGCCAACAAAGGTCTGTCTAGTCAAACCTATGGTTTTTCCAGTAGTCATGTATGGATGTGAGACTTGGACTATAAAGAAAGCTGAGCACCAATGTATTGATGCTTTTGAACTGTGGTGTTGGAAAAGACTCTTGAGAGTCCCTTGGACTGCAAGGAGATCCAACCAGTCAATCCCAAAAGAAAAAATTCCTGAATATTCACTGGAAGGACTGATGCTGAAGCTGAAACTCCAGCGCCACCTGATGGGAAGAACTGACTTGTTGGAAAAGACCTTGATGTTGGGAAAGATTGAGGGCAGGAGGCGAAGGGGATGACAGAGGCTGAGATGGTTGGATGGCATCACTGACTCATGGACTCATGGCAAGGACTGGTTGGACGGACTCACCAACTCATGGCATCACTGAATTCATAGACATGAGTTTGGGTAAACTCCAGGAGTTGGTGATGGACAGGGAGGCCTGGTGTGCTGCGGTCCATGGGGTCGCAAAGAGTTGGACATGACTGAGCAACCGAAGTAAACTAAACTGAACTGATCACTGCCATTGCTGGACAGACATGGTAGAAAAACCTATGTCAGTATGGGATGATGAATGAACTGTGTGTGTGTGTGTGTGTGTGCACTTGTGTGTTAGAGAAAGAGAACCCAGACACTTTTTCTTGAATTTTCTTGTAAATATAGTAAAGAAATGAGCTGTAACCTGTTTAAAGACTGGCTATATCGGAGCATAATTTGAGCATATTTAGAATCATTCAGCGGAGAAGGAAATGGCACCCTACTCCAGTACGCTTGCCTGGAAAATTCCATGGATGGAGGAGCCTGGTGGGCTGCAGTCCGTGGGATCGCTAAGAGTCAGATAGGACTGAGCGACTTCACTTTCACTTTTCACTTTCATGCACTGGAGAAGGAAATGGCAACCCACTCCAGTGTTCTTGCCTGGAGAATCCCAGGGACAGGGGAGCCTGGTGGGCTGCCGTCTATGGGGTCGCACAGAGTCAGACACGACTGAAGTGACTTAGCAGTAGCAGAATCATTCAGTGCAGTGGGGGAGCTTAGTGAAGGAGGTAAGGCAGACGTGTTGAAGGAGGATGGTTCTCAGAATGGCTAGAAGGGACTTGGATTTGATTCTTATGGGAGTAAAGTAAGATGATATTAATATAATCAATAAAATAATTTTGCCTTAAAATATAGGTAGATTTTCTTTTGGCATTGAGAGTACGAATGGGGTTTTAAAATCTGGAGTGAGTGAATGAAGTCGCTCAGTCATGTTCGACTCTTTGCAACCCCATAGACTATAGCGTACCAGCTTCCTCGTCCATGGGATTTTCCAGGCAAGAATACTGGAGTGGGTTGCCATTTCCTTCTCCAAGGACTGCCAGTTAATTCCTGATAGATGTTTTAAATAGAGTGTTTATTTTATTGTAGAGGAAAGACAAAGGTTTGAAAGGAAACTTCATGGATTTGAAGTCCAGGTCTACCAGAAGTGTGCTATGTGGGCCTGGCCTTGCTTTCACTAAACTTCGTTTCATAGTTTAGTGATAGTACTTAAAAGTTAAGTGGCACATAGCAGAGACCGAACAGACTGAAGGTGTCCACCAGTTAGCATTGGATTTGTAGTTACACAGTCATATTTCCTGAGTTTAATACCTGCATTCACACATTTTCTTAATTAAAGTGGCTTGGTCATTTTGAAACATTAATAGAACCTTCAAAAAACTGCTGAATGCATAGAAGGAGTGACTTATGTACATGTTTCAGTTTCTTTCAGTGAAACAAACATTTCAGCTGTCCTATTTTCAAGTGAAACCTTTAGGTTGGTGCATCTGTCAAGTTTGTTAAATGACAATTTATAATAATGCGAAAAGGTCTCATATTCCATGCACCTAAAATTTATGACCATATTTAGTTGGCAGCTATGAAAAATCAGCAAAAGCCATAGCATTTTAATTAAGCACGTTTTTAAGTAAAGGCACTGCTCTGTGAAGCAAGAAAACAGATAAACCATTCGTGGCTGCATTTAGAGTTTGCTTAAGATACCAGGCAACTCTTGCTCTACATCAAAATAATTTCTTATATTCCTTTTAATAATTTTCAGGATTCTTAAAAGCATTGTATTTCCAATATGCATTTTAAAGGTACATTTATGATGTAGCACTTACAAAGGTAACATTATAGTATCCTAACTTTCTAGTCAACACTTTATCACTTTCTCATTCCTCTGTACAATCTTACTTTTGTTCATTGCTAATTATCCTGTATCCATATAAGGTTTTTTTTTCTATCGTGATTGGAAAAACAAAGAATTTGCTGCTTTTTTTTTTCAATTAAATATTACCTGAATGAACTTGACTTAAAAAAATAGTGTACCTATGTTTGCACATATAGTGGTTTATATGACAATCTTGAATTAGGACTTCCCAACTTTTTCAAGAACATTTTTGTGATGTAATTTCTTGTTGTTACATGATGTCAAATTGTAGACTATTAAGGACAATCATGGGCTTCCCTGGTGGCTCAGGCAGTTAAGAATCTGCCTGCAACTCAGGAGACCTGCTGGGTTCAATCTCTGAGGCAGGAAAATCCCCTGGAGAAGGGCATGGCTACCCACTCCAGTATTCTTGCCTGGAGAATCCCATGGACAGAGGAGCCTGGCAGGCTATATCCATGTGGTTGCAAAGAGTTAGACTGAGTGACTAACACACAACACAGAGGACAATCATGGGTTTCCCTCTTGGCTAAGATGATAAAGAATCTGCCTGCAATGCAGGAAACTTGGGTTTGGTCACTGCGTCAGGAAGATCCCCTGTAGAAGGTAATGGATACCCATTCCAGTATTCTTGCCTGGATAATGCCATGCACAAGGAAGTCTGATGGGCTAAAGTCCATGGGGTCTCAAAAACTTGGACATATCTGAGCAACTAAACACGCATGCACAGGGACAATTGTATGTTTATAAACAGTTGCCAAAACACTCTGTGTGTGTGTGTGTGTGTGTGTGTGTGTGTGTGTGTATGTGTGTGTGTGTGTGTCCATCATCTATTTATTCTCATTTTCTGCTACTCCCAAAATACAGTCAATACAGTCAATATTTAACCTGGTCTCTAACCATATTTACCTGGTCTTTATAAAAAACGTTTTTAAATGTATACCCTTGTTTCAGTATTTCATGCCTTTTGCATCTCAGCTTTGACGGTTACTTACCCTGACAGTTTTTCCTTTAGAGAGTTTTTGTCTAGTCCTCCTCATCCTTTTCATTTTATATTCACACGTTCTGGCTTCATTTCTTCCTGTTCTTGTTTGTTTCTTGTTTGCTTTAACAGATGTTATTTCTTCCTTTATTTCTTTTAGTATCCTAAATATACTCATTTCTAAACTCCTATTCACAACTATATATATCATTTTTAAAATTCCTAAATGATTTCATGTCCAAATTATTGCTTTTCTTTCCCTTTTTATTGGCATATTCTTTTTCATTTGTCTTCAAATTTTGGCTTGCAAGCTCATGTTAAGTTGAAGTTTCTCTCTGCATCAGAGCCTGTGCTTATATTTACCTCCAACAAAACTCCAGGGCCCATTTCCTAGAGTCTAACATTAGTGGCTTTGGCACTGCGGTTGCTCACCCAGAATGCAATGCATGTGGAATGAGGTACATTCCCATTGTTCCACAAGCTACATGTTCCTTGTTGCTCTGCCTCTCTGCTTCTGAATTGTATTTTTGAATCATGAAGGTAATTTTTCATCATGAAGATAGTTTGTTAAGTGTGATTACATGTTTTAATTTTTAAATTGCATTTTTTTAAATCTATCCTGCATTAATTCAGAGTAGAGAGAGTAATGGAGTGGGGTATCAAACATGATGTTGCTGTGCTATTTTTTCCCTTAAATTCATTCAATTAATATTTTTATTAAGTATTAGCTATGAGGAAAGATCAGCTTCTAGGCACTGAATTAAACAAGTTCCTTGTTCTTAGAAAATTAATTTTTAGAGGATAAAGATAAAAAGCAAATTCAAATAAGTATTAGGAATTAAAAATAAATCAGGAAATAGAAGGTGAGGAGTGGGGGCTATTTTTAGCATGTTGGTAAGGAGAGAACTCTGTAACAATGAATATTGAAGTAGAGATAATAGAGTAGTAAGGCAGGAGGTATCTGAAAAAACATATCTGAGAAGGAGAAATCAGCAAATGCAAAGGCCCTTTTAAGGAATAGCAAAGGGTTAGGTTAGTTTCCTTATTATTCTAAACAATCATTTCTATTAATGTAGCTTAACAGCTTTTTTTCTCAAAATTTCATTCAAAACTGAATGGTTCACTAAACTTCCCAAAGTGTACTTAAGTCGTGCTGTGTTAAATTATTATCCTGTGCTTAAACAAATTACTTTTTGATTCTAAGAGCTCCAGATTTCTTTTGATTCCTGTTATTGCTTTAATCTTTGTAGTATTCCAGGCTCTCTTCTGACATGATTCTGTTTATGTTTCTTTATTTTTTGTGTATATATTGTTGTTTAGTCACTAAGTCATGTCCAACTCTTTGCAACCCCATGACTGCAGCAGGTGAGGCTTCCCTGTCCTTCACTATCTCCCAGAGTTTACTGAAATTCACATCCATTGAGTCAGTGATGCCATCCAACCATCTCATTCTCTGTTGTCCCCTTCTCCTCCTACCCTCAGTCTTTCCCAGCATCAGGGTCTTTTCCAGTGAGTTGACTCTTCACATCTGTGTGCAAAATATTGGACCTTCAGCTTAAGCATCAGTCAGTCCTTCCAGTGAATATTCAGGGTTGATTTCCTTTAGGACTGACTGGTTTGATCTCCTTAAGTCTTCTCTAGCATCAGAGTTTGAAAGCAGCAATTCTTTGTCACTCAGCCTTCTTTATGTGTGTGTGTGTATCTGTAATATATCATATCTTTAGTGAAATGCAGTTTACAAAATATCACATATTTAAAACATTTTACAGTGTAAGTATAAACACGTGGTACTGATGTTATTAAGTAAAATGTAAAGTCTAATCCATTATTTCATTATGAAATTCAATAGTAGATAACATATTTTCAACTGCTTTCAGATTTGTTTCAACATTTTTCAGGTCTTCCTTAAGGAGTTCTTTATCTGATGGACTCAAATATAAAAATAGTATAGTTATATCCAAGATGTAGCACAGCAGGGAGATGAGGAATGTGGATTTTGGAGACTGACTGCCAGGATTTGAATTTATCACTCTCTTGGCAGACAGAACATAATTTATTGACCTGTGAGATACAGATAATAACAGTGCAAATCTGATAGAGCTAGTATAAAGATTAGATAAACTAATGATCATAACTTTTAAAAAATCATGACATAGAAAGTACAGTAAACATATTTGGTAAAATCTAAAATCAGTTCAGTATCTGACCCAGTATTACAAGTGACAAGGCTTTATATTAAATTTAGGAAGTCTATAGTATTTGTAAACATAAGGTTCCTCTTTTTAATTTTTACTGTTTGTTTTGGGCTTCCCTGGTGGCTCAGACGGTAAAGCGTCTGCCCACAATGTAGGAGACCCGGGTTCAGTCCCTGGGGGTTCCACTTTTTTATTTTTTACTGTTTTATTTATGAGTATAATGGTAAACTTAGAATTATGATACAAATGTTCAATGATAGCCCATACTATTTAAATAAACATAAAGTAGATTATGGGGTGATTTCCATTGGGTTTCGTTGTCTATCACATGATCACAGGTTGGTGGCAATTTCTCTAGGATAAACTCAAAGAATTACTTAATTTTATTATGATGAATGAACTTGTGTGTAAGAAAAATCTTTAAATTTGTCATCTGTAAATACATGCCCTTTTTAGTAAAGTCATACACAGTGACTGCACCTATATTTGGTGCCTTAACTGAAGTACTTACTTGTATAGTAAATAATTTTCACTTATCTTTTCTTAGAATACATATCAGTAACCCTGACATCAAAAGGTTGAGCTTATTGAGAAAGAGAAAGAGTTGAGCCTTTGAGAAAGTAGTGGTCTATAGGTTTCTATAATGAAGCTATAATACTGGTAATAACCAAGGTTGTAATAGTGAATGTCTGAGTGATGTTAACCATCTTAAATCTCCCAGATTTGATCTCTTCAGCATTACAAAGAAAGAGTTGGTCCATTTGAATTCCAAAATTCCTTCCACCTTGGAATAGGACACATCTAGGAAAGAATGAGAAGACTTGACATACCAATTTAGCTAGCTTATAAAATAACAGTAAATTATTCCATGTCTAAAATTTTGAATACATACCAAATAATAAATTAATAAGTCTTGATAAATACTACTAAAGCCTCTTAAATTCCGTAATGATCATACAGTTTTAATGATAGCAAATGTGTTCTGAAATTAATTCTAGAACAATGGAATATATTAGGTTATGAGAAAACAAAAGATGGATTTAATATCTGATATCTAGACTTTAGCCTAAGAGACTTTTAGTTTATTTTAATTGACTTTTTTAAGAGAAACTTTAGGTCCACAGTGCAATTAAGCAGAAGGTACAAGGATTTCCCATTTCCCTACTCTACACATGGAGAGCCCTCCCCCTTATCAATATCATTTACCAGAATGGTATCTTTTACCAAAGATGAACCTATGGTGACACAGCATAGTTACTCAAAGTCTATAGTTTGTCTTAGGGTTGACTCCTGATGTTGTACATTCCATGGCTTTGGGTAAATATATGGTAACATATATCCATCATTGAAGTGAAAGTCACTCACTTGTATCCAACTCTTTGTGACCTCATGGACTATAGCCCACAGTTTCTAATATCATAAAAATTATCTTTACTGCCTTGAAAATCCTATATGCTCTGTGTATTCATCTCTTCCCTTTCCCAATTCCTGGAACCACTGATCTTTTTATGGTCTCCATAGTTTTGCCTTCTTCAGAATGTCACCAAGTTGGAATCAGATGTTATATAACCTTTTAATTTTGGCTTCTATCACATAAAGAAATGCATTTAAGTTTCCTCCATGCCATTGTATGGTTTGGTAGATTATTTCTTTTTAGTGCTGTGTAATATTCCATTGTCTGGATGTAATATTCCATTGTCTGGATGTTCCACCACTTACTTATCCATTCAATTACTGGGAGATACCTTGGTTGCTTCCAAATTTTGCCACTTATGAAGAACTCTGCTGTAAATATCCATATGTAGATTTTTATGTGTATATATGTCTGTGTTTCCTTTGCGTAAATTCCAAGGAGTGGAATTGCTGAGTCTTATGATAAAATGTGTTTAGCTTTGTAAGAAACAGTCAAACTGTCTTCCAAAGTATCTGTACCATTTTGCATTCTCACCAGCAATGAGTAAGAGTTCCTTTTGCTCCACATCCTCACCAGCATTTGGTTTCATCAGTGGCTGGACTTTGGCCATTGTTATAGGTAATAGTATTTTATTGTTTGAATTTGCATTTCCCTGCTGAAGAAACTTTTTAAAATGCAAGAGCTGATGAGAAAATGAATGAATCTGTGAAACCAAAACCAAAACAAAAAAACAGTAATACAATTTATATGAATTATCATAAGGCTTAACAAATAGCAACACAGGTAATGATTCATAAAAAATTTAAGTGAATTGAGGATTTTTGGTTTCATGTTTCTTATTTATAAATTCATGTGCTTGTGAATAATTGATCAAATATTTCTACCCTGAATATTTTTTCTTTCTTCAAGTCAAATAAAAAACTCATTGAACATTGTTCACAATCACTTACATCTTGATTGTTCTGTACATTGTATTCCTCATACTCAGTGACAGTCAGGGTGGGGGTATTCTTTTTCCCTTTTATGTCTGTATTTGTTTTTAGAGCGTAGTCTTTAAATAGAGCCAACTTGGATAAGGAGACAATTTTAATTACGGTAGATATTCCTGGGGAAAAAAAAGAGAAACTTACCAATTATAGGAAGGATTCACTAAACTCTGACATTGTTCAAAATAACCAGATAGAAAAATGTCAAGAAAGTCAAGCCCGTTGAACATGAGGATTAGCCAGAATTTCTAAGTGATTATTGGTCTTCCTAAAATTAGTCTTGCATCTCCCGAGAAATAAAACTCTGGCCAGTTCTACTCTGTGTTAAGAAAGTTGATAATTGGTCCCTACTGATTTGAGGCCACATAAGGCTATATTAAATCTCAGCATCAATCACGCATTGAGTCAAAGTATTTAATTATTTGTGTGGAGTATATTTGAAATATATTGCTTCTGTCTTTATATAGGGGATGTGTTATCACTTATGGAGCAGTAGTTTATGTTGTTCTAGCAAAGAATTGTTTTGTTGTAAAATATTCTTTACTCATGATCTTCAGCAATAATTTATATTTCTTGTGTATATATGTAAAAACTAACCCAGAATGTATTATTTTTAAATGCTATTTAATATCTGAAATACTTCTTAAAGTCTAAATAGCAATTAGGGTGTCTTTTTTTTTTTTATAGAGTTTTGTATTAGTTTCTGATTGCTGCCATAACATTTTCCACAAATTTAGTTGCTTGGAAAAACATAAATTTATCATCTTCCAGTTTTGGAAGTTGGACATCTGAAATGAGTCTCACTGAGCTGAAATCAGTTGTCTGTGTTCCTTATAGACAGTATAGGAGAGAGTCTATTCCTTTACATTTCCAGCTTCTAGAGGCTACCCATATTTTTGACCCCTTTCTGTGTTTTAAAGCAGCAATGACTGGTCAGGTTTTCCTCACATCAGCTCACTCAGGCCATGCTTCTTCTGCCTCTTCTTCCACTTCTATGGGCTCTTGTGATTGCATTGGTCTCAGATAATTCAGGATAATCTCTTATCAGCTGGTTACTGACCTTCATTCTATCTGCAAACTCAATGTAATGCAATAGCCGGGGATTAGGATGGAGACATCTGTGGGAAACCGTTTTTCTGCCTACCACAGGTGTCTTGTTTGGAGATATCTGTAAGAAATATGTAGCTAACCAATGTAGTAGTAGTTTAAGTTAACTTTTTGCTAAGTTGACTTAAACTAAGTAGTTTAAGTCAACTTTTTGCTAAGTTGAATCCGACTCTTGTGACCCCATGGACTGTATCCCACCAGGCTCTTCTGTCTATGGGATTTTCCAGGCAAGAATACTGGAGTTGGTTGCCATTTCCTTCTCCAGGGGATCTTGCTGACCCAGGGATCAAACCCAGGTCTCCTGCATTGTAGGCAGATTGTTTACCAACTGAGCTGCAAGGGGAAGCTGTAAGAATGCAAGGATATAAATTCTATCATGATGGTTATATAATCAAAAGGTTTTTTATTTCTCACATAACAATAAGACTGGTGATGGGAAATCTGACATACATTCCACATTGGTATTAACATCACAGATACTTTTCCGTTCTCTCCACCGTTGGATATGTGTGTTCACCTCTATTCAATGTGTCCACATTCTCAGCAGGAAGAAAAGGCAAGAGGAAAGAACAATAAGATATGCTCTTAAACACACACACACACACACACACACCCAAAAGACTTCCTAGAAATCCTAGTGGTGCTCTGAGTGCCTTCTGATTATAGGCCACGACCAGGTCACATAGATACTTCTTACTGAAAAGTCACCATGAGAGAGCTCTGCTTTGATGTAGGCACTTTGTCACCCAGAACAAAAACTGTAAGAATGATAGACAGCAAGGATATTGTGTCAGCAGTTAGTGGCATTTGCTTCTTCACTTGTAGACACCTGATAGGAATATTTCATTGAGTCCCTTGGGAAAACACGTTCTCTGTAGTAAGAGTGCCTGCAAAATAGGTGCAAGTTTAATACAAAGAAATAACCCCCCAAAGTTAAGAAGTCTTTTATTTTCATACTTGATATATTAATTATCTTAAATGTAAAATTCTTTAAGTTAGTGAATTATTCTCTAAACATGTGCTCCATATCTTCTGCTCCAGTGATTCCCGAAACAATAGTGTGCAAGAAAATCACTGGGGAACTTAATTGAAATTTTAGACTCCCTGTTTCCACCAAAGATACTAATTCAAAAGCTCTCATACGGGTTGGTATTTAAAAAGAAAGAAAGAAAGAAAAAAAAGCAGCAAGTATTTCCAGTGCAGGTGGACTACAAACTCTGCTTTGACACTGTTAAAAAAAATCCCCAGTGAGCCTACCTGCACTCAATTTAACATGTATTTATTGAGTACCTGCTATGGAATCTGTACTATACATCATGGAGGATATATAGAAACGGAAGACCTGATCCCTCTTCTTAGCGAGCTTCTAGCTTCCAGGGAATCAACTGAACAGATGCATCTCCAAGTTCTGCAATGTGAGAATAATCGTGAGAAGAACAGCAAACAGCCCAGTGAGCTCATTTTCCTGCAAAGTATCTAACATGATTAATGCTTAATATTTATTTATATGATTATCTGATTGATTACAGTCTTTACCATTAGAATATATGCATTATGAGAGCAGATAGCACATTTTCTCACCATTGTGTTTACTGTAAGTAGCAAAATACTTAAGTCTTTGTAGGAATGCAATCATATGTGGTAAATATTGGTCAAATTAAAATTGTGCTGTGTGTGCTCAGAATAATGTTGAAACAACTTCAAAGAAGTTTATTCTGGTTTATTAATTTCTCTATATAAAAATCCTGCAAACTCAGTAGATTAAATACCATAATGGCAGTCTTATAGCCATTAGAAGTATTGTTACAGTATTATAACTATAGCTATTAAAATGCACACACAACTGAAAAACCCAGACACCAAAAATGGAAGAATCACTCTATGATAGAATTGGTAAAATCCCTGGTTACTAATCATTGCACAACTTTACCTTCTTTTACATTTTTGAATCACACTCTTGATTCAATATTTGTTAATATTTCTTAAGGGTCTTCTTGGATAGTAAGTAGTATCACTTATAAAATCTATTAAATCATTGATTATTTTTTTAATATTAATGTAAGTCAAAAGTCAGCCTAGTAGAATTTTTTCAGGTTCACATTGAAAATTAGATGACTGAGTTATGAA
Organism: Bos indicus; assembly: GCF_029378745.1. Lineage (NCBI taxonomy): Eukaryota > Metazoa > Chordata > Mammalia > Artiodactyla > Bovidae > Bos > Bos indicus. The sequence continues at coordinate 11,354,483 of NC_091786.1, forward strand.
GCCACAACTTAAACTCTTTGCCCTTTATAAAAAAATATATATATATATCTTTCAATGACTTCTCTTATTTTTTTTTTTTTTTGCTCCCATCTTTTCTTTACCATAAAAGCCATTTTGAAAAATTAGTCAGCTTAAAGGATAGTGACAATGATAAAAGGAAAAAGGCCTATGATCTAATAATAAAGATGAAAGGTATTTAATATATAGAGTTAAGAGATATGATGACAAATGAGGAAATATGATAACAAATGAGGAAATAATAAAGATGAAAGGTATTTAATATATAGAGTTAAGAGATATGATGACAAATGAGGAAATATGATCTAATAATAAAGATGAAAGGTATTTAATATATAGAGTTAAGAGATATGATGACAAATGAGGAAATATGATAACTATATAAAGATGAAAGGTATTTAATATATAGAGTTAAGAGATATGATGACAAATGAGGAAATATGATAACTATATGATAACTATATAAATACTTACAGTGGTACGCGTAAAAGAAAAGGAAGATTTATTTAAGCTGGCTAAGGTTTTAGACCAAGGAATAATGATCTGAAGATTTAGAAAGATAAAAAATTTAAGTATAATGAAAAATGTTTCTGTCGTTGAGAACAATTAGGAAGAAGAATATTCTTCCCTGTGGACATGAGCACTAGAAGTGATCAAAACCAGACAAGATAAAACCTTTGGGGCCTTAATAGAAAAGACACTTTATAATGTCCTATTTCCTGGTCTGAGTAGGACTTTCTTCTATAATATATCCTTAATCACTTGAAGAAGAAATTAATGACCCATGAAATGGGAATTCTTATTTCAATAGGTAGGTTATTCCATAGACTTTGAAAAGATCTGTGATCGAGGCCAAACTCCCATTACCTCCCTTGGTCCTCTATTTCTAAGTCAGCTGCTCTTTCCTTCCAAAATATCCGTTTTGTCCTCTATATTCTGTCATGGGAATGATTAAAGACTTCTTTATAAAAGCAATCAAATGTAAAAGTTTTCTTTATTTCACTTTATCATATTTTGTATCTATCTGTGTTTCTATGTATCTGCCTATCTACCTACCTATCCTTGTTTCTCACTAAATATTTCAGTTCTTCTCCAGACTGAATACGGTTATGCTATGATGTGTAATAGAATATAGGGACAGATTCACAATGATTTCTTTCAAACTACTTACTTTAAGATCTCCATAGTGATTTTAATATTATTGTGGCTTGCATGTTAAACATTTTTGGTAAAATGACTATCGAGTTTTCTGAGTTGATTAATGTGAACACACAAATATAGAAACATGTATATATGTAAATATAGAAATGTGTATATGTCTCAATGTATCATCGATCTATAATTGCTTTTACTTTTATCTTTTTTCCCTGCACAGTATAGTGTATAGTGTATTTAGTGATCTGAGAGCCAAAGAGTAATGTATATTGTAATTGTCTTCAGTATTTTAAAAATATTAATTTCATAATGGTGTGTAGGTTGAAATAGTGAGTAATTAAGAATTCAGCTTCCTAAAATGATGCAATGGAAGTACATGGGAAAAGTCAGAAAATGTGTTAGCCATGGAAACAGTGCAGACAGGAGAATTTTATATTTATTTCAAAGAACCATAGAATCATGGGATTGATTATCTTTGGGAGATCTTTAGCCAAAAAAAAAGAAGCAAATAGAGCTCCAAGCTCTAGACTTGTTAACTGGTTAAGATAACTAAGGGAATATGAGGATAGGAAGTTGAACTGGGGAGGTGGATACCTCTGTTTTGATATTTGGATATTTGCTTTCATTGTATATGAAATGAATTAGTTGAAAATAGCTATTCAGAATATTCCTTAAGCATTTGGCTGTTGACTTTAAGCAAGAATTTAAATTATTAAAGTCTCAACAGTTCTCCAGGTCCTAATTACTAATGACCACAAAGATAGTCATTTCATATACTTCTATTTTATATCAAAGAACCACATCTATATATGTGTATCTATATATGTATCATAAATGTGTATACAAAATATATATAAATAAAATGTGATTCTTTTATATAAAAGATGATATAGACTTTTGATATATGTTGCTCTCGCCAGACTCCTAGTTACTTACTATCAGTCTTTTAGAATCCTGATCTAACCTTTAATCTCAGAATTCCTATAGGTTTAAATGGCTAGTAATTCATGATTCAAACAGCCCTTGCAGATTGCAATAGTTGAGGGAATGAATGGTTTCCCTCTGTTTCAGTACTCGGAAGACTCGATTCTGAGTAGTGTTGATTTGTTGTCTCCACTTTGTAATGCTCTCATTCCCTGTAGCCACCACTTCTTTAGTCTTCAGTCAGCCCCATGTCTCCATCTTACCTTACCTTCTGCTCATCAACTCTGGAGAGAAGTACTTCTGGTATCTTCTTAGAAGCTCTAGACATCCTCTTCTCTTTTTCTTGAATTAAACCAAAAATAAAAAGAAGAGAAAAAGGAAAAGCAACAGAAATTCATCTCTTCTGTAGTAAATGCAAGGTTGGTCAAACTCTCGAACTGCTCCTTGCCTCATAGAAGGTCCAATGATGATCCACCTTATTATGATTGGAACTTACCATACTATCATCTTCATTTTGTTCAGAAGACCATCTTTATGTTAAGGCCCTTTGTATTGATTCTTAAACCTTATACTAAATTTCGTATAACTGTAAACTTTCAGACATATCTATTTATTTTTCTTTAGACATTTCACATAATTTGTATATTTTTAACATTTAGAAATAAACCTGAATGTAACATCATATAACAGACTAATCAAGACTAGATTTTAAATTCCAAGGTATATGCTGAAATAATCACAGATATACTCAAGGGCATCATGTTTGACAATTAAGTTAATATATAGTATATGAAATATCACAAGATTTCACTTCTTTGAATGCTGCTTATTGCTGTTATATATTGTTATATTGCTGTTATATTCTTCAAAGCACAAATAGATTAATTTATACTTAGTAAAATTAATATGGTGAATATGATGTAAATAAAATATTCAGTAGTTTCTATAATATTTAAATCCTGTCCTAAAGAAGATATATTTAAAGATGCATATATACACACAGAAACAGACCTTTATGTATTACTGTGGTATGACTGGTGGTTTCAATTCCAAAGCATTGTTACATATCTACTTTGATTTTTCTTTAGTTAAGAAAAAACAAAAAAGCTGTCATTTGAAGGGTTATCTTAGGAAACCATGGAAAATCTGATAGAAGCTGAAATCATGAGTATTTATCATGTGATAAATACTTTTATGAAAGAATGTATTAAGAAATTAAAGATTTATATCAGACTCTGATAGAAGAGAAACAAATATCAGTCACACAATATGTTTAGTAAGAAAGTACAAATGTTATCTATACATTAGTCACTGGTAAGATTTGTTTGTTTTCCTTAAAGAAGATCCTACAATTCTTGCAGTTGGCAATTGTTCATAGGGTTTGGAAGTGTCATTTCCTCTTGTTAGTTATGTAGTATATTTTCAGATTGCTCTATAAGAAATTCTAAAAGTAACTTTTAAGCTCAAAGGTAATTTATGAGAATTCACTATCTTTTTTATCTTTCCATTAAACTTCTGATTTGAAGAAGTTATATTAATAGAATGATAGCTTCTTATATCCTCTCTCAAGCAGATCTTTTGGAGGGAGTTAAGTAACTGAAGAAAACAGACACAGATAAAGTGTTTCATTTATGGAGAGATAAACAGAATACAAGAAAAAAATCTATTTTATATCAAAGAACCACATCTATATATGTGTATCTATATATGTATCATAAATGTGTATACAAAATATATATAAATAAAATGTGATTCTTTTATATAAAAGATGATATAGACTTTTGATATATGTTGCTCTCGCCAGACTCCTAGTTACTTACTATCAGTCTTTTAGAATCCTGATCTAACCTTTAATCTCAGAATTCCTATAGGTTTAAATGGCTAGTAATTCATGATTCAAACAGCCCTTGCAGATTGCAATAGTTGAGGGAATGAATGGTTTCCCTCTGTTTCAGTACTCGGAAGACTCGATTCTGAGTAGTGTTGATTTGTTGTCTCCACTTTGTAATGCTCTCATTCCCTGTAGCCACCACTTCTTTAGTCTTCAGTCAGCCCCATGTCTCCATCTTACCTTACCTTCTGCTCATCAACTCTGGAGAGAAGTACTTCTGGTATCTTCTTAGAAGCTCTAGACATCCTCTTCTCTTTTTCTTGAATTAAACCAAAAATAAAAAGAAGAGAAAAAGGAAAAGCAACAGAAATTCATCTCTTCTGTAGTAAATGCAAGGTTGGTCAAACTCTCGAACTGCTCCTTGCCTCATAGAAGGTCCAATGATGATCCACCTTATTATGATTGGAACTTACCATACTATCATCTTCATTTTGTTCAGAAGACCATCTTTATGTTAAGGCCCTTTGTATTGATTCTTAAACCTTATACTAAATTTCGTATAACTGTAAACTTTCAGACATATCTATTTATTTTTCTTTAGACATTTCACATAATTTGTATATTTTTAACATTTAGAAATAAACCTGAATGTAACATCATATAACAGACTAATCAAGACTAGATTTTAAATTCCAAGGTATATGCTGAAATAATCACAGATATACTCAAGGGCATCATGTTTGACAATTAAGTTAATATATAGTATATGAAATATCACAAGATTTCACTTCTTTGAATGCTGCTTATTGCTGTTATATATTGTTATATTGCTGTTATATTCTTCAAAGCACAAATAGATTAATTTATACTTAGTAAAATTAATATGGTGAATATGATGTAAATAAAATATTCAGTAGTTTCTATAATATTTAAATCCTGTCCTAAAGAAGATATATTTAAAGATGCATATATACACACAGAAACAGACCTTTATGTATTACTGTGGTATGACTGGTGGTTTCAATTCCAAAGCATTGTTACATATCTACTTTGATTTTTCTTTAGTTAAGAAAAAACAAAAAAGCTGTCATTTGAAGGGTTATCTTAGGAAACCATGGAAAATCTGATAGAAGCTGAAATCATGAGTATTTATCATGTGATAAATACTTTTATGAAAGAATGTATTAAGAAATTAAAGATTTATATCAGACTCTGATAGAAGAGAAACAAATATCAGTCACACAATATGTTTAGTAAGAAAGTACAAATGTTATCTATACATTAGTCACTGGTAAGATTTGTTTGTTTTCCTTAAAGAAGATCCTACAATTCTTGCAGTTGGCAATTGTTCATAGGGTTTGGAAGTGTCATTTCCTCTTGTTAGTTATGTAGTATATTTTCAGATTGCTCTATAAGAAATTCTAAAAGTAACTTTTAAGCTCAAAGGTAATTTATGAGAATTCACTATCTTTTTTATCTTTCCATTAAACTTCTGATTTGAAGAAGTTATATTAATAGAATGATAGCTTCTTATATCCTCTCTCAAGCAGATCTTTTGGAGGGAGTTAAGTAACTGAAGAAAACAGACACAGATAAAGTGTTTCATTTATGGAGAGATAAACAGAATACAAGAAAAAAATCAAAGCAGGCAGTGTTAACCTGATCCTTTAAATATTTAGCTTTTCAACAAGAGGCATTTGGAAGTTTTAACCCTACTTACCGTTCTCAATCTTTAAAAACTCTAAGTGCATGAAAGTATTTAAATAAAAGGTTTGCTGCTGCTACTGCTAAGTCGCTTCAGTCGTGTCCGACTCTGTGCGACCCCATAGACGGCAGCCCACCAGGCTTCCCCGTCCCTGGGATTCTCCAGGCAAGAACACTGGAGTGGATTGCCATTTCCTTCTCCAATGCATGAAAGTGAAAAGTGAAAGTAAAGTTGCTCAGTCGTGTCCGACTCTAGCGACCCCATGGACTGCAGCCTACCAAGCTTCTCTGTCCATGGGATTTTCCAGGCAAAATTACTGGAGTGGGGTGCCATTGCCTTCTCCGAATAAAAGGTTTAGATCTCTATTAATTAGATAAAATTTCATATATGAGTTGTGAGAAAATGTTGGTTACATTGTTTTAAATCCCTAAAACGTCATAAATAGAAAAGTAAAGATAATTGTGAAACAGTTTATCCAAAACCGTTGGGGTCCGCAAGAATAATTACTTACACTGTTTGCTACTCCATAGGGATAAGAATGAGGACGTGAGCCTGGATTCCAATCTTCCTCTGACTTTTTTAATGCAGATGGATTGTGTGACTTACCATATACACACACACACACACATATATATATACACATACATGTATATAAATATTGTTTCTCCACTTGCAAAATGAGTAATATCCCTTTTTTTGGAACTGTTACATGTTTCTGTCAACAGATTAGATATTTAAATTGAGGTTCTTTATTATTTTATTACAATAGCTACTTTCCAGTATAATCTCCCAGTCCTGTGGATATTAAAAACTTCATATCAGAAAATCAGGGATTCACATCACATCTGTTCTGCCAGATTGCATCTAAATTCTGGTGGGTGTGAGGCTAGCCAGTTGTAGGACCTGTGGTCAGAGCTGATCCTTGGAATGGTCTCTCTGCAGGACATACAGGCAGAGCTCAAGATAATTCCTAGGAACTAGAGTTGAGCTGTCTCTGAAAGATGCTATAGTTCCACCATTAAGAGTTAAATAGTAGCTCAGAAGTCTTTTGTTTTGCAAGACTTTCTCTCTCCCCTTCCACCAATATTCACAGCTGCCTTGGGGTCCTCAAGACTCAACTCATTTGACTCTTGATCCCTGTGTTTTAGATGGGGTTCTCTAGAAATGACTCTGTGATGATGAGGTAAGTGGAGAAGGGGAACTGGCCTTGGGCGGTGCTCCCAGGAAATACACGAAAGTGAAAAAGACAGGTGGGCAGAGGAAGCTGACCTGCAGTGTGATTGCAGCTGATTCTCCAGAGCACTCTGCAGCTGCGATAGACTCCAGAGTTCTCCCAAACTGGGAGTGCGAGGCTGACTCTCCCAGCCTTGGCCAGTAAGGGTCTACCCATTGGCCACGGTCTACCCCTTGGGAGGGCGTGTGATATAGGGAGAGGCAGTTTTCTGTAGCTGGGGGCTGGTCTCAGTGTGGGACACAGTTGCATGTCCTCAGAGGCTGACATTCCTAGCAGCAGGGGGACAGGCACATTGGCTGGAATGAAGAGATTTATGGGCTCCCAGTATGTACAATAGTATACTCCCTGACCTACTCAGATCCAATTGAGCCTTGAAGCAATGTGTCCCACCTAGGAAGAGCTTCTCCAGGATTCTTGTGCCTTGGGAAATATATAAGAAAAGTGAGATTGCAGACTTTTCTGTTTGTATCCCTTTTATAACCTCCCCATTAGAATGGTGCCTGCAATTTGATCAATGTTTAATAGGTATTTATGCTTTATATGAATGAATCAATGAAATCAATGAAATGAATCAATGAATGAATCAATGAAATCAAATGAAGACCTGCTGAGATATTTCTGTTTCCACTGGTCCTTTGATGATTAGTTCACATGGTTGTTGTAGAAACCTGTCCGCCCACTGTGAGTCCTCTTGCTGTCCCTAAACCTTTTTGAGCTAAGTTTGGGGAGTGACTCTGAACTGTCTTCCTGATGAATGTGGCTGTCTGCTGCTCTGGCATCATGCAAACGTGGGGATGCTGGGAGCCTGCCAGCTTTGTGGCTTCTCTGCAGGTCGGAATTTGCTTTCCCCTCATTTTCCTCCTCGCCCTATTTGCTTTCCCCTTGTCTTTGCTCCTTGCTTATCAAGCCTGGAATTTAGTCTTCATCTTGATTTGTATCAAGAACTTAGCATTACAAAAAGCCTGAATTTTTGAATTTGAAGTGGTTTTATTTTCCATCTTTCATCTCTCCCTTGGTTAAGGTAATGAATTCGACTTGATGAATTGGTGGAATCTGACAGGGTATAAAAAAATGCAAAATGGGGAGGGACAGCACAGAATTGCAAAATCTTATCTCACAGTGCTCCTGATACAGTTCTTTTACATTTAAACAATATAATACATTTAAGATACTGGTTTTCTAGCAGTAGTAGTAATAATAGCAGGAGTATTTAATATCTTCTTTAAAAAAATCTGAAGCCACATGAAAATAATAGCACTGTGATAACTTTTCTGCTCTGTGGTCATTATATGTGTTAAGTTAAAAACAGAATTATGAAAGCAAAAAAAAGAAGCAATTCTTAGAAATAAGGGACATGAAATCTTTTTTTTTTTTTTTTTTTGAGACTGCACATTTGAGAGTAATGAAGTCAGTGAAAACTTTCTAAGGCAAAACTTCAAAGTTTCATTAATGTATTGAAGATTTAATCCAAGAGCATTTTGTTCACTATGTAACTGAAAAAGCCAAAAGTTTCATGTCAGGTATATTTAAAGAGAAAAACATGAGAAATATATGTTTTTCTCAATTGATTTAATCAATATTCTAGTGGTGTGCATTTTCTGATGATGTCTAATTTATCTCTGAATGGCTACCCATGGATTTTTTTTCCAGGATTGCTATAAATTAGATGTTATAATATGAAAAATTATACAAATCACTTTTTATGTCATTAATTGGGTGTTTCTCCAGCAGTCAGGCCAGGCTCATTTGTTGGAGTGGAATACCACTGCTTAATGTATCTAATAATGTCTTCTAAAGGATGAAATTACTCACAAGGGAGAGCCTGAAGAAAAGATCAATGAACTTATATTAGTGTAAATTATCACTGATTAATGAATGCAACATTGGGGATTGAAATTTACTTAGAATTTAAACTTACTGCCAGTTTTGCAACTTTAAGCAGGATAAGCATGCCAAGTATTGAAAACATAAATTATAATAATACAATATTATACCTGATAAATTTCTGACAAATTATAATTAAAATTAGAAACTTAGGAATTAAGAAATATGTATAACATTGATATGAAATATTGATTTAACTTTGAGTATGGAATAAAGTCCACATAAAAAGATTTCTTATATACTTATCTCAGCATTTAATCTGCAGGAAATTAAGATAAAAATGACTGCTTTACAGTGGGAGCTAGTAGCTAGAAAGAGGTTTGTATAGTCTTCAAGTTTATCTAAATTACCTTATGCAACTAGCTCATGCTAAGAGGAATACACTGATAAAAGCATTTAGTTTTTGTTTAATTAAAAAGCGGTTAAATGGTGAAATAAAGGAATAAAATATCTGTTACTATGTTTCAGTTCTTTTGAGAAGTAATAATAACCTCACCATTATATTATGTTGGTGCAAACATAATTGCAGTTTTGGATCGTGAATTTTAAATCATTATAACCAGGCTCAAACATATATTTATTAATCAAAATAGGAACCATTAAATTCAACACATTTTTGCCAATGAGAAATAAGCTTGTTTACTCCTGTAGCATAAAAATTCATGCTTTGGAATTCAACAGACTCTTAGAACTTTCTGATGGTTGTGGAAGTACTTTTGCTGCAAAAAGTTGTCAAGATGCTTGAAGGAGTGATAGTTGGAGAGAGGTTAGGTGAATATGGCAGTTGAAGCAAAACATTGTAGCCCAATTCCTTCAACTTTTGAAGCATCAGTTGTGCGACGTGTGGTGAGGCATTGTAATGGAGAAGAATTTGGCCCATTCTGTTGACCACTGCTGGCTGCAGTCCTTGCAGCTTTCAATGCATCTCATCAATTTACTGAGCATACTTCTCACATGTAATGGTTTCACTGGGATTCAGAAAGCTGTAGTGGATCAGATTGTCAGCAAACCACCAAACAGGGATCATGACCTTTTTGTGTATGTGTGTGTGTGTGTGTGTGTGTGTAGTTGAAGTTTGGCTTTCTGAAGTGCTTTGGAACTTCTTGGTTCAACTACTGAACTGGTCATCACTGATTGTCTTATAAAATCCACTTTTCATCACACGTTACAATCCAATTGAGAAATAATTTGATGTTTTTGTGTAGAATAAAAGAATTTCAAAATTACAGTTTTTAAAATTTGCATTCAGCTCATGAGACACTCACTTATCAAGCTTTTTCACCTTTCCAATTTGATTCAAATGCCAAATGTCTATAGAATGGTCAATGTTGAGTTCTTTGGCAACTTCTCATGTAGTTGTAAGAGGATCAGCTTCAATGGATCCTCTGAGTTGGTTGGTGTCAACTTCTGATGGCCAGCCAACATTCTCCTTATCTTCAAGGCTCTCTTTGCAGAACTTCTTGAACCACCAGTGCACTGCATGGGTCATCAGCAGGTCCTGGGTGAAACACATTGTTGATGTTGCAAGTTTTTTCCACTGCTTTATTACCCATTTTGAACTCAAATAAGTAAATCACTCATATTTGCTTCTTGTCTAACATCATTTCCCTAGCATAAAATAAATATAAACAGCAAGTAATACATCATTAGCAAACAAAACAAAATATAAAGTGAGAAATGTGCATTAAACTGACGTATAACATAATCACATTTAAGAACGTAATCCAATATCAAATGGAAAATTTCAACAGTGCAAAAATGGCAGTTACTTTTGCAAAACCTATTAAATGGATGGGCTTCCCTTGTGGCTAAGCTGGTAAAAAATTCTCCTGCAATGCAGGAGACCTGGATTCAATGCAAAGATGGGCACAATAAAGAACAGAAGAGGTATGGACCTAACAGAAGCAGAAGATATTAAGAAGAGGTGGCAAGAATACACAGAAGAACTATACAAAAAAAAGAGATTTTCATGACCCAGATTATCACAGTGGTGTGATCACTCACTTAGAGCCAGACATCCTGGAATGTGAAGTCAAGTGGGCCTTAGGAAGCATCAGTATGAACAAAACTAGTGGAGGTGACAGAATTCCAGTTGAGTTATGTCAAATCCTAAATGATTATGGTGTGAAAGTGCTGCACTCGATATGCCAGCAAATTTGGAAAACTCAGCAGTGGCCACAGGACTGGAAAAGGTCAGTTTTCATTCCAATCCCAAAGAAAGGCAATGCCAAAGAATGCTCACACTAGCGCACGATTGCACTTGTCTCCATGCTAGCAAAGTAATGCTCAAAATTCTCCAAGCCATGCTTCAACAGTACGTGAATCCTGAAATCCCAGATGTTCAAGCTGGATTTAGAAAAGGCAGAGGAAACAGAGATGAAATTGTCAACATCCTTTGGATCATCAAAAAAGGAAGAGAGTTCCAGAAAAACATCTACTTCTGCTTCATTGACTATGCCAAAGCTTTTGACTGTGTGGATCACTATAAATTGTGGAAAATTTTTCAAGGGATGGGAAGACCAGACCACCTGACCTTCCTCCTGAGAAATCTGTATGAAGGTCAAGAAGCAACAGTTAGAACTGGACATGGAACAACAGACTGGTTCCAAATAGGAAAAGGAGTACGTCAAGGCTGTATATTGTCACCCTGCTTATTTAACTTCTGTACAGAGTACATCAGGAGAAATGCTGGACTGGATGAAGCACAAGCTGAATCAAGATTGCTGGGAGAAATATCAATAACCTCAGATATGCAGATGACACCACCCTTATGGCAGAAAGTGAAGGAGAACTAAAGAGCCTCTTGATGAAAGTGAAAGAGGAGAGTGAAACAGTTGGCTTAAAACTCAACATTCAGAAAACTAAGACCATGGCATCTGGTCCCATCACTTCATGGCAAATAGATGGGGAAACAATGGAAACAGTGACAGACTATTTTGGGGGCTCCAAAATAACTGCAGATGGTGACTGCAGCCATGAAATGAAAAGATACTTGTCCTTGAAAGAAAAATTATGACCAACCTAGACAGCATATTAAAAAGCAGAGACATTACTTTGCCAACAAAGGTCTGTCTAGTCAAAGCTATGGTTTTTCCAGTGGTCATGTATGGATGTGAGTGTTGGACTATAAAGAAAGCTGAGCACCGTAGAATGGATTCTTTTGAACTGTGGTGTTGGAGAAGACTCTTGAGAGTCCCTTGGACTGCAAGGAAATCCAATCAGTCCATCCTAAAGGAAAGCAATCCTGAATATTCATTGGAAGGACTGATGCTGAAGCTGAAGCTCCAATACTTTGGCAACCTGATGTGAAGAACTGACTCATTTGAAAAGATCCTGATTCTGGGAAAGATTGAAGGTGGGAGGAGAAGGGGATGACAGAGGACCAGATGGTTGGATGGCATCACCGATTCAATGGACATGAATTTGAGTAGGCTCTGGGAGCTGGTGATGGACAGGGAAGCCTGGTGTGCTGCAGTCCATGAGATTGCAAAGAGTAGGTCACAACTGAGCGACTGAAATGAACTGAATAAATGTGTAGGATGACCATCTCATCAAAGTGAATAGAATGACTCAGACAAAGGAACAGGTCTGTGTTCTCTGGACTAGGGGCTTACATCTGAGAAGCAATTTCTTGTCTAACTGTTTTCCTGCTCTCTCCTGATATTCTCAAGGGTTGTTGATCTTGAATATGGAATTTAATAGTTTTACAATGAGAATATTGGAGCTTGATGGTGTCATAGGAGACAACTGCCTTTTGTGAGGAGTGAGATACTGCATCTTCAAGTGTTTTAGGATGACATTTATTGCAGTGGTTGAAGATTCTGTACCGAATGGGCAGTTTCAAGGAGATGTTCATTTATTAAAACATTTCATGGTCAGGAACTCTGATGAACCTTAAATATGTTACACTTTTCTTTGGTGATCATAAAATTAATATAAAATATTACAGTGGTTTCCAAAAACACATAATTATTCCTTTCAACAGAACAATGCCAATTCATTTTTTTTCATTGTCAGAACATAAAACAGCAATGAGGACAAAATAATGAGTGAAAGATAATTATTTGAGATTTATATTTTACATAAAACCTGTATCCCATTGAAAGGGATTGAACCATCTTCAAAAAGCCTAATCTACTAAAACCATACAGTGTGCTTTAATACTTTATTTTAGAATGATAGTTACACAATAATAGTACAGTAGCATGATAAAAATATCCAATCCTAAACTGAATCTCTGACCCTCATCTCTTTGGAACTAAAAACAAAGCATTTCTCGTATCTAGATACCCATCTATATTTACAGTTGTCACATGATCTAATTCAGTCAATATTTATGACTTCACCCTAAAGGAGACTTTATAATCATCATGTGCACTAAATAAATGAGAACATTGATAAATACTTAACAGATTTAGTGAATAATGAATATGAGTTTGAATATAGGTACTTATGAATTAAGTGCTAAAATTATTAATTGTAAATTTAATTGTTTTGAATTAGGATTCTTAAAAAGATTTTATTATTTCAAGTAGATGTACCAGAATAACAGTCTCTTTCTTTACTAAATCAAATAAACTAAGCTTTTTATTCTGGACTGTATCTAAATGTTGACCTAAGTTATGATGAATGAAACAGGAACAATTCTAAGCACATCAATAATGTGAATATATTTAGTAGAGAGGATATTTATGATAATGCTGTCATTGGAAGTGTCTCAAATATTAATAGAACATAGCTGAATGATACTGACATATCTGTATATTTTCACAAAACAGTAACAAAATAGAATTGGGGAAAATGTATATTCTTTGCCTAATCTAAAAGTATTTAAAATGTACTTTTAAAATTTATAGTTTTTAGTTAACATGGATAATTAATATAACTGAGAGTTTTAATGAATTGTATTCAGTTTCTAATATTTCCCCATTTTTTGTGACTTTGGAGAAATATAAAATGAATTTTATGCTTGATTTAAAGTACTTTTTTGTGTACCTTGGATCTAAGAAGCCCAAATAAATTTCTTACATTGACTTATGCTTTATAAGATGCTCACCTTTGAAATGTGATGGTACATGGCAGAGTGTGATTTATTGAAGCATAATTCATTCAATCATACATGTGTATATGGAATACCAATTAAAACAAATATTTTATGGAATATACTAAAATAAAGCATTATTTTATCTCCTAAGGTAAAAGAAACCCATAGTAATTCTATTTTTATACCTTTTATATTTATATTGCCTTAAAATGCAATTCTTTCAAAATTAAGTATGGATTTTCTCTCTCTCACTCTTTGGATCCTAATGAGCTCAGGATTTTTAATCTAAAGAAAAAAACATTTTGAATGTTCTTCACATTTTTTTCTTAGCCTACTCTTTCAGGATTTCTGCTGTCGTATCTCCATATGTGCACCAGTTGTATATTTCCCTGACACCTTTGAATTGAGTATTGTCATATTGTCATCTCCATTAAGAGAGAGAAAGTGCTAGGTTTCAGCCCACAAAGGACAAGGACTCAAATCCTCCTCTTTCTCTTATTTTTATTCGTGTTTTTATCCATTACACCACACTGGACAGGATGAGATATAAAAAGAGATGGTTGCTGAGTTGTCTATCTCAATAATATCTAGCTTAAAATTTATTGTTAACATGACTGTTTGCCTTTACAATATAATCATATTCTGGCAATATATTGCTGCTGTTTGGTCACTAAGTTGTTTTCAACTGTTTTGTGAGGACTGTAGCCCACCAGGCTCCTCTGTCCAGGGGATTTCCCAGGCAAGAATACTGCAGTGGCTTGCCCTTTCCTTCCCTAGGGGATCTTCCCAACCCAAGGATTAAACATGCGTGTCCTGGATTGGCAGGCAGATTCTTTACCACTGAACCGCCAGGAAAACCTGAGCAACATAATATGTTCAGTCTAACATGTATCTGTGACTTCTACTTCTGAAAGAAAAGTAATACAAGATAAATATATCCATTGAGTGGGTCTATTTTTGAGTGGGTGCTAGGGCTCTGAAAAGTAGAAGAGAGGGCCAGAAAAATAGGGACTTCCTAAAAAAATGTGTAGTTCTATTTTTACATTACTTAATTAAGGGATTCATCTCTCCCCCAGCCCTTTTTAAATTATGATTCTCTAATTGAGATAGTTCTCCAACATAGTCATTCAGATTTAAATCCCTTGCAATAACGTCACCCCATTTCATTTTTCTCAAAACTTTCCCATTCTAACAATCTCATATCTAAAAGAATAAAATAATAAAAAAACCCTCAGTTTTGTTTCAACTTAGATATCATGATAAAATTTCTTGCCATAGATTCAGACCTGGAAAGTTCATTCAAGGTTCTTTTAAGAGTCCAGGAGCAACATCTATTCTCTGAGAAGTCTTCGAATGACATTTTCATGCAAGAATAAAATCTCCTCCTGCTTGTCAGATACTAAATAAAATGGTCATTGAAGGAATATCTGTGTTTCCTCAAGCTTGCAATGGAAGAGTGAACAGATGGCTTAAGACTCTGGGTAACATTTACCCCTCCTTACGTAGTTCACTGAAGTCATATACAAGTAATGCATTTTCCTCTTTCTTGATCACACCATGACCTTTCACAGGCCTTTATCATTGAAGTTGTTACTCCCTTTGCTTCTATGTCCTCACCCTCTAATCTAGAAGTAAATTATTTACCAAATTTGTCTTTTTTTTTTTTCCAAATTTGTCTTTAAATACCCAGATAAGGGATAATTTCCATCAGAGATTCTCATGTCCTTGCCTTTTTAAACATCTGAGTGTGTGTGTGCGCGCCTGTGAGATATTTTCTGTGCTTCCCCCATAACACTTTGTACATATCTTTTTAGACATACATTCAGTCCATAATTATGTTCCAGTGGTTCATCTGCCAATCTGTCATACTGTTTTCTCTCTCCTGCTACATTGTGACTTTCTAGGAAAGAATCGTGTCCAATTTGTCTTATTATTCTCAAACTTGTAACATACCACCTGACAAGTGGGAGATACTTAAAAAAATACTAAGATGTGAATGAGTGGCCAACTGACTTTAAATCACAGTTTAAAGCCTTTAAGTTCTTTTTCATCATTTAAAAAAAATTATGTTCTTTGTATCTTGTAATTTGTTTGGACGTATTTTTAGAGAGCAGGGCTTCTTTAAATCTAACTTTGCAAGTTATATATGATGGCTATTTTAACAAGTCAGCTTTAAGATAAATAGCAGATTAAAATCAGCTCCAGCATTTACTTGAAAGAGGTGAAAAAGGTTAGAATGTTTCAGTAACAAAAATGAGCACTTGTCTTCTCATTTGTGGAAATATGTTCACAGTGATCTGACTTTTTTTTTTCTTTTTTTTTTGAACCTGGTCCCTCACTATATGCCATGACAGTCCAATATCAGTTTGAATGGATGTTTTATTTATTTTTTTTATTGTTAAAATTTTTTTAAAATTTTATTTTATTTTTAAACTTTACATAATTGTATTAGTTTTGCCAAATATCAAAATGAATGGATGTTTTAAACTGAGCTTGATTAAGTACTCTGTAGGAATGAAGACAATAAAATGTAGGATAAGTCAGAAAGAAGCAGTGCTTCTTTTTTCCCTTTCTGCAGTTTCTTCCTCAAATTAAAACAAGGAAAACAAAAAATATCCCTGCCCTTAGTTATTGCAATAAAATATTTAGTGTTTTTAAAGAAATGAGTAAAAAATGTCTTTTTATGTTAGCCAAGGTTAAGTTTTAGAAACAAGCAAACAAAAACAGTTACACAATACTTGAGGAAGTTTCATAAACAAAGTATAAACCGTTAGGATAAAATTCATATACCTAAGATTTTATAAAGGGTGTTAGATAAAACAACAATTTATGTTGTTTAGGTTTAGGAGAAAGGTTTAGGAGAAAGGTTTAGGAGAAAGATGGTAATATTTTTAATCATTTTCATCAATCATGTTTACATTTTTTCAGCTCGGATGATGTTAACAATTTACATAGACCACTATGCTCCAAATGTTTGGAACACAGAAAATCGGTTCATAAAATATTTATAGCATACTTTTAGATGTGATAATATGTGTTTACATTTTAAAAATAACAGTGCTCATATCCCAAAACATATAAAGTGGGGAACAGCCTAGTTGAACATGTGCAGTTTAGAGTTAATATTAAATTCAGTAAATACTTATTGAGTGAACACTGTCTTAGATATCAGAGACTTCTCACTGAAGTTTCTGATCATATTGTCTTATTTAATTCTCACAAAAACTCTCTGATGTCGTTATTTCGTACTTAACTGAGCCTGGGGAAGTAAGGTGAAGTCAGATCTGGCTGACTTGAGAATTCATACCTTTCACCAGGAGAGGTGCTGTGTCTTTGTTGGATTTAGGAAATATAGTCTTGTGGTCGCTGTCCTTGGTGCTAGAAAGTGAAAGTAAACAATGAGACTAGAACGAATGGACGAGTGAATGAGTGAACAACTAGACACTGAATGCAGGGGGAGTGAACCGAACATATAACAGTATTCAAAGTTAGAGAATAATATCTAAAAGAGAGCTCTGGGAAAGAGCTTACAAATAGAGAAAGAGGAAATTGGAAAACTAATTGTTTAATAAACGTTAGAGAAGCAAAGTTTAAAAATGGAGTTTGTTGGATATGAAAAGCTGCAAAAGAAAGCTGAGAGAGAGATAAGGAATTAATGTTTCTCTATCAGCCATCAAAGGGATCTCAGATTGATGTACAACTTGTAATTCTAATTACAACAGGAGATCACAAGGAGGAAATGGTAAAATCACAAATTTAACCACCATAGAATTATCTTAAGACTGGAGTTTCTATTTTTTATATCAAAATATTGTAATTGAGCTTAATCATAGATGGAGTTTGAGCATGCAGCTTCAGTGAATAAAGACTGTTATTATTCTGATTAAAGTTTTAAAGGAAAAAAACCTGTCATCTTATAGTAGACATTCACATTAAATGTAGTTCCCCAGAAATCAGGTAGAGATGCAAATGACACAGAAAGCATGATTCTGGAATAGTTTTCCTTTATAAAATGTGTTCCATGTAAAAGTAGTCCTCTTTTGTTTTAAAAAGTAAAAAGATTTTATGATTAATAAAGTACAGAAAAAAGTGTTAAATCAGTCTATGTAGATATTTTATCTTAAATTTAGACTTTTCCTTAGGCTGATGTATTATTCTGTTGAAAATCATCACAAAACAGACATTGGGAAATATTTTTCTAAAGGATAATTGGGGTGAGAAGTAAGTTGATGGCTAGTGAACCAGTAGAATATGTGACCATACTGGATCAAATGGAACACCAGAATATTTAGAGGGAGAGGTCCGTGGACGACTTCTGATTTCAATTTACATAACATTAAATATTATCCTTGAGAACTTTAGTTTTATTAATATGATTGTATAATTTTGAGTATGCAGATGAGACTCAAATTAATACTGTAGGAATAAATATGCACAGGAAATAGTAAAAGGCTAAGAAGACATGTCAGAATTTTTGTGAAGTGTGGAATAACCTACCAAATTTACCCAGTTTCTCTCAATAGTATCTTTCATTTAGGAAGATCAAAAAGGGGTTGGATTTCATGCCTCTCTACAAGTGAGAAGGATATTATTTAAATTACCCTCAATAATCAGAAATATTTTTAGTAAAATGTTTATTTGTATTATCATTATAATGATACATCTTTAAAATGTGTCACTTTATATAAATTTTTATGAATCAATTTGTAGAGGTTAGCTGTATGATTAATAATTACAAATATAACATAAAAAATGGGTTTGCTTTAATTAGGCTTCTTTGGTTGCTTTAGACTTAATTCATCCTGACAACATTTATTGAGTCATAATATTTATAAATAAATAGCTGATTATATGCACTTTTCTGAAAGAAGAAATCAATGAGAATTATTAAATTATACTTGTGTTACTTTAACTGCTATTTTAGAGAAAATTATTTAGGCAAAAGACTAATTAAAATACACAGAGATACAATTATTTTATTTATTCAAATAATTAGTAAGCAATGGATTAGGTATTCGGAGAAGGCAATGGCACCCCACTCCAGTACTCTTGACTGGAAAATCCCATGGACAGAGGAGCCTGGTAGGCTGCAGTCCATGGGGTTGCTAAGAGTCAGACATGACTGAGCGACTTCACTTTCACTTTTCACTTCCATGCATTGGAGAAGGAAATGGCAACCCACTCCTGTGTTCTTGCCTGGAGAATCCCAGGGACGGGGGAGCCTGGTAGGCTGCCATTCATGGGGTCACACACTTCAGTCGGACATGACTGAAGTGATTTAGCAGCAGCAGCAGGATTAGGTATTGAGAAAGCAACTGGGAGGGAGAGAGGGAGACTGCCTTATGGAGATTATGTGCTATTACAAGACACCAGCGATTACCAAATAGTGTGATAGCGTATTACAATTATGTATTTTGAGATGTTAAGCATTTTTAATATATGTAAATATGTTTTCCCTTCAAATTTTAGTGAGATATAATTGACAAACAACACGGTGCTTGTGTGTTTAAGGTGTACAACATAATGATTTGACTTACATACATTATGAAATGATGACCACCATAAGTTTAGTGAACATCCGTCATCTAATATGGATGCAAAATAAAAGGAAAAGGAAAAACAAAATATTTTCATAGCAAGAACTCTTCAGCTTTGCTTTCTTAACAGCTTTCAGGTATAACAGACAGCCGTGTTAATTATTGTTATCATGTTGCCTGTTACATCCCTAGTACATATTAATATTTATCTTATAGCTAAATGATTGTAGCTTTGGACCACCTTCATCTAATTCTTCCTCCTCTACCCCCTGCCTCTGATAACCACAGATCTGATCTCTTTTTCTTTGAGGATTAGTCCGTTTGTTTTGAAGTGTAGTTGACCTACAACACTATGGTAATTCCTGGTGTGCAGCATAGTGATTTGATATTTCTATACATTTCAAAATGATCACCACTACAAGTCTGGTAATTGTCTGTCACCATACAAATATACTACATTATTACTGACTCTTCCCCGCACTGTACATTTCATACCCAGGATTCATTTATTCTGTCACTGGGAACTTGTACCTCTGAATGCCCCACACCTATTTCTCTCATCCCTTCACTGCTCCCGTCTCTGGCAACCACCTGTTTGTTTTCTGTATCTGTGACTCTGTTTCTGCTTTATGTTTGTTCATTTATCTTTTTTGCTTCCATATATAAGTGAAATCATTTGGTATTTGTCTTTCTCTAACTTATATATCATTAAGAGATGCCAGCAATTACCAAATAGTATAAGTAAACAGAGTCTGGTGGATTACAGTGGCAAAGTGTTAGACTCAACTTAGCAACTGTGTTGCACACAAGCACACACACATGATGAATACTACTACAGTTGTGTAGCGAGATAACAAGCGTTTCTCATACATGTAAATAGTTTATTTATTTATTTATTGGCTGCACTGCAGAGCATTCAGGATCTTAGTTCCCCAACCAGGGTTTGAACCCATGTCCCTGCAGTGGAAGTGCAGAGTCTTAACCACTAGGACAGGGAAATCCTGAACAGTTAAATTTAAAATTAAAGTTAACTGCATCTATGTATTGTGCGCGCGCGCGTGTGTGTGTGTGTGTGTGAGAGAGAGAGAGAAAAGCCAAAAAGCTTTTCTGTTTTTTTTTTTTTTAATTTTTGCATCTGATCCCAAAAACTTCCTCACAAAAAAAATACATAGCTGTGTGTTTTTAACTTAATTTTCATTTTAAGGAAGGAAGAGAGAGAGGGAGGGAGGAAGGGCAGAAAGGAACGAAGAGAGGAGACAGGGATGAAAGGTGGGAAGGAAGGAAGAAATCAACATCATCTGTATTCCTAAAGAAAGTGAAAAAGCTGAGAGACAGCATGCATTATTTTGGGCAAGGAGGCTGATTACTATCTGTGTTGTCTTTATAGCAGTTTCTCTTGTGGGGATAGCTTTGGACTGTGTTAACTGCAGCAGGGCCCCAACAGTACGAAGGATTTCTACTAGGGCTTCTGTCACAGTCAATAAAAAACCCACAAGAATTTGGTTTCTTGATCTTCTGCTTTGTTTGTTTGTTTGTTTTGATTTCTCTTTATAAAGGAAATTAAGTGGACACTATCCCCTTTCCCTCCTGGGTACAGGTTGCCATAATATTTCTGTTTGAGAAAAGACTGTCTTATCTTTCACAAGGACATAGTATCTAATTTGTCAAACTATATTTTGCAATTCTTACTCAAACATTTATCAAAGAGTGGACAGCTTTGAAATAAAATAGTACAAAAGGGAAAAGAGCAGAGTGATCTGGAGAAAAAAACAGAAAACACATTTACCCCAGTTGTTTATGTTACTCATCTGTTTACTTCTTGTATAAGCATCCTTGGTACTCTAGTTTTCATCCTATTTCATATCCACAATAGATAAAATTCAGCTGAGGGCAGTAACAATTGATCTTCTTTTATTGGGTACAGAATCAAACACTGACAATTTCCTGGTTACTATCTATAAAAATGTATGATTATAGATCAGAGGATAGAAAATTATGTAATTACTGATCCTAAGACACCCAGCACACAGTAGAGTTAATAAATAATTTAAAAAACTGAATTATCAACTTACTAACTGGATCATTAAAAATTCTATACATTTTTTCTTTATAAGATCTTCAGTGAGCAAAAATTAACATGAACGTAGCATAGAACTTTTGCTACCTAGAGATGAACTTGCCAAGAGTAAATTGCCAATAAAGCATATTGGCATTTGAGGGCAGGTGGAGAAAGGGGCGACAGAGGTTGAGATAGTTGGATGACATCGTCGACTCAATGGACGTGTTTGAGCAAATTCCGGGAGATAGTGAAGGACAGGGAAGCCTGGCATGCTGCCGTCCATGGGGTCGCAAAGTTGGACATGACTGAGCAACTGAACAGAAACAGTATTTGAGAAACATGGTTTGAAGTCCTATCTGTGCAAGACACTATGCTAGATGGTGAGAATATAGAGATGAATATTGTCCACATCTGAAAATCCCACAGGCATACTGAGACATGACCATAAATAACTCAATGTAAGGCAGAAAGTATTAGTTCAAAACCATGACGGTGATATTGAAGAGGAAGGAGAGGATTTGTTAGGGCTTAGCATGTGGCAGGCATCGTCTGGTCTGCTTTCTATACATTCCCTTATTTAATTGTCCCAACACTGGAAGATTAGTATTATTACAGGGTCTATTTTACAGAGTACGAAATTATACCTAAGAGACACTATCATTTTTTGAAGTTCACACTGTTGCTTAATGGTGGGATCACGAATCGACCTTTGATTTATCTGACTCCATTCCTCTAATGTATGTAGTTATAATATAGATGTTCAGTAACTTTATTGAATGCATGAGAGAAATAGAGTGGTACACAGAGATTCGAAAATAGGCTAAGTTGTTTGGAGAATTGGAAAGCAGGAGAACAGATGATTTTAATTGTTTAAACAGGAATGGAAGGATGCATAGAACAGAGAAAGGTAAGATATAATTGTGATTCTAAAGATCTAAAGTGAAAGTGAAAGTCACTCAGTCATGTCCTACTCTTTATGACCCCAGTGGACTGTAGTCCATGGAATTCTCCAGGCCAGAATACTGGAGTGGGTGGCCTTTCCCTTCTCTACGGGAACTTCCCAACCCAGGAATTGAACCCAGGTCTCCTGCGTAACAGGCTCATTCTTAACCAGCTAAGCCACCAGGGAAGCCCCAGATTACTGGAGTGGGTAGCCTGTCCCTTCTCTAGGGGATCTTCCCGACCCAGGAATTGAACCAGGGTCTCCTGCATTGCAGGCGGATTCTTTACCAGCTGAGCTACCAGGCAAGCCCCTCAAGATCTAATTTTGGAAAATTAATGGAAAATGACAACAAAAGAAAAACACGATTAGGAGAGAAGATGGCTTTTGTTTTTCATCTACTGCATTTGAAGTTTAAATGAATTGGCCATGGTGTCATAAAGGCCATTGTTAAAGAAAATTATTTATTACTAGGAGTATCTAATACTGAATTATCCTTTGACTTTTGAGAGGAATTGAGACATATACTGAATAGCATAGAAAGAATCTCACAAAATGTTGCCTTTACTTCTTTTCTTGGTTGAATGAATGACTGGCTAGCAAGTGAGACCATTTTTAAAAAAATCATGCTGTAAATATCTGCTCTCTGTGCATTTTAACCAACCTGCCTATTTTAAAAAATGGTATTATTTCTAATGAACACTTTAGTGTCATTATTTCAGAAATATGAATGTCAGAAATTAGCATCAAGTCTAAAGTTATTGCCCTATCTTAGTGCTTCTTAGAGAAAATTTAAAATGAATAACATTTTCTATGATTAATAATATCAGCATTTATGGAATTTTTCAAGAAAAACATTTATGGTTTATTATTATTTATAGCGAAGTAAGCTAAATTGCTTCTAGCTATGCTTTATGGGTTGCAATATTATATTTGGATGTAAATAAAAATAGGAAGGCTTGTATAATATAATTTAACTAAAGAGTTGCTAATATATTCAACTGTATTAGTTATTAACAAAGAAGAAAATACAATGCTGATTTCATAGTTTGGAAGTATGTCCCAGTTACCCAAATTATCTTTTCCTCAGTTATATAATTAGAATTGCATTAATTAAATATGATTATATCCAGTCTCACCTATTTATATAATCTTTCACATGGTTGCTTTTTTTTTGAACAGTAACGTAGCTGAGAACATTGGTTCTCCCAAGCTCTATAAAGGAAGCATCTCACCTACCGTTTTCCTATTTAGCCAAAAAAGCCTTGCCTGGCATCACCCCACACCAGGCAGTGCTACTTCAGGGCAGAGGAAGGAAGGGGCTGAGACTCCTCCGAGTTTATATGTTCTCCCCTGTGGCTTGTGGTTTCCCTATGTGAAGCCCCGTGAATACCAAGATCTTTGCAAGTTGGTTTTTAATCGATTTGAGTATTAGAGGACTTGATGAACAGGGGCTTGGCATCTATGGTTATGTTGAATATTTAACCCAGTTATAGGCTTTAGATGATTTGCATATTGTTGAAAGAAATTAAAGTTTATATTATCTCATCAGTCCTTGTTAGTTTCCCCACCCTTATTTCCCAATTTAGCAAAATCTGAGATGGCTCTTCACATGCTAATAACTAAATAATTACTGAAGAGTTTAAAGCTTATATAAAAATAAGACTGCACCAGGGTGCCTCTGTTCACAGGGTGTCTCTGTTTTCTGAATTCTGGCACCTCCTAGTTGCAGAGGACAATCTCTTAGCCTTCCTCCACCACCCACAGTTCATTTCCCCTTTGCCTGTAGATCTAATTTCTGTCTTCACATCTCCCTATACCTACAGGTTTTTGCTTTGAATTCTTTCCCTTTCTCCCAGTGGATAACCTATCAGAACGCAACAATTCAACAATAGTACATTTCCTAGAGTTTGAATTAGTCAATATTAAATAGCACTATTTTGAAGACACAGCACAGTATGTCTGGGAATTTACTTTTCTTGATTCAGCCCTTAATGTAAAAGGCCGCACCGTAACATAAAGGTACACGCCCCCTAGCTCTCTTTCAGTTAATATCCAATTTGTGATCCTGATCTCTGGGCAAATTTCTGGGAAACAGCATTTAGGATTATATACATGTATTTCCCGAGAACACTTATTTTTTTGGAACTAATGCAGTTATATTTTTACCATGTATTTAAGAAAAATTTAATTTCTTAATGTCTTAGAACAAGAACTTTATCTTTGATTTTCCTTTGCATAGCCTAAGGGCCTAATTATATTTTTTAACAATTCTCTTAAAGATTAATATGAGACTTCCCTAAGATAAAGGGAAAAATATTGAAAGTTTTCTCAATATCTCTCTTATTTTCCTCTTAACTCCTTGGGTGCTTATTATTTTTATTCATCATTTTGAAATCTAATTGTTAATTTCCTTATATTACTGTTTAAAATTTCATGAGCTAGTTTGGAATGATAGCAAAGAAGAATTTGGGGTTGCAGGTACTCAATTCAAACCCTAAAGCTGCTGGAGATTATCTGGGACACAGTAAGCAATAGATGTATCTACTTTCATTCCAGTAGTTCATCATTTATTAAGCAGGGAAAATAGCATCTACTTCTTAAGGCTGATGTGGATTAAATGTAATGTACATAAATCACAAAGCCTACTACCTGGCAAATGGCAGCATTTAGTAAATGGTGGCTCTAGTTATTGAGGTTATTATAATTTCCGTATTTCTCATTATGGAAATAAGTGCTCTTTAAAGACTAAGTCTGTCTTATATTTGGTTTATGTCCCCTACAACACCATACTACTACTAGCCACACAGTAAAGAATAAATGAATGCATGAATAAGGTATTTTCAGAAACTCTTCATAAATCTCGTTTAGCAAGTGAGTAAAGGCAAGGTGAATATCTCATTTTATTGTAAGTGGTTTTTCAATACTACTCATCATTAGGATCAGGTCCCCTGAGTCCACTGGCTATTGACCATAACCCTGAAGCTAACAGAGCTTTATCAAGAGTCTTTTGTTTTATGGTGCTGTGATACCTCCTTGGGAAGTTTGATTTGCCAGAATTTTTAAAGAAATCATCAATCATGTAGGTTGTTCTTGTATCCAGTCTTGATTATATAACACTTCGTATTGTACTTAATATTTTTATGTACCAAGATAATGCAAGCAGTATATTCATTATGGTTCTGCAGAATAGTTTAATCAGGACATTGAGAAATGATTGCTTTCACTTCAGTTGCCGCACTATCAAAAATAATTACATTTCTCAACTTATCTCCACATCTCCATGAAGCTTTCCTTTACCTCCTAAAATTAATGAAATTTGGCTTTGTACCAAGATAGTAATTACACTATTATTAATTGCATGCATCTGGAAATAATTCAGATTTTTACCCCTTCATGACTGTGATTTTGAAAGTGTCTTTAGAAAGTTGCCTTGGAAAATGTTGCAAACTCTGCCTCTCAATTATTCATCATGCTTTTCATCAAGCTTCAATTATTTGGATGTCTGTGAAAAAGAATGCAAACTATCCAGATTTTAAAGATCTGTAGTTTTGGGTGAACGGGACAGGTTTTCCTGGTAAAATTCCGTGGAGAGCAGACACTAAAATTAGTGTGGACAAAGTCCAGTCAATCGCCGGCACCTGTGGATGGCAAAACAGCGAGATTGGGCAGGGGAGGCTTCGATGAAGTCAACAGGTCTCACCTGATTTCATAGGCATTTTGATGCTTCTTTTCTAAATTGTTTTAAGTTGGGGGTGAGCCAACCACGCCTTTATCCTTCCTCACTGACCAATCATAGGATGCAGGTTGTTTTTGGAAAGGGGGCGTGACCTCGGTTATGGCAGCTCTTCCGCTGAAGGCAATTACAGGAGAAAGCGGATAGGCCCAGGGCAGCCAAATCAGCAGCTGGGGGTATAAGTCCTTCCATCGTGGAAGTGAGTCAGTTTGATTCAGTTTGGTTTTCTTGGTGGTCCTGCAATCAGCAAGACTTCACAAGAGATGTGAGTAACTCTCATGTTTCTTTTAAGAAGGAAATGGCAACCCATTCCAGTAATCTTGCCTGGAGAATCCCATGGACAGAGGAGCCTGGCGGGCTATAGTCTGTGGCGTTGCAAAGAGTCAGGCATGACCGAGCAACTATCACTCACTCAGTCTGTTTACAGTTTGAGTAAAGAATGAAGGCATCTTGAAACTTTTTGATACCGTTTATTGTCTGACCATTTAGCAAAATTTTAGGCCTATTTTTCAAAAACCTCTTAATTACATAAATCACTTTGGGCAATTATTGCCCGATCCTTAATTCCTTACACTTATTCAGGTGTTGGTTACTTCTAAGTTAGATTGTACAATATTGCCGCGTAGAGTACTGTGGTGAATGTTTACCGGGTTCAATGTTGATGTTTGAGAAGTATGAGCTTTTCTTTTCTTTTCTGGTACTTCTGCCTCTTACGTCTATGCAAGAAGGTAAGTCTGTCTTAAAATTTTTCATATTACAAGATAAATTTTTTCTCATATTAACTGTGACTTTGAGTGAGTGATAAGCACGTAACATTGGGTTAACTTGTACATGTCTACTGCTGCGGAGCACACTTAAGTGGATTGGTAGAGTTTTAAACAAAATCAAATTTACTAAAGGTGGACTGTTTTGTTAGCATTTACAGTCTTAGAAGATTAGGAAATTCTCTAATTCATAAGTGTTCAAGATACTGTGCAACTGGAAACCTCATGGTGTTAAGTAGAGCCTTCTAACGCCTTTGGGTCATGGTCATAATGTAAAGGAGCATTGTGTCTGCCTTAGCTCATTGCATTTAGTGGCACAATAAATGCGTATGTATTTAAGTAAGAACAGGAGGCATGGGTATCTTTTACATGAATGTAAGTTGTTTTAAGAAAATCATTTGGTAAAATAGACTAATAAAACCTAATTTGGGTAATAAAATACACATGAAAGAGAAATAGAACTGTCTTTCTTGAATATCCTTCAGTTACTTCAGAACTATTCTCTTTTAAAGGAAACAAAATTATTGCCCTTTCATTGCAGCCTAAAAGGCTTTAAAATTATAAACAGTATTGCAGCTGACTGAATTGTTATCCTAATGCGTTATACATCAAGTCTCTGAAGATTCACAATGAGAGGCTTTTATAACTGAAATCCAAATGTTATGTACAATGACAATTTAAATGCATGTGCTCTCTTTAGAACTGACTTGAAAACATAGAAGTCTTTGATTAAAAAGAACATTACTATGGGCATGAAAAATGATTGCGTATGTGTGCGTGCTCAGCCGCTTCAGTTGTGTCCAGCTCTGTGTGACTCTATGGACCCTAGCATGCCAGGCTCCTCTGAACATGGGAGAACCCTAAATATGCTGCATGATAAGGTGACTATGACTCTGATTTTGACTGGCACTTAGGATATTCTTATTCTTCCCACCATAAAGTAGAATAAAATCCAACTCAACTTCTGTTCATACTCCATTCATGTTTTAAAAAAAACAAAACAGAATAATCCAGAGATCAACTAGATTTAGCCTTTGAAAGCATTGTTTTAAAAAAAAGTATATTCTTTATACACACCTCTAGTCAGCTGGTATTAATGCCAAGTCATATTTCCTAAAATGTTACTAATCCTTTTCCTCACTTCCTGTCCTGAGAAGTGCTACTGAGAGTAGAAGGCTTTCCCACATAAACCACAGTCTAGGGCCATCATTGGTTCCTGGTGTGAGCTCACACACAGGATTAGACTAGGATTATTAAATCAGACTCAGGAAAACCAGGTATAATCCAAAACCAAATTGTACTAACAACTTCAATGAAACAATTGCTCAATAGCATTAGCAAGAAGAGTTCTGAAGCTGCTCATCTAAGCATTTTAAATCTTACATTCTATAGAAATGATAGGGTAGGATAGTTTAGTCGCTCAGTTGTGTCTGACTCTTTGCGAAATGATACTGAGTGGTATTGTTGGAATATAACAAACTGATCAGTTTTACTTTTATTTATCCTCTCTGATGTAGGACAGAGTTTGCTAGTGAAATTTTTAGATACATAGTAAGTTCTTATTTTACTTACATTTTTAAATTTTCCTCATTATTGAGTACATCTTAAATGTGCAGCATATGAACTTGGTATGCTAAGTCATAGGTTATCTCTTTAATGTGGAAATAGAATTTTGGCAATGATTTCTGTCTTCCAGATTTCCATTAATATTAGACATCTTAAATCTTTAATACTTTGAAAATATTATATGGCTAATGTATTTTATGTAATGTTTGTAGCATTCAGTTAGAGATCTTGCAATTTCATAAATGTTGGTGCTATAATTTGGAAGTAAAAAGACTTGTTCTAATGAACACTTAGCAATTTTCATAAGGAAAAATAAAGGTTTTTCAATCCAAATTAGAGCAATGAAATATAATGCTTTATCTTAAAAATACTTCAAGTGACAATTATGAACCTAACCACACATCAGTAGGTGATTCTATATTTATTTTCTCTACAAGATGTCAGGAGCTAATTTATTCAGTAGGGTAGAGGGTTTTATTTTTTATTTTTTTGGTGTTTTTCAAATTTATAAAGTAGTATTTCATTTGGTAATGTTTATAACTCAGTTTAATTTTATTGTAACCTTTATTTCACCTCTGTAACTTTGCCACTCAACTATTGAATAAAATCTTAATAATATTTGATGGAAAGAGAATCCATATTCAAATGCAGCTTTTTAAGACTCTATTAGCTGAACACAACTAAAAATAATGAAGTCTCATTTCCAAAACTTCTCAGAGGAGGTTGTCAGGTTGAATAAGTAGAGATTTTATTTGATAATTTTCTGAAGATAATTTTGAGTTCTAATATCCCTAAAACAGAATATTAATCAAGAATTAAAATGATCAAACCTGAGCCCTATGTGGGACTATTTCATATCTGTTGGCAGATAATGACAGTTCATAGTGACCCCACTGAAGATGGAGAGCTAGGCTGCTGCACTTGATGTAACATAACATAAATGTCATATACATGCAACTTTAACCAGTCTGGGCCCAGTGCTCAGGGGTCCAGTCAAGCAAAGAAAACTGAGTGAAACAGTCTCTAAGGTGAAGAACTAGAGACACTGGTATAATTGACAATGTACTGAGTTAACTGAGGAAGTCTTTACTCATCTTTTCAAAACAGGTATACACTGATTCGGTGAAATTGCACAGCCAAGCAAAGGCCTCATCAGTTTTGTTGTGAAGATAAGGCTTAATGATAGGGACACTCACATGAACACAACCAAGTGGTCAGTGCTCGTGTCTGGAGCCCAATTTTTCGGTTCAGCTTTTAGCTCTCTCACTGACCATGTGATGAATTTGGTTGTGTTTCTTACACTCAGGTCTCAAGCCCAATATCCATTTCACCTCCCTGATGTTAAGAAACCTTACATTTCCAAATGATTGAGTTTTTCTCTCCATTAAGGTGAGCAGGCTCCTGTAGGAATGATGAAAGCTTATTTCAACCTTGGACATATTCTAAGAGACAGTGGCAGAAGTGAAAAGCTTTGTCCTTTACCTTTCTGCCCATCTGTTTCACTGCTAATGATTGGAAGATGGGCAGGAATTACTGATTAGTGTTGACTGAGCGTGACTTTGGTCCCTGTCTCTGTCAGCACTGGGTTAACATATCTGGAGCAGCATTAAGAAGTAGCTTTAGCTGTGGAGCATAATCGCATGGGCAGGATACAGGCAGTGTTTATGTCTTTACATTATTGAAGGTAAAGCACTCGAAATTAACAGATTGAACATGTCAACTACATTTCCTGAAAGTGGGAATTTTTTAAATGGGCTTCGGTTGCATTTGGGGTTTGTGTCAAGTATTAGACATTACCCTGAAGCAAAAGAAAATAAAATTCAAGCAGGCATTTTTCAAAATTGTGCGAATGATCTCATCACAAATTTGCAGAGAGCAAATAAGGGAATTCTAGTTCTCACAAAGACACTTATGCAGCCCATTTTCCTCATTTTATATCTGAGGAAAAAGATACATCAGTGCTAAGTGCCATTCCCAAAGAACCACTGTGGTTATTGCCATTTGCCTGATCTAAAAACTAAGGAATTATAGGTTCAGTAAATGTTCCATTATGTTGTATGGATGAATGGATCCTGATTGCCTGAACTCAAGTCTTAAATTCTGTTTCTAGCTAAATACCTTGAAGAAAATTAATTAAAATTTCTGTATCTTGGTTTTCTCACCTATAAAATGGGAATAATTTGATACCTTCTACATAGAATGATTTTGTAAGAATCCAATTAATCCATACAAATCACTTAACAATAAACACTCAATATTGACTAATATTATAAGTTACAATCACCTGATAAATTTATACTTATCCCTATATGAATATATGAGAGCCTCCCAGGTGGGTCAGTGGTAAGAACCTGCCTGCCAATGCAGGAAATGCAGGAGGCATAAGTTTGATCCCTGTATCAGGAAGATCTCTTGGAGGAGGAAATGTCAACCCACTCCAGTATTCTTGCCTGGAGAATCCCATGGACAGTGGTGCCTGGTGGGCTACAGTTATGGGGTCACAAAGAGTCAGACACAACTGTGCAGGAATGATTATTGTTGCACGCTTATATGTTACTTATTGTTTCTTCTGAAATACTTTCAGTTAGGTAATAGCCCTTTTAATAAGGTTAGCTATGGAAACCATCTCAGAAAGGCATTTGCTGTTAGTAGAATCTACACTATTACTCTTCCAAGGAATATGACTAGAGTGGAATCATGGACAACTAAAGTGCACGCTTGGTTAGGTAATTTTCCCTACAAAGCGAGTGGCCTATTGGCAGTTGTAATTATTCTATCTGAACTGCATAACAGGAAAGAATGTGTACCGCATCGAATATCATGGTGAAATGTGAGTTTTTTCCTGTGTGATGTTTTATGACTTAATCTAAGAACTCTATTGTGCAAATGCAATAAAAGTGCAATTGTAGGTTTTTGCAGAATACACTCTTATGTAAAAGTGAATTAATAAAAATGATT
Source organism: Bos indicus (assembly GCF_029378745.1). Classification (NCBI taxonomy): domain Eukaryota; kingdom Metazoa; phylum Chordata; class Mammalia; order Artiodactyla; family Bovidae; genus Bos; species Bos indicus. The sequence goes on from NC_091786.1 coordinate 11,385,838, forward strand.
ATCAGTTAAATGGGCAATTCTGTTTCAAAATTATGTTAGATTATATAATAATGTAATTGACTTACACTTTAAATTGAGAAATAATTGATTGTTTATTAGCAACTCTTGGACCTAAGATATTGAATATTTTAAACAATGCATGCATGATATGGGAAAAATAAGTTACTTGCAAAAGTTAATTTTGTTTACTTTGGTACTAAGTGATTAAACAAAAAACTTAAAGAGGCCTGCATTATTAATGAAATTGCATTCTATCCTATTGGAATTTTGAGTTTTACATCTTTATAATGAAGTATCATTCATTATGTCTTCCAAAAAAACATCTTTTATGGTTTAACAAGATAGATACATTAGTCCTAGTCATTATGCTTCTCATATTTTTCTTAAAGTATTTTACACACATGTTTTTATCTGAAAATTTTTCTTAAGGTCTTAATTATGGTTATCCAAGACACTTTGTGTTTCTTAATATAAGAATTGTAGCGGTATGTAGGTTATTTGAGAGAACGATATTTAGTTTTGTATTAACTTACACTGCAGTATAGTTGACTTAGAATGTTAGTTTCAGGTGTACAGCATAGTGATTGGATTTTTTTAATTACACACCATTCAAAGTTACTATAGTATTGTTGGCTATATTTCTTGTGCTGTTCATCACATCCCCGGGACTTCCTTATTTTATAACTGGTAGTGTCTACCTCCTCTCCTTCATCTATCTTGATATCCCCCTCCCCACCTCCCTCCCTTCTGGAAATCATTAGCTCTCTCTGTGTGTTTGTTTCTGTTTTGTTGTATTTGTTAGAACAATATTTAGACCAGTGGAACCACTGCTCAATTTTAACAGCTTACCTGGGTTTGTGTGAAAAATCTTGCCTTAAATGCAAATAAACTCTGTGGTTTAATCTGCCATGAAATCAACTATTGTGAGGCATAAATAAATATTGAACCCACACTGTATATGTGTATTTGCTCTTTAAAGATCTCCTCATGGATCTATCCAGCTTAGTAAATAATTTCTTTAGTAGAAAGTTCTTAGGTTTCGATTCCCTTTCCTAAAGTTTCTTCTGGGCATATACATTGCAATTGTTATCAATAAGCTGCTTAGACTCACTGATCTGAGTGAACATAAAGCTCATGATTTGGACATAGCTTTGGTGCTCCCCTGGTAGCTCAGTGGTAAAGAATCTTCCTGCCATTGCAGGAGACGTGGGTTTGATCCCTAGATTGGGAGGATCCCTTGGAGAAGGAAATGGCAACCCACTCCAGTATTCTTGCCTGGGATATCCCACGGATGGAGGAGCCTGGTGGGCGACAGTCCATCAGTTGCAAAGACTCTGACATGGCTGATCAACTAATGCTTTTACAGTGTCTTAGGTCCATCATGAATATCATTCCAGAGCTCTTAGAATGAGTTACAGGAGGAGCTGGGATCTTTTTGTCACAAGGCTCACGAGGACTGCTGTTACTGTCTGACGTACACTCCTCTGTTTGCTTAGAAGCATCCTCTTGTGCCTTGGTGTGCTTTTCATTTATGTGCTGCCTTTCTCAATCACTGTCAGTGAGTTGTGGCTTTTCAAAATACAATGCCTGTTTTCCTCCATAGCATGACTGTGAATCCTGTAGTCATTGCTTCCAGAAATTGAAAAGAGAAAATTTCTCGCTTTTCCCTGCACCTTCTCTGTCTTCCTAAGGTTTAAAGCCTGGTAGGCAGCATTCTCTGTCCCAAATCTGGTGAAATCACTGATTTCAGAGACGAGCACATGGGTTTCCTTGAAGAAACAGAGGGCCTTTCATGTTGTATTGTTCCCATCACCACAAGGAGTTGTTCATTTCACTGAACAATGGCTATTCAGTTCAGTAGCTCAGTCATGTCCAACTCTTTGAGACCCCATAGACTTCAGCATGCCAGGCTTCCCTGTCCATCACTAATTCCCAGAGCTTGCTCAAATTCCTGTCCATCGAGTCAGTGATAGCATCCAACCATCGCATCCTCTGTCATCCCCTTCTACTTCCACCTTCAATCTTTCCCAGCCTCACTGCCTTTTCCAATGAGTCAGTTCTTTGCATCAGGTGGCCAATGCTTTGGAGTTTCAGCTTCAGCATCAGTCCTTCCAATGAATATTCAGGACTGATTTCCTTTAGGATTGACTGGTTTGATCTCCTTGCAGTGCAAGGAACTCTCAAGAGTCTTCTCCAACACCACAGTTCAAAAGCATCAGTTCTTCAGCACTCAACTTTCTTTATGGTCCAAGACTCGCATCCATACATGACTACTGGAAAAACCATAGCTTTGACTATACGGACTATTGTTGGCAAAGTAATGTCTCTGCTTTTTAATATAAGTGGAGAGTGAAAAAGTTGGCTTAAAGCTCAACATTCAGAAAACAAAGATCATGGCATCCGGTCCCATCACTTCATGGGAAATAGATGGGGAAACAGTGGAAACAGTGTCAGACTTTATTTTTTGCGGCTCCAAAATCACTGCAGATGGTGACTGCAGCCATGAAATTAAAAGATGCTTACTCCTTGGAAGGAAAGTTATGACCAACCTAGAGAGCATATTCAAAAGCAGAGACATTACTTTGCCAACAAAGATTCGTCTAGTCAAGGCTATGGTTTTTCCAGTGGTCATGTATGGATGTGAGAGTTGGACTGTGAAGAAAGCTGAGCGCCGAAGAATTGATGCTTTTGAACTGTGGTGTTGGAGAAGACTCTTGAGAGTCCCTTGGACTGCAAGGAGATCCAATCAGTCCATTCTGAAGATCAGCCCTGGGATTTCTTTGGAAGGACTGATGCTAAAGCTGAAACTCCAGTACTTGGGCCACCTCATGCCAAGAGTTGACTCATTGGAAAAGACTGATGCTGGGAGGGATTGGGGCAGGAGGAGAAGGGGATGACAGAGGATGAGATGGCTGGATGGCATCACTGACTCGATGGACATGAGTCTCAGTGAACTCCGGGAGTTGGTGATGGACAGGCAGGCCTGGCATGCTGCGATTCATGGGGTCGCAAAGAGTCGGACACGACTGAGCGGCTGAACTGAACTGAACTGAACACAGTTGAACTCTTATAGTAATAAGGAATTTTGGATCATTATTAGAAGATTAGCATCTTCATATATGCAGTTCACTCTGGTAATGAGGAAAAATTTAGGGAATAGGGACCAAAAAAACAAAACAAAAATGAGTTGACTTATGTTGGAGATTCTTTTGAGCTCTATCTCTAAAGCTATAAAGTGAGATCTGACAAGGGCTATTGCTTTAAGTAGCTATCACTTCAAGGCTTACAGTATTATTACTTTTTTTTTTTTTTTTTTCAATTCCAAGTATCGCTGGCCTGCCTACACCTCATTGTAAGAGGATTTAGCCTAAAGGTATGGATACAGGGAGGCATGAAAAATTGGGGCCATTAATAGAGTTAATCTACAAAATTGTACTAGTAAAGGGAGCATTGAGAAGTAGAAGAAAGCGAAGTGTGGCTCTTGTCACAGGACCGGCACCAGGGAGATCATGTGAGGATAGGAATTTAGCTCTACGCAAACTTGCCATTGTCTGCAGCTTACAAGGACTAAATTATTTATAGGTTTTTGAAAGTATACTCAGAATTTTTTAAAAATCACCTTTAAAATGGTATTATTTTATAATGTGTGAATCAATTTATATAATTCTATACAGTTGCCCACATTTTTATTTCATTTAATTTCATGGCATTTTCTTTTGTGCCACTGAGAATTAGGTTATTCTTGAAACTGAATCACATCCTCAATACAAGATGAAAAACTCAAGAAAAATAGTACGGCCTTTTTAAGCTGCCCTTTAGCTTCCACACTGTGTGGAATAATGGGAATATGCTGGAAGGTCGAACTGGATGACCTGATCTCAAGTCAGTTTTGCAGTGTCGTCCTCAATATGTTGCTTAAGACAGGAAACAACAAAATATGTTCAAATGGTATCTCACAGAAGTTAAAGAATGCCAGCTTAAAAACGTAACAAGGGAATCAGCCAAATGCCCTGTATTTACTGTTAAATATAAGGAAAGTAGAAATACTGAGGGCTTTTCAACATAGGGAAGTCCATAGAAAGAGTTAATTACAATGATTAGATATTAGCTTACAATATAATTTTTAAAGATAATGTATATTTTCCTTAAATATAAATTAATTGTATTGCATCAGAACATGCAGTGTTTAACATTTGGTTAGTTGCTTATCACATTAATATTTATAACTGTTTTAAGCAGTATTGGGTTTAATATTTTATACTTCATTGTCACTTGGCATTAAAACTTTTAAAATGGCTGACTATAATTAAGTATATTAAGGATTGGTTAAAACATGTAATTGTTAGTTATAATGGAATGAAGATTTACAAGAAGAAAAGGAGAGAGTGAAGAAATTAAAGAGAGATAAAAGCAGAAAATTTAACAACAGAAAATTATAAAATTCCTGGTACATAAAGATATGAGGGAGTGACTTTTGAAAAAGATATCAAGTAAAAATGTAGATAATATGAATTTATAAAATGGAGCCACATACATAAACTCTGTTCAGCCTTAAATTTTACAGGATAACTCATTCTTTGAAGAAAGGAATTAAGATGCATGCTCTCTGAAGTTGTTGCAGGTTAACAGGCTATGATTGTCTATCAGATTAGATCAGATCAGTTGCTCAGTGGTGTCTGACTCTTTGCGTAGTTCTAGTCAATATTGGAATAGTTGTGCCTGAATCTTTTCAGGAACCAGGTGCCATGGAACCAAGAAAGCTGGCATCACCTGTGTGTTCACCCTCCTTATCTCCCGTTGACTGGTCTCACTTCTGGACCAAGAAGGAGAAGGAAAAAGTCAGAGTGACAGTCTGTCTGTAGAGAAGGTAGATTTTAAGAGGGAATAAAGAGACATTCCTCAAGGAGATCAGTCCTGGGTATTCATTGGAAGGACCGATGCTGAGGCTGAAACTCCAATAACTTTGGCCACCTGATGCGAAGAGTTGACTCATTGGAAAAGACCCTGATGCTGGGAGGGATTGGGGGCAGGAGGAGAAGGGGACGACAGAGGAAGAGATGGCTGGATGGCATCACCGACTCAATGGACGTGAGTCTGAGTAAACTCCGAGAGTTGGTGATGGACAGGGAGGCCTGGCGTGCTGCGATTTGTGGGGTTGCAAAGAGTCGGACACGACTGGGCGGTTGAACTGAACTGAAGAGACAATGAAAGAAAAACAGTGGTGACTAGAAATGGGTGAAAGTCCAAGTGTACAAACTTCCAGGTAGAAGGTGACTAAGTTCCAGGGATATAATTCACAGCATGGTGACCTCAGTTAATACTGTGTGTTGTATATTTGAAAGTTGCTGAGAGAAAACAGTTCTCGCCACACACAGGATTACAAGTATATGAGGTGATGTGTTGGCTAACCTTCCTGTGGTGGTTTGCAGTGTACACAAATGCACAGCCGTCGCTTTGTGTACTTTATAGTTAAACAGTGTTCTATGCCAGTTCTATCTCAAGCCAGGAAAGAAAATAGTGGCGGTTGTGCACACATGGTTTTCACCAAAAGTCAAATTCTATATTTCTCCCTAGTCTAGATGACGGAGAAAACTCTGGAAAGATTTAGGGACCTTTAGTCTTAACTTTCTTCTCTGCCTCTTGCAAGGTGTGAAATCTTCAACGATCTATCTATTCAAGATTCTTTTTTTTTTTTTTTTTTACTGATTCTAGGTTAAACTTTAATCAGCACACAGCTTCCCAGTTAGCTGTTTTTTTTTGTTTTTTTTTTGTTTTTTTTTTTTGTGGGAGGGTGTGGGTTGACCAAACTTCTAGCACATATGCAGCTTAGCATTTTTTTGGAAACTGCCCTGAGGGGGACCCTGTGCAGCGTTCTGGAAGTCCTTCATGGCATAGCTCACTTCCCTGGAGTGCTCAGTCCCATAGGTTCCATCAGCCTTGGCTACCCCAAGTTCTGATCTCTTCATCTTCTGCTCAGTGAGACCTGTGTTCCTTTTGGAGTCACTTGTTTGCAATGGAAACATTAAAGTGCCTGTGGGCAGACAGCCTGAGCAATGGTAAGGCTTACGCGGTGGTTTCTCTCCCTGCGGAAGTCCTGTGCTGTCTGCCAGAATTTGTACTCCTTGGTTTCACATAGCACGTCCAGTTTTAGAGTCAGCTGTGGCAGGAGCGCTTGTCCTGTGCCTGATCATAAATGATGGCAAGGAGGAGAAAGGTGCATCTTAAATTCATATCTAAGTGTTTTTACTTTATCACACTCAAAGGGTAAAAAAATAAGAGATATTATCCTCTTCTTTAATTTTTCTGTGCATGGAAAGAAAGCTACCTTGTTTAATACCTTTTATTCTTTGCAAATGGATTAATCATCCCTCCTGAATGCTAAGGCAATGTAAACATTCATGTTTAAGTATTTGTATTTCCATCATACAACTTATGTGGGAGCCACTTTTCACACTGCAGTCAAAGTTAACATGAAATAGTAATTTAGTTAATGGAATATCTGCATCTGTTTTCACTGTTTGCTTTAAATTTTCCAAAGGGCACCTTAAAGAAGCAGTATGTCTGTCAGGACCTAATTATTTGTCTTCATATTCTAAGCAATTTGCCTTTCATCTTTATTCTTGACTGTTGAATTTGTTTCCATTTTGGGGAATTCCTGATGGGTCTTGCCATTCCTCTGAATTTTCACTTCCTGTTTTGTGTGTGTGTGTGTGTGTGTGTGTGTGTGTGTGTGTGTGCTTTTTCTCCATTGTTCCCTTACAATTAGTATGGATTACTTTCGCCTCTAGGATATTTATATTTCAAAAGTACATCTTCTGATTGAGCATCTTTCTAATTAGCTCAAGTATTTTCTTTCTGCCCTTCCTCACGTTCAGGGGCATCTGGCTAAGAACCAGTTTTTATAGACTTCAAATCAATTTCACTTAGGATAATTAATATTTTATTTTTCATTTTAAAATTACCACTACTGATTTGCTTGGAATTATAATTTCAGCAAGCATATTTTTTTTTGCTTTGATCTTAAAAGTGAGTACTGTCTACTAGTCCTAGGTACTACGTTACAAAAATCTCAACATTTCACTTAATTTCCAGTGTTGACTACAGCAAACACGAGGCGTCTGAGGCCGTTGACTGCACTTCTTTAGTGATGTGGGGAAGTGTCAACATGGCTGCTGCTTTGCTCACTTTAATGACCTTCTTCCTCTGCTTTAGCTCCTCCTGTCCTCTTGTTACTGGGTTTTTCCTCTCTCCGTCCCCTACACTTCTTTACAGTTTCCCCTTATACCTTTTCTCTCCACCTCATTTAAGCCTTATAAGGAAATGCTCTACTTTTTAAGTAATGTGAAAATTGAGACATAAGTATGTTGCTGAAGCTATGCACTGAATAATTAAGAAAACAGAAAATTAAACCCAGTTCTGATTCCTGATGCAAGGGTCTTAATCACCATGATGTATCATCTGCAAGCTGAAGCTAACATATGTAATGGTTTTTAAATGGAATAAAAGCTGTCCTGGGTAATAATATTGCTTCTTCACAGATTAGTGAATCTGTTTCTAATTGTCAAAGCGTTCCTACAGGTTAGACAATGTAGTTAAAAATGTTGACACTATACAAAATAAACTATTTAGGAATATAGAAAATCTTACTTCATAATAATACTGTAAAACCAAGACCCTGGTTCAACTTTAAATTTTTCCTCCTCCCAACATTTGAATAAGGGAAAATCTAGTCACCGAGTCAATGAAAACTATGCTGTGCTCACCAGTGGTACTTTGTGTATTTCACGGGAAACCATTTCAATTACATGAAAAAAAAAAAAAAAAAAGAACAAGAAAACTTGTTTCATCCAAAATCCTTTCATCTTCCTGTTCACTCACTGATTTATTTGGTATAAATATTGACTAATTATTTGTCAAATGTGTTGTTATTCAGTGACAATATAACAGTGAACCTAATTTCACTGCCTGCCCTTAGTGAACTTTGAATTATAATAAACTCTACAGAGAGAAGTTCTTTATCCATGTAGAAGGGATAATATATCTCTAACACTTTATTAAATTCTTTATAATTGATATTCTCTTTTAACCAGAAAATAAAATATGTATTTCCTCAGAATATACTGAATTTATCACATTTCAATTAGGAACTCTGGCTATAGCAATAATTTTTGTTCATCAATGTCTCCAGTAGGGATAGCAAGAATGCTTTTTTAAAGTCTGAATGCTCTTGATCTTTAAGCTTAGCTACCCTTCCAGGTGTGAGCAGTATTTATGTACCTGATTCTAGAACTTTGAGATGGTGGAGTGGGATTTAGCATGAAATAAGCAGGCGTAGATTCTCTACAGAATTTCATATGTTTAGCAGTCTGTGAGGCTTTTGATAAGAGGTTTCAGCACAAAAGGAATTTCGTAAGAAACCTAAGAATAAAAAAAAGATACTCCAAAATGTTTACTATGACATTGTGCTTTCCATTCTATTTGTGAACTTTATTAAAGAAAATAAACATAACTTTTTCTTGAAAATTAGAACAAACTAACATAGGTCCCAAAAAGATTTAAACAAAATGATTTGTAAAAAGACTAACCTCTTTCTACCAGAAAGTAGTATGCTGTGACCTTTAAGGGAACCCTGGTGGGTTTATCAGAAAGCTTTTTTTTTTTTTTTTTTAATGAAGGAGCAATATTAAAAAATGAACATGATACTGATTGTTTAATTATACTAATACAACACATTTGCAAAATGAGAGAAAAAGAAGGAATCCCTGCCAAGTGTGGCTTCCTTAAGAGAGGATCACAAAAATATAAATAAAGAAGACAAAAATAAAATAATCCTGTCAATAGTCTACAAACCATTTCTCTAAAGGGTCTGGTAGTAATCTTAGGCTTTGAGGTGTATGATCTCTGTTGCAAGTACTTAACTCTGCCATCTCTATGTGAAAGCCGTCACAGATGAGACATGAACAAATATGGATGTCTGAGTTACACAGACAGAGAAGGCGATGGCACCCCACTCCAGTACTCTTGCCTGGAAAATCCAATGGACGGAGGACCCTGGAAGGCTACAGTCCAGGGGGTCGCTGAGGGTCAGACACGACTGAGCGACTTCACTTTCACTTCTCACTTTCACGCATTGGAGAAGGAAATGGCAACCCACTCCAGTGTTCTTGCCTGGAGAATCCCAGGGACGGGGGAGCCTGGTGGGCTGCCATCTATGGGGTCGCAGGGTTGGACACGACTGAAGGGACTTAGCAGCAGCAGCAGCAGAGTTACACAGAAACTTCACTGCCTGCCCTGCAAGTTGCTGTGTTTGGCTTCATGGGCTAGGGTTTGCTGACCCCTGTAATAGGTAGATGTTAGCATTTTTGATAATGTAAATGATGGAAAAATTGTTTGAGGGTGTTGGCTTAGCAGTTTTATAGTTCATATACTTGATATAAGAAAACAGTAGAGAAATTTAGCAGCTTCCCAGACAAAAGGCATAAAAAGTTGAAAGTAGAATAAATAATACAGCAGGCTGTTTTAACATTCCTTTAGAGGTATGTTTTGTTTCTGTCTTGTTAATATGTCTATAAACCATTTTTGCACATTTATTTATGCAGTCTTTTTTTGTTTCATTCAGAAAAGAACAAACACTGTTGACTTTCTGTGTTTTTAATAATGAATAGTGCAATTACCATATGGTTTTAATTATTCAATAAAAATTTAATACTTATATTGCAAGGATTTTCCCCTCAAGGAGAGGATTTAGTGACTTTGATAATTTCAAATGAAATATTCCAAGAAAAAGCTATAAAATAGTAATGGTCACCTTGTAGATAAGCTATATCTGTTTACCTCAGCTTTAGAATACAGTCAAATCACTGTTAATTCTCTTGTCAGAAAATTTATTTGCTTTAGTAGTTGGCTTACTTCTAATAATACTGTATCTGTAGAGATTTCATTTTTAGAGATTAGTTGAAAATAGCCATGTTTAATTTCATATGTTAACATGTGCTACCTCTATTGATTATCTAACACTTCAGTCAAATAAGTCAAAAGTCACTTATTCACCATTCCCAATACTGCTTTTCACTTTCAGATCTTTATTTCATGATCTTTGTCTCCTATTTTCTCTTAACTTCTTGAACTCCTTAATCCCACCTGCCAATAATTCTTACAGAATGACATAAATGAAGGAGGAAACCTTTGCCTGGCTTTCAAAAATGTCCAGTACTTACACCGATTTCCCTGTTCTCTTACACCTCCTTCAGCAGCCTTCCTCCAGAGTCTCCTTCCTTCCCCATCTGACCTTTGAAATCCTGTGCCTTATGTAGGTCTAGGTCAGATAGCATCTTTGACAAGGTTCCCTTCCCTAATGACTGTCACATGTTCATATTCTATTTCTCTCCGAGAATAAGACTAGTCCCGGCAGGCTGGCATCTCAGCTGGGAGGAGGCCAAGATCCTGTCCTAGAATCCTGCTGCAGGAGCTGAGTCCCCTGTCACCGCAGATGAGAGACTGGTAAGCCCTAACTAGGAAACCACAGAGCCTCCTGTGACCTACCCAATGGTCCCTCTGTGGAGTGCAACATCAGGCTAAGAAATCCTTAGATGCCACAATAAGTTCTGTTTCTAAGAGTTTGCAGTGTTTGGCCTGGTCCTGTGCTTTTGTTTACTGATGTCTTGCCAAAGATTTATAGACAGTAGGTACCCAGGATAAATTAGGTTTGCATATTAATAGTGATGAAAGCACAACAGGGAGTTGGGTCTGGCCCATCTCCCTTGGAGTTGAACCATTTGGCAATGATGGATGAACACCGTAATCAGGATCCCCTGGGGCTGGAGACAAGGAGGAGAAAACAAAGGCTGGTGAAGAAGCGCTCAGGCTGGAGCCCAGGTAACCGTCCAGAAGTCTCGTGTGTTTTCCTCTCCACAGCCTGATGTTGGGCCTTTCTTCTTCTCCGACTGGAGTTAGAAGCTGTCAGCTACATATTGGCCCTTGCCATTTGCACTTGCCATCTATCTCCACAAGGATTAAATCATGTGCTGCGGCAGCTGCTGATTTTCAACACCTCCTGAAAGGAGTTCAGGGTAGAGAGCAGAAATGAGGCATTCTGTGCTCTAGAAAAAGTGGCAGGAAAGGTCTTCAGACAGTTGGATATTTTCAGGAGCTGATTTTAAGATCCCAGTTCTGTATCTCCTTTTCTCTAGAAAGCCACTAAAAGCCTTCATGATGACCAGCTGTTCCTTGTGACTAGCAAAACTTCACGAGACTAGTAGAAACCTTCTGGAAAAATATGTGCTTGATTGCACACAATCCCTCTTCACTAAAATCACATATATACTGACCTTCCCCCCTACTGCCTCTTTGGAACAGTTTCTCAGCTATCTGAAGTGCTATGTCCTGGACTGCAGTATTCATTTTGCCCCTGATAAAACTTAACTTGCAACTCTCATGTTGTGCATTTTTTTAAAGTTGACAAGGAAATGCCAAACAAAAGTAGTCATCAGTTGCCTTGTTAGTTGCCCCTCTCTGGGGATGTCAGTAAGTTACAGGACTCTGAGACTTGACACCATCACACCACTGACTTTGAGAAGAGTATGAGACAGACTTGTCCAATTAGATGTATTTATTGTAGAATTATTCATCTAGGACAGTTATCTAATAAAATTACAAAACAAGTAGTATCCAGGATAATCATCCACCTTACCTAAAGCCATCCTTCCCAGTAATACCTAACCGATGTGCGTGCATTTCTTGGGGGTAAGAGTGGAAGGCCGCAGTTCTTAACCACTAGGGGGTCCCTGTGGTGACTTGCTTTGTAGGGATGGACCTTCCCTTTCTCCTCACTTTCCCTTCTCACCCACGTCCCCCCAGAGCTTCCGGGCTCATCACTGGGTTGGGTCATGTGTAAGAGCTCTCTTCAAATTAAGATGCAGAGCTTCAATGTTAAACCTGAAAATGTCCAGAGAAGAAAGTGATATATACACCCTTAAGGCAGGAGCTTCCTTCGTGGCTCAGATGGTAAAAGTATCTGCTTGCAATGTGGGAGACCCGGGTTCAATCCCTGGGTAGGGAAGATCCTCTGGAGAAGGCAATGGCAACCCACTCCAGTACTCTTACCTGGAAAATTCCATGGATGGAGGAACCACGTGGGCTACCGTCTATTGGGTCGCAAAGAGTCGGACACGACTGAGCGACTTCGCTTTCACAGCAGGAACAAGGACCATTGTATTATGGAAGCTGACTGAACCTTAATTTATGATGACCATGTGCTTTCTGTTACCATAGATATGTAAATAGTTGTGCATCTTTAATATATGCAAAGTAGGCAATTCTATAGTATTGATTCCCTGTGTGATTAATCACGTCTGGCTCTGATGCTGGCTGTGGTTTTAGTTAGATGGAAATTAGGCAACTGTAATGTGCTGATCCCAGAGACGAGCAATGGACTTCCCTAGAATCAGGTGGCTCTTATTGGAAATGATAAAGTGTTAAGGCCAGAGCAAAGACCTGGGATTCTATTTAGTACACACTTGCTCTAAGATGTCAAAATCTGAATCCACATAGAAACTGGAGCTTACCTAAGACTTGCTTTCGGCTGTACTTCTGGAGAAGGAAATGGCAACCCACTCCAGTGTTCTTGCCTGGAGAATCCCAGGGATGGCAGAGCCTGATGGGCTGCTGTCTATGGGGTCGCACAGAGTCGGACACAACTGAAGCAACTTAGCAGCAGCAGCTGGTTACTTCTGCCCTCCTCCCCATCTTTTCAGTGTCCCAGGTTAGCTGACTGCAAATTTGTGTGGCTTTCTTCTAACATGGGAGACCCTTGGGAGCTAAGACCACATTGTAATCAATTTTGTGTACTTCTTTAAAGTTGAAGTGTCTTGCATCATTGATATCTTTTTATTACATGCATGCTTGAATATATAAAGTTTAAAATAAACACTTTAAAAATGCATTAAAAAACACAGTCAAATTCCCAATTGAAAAAGTTTCCATTGTGATGTTATTTGGAGTAGACACCTCTGTTCACTAGCAAAGCCTAAAATGGATTTCAGGGACTTTGAAAGATGTCCAAGTGCTGAAGTTTGCAGCTGCATATCATTATTAGTATTGGTATTGTTGTTACATTTTATTTGTTTTCAGAATTTACTTTGGAAATTCAAAATTATCTAGGTAGATGAAAAATAAAAATATATTAAAAATAATGAGAATAAGTGTAAAGATTAACAGTAAAATAATCCCAAAATTGAGTGAGCTACTAAGGAAAACATTCAGACATTAGAGTTTGAAACCAATTAAAATCAGGTTTGAAATTAGAGGCAGAGATCCCCTTCTCTGTGCATGAGTAAACAGTTAAGATAGTCTGAAAAATACTCTAACCTGAATGAAGTGAATTTTGTTAAGGGTGAAAAAGGATGAAAAATAAAGATGAAGGTTAAAAACAGTGCCGGTTAACGTCCCTGCATCCCCCAGAGAGAGATTTGACTTAGGTTGTGTAATTGAAATCACAGGGACAGTAATAAACATATCTCCATCACCTGCTGACTCTAATTAAATATTTTTAGATACATATTCTTATTGAGGAAGTATCATATTCCCATCCAAACCAGGATTTAAGTTTGGTTATCCAAAACAGGAACGTTTCTTAGGGAAAGCATTTCCATCAGGCACAATGTCAGTTTGGCAAACAGTAACCTGTCTGATAATTTGAGTGAGAAACAGACTCTGTGCCTATTAAAATATGGAGAGATTCTTACTTTCTTAGAAGCAGGACATTACTCACCTCCCCAGGGGTCTGTTTCATGGAGGCGATTACTCAAGGCAACGCTTGAAGAATAGCAGCTGGTCTGGGACAGTATTTACTTAACTACTTTATTTTTGCTGAGTGGTGTGTACTAAATAGAGGCAGATGCTGAACAGTCCAAGCTAATAGAAATGATTTTTAGAGTGTGTGTAAAGGAAGAGAGGACAGAACGTTAATGCAACAAGCCAGGGAGAGGAGCGATGGGGAGTATAAAGATGTCTTGTGGGGAATCTGATGGTGTTTCTGCTGTGTGCATGAGGGAGTTCTCTTCCCTGCCACCCATGGAACATGTGATAAAAAATTTGTATCTAGTTTAATGTTTGTGGAGGGAAGGTGTGTGCTGAGTGTAGCTTCAAAGTGAGTCTAGTGCAGGGGCCTAGGACACCACAATTGGGTCATAGGGAAATAACCAACTACCCATATGCAGGATAGATACCTGATGAGCAGTCTACAGAGAGATATTGCAAACAGGTCATGTGGAAATGGTGCCCACAGTGGAAGGGGGCACATGATAAGCTGATCTTTGGTAGAATTGGGTGGCATCCCAACTCAGGCAAACCTTGAAGGTTATAAGAAATGGGTGAAAAGCACACACGTGTTTTTGTCTTTCCAGGCTTAAGAACTGTCACACAAAGTGAGTAACATGATATCTGTGGATGTCATTGATCTTCATTATTCAGAGTTCTACTTTATCACATGGCAGTACAGGGACACTGAGGAACTCAGCAGATCCCCTTCCTACACCAGTCCCAGCAACTTCAGCCCAGCCCACGTGGCCAAGTTCTATGTCCCTGCTCCCCAAGCAGATGCCTCTTGGCCCCTTCTCAGGTCAGAGGAAGTACCTGAGGAAGGGGTTCAAGCAGGTCCTAGAAGCTGCCACAGTGGTCTTAAGGGATTAGGGAGCATAGACGTAGTAAGCTCTGGACAGTCACATCCCACTTGCCCCTTATATCCCTTGCACTTTGGAAGGGGTGTGGATGAAGAAAGGAAAGAACAAGGCCCTCTAAAGGGCAGAGCCCAAGGTACGGGTCTCTCTCCTGCGGTCTGTGGTTGGAATGAAACTGTGTGGCATCTCTGACATCTCGAGGTTATTCTGGAAGCAATATGCAGGGCAGCGTGGAAGGGGCTCAGTCAGCAGGCATAAAGACCAAGGAGCTATTGTAATAGTCAAACGGACCTTATTTAGGGAAATGGCAATAAAGATAGAAAGGAGTGGATGGACACAAGAGATACTTAGGTGTGGTGTATAAGCTGTTGAACTCAATGACCAATTAAATCCCATAGTAGGAGGGAGAAGTTGGAAACCAGGATGAATCTGAGCTCTCTATGTAGTGAGGCCAGTAAATGGAAATATTGTGTTAATTTAGAAATCTCACTGATGTACTATGCTGTCTCAGACATTAAAGAAGTCCAAAATGAAAATCTGGAGTATGATTATAATTTCATAACTTGCTTTTGGTTGAATATAATGAGAACTGATCACCATTGTTTTTCATAATTTGCCTAAGGAATATATTCTTTGAAACACATGTTTTATATATATATATATATATATATATATATATATATAAATCTAAAAGAAACAATTGTATAATTTACTATGGTTTGGATATTTTTGAATCCCATCTAAACGTAAGCAGTTACACTTATTCAAAATACAATTAGTTTTAAATAACAAGGCTAAATTCCTTTTATTAAGTTTTCATTTAGTTTACTGTGTGAATATTTTCCTGAACCCATCTTGACCTCTTAAAACGTAGATGACATTCTTTCAAGTTGAAATATGTCCAGTCTGATCAGGACTCTATGAAATAAAAGTGAATTGTGTTTAAACCAGGCCTATGATGAGAACTACTGAATTGGAAAGAAATTGTTTAATTATTTATGCAAATTTAATTATGCCAGTTGAAGTAGAGGCTTGTCATAAATATTAGTCAAACAGAAGATAGTTATTTGAATGGCATTGCCTCTAATAAAGCAACATAAACAGACTAAACTAATTAGGAACTAAAATGCATAGGCTGTGAACTTAACATGAAATTTTCAGTTATGATATTATATAACTTGATAGTTTATTATTGCTGCTGTTATTAAAATAAACCCTCCTTATAGCACTTATAATGTTGGACTCCTACAGATTACATTATAATGAGGGTGTGATGCATTTTGATTGAGTTACCACAAGGGAGAAATTTAATTTAATTAAAATGGTCTTCATTAAAGTATTGCATTCAAGTGAAGTAATTACATGGCATATACAGTATGGAAGAAATCCTGCTGTTTAAAAGGGAGAAAATTCACAATAGACCAGCTATGATATTATTAAAGAGAGCCTTTCTAAATAATTAACCTCTGACTTCACCATAATGATATAGCAGACAGATGAACCTTGCTTCATGCTCTGGTTTTTAAACTACATAGCATATTATGTATAAACCTATGTAGAATTTATACATATAAATATCTACATTTATATATATATAGATATAGTTGCATATATGCACAAACTACTATATATAAAACTGACAAATATATCTATTAATAATTATACTCAAGCAATTAATGTTATAACATACACATATCTATTATAAAATGTTTGAGACATGTTCTATGCATATCTAACAGTTATTAAATATATTTGTAATTCTTAGGTAGTTTATTCATATATTAAAAGATTAAAAAATGTAGGGGGTGGGTGGGTAGATAGGTACTTTTAAAATGTTAAGTTGTGGAAAAATTGCTATGGCCATTACAGTAGCCTAGTAATAACTTTCCCAAGTTAATAATATTTTACATAGAAAGGTAACAAAACCTGACTTTGGATATTCAAGAGGATGGAGTAAATGATGACCTGAGTTATTACTACATTTTACTTTAGATTATCAAAAGTAGTGAAATAAAGCCTATGAAAATGACATTTCTAAATCAATCTGTTGGTTAACTGGTTGCTGAACTGGGTTTATATATCAAAATTCGCAAACTGTAACATTTTGTTTGCCTTCCTTTATCTCTTGGTCCCTTTGTCTGTGAATTCTTCCTTGTTTCTTTAGGCACCCTCTTGCACTTATGGAATCTCCTTTCCTGGATCTTTCCCCTCTATTCAAAGAGCCCTATATTGGTTCTTTGCCTGATATATCTTTATACATTCATTAATATATTGAGGAAAATTAAAGTTTGAGAGTTTGAGTTTAAAACTCAGCTGAATGACCTGCAGCAGCTCTGAAGTTTTACAGAGTAACAGTTTGTTGTTTTTTTTTTTTCCAAAATTGACACATGTGCTTGACCTATCCTTGGCTGGCATAAGTTTCTTTAAGAGAATATTATGATTCTCCACTTTCACTCATTTCTGTTTCCAGTGTTATGTTTACATGAATGATCTTCAAACCTATTCTCTTCTAACTAGAATCCAGAGCATAGTTCTACAAACTTTCTTGCTATTGCTAGTCAATATACAGTAGCCATGTTAAACATGGCTTAAATCTAATATCTCCTTCTTTTACAAATGTCACATTTTCCCTCTGGGCTTCTTTCTTGTTCAATAAGATCATTATTTCCCTGGTAAACCAAAGTAGAACCTTAGTTTTCTGTCTACCATCATTTTCAAATTGTTAATCAAATGGCCTTCATCAGTTCAGTACAGTTCAGTTGCTCAGTCGTGTCCGACTCTTTGTGACCCCATGAATCACAGCACGCCAGGCCTCCCTGTCCATCACCAACTCCCGGAGTTCACCCAGACTCACTTCCATCCAGTCAGTGATGCCATCCAGCCATCTCATCCTCTGTCATCCCCTTCTCCTCCTGCCCCCAATCCCTCTCAGCATCAGTCTTTTCCAGTGAGTCAGCTCTTCACATGAGGCGGCCAAAGTACTGGAGTTTCAGCTTTAGCATCATTCCTTCCAAAGAAATCTCAGGGCTGATCTCCTTCAGAATGGACTGGTTGGATCTGCTTGCAGTCCAAGGGACTCTCAAGAGTCTTCTCCAACACCACAGTTCAACAGCATCAATTTTTCGGCGCTCAGCTTTCTTCACAGTCTAACTCTCATATCCATATATGACCACAGGAAAAACCATAGCCTTGACTAGATGGACCTTTGTTGGCAAAGTAATGTCTCTGCTCTTGAATATGCTATCTAGGTTGGTCATAACTTTCGTTCCAAGGAGTAAGCGTCTTTAATTTCATGGCTGCAGTCACCATCTGCAGTGGTTTTGGAGCCCAAAAAAATAAAGTCTGACACTGTTTCCACTGTTTCCCCATCTATTTCCCATGAAGTGATGGGACCAGATGCCATGATCTTTGTTTTCTGAATGTTGAGCTTTAAGCCAACTTTTTCACTCTCCTCTTTCACTTTCCTCAAGAGGCTTTTGAGTTCCTCTTCACTTTCTGCCATAAGGGTGGTGTCATATGCATATCTGAGGTTATTAATCAAATGGGTAAATGAATCTTATGTACCTTATAATTTTTTTTTAACTCTTTTTCCTCTCTATACCTTTCCATCCCCACTAATGGTGCCTGACCCTAGGCTTTTGGCATCTACTGTGAGGACTGCTGATGACACCAGCATCCTGAATGAGCAGTTGGTGCATCTGCACAGGACCTCGTGCACAGAAAGCCCTGCATTGGGGTTAATGCTGAGATCCTGTCTTAAAATTCTTAATTTCATCTTGAGTTTGTGTTTCATGGTGAAGTCTGAAGAGATAACGGAGCACAGGCAAGGTAATTAAAAGAAAATTATGACTTATCAAAAGGAAAACTGAAGGAAAAAGTTACACTTTAGTGCACTTCAAGGCACTTTTATCCTGCTTTTTGAGCAAGACACCCTGCCTTCTCATCTTGTACGGAGCTCTTGGTATAGTTTGCCCTGACTCACGGGTAAGCTTGTCACTCCTTGCCTCCATTCTGGCCTCCCAGTTCCTTGGTCCATGTGTATGTTGAACATCACATCAACGGTAGCAGCCTCATGAACTGTGCACTCCAACCTCTGCCCACCCGCTCAACACTGTTAGACATCATTCCTCTTCTTACAGCAGACAATCCCTTGTTTCTCAGATCATCTGCAGTTTTGATCTCTGGTAGCCTCGGCCCTTATGGCAGAAAGTGAAGAGGAACTAAAAAGCCTCTTGATGAAAGTGAAAGTGGAGAGTGAAAAAGTTGGCTTAAAGCTCAACATTCAGAAAACGAAGATGATGGCATCCGGTCCCATCACTTCATGGGAAATAGATGGGGAAACAGTGGAAACAGTGTCAGACTTTATTTTTTTGGGCTCCAAAACCACTGCAGATGGTGACTGCAGCCATGAAATTAAAGACGCTTACTCCTTGGAAGGAAAGTTATGACCAACCTAGATAGCATATTCAAGAGCAGAGACATTACTTTGCCAACAAAGGTCCATCTAGTCAAGGCTATGGTTTTTCCTGTGGTCATGTATGGATGTGAGAGTTGGACTGTGAAGAAGGCTGAGTGCCGAAGAATTGATGCTTTTGAACTGTGGTGTTGGAGAAGACTCTTGAGAGTCCCTTGGACTGCAAGGAGATCCAACCAGTCCATTCTGAAGGAGATCAGCCCTGGGATTTCTTTGGAAGGACTGATGCTAAAGCTGAAACTCCAGTCCTTTGGCCGCCTCATGCGAAGAGTTGACTCATTGGAAAAGACTCTGATGCTGGGAGGGATTGGGGGCAGGAGGAAAAGGGACGACAGAGGATGAGATGGCTGGATGGCATCACTGACTGGATGGAAGTGAGTCTGGGTGAACTCCGGGAGTTGGTGATGGACAGGGAGGCCTGGCGTGCTGTGATTCATGGGGTCGCAAAGAGTCTGACATGACTGAGCGACTGAACTGAACTGAACTGAACTGAGCCTCAGCCTGCAGTGGCTTGAAGCACGATTTCAGTTCCCCGGCCAGAGACTGAAGTTAGGCTCCTGCAGTTGAGCTCCAAATCCTAGCCACCAGGCCAGTAGGGACCATGGCCAGTGTCAGCCACCAGGCCAGCTAAGACCGTGGTCCATTAGCTTCATAGAAATCAATTCCCATAAAGAGAAAGTAGTCAAACAAATAAAGTATTTATTAGGAGGAAAAAAAAAAAGTATGTGTGGGTAGACAGACGGGGCAGGCTCAGAAAAAATTTGATCCCTTGCGGTTGTTTGAATCACTTATATGGAGCATTTCTTCCAGGCTTCTTTTTGGCCAGTCATCTTATTTGCCTGGTTCTGAGTCTGTATTTGGCTTATCTCAGGCTCCTCCCTCATATGTGTTCAGCTCTTAGCCAAAGATGGATTCTAGCCCAGAGGCCTATGGGTAAGTTGACATCACCTTACTATGGGGTGGCGACCCCTCCCTTTTGACCTCTGAGAAACTTCTCTCCAAATGTGTACTTGGGAAGGTCTCCTTGACCTCAAGAATGAGAAATATGCAGTCTTTTATCTGGGCAGAGACTAGCTTTCTCTGCTGTTGTCTTCATCTTGGACTAACCGTCCATGGGCAAAAACTCTAGCTCCTCAGCCTTCGCCTGTCTCCTTCCTCATTTCTCTCACCATGCCCCTGCTTATCTATTTTTATAACTAGATTTTATAACTAGAAAGGGATAGATTTCTATCCCTTTCCTTGAAGCCACCTCTTTCTACCTATTAAAAAAAATCCTCTTTAACCTGGAGCTCCTTGCTAAAATCCTGCTTTCACACTAGTATATCCAGTGCCTCTTGCATTTTTCTTGCTTTCCTTATATGCCTTCCCTCTGTGGTGTTTATTTAATGACTTGCCTCCCTTGTGTATATACGCCTTAGTCCTCAAATTCAGAATCCGTACATGATAATTACATGTCCAGTTCTAGAAAAATGCTTTAAAGTGCAGTGGAGTTAAGGGTAGCGTCTTGGACTCTACTTCTCCTTCATTAATAGTTAATGACGTTTCATTGCCGAATAAAGAAAGCCCAACACTTTTATATGGCTCAAAAAATACATACCGTTGTAAAATACTGAAAAGACAGAAATAGATTGATTTTTTACTGTAAATCCTACTTTCATTTGTTGCCATAAAATGGCTATGTTGATTGTTATTTTTCATCTAATGATAATCTGATTACCCCTTTTAAATACGTACTTTTTTCAAAATGACACAGCTGAAGATTTGAGTGACACAAAGTTCTATATTTCTGTGTCAAAATCCCAACATACCTTTGTGAAAGAGTTTGTTTTAATGTATTATCTATATACTTATAAATATTTTAATTTTTATATTGTACATTTTTTTTTGTATTTAAAAGATAATTATTTTTGATAAGAGTTCCCTGAATAACTAGACTCAGAATAATTTTTTTGGTACAAGAGATATATTTGCAAAGATCCATTGCTATTACAGCTGTTTTGTCAAGAGTTGTGATTAAATAGCTATTAAATCAAATAGCCTTGATACATAGGTGCCTGTAACATTTCCTAAGAAACATGATATAATATACTTGAGTTTTAAAAGGTGCTTGTATTAATATATATTTTCATGAAGTCCTGGTAAAAATGTCTGTTTAATCACTTGAAGTCTCCATTTTTAACTTCTCGTTTATGGCCTAAACATTTGAGGAGTTTTGAAATATGCATGCTCAGTTTTCTTGTTGCTTTAACGTGTGTGGCCATTGGGCTCTGGAAGGCAAGCAGAGCGCACTGGAACTGCGCTTCTTCCTTTGTACACATTCAAGGATCCCTCCCTTCAAACACCATTTAGACCACAGGAGGCTTAAAAGCTTTTGTGTTTTCTAAAATGTTGTTCACTACTCAATTTCTTAAAAGTTAGAAATCAAAATAAGAGTTAATTCCATTCCCCACACAATACTTTCCTTTCAGTGTTCCTGGAATAAAGTAGAATGCTTTATAATATAGTGCCAGTATTTCAGATGAAAACTAAAAGGCAGGTTGGATTTACAAGTGAGTTTATAGGATAATTGGGGCATTGATAATAATTCAGTTTTAAGGTTTATGTGAAGAAAGCGACTTGTCGGTTTGCAGATCACTTTGGTCAGGAGAATGTCGTTTGAAACTCTTAAAATTGTGTCAAGTGGATAGTTTAGTGGTGTTACCCTTATTTTTCAGAGAGGGTTCAAGAAGCCTGTAGAGCTTGCTCAAACCTAAAGTGGACAGGCTGGAATTCCAATCCAGGTCTTCTGACACAGGGTCCAGCTCTCTGTCTCTGCCATTGTTCCTCAGGGCTAACAGTTACTAGAGATGTTTTCTTCCCTTCTTGTTTTCTTGCTTAACTGGCTAATTTAGCAGTGCTTCAAGAATTGATTAAAAGATGATGAGAATAAAATCTGGAAGTTTAACATATACTTAAGCTTTCTACAAGGACCATATCCTTTGCACAAAGTAAATGCAGATTTCCTCTCTAGGATTTTTCCAGAAGTGTATTGAAAAGATGCTTTCTGATAACAGTTTTAATTCAGTCTGAAAATAATTTCTTATATCACATTATGAGAGTCATAGTTCTGGCATGTACATTGATAAATATCTTATTTTTAAATCTTGACAATATGAATATCTGGTGCACTCACTGTATCTAGTCTCTAACCCCCAATTCTTTTTCATTTATAAAGAGGAGATCGTAATAACTACAATAAGGAATAAATGCAATAATACATACACATATAATCACAACTCTTGACAAATAACAAATGCTGAGTAAGTCCTACTTTTAAAAGCCTACTGACTACAGCAGGAAATGATGCCAGCTAACACAAGAGTCGAGATCTACTAAACACCGTATTGTGTTCCTGTTGGTTGCATCCAACTCTTCTCAGCCCTTTGGACTGTAGTCCGCCGCCTCCTTTGTCTATGGGATTTCCCAGGCAAGAATATTGGAATGGGTTGCCATTTCCTCCTCAAAGGGCTCTTCCAGGGATCAGATCTTTATCTCCTCCACCTGTGCATTGCATCAGCCATCGGGGAAGCCTTTATTGGATGATTTATTTAATCTTCAGTGCACACTGTTTTGTATCTGGCTTCCCATTTCTTTTTAAAACCTCTATTCAAATCAACTTACCAAATGTAAATTGAAAGTCAAACTCTATGTGAATTGCACACAATTTTTTGCTATATGAACCAAACTACCAAAAAGCTTATATTATGGGGATTAGTATCAATATATTATATATGAAAAGGATGTTCTTTCATACACTGTTGATCTATTGTCAAATTATTTTTATGGGTATTATGTCTTAAAATGATACACATTAGTGTAATGACACTTGAAAATCAGTAACATCAAGAATTCTGTGTTAGAATCTTCTGGTAAACTGACATTGAGTTTCTTTGTACTTTCTTAGTATTTAACCCACAACTAAATAATTCATATTAATAAAATGAATATTCTTTTAAAAATAAATTTCCACATCTAAATGCATATTCTACCACATGCTTGAAAATTTTTAATTTTCTAGCTCAAAATGCTATTCATTCTTGTCTAATTATCTTTGGCTAATTAACTGTGCTCTTCCTTAATTCTTTGATCACTGACTATATACACTGCAACTTGAGATAACTTGTTATATTTTTGCTCAATAAGTTAAAAAGCAAAGGTGAGTTTTTTAATGAAGGATCAGGATCTTTCAGTATACTCTTATTTCTTGTCTATCAAGAAAGTGAAATTATGTATACCTTCCTAATTACCTTTTTATAGCTGTGCTAACATGTTTCCTGTTTACTAGTCCGAAGATAACACTTAAAACCACTAAAAAAATTATTCTACAAATCCAACTTTGAGAGGAAAATGTGGTCCTTTTTCTTTCAGTGTTTTTGATGATTTGTTCTCTTTCAAATAACCTGAATTTATGAATGGTTGTATCTTCTGAGCTGAACTTTCTCAGATACACCTTTCTGCCCACTTCTCTCTGATGTTGAAGATGTCTGTAGTAGAAATTCCCTAAAATTCATTGGTTCTTAGAGGATTTCTTTTCCCTGGAATCTGATCTAGCATAACTTCTTAACTTCTTAATGTCTCCTATGTCTCAACACCTAAGATCAAACTCTTCTATGAACTGATTTGTATGTTTAATAGAGAGGTTATAGAGCAAAAGCAACTTGTATATCCACTGGGCTGCTTCTAAGAACCTGAGAGAAGGAAATCTCATATTTTTTTAATGAAGCATAGGTGATTTTAACTTATTGATGAATATAGGTGGCAATTTTTGTATAGCAAAGTGATTCAGTAATACTTGTACGTATATAGTCTTTTGCATATTATTTTCCATTATGGTTTATTACAGATATTGAATATAGTTCCCTATGTCATATTTCTCTTTATATAGCACAGTCCTATCTTTTAACCAGAATCTCCAGAACGTCCTTGTCCGTAATTTATTAACCATATTGGCTGCTATGTTATTACTGATTCTTTTTCTAAATCATAGTAGCTCAAATTAATCTTTTGGATTTTGGTGTCTTTTAAATTGAGAAAATTTTTTCTCATTAATTCCATTTCTCATCATTTCATAAATACCTCATAATTCCTTTATAATAAATGTGTAATGGAGGATACCCATGAATTCCCATATAAATCAAATGCAT
Source organism: Bos indicus (assembly GCF_029378745.1). Lineage (NCBI taxonomy): Eukaryota > Metazoa > Chordata > Mammalia > Artiodactyla > Bovidae > Bos > Bos indicus. The sequence goes on from NC_091786.1 coordinate 11,410,170, forward strand.
ATTTTCCACTGTATTTAACATGTGGTCTTTTTTACTGATTGTAGCTCAGTTGATAAAGACTCTACCTGCAATGCAGGAGACCCAGGTTCGATTCCTGGGTTGGGAAGATCCCCTGGAGAAAGAAATGGCCACCGCCTCCAGTTATTCTTGCCTGGAGAATCCCATGGACAGAGGTGCCTGGAAGGCTATAGTCCATGGGGTCACAAGAGTCGGACATGACTTAGCGACTAAACCACCAACCACCACAGTTATATCTGTAGCCCCCCTGGATGGCCAAGGATTATTCAAGACTGCTAGGACTGAGATTTCTTCATCTGTAGCACTGTCTGCTTTTTTCATTCTTGTTATTTCAGTTTCTTCTTGTTGCATGGCTCCATCTGCCTCCCAGAGTGTGCTCTCTGACTTCCAGGGTTCTCAGCTTGTTGCTTCAATTAACTTTTCAATGAAACCCCGGGCAGCTTCCATTGTTCCTGCTGGTACTCCCGCTATTTCTGCTGCTTTGAGTCATTGGGCTTGGCTCCCTTCCCCCAGCCCCTGTTTATCAGGAGTCAGCTGGCTGAACTGTTGTCTGGAGTGCTGTGGATTTCCTGCTGGTTTTAGCACTAATTCCCTACTGATCTTTTGTTACACTTTTATCTCATTTTCTACTGAGCTCTGTCTTCAGGATTCTAGCATTATTTTCTAAGACCCATTGCTAGGAGAGCCGATTTCCCCAAAATACTTAATCTAGAATCTACTGCGTAGAAGGCAATGGCACCCCACTCCAGTACTCTTGCCTGGAAAATCCCATGGACAGAGGAGCCTGGTGGGCTGCAGTCCATGGGGTCGCTGAGGGTTGGACACAACTGAGCGATTTCACTTTGACTTTTCACTTTCATGCACTGGAGAAGGAAATGGCAACCCACTCCAGTGTTCTTGCCTGGAGAATCCCAGGGATGGTAGAGCCTGGTGGGCTGCCATCTCTGGGGTCGCACAGAGTCAGACACGACTGAAGCGACTTAGCAGTAGCAGAATCTACTGAGTGACTATCTTTTTAGAATTGACCAAGAGTGAAGTCTACTGGGAAAAAATTTCTGACAAGATGTTTATAAAAATATATACTATACCTTGTTGCTGTGATGTTAGTGTTTCAATCCAACAGTTTCCCCTAGTGATGAGTTAAGCAACTGTCTCTTTTCACAGATTTTACTTTTGATAACCTGGTGGTAGTTACCTTAAAGAGAATTGATATTACTCACCAAGTACATTTTCAGAATAACTGTCCTGGTGTTTCCTTATCTGATCTAGTAATTTTCTCTATCATTATGATTTGAGTATTATAAGGCTCTCTTCTAAAGAGTAGTGTCCACTTTCTAGATCTAAGGTAAATTTTTTGTACTGATTTTTTCCATGTGATTGTCAGCTAAGAACTGGGAGGGATTCATGCAAAGATGGGCTTATTTAGGACAGAAATGTTATGGACCATACAGAAGCAGAAGATAAATAAGAAAAGGTGGCAAGAATACACAGAAGAACTGTACAAAAAAAGATCTTCACAACCCAGATAATCATGATGGTATTATCACTCATCTAGAGCCAGGTATCCTGGAATGTGAAGTCAAGTGGGCCTTAGGAAGCATCACTACAACCAAAGCTAGTGGAGGTGATGGAATTCCAGTTGAGCTATTTCAAAGCCTAAAAGATGATGCTGTGAAAATGCTGCGCTCAATATGACAGCAAATTTGGAAAATGCAGCAGTGGCCACAGGACTGGAAAAGGTTACTTTTCATTCCAATCCCAAATTAAGGCAATGCCAAAGAATGCTCAAACTACTGCACAGTTGCACTTATGTCACACGCTGGTAAAGTAATGCTCAAAATTCTCCAAGCCAGGCTTCAGCAATATGTGAACAGTGAACATCCAGATGTTCAAGCTGGTTTTCAAAAAGGCAAATGAACCAGAGATCAAATTGCCAACATCTGCTGGATCATCAAAAAAGCAAGAGAGTTCTAGAAAAAACATTTATTTCTGCTTTATTGACTATGCCAAAGCCTTTGACTGTGTGGATCACAATAAACTGGAAAATTCTGAAAGAGATGGGAATACCAGACCACCTGACCTGCCTTCTGAGAAGTCTATATGCAGGTCAGGAAGCAACAGTTAGAACTGGACATGGAACAACAGACTGGTTCCAAATCGGGAAAGGAGTATGTCAAAGCTATATATTGTCACTCTGCTTATTTAACTTATATGCACAGTACATCATGAGAAATGCTGAGCTGGAAGAAGCACAAGCTGGAATAAAGATTGCCGAGAGAAATATCAATAACTTCAGATATGCAGATGACACCTCTCTTATGACAGAAAGTGAAGAACTAAAGAGCCTCTTGATGAAAGTGAAAGAGGAGAGTGAAGAAGTTGGCTTAAAGCTCAACATTCAGAAAACGAAGATCATGGCATCTGATCCCATCACTTCATGGCAAATAGATGGGGAAACAGTGGAAACAGTGGCAGACTTTATTTTTGGGGGCTCCAAAATCACTGCAGATGGTGACTGCAATCATGAAATTAAAAGACGCTTACTCCTTGGAAGGAAAGTTATGACCAACCTAGACAGCATATTAAGAAGCAGAGACATTCCTTTGCCAACAAAGGTCCATCTAGTCAAGGCTATAGTTTTCCTGGTAGTCATCTATGGATGTGACAACTGGACTATAAAGAAAATTGAGGGCTGGGGAATTGATGCTTTTGAACTGTGGTGTTGGAGAAGACTCTTGAGAGTCCCTTGGACTGCAAGGAGATCCAACCAGTCCATCCTAAAGGAATTCAGTCCTGAATATTCATTGTAAGGAATGATGTTGAAGCCGAAATGACAATACTTTGGCTACTGATGCGAAGAACTGACTCACTGGAAAAGCCCCTGATTTTGGGAAACATTAAAGGCAGGAGGAGAAGGGGGCGACAGAGGATGAGATGGTTGGATGGCATCACCGACTCAATGGACAGGAGTTTGAATGAACTCCAGGAGTTGGTGATGGACAGGGAGGCCTGGGGTGCTACAGTCCATGGGGTCGCAAAGAGTCGGACATAACTGAGCGACTGAAATGAACTGAACTGAACTGAACCTCCAGCACTCAAACTTCTTAGATGTCAATATTAATTTTCATATTAACTCTTAATGTGATTTCCTGGTACTTCCATGAAACTTACAAGGTCTGAAATCGTCCTAAGGGAAAGAGACTTTTCTGTCACGTAAGACAATAATTTCTTCAAAAAAACCATAAGTAGTCTACCTTAAACTTGATAAATGTACTAACTTGTGGCCCCAGATGTACTGATGTTTTAATAATTTGTGTTAGGTATAGCCAATGTGAAACAAGGGAATGTAAGTATACTAGTTGAAGCTGTAAAGAATCCAAGTATAATAGAAATAACATGAGTTTTGGAAGTAGGTGTTTTTGTGTTTGGTGGTGTGTGTGCTTATTCATGTCTGACTCTTTGGGACCCCATGGACTGTAGCCCACCAGGCTCTCCTGTCCATGAAATTTTTCAGGCAAGAATACCGGAGCAGGTTGCCATTTTCCTCTCCAATACTTCCTCAAATCCTTAAAAAATCCTCCCAAGAAACACAAATAACACTTTTATCCCACATAAAAGATTTTTTTAAAAGCAATGTATCAGACATGTCTTAGCTATATAATCTCAATTAAGTTTGTAATAATTGTGGTTTGAAGCACATCAATGATTTTCAAAAGTTTTTGTTTTAATAGCAGAATTTTGAAAAAATAATCTTCATGTCTTTGTCTTACAATAAGAATCGTCAGAGCTACTCTGGTTCGGGTGAAGGTGGGGGACACAGAGTTCTGAATGGTGTTCCTTCAAGTCCTCCCACAAGGTTGCTCTGAGAAACTTTTCCACTTTTCCAAGTTTCTGTAGAGCAGTCTGAAAACCTCTGGACTGGATACTGTCCCATGTATGAGTCTTTGAACCCAGCACATCATGCTCCTGCGTATGCTTTGTCACTGTGCTTCCCTCCTTAAGACCAAGATCCATCACGTGACTTTGGACCTCTCCCCGCTCCCTCTCTGAAATAGTGGTGATGACAGAGGCTCAGAGCTGTTCCTGCTTCACATTGTCCCCACTCCCACCTCCTCCTAAGCCCTCAGTCTCATCACCACCAGGAGCTTTTATTATCCCACAAAAGATGCCATCAAGTGCTCAGCACTGTCAAAATCAGTCACGAAAATGCCCTCCACCCACCCAAGTCTCGTCACCTTTCCACTGTGCCCTCTGGAGTTCTTACTCCAGCTGCCTCGCCCATCTCTCTCTTCTTTGAATAGTCATATAAAATCCTAAACCTACAGTTATACATTTTGACAAGTCCCAGGCAATGAAACAGGAATCTTTCCTTTCTTTAAAATTGTGGCATCTTGGCTCAAATGACTCTGAATCTGTTTGGCAGGCCTTCTTTATTTTCCTTGCATTTGTCACTCTCATTCTTCTGAATATTCTTTACCTTCTTCTTTCTACATCCATCTCTAACATGCCCTTCCCCATCTACACGTCCACTTATGTTGGTTCTGTGTGAGAGAAGAACTTCCCCATCTTTCCGTCAACACATTCCTGTCTGCTTCATTTTCTTCCCGCCTCTAGTTCTACAGATGAGCCCCACCTTCCTTTATCCATTAGATCTCAGTTCTACTTTGATCCACAGATTCTTCTGTCTAGGTACCTCCCTTCTATAGCGTTATTTCAATTCTTCATTCCACTGATTCATTCCCACCGACTTGGAAAACTAATGAAATCTCCTATTTTAAATAAACTTTCCATTGGTCCCATGTCGCTTTCTGAATATTGCTTCATTTCTTTGCTGCCAGATGACATTGGAACTGGTTTTAAATGTTGTCTGTACTCTGTGTCACTCCTTGAAAGCAGCTCTTACCGTCATTCCATCAAAATTGCTAGTGTTCTGTGAGGTCACTAATGACTTCAGCTTTCGCTAATTGCATGGATGATTTTCTCCCCTTATCTCATATGCCATTTCGCTCACTTCCCCCCTTTTGAAGCAGGTTTTTTCTCTCTTGGCTTCTGATATTCCATTGCCCTCTTTACTTCTCTTCCCTCGCAGGCTGTTTTTAGTTTTCTTGGCTAGTCTCTTCTTATCCTCTTACCTTCTGAACATGAAGTATTTTCCTTGTAACTCTTTTTCATTGCCACCTAAGGAACTCCTGTGTGAGCTCATTCAACTTCTTGCCTTTGAATACCATCTTTCAAACTTCTATCTCCAAATTGCTCTGTCCCCTGAACCCTAGACTAATTTATCCAGTTGTACTTGGATTTTTAGTAGACAACTAGAAGGTAATGTATATAAACTAAACTCCTGTCTTCACCTGATTCACAAAAACCTGATCCACACCAATCTTCCTCCATCTTCATAAATGGCAACTTTATAGTTGGGCTAAAATTCTTGAAGTCAGTTTTGGCTCATCTTTCTCTAGTATCCCATATCTAGTGAAGTGAAAGTTGCTCAGTCGTGTCCAACTCTTTGCAACCCCCTGGACTTTACAGTCTATGGAATTCTCCAGCCCAGAATACTGGAGTGGGTAGTCTTTTCCTTCTCCAGGAGATCTTCCCAACCCAGGGACCGAACCCAGGTTTCCCGCATTGCAGGTGTACCATCTGGATTCATTACCAGGTGAGCTGCTGGGGCCAGCGCAGCAGGTAGGGATCAAAAGTGGTCGACACAAAGTTTAGAGACAGAATTAAAATTTTAAAGATGGGACCGGAGGACTCAAGACCTCTAGGATCAAGAGCCCTGTTCCTCGGAGCCACATCACTTTTATTTAGGGTCTTGGCGTGCAGAAAGCATCTGTTGTGCTGTGATAAAATCAGCCCCCTGTGTCCCGGTCACATCTCCCATTTTATTGATTACTTTGAACTATCTTCATTACTTTCTTATACAAAGGGTGTCACCCAGATGAAGCGATAAACCCATATATGCCTTGGGAAAATATCTTGGTATGTACATAAGCGGGTGTTCTGAACTTGTGCTGACCTGGTGTTCCAAGGTCTACACTGTGTTTTTCCTTAGCTCAGCAGGGCATGATGACCACAACTAATCAACCTGATGTACTTTTGTTTAGATGATGCTGCATTGCTATATTTTGCTTTATTCTTTCCCCATTGTGTTTTACTCATGGCTTACCCGGAGCAGCAGGTGGCTGATTATTAACCCCTGCACTGAGCCACCAGGGAAGCCCAAGAATACTGGAGTGGGTAGCCTGTCCCTTCTCTAGGGGATCTTCCAGACCCAGGAATTGAACCAGGGTCTCCTTCATTGCAGGCAGATTCTTTACCAACTGAGCTATCAGGGAAGCCCTATCCCATATCTAATCCACCCATACATCATGTTCACTTTGAATTCAAACCGTATTCAGAATCCCATCACATTTCCACATCTAACAAAAAATCTTGTGGTCAACCCACCATACAAATTGTACCTGGGCTATTTCAGTGTTTTTCTTGAACTAATCTGCTTCCACTATGCTACCATAGCGTGTGTATGGTAGCACTCACCAGTCATTCTGATGACATTTGAGTTAGGAATTGATACACATCTAGTTAAAAAAAAAAAAAAAAAGGCCTTGAATGGCTTCCCATTTCACTAACAACAAAAATTAAAATTAGTAGAATGAGCAGCTATTATGGTGCTTATCTAATTTATCATCCCCAAATGAAGACCTTCTTCATACTGAAAAGGAGCACTTTGAACAATCAGTCCCAGACAACATGCGTAAACAGACACAATCCCAGACAAAGCAGAAGTGTTTTCCTCCTACTCTCCCACCTGGAAGCCCCTTCACAATCTACCCCTGCCCCCTGCAATGAACTTGACTTCATCACCTGCCCCCTCCCTTGCAAATATCTCTCACTACATACGTCTTTTCTTGCACATCCTAAAAGCTGTCAGATTTCCTCCTGCATCAAGGTTCTTTGCCCAGGCAGATGTTTTTGCATGTAATACCTACCCTTCCTTCTCCTATCCTCAGAAATCACTCCGTACTTTTCCTTTGTTTCTGCTTGAGTGTCGCCTGACCAGAGAGGCCTTCATGGAGATTTCAACAAAGAGCACCTTTATCTCACACCTGTTATGTTCCTGTTCTTCTGTCATCCTTCATGTTTTTCCCCATACTGTTTATCAGCATCTGATACTTTCAGTGGATACGTTCACTATTCCTTGTCCACTAGAATACAAGTTAGGAAAGTACAGAAGCTTTTTCTTCTCTCCCGGTATAATGATAGTAGAATATGTTCTGAAACAAAGGAGTTGCTCAATTAAAATTGATTAATTAATGAATAAAAATATTTGCTTTACACTAAATTGTTTCTGATCTCCTAGCTTGTCTGGCATTGATTAGACACTAAAAAGTCAACTTATATGCACTAATCCACATAATTCTTTCATGCACAGAAAGCCAATATATTTTTATAATGTAGAAGATTTTCTTGTTCCCTTTTTTGACTGATATGTATCTATGCACAAATCTTATGTGTGTATCTATAGATATCTTAATGTGTGTATACAGATTTGCACACTTATTCTTTGAAATATGTTCTTTATATTAGTAATTTTCAAAGTATTAGGTTTGTATTTTACATTTATAATTATATTGCACACTTTGCAAAACACCAAACTAGCATGCTGTCTATTGCTCTGAGATGTCAAGTAATTCTAGATCCAAATATACTCATTGATTAATTGATAGAACAAACGCATACTACACATTCACATCCCAGTTAAGATCGGTTTTAGTTCAGAAAGATTATTTCATGAATATTAATTAGAGTAAGAAAACAGAAGTCTCTATTGATTGAAGGAAACAAAAGGTCTAATTTCAAACTTATATAGAACCTTTTTAACTTCATTTCTCTACTCATGGCCTCAAAACACTATTTCTGTCAGCCCATTAAGGAAACCTATTTTCATCATCATGTATTCTGGAAGATACTTTATCTTGGGTGAAATCAAGAAATCGTTTGTGGTTTCTATTGTTTCATCATATGGCTACATATTAACTCAAACTTCATCTTTCTAAAGTGTTTTATTGGTTTCCTCTTCAGCCTTATTTACATGATTGATTTTCCATTTATGGCATGTCCAGTTTTGTCCAATTAAGTCCAATTTAGATTAGCTCTTTACAAATCAATTCATTTCTATAAATCCATTAATATTTCACATTATCAAAAGCATATTCTTCATGAATATATATCTTAATCCCCTACTTCAGTAACATAAATAGATTATTAGACAACTCTGAAACTTTCGGTTTGTAACATTGGCATACATTTTTAAAATACTTGAACTTCCAGTTGACTCAACTTTATCTAGTAACAAAAGCTGTTTCATCCCCATAAGCAATTGAATTGGTGATAGATTTAACATTTAATATCAACTAGAAATAGTTTGACAGATATGACAAACTGCAGTATAGTATCAGTTCAGTTCAGTCGCTCAGTCATGCCCAACTCTTTGCAACCCCATGGACTGCAGCACACCAGGCTTCCCTGTCCGTCACCAACTCCAAGAACTTGCTCAAACTCATGTCCATCGAGTCAGTGATGCCATCCAATCATTTCATCCTCTGTCGTCCCCTTCTCCTCCTGCCTTCAATTGTTCCCAGCATCCGGGTATTTTCTAGTGAGTCAGTATAGTATCTTAAGTAATATATCAAGTTAAACCAAGCAGATTAAAAAAAATCGGCAAGAGTTTCTAGGTTCAAAACTAGTTAACAGTAACTTTGGAATTCAAGTTTTGCATTCATGGCCTGTCTAAAAGCAAAGTTACCATACCTGAAAAAAACTTGTAACAGGAAGCAAATAGAGTTATTTTATTCAGGCAAAAAAATAAAAACTGAAAACTAGAGTTAACAATAATATGGCACTATGTCAAACTTACACCAATTATTTATAATTCAGTACTTTTAATTTATGGAAACAAAATATGTATACAATAAAAACATAATCTAAGTTTTATTCCTTCACTAATTAAAAAGAAAATATAGTATGAAAGTACAGATAAAAATGATAACATAGAGAAGTAAGATTACTGCCATTTTTAATGTTTTTTTAAAAATAGTTACCTGGGTTATTTTATAATAAGAATGTATTGATTTTATATTTAAACTTTTTTCCTCTCCTTCTGAAAATAAAGATAAGTAAAAATAAAATTAAGTAAAGCAAAGAAACAAAATGCCAGTTACCATGTCCTGACAATTGATTCTGCCTCCTATACATCTATTGTTATACTTTAGTGGTTATGAATTTTCTTATATTACAGCATTCTCCTAACAAAACCCTCAGTCATTAACTGTGATGACCTCTAATCCATCCTTCTGACTAGAGTCAGATATGTAGTTCTGTACACAAAGTAAGTCTTTGCTCAACTTAACATTGTTTTGCAACTGACCTTTGCTTTCTGGGTCGAATTTAAATTCCTTAGTGTGTTGTCTGAGTCATAGTGAATCCCTGGCTCCTGTTTGCATGTCCCACCTCTTTCCTGCAGGCACTGAGTCTGTTTGCCTGCATGTCCCATGATTTGTACAAGGAATACCCCGCTGTGTTTGCCTGTCCAACTTGGTGGTGTTCAGAAATCAGCTTAGGTACTTCCTAACCCTTAATCCATTGTAAACCTTTGAGCTAAGTGAGCTACCTAGACCTACCATATGCTGGTAGCATGTCTCTAACACTGTACTGCAGTCCTTGATTTTCTTTTTATCTAAGCATTAAGCTGTGAACTTTTTAAAGTCTGGTGTGGCTTCATCTCTGTATTAACTGTTGATTTAACCATTAGTTAGCAAGAACATACTCAAGAAATAGATGATGAATGATTGTTGAATGAATTATTTTCCATTTTGCTGTTGTTACAGTCTCTTTGCAAATAGTAATCACTGTGCAGGAAACAACCTAGACAAGAACAACTTCCAAAAAGTAGATACTAAAGGTGTGTCTGATAGTACCTGTATTAAAGGTATGTGAGATCATGTTAAACTAAAGAAGATCATTACCTATGTCTTCAAATGGACCACATACTATGAAAATTTTAATCTCACAAAATAGAACAACAATTATAGACTCTTCCTTTATAGTCATAGCACTTGGGAAAGTTTGGTAGAAATAAATTCAAACTAAACATTTTAAAGGTTATGAATACTGCTGTACTATTAAATGTGTAAATTCGTACTGTAAACATCTGGAAAGCAATCATTATCAAATGTAAAATAATTATGATATGAAGTATATAGCAAACACTTTAAATATTTTTTTTTATGTGAAATCACTTCTCACGTATTGAAATGTCAGCTATTATACATCTGTGTTAAGAGTCAGGCTGAATACAGGTTTGTTTTCAGATTTATTATTGTTGGGTTTTCTTGGTTCGGCACTTATGCATTATTTGTATAAAATGTTAGATATTTTTGTTTTGCAGAATCTTTTTAATACCCTTTACTTCCCATGGGTATTGCCTGAGGGTATGTGGTAGCTGCTGTAACTCATAGGCAGTACTAGGTACCTTTTTAAAACCCTATAGTACAATCATCTTGTTTGGTCTAGATGTTTTACTTGATTTTTGAGAATTGTTGCCAGTTGTTCTGAAATGTCTGTGATTTTACACACGTAGATGCCTGTTAGAACTCACTCACTCTCACTTCTGGCCTGACTCATTAGGGAAGCGATTTCCTTTGCAGATGTGAGAGGTGACTGCACTCTTTTCATCGCCTACTGTGCCACCTGGAAAGCTTTTCCTCCCAAATAATGGGTGAAAATGCCTGTGAAGAAATTGAATGACAGGCCTTCACCATATGCAGGCGAGCCTGTGGAACTTCTATGCATATCAGATATTACAGGAAACAGTTTAGGCCGTTTTAGTCATACTGACATACTGCTTCTCAACTTGAGACACATTGAGCTCTCTCTACACTACACTGATATGACACTGAGAGGAAAATTGCATACAGTTTTTGAAAGGTTTGTGATACCTAACTGGTAAACAAGAGTCTGTCCTTATTACCCAAATGTCTAATATCCTTTTAGAAGTGGTGATATCCCAGGGGACAGGTAGTTTGAAGAATACGAACCCCAAGAAGCATGCTCTAAGCCATAAAGCTCTTATCTGTCAATATCATACATGGTAAATGTTTTAAAGAAAGAGCATAATGGCGTGCTATTGTTATTACTGAGACATCGTTCTTCTTTATGTTTGCATTAGGGACTTGTTAAGGTGCAGGGTGTGTTGCCCACTAAATGCCTATATGAGAGAAGATTGTCAACTCAGCTGTAAACAGAGGCCAGTCTTCCTAGAAAAATCTCTGAATTTGGCTTTATAAATGTAAACAGCCCAAAGGCTTCTCAGTTCTTACTTTCTCTGATCATTGTTTAAGGATTTGAGACCAAATATAAATATAAATGTGATTTTTTGAAAAATCTTGAAAGGCTTACCTTAGCATTTCATTGTTTTTCCTTCTACTTTTATTAAAGACTGAAATATATCAGGCAATGTGCATAGACAACTGTAGACAATCTGCCCTGCCCAGTGGACTCAAAATATGTAAAGCCCATGCTGCAGATTATGCTAGAACATTAAAGTTCAGTTGGAATTTTTCTGGGATTAAAAAAAAGGCTCATAATCTCAGGTTCAAATGGAAGAGTCTAATAACACAGTTGTTACAATTTTTATACATGTACAACTCAAAGAGATTTTGGAATTTAGGTCATATGGTTGAGGGCGGAAAATAGGCTAGGCTGTCTGACAACCTGCCTGTGTGAAGATAAGAGTGGGACAGTGTCACCGGATGCTGTGTCAGACTATTCATTATTCCTTCCCAATCCCTCACACCTCATGGCCGCCTTGGGCCGCTAATGGCCTTGGCCACAGAAACCACCAAATGTGCGCCTGATGTTTCACTGCCAATGAACTGTATGAACCAGCATAGCTACACAGGATCAGTGACTAACCATAGGTGACACTTGTTAATTTGTTTTTAGATAAAGCTCAGGGTGGGAGGGGGGGGAAGTTGACTATGATACATTTCAGCAGTCAGAGCACCAGGATCTGCATAAGACTAAGAAAAGCAAGTTAAAATACAATAGAACTGCCTAAGAGTAATACTGTCATTTGTTTATGAGCTCTAAATCTCCCATGTTTAGTGTAGAAATCTTGCTCTTCTGGGCCAACTTAAAATGCAACCCCTAAAACATTTCTGAAAATCCGCTTTGAAAAAATACTCTTAAGAACTATCTCAAAGAAGAAAAAATAACCTTTTGGAAAACAAATTCAGACACAATACATTTTAATAGTCTAATTTTGCAACACATATCTTAGAAATAATTGAAATCCCTTCTATAAAACCACATGTCATTACAGCTGATACTGTTGATTAGGTTAGTGTCTTGAAAAATTGTGAATCATCAAAAAAAGGAGAAATATGAAATCCAAAGATATTTGAATGTTAAGAGTCATACAGATGCTTGATTAGAAAGGAATGTTTCTTTTTGTCTGTTTGGCCAAAACTTTCTGGTGCTGAGTAAACTTGTTACAGGAAAAAAAAAAATTAAGGATTTTGCTAATTGCTTTTTTCTTAGAGGTTATTTTACTATATAGATATTATGAGTTAACTCTTCATTGTGATTTGGCTTATTGAAATATTTTAGTTTTTTTTTTTCTGCAGGAAGATTAGGGCTCCCCAGGTAGTGCTAGTGGTAAAAAATCTCCTTGCGAAGGCAGGAGATACAAGAGACACAGTTTTGATCCCTGGGTCGGGAAGATTCCCCTGGAGGAGGGCATGGCAACCCACTCCAGTATTCTTGCCTGGAAAATTCCATGAACAGAGAAGCCTGGTGGGCTAGAATCCATGGAACTGCAGAGTCAGATATGACCTGCACGCACACACATGCGTGCGCGCACACGCACGCGCACACACACACACACACACACACGCTCCTTTAAGATGTTACGTTGTCAAGAAAGCAATCAACAATAGATGGAAACAAAGCAAGCCAGGGCAAGTTGGGTAAATTAAGTTAAAAACACCTGCATCCTCCCCTCCCACCCACACATCCTCCATTGCCTCTCCCATCCCCAACACTCTCTGATCTAGGCTTTGAGCGGAGATGCACAGGGGTGGTTAATGCAATATCAGACCAAAGAAACCCTCTTCTCTCCCTCTCCAAGGGCAGAGGTGGACAGAGGAATCAAAAGAGCAAACTAATGTAGCTCCCCATGCCCGCTGAGGTCACTTGAACGTCCAGTCAAGGCTCTGGTAATTATAGGTGAGGAGATGGAATTTATATTGAAGCTGAGACTGAATCTTTAGACTGGTTTTAATAATTAAAAGTAACAGAAAAGTTGTGGAATCTGCCTAAGAGTGATGTTAAAAACCAAATTGAGAATCCCCAACCTGTTAAATTTTCACTCCTTAATCAAAATGGAAATTTGATATAAAATTTAAAGGTCTTCTGGAAAAATGGTGTCTATTAATGGAACAGAATTATCACCTATTTGATCTGGAAAGAACTTCAACATCATCAATCCTAGCACTCAATTTTGCAAATGAGGAATTTGAGAAAAGTTGAACAAATGGCCCAGGTTTGCAAGATGAAGTCAGAGCTGGTTCTAGAGGCCAGTGATCTAAATTCTCAGTTCAGGTCTGTTTGTCCTTCTGGCACCTCTGTAATAGGGCTTGAAAAGGATTGGCAAGACAAATCTGGAAAGATAAAAGTAAGAAAGCAGTAAAGATAAAATTGACTTCACAGCTTGACCTCACATGTAAACCTCTCCTATAATGGTTCTAACCTTATAGGTCAGATGCGTTCTAAAATGATCAAAGATGAATTTAAACTGAGTCTTACTTTGCAACATTTCTCCGTAATGCTCTTCAATAAAAGAGCCCTAATTCTTGATATTTTAGTATGAATGACTATATTAATCACATGAATACAGTTCAGAATATCTAAATCAATATTCATAAGCCAAGAAGAATATTTGAGTAATATAGTGTTCTCTGTTTTTAATAATTAAAACAAATTATAATCTTAACCAGTTATGTGCCAGGTGCTACTAAGTTCTTTAAATAGTTGTGAACTACTTATGAGGGAGTTAATGTCAACACCCCTAATATACAGATGAGGAAATGAAGACTTGAAAAAAGTTAAATGCTTTGCTCAAGGTCCCAAATAGATGAGCAGGATTCAAACCCGAGCTGTCTTATTCTGGATACCTCAGGCTTGCCTAGTACACTGCCACTTTGGATGAAGGTTTCCTTGAATGTTTTAAGTGATATGCATGCTAAAATGGGATATTTTCAAAGAAATTTTAGCAGTAAATAACCTTTTAAAACGTATATTTTCTGTATTTAATGTTTATCATCTGCTATGCCCATTTCACATTTCTTTTCTTGATCATATGAAGAGAAAATATGCTTAATACCAGACTGTTTTGAAATGGTGGGAGACTATAAGGAAATCAGTACAGAGTTCAGAGATGTTGGGTTCAATGTAAGAAAGAACTATATGCAATGAAAGTACTAAGAGATATTGTAGAAATTAACAAAAGGAGGGATTATGTGCTTGAGAAGATTTGGAAGCTGTCTTCCCAGGTGGTGAGAAGGTGGTCAGCCATCTTCACAGCCCAGTTTGGACCACTTTCTGCCTCTCACATGGCTTGTTCTTAATGAATTATTGCAGGGTATTTATTACTAGGAACACAAGCAGTATTTTGACTTGGAGCCATAATGCAAACCCAAATTTGGCACAACATCACTTTAAACTCAGGAAATTACGACTTTAATTAAAGATTCAGCATAAAGCCAACAAGATAATAAATCTGAAATTGATTCTTCGGTATGGGTTGCATCGCTGTGCCCTGAGTGGTCACACCATCTCTCTCAGTGCTGTTAATGGCTTAACCTCCCCACCGCCTCGTCCCTCCCCCGTAACCTTTCCCCTTAATGGTTTTCTTCTTCCCCACCTCTGGTCTCATATTGTTAAGGAACCCAAACCTTAGAATCACTGACATATATATATCCATAAGCTGTAGGCAATGATCTCTGAAATCAAGCTAGGAAAATCTATATACTACTTACACAGATTAAAATGAAAGTGAAGATAAATCACAGATGAAGGTACTTTTTTTTCTGTCACATCTTTAAAAAATACAGTATTCATATGATCTAGAATTTTTTGGTTAACGTCATTTTAAACCCAAGTGAGGATTTCTTAAAAAGAAAGATAGAGGTATTATTAGCTTTACACTTAAAATTGAATTTGAATTTCTCATTTTATAATAGAGACTGAATTCTCATCTCACTGCGTGCCTTAATTGCACATGGCATCAACTAATGCTGATGTTCTACTAATGGCTGTATATCTGTGCATTATTTTTATTTCCAGTTTCCAGTTTCTAGATCTTTCCCTGTGACTGTAAAGCCCTTTCCATGAAGGCAAAAGGAATAAGATGTAAAGATAGATATAAGTAAATGCACTTGGGCTTATCTGGGGACAATGTGACTAGAAATTGTGTGGAAAAATTTAATGGCTTCATTTTCTTGCAATAGCATGTATTAACATTTGAGGAATAAATGAAAAGGGAAAGGAGCTAAAAAGTCAGAATTACAAAGAAAAGCCTAGTGAGTTTGTCTCTACACTTGAGGCTGCCATTTCTTAAAATATTGAGACTTGGTGCAAGGGAGACCTCAGAACAGTGAGGGTGCTCTTACAGTTACAATCCAGGCTTCAGGACCCTGCTATGACTGTGTGGCTGGAGGACAGAGGTTGCCATATGGATTTCTTTTGAGAAGGAAACCCCTCCAAATGGCAATCTTAACTCTTACTCTGGAAAACTTCCCCATATCATGTTGAAACAGGAAGTCAGATTTTAAACAGACCTCCAGAAATTGAAACAACCTATCTTTTGTGTGCAGGTAACATAGTTTAGGAGTGCATTTTTTAAAAATGTTGGGGTTATTCACATAGTATTTTGGAATTCATATCTCTTGTAACATAAGGGCCTTCTGAATTTTTCCTTTGCAGTAATAAGTATGGGTAATAAAGTCTAGAGAGACCAAAAAGTAATTAGTATTAGAACAGAAAAATTATCTAATACTCAAGTTAAGAAGAAATTATTAACATACTCTACACTCTGACATTGTCAAAGAACATGTCACTTTGTAGAAAACGCTTGGACACCAAAGTAAATACTAACAACTGAAAATACATTAATTTGAGGCTATTCCTCAGGATAATTGTTTCCTCAAGTTGAAATATTGCAGCTTCATCCAACTCTTTGTTTCTCAGACTACTATGAACTGTTGACTCATGATCCATTTCCTTTCCCTTGAAGTCACTCCATCCTAAGTAACTCATCATTTTTTTTTTCATGTTATGCAGGAAATGTGCCTCATGGTTGCATTACAGGGAAATTAATGTTATAACTTGATTATTATTTACTTTGATCTCAGATTTAGCGTGGAAATTTGCCTTTGGCAATTTCACAATGCATTTATTTTAAAGTTTCCATCTTATTTAAAGACAGCATTTTGTATCGCTTTACATCTCCCTGAGGATACAGATTGATGTCTGAGCTATCAGACTGCTATCATGACAGTCCCCCTTTTTGCTTTATACCTGAATATTTCAAATCATTCACTATGGAGAGTAAGTCTACCAGAGCACTTAGTGTTTATGGGGGAAAAAAAAAACTTGTCTCTAGTTTAACCTCTCTTAGATTTTAATTTTTGTGTTTTTGTTTTGTTTTTTTAATCCTGGCCACAAAGGTGAACTACATAGCTGATATTCTTCCGTGATAGTTGCTTTCACGTATTTACTACACTGTATTGTAATTAATATGCTGCATGAATATACAGACTTCAGTTATGTTTGTGTATTTAGCTGGTGAGTCATTTTTAAATGAATTTTGAGTATTGGGAATTGAGAGATCATTTAATCAGAAATCTAACTCATATTTTAATCATCATGTTGTATATATTAGTAGGGTTGGGGAGAACCAGGAAATCAGAGTAGTTAATGAACATTACTTTTATATTGACTTTAAAATTCTCAGATAAATTCCTTCATTGTGAAGCTAAAAGGCAGTAGCATTTAAGAATTTAAGTTCCCATAAGAAACTGTCAAAGAATGAACTGACTGGTCTCTAACTGAAAACATAAAGGTTAAATTTACCTCATCCAATCAGGGAGACCCACACTCCATCACGCCAGTGTTCTGTCCATTTAGAAAATGGGAGAATAATCCTCTCTCCAATTGACAAAGGAGATGACACTTCAGTTTTCCTTGTCAACATCTTGGTACTTAGCCTTTATAGATACTCGTAATGTCCTCAGGTAGATTATCTACTACTCATATGCTAGGTTCAAAATCTATCATATGACGTTTTTATCAGCCAGAAATGTGTTCACTTGCAAATAATAGGGGGATAAACTGTCTTAAACACTAGAAACCTCATTTTTCCACCAAATTTTGTAGAAACCCTAAAAATAGCATTGTCTGAGCTTCTTGGGCTATCATGGATCGAAGCTCTTGCTAGTAGCCATCATTAACCACTAGCTGATCATTTCAGTGTTTGTTGCCTTATGATCACAATGTGGCTGCAGGGATCACTATCACATTCACAAGCAGAAAGGAATAGAAGGCAAGGGCAGTTACCAAGGGGCAGGCTAGAGGAAGAATCCACTAGCTGTGCCCATCACTCAACCCCTGTCTCTCTGAACAGAACTCAGTCACATGCTTACTCTAAATATTGGGGTAAGCTGGAAAAATAACTCATGTTTAGCTCTAGAGTGTAGGCAGATGAGAGAGAGATCGAAATCAAACGGTGAGGGCAAGACTTGGAATCCTGTTTTAAGAATCCTTTCAGGTAATTCTATGCACATTGAAGTTTTTAAAAATCCCTGATTTATATACCCACTTATAAAATCCATCTGTTTGCTTATAAATTCACCTCAGCATTATAAAGCATGATGTATAATCAGGAGCTATTTAAGAAAATGCATTTTTCTTTCCAGGGAAAATTTATCACTAATGTCTTGGTAATAGCTAAATTGAATGGTAACATAGAAATAGAAAAGCATACATATCCAATTAATAAAGATGTGTTCAAAGAGACCTCCCTCTTTCCAGTTGTATTTCCTGGAAACCCCATCACCCATCCTTGCCACCCCCAGCCTCATTAGACAGTGAACTTCCAGGGTCAACGAGTGTGTCTATTCTGCTGATTACCAGGCACCTGCATGCCCTTAACATTTGCAGAAAACATCGACTCTAGAAATCAAATGTGAACAAGACAAGCACGTGGTTTGTTTGTGTTTGTTTACCCCATGGAGCTTATATTCTAATTAGGGAGATGGGTCATACACAAGTTCAATTAAAAAAAAACACACACACACACAGTGGAAGTACTAATTGGTTGTCCTGAAATAGAAGAGTCCAGCGGGCTTTAGATGGGTGCTTAGAGAAGGTCCTCAAGGAATTGCCGTTTCCTAAGACCTGGAATTTGAGAAACAGCCTGAAGATCTGGGGAGAGAGCTTTCCTGGCAGGACAGCAATGAGAGAGGCAGAGGCCCTGAGTGGCGAGAAGAGTTGGTATCACTGGAGGGCCTGTTGGTGTCACTGAAGGGCCTGTTGGTGTGTCTGCTTAATTAGTGAGAGTGAGGTGGGCAGGAAGTGCAGTTGGAGAGGCAGTCAAGGGTCAGAGATGCGGAGCATTCTGTGTTGCGGCAATGGACTCACTGGAAAAAATAAATGTAGTCTGTTTCAGCATCAAATGAAGGTGAGAGAAGGTAAGGCACTCTTCCAATTTTGGTTGTTCTTAAAGAGCAGTTAAGAATGAAGTGGGGAAATCTAATTAATAGGTGCAGAGTTTTCTACACTGAAGAAGGCAGTTTAGGATCAGGTTTCACATTAGAATTCTTCAGGTGTCTATTATTGGTCCATATATATCTGACTGAAAGCTCAGTTCTGCTCAGCTCCTTGGCTTTTCTTAGAACATCAGAACAGTTTCAGTATTTTGTGCATAAAAGCTCAAAATGGCAGCTTTTGTCACCTGGCTCCTTGAGATTGAGTATTAGACACTGCAGAGAAGTAGGGTAAACCTGCTTGAAAAGCATCTAGAAGATTGTGAGGTCAAGCATACTGTCAGCTAGAGACGCTATTCCCTTTCTGCACACAGACTTTGGAAATGCCATGTATGCTCATGATTAGAAGCTGACTGCCTAGTAGTTGGGCTTCCCTGGTGGCTCAGATGGTAAAGAATCTGCCTGCAATGCAGGAAACTCAGGTTTGACTCCTGCCTCCGGAAGATCCCCTGGAGAAAGAGAATGGCTATCCACTCGAGTATTCTTGCCAGGAGAATTCCATGGACAGAGGAGCCTGGTGGACACAGTCCATGAGGTCACAAAGAGTCACACACGACTGAGTGACTAATACTCGGTCCTTGGATGGTGGCTCACAGGAAGGAATCTGTCTGCAATGTGGGAGACCCAGGTTTGATCCTGGCCTATCAGTTAAAAACAGGCAGAGCCTAAATGTAGAACATTTTGCTCAATGACACCTTTATCCTTAACTGAGTTAATAGTCATGAATCTAAAGGTTGAAATTCTGCCTTAAAGTTGAAGGGAGAAAAAGAACAGTTTTCCACCTTACTTTCATAATGACTTCATAATATTAAAATCCCAGTAAAAAGGTCCCAGTTACTTAAGTATTGAGCAAGACTAATTTCTTGGAACACTCACACAAATAAAACCAGCATGGTTTACTTGTCTGTAAATGTTTGATTCTTTCAGTGTTTTGCTTAAAAAACTTCTTGTAAGTTTGTGATTTCATCCAAGATCACAACTTGTCAGTTATGAGCAACATGAGGTCTGTACTCATGGTGGTAAAGAGCCCATGTTTTTCTGTTGGTATATATATTATATTATAAAAGTAAAAAATAACATTTTCATACCAGCTCTATATTGCTAACTCCTTTTAGAAAATTTGTATTTCTATATACTAAAAGAGTGATCTGTTGTAGAGAGCATCACACATTTAATCTGTCTGCTTAATAAACTTTCCCTCTCTTCAGTAATATTTTAAAGATTCTTTTATCATGAGAAAATAATACTTGAGAACATTCATTTTATACTTTGCAAAGTATTAGAGTTATCATGTCACCTAGGGAGTATTACTGTTTTCAAGCTAAATTTTGGGTTTCAGATAGGTTTGACTGTAAAAAACAACTCAAGTTTTGTGGATTCTGGTCATTTTTCTGAGCTCACTTTTTTCAGTGAGATGAAATCAAAATTAATATGGATTTTTATAATGCTGCTACTTAGTATTTTTGTATCTGAATCTTTAGAGAGTTTCAAAGAAGAGTAGTGACATATTTGCTGTTAAAGAAAAGCAAAGTCTCATGGCAATTACATGACTTGGTGATATGTTTTTGATGTGCCTTAAAGAGTCAAAATGCTTAGCTTTGTCAATATAGCATGAATCAAACCATGTGAGTTGAATGGTGTTTGATTTAAAAACCCCAATAAAATGAGCCTTTGTTTTAATTTTTAAAGAATCTACATTGTTTGAATGATAAAGAAGAGTAATATAGCTAGGGTTTTACCAGACACTTGATTCTTATAGTAATTGTCTCAAATACATTAAAATTTGGCATGCTAATTCATTGTAATGACAAGCTATAAAGTATAAGCAATCTGATTTGATGAAATAGCAGTATGTTTGAAACAAAATGTAAGACAGCAACTTAAAAAAGCGAGAAGTCAACCCTGTATTGCCTGAATAGTATTTATTTTTTCTGTAAAGCTTGTTTTAAAATACATTTTTAAACAACTCTGAAAAATCCTATAAATTGTAGAGAAACTAATCGTATTAAAAATCAGGCTGAATGTTAGAGGAAATTGAATGTGTGCTGACAAGATGGTTAACATATGAACATCCTACCCCTACTCTGGTAATATGAGTCAAAGGGGCCTGGCATGTGCTCAAATACAGTGTAAAAAGTCTTATGATAAAAAACAATTAAAATATATTCTAAATGACTAATGATAAGTTCTGTACATAGTTGATTTGCTTTACCCGTCTAATTATTTTCTATTCAATAATTTCATTTTCTGTTACATGGTAAATATTTAACAACAGAGAAAATTAATATTTCAACTTTTAAACACTATGAAAATGGATTAGCTTCAAATTACACGCAGCATTCACTCTTTTATTTATTCTAACCCGATACCAATTTTGTTAATTTTCTTATCTGCTTGTACTATATACTCACTTAACAAAACTAATAAATTAGATGGAGGAAACCAGTGGAAAAGCTGTAAGTACAATGAAAGTTGGCTTATACAGAAGTTAATATTTGAGCCAAATAGGATTATTACCTCAGGATAGCAATGGCTAAAATCATCCTTTAAACAAAGACAACTTTTCATCTGAAACATTTTATTAACCTGACTGTTTCTACCTGCTCATAAACCACTACTATTTCAAGATCACGTTTAAATAACATGCTTAACTTTACATATTGAAAACTTAAAATAAACTTCATCTTTAAAGAAGGTGCTTCTATGGGCACAGTACAACTGAATCTTCCATTCTGGCCACAAATATGCCGCCCATGGGTTGTCATTTTGAAAAGTGGTGAAACAGCTCACAAATGGCACAGTGGAGGTTCCTGGTTGAGACAACATCCTGCCTGTAAATACATAGGCCTTGGGATCAGTGATCAATGTAGAAGTGGGTGTGCTTATCACTTCCAGGGATTCCCCTGGGTTAACTGTTCTTCCTGCCCATCCAGCACTGCGCTCTGCAGGTTTTCTGATCTTTATAGAGAACCAGAAATACAGCAAGGGTCCTTAGAGTTTAAGCTGTACTGCTGCTCAGACTCACTGGATCTTACCCCAAGAGACCAGCAGGCAACAGGGAAGTCACCTTCCTGGCAGGGGCGGTTGTCACTGAGAGTCAGGAGGGCACAGGGATGCTTTTATACTATGTGATCATGATGGGGTGTTTCACCTTCCTCCTCTCACATAAAGGTGATTTATCCAGCAACTCTTCATTCTTGCCTAGTTTTGAGAGTAACTGGACAAATACCCATGTCCTGAGAGTAGCATGGTTACTGGTGGTTAGAGCTCTTATGAATGGACGTCTGGAACACAGCATCGTTTTACTCAGATGAAATAAAAGCTGAATGTGAGAAGCTCTAGAAAGTATGGTACAGAAGGAAATGACGTCAGCTATGACCTAGAGATGAGCCCTCGGGAGGGAGCTTCAGTTGATGGTGTAATTACCCCTTGTTATTTTCAGGACATTAGTTTGCCTTTCAGTTGCTCCCTTGACAAGAGTCAGAGAAATTTCCAATTCTGTAAATTCATGGTAATTTTTCTTACTCGAACACCAAATATTTTTTGCTGTGTTTCACATGTTGGATTGTTGATCTACAAGGTCTTGATTCATGCACCTAAGGTTCTGCAGTACAGTAAGTCAAGGAAGTCCAATGCAATAAAACTCAAGAGTTAGCCATTCAGCTATGTCAAACTTCCCTTCTTAACACCGGCACATGCTGGGGTCACCACACCCTTCACTCAGTGGTCCACTTCCTTAGTATTTCCTGAATGAGGAATGTTCAGTACCTAAGGTCTTCTTCCTGTTGATTCTATCTTCTTGTTTCCTATCTGTCAATCTCCAACTCATTCAGGAAAAAATGATCTCCTGGATACTGTAGTAACTTTCTTGGGTTTAGCTCAGACTACTTCTGTGACCATCAGGGATCATCAACCTTGTTCAGCTGCTAAGTTGTGTCCTATTCTCTGAGACCCAATGAACCGAAGCACACCAGGCTTCCCTGTCCTTCACTATCTCCCTGAGTTTATTCACACTCCATGTCCATTGAGTCAATCCTGCCATCCAGCCATCTCCTCCACTGTCAACTCCTTCTCCTCTTACCCTCTATCTTTCCCACAATTAAAGTCTTTTCCAATAAGTCAGCTTTTCACATTAGGTGGCCAGAGTAATGGAGCTTCAGCTTTAGCATCAGTCCTTCCAATGAATACCCAGGACTGATCTCCTTTAGGATGGACTGGTTGGATCTCCTTGCAGTCCAAGGGACTCTCAAGAGTCTTCTCCAACACCACAGTTTGAAAGCATCAGTTCTTCAGCACTCAGCCTTCCTTATGGTCCAACTCTCACATCCATACATGACCACTGGAAAAACCATGCCTTTGACTATAAGGACCTTTGTCGGCAAAGTGATGTCTCTGCTTTTTAATAGACTGTCTAGGCTTGTCATCATAGCTTTTCTTCCAAGGAACAAGCGTCTTTTAATTTCATGGCTGTGGTCACCATCTACCATCTTGATTTTGGAGTCCAAGAAAATGAAATCTGACAATCAATCAACTCCTAAAAGCCTTTCTTGCCAGGAGATATGTCCACATACACATCTACTAAACCAATCCCAGATCTATTCATATTTCCTCATGTGACATTCTTCATTTCACCAGCCTGACAAAAGTGTTCCAAGTGTCCTAGTCTGGATTTTTTTTTGGGAAAAGGTAGATTCGAAAGTGGGCTACAACTTAATGACATTTTAGTTTTTCGTTTAGATTAGCATTAACCAGAGTGCTGAGACAGCTAACATTGTTAGTCATCAATACATAAATGAAATCATCTGTATTTTAACTTTGCTTCAATCTAGCTAGTATAAGCTAAAAATTTACTATTCAAAAGAAAGCCTCACTTTTTGTATCAGCCTTTTCTCTGATTATATTCATCTTTCTAATAGCAGCATTATATATGCTATTCATTGAGAGCCTACTGAGCCATGGGGACTGTTAGGTAATTTGTTTGTATTAGCCATTCAGTTCTCACAATATTTCTTTAACAATTGCAATTTTTATTTAACTAACAATTGCAATTTTTATTTAAGTGTATAAACAGGAGCTCAGATAGTCAATTTACCAAAGATACCTGGATTGGTAAGTGGGGGAGACTATATGCATCTCACTTTGTCTGAAGCAAAAGTCCGTGTTCTTCCTATTCTCCAGAGTGCATATTAACATTAACTAAAATTATCTCAGTGAATTTTGTTAAATACTTTAATAAACCTTAAGCTTTAAACAGCCCCACAAATACTTTATGTTCATTGCTATGAAATTACCAAAATGGTATTTATAAACAAATAGGTATGCAGGGTTTATTTTTATTTTTCCCCAACATAAAACTTAAATCAAATGATGTATTTTCTAAAACTTTATTTACAAATCAAGATGTTTTCTTCCAGTTAAAATACCTGTCCTATTTTCAGGAAATAGGGCATTCTGGCCTTTTTCAGTAAGGACATTAACATTGGCTCAACTCACATCTACTTTTACTTAAAATGTTAGGAAAACTCATCTGAAGAAGCAGAAAGTGTTGAGCATGACATTCATTAGAATGCAACTGACATTTCTGCTGAAAATAAAACTTTCTAAAACATACCTCAGCATTTTTCTGATAAGAATACATATAGAGGCTTGAAGCATTTTTATTGTTAGCATGATTCCTCTTCTTTTAAACTATTTGTGACTATGTAGGAAGCCCTAGTGATCTAGACAGCCATGTCAAATTAGCATCTTAACAAGATTAACAGGTCCTTCAGGGTCTTTAGAACTCAAAGTCGGGTGGTCACTATTTTGAGAAGAAAGCAAGTTTCATTATTATAACTACTCCCAACATCATTTAGACAGTTCATTTTCTACAACCAGTGTTACAGTATATGATTTCTCTTGCATTGTCCAATAAGTAGGCTTTTAAAACGTGTAATTACAGCACATTTGCACATCGTGGGATAGATTGAAATGAAAATGACAAAATAGTGCTTGGTCCATCTGAGATGCTTTACATCACTTCATTTGCATTCTATAAATATTGTCTCATGAAAAGTGGTTTTAGAGCTGGCTACCTTACTTCCTCAGTTTTTACATCTTTAATAGCAGCCAACCCCATATATACACATTAACCTGTCTTAAGAATCAGCTTAAAATATCTTTTCTCGTTTGAGCTAGTGTAACACCGATCAAAATCCAGGCATTTAGAGCATTGACTTAATATTGAAATTAGGCTAGAGTGCTCGCCAAGGCAGTAATTGCAACCTCTCCCTGAAGTGTATGGCATTATATTGATCCCAGATCCATCACTCCCAGCCAGTCAACCACTTGACTCTTGACAATGACTGTAGGATATACAGTGGGTAGGAAACATTAACGTATGAGGGTTTCCCTCTGGTTTCACACTTCATGTTTTCTAATTTGATATGAATGGCTGCTGAAATCTGGAGTAGAGGGTAGAAACAGTGGTTGGGAATTTCATGATATGGAGAGTTTCTCATGAAATGATTTTTTTTTTAAGTTTGTGATCATCACCTCGGCTATTAAGCTAAATATTTCAAATTCCTTAATCTATACTTATACCTGTCACATGACTAATATATTTTTACTGGTCTATTTTGTTCCCATTTGGGGAACAACTGAGGGAAAATTGTAGTGAAGAAATACTGGAAATATCTTAAATATAATTGCATATATCATCTCTCTACATCTTTCTCTCCAGTTTCTGCCCTTTCCATCTCAGACTAGACAGTGGATCATCCTATGCCCAGTGAATGGCTGGAAGCTTCTACAAAACTGAGTCAGATTTTATGTATAAACTCTAGGCGAAGGCCTCTGTGTGAGATTCTGAAGCACGGCTAGTCCTTACAGCTCTACTTTTCTACTGTTGCTCATAATAGACAATCACCTGTCTTTTTTGATCAGTGTGGATTTTGTTTAGATTAACTTTATCTTGTGACATTAATTATTCATCCAGTTTGTGTCTGTGCCTCCTCCATTGGGTGATGTTTTGATATACAAGGAAGAATGACATGGACTTCCCACCCTCAAGGTACTTAAAATCTGATGGGATAGTGAGGGCATTATACACAGGAAGAGTCTGACATGATTGCCACTGGGGGAAAGAATTGTAGAAAATATTATTAGAGCATAAAAGATAAATCAACTTATCTGGGGATTGGCCCCAAACTCAGAGGACCCCTTATTTATGGACTGGAACCTCATCTCATTAGTTTTCTCAGAACTGCACCTGGTGGTGCTCAATTTTCAAGTTGACAAGCACCATGAAAAAGCAAAATTATCAAAAGTACACCCAGGAGGATCAGAGCAATCAGGAGTAAATATCTTTACAGGAAAAAAAAAAAAAAAGAAAATTTAATGGGAATGATACTAATCAGTGGGAATAAGGAGTCATGATTTATAAGATTCTAGATAACTGATTATTCCCCTACCAGAGCGAGCAGGCAATCACACATTCTCCTGAGGCTAATATTAATGGTCTTAATGGTTATATTGCAGTACTGACTTTAAGATTCAACTAAAATTCTTGGCCAGTTTCTTTTAGAAGAGAAAGACCTAAATATAAATTATGCCAAAACTGAAATCATTATTTTTGGCACTCGATGTCATCCAAATGGATAACAGTAAGCAACTCAATTCAATAGGTTAACTAATTTAGTTGTCTAGAGGTAGGCTTGCAGATGATTTATCCTGGCAAACCCACTGGGAAACAGTCTGTACAAGATTTTATGTTCCACAAGAGTCATATTAAAAATCCTCTAATGCTAAAAGCAGGTAACTGACAACTCTACTTCAAACTCTTCTAAGAAATGGCACTTTCTGTCCTTCTTTTTCCCAAAAAACTATGGTTCAGAGTTGAAGCAATGAAGAGGTCCAAAGCTGTTTTGATCAGATCAGTCGCTCAGTCGTGTCTGACTCTTTGCAACCCCATGAATTGCAGCACGCCAGGCCTCCCTGTCCATCACCAACTCCCAGAGTTCACTGAGACTCACATCCATCGAGTCAGTGATGCCATCCAGCCATCTCATCCTCTGTCGTGCCCTTCTCCTCCTGCCCCCAATCCCTCCGAGCATCAGAGTCTTTTCCAATGAGTCAACTCTTCGCATGAGGTGGCCAAAGTACTGGAGTTTCAGCTTTAGCATCATTCCTGCCAAAGAAATCCCAGGGCTGATCTCCTTCAGAATGGACTGGTTGGATCTCCTTAGCACCTCCTATTCTTTCCTGTGGGATACCTTGTCTCTCCCACATTAAAACTTTAGGTGATTTTGAAATTAAGTGGCCTTGATTTCAAGAACAAGCTTTGATTCCAATGAATAAAAAGAATGTGTACTACCTTTTTAGGTTTACTGATACTCCATTTGTTCATCTGAAAAAGGGGAAACAATATCTCATAGGACTGTTAGGAATTTTAAATGATAATAGTAAAATGGAATTAAAGATGCTTGTCCTTTAGAAGAAAAGCTATGACAGGCAGTGTATTAAAAAGCAGAGGCATCACTTTGCTGGCAGGGGTCCATATAGTCAAAGCTATGGTTTTTCCAGTAGTCATGTATGGAAGTGAGAGTTGGACCAAAAGAAGGCTGAATGCCAAAAAATTGATGCTTTCAAACTGTGATGCTGGAGAGGAATCTTGAGAGTCCCTTGGACAGCAAGGAGATCAAACCTATCAATCCTAAAGGAGATCAACATGGAATATTCATTGGAAGGACTGATGCTGAAGTTGAAGCTCCAATATTTTGACAACCTGCTGTGAGGAGCCAACTTATTGGAAAAGACCCTGGTATTGGGAAAGATTGAGGGCGAGAGGAGAAGGTGGTGACAGAGGATGAGATGGTTGGATGGCATCATATACTCAATGGACATGAATTTGAGCAAACTCTAGGAGACAGTGAAGGACAGGGAAGCCTGGCACGCTGCAGTCCATGGAGTCATAAAGAGTCAGACATGACTTAGCGACTGAACAGTTAACAGCAATAACAGAATGTCACTGTCTTGACCATAATAGGTTCTTGGTTATTTTATAACGTTTCCTTCATTTGCAAAATGGGGTGCTACTCTTATTAAACAGAGCTATATAACCTGTCAAACTTTGTTTTTGATACTGTCAAAGTATAGTTTGTTCTATTACTCATACATTTTATTTTTTTAATTGAAATTTATTTATTTTAATTAGAGGCTAATTACTTTACAATATTGTATTGGTTTTGCCATACATCAACATGAATCCACCACGGGTGTACACATGTTCCCAATCCTGAACCCCCCCTCCCACCTCCCTCCCCATACCATCTCTCTGGGTTATCCCAGTGCACCAGCCCCAAGCATCCTGTATCCTGCATCAAACCTGGACTGGTGATTTTTTTCTTATATGATATTATACATGTTTCAATGCCAACTAATGTTGCAGTTACCTACTGTATCACATCTCATTACTTAACTCTTAGTTTATTCTACATATTTAATAGTACTATTTCTGCCTCTTACTAGAAATATTAAGATTATTGACTGGGGGAATTTTTACAGAAACAAAGGTCTGTGGCCAGTAATTTGTTATCTAAATGAATATTGAATTCATGTCAATAATGAATTTTTTGTTCAATAGTCAATAATGCATTTTTTGTTCAGGTAACAAAAGATGTATTAATAAGTCTAAGGTCTATAAGTTGTTAAATAATTTGGATATAAACAGCAATCATAGCTTCCTATGGACTCCGCATTCATTACCAATATTTATGAGAACTATCACCAATACCTTTTAGCTACCCAAATCTACAGTCCTAGTTTTTAAATATGCTAGCTTATTTCTAATGTGATTATTGTATTTCAAGTACTATGATATGGATTTCTCTGACTGAAAAGTTAAGTTGAATGAATGATTCATTCATTCATTCATTCATTCTAACTTTGATTAGAATCTCAAAGTTATTTAATACTTAGTTGTTTAAAGGAGTTTTCCACAGGGTTTTGAGGAAAGTTGCATACACATAAGAAAATGAGTCAAGGAAGAGCTGGAAGTAATTAAAGGGCTGCACATCCTTATGTACTAAATGAATGTGACCTACATATATTGACAAGCATTTCAGTGGGAAGACCATCAGAGAAGGTAGTCATGAGGTGAGTCACGAAGATACATTATATTTGAATTTAAGAGAGGATGTTTTTGAATGGAAGGTAGTCATGAGGTGGGTCATGAAGATACATTATATTTGAATTTAAGAGAGGATGTTTTTGAATGGAAATGATGGGAACAAAGAAACAGACATTAAAATGACCCAATGTTAATCAAGGAAGAGTTAATATATTAGTTTGGAGTATAGTATCCCTGCTGAATATCCTTTCCCAAAAGTGAAGAAAGAGTGCTATAAAAGAAATGATTAAGCAAAGTTAATCTTTTACCAAAGAAGACATCTTCAGTTAAAGTCCTCGCTGCAGTAGTAGGAAGCAGACGCAAGTATGGAGTTTCATAATGCCATTCACAGCATCATCATAAATGTAGTTTACCTGCCAGGAATTCAAATTTCTAATGTAAAGGCTTATGTGCAGCACCTTTAAAATGAGGATATTTTATTTGATTAACTGGAACCATGAAAGTTCCCTCCAACATGTTGTGTGAATATAATTTTGTGTGTAAGGTTTTGTGTAATTTTATGTGTTCCACATTATTATTCAGGGTGCATGATTTTTTAAAGGTATCGATTGACTTTGTTGCTTCAATTTGAGCTGTTTATTTTGGGTCTTTACCCTGCCATTTTATGACTGTTGTAACACCTTTTCATTTTATTAGAAATTGGAAATCTATTTTTAATGACAGAGATTGTAAAATAAGGATATTTTTGAAAGTTAATTTTTCTAATCCTTGATATGTGTTATTGGTGTCTCCAGTTTGTGGCATTGCTTGAAATATTGTCAAACACACTGAAGCATAGCAAATGCCATGCAATTTTAGTTGAGAACATATTCATTAACAACAGTTAGGAAAAGTAATCATTTTTCTTGTATTAGAGAAAAAGCTATAGTGTTCAAGTTATTTTCACATATATTTTAATAAGAGGAATATAACCAAAGAAATGTTTCTAAATAATGGAATAAATGATGAAAAATTAGAATATACTGACTATTATTGGGACAATGGATAGTAAATTATAGACTGTGTATTTAAGTTGAATTGTGCCAAAGATGTTTTACTTTTAAGAATCTACTTTTTTATAAAATTTATATCTGAGTTGAATTAGAATTTAAATGATATTAGACTAAATGGATATACAATTTCTCTTTCAGAAAAATAGACACTTTAAATGTATATAGTGGTAGATATTAAAAAATGGATTTTGCATATTCATACTGCCTTTTAAAATATAAAGATATGAATGTAATGGAAACAGTTTCAACTAATAGAATTCCAAAATATTTAAATGCTACTGACATAGGTTCTCCAATGGCAACCCACTCCAGTGTTCTTGCCTGGAGAATCCCAGGGACAGCGGAGCCTGGTGGGCTGCCATCTATGGGATCGCACAGAGTCGGACACGACTGAAGCGACTTAGCAGCAGCAGCAGCAGCCATAGATTCACTATACATATGTAATCAATTCTGTATTTGAAACTGATATTTCAGTGTTTATTTTAGGTAATTTTTTTTTGAGATTGTAATGCTGTTTTCTGAGTGAAACTATATGAATCAGTTATGAACAAAACTTATTTTGATTATAACTCTGGCTTTAGAACTCTCAAGAAGAGCTGCTCTCTTGAGCAAATGATCAGCATCACTTAAGTTGTTGTAAAATATAATAAACTGGGTAAAACCTGGTTATTCTCATTCAGCAATAGGTGACTCCATTAAATCATTTTACCTTAAATGTAGGGCAGGTAGAATAAAATGAATAAAAATGTCTTCAATGAACAAATGTGGAAAAAATGAAAGTGATAGTCACTTATTCATGTCCAACTCTTTGTGACCCTGTGGACTGTAGCCCACCAAGCTCTTCTGTCCATGGAATTTTCCAGGCAAGAATACTGGAGTGGTAGCCATTCCTTTCTCCGGGGGGTTTTCCCAATTCAAGGATCGAACCTGGGTCTCCTGCATTCCAGGCAGATTCTTCACCATCTGAGCCATCATACTATTGACTAAAGCTGATAGTTGTGTTCATTAGAGCAGTTTCTTCATAGTAGAAAAGATAAAATGAAAAAATTAAAACACCAGTTTTTGTAAATATTTCTCTCAATGGAATGGGAGATAACACTTTTAATTTACATTGTTCTCCCTGTATGAAATGCAAAATACGTTCTGTTTTTATTTTCATAATACATTTTTATGAGAGAAATTTGTCTCTCTAAATTATTTTGGGGTGGATTACAAATATATGTCATTCTGATATGCTTTGTTTTTTTTAACCTATTTAGGTAGCAGTGCTTCCCAGGTGTCACTAGTGGTAAAGAATCTGCCTGCACACAGGTTTGATCCCTGGGTCACGAAGACCCCCTAGAGAAAGAAATGGCAACCTGTTCCAGGATTCTTGCCTAGACAGAGGAGCCTGGCAGGCTACAGCCCATGGGGTCACAAACAGAGACAACTGAGTATACAGCAGACACATCAGGTATAAGTAACCTAGAATGCTATTTCTAGGTTTTAGTCACCAGAAACAGATAAATTGACCAAGAAAACCTAGATTGAGCAACTGTCTTGTTGGAGACCAAATGTGGCTTGATGGAAACAGTGTGTCCTATTTGGATGTCATTTACCTGGTACTTCATATTTAGAACTCCCATGGGAGTGATTAAACAGTTCATTCCAAATGAATGACGTTTCCATTCTGATGTCAGCTGAAGAGTGGGGAGAAGAGAAGAATATATTAGTGGAGATTCTAAGACTTTTGGGTGCTTTTGATTTTCCCTAAAATGCTCTAGAGATGATACCCCTTAATTTTAAGCCTAGTGAAAGTCTTATTTTCCTAGTGAAAGTCACTCAGTCATGTCCGATTCTTTGCAACCCCGTGGACTATACAGTCCATGCAATTCTCCAGGTCCAAATACTGGAGTGGGTAGCCTTTCCCTTCTCCAGGGGATCTTCCCCACCCAGGGATCAAACCCAGGTCTCCCACATTGCAGGAGATCTAGACTTAATTATCTCCTATGGACGTAAGTCCTTCTGTTGTCCTCACATACTGAAGTCAGGTTAGTGAGGTCTCCCCATGATATTTGTGAAGAATTTGCTGATCATTCCCCTTAGCGTCTTTGAAGTAATAAGTTTTCTGCTAAGTAGTGACCTCGAGTTTAGCATTCATGCAGACAAAGCATATTTGTTATGCCTGGATTATTCTGCCCTTGTGCAGAGAAAAATCACCTCATTAGCACTTAATTGAAACAGTAGAATAGTTATAAACTAGGAAACAAATGCAAAATCATTCCAATATTCCAGATATATTTATTAATAATACTTTCATATCTCTATGTACTCTTCACCTCAGATAATTGCCAGATAAATACAATACAGGATTTTGGATTTACAAGCAGCAACATAAAACAAGGAAATTATAGCACATTTTGGTATAGATTGCTATGAGAAATAAGCACTTTGAGTTATAATCTGTCTTATTTTCATCCTATGCTATCCATTGTAGCTGAACTTTTCTATATGAAATCACACCTTTAGTTGAATATTTTAATTTAATACATTAAACGCCATAGGTAATAATAATTACCTTACGTGTGACTCTGCCTTCTAGGACTTTTGAGGCCATTGTGGCTGCTTTTAGGACTCAGAAAATGTCTTCAGATTTGCTCAGCTGAATGGTCAAGAGAATCCTTTCCAGCTAATCAGGTTGGCAGGTTTTTCTTGTGAGAAAATCTGCTATCTTATCATCCCCACATTTGCTTGGCCTGGATATGCTGTAAATAAAAATGGCATGAGAGAGATTTCAAACTCATCAGATTCACTCTCATTTTTAAATCTTCTGTTGAGTCAGTTCACCTCAGAGTCGGTCAGCTGCTCGTTTTAGGGAGGTTTCTGATTCTCTGGGTATGTTACCCCAAGACTTGCCAAGGCTGTGCGTTCACTCTGTGCTGAGGCTTGTCGACGAAAACAAGGTAGCGGTTCCTTTCTTGCTACTGGTTGTGAAGCACAGGCTGCACTAGACCAAGACTCCCTGGGTGCAGATCTTTTTCTGTCTCTCTGATGGACCTTTGAAAGTTATTCAACTTGTCTCTTTCGCTTCCATCATCTGAAAGATGATGTCAAGGGAACTAAATGGGTTACTACAAAAACAGTCTTTAAAATGATTCTCCACACACAGTAAGCCCTCAGTGATCGTTAGGTTATGATTATTACTGTAGTAATTCAGTGGGTTGTCTCTGGCCATGAAGCATTCAGGCAGTTCTTCTCATTTAACTGGAAACACTGCCAAAGCTCACTCTCTCTCCTGGTTAATTACAATAGCCATCCCTCCGCAGACACAAGGCCAGGGTGATTGAGATCTCTGGAAAAGGCCCCATGAAAAGCAACCATCTTCCCCACACCAGTTCCAAACAACTTATTGTGCAGCAGATTGAGGCTAAATCATAACTGTTAACAAGAAAATAGTAGGCTGTTCCAGGTAAGGAATTGCCTGCTACAACAGGCATACTGCTTCCTTTCTCCTGCAGGAAGGTTGCGAGCAAGGAGAAAAGTAGAGCTCAGAGGAAGTTGTACAGTTTATTTATCTCAGATTTACCAACCTCATCTTTCATCTACCTCTGATGCAGTGGAGTGGTGGGGCAGAGGAAAGTCAGAGTTGTTCTGTTAATCACTCTGTCACCTCAGTCAGGGTTGGGGAGAAAGTTCTCCACCTTGACCATGGTGTATTCAAAGGTAGGAAGGTACCTCATCTGCAGTCATAAAATATCTAGCCCACCTACAGTATTCCCAGAGGCATAGTTTCAATTGGATGGATGCTGATGAAGGCATTATCTACATTTTCTCTATAAAGTTGTAAGCATAGCCAAGCCATAGTTCCCACAAAAATTGACACAGAAATGTGCCTCTTGTGAGGGCTCTTCATAATGAATGGTTCTTAGGGCATGTTGCAAATATTGTCTTTGTCCGCTGTGATTTTGAAACCCTCGTAATTGTACTCATATTAATTCATTATGTGAAAACAGGTGTCTGCACGGCCTTGTTATTCTGCTATCTTTCAGTCTCTTCAGGATGTTCGTGTTCTGTCCCTTCCCTTTAAGTGTTCTGAACAACACCAGTGTCTTTTCTATCTTTGAAGGTGAAATACTGTTGCATCTTCAATATGAAGTAAGTGTGTATTGGCCATGAGCCACCTGAAATGAAGCTATAATGCAAACATGGGGTTTAAGGTGCTAGGTTTTAAGTAAACAAGAGATGGGCCGATGTAGTTCTTTCAGTAGTAATTGTCTCTTCCAAATCAATAGTAAGTCAATGCCCTTGAAAGGCGGGTTGGTATTTGTACTACTAACATGAATGCTTTTATTTATTTCTTCATAAATGAAGCAATGTCTGCAAAGACAATGGGTCGATCTCACTGCCTAGCTCCAATTGATAATATGGGTATTGATTTTGTGAGGCCTCCTTATTACTCCAGGAATAAGGAATCAATGTCTTCAGTGATTTTTTTTTAATCATACATAGAAAGCAGATATGTGTTAAAGAAATTCTCTATCAGCATTTCAAAGCTGTAGGAGGCTATGCAAAATCTATAGATGTGCTATGATATGAAGGTCAAGTAAAGACATGTTGGAGAATTGTGTCATCTTGTTAGGATCCTAACCCTACCTTATAAAACTATTAGAATTTGAAATTGTCTTCAGGCATGGTTGGACAGCTAACTGCAAATATTGATAGTACTATATTAACCAACTTCTTAGCATATAGGCTCTGCATTATGATTGTATATGCATGACTGTGTGCATTTATTGTCTTTATAGAATGGAAATCCTGCAATTCAGTACATGTCTCATGCTGCCATTTCCTGAACATATG
Source organism: Bos indicus (assembly GCF_029378745.1). Classification (NCBI taxonomy): domain Eukaryota; kingdom Metazoa; phylum Chordata; class Mammalia; order Artiodactyla; family Bovidae; genus Bos; species Bos indicus. Next base: position 11,445,071 of record NC_091786.1, read on the forward strand.
CCTCAGTTCCTTGATAAGTGGCTCTTTATAGTGATGGTATCTTGGAGGAAGACTGAAAGCCAAGTGATATATATATCAGCTTATTAGCACAATGGTAAAATCTACAATTGTTCCTGTTTTCCAGGTTCTGGGCAAAGTTCTTTATCAGAACTTATCATTTAACCAATATAACTATGATATGCTGGGCATGAGAGTTCTGATATTCAGTAATTGAACAAGCTACATAGAGAAAAAATGGCATGGCATTATAAATCTTAAGAATTTTTCCCATACATTTTTTTTCCTCTATATGGAATATTCTTCTCTAGAGAAACCTTTGGCTTACTTCTCATTAATATCTCTTCTCTGTTTTCCATAAGAACTGCTTCCCTTTCTTACTTAAAACTGTAGCTTTCCCTACTCTTAGTTGTGTTTAATACCATTTAACATTCTTACATTTAAATTATTTTTTTCCTTCCCCCAGCTTGGATATACTAGAATCTTGTGTGCTGTGCTCATTCAGTCAGATATGTTCGACTCTTTGCAACCCCATGGCTATAGCCCGCCAGGCTCCTCTGTCTGTGGGATTTCCCAGCCAAGAATACTGGAGTGGGTTGCTGTTCCTTTCTACTCCAGGAAGTCTTCCCAACCCAGGGATCAAAATGGCATCTCCTGTTTGACAGGAGGGTTCTTTATCACTAATGCCACCTGGGAAGCCCATAATAGGAAATTATTTTTCCATAAAGGAAAATTTGCATTCCTTGAACACTTTAGGGACTAGTAGGCCCTTAACGTGGAGAAGGAAATGGCAAGCCACTCCAGGATTCTTGCCTGGAGAATTCATGGACAGAGGAGCCTGGCAGGCTATAGTCCATGGGGGTCACAAAAAGTCAGACACAACTGAGCGACTGTCACTCACTCACTCAGGCATTTAAGAAATAATAGTTAAATGAATTTATCCTAAATGGGCTAAGTCACTTATACTAGGGTGAAGTGTGAATATTGTTCAGAGTACATCATTTGAGTAATTAGTTGAACATACATTGTATGTATCGTATACCCAATAAGATTCCATATCCCTTGTATTTTTTAATATTGAATTATATATATTTTTCCACACTGTGAATGTGTCTATCAAATTGTTGAATTGCATAAATTTGTGGAGAGCATGTTCAGCCTTAGTGTTGTGTTCTTGGGAGAACAAAGAAACCCTCCAAGGCATAGGAAGTTTGTGGGTTTTATACTGACTTCTCAACAGTTCAAATGATGTGGAGAAAGCTTGACTGCATCTAAGTTAACATATTGAAACTGTTTTGTATTCTGGCTTCCAATGTAGACTGGTAACAAGTTAATGATTTGTGTTTCAAACACTGTAGGAAGTTGATTCCCATAACATCTGCACAGGCTCATTGCCTTGGGGAAGACATAAACTTGAAACCGTGTGTGGGTAAATCGATATTACAAATGATTTTAGAGGCTTCTACCCATTTTTTCTTATTCTTATGGCCTGTATATATGACACGCATGCACAGGCATACGTGCACACGTGTACACACCCACACTCGTGCACGCTGGAAGAGGAAGAGGAGATCCCGGATAGGGAAAGAGACTTGCAGTTCATCCCTTGAGCATAACTTTGAATGACTTTTTTCATGTTTTTTACAGAATAAGTGTAGCAAGATAGTATATGTAATAGTTTTTCTTTTAACCAGTTAAAACATTTTCCTATATAATTATCCATAGCTAGATAATGCTATAAGATACTGAGTATTTTCAGCATTTATTATCTGAAATAAACGTCGCTAAAATTATGGATACTGAGTAGATGTATACACAATTATACCAGAGTGAAACTGTAGGAAATACATTGCTATCCCATATGGAGAATAATTCTTCAATGGATTTTCAATATATAAAAAGAAAAACCTCATTCTAGTATACATTCAGAAATTTAGAAGTGAGTGTACACTCTACAGAGTTGAAAATATTTTCAGAAATAATAAAAACACTTTGTATTTTCAAATTTATGAGCCACTATTTTAAAATATAAGTCAATTTTTAGTTTTTTAATCACTGAACTTCTTTCACAAATGAGCCTTTATAACAAAAAGTGTTCTTTTTCTCAAGTAATACTTAATTTGCCTTGTGATTTATGAAACTACTAATTAATTAAAAAGTCTTTGGGAATAATTATTGGTTAACAACATCAAACATTTACTACAGTAATAAATTAATTCTTATTTTAACAGCCCATACTCAGAAAATAATAGTAATAATGAATAAACTTCAAAAATGCAAAGATTTGGGCAGTATAGATAATACTTTGAAACCCTTACTTAACACTCAGTCAGTTTTCATATGCAGTTTTGTTATAATTTGAGTTCACTTAACCTAGAACTATTTTTTTAATAGGATAATAAATGCTATAAGTTTATTTCCTTTGGTGACTTATATAACATAGAGATTGGGAGGTGGTTCTTTGTCCTTCTTTTTTTTTTTTTTTCCTGTGTTAAACTTTCATGTAATTTCCAAGCTAAATACTTGATTTTTCAACTGCTTAGATTTTTTAAACATATATATTCAAGAAGATTGGCAACTAAATACATATGCTATAATAGTTCAGAGAAACTAAAATATATTTTTACATTTTTAAAAAATCTGTAAAAACATACGCTGTATTATTGGAATAACAAAATCTGGCAGGAAGCATTCAGTAATGTAACAAAGATTAGCAGACTCATTCACAAATACCAGTCTCTTCAGGTGTCTTCTTGAGTATCATCCTTGGTATTGATTTGCCTTCTTTGTAAAAATCAAATTTTGGAGAAGGAAATGGCAACTTACTCCAGTATTCTTGCCTGGGAAATCCCATGGACAGAGGAGCCCAGTGTGTTTGCAAAGAGCTGGACATGACCTAGTGACTAAACAACAGCAGATGTCTTCTCGAGCATCACCCTCAATTTTGATTTGTCCTCTTTGTAAACTCAAATTTTAAAAGAAGTACTTAAGACTTTATATAGATTTTAAGAAATATTTAAGAACACCCTTAGTTTGGAGAAGGTTAATAAGAGGGGTTATTCCTGAGTGATACCTACATTTTATCTTGTGAAATAAAATATTTGAGGAATACATTGAGTTGTGGAGTGGAGGCAATAGAATCCTAGAACGGGGCAGGTCTCTATTGGAAGCTGGGTGAAAGGCAACCTTTCAAAGTTAAATAGAGACTTCTATAAGAGAAGGCAAAGAATAAATAACTGAGTCAGGATGGCCTTGCCGAGATTGGAGGGCCTGTTGAACTGATGGGTATGCTGGAAAATGATTAAAAACAGGAGCAGATGGATTGGCTGAATCACAGACTCAGATGGGTGAATGTGGTGGATGGAAGCAGAACAGAAGAAAGGTTAATTTAGGGACTCCCTCTGGGAACAGTCTCAGGGAATCTTATGCACTGAGATTAAGACAACCCTGAGGGACAACGGTTTTGACTTAAAGAATAGACTAAAAGATTTTGGGTCATAGCCCAAGGATGTATGGACTTCCCAAGTAACTCAGATGGCCTGACAGTGCAGGAGACATGAGTTTGATCCCTCGTAGGGAAGACTGAGAAAGAAATGGCCACCTTCTCCAGGTGGAGAATCCCATGGACAGAGGAGCCTGGCAGACTACAGTCCATGGGGTCGCATCAGAGTCAGACGCAACTGAGCCACTAAATAATAAAACAATTGTGGTCGGTGGAGGGTAAAACAGATGGATGCGCAAAGGTTCATGACAGTTGAAGATTCAAGGAGCCTGCCTTCTGTAACTGGAGGGACCGGTGAAGCGGCTGCAAACTAAGCTGTCCAATTTCTTCACATCCAGGCAAATAATCTGAGATGCCTTAGATGGGGCAGGATAATCTAACTGGTCCTGTTTGTAATGGTGTCGATGCCATAGATAAGTTAAACACTGAGGAAGGGTCTGAAATCCCGACTCTCTTAAAAAATATTTTTGCCTGTAGTACATACTGAAGTGATGAGTGAGCACCATGAGATGGAAGCAAAAAGCTCCTCCCACTGTGTGTCTGCCCTTCCCGAGTGACCAGGACCTGTTAACAGTACTGAGTGATTTCTCAGAGCTCCCAGAAGACTGTCAGTGTGAGAATCCTACTTAGCCCTATCAGTTCACTTACTCCCAGATGTGTCTTTGACCCCTAAGTTTGCACATCTGTTTTATATACTAAGCAGTGCACGTAGATCAGGCCACTTCATTCCCTGCCTCTCTCTACCCTTTGCTAGTCCATTTTTTTAGTCTTGTTCAAACTCCTCTTAAGTGAGGCTTGATCATCTCCAATAATCTTTGACTCTGTCAGGGCAGTGTGTGTAGTAAGTGCCATGTTATGTTCCGTTCATGCTGTCTAATGTCTACTGTGTGACTCACATGTGAATTTTGTCTCCCTACCTAGAAGGTAAAATTCTGATGGAAACTGCTATGTTTTAGGAATGTTTCAGTCTCCACCAGGGCTGCCATGTCACAGGCGTAGAACATATGTTGAGCAAATGCAAGTTGATATATTTTCCACATTTTGTACCATATGTCCATTTGGTACAAAAGATAAAACACTAAGAAAAGTGGTTTATAGTCTTCGATCTCATAGTTTCTCTAGCTCCTGTAACATGTTCTATTTTTTAAAATAAGGGCAATACTAGGAAGCAGCTGTTCTTGCCTTGACTTTGTGACACTTCAGCCATCTCAAAGCTCTGTAACTGTGTTCCTTCACCTGTAAAATGATGACGTTGGTCTTATTTCTGTAATTCCATCACAGGTTTAGTGCTTAATTAGATTTAAAAAGGAGCTGTTTTGCTGCCTGTGCCTTACAGACTTTCATTAAAGCATCTATTCACTCAAATGTTTATTAAGTATCTTGTTTATTGAATATTTCCTATCAACCTTAAACTATGCTAGGCCTGAGAGGGTAGAGTGATCCCTCATAGGAGGCCAGACCCCACACTCTTGGAGATGATTGCATGCAGCTTGGTACTGTTGTTCCCAGGAGTGGGCCTGTCAGTTCCAGTACAGTTCAGTCGCTCAGTCGTGTCTGACTGTTTGCAACCCCAAGAACCACAGCACGCCAGGCCTCCCTGTCCATCGCCAACTCCTGGAGTTTACCCAAACTCATATCCATTGAGTCGGTGATGCCATCCAAACATCTCATCCTCTCTTGTCCCCTTTTCCTCCCTCCCTCAATCTTTCCCAGCATCAGGGTCTTTTCAAATGAGTCAGCTCTTTGCATCAGGTGGCCAAAGTATTGGAGTTTCAGCTTCAATGTCAGTCCTTCCAATGAACACCCAGGACTGATCTCCTTTAGAATGTTCTGGTTCGAACTCCTTGCAGTACAAGGGACTCTCAAGAGTCTTCTCCAACACCACAGTTCAAAAGCATCAATTCTTTGGGGCTCAGCTTTCTTTATAGTCCAACTCTTACATCCATATTTGACCACTGGAAAAACCATAGGCTTGACTAGATGAACCTTTGTTGACAAAGTAATGTCTCTGCTTTTTAATTGGTCATAACTTTTCTTCCAAGAAGTAAGAGTCTTTTAATTTCTTGGCTGCAATCACCATCTGCAGTGATTTTGGAGCCCAAAATATAAAGTCTGACACTGTTTCCACTGTCTTCCCATCTATTTGCCATGAAGGGATGGGACCGGATGCCGTGATCTCAGTTTTCTGTATGTTGAGTTTTAAGCCAACTTTTTCACTCTGCTCTTTCACTTTCATCAAGAGGCTTTTTAGTTCCTCTTCACTTTCTGCCATAAGGGTGGTGTCATTTGCTTATCTGAGGTTATTGATATTTCTCCCAGCAATCTTGATTCCAGCTTGTGCTTCTTCCAGCCCAGCGTTTCTCATGATGTACTCTGCATAGAAGTTAAATAAGCAGGGTGACAATATACAGACTTGATGTACTCCTTTTCCAATTTGGAACCAGTCTGTTGTTCTATGTCCAGTTCTAACTGTTGCTTTCTGACCTGCATATAGGTTTCTGAAGAGGCAGGTCAGGTGGTCTGGTATTGCCATCTCTTGAATAATTTTCTACAGTTTATTGTGATCCACAGAGTCACAGACTTTATCATAGTCAGTAAAGCAGAAATAGATATTTTTCGGTAACTCTCTTGCTTTTTCAATGATCGAAAGGATGTTGGCAATTGATCTCTGGTTCCTCTGCCTTTTCTAAAACCAGCTTGAACATCTGGAAGTTCATGGTTCACGTATTGTTGAATCCTGGCTTGGAGAATTTTGGTTCTGTAGGGGCAGCATTCGGAGAAGGCAGTGGCACCCCACTCCAGTACTCTTGCCTGGAAAATCCCATGGATGGAGGAGCCTGGAAGGCTGTGGTCCATGGGGTCGCTGAGGGTCGGACACAACTTAAGTGACTAAGGAGCAGCAGCAGGGGCAGCATTAGTGTCACCTGGCAGCTTGTTAGAAAATGCAGCTTATGTAGACATAGGAACCCAGGAGTCTTAGAGGTGGATTCCGGGAATCGTGTTATTAACAAGCCTCTGCTGCATGGTGAGTTGAGAACCAGTGGGGAGATGCTGCTTAGTTGCTCAGTCGTGTCCAGCTCTTTGTGACCACATGGATGTAGGCTTCCAGGCTTTTCTGTCCATGGGATTCTCCAGGCAAGAATACCGGAGTGGGTGGCCATTTTCTCCTCCAGAGCATCTTCCCAACCCAGAGATCAAATTCACATCTCCTGTGTTTCCTGTATTGCAGGTGGACTCTTTACTGGCTGAGCCTTGGGGAAGCCTAAAACACAAAATTTGGTGTCAGACTAACCTCTCTTTTCTATTGGTAATTCAGGTTCAACTACTTGAATCTTCCGAGTCTCATTTTCCCCTTTTTGACAAATAGGGATTCTTCAAAGGTCTGTGCTTCTGCTGCTGTTGTTGCCTTTTTTTGTTTGTTTTCCTGATAGTAAAATTGGGTATTGGTCAAGCATGCAACACAATATCTGACCCAGAGTGTACAGATGTTTTTGGAATTTCTTGATAGATTCTTAAATGAGGAAACTGATTTTATTATTCAACTGGAGTTCAGATGTCATTATTTTCAATTTTTTTTTATTTCAAATGAGATTAAATTGAAGTCTGAATTTGAGATTAAGACAGGTGCTTAATTTCAAGATAGCCTGATTTATGATTAAAAATTCAGCTCTTTGTGCATTGATCTGATTGTTTTAAGTATGTTGGCATATTGATTTCACACAGTGTATTCAGTGTACACACCCCTACAGACCATAGAGGAATATCTTTCCTTCCTTCTGTTATTGCCCCGAGTCATGTTTAAGTAAACTTTTATTAAAGTAGAGCCTTTATTAAAGTTTAAAAGAACTTTCACGGGTGAAATTTACCTGTGGAACCGGCACCTGAATCAGAGTGATGAAATCATCACCAGCACCCTAGAAGTCCCTCTCTTTATTTCCTCCTGGACGTCCCCAACCCGTCTGTAAGCTCTGTCCTAAATTCCGATGCCTTAGATGAGGTTTGTCAGTTTTGGAACCTGCTGTAGCTCTGAAAAGAAGAGAAGCGAAAAGCAAAGGAGAAAAGGAAAGATATAAACATCTGAATGCAGAGTTCCAAAGAATAGCAAGAAGAGATAAGAAAGCCTTCTTCAGCGATCAGTGCAAAGAAATAGAGGAAAACAACAGAATGGGAAAGACTAGGGATCTCTTCAAGAAAATCAGAGATACCAAAGGAACATTTCATGCAAAGATGAGCTTGATAAAGGACAGAAATGGTATGGACCTAACAGAAGCAGAAGATATTAAGAAGAGATGGCAAGAATACACAGAAGAACTGTACAAAAAAGATCTTCACGACCCAGATAATCACGATGGTGTGATCACTGACCTAGAGCCAGACATCCTGGAATGTGAAGTCAAGTGGGCCTTAGAAAGCATCACTACGAACAAAGCTAGTGGAGGTGATGGAATTCCAGTTGAGCTATTCCAAATCCTGAAAAATGATGCTGTGAAAGTGCTGCACTCAATATGCCAGCAAATTTTGAAAACTCAGTGGTGGCCACAGGACTGGAAAAGGTCAGTTTTCATTCCAATCCCAAAGAAAGGCAATGCCAAAGAATGCTCAAACTACTGCACAATTGCACTCATCTCACACGCTAGTAAAGTAATGCTCAAAATTCTCCAAGCCAGGCTTCAGCAATATGTGAACCGTGAACTTCCTGATGTTCAAGCTGGTTTTAGAAAAGGCAGAGGAACCAGAGATCAAATTGCCAACATCCGCTGGATCATAGAAAAAGCAGGAGAGTTCCAGAAAAACATCTATTTCTGCTTTATTGACTATGCTAAAGCCTTTGACTGTGTGGATCCCAATAAACTGTGGAAAATTCTTCAAGAGATGGGAATACCAGACCACCTGATCTGCCTCTTGAGAAATTTGTATGCAGATCAGGAGGCAACAGTTAGAACTGGACATGGAACAACAGACTGGTTCCAAATAGGAAAAGGAGTTTGTGAAGGCTGTATATTGTCACCCTGTTTATTTAACTTATATGCAGAGTACATCATGAGAAACGCTGGACTGGAAGAAACACAAGCAGGAATCAAGATTGCCGGGAGAAATATCAATAACCTCAGATATGCAGATAACATCACCCTTATGGCAGAAAGTGAAGAGAAACTCAAAAGCCTCTTGATGAAAGTGAAAGTGGAGAGTGAAAAAGTTGGCTTAAAGCTCAACTTCAGAAAACGAAGATCATGGCATCCGGTCCCACCACTTCATGGGAAATAGATGGGGAAACAGTGGAAACAGTGTCAGACTTTATATTTCTGGGCTCCAAAATCACTGCAGATGGTGACTGCAGCCATGAAATTAAAAGACGCCTACTCCTTGGAAGGAAAGTTATGACCAACCTAGATAGCATATTCAAAAGCAGAGACATTACTTTGCCAACCAAGGTTCGTCTAGTCAAGGCTATGGTTTTTCCTGTGGTCATGTATGGATGTGAGAGTTGGACTGTGAAGAAGGCTGAGCGCTGAAGAATTGATGCTTTTGAACTGTGGTGCTGGAGAAGACTCTTGAGAGTCCCTTGGACTGCAAGGAGATCCACCCAGTCCATTCTGAAGGAGATCAGCCCTGGGATTTCTTTGGAAGGAATGATGCTAAAGCTGAAACTCCAGTACTTTGGCCACCTCATGCCAAGAGTTGACTCATTGGAAAAGACTCTGATGCTGGGAGGGATTGGGGGCAAGAGGAGAAGGGGACGACAGAGGATGAGATGGCTGGATGGCATCACTGACTCGATGGACGTGAGTCTGAGTGAACTCCGGGAGTTGGTGATGGACAGGGAGGCCTGGCGTGCTGCGATTCATGGGGTCGCAAAGAGTCGGACATGACTGAGCGACTGATCTGATCTGATACGATCTGATATATTGAATCATGCAATTAGTATTTGTCTTGCTTCTGTTTTTGATGTTGTATTTGGTAGATTCACCATGTTTCTTGCACGCAGCGATAGTTACTTTGTTCTTATTTCTCTATGCCTCTAAGCACTTAAAAAAAAATCAAAGGAATATATAGAGAATTTAATCCAGGAATCACTTTACAAAAGATCAAAGAGGGATTTTAGAACACCTGTGAATATCTGGGCCCCAAACATATTTGAATTTCTGCTTTCAGACTTGACACTAAATGGGTATTCTTGGTGGTATTCTGCCAGTTTGCTCAGAAGACCCCTGCCCAGACATGATAGCCATTCTGCTCTTTTGAAAATAATCTTTTCTTTTAAAAAAAATAATTTATTTATTTTAATTGGAGGATATTACTTTGCAACATTGTGATGGTTTTTGCCACACATCAATATATTCTTGCCTCTTTTTGTTGTTAACCTGAATCTGTTGTTTCATACTAAAGAGTCTATTCTTAATGAATAGTCTCAAGAAAGGAAAGCATTCAGTATAAACATGAATCACACAGGTACACTAGAGATTTAACTGAAACTAAAACCTCGTTTACCTACCCCCACTCCTGCCCTGTCCAGTAAATCAAGATATTTAAGTGAGATATTTGGGAAGGGTTTCATATCTCAGGAATAATTGCACATTGACAGTAATATTGAAACACTGTTTCCTGCCCATATTTAACGTGATCTTCCACTTTTGAAGTGTAATTAGATGTTTGGAATGGGGATGGGGCAACAGGAAAGGGAGGCTCTTTCCAAGAAATTGGTTCCAGGACCCAGAATTTAAATTGACGCTTTTAACACCCACATAACCATGTGTTCTCCTCTCTTTGTGTTTTATTACAAGCCTTATAAATGATCATTACTGGAAAAGACATCTTGAGGTAAATTGCACAGAACAGTTGGGTATACTTGCCTCCTGTAGAATTGTTGTAAGATTCAAATTTTAGCAACACCACTTAACTTCTGTGGTATCTATAAGGTAAATCTGGATTCTAGCAGTAGCTCCTTTATGTTAACATTACCAGATAATGTTATGTTATAGCAATTTAGATTGAATCAGATGCATTCACTTCAGTTCAGAGCCAAATGTTTTTCGTCTGGGTTTATCTGTTGTCATATCAAATATTCAGTGATTTTTCCCATCTTCTTGCCATTGCCAAGACAGAAATGTATAGAAATGAACATTATGGGTATGAATGATGTGTAACTTAATTTAGTATGCATAATCGATGCATATTCTAAATGACGTTTTAATGTACTGTAAAAATAGCATTTGTTATTTAAAGTATCAAGTACCTGGAGGAAAAATACATTTTATGCCTTATAATGAAATACAGAAAGAGTCAGCAGTAAATATTCAAACATATTCAATGTAGTTAAAGTTATTTATAATTTTACATTATGCATCCCCAGAGATTTAGAAAGTAATGTTTCCACATTTGTATTATTGCACTGTTGAAGAAAATCAAATTATAAATACACATCTTAACTCATCTGCGTATTTTAATTCTCTAGAATAAATGGCAAGATTTTTCTTAAATGGAAATTTTTTTTTTAAAGTCCAATTGACAAAACTGAAAAAGATTATTTAAAAAGCACTATATAGTGACAGTTTTTTGCTGACTGATCAAATGTAAATAGTTTATTTATGTCTATGCTATGATATCAAACACATGTGTATCATCACATTTGACCGACATCTAGCTATATCCAGAATTGAAAATGATTATATTTTAGAAGGTGTAATAGAACTGCAATGTGGTTACATTACATTTTCTCAAAATCATAATAAACCTGAAACTATTAAATTTCATGACTGCGAAATTTCTGGATACCTTTTGATTCAGACACTAGCATTATTTTACAAAAAAATGTTTGTGAGTATATATATTTTTCTTGACTGTCTATTAGTGTACTTTTCTTCATAATTAAGTTGAATACTGTCATCTACTGCTTAAACCTAATGTAAAATAAGTGAAATAATTTTTGTTTGGTTGAGTTTCATTTAAAAATATAGACACTGTGTCTTCCTCATGTATTTAGGGAATGTCTGAGAAATAGATGAATAAATTAACAAAATAATTACATCAATTCCTAGCCCAAATGTTCAGAACTTATTTTGGTTCACCTAGGTCAGTAGCTTATAAATTTTTATCACTGTCATTTTCTGTCAATTTGTGAATCTGAGGACTTCATGAATTATTGTTGCTGATTTTTTATAGCTAATTTTGTCACTGACTATGTTCCATAATATTCTATTGTCCTTGAGTTAGTCTTAGATTAATAGTAAGATGACAGTTTAGAAATGGAAGATAGGGAACAGAGGTACCATTTAATGTTCTTTCAGTTCAGTTCAGTCTTTCAGTTGTGTCTGACTCTTTGCAACCCCATGAATTGCAGCTCGCCAGGCCTCCCTGTCCATCACCAAGTCCTGGAGTTTACCCAGACTCATATCCATCGAGTCGGTGATGCCATCCGGCCATCTCATCTTCTGTTGTCCTCTTCTCCTCCTGCCCCCAATCCCTCCCAGCATCAGAGTCTTTTCCAATGAGTCAACTCTTCGCATGAGGTGGCCAAAGTATTGGAGTTTCAGCTTCAGCATCAGTCCCGCCAATGAGCACCCAGGACTGATCTCCTCGAGGATGGACTGGTTGGATCTCCTTGCAGTCCAAGGGACTCTCAAGAGTCTTCGCCAACACCACAGTGTTCTTTAGACCCTCTTAAAAACTCGTGTTCTTGTTTGTGCAAAGTGAACCATCCACTGTAACTTTTGCCATGCAGTCATCTCCACAACTATAGTTGGAGTTCTCTGAAATATACCAGTATGATTCATATTAATGCTCTTTAGTCTCTACGTCTTGTCTGACTCTGTGACCCCCATGGACTATAACCTGCCAGGCTCCTCTCTCCATGGCGTTCTCCAGGCAAGGATACTGAAGTGGGCTGCCATTTCCTTCTCTAGGGTATCTTCCTGACCCACGGGATGAACTTAGGTCTCCTAATTGGTAGGCAGATTCCTTACCAGTAAGTCATCTGGGAAGCCCAATTAATATTAAAAACTAATATTGAACATATATTAAGTTCCAGGAATTTTTCTAAGAATGCACTTAAGGTTACAAAGTTAGTCAGTGCCAAAATTAGGATTTAAACCCAATTTTGTCCCGATTCTCCTTGGTTAAGAAGGACACAAAGGATTATCACAAATCATATCATTAACATCATATGCTGCCACAAAAACAATATTAATGTGTTGTTCTTAAGTTTGGGCACTATTATCACATATCAAGAGAGACCTGACATTTTACTGTTTCTCCATCTAACTTATACCCTCCAACAATGGAAAGAAAAAAAATGAATTTTAAAGGTCTGGTATTAATGTTATTCTACTAACTCATTTGATACTGCCCTAAAATGTCCTTTTGATGGGAATTATAGGAGATGGTTTGAGTGTCAGTATCAAGAAGTTACACTAACAGATAAAATGCGGTCAGTTTCCCTCACTCTGTGCATGTGTGTATCATGCTCAGTTTTTAAAAGACTGAGATATTCTTAAAGTGTCTTGAATTCATGAAAGACTCTGCTAGAACATATGTGTGGACTTAATAATGTTAAACCTAGAGAAGATATTTTGTATTGTGATAGATATTGTGATCTAGAAGGCTGAAATCAATGATACAGAAATTACAGGCGATAGTACTAAATTTGTATAATGAATGGAATTGTTATCAAAATAAAGAACGGCACTGGGATCACTCTATGTCCCAGGTGGCACTAGCAGTAAAGAACCTGTGTGCCAATGCAGGAGACGTAAGAGACATTGGTTTGATCCGTGGGACGAGGAGATCCCCTGGAGGAGGGCATGGTAATCCACTCCAGTATTATTGCCTGGAGAATCCCTGGACAGAGGAGCCTGGAGGGCTACAATTCGTGGGGTTGCAAAGAGTCAGACACAACTGAAGTAACTGAGAACACGCACATACCAGAGCTGGCTAGTCAAAGCATTTTTTATACTAGTCCTTACACTAGTGTGAGCAGGATCATCTGGGAGCTGGTTAAAAGGCAGCTTCTTAGGCCCACCCCAGACCTACTGAATTTTGATCTGCACTTTAACAATTTGCTCATGTGAATTGTATACACATGAAAGTCTAGGGAAGGCTAGTCTAGAGAATAATAAAAACTGCTTGTGTATAACTCCTTATTGCCAAATTCAGACTTAAATTGAAGAAAGTAGGGAAAACACTAGACCATTCAGGTATGACCTAAATCAAATCCCTATGAGTATACAGTGGAAGTAAAAAATAGATTTAAGGGCCTAGATCTGATAGACAGAGTGCCTGATGAACTATGGAATGAGGTTCGTGACATTGTACAGGAGACAGGGATCAAGACCATCCCCATGGAAAAGAAATGCAAAAAAGCAAAATGGCTGTCTGGGGAGGCCTTAAAAATAGCTGTGAAAAGAAGAGACGTGAAGAGCAAAGGAGAAAAGGGAAGATATTAAACATCTGAATGCAGAGTTCCAAAGAATAGCAAGAAGAGATAAGAAAGCCTTCTTCAACGATCAATGCAAAGAAACAGAGGAAAACAACAAAATGGGAAAGACTAGGGATCTCTTCAAGAAAATCAGAGACACCAAAGGAACATTTCATGCAAAGATGAGCTCGATAAAGGACAGAAATGGTATGGACCTAACAGAAGCAGAAGATATTAAGAAGAGATGGCAAGAATACATAGAAGAACTGTACAAAAAAGATCTTCACGACCCAGATAATCACGATGGTGTGATCACTGACCTAGAGCCAGACATCCTGGAATGTGAAGTCAAGTGGGCCTTAGAAAGCATCACTACGAACAAAGCTAGTGGAGGTGATAGAATTCCAGTTGAGCTATTCCAAATCCTGAAAGATGATGCTGTGAAAGTGCTGCACTCAATATGCCAGCAAATTTGGAAAACTCAGCACTGGCCACAGGACTGGAAAAAGTCAGTTTTCATTCCAATCCCAAAGAAAGGCAATGCCAAAGAATGCTCAAACTACTGCACAATTGCACTCATCTCACACACTAGTAAAATAATGCTCAAAATTCTCCAAGCCAGGCTTCAGCAATATGTGAACCGTGAACTTCCTGATGTTCAAGCTGGTTTTAGAAAAGGCAGAGGAACCAGAGATCAAATTGCCAACATCCGCTGGATCATAGAAAAAGCAAGAGAGTTCCAGAAAAACATCTATTTCTGCTTTATTGACTATGCTAAAGCCTTTGACTGTGTGGATCCCAATAAACTGTGGAAAATTCTTCAAGAGATGGGAATACCAGACCATCTGATCTGCCTCTTGAGAAATTTGTATGCAGATCAGGAAGCAACAGTTAGAACTGGACATGGAACAACAGACTGGTTCCAAATAGGAAAAGCAGTTCATCAAGGCTGTATATTGTCACCCTGTTTATTTAACTTATATGCAGAGTACATCATGAGAAACGCTGGACTGGAAGAAACACAAGCAGGAATCAAGATTGCCGGGAGAAATATCAATAACCTCAGATATGCAGATGACACCACCCTTATGGCAGAAAGTGAAGAGGAGCTCAAAAGCCTCTTAATGAAAGTGAAAGTGGAGAGTGAAAAAGTTGGCTTAAAGCTCAACATTCAGAAAACGAAGATCATGGCATCCGGTCCCACCACTTCATGGGAAACAGTGGAAACAGTGTCAGACTTTATATTTCTGGGCTCCAAAATCACTGCAGATGGTGACTGCAGCCGTGAAATTAAAAGACGCCTAGTCCTTGGAAGGAAAGTTATGACCAACCTAGATAGCATGTTCAAAAGCAGAGACATTACTTTGCCAACCAAGGTTTGTCTAGTCAAGGCTATGGTTTTTCCTGTGGTCATGTATGGATGTGAGAGTTGGACTGTGAAGAAGGCTGAGCACCAAAGAATTGATGCTTTTGAACTGTGGTGTTGGAGAAGACTCTTGAGAGTCCCTTGGACTGCAAGGAGATCCAACCAGTCCATTCTGAAAGAGATCAGCCCTGGGATTTCTTTAGAAGGAATGATGCTAAAGTGGAAACTCCAGTACTTTGGCCACCTAATGCAAAGAGTTGACTCATTGGAAAAGACTCTGATGCTGGGAGGGATTAGGGGCAGGAGGAGAAGGGCACGACAGAGGATGAGATGGCTGGATGGCATCACTGACTCGATGGACGTGAGTCTGAGTGAACTCCGGGAGTTGGTGATGGACAGGGAGGCCTGGCTTGCTGTGATTCATGGGGTCACAAAGAGTCAGATACAATTGAGCGACTGATCTATGTATAAGATGTAGTAGCCTGATTCCTGGCTGCTTTCCCAGGATATGCTACCTACACTGATGTGGGAGAAAAGTGTTGTTTAACTTCTAAAAACTAGACCTGCTTCATTTAATAACAAGATTTCCAGGTGGAGAGTCAACTTAGGTCTCAAAGACAGAAGAAAAGATAAAAGTGTTTAAATGTAAAGTTTATTTGCAGAGATCCATCTATACATCCTGATATTTGGGCAGCATGAAAATCATGGTCAATAATCATGAAGGAAGATGAAACTCAAAGCTCAAAATAAGTGGAAAGCAACAGGCTGGCGTGTGGTATGAGCAGTCTGATGCAGACAGAAGCAGAATGTGTGAAGAAACAAGATTGGGGGAGGGGATAGTTTCAGGTGGGTCGGGGCTGAAGTGTTTTCACCCTAATGCCTTGGAAAAGAGAAAGATTTTATCAGTTACATGACAAATATGCAAAAATGGAGAGCTTACTGATTCATTAGTTTTTAAAATACTGATTACTAGTTATATTTGCATATGTAGATAAAAATGTGAATGTGATATAAACTTAGCTCTAAACATAATTAATACCTGAGTGTTGCCAGGGCACAGATTATCTCTGCTTTGCTACTTTCCCTCCAACACTGTTCTATAAGTAGCTGCAGACTGGATGAGTTATTGCATTTTTTTTTTTTTAAACTACAATGTTATCCTCGGGGTCAGTGATAAAGGAGAGACCTCTAGGGAAAAACAACATGTTTTATTTGTGATTCTTTCTGTGTTTTCTTTGTAAATGATTAAATACCTTTGCTTGAGAGTTAATGCTAACTGGAAATATGAAAACAACACACTGCATTCAAGATGTGGATTATTAATAGCTCAAGTCATAAGGATAGATACGGTTTATCTCTTCTGTTTACTGTGGATATGGCATGTCACAAGTTATCATTATTATTAGTTTCCTTCCTGCAAAAAACAACGATAATAACAGTGAACACTGCTGAGAACTTCCTGGGCTAAGTGAGGTTTAAATGAAAACTCTACATTCTATGAAGTAGTTTCTATGATTAACACCCTTTAACAGACAAGGAAAATAAGCCTCAGCTATTAAAGAATACTGATAGAATATAAGCCCATAAAGCTCATGATGTGGCACAAGGCCTATGTACAAGAAAAAATATATATAGGAATTCCTTGAAAATAATATACTGAAAATGGTCGAAAACATTATGACTCTAGACTGGTTCCTTGAAATGCTATTACCAGTAGGACAGTTGCATCAACAATACGAATGTTGATAAGTGAATCTTGATTTTTAGTCTAGCGTTTAAGTAGTGCTGATTTTTATAATCTCTACTTTAGAAGAAAAATCCCTTTTTTTCTCTTTCATTCTCTCACAGTTTCTTGACCATGACAAGTCAGAGGTTAAACCCCCAGTCCCCAGGCATTTTACATTGGGTGGAGGGAGACTTTCCAACTTATAGGAGATTGCAAAAGAATGTGGTATATTCTCAAATGGAAGAACTAAGCTTATTAAAACTAAACATTTTACACAAGCTTTGAAACTTTTCATTGTGATGGATTATCATTATGCCCCAGCATGCAAACATTTCTTTTGTGCTTTACAAATAGCAGGAGTCTTGGAAATTAATGCATATAATAAATGGGATGACTACAATAAAGGGTCATTCACCTGCAAAGTGACTAAAAGTTACGGATTTTCTGTAAGGAGATAAATTTAAAATTTCTGTCAAGTCAAATGTCTCTGGTGTTTTGTTCTCCAATATAATGGAATTCATTTTTGTAATCCTTTTAAAGGTACACAAGTGTAGCTATAGCAACATGAGGGGAGATCAGCTTCCTGAAGCACACACAAAACTGTAACCAGGCAGATGCATATTTTTTTGAGAGATGTTATGCATCTGAAATACGGAATCAGTTTTCAGTTGCAATTTCACTTTCCTTAAATTAGAATATCACTATCATATTTTAGTATGGAAAATTCGTCAAATTACCATAGCACTATGAAAGTATCTTCTATATTTAGGTGTCTTGCCTTCCGATTTTTAATACTATGTGAGCATATAGTTGTACCTGTAAATAAAATAGTCACTGAACACATGACAGAAGGGTGCTGGATACTCGTGCCAAGATTTTTGTCATTGGGTTCATATCACAAATGTTTTTCACAACCAGATTTGCAAAACAAATCATGCAAAATTGTTTCTAGAAAGATAAAAAGCAAAAGAAAGCTGGATGAATTGTAGAACTGAAACTGAAATTTCAATACTTTGGCCACCTGATGTGAAGAACTGCCTCATTGGAAAAGACCCTGATGCTGGGAAAGATTAAAAGCAGGAGAAGGGGATGACAGAGGACGAGATGGTTGGATGGTGTCGCCAACTTGATAGACGTGAGTTTGAGCAAGCTCCGGGAGTTGGTGATGGATAAGGAAACCTGGTGTGCTGCAGTCCACGGGGTCGCAAAGAGTCGGACATGACTGAGCGACTGAACTGAACTGAAATTAGAAAATTAAGGGAGAAAAACACAGAGCTGAACTGAAGGTGCTTCCCTGCTAATCTTTATCACAATCACTTGGTTTTATTTGGTTTAATATCCTTTAGTATAAAGCCACGGAGAAGGCAATGGCACCCCACTCCAGTACTCTTCCTGGAAAATCCCATGGATGGAGGAGCCTGGTAGGCTGCAGTCCATGGGGTCGCTAGGAGTCAGGCACAACTGAGCGACTTCACTTTCACTTTTCACTTTCATGCCTTGGAGAAGGAAATGGCAACCCACTCCAGTGTTCTTGCCTGGAGAATCCCAGGGACGGGGGAGCCTTGTGGGCTGCCGTCTCTGGGGTCGCACAGAGTCGGACACAACTGAAGCAACTCAGCAGCAGCAGCAGTATAAAGCCAAAGGTTCCCCTCTCAAAGTTTTGAAAATAGAGAAGGGCATGATAGAAAGTACTATGCATATACATATCCATCATGCCAAGATAATAACTGATGTCAATTTAGTACTTTTAATATAATTCTAAAGCTTGTTGAACCTTATATTGTTGCTGTTGTTGAGTCCCTCAGTTGTGTTCAACTCTTTGTGACCCCATGGACTGCAGCATGCCAGGCTTTCCTGTCCTTCACTATCTCCTGGAGCTTGCTCAAACTCATGTCCATTGAGTCAGTGATGCCAAACATCTCTGTATAGTCTGTTGAAAAACAACTGCTTTATTCATTTGAGTATATTACTGTGTCATTGTATGAATAATATCTCTTAAAAGTCCTCCTCGATTCTACATCATGCTCACCTCTAAGAAATTTACAGCTGTTTCTCATTTGGGTATTTAAACCTCTAAGGAGATAAACTCATTTGTACTGTTTCAGATTGTATTCGCACACATTTTAAACAGACTTTTTTAGAGCCGTTTCAGATTCACAGCAAAATTGAGAAAACACTATAGATATTTCTATGTCCTGTTCCCCATACACAGGTGTGTAACCTGCCCCATTATAAATATAACTCATCAGAGTACTGCGTTTGTGACAGTTGACGGGCCTGCATTGACACATCATTATCAACCCATGTCCACGGTTTGTTTGGAATCATCCTTGGTGTCATACAATCTATAGGTTCGGGCAAATGTGTAGTGATGTATATCCATCATTAACAGTATTTTCAGTGCTCTAAAAATCTCTGCTCTGCCTATTTGCCCCTTCACATCCCCTCCACCCCTGGCAGTCACTTATCTGTTTACTGTATCTGATTTTGTCTTCCCTCGGATGTCGTATAATTTGAATTATACAATATGTAGCCCTTTCAGTTGGGCTGCTTTCATTTAGCTGTTTGTATTTACATTCCCTCCATGTCTTTGTGGCTTAATCATTCATTTATTTTTAACTCTAAATGATATTCCATTGTCTGGGGGGCCTAAAGTTTGTGCATCCATATACCTATGAAGAGCATCTTGGTTGCTTTCAAGCTTTGTCAGTTATGCATAAAGCTGTCACAGACATTCATGTGGGAAGTTTTCATGTTGGCTTAAGTTTTATTTCCTTTGGGAAAATGGATAAATACCAAGGAACCTGGCTGTTGGACTGTATGGTAAGAATGTCTCGTTTTGTAAGAAACGATCAGCCTGTCTTCCAAAGTGGCTGGATTGTTTTTCATTTTCACCAGTATTGTATGATAATTCCTGGTGCTGCATCCTTGTCAGCATTTAGTACTGTCAGTACTTAGGATTTAGGCCATAGGGATAGGTATGTAAAGTGGTGGCTGATGGTTGTTTTAATTTGCATTTCCCTGTTGACATAGCATAGGGATCATCTTTGCATATGCTTATTTGTCATCTGTACATCTTCTCTGAAGTATCTTCTCTGTTAATGCCTTTTAACCAGTTTTTAATTGGGTTGTCTCTTACCAAGTTTTAGGAGTTCAATGTATGTGCATTTTGGGTAAAAATTCGTGATCATATATATCTTTGGCAAATATTTTCTCAGGCTATGCCTTGTCTTTTCATTCTCTAGACATTGTCTTTCAGCGAATATGAGATCTGAATTTTCACAAAGTCCCAGATTCTTTATTTCTGTCATTCAAAAACTTTGATAAAGAACGTATTTGACACCAATGTCTCCATTTCCCAACTCACTTGGTAACAGAGCACCCGCCCTCCTTGCTTGAAGGGAATTGTTAAAGAAAACATTTTAAAAAGATATTTCTAGGTTCTTTCTGTGATACTCAAATGTTCTACTTGCCTCTATCCTCTCATCATCTGTTATTCAAAGTATTTCTCCTCAGTCTAAATATTTAAACTTTCATTGAGAAAATAGTAGTTCTCCAAAATGTACTTAGCTATGATTACTGTTACCATTAATTTTAGAAGAACATAGAGAAAATATTTGGATTTGGCTAGGGGAATAAATATAGAAATAAATACAAAGGGAAAATTCTGACTCTTGTTAATAAGACATACAAGATTAAAACCCACACATGACGTCTCTTCAGATCTTAAAGGGTTTTCTTCTAATAGGCGATTTTAATGCTTAATATATATAATCATGTTCTTCACTACCATATAATAATGTAAATTATCAGAGTTTACTATTACTGCAAGGTTGATATGAGCCTAAGACTTGGGTCCACTAAAGAGACTTGTTTTCATTGCATTCATTCCAAGTCAGCTAGAATGAAATTATCCATCAGTCTACACAGCCGGTCCTGTGCGGCCCAGAGAATATGTGGTGAGTTCTCTCCTGCGTAGGATGCAGGTTACCTGGGTCTCGCCAACCTCAGCGATTTTTAAGGATTCCCTGTTTCTGGTAGCTTGAAATTAGACGTGCTCAGCACCACGGGAGAATGAGAGAGTCTGCAGTATTAAATTGGCATGTGTTTTCCCAAGCCTAGGCCTTGCTTTTATTATCTACCTGGGGTTTTTGCTCTGGGTTTCCCTTGTTTACCCATAAAAGACAATATCAAGCAGAGACTAAGGTTTATGCAACTGAAACTTAAAATCATGCATGTAACTTAACAGAAGTGTATCAACATAAGAAAAGAATGTTGAACTTCAGGATTCCTGAGTACTTTTGTCACTGAAAGAAATGTGCTCTTGGCTTTCAGAATTTAGAGAAACCCATTACAGACATCAATTCAAGGGGCTCAAATGTGAAATTATGTGTAAAACACTATGCTGGGTTTTATGAAAATCGCAAAATGAGTCTGTATTCATTATATGGTCATTACTTCCAGCAAAAGTTTTTTTTTTGTAGCATACACTTTAGCAAATTTTTCCTGATACTTGTTTCAGGCATCGTACTTAAATGAATACGTTGTTGAATATAATTCTCATAATAAGTATTTTGTGGCACTGTTATTCATATAAGAATAATAAGGAGGC
This sequence comes from Bos indicus, assembly GCF_029378745.1. Lineage (NCBI taxonomy): Eukaryota > Metazoa > Chordata > Mammalia > Artiodactyla > Bovidae > Bos > Bos indicus. The sequence continues at coordinate 11,466,685 of NC_091786.1, forward strand.
AAAAAAGGTTAAATGGCTCACCAGATGCCTTAGCTTGTAGCATAAAAGGTTTTTGCTAAAGTGTATGTGGGCATTAAGCCTGTTCTTTTAGATACGACATTTTTCTAGCTTCAGGGCCCTGACTATTGGGTTGGAAAGGCAAGAATGAAAAGGCTGAACTAAAATATAGATAAATGTGAAAAAATGAGAAAATAGAGTGGAAACATTGATAAGGAGCAGTTAATTTGGTATTAAGTAGGAAGAGCTGAAGAATATTGGAGAAAAGTCAGTGTTTTGTGTTTGACCTTGATGTGTGAATAGATTGCCGTGGCTACAAATGTCGTACCTGGGAGCAGTGTTAGTTGAAGACAGGACAGAAAGAGAGAAGTTCACAGGCTATTGGAATCTGATGACGGCATGACCAAAGACATCAGGAAATAAAAATTATACATGGCTTCTCCCAGGAAGGATGAGTAAGCAGGAGTGGGTCTGTAGAGCAAGATGGGCTATATGGATATTTTGTTCAGTGGTTTTGCAGTGCTGAATGCCAAGTTAAAACATAAGCAACACATTTTTGAAAGACCCTTTTGAAGTTCAGTTGTGTGTATCTCAATGGTCACAATAAATAGAATCAAGAAATAGGTGACTAGGTTTTAATTTTTGGCAACCTTTCCCTCTAGTTTAGGGAACTCCCTGTCATAGAGACAACCAGAGAAAGAAGGTGAGAGAGTAAGAAAAATGAAGACAGGTTATGTGGTGGCTCCTGAAACAAGAGTGGGTTCATTCTTCATGTTCCAAATGTCAGGGACCTTGAGGAGTATGTATGACATTATCCATTAATGTTTTCTCTTTTGAATTTTAACATAAAAATTTTGGTGTTAAAATTCCTTTCTTATAATAGATATGATATAACCTCTTCCACTTCCATCCTATTTCCTAGAGCTCAAACTGTGGCCCCATACCTATGACTAGAGAAAAATGCCTATCTTTTACACTACTTTTATATACTAAGTTGACTATTGTATATTCATGCTGTTCAAACAAAACCAAAAGCTAATAGTAGGGTTTAGATTAATTCTGAACTAATGCGTATTGAACATCACTTGAACTTATTTTGACAAATATTTATTGACATCTAGCTTTTTAGAAAGCCAAATTATGGCTTAAATGTATAATACCTATCTTCTGAGTTATCTTCACCAGTCATTTTTGACGCTTTGTTTTATGCCTGCCGAAAGAGAATAAGTCATATTCAAAATGAGAAAGTTGTAGTGCATTATTTGCTAAATGTGAATATATTTCACTTAAATTTAATAGTTACACTTAAAATTTGGGATTGGAATTTTTAGGTTTTAGGTTGTATTTTAATCAGTAACACTTAAAGTATAAATATATGAATAATATATTTTAGTAATAAATGCTAAAAATATTTTGGTAATGCTATAGTTAGAAATATATTAATTAGTTATCTTTTGATAATTGAAAAATAAGTAGAATTAAATACTGTGAGTTTATATATCATTTGGTTATGAGTTTTAATATACTCATATAAGTGTAACATACTAATCTTGGATCCATTATTACATTTGAATTCCTTTAGAGATACTGATTATTTTTTATCATTTAAAAAAATCCTCTCATCAGAAAGAAACATTATTAACATGTTAGTACTTTAGGCATTTTTGATATCTTGTTGGAAGACTTTTCCCACATATTTTCCTCAAAAGGATATAGTATGAATCACTTTGTAATTTGAAACCACAAGGAAAGGGGAAACTAATAGAGAAATAAAGACGTAGATGTAGAAATTTTGGGGGATTTGGTCAGGATAATAACTTCAGACAGTTCTTCAAGTCTGATCCCTGCTTAGCCTTCAGTCTCGAACCTTTCTTCTTTACTCACAATTTATTCCACAGTCCTGTTGCATTGCTTATGGTTCTCGGAATAATTTGATAGTTGGATTTTCCCACTGCCTCTGCTCCTTGGGCGCTTAGCTGTGCTCATCCCTGTTATTGAGTCTCTATCACCTTCCAGGGCCTTACACATAGTATAGGTTGTAGGCAAGTTTGCTTAAAAAGGAAATTAGATGAAACATAATAATGAAATACCAATATCTCTTGAACTTTAGATCAACAGTATCAGTTGTCAAAGTGAACATATTGGAGAGACATGGCAAAATCCCAAGCAAGTGTGAGCCAGGAGAGTAAACAATTTGAATGTGCTTTAAATCTTATCCTGTTGGTGACTGTATAAGGAGCAAGAGTTGCTGTTTTTTTTTTTTTTTTAAACACTGGAAGGTAATTGTTGCTGAGATGCTGCTCAATTTTACTTAAATCACCTGTCGCAGCATAGCAACTAGATAGGTATAGTTTGATGGATTGGTTTATTATGGTTAAATTGAGCATGGAACAATCTAAATTGATGACTAAAGAGACAAAATCCTGAACCATCCATGCCTTGGCTGTTTCAATTCAGTTCTATACCCACCTAAAGCCAAAACAGGAGGAAAAAATACAGATTTTCTAAGCATTTCTGAACATTTTCAAAACAGCTTTGTTAGAAAATAGAACACAGAGATGTTTTCAGTGACCACATAAAAAACAAATGTGACAACTGACATTATGTATTATTCTATAAAACATCACAGACTATATTACTTTTGTTTTCATTTTATTTGTCATAAATCTGTTAGAAGGGTTTTTATAGTTTTTTTTTTTTTTCCATTTTTATGTTAAACATTTCTTGTTATAGGGGATTGGACTTGCTCCATATCCTTGACTCAGGAATTTTTGGACTTAATCATAGAGCTCTCTTTAGAACTATGCTGATGTTATTTTTGTTTTCTGTTTTGTTTTGCAAGTTGTACTGTCATTCTAGGAGATGGGCTTTGCTAAATACAGCTCAGTTTTCCTTGTTTGAATTTGACTTCTAGTACTGGCTTATTTGCTCTTCCCTTTTCACTTAAGCCAGATCAAATATGAATAGATAATTCACATCTATGCCAGAGGTCTCCATTTTCTAGATAGTAATGTGATAACTCAGTTGATTTTTCTGAGAACCAGAGAGAATTACAGTTGGGAAACCATGTCTTGTGATTCTCTGTCATCTTATATATCAAGATAAAAAGCCAAGCTGCTAAGTCGCTTCAGTCGTGTCCGACTCTGTGCGACCCCATAGACGGCAGCCCACTAGGCTCCTCTGTCCCTGGGATTCTCCAGGCAGGAATACTGGAGTGGGTTGCCATTTAATTATTCTTGCTTTATTAAAGAGCACTATGTTTTTTATTTTAGACAATGGAAAAAGCATGATTTGATGAAAAAAATGAAATTAAAAATAGTCACTACCCTACTTAAACACCCAAGCCTAAACAGTATTTACATTTTTATTAATACACTTGTCTAATTTTTGTACAAATACATACTTTTCTACAGTTTCCTTTGGTTGTGTTTTATAAAATTAGATTTTGTAATTTTAGTTTTTAATCTAATATTTTTAAGTTGTATTTACATTTTTACATCACTAATTATTCTCCAGCCTCACTTTAATAGCTGCATAATACTGCCTCTTAATATGAATGTTTAATTTAGCTAGTTTTCTATAAAATTTTTATCTTCAATTTTCCAATATTAGGTATATTTTAATAACAAACACTTGTCATCAAATTGTGAATATTTTCATGAATATTTCCTAGAAATTTTTTAAAACTTAAATTTCTCAATATGAGACAGGCTTTTCTCTACACATTCAAATGTAGGATTTATTTCTTATTTCAACATAACCTAGAAGGCTGACAATAAGAAAGCTACTTCAGAATTTTGAGAAGCATTTCATAATGCAAGAAAACATTGCAACTCAATCAGTTAGTTTTACATGTTAGTAAGTATATTGCAAAATATTAAGAAGAGTGTGTCATAGGAATTCACTTAACATCTGATAAACAGACCATGGAAAATCCATATAAAAGAAATTTCTTTTATTTCAGATTTTGGCAATAGCCATCATTTATGAATATAGTGTTACTTATTCATGTATTTATTAAGACTGACAGTGTTGGCACCCAGCTAATTGTGGTCTGTGGTCACAGGACATGGGTTATGCATATCTTCTGCATTAGAAAGCTATAATACAGAGCAGGCTTGGGACCTTAATGAAGTGATGATTAGTATTCTCCCAGCTCCTCTGATTCTGGAGGTGTGGAACAGTTTTCATACAGTGGCTGAATAGATGGTTCCCCCAGTGCCCCCACCCGCTTGGCCCAAGAACACTCTCAAGATCCTACCTTTTCCTTATCTCTGAACAAGGCTATTCCCAGTTGGATAAATGTGACACAAGTGTCAAAAACGAGTTTTCTTAGCATTCTGGAATTGGGATAACATTTAAGCAACAGTCCGACTTGCTTAAATACAGTCCTGACGAGACGTTCAAAATATATTTAAAATTTAGGATATGAAGTGTTCATTAGAGGACTCGATAAACCATCGCCTTCTTTTGCTCAGTACTCTCCTGGCCAGAAGGCCTAATTAGCTCCTGGCTGCAGTGGCCCCACAGGCAGAACTGCTCTGGAGAGGATAAACCTCAGTAAAGCAGGAACTGAGGCTCATTAGCTTTTAAACTGCTATTCAGACCCAATTTCCATTGAATAAGGGCATATTTATGATAAAGAGTAAAAATGTTTACCTTATGTTCATATCTAATTAGCCTAATGGTTTTTATATCAACATGGTTTATTCCTTATATTTCTTAGGCAAAGAAATGGCCATAGAGACCTACTGTTTCTTTATTACCATTAAGTGTTCTTACTTCCATGAAACGGTCCCTCTTCTGCAAATGCCCTTGGCTATTGCGTTTATTAAACAGTCATTGACAGGAAAATGAATGAATTAAAAGATACTCAAGTAAGCTATAGCCTTTCAATCCTATTTACATAGCCCTCTGTCTTAGAAATAATTCCATTAGGTTCCTTACAGCCCAGTTATGCTGATTCTGTTTCTCTTAAAGATTTTTCCCCAGTAAGTCGTTTATCATTAATGAAGATGTACCTTATAATCCCCACTAGCCTGCACAGTTGATGAATAAACATGAAGAATCCACCTCTTTGCCAGCATTGCACCCACTTTAACAATGAGGAGTTCATTCAGCGCCTGGATATCAAAAGTCAGTGAATTCTAGGAGATATGTAAACAAGCCGAGTGGACCTGTGCCTCAAACAGGCAGTGGGTGGTAGGTGTAAAAAAATTTGCATGTCAATTTTTTACACGAAATACAGCCTGAAAAAGCTTACATTCAAGTCGGATCTCAACCTACAGCAATTGCAAAGCTGTAGGTTGCAAAACAGCAGTTTGCAAAGCTCCCTGTTAGTGTCTTTAAAATCCCCTGATTACCATAAACTGGGCTTACTGCTTCATCTTTTTTTTTTTTCCATCTATGTCTTTTTAAAATTTATCTCAGAACATCATAAGCTCTGTGTACAGTCATGTCCATCATTTCCAAATCTAAATCTAACCACTTGGTGGTGAAAATCATACTTGTATTTCCTTTTTTATTTAAAAACCCATATATTCTGATTTATGTTTCTGACCCTCAATATATATTGCATCCCTCACAAACTTCAAAACGTTTTACTAATTCTTCAGTATCACAGGGAAGGAAGATATTCCCTTCTTGGTTCTTTGGCTGGTCAAAAAATTGAATTGACACAAGACAGACTAACAGGAAAAAAACTAGCTTATTTTATACTTAGGGAATACCATAAAATGTGAGACCCAAAGGCAAGTCGGGCCGTTGAAGTTGGTATGCCACCTGTGCTAAGAAGTGGGATGGGGGCCTGGGGCTTCAAAAGGGAGGAAGGTGATTCTTAGGAAGATCAAGGTAAATGATTGGCATTAGATATTTGCCCAGCCTCCCAGTTAAGTCTTTCAGATGATAAAAAATTACCTCAGGTAGTAGCTCACTTTCTGGAACAAGCCCTCTACTGAAATTATTTTAACCAGTTAAGGGGGAGCTAACAGTTTTTTGAGTTTGCTCTGTTGATTGCTACAGCTCAAAAGAATCCACCTTCCAAAGTAGCACATTTGGGGGTGGCATACTCTGCTTGCCTTCAATATGAAAAATTATATTGAACAAACCTTTTCAATATTGTGACTCAGGTTCTTAGGATCTTATTCATTTCTTGAGCCTCTGAATTTAAGTGTCCATTTAGCTTCCTGAAATCCATAGGAATGTTTAGCTTTGCTCATGTGTGGATAGATATGTTGATGTGTCCTTTTTTCCCCACATGTTTTATTTACTCTGATAGTTGACATGCAAAATGCATTTTAATTTCTGTATATATTTAATTAAAATTTTAACTTTTTAAATTTCCCTTAAGATATTTTTTTCTGTCCATTTCATGTAACCAGCATCTACCTAATAAATACCTGCCTTTTTCCTACTTCTGTGTTAACATTTAAAATAATTTGCAGATATTTAAGAACCCAAGAAAATTCATAAAGTGGAAACTTAGTTGATTCTGCTAGAAATGGCTTATTCTCAGCTGAGTTTAAACTATATTTTCCATACAGTTCATACTTACACTTTATTTCTGGAAGGCAATTTCTTACCCCATCACCTCCTCACTCTCAATCTAGTTGATGAGTTTGTTGTGAAATAAGTGCTCTTAAGAGGCTTCCTCAATGGCTCAGCAGGAAAAGAATCCATCTGCAACACAGGAAACGTGGGTTCTATCCTTGGATCAGGAAGATCCCCCGGAGAAGGACATGGCAACCCACTCCAGTATTCTTGCTTGGGAAATCCCATGGACAGAGGAGCTGGGTAGGCTACAGTCCATGGGGTTGCAAAGAGCTGGACACGACTGAGCAACTGAGCAAAGCTATTAAGGAAAAGAAAAGCACATAGAGATGGGGAAGGGCAGATTTTGCACATGACATGGTGACTGTCCTTTAGCTCAGCCACCAACTGCTCATTGCATTTCTTAGGAAAGAGGGGACTGCAGGTGAAAATGGAATAAAACAAGCCCAGGGGGCAGTTCATTCCACTGGCATACTGTGTTTGAATCTGCTTGGGTGCTATAAGCGGGATTCTAGAGTGGGTAGACTGAACAACAGATATTTATTTCTCATAGTTCTGGAGGCTGGGAAGCCTAAGACCAAGGTCCTGGAAGATTTGGTGTTTGGTGAGGAACCCCCTCTTTGGGTTGTGTCCTCACATGATAGGGGGATTGAGATGCTCCCTGGGGGGGTCTGTTTTATAAGGGCACTAATCCCAGAGTATTCCACCTAATCATTTCACAAAGGCCACAGCTACTAATTCCATCACGAGAGGTGGTCAGGTTTTCAGCATATTAATTTTGGTGAAATACAAACAATCATTCCATAATACACTGGAGGCCTTTTTGAGCACAAGGGCCATTGCTTTGCTCCCATCTAATAGAGCATAAGGAAAATTGGGAGAAATAATTTTCATGGTAGTATGTGACATGGTTTCCATCTATTGAGAAAATGCAAGTTGATACCTTAAGTGGTAGTGCTACCCTGTTCTTGCAGCTTTTGGTGGCTGAGAGGCCACATCCAAAGGGAAGACAACTGTGGTGGCTCCAGGAGCCTCAAGTGAAGGAGCCTTAACAGTAGTAGTAATTTCCTAGGACTGGTGTCATCTTTTTTTACTACCAGCTTAGAATAAGACATTTATTCTCAAATTTCCTGAGGACAGAAATCCACTATGTGTATCTGTGTGGCATGGTGTCTGTTTTCTCTTATGGCACCTGCCATTGGGTTAAGGACCACCCTAATCCAAGATGAACTCAAGTTGATTGCATCTGCAAAGACCCTATTTTCAAAAAATGTCACATTCATAGGTGCTAGGGGTTAGGACTTAAGCATGTATTTGAGGAAGGGAGGGACCTCAATTCAAACCACAATAGGAGTGCAGAAGAAATATTTCAGTGTTGAACAAGTCAGGAGAATCTGTAGCAAGTGAACTACTGTGGGGGCGAGCGGTGGAGATTGCATGGAAGAGCTATAGGAAACCTTTATATTCATCTACTTCAGGGGAGAGTGATCATGATCTGAGGGAGATAATATGTTGAACTTCACGAGGTCACTAGTTTCATGAGCCAAAACAAGTTTAATACTGGCAATTTCTCATAACTCCACTTACAGGTAAAATGAGAGTCAGAATTATTATGTATTAACAATGTGGCCATTTCTCGAAACCCCAATTGCCATTCTTAAATTACAAAAAAAGAGAAAAAAATGACAATAGATTTACCTAAGGTAAATTGTTGCTCTTCAGCTTTTTAGCAGATGTTTAAACTGACTCTAGTTAGATAATTTTAAGAGTTGTAAGCAAACTTAATTGTCATGTATACTCAATACATGTGTAAAAAACTGATTATATTAGACAATATAATCTTTTCTGAGTTAGGTCTGATGTGAATAAATAGGCATTCACATCATAGGTTTATCTCATAGTAACCAAGAATAAAGCAAAGTGAGTTGAAAGGATTTAAAATCCTGCATAAGCCCATGAATTACCTTCAAACCTTTTCAGTGATGAGCTAGATATCATTCTATTTATTTACCCCTGGGATTTGCATAGTGATTTTTTTGCCTCTCAGCATTTATCTAGATCGAGCAGCATCAAATTTATTTCTGACTGCTTTCCCAATTTTTCAAAGTAATTTATATTCTAATACTATGTTATAGGAACTGGCTGGCCCAACTGCTCTCCTATAGATTTGCATTGATATTGTTTTGAAATTTGTAATGTCATCTCAGTCCTCACTTGATTTGATTGAATTAATTTAATTTTAGATCTCACCACATTATTTCTAGCCCCTTAAAATGTTATCACCAAAAATATTTTCATATAGTAACTTAGGTTTGTTTATGTGGATTCACTCAGAAAAGAGTCAATGTAGCTAAGCTCTGTTTTTGAAAAAGACTCCTTTGATATTACTGCTGCTGCTGCTAAGTCGCTTCAGTCCTGTCCAACTCTGTGCGACCCCATAGACGCCAGCCCACCAGGCTTCCCTGTCCCTGGGATTCTCCAGGCAAGAACACTGGAGTGGGTTGCCATTTCCTTCTCCAAAGCATGAAAATGAAAAGTGAAAGTGAAGTCGCTCAGTCGTGCCCAACTCTTAGCAACCCCATGGACTGCAGCCTACCAGGCTCCTCTGTCCATGGGATTTTCCAGGCAAGAGTACTGGAGTGGGGTGCCATTGCTTCCTCCATTGATGTTACTACTTAGGTTGATCACTTTAGTGAACAAACCACTCATGCAAAATTCATTGAAAAGCAATCAACAAGATGGTAACTAAGTCAAAGGAGGGTTACTCTGATATTCAGAAGTGAATCTGTTTTGATTGTGCATCTTTTAAGCATTATTTTAAAACTTCTGAAGACATATGTGACATAGAAAACAAAATTACATGAATAGAGACATTGTAGACAAAAAACATGAATGAAGTTTCTCAACTATCAGAACATAAAATCCTATGTTAACAAGCATAGTGTTCAACCGTATGTTTAACAGAAAAACTGACTTAAGGTTTTACCGAAAATTGGAATTCTCAGTAATACACTGATATTGAGTTGTTTCTCCTGAGGGTGGGGGAGGGGAAACATATTTTGTTTAGAGTAGTGATAACCAGTGCTTACTATGTGCATTAAAAAAACATTTTATTTCTCTTTCAGTCGCATATTCTGGCAGCTTGAAATGCGTAACCAGGGGCAAGGAGTTTCATTAGGTAGTAGCTAGAGGCGACATAGATTGATGTTCATAAATAAGAGAAACTTTGTAATTCTGACCTCATCAGACTGCTAGGGAAGAATGCAACTTCAGCAATGGCTCTGATTTCTTTTCAGCTGATGCCCATCTCTGATACATGTTCAGGAAACATCCTGAATAGAGAAAACTATTTCTAATGGAAAAGTTGGGCAAAAATCCAAAGTTGAAATGGTTAAAAGGCTATCTTTATATCTTAAAATTTAGACAAGTAGTATACTTAGGACTTTTTCCTCAGTTTTTACCCTTAAGTTATATTGTAGATCACCATTACCCGTGGTACCTCCGGTGTCTTTATAATGCTGAGAGAATTTTTAGATATTCATATGCAGTTACTGCTTAAACAATGCGGAGGTTTAGGGACACTGATTGTCCATAGTTGAAAATCAGTATATAACATATTTGGCCCTCCAAATGGATGGTTTTTCACATCTAAAGATTTAGCAACCACAAATGTTATATTATCATATATTAAAAAATTAACATATAAATGGACCCATACAATTTAAATCTGAGTTTTTCAAGGGTCAACTGAATGGTGGTCATTAGTTTCTAAGGGAGAAACCCTAAGTCAGTAGGAATGTTTAATCAGACTCTTGATTGTGAAATGGTGTATCTTGCTTTTCTGCAGATAATTTGCATGAATACTCTTCAGTGATGTTCTCAAAGTTGTTCAGTCACCAAGTTGTGTCCATCTCTTCACGATCCCCTGGACTGCAGCACATCAGGCTTCTCTGTCCCTCACCATCTCCCAGAGTTTGCCCATGAACTTGGGCAAATGTCCATTGCATAGGTGATGGCATTCAACCATCTCAACCTCTGTCACCCTCTTCTCCTTCTGCCTTCGATCTTTCTCAGCATCAGAATCTTTCCAGTGAGTCAGCTTTTCCCATCAGGTGGCCAAAGTATTGGAGCTTCAGCATCAGTCCAATGAGTGTTCAGGGTTGATTTCCTTTAAGATTGACTGGTTTGATCTCCTTTTTGTCCAGAGGACTCTCAGAAGTCTTCTCCAGCACCACGGTTCAGAAGCATCAATTCTACCACATTCTGCCTTGTTTATGGCCCAGCTTTCAACAACCATACATAACCACTGGAAAGGCCATAACCTTGACTATATGGACCTTTGTTGGTTCTCACAGTACTGATGCCAGAGGCTTGGCCTCTCCACACGGGTGCCGAATTGAATGTGAGACAGTGAGTTTGAATTTAACCTTAGATGTAGTTTGGGGTGAAGTAGAAAAGAATAGCTTTACTTCTTTGCCAGGCAAAGGGGGAAACAGATGGTGTGTGCCCATGAAAAAATGCCCCACCAGGGAGAATCTGGTAAGGAGTTTTATAGCATTGATTCAATGGCAGAGTTGCTGATAAGATGAGGGTGTATGTAGAGTCTGCACTCCTTTAACCTGGTTGCAGATAATCTCTTGATAACCTTTTCTGATTCCTTTTAATCTGGCCTCAGATGGTCTTCTCTGGAATGAAGAATGCTGACTTCCATTTATCAGGGGTTTCATTTCTGTATGCATCCATGCTGGAATCTATTTGTGCTGTTGTTGTTAGAATTTGTGTGCATCTTTTGTGTTTTGGTGTTATAAAGCTGATAAAAATGGGAAATGTTTCACCTATCCAAAGAAAGATCTTTGGACTGGGACGACCCAGAGGGATGGTATGGGGAGGGAGGAGGGAGGAGGGTTCAGGATGGGGAACACATGTATACCTGTGGCGGATTCATTTTGATATTTGGCAAAACTAATACAATTATGTAAAGTTTAAAAATAAAATAAAATTAGAAAAAAAAAAAAAGAAAGATCTTTGGGGTGCCCACAATGACCCCTGAATGGCTCACAACTAAACAATCTGGCAGTCAGAAGCGCTTTACAAAGGGGAGGAACAGTCTAAAAATGAACATGCCCAGGGGACTCCTTTGAACTTCAGGCATCCAGTTCTAATTTCCCCTATAGGAGCCCCAGAGAATATGGCAACCAACTCCAGTAATCTTGCCTGGAGAATTTCATGGACAAAGGAGCCTCAGATCAATTCAGTTGCTCAGTCATGTCGGACTCTTGGAACCCCATGGACTGCAGCACTCTAGGCCTCCCTGTCCATCACCAACTCCCGGAGTTTACTCATACTCATGTCCATCAAGTCCGTGATGCCATCCAGTCATCTCATCCTCTGTTGTCCCCTTTTCTTCCCACCTTCAATCTTTCCCAGCATCAAGTCATCTCTTCACATCAGGTGGCCGAAATATTGGAGTTTCAGCTTCAGCATCAGTCCTTCCAATGAATATTCAGGACTGATTACCTTTAGGATGGACAGGTTTGATCTCCTTGCAGTCCAGGGGACTCTCAAGAGGCTTCTCCAACACCATAGTTCAAGACCATCAATTCTTTGGTGCTCAGCTTTCTTAATAATCCAACTCTCACATCCATACGTGACTACTGGAAAAACCATAGTTTTGACTAGATGGACCATTGTTGGCAAAGTACTGTCTTTGCTTTTTAATATGCTGTCTAGGTTGGTCATAATTTTTCTTCAAAGGAACAAGTGTCTTTTAATTTCATAGCTGTAGTCATCATCAGCAATGATGTGGGAGCCCCCCAAAATAAAAGTCTGTCACTGTTTCCACTAGTTCCCCATCTATTAGCCATGAGGTGATGGGACCGGATGCCATGATCTTCATTTTCTGAATGTTGAGCTTTAAGCCAACTTTTTCACTCTCCTCTTTCACTTTCATCAAGAGGCTCTTTAGTTCTTCTTCACTTTCTGCCATAAGGATCGTGTCATCTGTGTATCTGAGGTTATTGATATTTTTCCTGGAAATCTTGATTCCAGCTTGTGCTTCATCCAGCCCAGATATTCTCATGATGTGCTCTGCGTATAAGTTAAATAAGCAGGGTGACAATATTCAGCCTTAATGTACTCCTTTCCCTATTTGGAACCAGTCTGTTGTTCCATGTCCAGTTCTAACTGTTTCTTCCTGACGTGCATACAGATTTCTCAAGAGGTAGATCAGGTGGTCTGGTATTCCCATCTCTTAAAGAATTTTCCAGAGTTAGTTGTGGTCCAGAGGAGCCTGGCAGGTTACAATCCATGGTATCGCAAAGAGTCAGACACTACTGAGCAACTAGCACTTCATTTCTATAAGGAGCTCAAAAGATACTCTTACTTGTTTCCCTTGAGGCACTTCAGCCATGAAATTAAAAGACACTTCTCTTTGGAAGAAAAGGTATGACAACCCCAGACAGCATATTAAAAAGCAGAGGCATTACTTTGCTGACAAAGGTCCATCTAGTTAAAGTTATGGTTTTTCCAGAAGTCATGTATGGATGTGAGAGTTGGATCATAACGAAAGCTGAGCACCGAAGAATTGATGCTTTTGAACTGTGGTGTTGAAGAAGACTCCTGAGAATCCCTTGGACTGCAAGGAGATCCAACCAGTCCATCCTAAAGGAAATCAGTCCTAGATATTCATTGGATGGACTGATGCTGAAGCTGAAGTTCCAGTACTTTGGCCACCTGATGTAAAGAAGTGACTTATCAGAAAAGACACTGATGCTGGGAAAGATTGAAGGCAGGAGGAGAAGGGGATGACAGAGGATGAGATGGTTGGATGCCATCACTGACTTGATGGATGTGAGTTTGAGCAAGCTCCAGGAGTTGGTGATCGCCGGAGAAGTCTGGCGTGCTGCAGTTCATGAAGTCAGAAAGAATCAGACTCAACTGAGGGACTGAACTGAACTGAAATGAGGCAGAACCAGGATCCTGTCCTAAGGCCGCGCTATTGTTCTTGGCTACTCCTCCCTTATTTTGCATCCTCTCTCTTCCCTAATTAGCAACTGTTTGAATCTGTCTTTCAGGACTCAGGGAAGGTCATGGAGGCTAGAATCTGTTCCCTACAAACAATGATTGGGGGACACGGACACAGAAACACTTCTGTGCCCATGAGCCGCACAGGATCCTGCTCGGTTTCAGTACAGGACACCAAAGACAGGTATTGATAAAAGGGGGAGAAGACTGAATAGTGTACCTTTCGTCCTCGAGGGAGAAAATAATCATACTCAAGCAATTTTATAGCAGTGAGGAGGTAATGACTTTGTGATATGAAAATGCCCACAGTAAGGATAGTGAAAACCAAAATCAACTGAGAAAATATTACTCCAGAGAAACTAGCCTGTTGCTTTGGGATTGAAGTATCAATACTTCGGAGGGTTGTCTGACACTTGTAGCTTTGTATCATTCTGGCAGAAAAACCTAAGTGTGGAGTGTAATGTTGCCCTACCACAGGCAATTTTCATGAAGGGATTTTGCTATGAACTTGCGAAGATGTTGTCAACAACTTTTATTCAGTGAAAATGCAAATGCTATCTATATACATTACAAGCGTGAAATACATCTTTTACATAAAATTAATTTCATAGTCTCTTTATACACATGTTTTTCTATTATAAGCATTTGAATATTTTGCAACATTTTATTTCCCAGTGGTTGCTGAACAACTGTAGAATTAATGTTTTACCAACCACATTCTCAAACAGATGTTTTGAAAGGATGATTTTAATCAAGAAAAATCCTTTTAAAAAAGTCTCTAGTTTTTTTTAGCAGAATGACTAATAGCCTTGTTGTGCAGAGACTTGACCTGAGTTCAAATCCTGGGTTCAACCTTTACAATTCACTTAACTTCTCTGAGTTTAATTTTACTTACCTGTAAGTGAATATATCAATAAGCTACTTCAAAAAGCTGCTATGAGATATAAATGAGATATATAAATGCATATAGCCTAGTATAAAATAGACATTCAGTAAATGTCAGACATGGTTTATAGTAAGATAAGGCCAGCTATTAGTCACTTGCTTTGTGTTCCTGCTTTGCAGTTAATATTTAATTATTAAGCAGAAGTATGAGGTGACTCATTGGAAATTAATTCATCCTCCCATCTCACTAAATTCTGTCATTTGCTTACACACATGTGAGCAATTAAATGGTTTTAGGAGCAACAGAGTGATTTAGTGTAAATGTGGAAGTTTTAAAAATTTTCAAGGAGAGACCAGGTAATAATAGGAAGGCTTGCTGTGGAAACTAATGTTTCCTCTGAGTGTTGATTATTAAAATAACTTCTTAACAAAACCTGTGGACAGTCTTTTCCTGGATAGCTTCTGCCTTTGTGGTTTGCCTCCAAAATTCAAACTCTTTCAGATGTTTCTGTTTTACACAGTGCTTTGAGACTTTTCCAACTTTTTCTGTGTACGATACTTTAAGATGATCTCCCCTGCTGCTGCTGCTAAGTCGCTTCAGTCGTGTCCGACTCTGTGTGACCCCATAGACAGCAGCCCACTAGGCTCCTCTGTGCCTGGGATTCTCCAGGCAAGAACACTGGAGTGGGTTGCCATTTCCTTCTCCAGTGCATGAAAGTGAAAAGTGAAAGGGAAGTCGCTCAGGCATGCCTGACTCTTAGCGACCCCATGGACTGCAGCCTACCAGGCTCCTCCATCCATGGGATTTTCCAGGAAGAGTACTGGAGTGGGGTGCCAAATATACACTGTGGCTTCCTTTAATTTTTGTTCTAAGAATTTCTCCTCCTCTTTGCTTCTCAACCTGCCTAAGAGCTACTCATTCTTCAGGACTTTATTCAAATTGGAATGGTCCTCCCTCTTCTAGCAATGATTAATACCTGCATACAGCATGAATCTATATAATCTTTAAGAAGGATCTTCCAGTGTTCACTCATACGGTTATCTTTTATCTAATCATATAACATTGTATACATTCAGAATGCCTGACACAGTTTCTATGGACCCCATGAGCTGTAGCCTACCAGGCTCCTATGTCCATGGGATTCTCCAGGCAAGAATTTTGGAGTGGGTTGCCATGCCTTCCTCCAGGGGATCTTCCCTGATATATGAAGTGAGGGTAAAAAGTTGTTTTTTTCTTAAACATTGATTGCAAATTTTCAGAGAAATTAAAGGGAAAATACCTTGTTTTTATAAGCAATTCAGAATCATATCTAGCAGTGGATCCTTGATTAACACCATGAAAATCTTTGACCCTTTTTTTTTTTTTTTAGGTATTAGAAATGTTTCCTACTTACAAGTATTTATTGAGGAGGATAAAAAAATGTGTTTTCCCTCTTGTTTGCATTTATAATTAGACTCTGAAAGACAGGTTTTTTTTACTAGATTCATTATACCTTATTTGAAAAAGACAGTTGCAATGCCATCTGGCTTGGAAAACTGAGAACAATTTAGTTGTTGATTTTAGAAGTGAAAAATATCAATGTCACCTTTTGAAAATAAAGGTTTGAAATGTAAATAATCACTGAAAATATAATAGTAAAGTAAAAATCAGGAAATTTCAGATTTGTGACCTAGATTTTATTTTACCTTTGAAACAGACAGTTCCCAAGGAAGTCAATCTGATGTGTTGAATCTATGATCGGACCAGAAGGCTTTGGTTTTTGACCTATTCAGGTGTCCAGAATGATAGTGTTTAGTTTACTGTTGCCGTCACAACCAGAATCTACCTCTTTCTCTCTGTCAATTTCCTACTGCTTTTTACATTTTATCTAGTTGACCTGCATATTTCTATGAAGTATATCAAGCATTTTTTGAAAACTATAAAGCATAAATAAACATACAGTACACCTGAGAGATAAATAATAGGTAAATAACCTAGGAGAGGCAGATAGATAGGAATGACGGCGCCCGCTGCAGTTTACGAGATTTATTAGACAAGGTTATCCAGGAGTGGTGTTTGCTCTTGCAGCCGGCCTTATAGTTATGATACTTGGAACTGTTGATACATCTTCTATTTGTATTTTTTAAGATCCCATATCATCATTCAAGAACATTTAAAAAATATTAATGGCAACAGCAAAGTAGCAATGCCGAAGGCATATACCCTGTTGCAAAAGTGTCTGACTTAAAAATATGAGTAGTATCAATAATGTTAGGACACCAGAGGAGCTGCTCCATGGCCTTTTAAATCCTACTTTGGTAAGGATTACCGTTGCTATAATGAATTCAGGTATGTGTATTCCAGTTTTCTTCTGTCAGCACTTTTTTGTTACATATATAAATTCATAGTGCACTGTGAGTGTGTATAGTTTTTGATGACTGCCCAAAGAAGCAGAGAATATACTTGAAGACAGGCTTAATTTTTTAAAGAACCTCTGAGATGTCAGAAACAAATATTGAGTTTCACAGAGTTAGTAATTACAAAATAAGAATAGCATAAATATATAATATATAAGAATCTAATATTTTAATTTGCTGTTCTCTATAAGCTCAAGAATATGACTGTATATTTAAGGTTGTTGGAGCAATGAAAATTATTGACTTGGCCTAGAAAACTAGATAGATTGATCTATAACACATGTAAACATACATATTCATGTTTTCAGACTTCTAAAAATAGTTTGAAGTTTTATTATCCCAATTTCCTTATTTTATCCATTATGAAAAATAATAATTATGATTTGAAATGCTACATACTTTAAAATATTATCTATTAATATGGTTCAAGCGTTAATAAGTCAAAATTATGAAATGGCTATAAATGGTCCCTGAGAAAAGGTGAAGAAGATAGTTCAGAATGAAAGAAGGTTAGCATTTTATTTCTTTGTTATTTATTTGTGCATGCTTAATTTTTATGGAATTAATAGTAACAGGGATGATATAAATTCCCCAAAGTCTTATTTACAGGAGACAATTGCCATGTCTTTACTTCATAATGTTGCCAACCATGTATTTGGTTGAAGGCGTATTGAATGGAGCTAAATTCCACAACAGAAATTGCAGTGACTACAAGTCACTTCTTTCTTGGTTGGGATGATTTGCATTCTCTTTGCTGCACTTCCAGCTTGCAAATCTAATTGTTGTAATCTTCTTTTGCTAAGTCACTTCAGTTGTGTCTGACTCTGTGCGACCCCATAGATGGCAGCCCACCAGGCTCCCCCATCCCTGGGATTCTCCAGGCAAGAACACTGGAGTGGGTTGCCATTGCCTTCTCCAATGCATGAAAGTGAAAAGTGAAAGTGAAGTTGCTCAGTCGTGTCCAACTCCTGGCGACCCCATGGACTGCAGCCCACCAGGCTCCTCCATCCATGGGATTTTCCAGGCAAGAGTTCTGGAGTGGGGTGCCATTGCCTTCTGGTTGCCCACAGGAAAAGTCTGAATTTCTTAGTTTGCTTAACATATCCATAAAAATTAGTTCTTACAGACACCCAAGTAATGTTTTTTTCTAGAGTGTCTCCTGTCCACTGTGTATTCCAGTCTAACATCCTTTTATTTCAACCCAATAAATGTGTCACACTGTCCTTCACTTCCAGACACTTGCATATGCCCTTCTCTCCTGGGAGTCATTTCACTTCTACCCATATGTCTTTTCTTCACCTGGCTCTTACCTGCTCATCATTGAGGCATCATCAATGCAGTCTCCCCTTCCCCGCAAAAACCTCATTTCCTACAATGCTTCAGTTTTCTTACCATGCACTGATGGGATTGTAAGATGCTGGTCTGAGTTACCTACAGTAAAGTGGTAAAGCCTCTCAGTCAGTGAGTGTATTTGGCACACTGTCTACCTCTCAGTCCCCAACAGATTGCCTGGAACATAGTGCACACTTAGCAGTAAATATTTGAATAAATAAACTACCACATCTGGAAAGATGCATAACTATATAATTGGCAAATACATTCCAGGAGACAGTGTGGGACAGGGACCCTGGGATGCTGTCGTCCATGGGGTCTCAAAGACTTGAACACGACTTAGTGACTGAACAACAACTAGGCAATTTTAGGTAGTTATTAATTCCTTTACTACACCAAACACTGATTCTTTCCATACTATTTTTAAGTAAAATTGATTGTTTCTGGCCCATTGGTCATTGTTAAATGTTTGATCACCTGGCCCCTTGGTGAATGGAAAGGAAGAATGCATACAAGGTTAGAAGTTTTAAATTTCTTAGAGATATCTGGAAAATTATATAATCTAAGTTACATAAGCTAACTTAATGTATGTTTAAGTTGAATTGCAGAGAATTAACAAAGATTGTTAAACATTACATAGCCAAGTGCAAAAACTAGAACAAAAAAGCTATTTGGCATTTTAGCAGATACATATTTTTCATAGTCCAAATGCAGTCATTCATCTACTGTCTTCAAAGGTTAATATGTTTGTATCTATGAAGGAAAAAAGAATCCCATGCGGTTCCAAGTAAAACTGGATCTTTTAATGTTCTAAATCCTCCAGTGGATATTGGATTATTCGTGTGTGGTTTACAGAGGTTGGTCTTTGAGGGAAACCTGTCACCTAATAGGCACTCAGCAGCTCCAGCCACTACAGGAGGTCTTTGTCTTAGTTTAATAGTTTAATTTTAGAAAGTCTTGGAAATGCTCCATGAAGAGCAAAACAGCAACAGGAAAAAAAATAGTTTAACAAGGATGAGCTATGACTAGAGTTGCGGTTTTGGGAATAATACATTAGGTTTGTAATCAATTATGGATGAAATGTCTGGTCCATATTTTTCCACATCATCTACCAGCCGCGCATCCCTCATGCCAGAGCCGATTATGGAAGTAGCACCTCTTCTGTCATAACTGCCTGGACCCAGAAGGATATGATACCTGCAGAACAGCAATTAGCATCAGAAACCAGTCATCTTTAGCCTGTGTTTTCTAGAGTTCATCTAGAAAAAAAAAAATAATCCTCCAATTGAGTCTGTATGTGTGTGTGCACACGTACACATGCTGGTATTTATTTGTAGTCTGTTGAATTGGAAACCTGACATTTTCTGCTTGTGTCTGAATGCAGAACAAATCAGTCTAGTTAAACCCCTGAAAATAAGAATGTGACATCCCAGTGACACACAGGAAAACAATTAGATTTGAAGTATTTCTTAATGTTAGCAATCCATATTAGCATATCTAAATTGGCTGATTACCTAGTGCAAACCTACTGTTGTTGTTATAAAGGTTACTGAAATTTTACGCTCAAACAATCAAGAAATCGTGGTGAAAAAATAATGGTAACAATAAAAAATGAACCTTTCCAGAGCTAATTTTATATACCAAAATTTTTAACACTGCTTGAGCTAATATTTTCATTAATGTAACTGATAAGTATCTAAGGTATTACCCCTAAAATGCAATTTGGATTTATAAAATAATATATACTTCTTTCAGCTTGTATAGGACTCAAAGGGAAGAAACATATATAATTCAAATATTCAACAATCCTGGTTTAGGCAGTCATGCAGCATTTGCACATTCTGTGCCTGTGGAAACATTACAGAGACTTATTCCTTGTTGATTCTAAAATGTACACCAAAAAAGTAGCAAAGTTCAAGACAACCTTTCTTTGCCATGGCTTTAATACTGGAATATTTCATAATCACTCTTTCTTTTTGTGACAACTAGATGCTTTTCACTTTCATGCATTGGAAAGGAAATGGCAACCCACTCTGGTATTCTTGCCTGGAGAATCCCAGGGACAGGGGAGCCTGGTGGGCTGCCGTCTATGGGGTTGCACAGAGTCGGACACGACTGAAGCAACTTAGCAGCAGATGCATTTGTTACCACTGATAAGGGTAAATATAAAATACGAAAATAGGTGTTGAAAAAATTATAACCGGCAAAACATGACCCTCAAATCGTGTGGAACTTCTTAACCTGTAGACTATTCAAAATAGTCTACAGGTTAGACAACATGAAAATCCCCATTCTCCAAGAACCTACTATCTGGATGAGGGCAGATAAGAGACAACATGTTTTACTGAAGCTTGTGTCGCCTGTGTGTTCTGAAGTCACAGCAGCTAACTTTGGCAGAAATTCCAATGCAGCACAGGTGACTTCTGGTTAGGAGTCAGGGAAAAGTTCATGAGCGGAGAGGTTTCTCCTGTACCAGGCTTTTTATTTATAATAGTTCCTGCATTTTCTTCATTTTACCTTCTGCATAAGCCTCCCTTGGAAAAGCTCTAACAACCGGTGCTTCTAATAGATATTCTATTACCTTATCTGGAGGCTCCTCTATGACCATGTGAATACCAAGAAAAAAAAAAAAAAAGACCATGTTTTGCTCATCTTTGTGTCCAATCCTGAGCCTGGCATGCCAACATGCAATGGATACTTACATTGTTTATTTAAATCTTTAACAATATGTGCTGTTCTGAATAATTTTTGTTTATACGAGATTTATCTCTGTCAGTGCTACCTGTTCTTCAATATTATTAAGGCAATGGCTGAGCCTAACAGCACTTAAAACTTCATTCTTTGTATATTGTATTTGAAAATAGAGCTCTCACTGAGCATTTCTGTGATAAAAAAAACAAATGACTATTTTTCTTTACTGGATTTAATAAGTTAGTATAATCAAAACCCATTAAAACCAGCTTTCCGTAAATTCAAAGAAGGTACTCTTTGACAACTGTTTTCATACGATAGGCTGAAGTGTCTTTTAACCTTCACTGGCTGTAAGCAGAAACATAATTAGTAGGCACTTGCTATTTTAATGATGAAATGAAAAATAAGTATTTCATTTATGGTATAGTTATTATCCCTCCGTTGTCTTTATGGCACAAGTCATCATGCAGGAATATTGTGAAGTGAAGAAAGTGAAGTCACTCAGTCATGTCCAACTCTTTGAGACCCCATGGACTGTAGCCCACCAGGATCCTCCATCCATGGGATTTTCCAGGCAAGGATACTGGAGTGAGTTGCCATTTCCTTCTCCAGGAGATCTTCCCAACCCAGGGATTGAACCTGGGTCTCCTGCATAGTAGGCAGACACTTTACAGTCTGAGCCACCAGGGAAATCAGGGATATTGTAGCATAGACTAAATATGAGAACAGGTATGAAGAACTAGAATCCAAATTACCCAGTTTGGGTTTCATTTGCCACATAGTTTAAATATTAGTTTCTGATGGCTGCTGTAACAAAATAACTGCAACTAATGGCTTATAACACCTCAGATTTATTATCTTATAGTTCTCAAGACCACAAGTCCAAGATGATAGGGAGAGCTGATTTTCTCATGGAGACTCCAGGGAAGAATTCATTTCTGTGCCGTTTCTAGCATCTATAGGATTGACCAAAAGGCTCCTTCAGGTTTTTCCATATGGTGTAACAGAAAAATCCAAATGAACTTCTGGCCACCCCAGAGATGCTGCCTTTGTTTCTTGGCTCCTGGTCCCACAGCTCCCCTCCCTCTTCTGCTTCAGTGTCACTGCTGGCCTGACTCTTGGCTTCCTCGTCTCTGCTACAAGGACCCTTGTGATTACTCTAGACGTCCTGGATAGGCACAGCATAATCTTCCTGTCTGAAAACACAAAGTTAAAACACCATCTGCAAGGTCTCTGTTGTTACATAAGGAAACCTACCACCAGGTTTCATGAAGTAGATTGTGAACTTTTTTGAAGTGTCACTATTAATTTAGAAAAGATTTCTCCCAAATGAAAGCAATTTAAATACCTCTTCTATTAACCCTTGGTCTATGAGGCCTTCTCAGGGTGGGGAAACCAGGGGTAAAGGAGATAGGTGGTACTGGTCTCATTTGCATCTGGAAAATCCATAGCTATTGAGATTGTTCCTTTTCATTTGGAATAGAAGGATAAAGTATACTCTAATTAGACCTTTGTATAGTTATCTTTGCTCTCACATGTTAAACTCCTTTTGGAACAAATACCCAGATTACTTTAGAAAGTTTTTGTAAAGTCAGACTTAAATAGTGATTGTCAGGTCTTGATTTTGCTTTTCTCTTGCAGCTGCCAGAAGTTGTCATGAACACATATGTTTCTTAAAACTGATTTGACTTGAAAGAGAATACATAATGTAAAACTTATAGCAGTAACTCTTGAAAACCTAAAATTTTTATTTTTCTTGAAATGATTTTTTGCTTGGTCAATATCAGTAAATTTCTTAATTATTAATATTTATGTTCAACATATGATTTAATAAACTTTTATATACTTATATTCAAGCTGTTTGAGGATGTGAGTTTCTCTTTCCTTTATGCGCATCCTTTTTTAGTTGATTATTTTCATAAGATTGGAAATCATGTATTTTTAATACTGTAGTATAAAGTCTTCCTCTTAAAAGGATATTTTTCTGACACTTAAACTCTATGTTTTGAATCCCAACCCAGGGATTGAACCCAGGTCTCCCGCATTGCAGGCAGATTCTTTACCGGCTGAGCCACAAAAGAAGCCCAAGAATACTGGCGTCGGTGGCCTAGGGGATCTTTCTGACACAGGAATCCAACCAGGGTCTCCTGCATTGCAGGTGGATTCTTTACTGAGTTATCAGGGAAACCCTTGAATCAAAGAAGGAAGCTTAAAATCATAAATACCCTGTTCAGTGTGCTGAGTCATGTCCGACTTTGTGACTCTCTGGCTTGTAGCCTACCAAGCTCCTCTGTCGGTGGAATTCTCCAGGCAATTATTGTCCAGGCAAGAATAATGGAGTGGGTTTCCATGCTCTCCTCCAGGAAATATTCCTAACCCATGGATTGAACCTGTGTCTCTTACGTCTCCTGCATTGGTGGACAGATTCTTTATCACAAGTACCACCTGGGAAGCTCAGTAACTACCCTGTGTGTTTGTTAGTCATGTCTGACTCTTTGCAACCTCATGGACTGTAGTTCACCAGGCTCCTCTGTCCATGGAATTCTCCAGGCAAGAATACTGGAGTGGGTTGCCATTTCTTTCTCCAGGGGATTTTCCTGACCCAGGGATCAAACCTGGGTCTCTCACATTGCAGGCAGATTCTTTACCATCTGAGCCACCAGGGAAGCCTGATAAATACCCTACTTGTCTTTAACTTCAGGATATAAATAGAAAGTATCGTACTGTTTATTTGGTTTATAGATAACTTGAACAGTTTTATAATAGTTCAAAATGTTATAGCTTCATTTTATAATCATTTACCTTCCTGATAATCAAGCTACTTTCTAGAGTGTTTTATGATCTACAGTAAAAACTTTTGAGGGACAAATGCCCTACATGTTTTCAAACTAAGATTTAGTTAACATTACAAATGTTGAAAATACATGTTCCATTTAATGACTAGTGTCATTAAATATACAACATTTCTCTCAAAGCTTGAAAGTGTCAAATACACTTTGGGGAATGTTCATGTGATGTGATTATTTTGTGCTAGAAATACAGAAATGGCATTATCAAAGAAAAGTGAGCTTTGAGAAATACCTTGTATTTACCTTAATCAAAATGTGAGATGCTTTCCAATTGATCCTTGTAAATGGTTTCTATGACATTAGCCATGATGGTCATTAATTTATAGCCCAGTGTATATTTGGATCCTTTCTGTTTTTCAGAACTAAAGAAATGGTGTTGGCTAGTTTTCTGCTTTATGAGCCTCTGCAAGAACAAATGTGCTCATAAAATGCACATTAAAAGTTCTTCAATTATGTTCCTACTTCCTTTAGCACCCCAGCCTCTTAATAAGTTTTTTTCAGGTGTTTCTGCTCCATATTCATTTAATTTCTTCAACTTTTCTCATAAGCTTTCATCATGATTTAAATGAAATCCTGTTACAAATTACAGCAGAATTGTAACCAAGTTCATTCACTGAGTCCTTATAGGAGCTTATTTCACTATATGGGAAGAAAAATAATTTGCATGTAATATCTTCACTTTTTTCAGTTTTAAGAAAACCATTGAAATTTCATACACACATTTATATACAGGTATATTTAACAAATATACACAAATATTTTAATCACAAAGGAAGATTCCCAAGATTATCCAGTCCAACCCTCTTTTTATATATTGCTCAAGCTAGGTAGTCACGTAGCTGAAGTGAGATGAGAGCAGGTACAGCACTAGGATTCTGATCTCTTTACTCCAGGTTAAGTCCATCATCTGGTCAATTATCCTGCCTTCTTGACAACATGTACAGTGAGCAATATAAAGCCTGACTGCACAGGATACACCTGGGCTGGGGGCCCCATTGACTCTTTCTGGTACAGAATTTGACACCCCATCAAGTTCCTGCTGCAGCTGTCATCATGACCTGTCACTTGCCTGACACTTTGATAGCATATGCCTCACACAGTATGAGTCCAGGCAGAATGTGATTTTAATTATATGTGTGCGTGTGTGTATCGTCTTCTTTATCATTGCTAGATGACGCACAAGTGATGGATACAATAATGAATATGTATCAAATTGATTATGGCCATAGTCCCTTGTGTTTGGTCATGTCTTCATGCTTGTTTATTTCTTTTTAAATGTCTGATCATTTCATCATTTGGATTTGGGTTATTGAGCTTGTTTTCTCCCAGTGTTGGAATTTTTTCACCAGTGTCCTTTTTACCTTTTGCCTTCTTGAAGGATTTTGTTCTTTAATATGGTTTGGTATTTTTTTTCCCTTGCTTTGTTTTATAGTCACCTTTTTTGAGTTTCTTGCTTTATGTTACATATATGAATTTAAAGCTATAGTTTCAATATTTACTTATTGAGCAAAATTGTTTTTATTTTTATTAGGTAATAAGTGTTCATTGATTCATGAGCACTGCAACTGAAACTAATAAAATAGCTCAAGTTTGGTATATTGTAATATTTGAAATCAACCAGAGATGGGGTTTAAATGTCATCTGTCACATGGTTACCACTATATGATGTTGAAAAAATGACTTAGATTCTTGTAATTTAAATTTTCTTCTCTGTACAATGGAAATAATAGCAAGTAACTTAAAAGGAATATTGTGGAAATTACTGAGACATTCCTTGATAAGACTCTGGAATGCATAATATCCTTACTGGAGAGTGGCTAATTTTCATTCACTAGTTTGAAAATATGATTTATTAAACAAAATGGGAGATGATCTGAAAAGTCAGATACTGGTTAATAAGCTTAAAGGCCCAGGCCAAGTGAAAATTTCTTTAAAAAATGATGTAAGCCCCTCTTCCCAAAATTTCCAAAATAATTTTCTTTCCCAGAAACCTTCAATCTTTTCTCAAAGGGAAGAACAGCCGTTTGGACTTGGCCTCATCCCTTTAATTAGCATATATCTTACTGGGTCTCAGGTTCTTCTCCATAGATTCCGAAGAGATGCTAAATGTTTATTTGTGAAATTTGTGAGATCTTCAAAAAAATAACAACCATTATTCTAAGGCTTTCTGGTTCTCATATCCTGATTGTAAAATATTGAAAACATTATCACTTGTGTATGTTGTTTATTTACTTGTGAATTTGTTTAGGACTCACCTTGCCCCTAATATAAGTTGCATGAGGACAGAGGTATTGCAGATTTTATCAACCACACTGCCTTCAGTGGCTAGGAAGATGCATAGCACACTATAGACGCTTCGTTAGTATATACCGGATGAGTGGGTGGATGGATGCACTTCAAACATTAGATATTCAGTTACAGAGATTTTAAAGACTAGTTTTCAGGCATTAATCTTTCTTCAATAATTTAAGTAAAACAAGATTTTCCAAACCCAAAACAATTCTTGAGATTTTGTTTTCAACACATTGTTAGTCATGAGTTTATATATCTTCAATAAAATATGAAGTTTGTTAAATATAAGCAGAGAACTTAGCCCAGTTACTAACTACTGAATAAATATTAAATATTAGTCATCAGTTAGTTTACTAAGAAACTTAAAATCATCAGATCTTGAAATAAGTTTTTTCAATTTTTTGGTAGTCTACAAAAACGAGGAGAATTTTTTTTTTTTATCATTAACAAGGTAAATAGCTAAGAACTGTCTTAAATTTCATGTGTATCTAATATTTGACTCCCTGGAGAGCTTTGCTTTTAAGATGTGGCAGAAGATATTTCAGCTTGGTTATTAAGGATGATTAGGGTTCCTTCTTGTTTTGCAAAATACAGCATTATTAGATAATTTTTATAACCATAGCCATCAATAATGATGAGTTTGGATGGATCCAGAGTGAGTTAATTTAAATGACAGTAGAATTGCACTTATCATCTTGCTATAAGTGAGTTACAAATATTCATTCTGAGCTTGAACATGTTACCTTTTAAACTGCCCATTGTACAACACAACAGAAATTAAACTGAAATAATTAATACTTTAAAAAATGTTAAAACGAGTTACTGCCATCTGTTTTCATCAGGGATGTTAATGTACATGAAATGCATCTTATTATAAAGTAGGAACAGCTGGCAATAGAGTGGTAATTTCTTTGACTGTAACTTTTTAAATAAAGATTACCTGGACACAATGATTTATTGCAATTACAGCTAGAGTGGTAATTACACAACTGATAAATGTGTTGGAAATAATGGCCTGTAAACAAATTTCCAATTTTATTTGTAGTTATTTTACAGTTTTTATGTATATAATTCAGTTGATCACTTTAAATAAAATTTAAATGGATTAACCTGAAATATATATTTAAAAGAAAAATTCTTCACTCACTCTGAAATCTTTAGAGGAATGATTGTAACTTTAAGCTATAAATAATACTGTGCATGTTTCAGATAGCTTCAGTGATGTTTGAAGTAAAAACTCAATTTTTAAATTCACCCAAGGTATCTTTTTGGAACTTACATTTTTGCAATGCCTCATGAATGGATCATTATGGAAAAATTTGAGAGTGCCATTAAAAATGTGTCCTCTACATTAAAATGAAATAAAATTTCCTACCAACACATTAGATGGTGTTATTTTGCAGTTTAATATTAACTACATTAGAGTATAAGATTCTTCAATGACCTTGTTAAAAATAACGAAAATGTGAACATTATTTTTAAATGAAAATATTATTTAATCATTTTAAAAGCTACATCTTTGGACATAGTTATAATCATTTTCATTGAGAAAGAGATTTATTGTTCCTTTTATGTCATTCTCATTAACTTGTATAAGGCACGCTTATATTACTTAAGTAAAATATAACAAGATTCTTCCCCTTTCACAAATGTAATTTACAGAAGAGCAGAAGATAAGCCAGTCCTCGGTATTACCCTGAAATGAATCATCATTGATAACTGCGCTTCTTCCTCTCTGCTTAGCTTTTTATCTTTTCTCTTCATAATGTACTTGTGGATGATGAGTAATTTGAAATGGATTCCATTCTAACAATTATACAAACTGCTCCACTCCTATTTCCTGACAAGCTAGATTTAGACTGGAAGGAGTGCAAGAATAGCACAGAATAAGAACTCCTTCTCAAGCAGAGTGTGAATGTTAGGAAAGAACCTGTTTGCTGATGTTGGCTGGATAGTAATTTGGGGAGACGGGGAAAGAATAAAGGCCTGGCAGTAAGTGGTGTTGCACGTCACTCATGCAGGGCAGAGCCCTCATTCACATGCAGACGCTGGGAAGCAAAGTAAAATGTCTGTGGAGCAGAGCAGAGTAGCACACAAACAGTAACTTATCATCTCATTAATGCTGTTAATATTTTAATTACTCTTGGTAATGTTTATCGTAACTCTCCAAACTACCTTTCTTCTACTGCCGAAGAAGTTTGCCAGTTGACTTTGGCAATGAAGACACTGAGCTGGAGGCGTCACAGAGTGGCGATTGGAGATTCAGATAGGGCTGCATCAGATTCACCTCTCTTGCTGCTTTGTTTGTGTAATTTCATCTGTGTGTTCACTAAGGGTTTATTGACAGACACTGTTCTAGGTGACTTGGATGCAAATATAGTGAAAGAATCTTGTCTATTCGAGTCCAACGTGTACAACACTCATTGCAACCATCCAGTAAGGGCTTTAGTAGTCAACATGTACGTGACAGTAAGGAAACTCAGCAGGGAGTGCTTTATTGCCTGGAGAGATCAGTCAAATCCATTTGGACTCCTTTGGGCTTGCAGTAGATGTTCAGCCTTTGCATGAAGGGAGAAGATGTTCCTAGCTGAGTAAGCATTTATGGGTAAAGACAGGATGAGAGAGAGTATGGCTTGTTCAGGAACTCGAGTGACTGGAGAGTAAGTGACAAAGGAAATGTATTTACTTTTCTATTTCCCTGCTTTAAAATATTTATTTTTTTACCTCTTTAATTATTTACCACCTATGCTGCTGCTGCTGCTGCTAAGTCATTTCAGTCGTGTCCGACTCTGTGTGACCCCAGAGACGGCAGCCCACCAGGCTCACCCGTCCCTGGGATTCTCCAGGCAAGAACACTGGAGTGGGTTACCATTGCCTTCTCCAGTGCAGGAAAGTGAAAAGTGAAAGTGAAGTCGCTTAGTCGTGTCCGACTCCTAGCGACCCCATGGACTGCAGCCCACCAGGCTCCTCCATCCATGGGATTTTCCAGGCAAGAGTACTGGAGTGGGGTGACCACCTATGCAGTTGATCTGTAACTAGCCCTGTTAGTGATTTGGGTATCGTTCATGCATTGTGTGCTGGGAAAGCTGGACCCTTTGACACTGAATGGTAGTACTACCTCAAGGATTTTAAGTTGTCTATGATAGTATTCTACCATTGAAAAAATAGAATGGTTACTTCCTGTCAGGGATATTAATTATATAATAAAAAAAGATGGAAATATTGGGAAAACATTTATGATTAAAATTTTAAGAGTGATCTTTGCATTCTGCTTTTATAAGTAACCTTCAATTTATTTATAGATTTCCTTGTTGCAGAGTTCATTGAGGTAAGCACTAATTTTTAAAGGTACAGTTTATTTAGTCTTAGCAAATTTACAAATGATAATCCTGTCAGCAGTTCAGAGGGAAAAAATAGATATCCTGAGACAAGGCAATTGTGTAATCCTCAGGCTTCCCCAGAAAAATACTGCCATGATGCTGTGGTAGCAGAGAACTTAATTTCTAACAGCTTTGATCTTGTATTTGTTACTGCATGTACAGTAGCAGTGTGATTGTTTGGAGTCATTATGGGCCTGATTTTCTATTGATTTTCCACCCGTATTGGGTATATGTTGAAAAATCTAAGGCTACTTTGATGTTGCTGGAGAGCCACATGCAAATGGCATGTTTCTTGCATTGATCACAATGCGGAATTGACTCTTACCATCTTAAAAAAAATACTCAAAATATTCAATCAGAGAAATAAGATGTATTGTTTATGCAGAAGGTTGTACAGAGAGCTTCAGTGTTTCTAGGATGAAGGTATGCTTCCAAAAGAGATATCACATACATAAATATTGATATTTAATACTCAAAAGGTTGCCTGTGCTCTCTAGTAGAAACAGATTGTAGTGATGCTTCGTGTGTTTGTCTTGGCCTTAAATGGAAAGTGTAGACTGGAAAGTTTCTGATGGAAGAAGTGAGAGATCTGGAGGTTTAGATACTGGGCTTAAGAGCAGAAGTTTAGAAACTACAGCCTATAGGCCAAGTGTGGTCACTTCTTATTTCTCTATGGCTTGCAATTTTTTTTTTTTTTTTTACATTCAGTTCAGTTCAGTCGCTCAGTCATGTCCGACTCTACGCAACCCCATGAATCTCAGCACGCCAGGCCTCCCTGTCCATCACCATCTCCTGGAGTTCATTCAGACTCACATCCATCTAGTCAGTGATGCCATTCAGCCATCTCATCCTTTGTCATCCCCTTTTCCTCCTGCCCCCAATCCCTCCCAGCATCAGGATCTTTTCCAATGAGTCAATACTTCACATGAGGTGGCCAAAGTTTTGGAGTTTCAGCTTCAGCAATAGTCCTTCCAATGAACACCCAGGATTAATCTCCTTTAGGATGGACTGGTTGGATCTTCTTGCAATCCAAGGGACTCTCAATTTTGAAAGGCTAAAAAAATAGTTTGTTACCAGTGCAAATGATTTAAAATTGCCAATTGACATTTCAGTGACCATAGCTAAAATTGTATTGAAACAGCCTCACTTCATTTATTCACATGTGGTCTGTGGCTGCCTTTGTTTGAAAAGCAGAGATAAGTAGTTGTGACAGACAGTCAAGGCTGAAAATTCTCAAATATTTATTATATGGTTTTTGACAGAAAGTTTGCCAACCTCTGGGCTTCCCTGATGGCTCAAACAGCAAAGAGTCTTCTTACAAACCCGGGTTCAATGCCTGGGTTCAGAAGATCCCCTGGAGAAGGGAATGACTACCCACTCCAGTATTCATGCCTGGAGAATTCAGTGAACAGAGGACCCTGGTGGGCTACAATCCAAGGGATCTCAGGGTTTGAAAAGACTGAGTGACTAACCCTTTCACACTTGGCAACTTCTGATTTAAGAATCAAGACACTGGAATTCCCTACCAATCCAATGGTTAAGAGTCTGTGCTCTTACTGCTGAGGGTGTGTGTTCAATCCCTAAACATGGGGAATTAAGATCTGGCAATCCAGGTGGTCAATATTATATATATATATATATATATATAAACACACACACACACACTATATATCATATATATAATATGATGTGATATGATATATATATATATATATAATGTAGAATATCTTGTAGTTAAAAAAAAAGAACTACACACAATGATACTCAAGAGTATCAAGAGAGTTCAGAACACCAAGTTATTTGTGTAAGTTCCTTTAGGTTTCAGTTAAATTGCAGAAAACCGTATCTGAAAGCAAAGATAGAAGATTTTCTTTTACTTCTCTTGTTAAAAACTGAATATGTATGTTTTTTGAGCCTGAGAGTCCATAGTTGATAGAAACAGGCAGGTACATGCAAATGGGTGAGCCCAGCATATGGATTTTTCAGTGACTGGGTGGTTGGGATTCAGCACAAGGAGAAGTCATCTACAGTGAGCAGATGGCCAGCATCAGCAGCAGTAAGAAGACATGGGTACAGCTGCAGGCATCACCTCTCCCCCACTGTTACTATACAGAAAGTCAAGTAGCATGTACTTCAGAAATCAGAGTTGCAATTCACAACTCTGTAGTAGGTTGTTATATCCTTTATAGACAGATAAAAAAATAAAATAGGTTAAGCTCTAAATAACAGAACTAAATCTTAGGATAATAGATCCACTTTAACTCCAACTGAATTGCAATATACTTGTCATACTGGGAGGAAAAAAAAAAATGTTCTCAACACTGAACACAAAACTGAGAGAAAAAGCCCCAAAGAAAACCACTGGACAGTGTATAATTTCAGGGTCTGCTAACTAAACTCAAATAGCTGAATGAGTCAGTGAAAGTCGCTCAGTTGTGTCTGATTCTTTATGACCCCATGGACTATACAGTCCATGGAGTTCTCCAGGCCAGAATACTGGAGTGGGTAGGCTTTCCCTTCTCCAGGGGATCTTCCCAACCTAGGATTGAACCCAGGTCTCCAGGCAGGCAGATTCTTTATCAGTTGAGCCACAAGGGAAGCCCCAAATAGGTGAGAGTAATGTAAATATGTAAGAATGTTAGTCTCATGGAATCTACTTACTGTATTCAGAATATTCAGTTATATTTAGGTAAGGTGATTGGGGAAAAAAAAAACCACATCATAATAGATATAAATAGAGCCTTTGTTTTCTCAGAGAACCAAATTATATTTTTCCTAAGGTTTTCTTCTATGCAAAATATAAATAGAAAATTTACTCTTTAATAGGAAATTTATAGATTCTCAGTCTTTGAAAAATTTTCTAGGGAAGGTATTTATTGGTTCCATTTTACTTTTTCCATAAGCCCCATCCTTCCCTCAATGGGCACAGGGAATTGATACAAAAGATCCTCCCAGTTTACTTACAACAGTTTGCCCTGGAAAATGGCACCCTGCTTTAAAAAAAAAACAAACACTCTTTTCTTCTTCACTTTTCCCATTCAGGATCTACTTAAATACCATTTTCTGATGGCTGGGTATCCAGTGTTCAGTCGTGTCCAACTCTTTGCAACCCCATGAATCACAGCACGCCAGGCCTCCCTGTCCATCACCAACTCCCGGAGTTCACCCAGACTCACGTCCATTGAGTCGGTGATGCCATCCAGCCATCTCATCCTCTGTCATCCCCTTTTCCTCCTGCCCCCAATCCCTCCCAGCATCAGAGTCTTTTCCAATGAGTCAACTCTTCTCATGAGGTGACCAAAGTACTGGAGTTTCAGCTTTAACATCATTCCTTCCAAAGAAATCCCAGGGCTGATCTCCTTCAGAATGGACTGGTTGGATCTCCTTGCAGTCCAAGGGACTCTCAAGAGTCTTCTCCAACGCCACAGTTCAAAAGCATCAATTCTTCAGTGCTCAGCTTTCTTCACAGCCTAACCCTCACATCCATACATGACCACTGGAAAAACCATAGCCTTGACTAGATGGACCTTTGTTGGCAAAGTAATGTCTCTGCTTTTGAATATGCTATCTAGGTTGGTCATAACTTTCCTTCCAAGGAGTAAGCGTCTTTTAATTTCATGGCTGCAATCACTATCTGCAGTAATTTTGGAGCCCCCAAAAATAAAGTCTGACAGTTTGTGTTTTTTTGTAATGTACTCTCCCTCCTTTCTCATCCATGCTCTTCTAAGCTCAAGTCGTGTATTTATGCCTCTCTTCGCTGTCACTGCTGAGGAAGATCACTCAGTGGGACTTGCCCTGCTTTCTTCTCCAGACCTGAGACTCTGTCACCTTCCTGTTGGTAACCTGGGCTCTCAAGACAGCTGCGTTAGCATTGCTTAGGGCTGCCTGCATTTCCAAGAATGGTCAGCAATACAAAGAAAGCAAATGTGAAAATGTTAAGGAGGTTCCACTTTGGCTAAGTGTTCTTTAAATGAGTGGTGCCCTATCATTATCAAATTAAATACCAAGTGAGGGTTTTAAATGGCATATTTTGAGCATTTCTCTGTTGTTTCATCTTGTCCTTCAATAAAGTTTTGTTCAGCCTGAAACAGATGCAAAGGTATCAGGAGGCAGGGATGTTTCCAGCATAATTTTGTAAGGAGGCTTTCTGGAGGTTCTCTGAAAGCACTATGAGAAGAGCAGTTCATGAGCGCGCATGATGCTTCTTTCTCTTTTCACTTGTATGTTTTTAAAAGCTATTTTCTGTTTTTCCTGACAGACCTTAGTGCTGGCTTCAGGATAGGAGGTACATGCAGTGGATTATGCTGTTTTTTAAATTATTCATGTAGAACAAGGTCATATGATATAAGCTTGTTCCTTGGAATGTATAAAACTGGATTACTAACTATCCATCTTTATGCTTTGGAGAATTAATTTCATTTTACTAATAGTGCTTGTATTTCTATTTGAATTTAATTTATCCTCTTTAAGTTTCTGTTCACAAATTTTCTTTGATCATCAATAGTTTTTATACCTCAGACATGTCTATAAATGTTCCTTTAGTAGGGTTAAATTATTTTGTTAAACCCTCTCAATTATTTTAACCTGAATTTTTTCCCTGTCGATTTTATTAATACCAAATACATTCATTTGATATACATAAATATATTATTCATGTATACATTCTAGGTTAATACCACTTTCCCCCAGTGTTTTAAATATATATATATATATACACATATATATATATATTTAAATGTAAACACTCTGAATTCAATTAAACTTTAGATATTTTCAGATGTTTCCAATGTTTTCTTGCCTCTGTGATTATTGCTGAGCAGCCTAGCCAGTACAATGTCTTTCTCTTTCAAAGTTCTACCACTTAACATAATTAACTATCACAGAGATGGCTTAGAGAGCATTCTTTACATTGAATGTTTTCATTTACAGTGTGAATTTAGGTCTCAAATCTATGTTGGGGTCAGCTTAGGTTTATCACTTCTCGTAGAAGCTTTCTTTATTTTTTAAAAATAAATTATGGACAAGGTCAACACCAGGTTTCTCGACATTGGTACTAATGACAGATGGATGATTCATTGTGGGTCAGAACTGTCCTGAGCTTAAAAATATTGAGCAGGATCCCTGACTCCTACCCACTAGATACCAATAGCACAGTAGCATCTCCCGTTAGTTTTCACAACCAAAAATGTCTGGAGACACTGCCATCTGGCTGTTTGGGGGTGAGGGAAATACGGTCTCAGTGGAAAACCATTGATTAAGGCCAAAACCAACATGTTTCCAGGGGCTCTTCTTTGCAGGCGATGTGTATGTGTGTACTTTTTCTAATTAATATTTTTCTTTTTGCTCTTTTTTTTTTTTTTGGTCATATTGCAAAAAGGAAACCTACCTATTTTGTGTCTATCATGAAAATCTGTTTAAATGTAACAACATTAAAAAATTCCAATAATTTGCTGTATAGAATCCCAAATAATTAAAAGAGAAAAATCACTGTTTAAGAGATGAAATACTTCAGTAAATTATCTCATGGTTTGAAGAAGTATTTGTAGAGTATCTGTTATGTAGCTGGTATTAATATTCTTAGACAAGTTTATAAATTATTAAATACATTGGTATTAATACTACTAATAGTCAATCATATTGTCAGTGTTGTAACAGTAAAATGCTTATTAGAACTCTGTAAGCAGATATATGTACAGGATGATTGTAAATAAATGAAGAATAAACTCAGCTACACATCTGAAGACCCTAACCATCTATTACATACCTGCCTGGTAATGCCAGATACACAGAAGTAAAACAAAGTTCCTAAAAAGATGACAGTAATCATACAAAACCAACATACGCTTACCATCAAAAATACTTACCCCTTTATAGTTTAGGTCAAACACAGAGGAATACATGAATATATACAGCACTCAAGCCATGGAATTAATGAATATGATTTTGAAAACCTTTGTTTCAGAATTCCTTTGGACCATAAGATTTCTACAGAGAAGAGTTGAGACACAGTCAAGATTTTTTACTAAAAACATCTTATGCAATAAGGAGAACTAAATTTGGAGTTCTTCGTGTTTGTCTCTAGTGTAGCAAACATATTGTTAATTCTGCCTCCCAGATACCATCTCCTGTCACTCTGGGTCACACAGCCTCCATTTCCTTTGCGTAGCTGTCCCCTGCTGGCTGCATCCCTCACTGACAACACATAAGTGCCTAAGAGAAGCTGACCACTTCCGGCTACAGGGGCGGGGCCTGGAGATGAAACCTGGCCAATTTGCTCAAGAGTAGGCATATCACCTGAAATGGTCCAGTCAGAGTGAAGCTTAGGAATTGTCTACTGTTTGTGGAAGAGACCCTTACACTGATATTTTGTGATTATGAGAAGAGGGTGTCCCAACAAGGCAGGCAGCACTAAGTGTATTAATTAGGACAGTGTC
This sequence comes from Bos indicus, assembly GCF_029378745.1. Lineage (NCBI taxonomy): Eukaryota > Metazoa > Chordata > Mammalia > Artiodactyla > Bovidae > Bos > Bos indicus. Next base: position 11,502,514 of record NC_091786.1, read on the forward strand.
TGATGAATCAAGTAGCCCATTAGCACAAGGAAGTGTTTCCCACTCCTTATTTTGGGCTGTGTGGGTGAGCATTGCCTTGCTAGAAGCAAACACCACACTAGGCTGGAATGCCACTGTTACTAATATTGTTGTGATTGAAAATCTGTGTAGGAGAGAAATAAAGGATTGTTGCTGTTTATTTGCTAAGTCATATCTAACTCTTTGAGACTCTGTGGACTGTAGCCCACCTGGCTCCTCTAGGGACTTAATTTCTTCAAATGTTGCTTTAGGGATATAGTGACTTATGACCCTGTGTGCCTGACAGTACGCGGAGGTAAATATGCTTGTGGCATCCTGATAACTTAGGTCGAATCTTTTAATTTATGGTAAACCTTTTCTGATTTATATTGGTGATAATTACCACGCTGCCCAAATGATCAGAAACAAAACCCAATCAGCTCTTGGCTTCTTATCTACACACTGTAATGACTGATGAAGACATTTTAGTTCAGTTGAATTCAAATACAGAAAAGTTTTCCACATTTAGTCATGAGGAGCAAAGATCTATAATGTAAGTGGCCCATTACTTAATGTAAAGTGAAAGTCGCTCAGTCGTGTCGGACTCTTTGCAACCAGTCCATGGAATTCTCCAAACCAGAATACTGGAGTGGGTAGCCTTTCCTTCTCCAGGGGATTTTCCCAATCTGAGGATCAAACCAGGTCTCCTGCATTGCAGGCAGATTCTTTACCAGCTGAGCTATGAGGGAAACCATACTCAATACAGGAAACTCTTAAATCCTAATCATGTACCAGTCATAAAATATACTAACTTAAAAGAGTTCATGCCATAGAGAAGACTGGGCTTGTAGTCTAAGCTCGAATCATGCTCCCTCCGTTTACTTCAGTGACTTATATGATCTCATGCCATCTACCAAATCTCATGGAGCCTTAGTCTATGTGGAATGAGTTAATCTCACCTCACTTATAATTCTTAAACATCATATAATATATACATGCCCAGTAGAGTTTTCTGCACACAGTGGGTGATTAATACATTTTAGCTACTTCCAGAAGAAAGCTCAGATGTCCCCTGTTTTTTGTTGGGGACAAAGCATGGAGACCCTTCAAGGATTAAAATGCTAAAACAATTGCACCAAATTTGGCATGCAGTTCATTTAAGAGAGAGAGTCAACAGCCCAGTGCTATTGGGTGACCCCTAATGGTGTCCTTTGGCAATAAAAGGAGATGATCTCTCATATGCTTGTAGTATATGTAGCAGTCTCATATACTTTGCTCTTTGAACTTCCTAAAGTTAAAAATACAGTTACCTATTCAACTTTTTCTTCTTCTCAACAGAAGAAAATTGCATAACAGGGCTTTGTCAAAGAGTCAGCAAAATTACTTTGAAATTTGTACCTTGTCATGTATGATTCCTTTTCAAGGTACTAAAAGAAAAAAAAAAAAAGCCTGAAAACCCTTCTTTTCTCCTATGGCTAAGGGCTGTTGATTACTCTTCTATATTCACCCACTTTCAACTGTACTTCATTGATAAGTTACTTTTTTTTTTATTGAAAAGGTATTCTTAACATTTAAGTCTACAATATAAGAAAAAACATAGAAGGCAATTTTGAGAATTAGAAATAAATATTTCCTTTATCCTTTTTAAAAGGATAAAGTTTCTATATAATGAATAATGGGATTTCACTTAAGCTAACATTGGGAATAAAATAATTAGGAAAATAACTACAGAGATAAGTGAAATGACAGTCCTTTTTCTGCCTTCCATTCTTCTCTCATATTTCAAGCATCCATCTTTTCACACTGAGTATTTCAAAAGCCTGTCAGGTTATGACCAGAATTATAAATTTTTTGGTATATATTCTCTACCTAAGATAATTTTGTGCTTAGCCCTCAAAATACCATTTCAATTACAATGCAAATGGACACATTCATGCGATTTTATTTAAATGCATTACCTTTCTTTGACTGTTGCATTGCCAGGGTGCTGTTCTCTTTGGTTCATTTTCTGTTGTTTTCAGGAATTAATATTTGCAATTACAGTGCATGAGAAATTGTGATTTGACCTATAGAAACTGGCTTCTTTGAATAGTCTTTTTCCATTGTTAAACCCTAAATGATGTTATCAGTTTTGTTTCTGTCATTTACATTTTTTTCGTTACCTGTAAGCCATTCCAAGTATGATATATTTTTTGGATTAAAGAGACTCATGGTTCTTTCATAGTTAGACATGTCAAAAATTTCACACTTATGATTTTTACATTTTCTGTCACTGAAAGGAGGTGAATATATTTCCTGCAAAATTTATATTTTATCGTCTACCTAATTTTTTCAAGCTGTCTAGTTCAATTCTTCCTTTCCCCCTCTCAAAAACACCATGTACCATATAAACAATTACAATTTAGGGTTGAATGGTGAGGAAATTTCCATAGCTCCGTTTCCCCAAGAGATTTTGACATTTAGAAGAATGTATACATTCTCTTACTTGTGTGATTCTGTTTTTCTTTTCTTCTTTATGTGACTTCTGCCTTTTAACCCCAAATTGGGGAAACAAGAGGAGTAGGGATGAATAATGGCTAAAATCTGCCTAAGGTGGCTATTCTAGATGTTACAGGTAATCAGCAGTCAAGCTGGGAGCTGAACTAAAATCAGACTTTGAGCAAGTGTCTCCTCTCACTCTACTAGGCAGATTATGGTTTCTACATCTGAATTTTTTTGAAGCAATGAAATAATGGTTTGTTACCAGAGATAATAAACTTAATCTGTTAATTACACATAAGAGGCGGTACTATGGATGGCATTTGCCACCATATAAGGACACTTGCCACCAAAATATTTAAATTTAATTACATTTAGACAGTGTCTGGGTATTTTCCGTTAGATCTCACCCTAGATGCTAAATGCTTAGAGAGCAATCACTGACTTCTAGAAGGGAGCTTATTATTGAAAGTTGTCTGTTCTAACATAAACCCTACTTTTTGATTTTGCTTTAATGATCGAGTCATTTAATATCTTCTTGTAGCTCTTTATTGACTATGTGAAAATAACAGCATTTCTCACCTCTCTAATGTAGGCAATTTAATAAATTATTAATCCTTATTGAGTATTTTAAACTACTGCCTTAAACTGTGTACACTAACAGATAATGGTATGTAAGAAAAATGCCTCAAGGGTGACTTCACCTGTGTTACGATGTTGACCTCTGCACAGACCCAGATAATGGCTGATGGCTTTTTCCACGAAATAATTGTTGGTATGTTTCTTCAGCCCACTGCTTCTAACAGTCTCCTTCCTTTTCAAGGAAACCCAATGGTATGCCTTAGAGGCACTTCATCATTATCTCTTCTACTCTTTGTGAATAGTCAGTAGGAATATTTCAGGGCTTCTGGAGCTATATTCATTTCTTACTTTCTTAAATTGTCTCAGGCAGTTAAGCAGAAGTAAATAGGTTAGCTAAGTGTTCAGTTTGCATGTGTTCAATCAAAAAATGGAATTTTGCACCACTCAAGATTATCCAGGTTGAGTATGGGGCAATTCAGAGACATGGTAGCCAGAGTCATATTAGTGAAAAAATGTAACGATACAATATGTATACAGTGGGATTTTTTATGTGTGTGAGGCATAATTTATGTTAGTGAAAATATCACAATGTTTTCTATGTAGTTAACCCTTATGTCGGAGAAGACAATGGCACCCCACTCCAGTACTCTTGCCTGGAAAATCCCATGGACGGAGGAGCCTGGTGGGGTGCCGTCTATGGGGTCGCACAGAGTTGGACACAAGTTAGCAGCAGAGTTAGCAGCAGCAGCAGCAGCAACCCTTATATAAAATAATGAAAGGACTGAATCAGAAAAATATATCTATGTATAGTGTATAAAAATACTTTCAAATATGCAAAGAATACCATATAAGTATTTAGAGTGAGGTGCTCTTATATGATTCCAGAACTTAACAGCTGTTCTCTTAAAAACCAAACACTCTACTATAGCTGTGATGAGGTTTTTAAGTGTGTACACCTGAAACAATCAATCAATCAATCAATCACTTCGAATTCATTAAGTATTTATTGAACTCCCACCATAGGCTGATCACTGTGCTCAGAATTGGGTGTACAAAGATCAATGGAAAGCAATTTTTGCTCTCAAGAAGTAGCCCACATATCAATAATAAAGAACAAAGTACTAAGTGCTGTAAGAGAGCTATTGAAGCACCTGAGAATCAGGAAAAGAATCATAAAAATGATGACAGGAGAGATGAATCTTGAAGAATGGGTAGGTTTTTTGTACAACAGAACACATGGTATGTTCTGGAAATATCAAGATACTCTACTTGACTTGAGGGAAAAGATAGGAAAGAAATAGAGCTGATAAAAATAATGAAGCAGGGAAAAGTAAAAAGATGTTGGATTTCAAGAAACTTGAAAGTCATGATAAATTTGGACTTTGGTCTCCTGGAAATGAAGAAACCTACAAGACCTGCAAGCTTTAATGTATGGGTCAGTGATCCTCAGGAGGGCATGTGGAGGACAATATGGCCTCACAGGAATCATTTGATAATATTTACAGACATTTCTGGGCTTCCCTGGTGACTCAGTGGTAAATAATCTGCCTGCCAATGCAAGAGATGCAAGTTTGGTTCCTGGGTCATAAGATCCCCTGGAGATAGGAATGGCTACCCACTCCAGTATTCTTGCCTGGAAAATCCATGGACAGAGGAGCCTGTTGGGCTACATACAGCCCACGGGATCATAAAGACTTGGACACAACTTAGCAACTAACCAATAACAACTGACATTTCTCATCATGGTTGGTGATATTCTAATAGCATCTAGTGAATAGAGAGGCGTGTGGTGCTGTTGAGCTCCCTGCAATATGAAGGACAACCTTACAACCAAGAATACCAAGATCACCATAGCAGTAGTGCTGAGAAACCCCCGTGTAGCTCGTGGGATGGTTAGAAGGAGTTGTCCATGGTGAACTGCTTTCTTAGGAGACTAATGCTACAGTTCAGACAGAAAACAAAACCAGAACTAAGAGACTAAAGGAGCTTCAGAAGGAGACTCAGTGGACATACTGAAGAAGAATAATCTGTGCAAATTGGTAGCTTATTGAGTGTAGATTGAGATAGAAACACTGAAAATGACTCTGAAGTTTCAGACATGGGTAACTCTGGGGATGACTGTGGATCTAATAAAGTTGGGGAAGTTACCTGACTTTAACTTCTAATATATTGAGATTTGGGTTTCTGCAGCTCATCAGAGGGAGCTGTGTCATAGGTAGTTACAAACTTAAGCGTCAGTGAATTTTTATTTATTCAAACATTAGATCTTTATTTAATGCTTTAATCTAGGCATATGGAATCATGCAACCATCAGACATAACAGATGCCCGCATTGAACTCCACACTCTTCAGTCATAAAGATAGATCAGTGGTGTATGTAGATGGTGTTGGCTCTTTTTTCATGAGAAATTAGTTGTTTTTTGAAAATATTAACATGAGGTGATAGTGGTGTAGTAAATAGATAATCTCATTTAGTTCTGATGGGAATATTAGCCAGTAAAAGGTATTGAAATGGTAATTTGTCAATGTGTTTAAGATCATCCTAAGTCTCTGCCAAGTTACTCAAGTTCTAGGAAACAATCAGAGATGAATTAAAACTTCTCAGGGAAAGCAGTTATCACAGCATGGTTGATAAAAGTGTGTAGTTAAAAGTGATGCATGTGCCCCCAAAGTGGTATAGTGTAAGATGAATCATCACAATTTCATAGGAGTTAACTCTAAGCAGACATGAGATTCAGTGTAGGGGAATGGCCAGTGGCATGTGAAAATATCCATGACTTAAGGCTAAGTGAAAAAAGAAATGCAGTTATTTCTGAACATCTTAGGTGAATAGGTACACATTTAAATAAAAATATTTAATATGATTCTTAATATGATATAATTAAAAGTGATGTGCATATTCTTATTTTCTGTATTGCATGAAGGGTAATCAGGGTGAATGACGCTATAACTGGGGAACATAAAAACCTTAATGAAAAACTGTGGTGTTTGAACTCCATCCTGGAGATGCCAGAATTCAGTGAGAGATTATAAAGGGAGGTATAATCACCGTATTACACAGTTGTTAATTTTAGAGTGAAGTCTAACACATAGGGTTCTATGAATACACATATCCTAATAATGGGTATACAGTGGAAGTGACAAATAGATTTAAGGGACTAGATCTGATAGACCAAGTGCCTGATGAACTATGGATGGAGGATCATGGCATTGCATGGGGGACAGGGAGCAATACTATCCCAAGAAAAAGAAATGCAAAATAAAAACAAAATGGCTGTCTGAGGAGGCCTTACAAATAACTGAGAAAAGAAGAGAAGCAAAAAGCAAAGGAGAAAAGGAAAGATATACCCATTTGAATGCAGAGTTCCAAAGAAAAGCAAAGAGAGATAGGAAAGCCTTCCTCAGTGATCAGTGCAAACAAATAGAGGAAAACAACAGAATGGGAAAGACTAGAGATCTCTTCATGAAAATTAGAGATACCAAGGGAACATTTCATTCAAAGATGGGCTCGATAAAGGATAGAAATGGTATGGACCTAACAGAAGCAGAAGATATTAAGAAAAGGTGGCAAGAATACACAGAAGAACTGTACAAAAAAGATATTCACAATCCAGATAATCATGATGGTGTGATTACTCACCTAGAGCCAGACATCCTGGAATGTGAAGTCAAGTGGGCCTTAGAAAACATCACTATGAACAAAGCTAGTGGAGGTGATGGAATTCCAGGTGAGCTATTTCAAATCCTGAAAGATGATGCTGTTAAGTTGTTGCACTCAATCTCAATATGCCAGAAAATTTGGAGAACTCATCAGTGGCCATGGGACTGGAAAAGGTCAGTTTTCATTCCAATCCCAAAGAATGCTCAAACTACCACACAACTGCACTCATCTCACATGCTAGTAAAGTAATGCTCAACATTCTACAAACTAGGCTTCAGCAGTATATGAACCATGAGCTTCCAGATGTTCAAGCTGGTTTAAAAAAGGCAGAGTGCCAGATATCAAATTGCCAACATCTGCTGGATCATCAAAAAAGCAAGAGAGTTCCAGAAAAATATGTATTTCTGCTTTGTTGACTATGCTAAAACCTTTGACTGTGTGGATCACAATAAACTGTGGAAAATTCTGAAAGAGATGGGAATACCAGACCACCTGACCTGCTTCTTGAGAAATCTGTATACAAGTCAGGAAGCAACAGTTAGAACTGGACATGGGACAACAGACTGGTTCCAAACAGGAAAAGAACTATGTCAAGGCTGTATACTGTCACCCTGCTTATTTAACTTCTATGCAGAGTACATCATGAGAAACGCTGGGCTGGATGAAGCACAAGCTGGAATCAAGATTTCTGGGAGAAATATCAACAACCTCAGATATGCAGATGACACCACCCTTATGGCAGAACATGAAGAAGAACTAAAGAGCCTCTTGGTGAAAGTGAAAGAGGAGAGTGAAAAAATTGGCTTAAAGCTCAACATTCAGAAAACTAAGATCATGGCATCTGGCCCCATCACTTCATGGGAAATAGATGGGGAAACAGTGTCAGACTTTATTTTTTGTGGCTCCAAAATCACTGCAGATGGTGATTTCAGCCAAGAAATTAAAACAAAACAAAACAAAACACTTACTCCTTGGAAGGAAAGTTATGACCAACCTAGATAGCATATTCAAAAGCAGAGACATTCCTTTGCCAACAAAGGTCCATCTAGTCAAGGCTATGATTTTTCCAGTAGTCATATATGGATGTGAGAGTTGTTATAAAGAAAGCTGAGTGCAGAAGAATTGATGCTTTTGAACTGTGGTGTTGGAGAAGACTCTTGAGAGTCCCTTGGACTGCAAGGAGATCCAACCAGTCCATCCTAAAGGAGATCAGTCGTGGGTATTCATTGGAAGGATGGATGTTGAAGCTGAAACTCAAGTACTTTGGCCACCTGATGCGAAGAGCTAACTCATTTGAAAAGACCCTGATGCTGGGAACGATTGAGGGTGGGAGGAGAAGGGGACATCAGAGGATGAGATGGTTGTGTGGCATCTCTGACTCAATGGACATAAGTTTGGGTAAACTCCGGGAGTTGGTGATGGACAGGGAGGCCTGGTGAGCTGCAGTCCATGGGGTCGCTGATCGATTTCAGTTTCACTTTTCACTTTCATGTATTGGAGAAGGAAATGGCAACCCACTCCAGTATTCCTGCCTGGAGAATCCCAGGGATGGTGGAGCCTGGTGGGCTGCTGTCTATGGGATCACACAGAGTCCGACATGACTGAAGCGACTTAGTAGCAGGAGCTTTCTTTATAGATCCATACATACTGATATTTTTCCTTTTTCTACTGAGATCTAACAAGTTTAAATGAGACAAGTGAAAGTGAAAAGTGAAAGTGTTATTCACTCAGTCATATCCCACTCTTTGAGACCCCATGGGGTGTAGCACACTGGGCTTCTCTGTCCATAGAATTCTTCAGGCAAGAATACTGGAGTGGGTAGCCATTTCTCTTTTCCAGGGGATCTTCCTGACCCAGGGACGGAACCTTGGTCTCCTGCATTGCTGGCAGATTATTTACCATTTGAATCACCAGGGAAGCCCTGAGAATAAAGTACACATGTTGTAAAAAGACACAGAAGGAATTAGAAAATAGCAAATCTGTAAAGGGCAATTGGTAGGCATGTAAGTGCTGACAGTACTTGGCAAGGCACAGGGAAATGCCAGGATTGCCAGTAGAGTTCCTTTTGGTCCAAAACAGGTTCTCCATGCCTCAAATTTAACTTTAAGTTCTGGAGGAATTATTATTTATTTAGAATTCACAGAGCACTAAACTTAAATGAATAATCAACACTTCTTGCAGTCATGCTATTTTCTCTCATATTTACCTTTCCCACACTTTGAGATGACCAGTTGCATCCTTTCTCCTAAAATCCTTGACAAAGCCTCCCATCCCTTTCACTCCAGGGTACCCTTTCCTCACACATGATGGAGAAATGGAAGTTACTGGCCAACACTTTCCTGGTTGTTGATTGTTAAATGCAAGCGTACATCTATACCAATCTTTTTACCTTCTTCCTATTAAGAATTCTTGAATATTGTGAATCTCATTCCCCCAACCTTATGCAAGGAATTCTTTCCCTTTGTTCTCCATCTCCTAAATTGTCTTCAAAAGTATATTCTAGATTTTCTGTATCCCTTTTTCCTCTTTGTATTAACCTCTCCATCCTCCCCAAACTGAATTCTTTCCCTAACAATTCACTGAAGATTTTCTCATCAGGAGCGACAATGAATTTTGCTTTACACCGAGCTTCCTGATTATATTTGCGTAGACTTTCCAGCAGGTTTCAACAGTCAGTAACCTGCTCTCCCTTGAAATACTTTGATGAAGCCAGGGCATCCTTTAGATTTTGCTGGCTGCTTACATTAGCATTATTATCTGTCCTTCCTCTACCCATTCTTTGCAGGCTGAAATTCTGGATTCAGCATGTTGCTTACCACCTTTCTACCTTTATCTCAAACCGTACAATGTTAGGAGTCATCTACTTTCCCAAGTTTTTAAATACCACCTAATTGTTAATAATCCCTATTTTTTTAAAAGCCATCCTAGACTGCTGTTCTGGTTTTTGGATGTGTATATACAACTCAGTTTCCTTGTTTGTTTTATGGACATCTCATATAGTGTCCAAGCCAAAACTGTAAACTCTTTTCTCCCTCATGCTAAAAGGAATCATGCATTCAGACGCTAGTGCAAAGCCACTGTTTACTATTTTTACCAACATCTTAATCTAATGCAGTTAGACTAATGCAGTGTATCTACTTATTGTCTTCCTTGTTTGTCTTGTCTTTCTTGATCTCTAGAATATTATTTTCTTATGGCAGAAACATTATTTTGTGCAAAATTGTACATGGGTCACCGCAAAACTCCTGGACACCAGTGAATTGTAATGTTGTATATTTTTCTTCCAGTAGACAATTAAGGAGACACTGTGACTTAAATAATTGAGTAGGACATATTGGAACATGAGGAGTTACATACTGAATTTGATAAAGTTATCTTTAGTAGACCATATGGTTCAGCTATTTTAAACATCTGCCAAATCAGGACATGAAACCTAGATATCAAAAACTTACAAATATATCAGATTTGAAGTGATTCAGAATACTAGAATAACTTGGGATGGTTCCTTATATGTTAACTATATATTCCTAAACTTAAATATTAAACTTAAATATTAAATCATATTGCAAATAATTATATTTTGATAAAAATACAATAAATGACTGTGAACATGGTACTAATTTTAAAGAATTGTATTCAAAGCAGAAGAAGAGTTTGCTTCCTATTCCTTTTGATTTAAATTCAGGTAGCATTGTGAGCTCACTTCTCACTTGCAGGATATCTTCTGGGTAGCAGCTGGGACTGTGATTTGCAGGGTCAACTGATATTCATATTTCTGTCCCTTCACTTTGGAATCTATACGCTACCTTTATTGCCTTTGAGTGATGCTCACTTCGATTCCTGCATGCCCCATGATGCTGCCATCACCTAGCAGTAAATAGCATATGCTGCCTTGTTGAAAATTGTATTTAAACCTGGTTTCTCTCTATATTTTGGAGGAACTTAGTTTTGCTCCTAACATTACAGTCTTTGAGTTATGAGAGTTTTAGAGGTATAATTTAGATGATGATCATAGTGGTGGTAAAGAATTTGTAGAAAAAATGATCATTGTTGATGATAATGATAAAGCAAGAATGTCTTGAGTCTCTACACAGAGTAGACCTTGGATATGATGCTATGGGGCTGACTTAAATTAGCATCTACTTAATTAAACAAAGGAAGAGCTAGATGTTTCTTTAATTCATTAAGGATGTATTTTAAAGGGGAGTCAGAGCACATCTGGCTCTCAAATTGTGACTTTTCCTCAATCAATAACCTCATCTCTAATGTACTTATGTGTTAAAATGTGTCACATTCTAGTGGGCTATACAAAAATAACTCTCTTATTTCAAGAGAACATTTACTTTCCAATCACAAATTGTGAGTTAAACGTTGGACATTATGACTAAAGTTGTCAATAGTGTACTAAATTTGTGTTCAATGATTATAATATGTAGTATCTTTAATTTTTAATTTATGCATGTTAATGAGTTTACAAAATAGAAGATACATATTTTAATATACCATAGTTACACAAATGGCTTATTCCTTTTTTTGCTACATAAAATTCCATTATTGTGAACTACTATTTAATAAGATCATATTTCTTTTTTTTTTTTTTTAGAATTATTTAGGAAGTTTTGTCAACAATTATCAAAAAGATTTAGAACACTCAGTCAGATAGGCTTATAGGTCATTGTGAAACAATGGCTATGTACTTAGTGATAAGATCATATTTCTCATTTAACTTTTGAAAGTGTAAGTAAAGTCGTTCAGTCGTGTCTGACTGTTTGCAACCCTTTGAACTATAGCCCACCAGGCTCCTCCATCCATAGAATTTTCCAGGCAAGAATACTGGAGTAGGTTGCCATTTCTTTCTCCAGGAGATCTTCCCGACCCAGGGATTGAACCCTGGTCTGCCACATTGTAGGCAGACGCTTTACTGTCTGAGCCACCAGGGAAGTCTCCCATTTAACTTTTACCTAGCTCAAAATTGTAAGGTAAACAAAAATAATTAAACATAGATTTCAAGCTGGTTAGTATTTAAGAATTGATTCTTCCTTGATATATCACACATTTTCATCACAGAAATAAATCTATCCATTTATAGTTCTTTTTTAAATTAATTTATTTTAATTAGAGGCTAATTAATTTACAGTATTGTGGTGGATTTTGCCATACATTGACATGAATCCGCCACGAGTGCACATGTGTTCCCCATCCTGAAACCCCCTCTCACCTCCCTTCGTATCCCTTCTCTCTGGGTTGTCCCCGTGCACAGGCTTTGAGTGCCCTGTTTCATGCATTGAACTTGGACTGGTCATCTATTTCACATATGGTAATATACATGTTTCAATGCTATTTTCTCAAATCATCCCACCCTCACATTCTCCCACAGAGTCCAAAAGTTTGTTCTTTATATTTGGGTCTCTTTTGCTGTTTCACATGTACAGTCATTGTTACCATCTTTCTAAATTCCATATATATGCATTAATATACTATATTGGTGTTTCTCTTTCTGACTTACTTCACTCTGTATAATAGGCTCCAGTTTATCCACCTCATTAGAACTGATTCAGGTGTGCTCTTTTTAATAGCTGAGTAATATTCCATTGTGTATATGTACCATAGCTTTCTTATCCATTTGTCTGCCAATGGACATCTAGGTTGCTTCCATGTCCTGGCTATTATAAACAGTGCTGTGATGAACACTGGGGTACACGTGTTTTTTTCAATTCTGGTTTCCTCAGTGTGTATGCCCAGCAGTGGGATTGCTGGGTCATATGGCAGTTCTATTTCCAGTTTTTTAAGGAATCTCCACACTGTTCTCCATAGTGGCTGTACTAGTTTGCATTCCCACCAACAGTGTAAGAGGGTTTCTTTTTCTCCACACCCTCTCCAGGTGTGCTTATAGACTTTTGGATCGCAGCCATTCTGACCAGTGTGAGATGGTACCTCACTGTAGTTTTGATTTGCATTTCTCTGATAATGAGTGCTGTTGAATATCTTTCCATGTGTTTGTTAGCCATCTGTATGTCTTCTTTGGAGAAATGTCTGTTCAGTTCTTTGGCTCAATTTTTGATTAGATCATTTATTTTTCTGCTATTGAGCTGCATGAGCTGCTTGTATATTTTTGTGATTAATTCTTGGTCAGTTACTTCATTTGCTATTATTTCCTCCCACTCTGAAGGCTGTCTTTTCACCTTACTTATAGTTTCGTTCATTGTGCAACAGCTTTTAAGTTTAATTAGGTCCCATTTGTTCATTTTTGCTTCTATTTCCATTACTCTGGGAGGTGGGTCATATATGATCTTGCTGTATTTTATGCCAGAGAGTGTTTTGCCTATGTTTTCCTCTAAGAGTTTTATAGTTTCTGGTCTTACATTTAGCTCTTTAATCCATTTTGAGTTTATTTTTGTGTATGATGTTAGAAAGTGTTCTAGTTACATTCTTTTACAGGTTGACCAGTTTTCCCAGCACCACTTATTAAAGAGATTATCTTTTCTCCATTGTATATTTTTGCCTCATTTGTCAAAGATAAGGTGTCCATAGGTGCATGGATTTATCTCTGGACTTTCTGTTTTGTTCCATTGATCTATATTTCTGTCTTTTTGCCAGTACCATACTGTCTTGATGACTAACTTTATAGTATAGTCTGAAGTCAGGCAGGTTGATTCCTCCAGTTCCATTCTTCTTTCTCAAGATTGCTTTGACTATTCAAAGTTTTTTGTATCTCCATACAAATTATGAAATTATTTGTTCTAGTTCTGTGAAAAATGTTTCTGTTTTTAATAATATACTGAGTAGAATAATTGAATATAATAATATGTTGAATAGTAAGTCCTCCACCCAGCCAAATAACTTCCATCTACCTGTATGTTCTTTCTGTTTGATTTACCAAATTGTTACAATAAGTAACTACATAAGGAGAAGTCATATAAACTTTTATGAAATTTTGCTTCAGAGACTTCCATATAATCTGAAAATTTAAATTCAAAACACAAATGATAATTGCACAGAAAAATTAGTAATGGAAAACATTGGGATTTACTTATTTATTTTTTTGGTAAATCTCAACTGTTATTGTGTCCTGAGTGTACTAGCCATGACCAGTAGCATTTTCTGTTTGCTTCTAATAGAGAGGTATGGGTAATGACAATTAACTTGCACGATGAGTAATGTGATTTAATTTGTGGGCTTAGCACATATCGATTTTATAAATTAGCTATTCATTGTTTAGGGTGGGCACATTACATGAAGATTGTGGCTTTATAAAACTCTGAATTCCACTCTGGCAGTTATTCGAGACTGTTTCAGGAGTCTTGACCTTCATCATTTGTGGATATGTAACTCTCAATATTAAATATACATAGTCAATTTGACATTTATTTGAGTAACTTAAAATTTTATGTTATTTTGAACCAAATAACAGGACACTCAAACAATAAATGGCAACAATTATAACCCTTTGTACCCAAAGAGAGAAAAATATGAAAAGTAATGCAATTAACATTTTCACTAAATTCTACTTTGGAATTAGAATAAGGATAAAATAATATATCACAGATGTAATGATAGTCTCATGTTTGAAGAGTTTTCTTTAAATTTTATGTATGTGTAACTAAGTTTGAAAAGGATGAAATGAATTGTTCAAAGTCACATTAGTTATTAGCAAAAGGCCAAGGGTGGGAATCATGGTAATCTGTAGTTCAATAGGGTCATGAAGCATTCACATTGGACAAGAATTTCAAATATCTTCCATCTCAGTCTAAAGGATTAAGAAACTTTTGTCATTTCAGTTTGCTACTTGGACTTCCTAGAATGAAGATTAGTGAGATACAATGAAAATAATAAAGACTTTTGAAATCCAGATAGATCACGGTTTGCATATCAACCCTGACACTGTGTCTTTGAACAAGTTCCTAAATATCTCTCATCTCAGAGTTCTTGTTTTCTCCTCAGTAAAACATATTTTGGACCTCAGAAATAGTCAAAGATATATAACTGAGGCCACTGTCTACAAATTTTTCAATAAATATTAATGCTTTGTTCTCCCAGTATGGTGTTTCCCAGCAGATTATGTTGCTGATCCAAACTGGGGTTTAAATAACAATTCGATCCAACTATAAAACAATGTATAAAGAAGCTGGATTCAAGTGAAGGCATGACTTGCTTCCAAAATATGTGCAATCAAAACAAGGAGGGAGCTTCCTAATATCACAAGCACTCATAATAAATAGTGATTTCTATAAATGAACAAGTGGAATTAGAAAGAGAGGGAGCGGAGTGGTACCAGTGGAAGTGGAGCAAATGACTAATTCATAATCTCCTTCATTTACCTAGTTCTAAAATGTACAGTTCTTGTGTAAAAAAACATTTTGATGCAACTCAGTGTTTTTTGGAAGAAAGTTACTCTGTCTTCATAACAAAAGGATATTTATAATACAATTAAAATGATAAATAATATCTTGAAGTTTTGTGTATTTTATGATGTTGTTATATTGTTCAGTTGCTAAGTCATGTCTGTCTCTTTGTAACCCTATGAATTGACTGGAGCAGGCCAGGCTCCTTTGTCCTCCATTTTATCCTGGAGTTTGTTCAAATTCATGTCCACTGAGTCAGTGATGCTGTCTAACCATCTCATCCTCTGCCGCCCTCTTCTCCTTCTACCTTCTGTCTTTTTCTCAGCATCAGGGTGTTTTCCAATGAATTGGCTCTTTGCATCAGGCAGCCAAAGTATTGGAGCTTCAGCAGTAGTCCTTCCAATGAATATTTAAGATATTTCCCCCTATTTTGAGGTGGAACCACATCTTATGCTGAGAAGTATGAGAACATAATGTTAATAATGTTGGTAGAATATTCTACATTATTTTTTTGCATTTAAGGCCAACCCATTGAGTATTTTGAAATATCCAATATTTTGAGGTATTTTTAAACTTTTATATGCAACTATACTCTTCATTTAACTTTTAAAACACTGCTATATATGAATATTAAAATAATAGCAAGTAGTGAAAGTATGATGATTATAGTCCTTCATTCTGTTACTATTAAAAATAAAATGCCAGCGGTGAGTTTCACTCCTGGTCCTGGTAAGAAGTCTGACACTGACACCACCTCAAGAATGATCATCATCCTCATATGCTTCTCCATTGAATGACACTGTTTTTCCTGATCTGAATCAAAGTCCACTAGTTTTACTTGGTCCGTTTCATCAATCTCTTTTACTTCCTTCTCAGGAGTTTTTCTAGCACAGAGAGTTTATCAGGGGAGAGAAAGCCATTCTTGGGAAAGTTTAACCTCAATTCAGTGATTAGGCAGCCCTTTTCATATAGTCTATGATAAATCGGCATGCCTTCATTTAGCACACCCTTGATGTGTTTATGCTTGACAATCTGACCTGGATGAGAAGTGATGACTGTGGTTTGGTCATCACAGGTAAATTGCCTTTTAGAAGCCACACAAAACATTAGCCAGCTGCAAGTTAATGCACATGAGATGGTATTCTCCTCCTTAAGTAAAAACATGGTCCTTTTGATCTAAAGCAATGATAATATCCTTTGTCTCCAATCCTGGTTCTTGATCTTCTTCACCATGGAATGTTATCTTCTGGCCATCTTTCATGCTTTTGTTAATATGAGATTCTAGAATTTTCTTCTAAATACTAAAATTCTCATTTAATACTAGTGTCACAGTGCAGTCCAGTCTGGAAATATTAATGTCAAAATTAGGGCTAAATATAAGGGAGTGACAGTAAACAGTGCCCTTTCACATCTGTGCTCAACAATCAGGAAATTGTCGTTGAATAGTTAAAAAAAACTATAATCCATAATCTTAATCTTACTACTCTTTGTTTCAAAAACAAATCATGTCAAAATCTGCTCAAATCTGTAGATAGATAGCCAGGGAAGACTGTTGTGTATCAGCCTCTTAATCATTTCTTTCAGTTAAACAACATAAAAAAGAAGGTCACTTTCAGCATCTGAAGATTCCCAAGAAGGTGGAAGCAAGAAGATGGAAGCATCGCCTTTTGAGAAAAATCTATTCCAGAAAAGTTTTTTCATTTTCAAGATTGTCATTAGACAAACTGTTGAAAATCAGTCTGCCCACATAGTGTTGTCATCTGAATAAATGTGATGAATAAATTTAATCAATTCAAGTAATCAGTAGGATGTTTTGTCTACATGGTGAATCCAAATATCTGTGCATTTGAATGTTACTAAAATATCTGGATAAAAAGTTGAACTTTTACAATTTTGACAAGAACATCTTTCCATTTGACAAAGTTGTCCCACTTAAATTTAATTAAAAATCTGTCCTTACTTCATACTTCTTAGTAGTTTAAAGTTTGTGGATTTCCCCATATTTATAATTAATTTACATACACTTTTACATAGAGCTATTTTAACTAGTTTAATATATTCAATCAGTAGAGTCACATCAGATGTTTTAATACATAAATTAAGAAATTTAATTGATCCAGAAACATTCAAATCAAATGATATTGATGTCACACAATATAAGTCTACAGTAACTCCCTTCCTAGAACTCCAAGTGGGGAGGAGATTTTGTCCCTGTATAGTTTTGTATGCCAAGAAATATTTTATAGTTTTTAAAGATCCTGGAAATGCTGATAAAGTACCACAATACTTGATCAGGAATAGCCATGGGCTCTATTATGTTTTATGTGCCAGTTAGCTCTTAATGCATTTACATGTCTCAATACATTATTAAATAAATATATGGAGAAAAAAAAAGACCACAGAGATATTCTTGAACAGTATTCCAGGTCCAGAATTATTTGGGTTGAGAGTTGGATTCTGAATAAATCCCATAAGAGATGGAGTGCTCTAGCTCAAGTTTTTATTTTTTTCCCCTCATTTTAGAGGGAGATGCGTATTGAATGTCTTCTTTCCCTCAGAGACCTGGTGAACATATTGGTTAAATGAGACAACCGTTAATCAAGAACCCCGTCTGCCTTGGTATTCAGTTCAGTTCAGTCGTTCAGTCATGTCCGACTCTTTGCGACCCCAAGAATCGCAGCACGCCAGGCCTCCCTGTCCATCACCAACTCCCGGAGTTCACTCAGACTCACATCCATCGAGTCAGTGATGCCATCCAGCCATCTCATCCTCTGGCGTCCCTTTCTCCTCCTGCCCCCAATCCCTCCCAGCATCAGAGTCTTTTCCAATGAGTCAACTCTTCCCATGAGGTGGCCAAAGTACTGGAGTTTCCGCTTTAGCATCATTCCTTCCAAAGAAATCCCAGGGCTGATCTCCTTCAGAATGGACTGGTTGGATCTCCTTGCAGTCCAAGGGACTCTCAAGAATCTTCTCCAACACCACAGTTCAAAAGCATCAATTCTTCGGTGCTCAGCTTTCTTCACAGTCCAACTCTCACATCCATACATGACCACTGGAAAAACCATAGCCTTGACTAGATGGACCTTTGTTAGCAAAGTAATATCTCTGCTTTTCAATATGCTATCTAAGCTGGTCATAACTTTTCTTCCAAGGAGTAAGCGTCTTTTAATTTCATGGCTGCAGTCACCATCTGCAGTGATTTTGAGCCCTCAAAAATAAAGTCTGACACTGTTTTCACTGTTTCCCCATCTATTTCCCATGAAGTGATGGGACCAGATGCCATGATCTTCGAATAGAAAATTTCCATTTACCCTTCAAGAAGCACTTCATCATATACTATTTGGTAAATAGTAAAGCTTGGTAAACCTGGTCTGCAATATTCTGGCCACCTGATGCAAAGAGGGGACTCACTGGAAAAGACCTTGATGCTGGGGATGATTGACGGCAGAAGGAGAAAGGGCGACAGAGGATGAGGTGGTTGGATGGCATCATCGACATGACGTGAGTGAGTTATCTCCAGGAAATAGTGAAGGAGAAGGAAGCCTGGTGTGCTGCCATCCTTGGGGTTGCAAAGAGTGGGACATGACTCAAGTGACTAAACAACATTAGCCTCTCATGTCTCAAGGTAGGTTATCATTTTCTAAATCTATATTAAGATTCAAGTCATAAGGTAACCAACTGTCATGGTTTGCCTGGAATAGACTGACTTCCTGAGAGGCAAGGATTTCAGTGGGAAGTCTGGGAAATCGCCAGACCAGCAAAGACACATTGGTCAACATAACTGTAGAACAGATTCATTTCCTGAAGTTTTTTTTTTTTTTAATAATTTGCCAACTGGTTAATAGCTTTGATAATTTTGTTGTTTTTCCTTATGATATCAAATTTGATCATGTTATCTCTGAATTTTTAAAATTCATTTTACTTGGTAAAATCTTAGAGGGAGACCAATATAGGACAAAGAAGCTACCATTAAAGGATTTCCCTTAAAAAAAGCCCTTTGTGGTTCAGAAGTAAGCCTGGTTTTCAAGCCATTGTTAGGTCCA
The DNA here is from genome assembly GCF_029378745.1 of Bos indicus. Lineage (NCBI taxonomy): Eukaryota > Metazoa > Chordata > Mammalia > Artiodactyla > Bovidae > Bos > Bos indicus. Next base: position 11,521,617 of record NC_091786.1, read on the forward strand.
TCAGTTATAGTCTGTACTTAGGGATAAAAGATTTCTTAATGTTTTCTGTGGAAAAATAGGATTCTCTCTCTTTCTACATAAGTAGCCTTCCAAACCTTCATCCTTGGCTCTTTGAACAAAATAGAGGAAGTTAGAAGCTTTTGCAGGAGCTGCAAGTTGGGTGAACATATCTAAGCTAAGGATACCTTGATTTTAGGACCTCTAGTTTGGAATGAATAGATCATCTTTTCTCTCTCATCCTTTGGTACTTACTGAGTTGGAAATTTTCACCATGCATGATCTCTTGCAGCAGAAAGCAATGTTAGTACAAACAGGAGGTGTGGATGGAAATCAGTGACACATGCCTCTAATTTTCTGGTCCACATGACCTACACTCAATCTTAGTGATTTTGGTATTAAATCTGCCTACAATTCCCATTTACAAGTAATAGCTTTTACAGAGATTTTTTTTTTTCCACTTTCAAAACATCCATAGTAATATATGGACATGTATGTCTCTGTATACTTACTTCAGACTTATAGGCAATTAAAAAAACAAAACTGAAAAAAAAAAGTCATGTTGGTGATAATGTTAACTTGCTTGTTCACTTTTTAATTTATTGGAAGTGGAATGAAGTTAAACTCTTAGCCTTTTATCTCTTTGCTTTTTGTCTACTCTTGTTCCTTGTCCAGTTTTGTTTTGGTGTTAACATTTTTATCTCTCAGAATTTGTATATAGAAGATATTATTAACCCAGTTAGCATACTTGTTGCAAATGATTTTCCAAAAATGTCACTTGACTTTCATTTCATGATTATTGCTTACAAAATATTTAATTATATTTTCAAAGTTATTGATTTTTTCCCCTTAGTTATTTGTTTTACTGTCACTTTTCTGCTTAGGGAGGGATGTAGGCATATTTCTTAATCATATCTTCAGTTCACTGGCAAAGAAATAAAATGAAGTAATTTTTTCCCCAATGTTTTCTTCTTTCTCTTGCATTTTCACTTATATGGCTCTAATCAAAGGATAAAACTTTTGAAGGACTGTCAAAATAGGCAAGAAATCAAAATTATTTACTAAATACAAAGTTGACTACACCCTTCCTGACATCAATACCAAGCTCTTAGGTTTCTCTGGGAAATATACCCTAAGGAGTATATTGTTAATCTTTTTTCTTTTAAGAGAAAAGCTGAAGCTTTACATCATAAAACACTATTAACCTGACAGATCTAAGTAGATCATTTTAGTCCTTTTCCCCCCTCTCCTTGGAAAGCGGCATTCACATCATCCTTACCTTCTTTTTTGTCAAGCATATTTAATAACATGCTCAGAAGCAGATGGACACTTGATATGAAATCAAAAAATGTAAATCTTCTCAACTGAGAAATTCAGGTTAGTCATCGCAGAGTATGAATACTTGATCCAGTCTCTTCCCATCTTTTACGTTAAAGCTGGGCCACTTAACCTTCTCCCTACAGATTTAGCTTCATTTCACAATTTAATTTCAGGCTTGGGGAGAAGGAAAAAACACAAATTATAGAATTGACAAGAATGAGAATAAAATAAAAAAAGATTGTAAACCATTTGTAATGGTTTTCCTGCATATAAAGTTACTTACTGGATGCTTTACATATTCTCATGACAATCCTCAATGATAAATTAATTTGTATTATACCCCTTTACAGTGAAGAATTAGAGGTAAAAATGTGCCAAAGGGCATAGAGTAGCGTGTGTTCCAATTGGGGGCAGGAGGAGAAGGGGACGACAGAGGATGAGATGGCTGGATGGCATCACTGACTCGATGGATGTGAGTCTGGGTGAACTCCAGGAGCTGGTGATGGACAGGGAGGCCTGGCGTGCTGCGATTCATGGGGTCGCAAAGAGTCGGACATGACCGAGCGACTGAACTGAACTGACATATAATATATTAGTTTGGGGTGTACAACATGATTAGATATTGGTATACATTGTAAAGTGATCACCACAAGATGTCTAGGTAACTTAACAATCTGTTACAATACTTAGTTACAAAAATTCTTTGCCTTTTATTTTCTTGAGGAACTGCTATACTGATTTCCATAGTGACTACACTAGTTCACATTCCCACTAATAGTTCACAAGGGTTTCCTTTTCTGAACATTCTCACCAGCGCTCATCTTTTGTCTATTTAGTATTAACTGTTCTAAGAGGTATGAGATGATACCTCATTATAGTCTTCATTTACATTTCTCTGACAGTGATGCTGAGCAACTCTTCCTGTGCCTGTTGACCATCTGTATGTTGTCTTTGGAAAAATGTCTTTCAGTTCTTCTGCCTATTTTTTATTTGGATTTTTTTCCCCTCCACTGAGATGTGTGAGTTCGTTGTCTATTTTGGATATTAACTCCTTCTCAGATATGTGATTTGAAAATAATTTCTCTTATTTAGTAGATTGCCTTTTCATTTGTTCCTTTGCTGTGCAGAAGCATTTTAGTTTGAACTTGTACTTATTTTGCTTTTTATGCTAGATTAAAAAGAAATCACCAAGACCAATGTCAAAAAGGTTACTTCCTATGTCTTCTTCTTGGACTTCTTTGGTTTCAGGGATGGTACTTGAATGTAAATTCAAGTCTCAGGTCCGTTTTGAGTTAACTTGTGTGTATGTACAGTGGTCCTTATTCTTTTGCATGTGGCTGTCCAGTTATCTCAGTTCCTGTTATTGAAGAATCTGTCCTCTCCTCATTGTATATTCTTGGCTCCTTTGTTATAAATTAATTGATCATGTATGTGTGCATTTATTTCTGGTCTCTTGTTCTGTTCTATTGACCTATGTGTCTATTTTCACGCCAATACTTTATTGTTTTATCTACAAATCTTCTGACCTCCAGGCCAACCTTTGAAACCAGTGGGAGACATTAATCATTCTTACTGCCATTGTTGTTGACACCATATTTCCTTAGTAATAAGACTAATGTCACATACCTGACTCCATGAGTCCCTGCTTTATCCCAGATTAATCTAGAGCAATACTGTGCATGTATGCTAAATCACTTTAGTTGTGTCTGACTCTTTGTGGCCCCATGGATTATAGCCCGTCAGGCTTCTCTGTCTGTGGGATTCTGCAGGCAAGAATGCTGGAGTGGGTTACTATGCCCACCTCCAGGGGAATCTTCCTGTCCCAGGGATTAAACCCGTGTCTCTTAACATCTCCTGAATTGACAATAGGGTTCTTTATCCCTCGTATCACCTGGTAAGCCCCAGAATGATACTGCTGCTGCTGCTAAGTTGCTTCAGTCATGTCCGACTCTGTGCGACCTCATAGATGGCAGCCCACCAGGCTCCTCCCTATATTTCTGTTCTGGAAAGTGTCTAGATTTCCTAAGCACTATCAAAATGTTCTTTGCAACCGCATCCTCAGTATACATCACTCAGCATCTCTTGTTGCTAATACTCTATTTGCAAACTTAGTCTCCATTGATAAACAGACAGCTCTTTGGACATTAAACACTCTATACCTCAGATTCTCTACCCCTGAGTTGAGATCTCATGAAGAATTGGCAGAAGAATTAAGATAAACAGGATCCACAGAGCACTTAGTACAGTGCTCATCACATAGTAAATGCTACAGAAATGCTTATCAGATTCTTTTAAAGCTCTTTAAAATTCCTGTTTCATTTATAATCAAGATTTCTCTGTTGCACAGTGCCTGAAGGTTGCATTTGGAATCAGCCTTTAATTCATCTTCTGAATCTTAAATGTGGCTTTTCCAGAGTTTTCCATTTACAAAGAGAACACATAGCCTTTATAAATGGACCTTAGACCCCACTGAGTTCACATATCTTTAATGGAGTTGTAAAAGATTTTTTTTCATTTTTTAAAAACACTTTTATAAAAATGAATAGCTTTGGACTAAAATAGAAAATGTAGAATTAAAAATATTATACTTCACACTTGGCAAGGGTATATATTGCTTCATAAAACTTTTATGGGATGTGTATGCGTTAGGTTGCAGTGTACATTATATATTTTATTCTGGGTCACAGTCATTACAGTGTGAAATAAATGAGTCCATATTATTAAGTATTTAAATTGTATGTTTAGAGTGGCTTGAGAATCATTGGATTCTATAATCTCACTGTCAAAAGAGACATAATACTCTATATATGTTCACAGAATTCAAAGCAATATTCAGTGAATAGTTTTTTTTTTTTTTTTTTTTAGTTTTTGCTTTAGGAGAACATAAGCTTCTTTCTGTATATTTACCCCTTTTTAAATGTCATATTTGAGATTTGAATGGGCAGGAAGAACTGTAAACTGTGCTCTTAAATATTAAGGATAGAAATCCAACATCCCAAGTACTACATTATGTAAAACTTTAGCTGATATATACATGGGCTTTCGGAGTAGCTCAGCTGGTAAAGAATCTGCCTGCAGTGCAGGAGACCTGGGTTCCATCTCTGGGTTGGGGAGAGCCCTGGAGAAGGGAACAGCTACCCACTCCAGTATTGTTGCCTGGAGAATCCCATGGACAGAAGAGCCTGGTAGACCACAGTTCATGGGTGGCAAAGATTGATTTAGCTCAATAAAATAGGTATTAGAAATCTTTGTTTTAAAAGCAAATTAAGAAAAATCTTAAAATTTACCTAGATTTTCAATGAATTACCTGTTCTTCAGCTAATCTATTTGCCAGTTTCTCCTATAGAAGACATAGTAATTAAAATTCTGCTTTAATATATTAACTTTCATAGTTTTCTTATTTTTCTTTATTTTTAATTCCTTCCCCTTATCTCTCTCCCTTCCTTCCTTGCTTCCTTCCGTCTTTATTTTTAGGAGATGGGACCTTTCTAGAAAATTGGTATAAATCTTGAATAGCTCCTTGAAATGCAATTGTATATACAGGATCAATTTTTTTTAAAAGATTCACATATGACTGAACATATTCTTTAGGTTTTTCTAAGTATGGGAGAAACCTCTGTTTTTAGAGATTATGATTTATAGAGAATAAGGAATAAAGTGAAACAATTTTCTGCCTTTGAAAGGGATATAATTCCCATGAATTCCTTTCACAAAACATAAAAAAAAGATGATTAACCAAGCAAAACAATTGGCCAGTTCCTTTATCTAGCTGTCTTGAATTGAAAAAAAATTACTTACAATTTAGCTCTATATTTTCATATGGATAAGTGTCTATTAGGAACTCAAGTACATTCATAAAAATAGCATCTGTGAAATCTTAAGATGCTAAAATACTGTTGTCAGATTTTACTGTCTCTGAGAGTCTTGCCATGAAAGGTAAATTAATTTTAGTTACATGTAACTTAGGTATAATACGGTTTTGCCCCTCTTAAGTTGTGGAGACTGTGCAGTTGTTATAATTGATCTTGCCTAATTGAAACCTCCATCGAGTATAGACCTTGTTAATCTAATTTAGATTATAAACCCAGTTAGTCTGGAGGGATTTTATAGACCTTGTTACATTCTTTTCACAGATTTTACTCCTCTCATTTCTTCTCTAGAGACATTTAGTCAATCGATGCTACCAAAAAAAAAAAAAAAAAAAGGAAACAATGACAGTGGGTTTTTGATGCACCTGGTTTTTTATATACATGCTTCTCAGCTGCATGTATATAAAATGAGTTACCTCCAAGTGCATTTCTATCTTGCCTCTGTTATTCCATACTTAACCTGATCCTATCCCTTTGAATATCTTGAATGGCACCTTGGAGAGGCAGTCACTTGCACATCTATTCAAGAGATTGTTTTTCCTACTCTGATTAAATACTGCAGACAAGTGGTTACTCCAGACATTACTCTTAACTCTTGTTCTTCTTATTTAAATATGAAATATAAATTATGACAATCTTCTATTATTGAAATAGCTTTACCTATTGTGGCTTTCCAATTGGCAGGATTATGTACCTTGCTTGATGGCTAATATCCAAGCCATATCTGAATTTAGCATTATATTTTAAGTTAGCTTTGAGTGTGGACACTTTGTTAGTAATTGATTGGCTCATCTTCCTCGGACAAACTCCGTCAGTCCTCACATAGCAGCATGTGGCGTGAAACCTGGCTCTGTGGAATTCTCAATTAAGTGTTGATAAAATAGTTACTGCTGCTACTGCTAAGTCACTTCAGTCCTGTCCGACTCTTCATGACCCCATGGACTGCAGCCCACCAGGCCCTTCCGTCCATGGGATTTTCCAGGCAAGAGTACTGGAGTGGGGTGTCATTAGTTACACAAATAGTATAATAGGAGGAGGACTGTGATTTGGACAAAAGGGTAGGTACCAAGAGTAATAAAATAACAAAACACCTTCTGTCTTGCTGGTTTTCTTTCAGTCCTTGCCTTTGGCTCTGATACCTGTTATTGGGAATCAGGGGCCACGTGTGGTCATAATTGCAGTGTACCTAGCTTGCCATCCTCATTGTTAGCCTGTTTTGGCCATTATCCAGACTACTTGCATATCCTTATCCCCCAAAGAAATCAGCTCATTCTTTGTGAAGACAGTGCTAGCCATGTGCTCCTACACTGGTGTTAAGTACAGATCTCATCTCGAGAAGTCTTGATAGAGTAATTGAGGCAAAAGCCATTATTGTTAAATCCAGAGTTTACCTTCTTCAGGAAGACAAGTGACTTGTGAGCCTGTGAAATCATAAAGTACAGTTTATTCAATGTCAGCTCTGTCTTCTCCATGAATCCCCAGTTTCATACTGACTTTGGATATTTGGAGACCAGGATATGAGATAGCCCAGCTGGGTGTGAAGAGCCAGATGCCCTAGATACTCCTATGCCTCTGAAGACATAGCTGATCATGCGGCAGCCCTGGAGTACTGCCAGCCACTTGTGGTCTATGAAACAGGTGAAACTCGGGAGAATGTGTTCTCAGAGTGTCAATTTTAAATATATAATAAGCTTATAATAAAAATGATAACAAACCAACAAATGGAATTGCTTATAGAGCCTTACTATGACTAGCAGTGCATCTCGTTCTACTCATGCTTTATCTTGTACCAATATCAACCTATGAGGTAGAGATTATGGTTGACCCTACTTTATAGCTGGAAAAAAAAAATGGCTCTGAGCAAGGTTAAGGAATCTTCCCCCAAGCTGAGCAGTAAGGAAGTCACGGAGCTAAAATTACGCAGAAAAGGCTAACTCTAGAACCAGTGATCAAAACACTGCACTGATTTTGAGGATTTTGGGGAAATTTCAACTCCTTTAACAATGGCAGCCACGTTTTAAAACATATTTATAAATGCTGTATCAAACATTTTAAAACTATGACAACCTTTTTTCCTTTGAGATGAATTGATGAAAAAATTCTTTCAGAATGTTGTTAAGGGAGCAGAGGGTACAGCATTAAAAAAAAAATCAGCAATTCCAACAGTTTCATTTGAATTTAGAAATGAGGCTCTATTTGATTCTTTTCAGCTCATTACAGTTGAGCTATCCAAAGAGTCGGACACGACTGAGCAACTGATCTGATCTGATTGTTTAAAAGTAAATTGTTTAATTTATTCAATATTAAACTTATAGCCTGAATTTTAAAAAATAGTTATTATTGACACCTCTTTGAGAATTCTGAGAATTTTGAGAATTCAAAGTTAGAGTCACTTCAGTTCAGTCACTCAGTCATGTCCGACTCTTTGAGACCCCATGGACTGCAGCACGCCAGGCTTCCCTGCTGCTGCTGCTGCTGCTGCTGCTAAGTCACTTCAGTCATGTCCGACTCTGCGTGACCCCATAGATGGCAGCCCACCAGGCTCTGCCGTCCCTGGGATTCTCCAGGCAAGAACAATGGAGTGGGTTGCCATTTCCTTCTCCAATGCATGAAAATGAAAAGTGAAAGTGAAGTCACTCAGTCGTGTCTAACTCTTAGGGATCCCATGGAGTGCAGCCCACCGGGCTCCTCCGTCCATGGGATTTTCCAGGCAAGAGTACTGGAGGTGGGTGCCATTGCCCTCTCCCCAGGCTTTCCTGTTCATCACCAACTCCTGGAGCTTACTCACACTCATGTCCATCGAGTTGGTGATGCCATCCAACCATCTCATCCTCTGTTGTCCCCTTTGCCTCCCACCTTCACTCTTTCCCAGCATCAGGGTCTTTTCCAATGAGTCAGTTCTTCACATCAGGTGGCCAAAGTATTGGAGTTTCAGCTTCAACATCAGTCCTTCCAATGAATATTCAGGACAGATTTCCTGTAGGGTGAACTGGTTGAATCTCCTTGCAGTCCAAGGGACTATCAAGAGTCTTCTCCAACACCACAGTTCAAAAGCATCAATTCTTCAGTGCTCAGCTTTCTTTAAGTCCAACTCTCACATCCATACATGACTACTGGAAAAACCAGAGCTTTGACTAGACGGACCTTCATTGGTAAAGTAATGTCTCTGCTTTTTAATATGCTGTCTAGGTTGGTCATAGCTTTTCTTCTAAGGAGCAAACATCTTTTAATTTCATGGCTGCAGTCATCATCTGCAGTGATTTTGGAGCCCCCCAAAATAAAGTCTCCCACTTTTCCCATTGTTTCCCCATCTATTTGCCATGATGTGATGACTAGAGTCACTTAGGTAATAAAAATATGGCTGGCTCTGCAGTATGCAGGTTTATCTTCTCTTTTGTAAAGTGTAGCAAAGGTAAAGTAAAGCAGTGTTCATTTAACATTTATAATGTTAGCTTTTTTTTTTTTAAGCAGAAGTGATTACTGAACACTTACTACATATCAGGCACAGTAGCAAGCCCTGGGGAAAACAATGATGATTGGTCACATCCCTTCCAGTAAGTGGAGAGAAGAGACAAGTAAATGAAGCAATAAGCCTTGTGTCAAAGCCTATCCTGCCTGTCCTGGGGATATATGGCACCTAATACCAGCCTAGGAGTGGCACAAAGATCGTGGGATAGAAAGAGTAGAGGAAGCTTCTGTCCGGAGATGTGCTGTGGAAAGCAAGTGGGAGCTAGATGGAGGAGCTGGGTGGCCAAAATCCTAGGCGTATAAAAAAGATGATTCATGGGGTATACATTTTCCTTTTCCAAACTATCAAAAAGAAGAGAGGAAGCTGAGAAATCTGAAAAGGCGTGAGCTGGAGCAGATGGCACTTGGCATTGTGTATCTTGATACATAGTTTTGATCTTGTTCTGTGAAAATGGGGTGTATCAAGATTCCATTTGAGAGTCAGGGTGGGCCATAGTCAGATTTGTAATTTGGGATGATCATCTCTGGTGATGGCAATGTCGGAGCAGGGAGCCAGAATGGGGAGGAGAATACCAGCTAAGAGTCCGCGTGGGTAATAAGAAGCGTGATGCCAGGGGCCTGAGTTGAAATCAAGGCAGGGATGACATGCTGACAACTGTTAAACAGGTAGAACTGAAGACTTGGCAGGTAAGTGGATTGGGACTGGGAGAAGAAGTGGTAGGAACATGTCTCAAAAGTCTCCCAAGAATCCAGTGAGAGTATTTTTAAGTTGTTGCTCTTCTTAGAGACTGGGATAAAGGAGGAAGAACAAGCTGGTGGCTCTTTGGTGGGGCTAGGAATGTAGCATGGTTTCCTGGTTTTTGATTCATGTAGTTAGCCAATGGTTAGGATGCCTTTAGAATTTCCATTGTTGACTTACTGGCCCATTTTAATTACTGCTCTGCTAATGAATCAACTGTTTCCTTGTATACAGAGAAAACAAGTTTATATTAACATTTCAATAAAAATGACATGAACGTAATCTCTGATTTACGTATTCACTCTTTCCTGAGTATGGAAATATGGTGTGGGGATAGACAGTAGGTCTCAAGTCAAATGCTGCCTGGGTTCAAACCCTGTTTCCAGACTTAAAATTTCTGAGACTTTGGACAAATCACTCAACGTCTTTGTGCTTCGGTTAGTGTATCTGTGCAATGAGGGCGTCCCAGGTGGCACAGTGGTAAAGAACCCACCTGCCAATGCAGAACACATGGGTTCAGTCCCTGGGTCTGAATGATCCCCTGGCGGAGGAAAGGGCAGCCCACTCCAGTATTCTTGCCCAGGAAATCCATAGACAGAGGAGCCTGGCAGGCTCAGTCCATGGATTGCAGAGTCAGATACGACTGAGCATACACACACATAATGAGGTCAGTAACTCCCACCAGGAATTGTTTTGAGGAACAAATTAGCCAGGGTATATAAGGTGTCTGGCACATGGTAATCACAAAAGGTCATTAATTAGCATCTTTTCTACTTCTGTGCTAAATCTTGTTTTTGGAGCTTTAAACACAAAGACAAATGAGACATAATTATATTAGGCTGTGGTACTTTGTCTTTCATTAACTCACTTATCAGATGTGTTTAACACTAGAGAGTTCGTGTCCTTTTCTTTGTAAATAAATTTTAGTTTAGTGACATCCTCTGTTTTTAGAGTTTAAAAAGTAAAAAATGATTTCATTGTTTCCTGGAAAACCATGCTACTCTAATTTAATGGAAAAAGGATGTTGAATTGTGAGCAACTTCATCCTGAGTTTGATAGACCAGTTATCAAAAAAGAGAAACTACTTTTTTCATGTAATTTGGAAACAATTTTCTGGAACAATTTATTTTCTGATTAAAATATTTTAGTCTATTTTGCTTTGTATCATGAGTTGAAGTGCAAAGTATTTACAACACTGTTAGCCAAATATTTAAACAACATACTTTATGGCAAGATTTTCTTTTTCTTTTCTTCCTTCACCTTTACTGTGAACTTATATATCCTGAGAGTGTTTCTTGGAAAACTAAGTGAATACAAATCTGATTTTCCTCCATTTAGTTTTAAACTTTGTGCCTTCAGAGCTGGTTCCATGAACAACAATGAGTGAAGCAAGGCAAAGTTGACTTTCCAGAATGGCACAGTAGTTGTTAGGAAGAGAAGATTTCTTGTTCTAATGGGTAGAAAACTATCTTTTCTTCCCAAGGTAAACAATATCACATCCCCAGACCATGGCGAATACAGAATTGGATACGTATTGAAATAATACATTGGCAGTAGCCATTAATGTTCAAAGCCCTGAGACGTATGCAGCCCCTTCTACTGCATTCCAGAGAATCACCTAGTTGTATGCACCCCCGTAAAGCTTCACTACTCAGTGTGTGCTCAGGGGTACCTGCAGGCTTCTTCAGTCTCCTTTTAGGGTGTTCTTGAGCTCAAAACAGCAAACCAAAGCAATGCTAAAACATGATTCACCTTCTTCATCCACTGTTGAACAGTGAGTTTTCCAGTGACTATATGATGTGTGATATCACAAAGCAAAAGTTCCTTGAAAAAATTCAAAATAATAACATTTTCTTCTCTTTTATTAATGTGAATCGTGATGTTGTATTAGTTTCAGGTTGCTTTCCGTATTAGTTGAAAATAATTCATTGAGATTACAAGCAAATCAATATTTAGATCCCATGTTAAAACTAATCCAGCTCAAGAGAGAGAAAATGGATAAGAATTTTTCTACCATTCACCCAAATATTTGTCCCTCCATGAAAATAAAAGTGGAGGATTTTCCATCTCTGATGATCATTTCCAAGAGGCATAATGTATTAGATGGATCTAAGTGGAAGAAATTTTAACTGGGAACATACTTTTAACCAAAACAATCAACAGATTGATTAGAGAATACCCACTAATACTATTTGTCTCTTTTGACTCCAAATAAATGTTAATCATAAATATAAATAATAGTTTGTAGGACATTTAGCCCCATAGAGTCACATAGGTCCCTTATCTCAGGTAAGACCCTTTATGGATGTCTGTGATGACTAAGCAGGTACAAAGCAGTTATGTTACATTTCTGAGCAGGGGATGCTTGAAAAATTGTTGTCTCTGAGGATTAATGTTGTGGCAGCAAAGGGTGGATTGGCGAGGAGAGACCAAAGTCCAAGAAAATAGCTGTAAGGCTCTTACAGATGTTTGGGATAAAGAATTCCACTGTTAAAATGGAAAAATTAAGAAAAAAAGAGAGAGAGAGAAGATGCAAAAGAGAAACTGCAGAAGGAGAACTCAAAAAATGATGCTCTCGAATTAGGTCACGTTAGAAGCAGCAGAGTCATAAGCAAGTCAAAGTTTCTAGACATTTCTAGTGATTCCAGAAGCTGGTAGATTCTGATAAGGAAGACTTGGTCCATAGGGGAAAAGAAAGAATTCAGTAGTGAGCAATAGTTTGCTTTCAACGCAGTACCAGCAAGTTAAATGTTTTGTACTAAGTTGTGAATAAAAAAAAAAATATTTTTTTTTGGATAAAAATGAAGCATTGGGCATGAAGTCTCCTGGAGCAGAGGAGCAGTGACGAAGTCAGTCAAAAGGAGGTCTGCCCTGAGCTTGAATGAGCTGGAGGAAGGAGATGAACCTGGACCACTGTTGCAAATTGGGTTGTCTCATTTTTTCAGGTAATTTCCACGCACCCTGAGGCTGCAGAGCACTGTGCCAGAATCTAGCTGGAGCTTTATGAACTGTCATGTAGGGGGAGAAAAGAGTGTACAGGTCTATTAAACCTTGAGGCTATAATCACAAGCAATCAACACATATTTCAAATGAAGTGTGAGTTGCTCAGTTGTGTCTGGATCCTTGGAACCCCATGGACTGTGCCTCGCCAGGTTCCTCTGCCCATGGAATTCTTCAGGCAAGAATACTGGAGTGGGTTGCCATTCCATTCTCCAGGGAATCTTCCCAACCCAGAGGTTGAACCCGGGGCTCCGTCACTGCAGGCAGATTCTTTACCATCTAAGCTTAATCATATATGTCATTGTCTTCATTGACTTTTTGTGGAACTAACGTCACTGTAATGACAGCATGTTTTTGCATATAAAAAGTTGTCCATCCGTTACAGAAATAACTAGCACATCTCCTGTTTGGATAGGGGTAAGAATGGCAGCTTCTGACAGTGGGAGATGTACATAGTGAGTGTCACTGTTTATTTATTGAAATTGTCTGAGAAGAAAGAGCGGCAAGTAGGCTAGTAACACACTTAGTGTCAACAGTGGGATGCTAGCACTCTCCTTACATGGCCGATGTTTAACAATACTGTGTATTTATGAGACATTTTAACCTTGGATGTTTTTAACTGTGAAATACCTAGATCATATTATGTATAAAAAAGTATTGACTGGGAATCAAATTTATGGAGAAAAATATCTCCCTTTGGGTTGAAAAATTGACCACTACTAGAATATAATTTCTGAAAATGCAGCCTGAAGGCAATTCACTAGAGGGTAATTTTTCAGTGCAGTAGGCAAGTTTTCACAGGATTCTGACAGCCTCTCTCTCCCTTTCTCTCTTTCTCTTAACCTTTAAGGCATATTTTTGTTCTAAATATGCTTCAACATTATTACTCCTTAAGACATCTTGTTTAATTCATATAGTCATATGACATATGAAGCATAATTAACGCCTAACATCAGAGTCTGGGTTGTTAGTCATGATTTTTGAATGATTAATTTGCAAAACAACATAAACATCTTAAGTTCTAATTTTGATCAGTAATGATAGACACATGTACCATTTTGTGAACAACATCCTAAATAACTTCGCAGCTCCTAGGTTTTTTTTGTTTTGTTTTGTTTTTTCCCCTTTCCTGAAGAATCCAAACACCGTCTGACTTTTCTTTTCAAGAACGTAACACTGGCCGTGTCATCCTGCTCCAGAACCTTCGGTGGTTTCCTACTGTTTGATAAAAGTAGAAAATTCTTAAATTGGCAAGTAAGGATCCTCTAATCCAATTCCAGTATGTTGTCGATCAGTCATGTCCTACTTTTTGTGACCCCGTGGACTGCAGCATACAGGTTTTCCTGCCCTTCACCATCTCCTGGAGTGTGCTCAAACTCAGGTCCATTGACTCAGTGATGCCATCCAACCATCTCATCTTCTTCTTCTTCTCCTGCCATCAGTCTGTCCCAGAATCAGGTTCTTTCCTCAGGAGTCGGCTCTTTGCATCAGGTGGCCAAAGTATTGGAGTTTCAGCTTCAGTCCTTCCAATGAATATTTAGGGATGATTTCCTTTAGGATTGACTGGCTTGATCTCCTTGCAGTCCAAGGGACTCTTAAGAGTCTTCTCCAACACCACATTTGGCAAGCATCAATTCTTTGGCTTTCAGCCTTCTTTATAGTCCAACTCTCACGTTCATACATGATTACTGGAAAAACTGTAGATTTGACTAGATGGACCTTTGTCAAAAAAAGTAATGTCTCTGCTTTTTAATATGCTGTCTAAGTTTGTCATAGCTTTTCTTCCAAGGAGCAAGTTTCTTTTAATTTCATGGCTGCAGTCACCATCTGCAGTGATTTTGGAGCCCAGGATAATAAAGTCTGTCACTGTTTCCATTGTTTCCCCATCTATTTGCCATGAAGTGATGGGAATGGATGACATGATCTTTGTTTTTGAATGTTGAGTTTTAAACTAGCTTTTTCACTCTCCTCTTTTACCTTAATCAAGAGGCTCTTTAGTTCCTCTTCACTTTCTGTCATAAGGGTGGTGTCATCTGCATATCTGAGGTTATTGATTTTCTCCCAGCAATCTTGATTCCAGCTTGTTCTTCATCCAGCCTGGCATTTCACATGATATACTCTACATATAAGTTAAATAAGCAGAGTGACAATATGCAGCCTTGACGTACTCCTTTCCCAATTTGGAACCAGTCTGTTATAACATGTCTGTTTCTAATTTTTGCTTCCTGACCTGCATACAGGTTCCTCAGGAGGCAGGTAAGGTGGTCTGGTATTTGCATCTCTTGAAGAATTTTCCCCAGTTTGTTATGATCCACACAGTCAAAGGCTTTGGTATAGTCAATGAAGCAGAAGTAGATGTTCTTCTGGAATCTCTTGGTTTTTGGATGATCCAATGGATGTTGGCAATTTGATCTCTGGTTCCTCTGCCTTTTATAAATCCAGCCTGAACATCTGAAAGTTCTCGATTCACATACTGTTGAAGCCTAGCTTGAAAAATTTTGAGCATTACCTTGCTAGCATGTGAAACGAGTGTAATTTTGTGGTAGTTTGAACATTCTTTGACATTGCCTTTCTTTGGTATTGGAATGAAAACTGACCTTTTTTGGTCCTCTGGCCACTGCGGAGTTTTCCAAATTTGTTTGCATACCGAGGACAGCACTTTAACAGCATTATCTTTTAGGATTTGAAATACCTCAGGTGGAATTCCATCACATTCACTAGCTTTTTCGTAGTGATGCTTCCTAATACCCACTTGACTTCACACTCCAGGATGTCTGTCTTGAGGCGCGTGATCACACCATTGTGGTTATCCGGGTCATTATGATC
This sequence comes from Bos indicus, assembly GCF_029378745.1. Taxonomy (NCBI): domain Eukaryota; kingdom Metazoa; phylum Chordata; class Mammalia; order Artiodactyla; family Bovidae; genus Bos; species Bos indicus. Next base: position 11,536,836 of record NC_091786.1, read on the forward strand.
TTTTTTGTCTAGTTCCAGTATGTTTACCTGATTATTTCCCTTACATGGTATACTCATCACCCCCTCTAGGCATTTACTGATGGTGAGGATTTTAATACTAAGTTTTATAACATAGTAGTAGCCGAAGGTGGCATTTAATAGGCGTTTCCCTTAGGAGCAGTTTTTAATATTAAGTAGTGCACAAAGTTTTAAATATTTCAGGCATTCTTTGTAGATTCCTTTAAGGTACATTTGCTTTTATGAGTAAAGGAAGTAATAGGAGTTGAAAGAAAAGACAGAGGGATGGAGGGAAAGAGAAAAATAAACACAGAAAGAAGAGAGAGAACTCTATCTATTTAGTTGCAAAGTAGTTATGTTACAAATCCAGTCAAATGAGAAGCTCTCCTTAAGAGTTAGTTTGGACACAGATTTCATTCCACAGTTGGACTTTCTTTCTTTTTTCCTCTGGGCCATTTTGGCATAATAACTTATTTTGGGATGTTAAATATTAATAGTTTTATATATTAATGATAGGCCTTTGCTATATTAAATTATAAAATCTATTCTATTAATGGTAAAAGTCCATATCTTATGAGATGGTGTAGATCATCGTAACAACCAATACTTCAAATTAAGAAAAAGAAAAAAAACCTCTTGGAGCTTAGTACTGACCTGGTTCCATTTTATATTCAAATGTTACCTTGAATGTCTTGGTCTTTTCACTATAATCTATATAGATAAGTGTTAGTTGCTCAGTCGTGTCCGATTCTTTCTGACCCCATGAATTGTATCCTGCCAGGCTCCTCTGTCCGTGGAATTCTCAAGGCAAGTATGCTGGAAAGAAAGAAAGAAAAAAAAAAATACTAGAATGGGTTGCCATTCCCTTCCCCAGGGGATCTTACTGACCCAGGGATTGAACCTGAGTCTCCCCTGTATAGGTTAATCTAGTAGCTTTTACAAATTTGTTTGTGTTTCAGATTAAAACTATTGAGTGCTCCCATTTTTTATATTTTTGGGCATATCCTTTTAGTCTCTCTAAATTTCTTCTCCTGACTCCTAATATCCTTTATAATGATTCTTCTCTCTATCTGAGAAATTAGGTATTTTTTCTGTGTGTCTGTTTTATGCCCTATGCCAAGACTTCCTCAGTAGATGACGTTGGATAAGTTCCTAACCTGCCTGAGCCTATATATTCTTGTCTGTATAATGGGGATAACACTAACACTGACTTCAGTGAGGTTATACATGTAGAGAAGCTGATGTGTGCTTAGATTATAGTAAGCACCCAATAATAAGCATGCTGTCAGAACGTGTGAAGCCTGTGTGGGTGAATGTTTAACTGAACATCTTACTGTAGCCCTTGTGTCTGTCCTGAATGTCAGATTGGCTGAGAAGAAGAGGTGCAATCTAGTGCTCAACAAGCCTTCTTTCATAGACTTGCTGTGAGTAAGCAGCATGATATTTTAGAACTCAAGTATTTTTGAAACTCCTTTTGAAAGTATGGTTCCTAGGCAGTAAATGGTCCTTTATTCCACTACATGGCACCAGTAAAAAGAGAAAAAAATCATGAAGAAATATTGAGTAATTCCTTGCTAAAAAATCCAATTTTTAATGTATAGAGTTAGGCATGAAATAGTTTTATTTTACAGTAATTGCTAAGTTTGGCTATTTTGTGAAATATTTTGATCAGGCCTCATTTATTTAATTGACTTCACTTCTCTATGTATTCATTAAATAGTTCCACAAATACTTATTAAACATATACTATATGTTTGGCACAGTGCTAAGTGCTTAGAATACTATGGTAAACAAATAAGGCTCCTCGTCTCAGAGAGCTCGCCATCTCTAAATAACTTCTCGATGTATTTATATCTTGACATTAAAATTGACATGGAACATTTCTTGAAAACCAATTAGGAAAACATCTACACTAAAATTATATTTTTCCTGTACTATGTAATTTTCAAAAACACTACCACTGTGTAACATATACAGATATAGCCAAATAATGTCAATGTGATGAATTAAAAGAAACATTGCCTTTTCTTATTTACAAATTAGATTTTGAACTGTTTATTTAGGTGCAGTTTAGCATAAAATATCTCTAATTTTCTCATCATTCTGGTAAAACTACTTCAATATTCATCTATATTATGTGTAATGAAAGCATAGCTTGGATTTGACAGGGAGAAACATCGATTTTACATATAAATTCTGACCATTTATGCGCTTACATGGGTTAATTTGCAATCAGACTTGGTAGGAATCAGAATATATGAATAAAATTGTACATAAATGCGCAACAAGTAAAAACAGTGCTTCTATTTTTCTTGAATACTGCAGTGAAAAACTGAGAAGTGGTATGTATGATCATATACGTACCTGGTCTTTCAAAGATGCAACTTGCTGGGTTTTTTTTTTGTTTGTTTTTCTTTTCCAATGATGTAACAACAGCTCCTAATATATGGAGCAGATGCACACTTATAATAAGCTTCTAAATATTGTGGTAAAAACCAGAAAAAAACTTTGCCTAATATCACATTGTTTAGAAGGTTGGTGGATTGAAGAAGGGATTTTTTTTTTAAGCCACTCATAATTTTGATGTATTTTTCTCAGTTCTAACCCCAAATGTGTTGAATACACAAAAAGCGTTTTCCAGGGCTGAAGCTTAGGCTTCCCAAACATACATCTCTCAAATCTGCTTAAGATGTTACTATGCAACCCAGTTTTATTTTTTCATCCATTTGCATTTTTAGATGCGTTTCTCTCCCTCTCTGGTTATTAAAGTTGGCGGCTGCATGGGGGAGATAGTGAGCCCCACTGTATGTCGGCGTCTTCGTGGAAATCACCTGGGGCCGAGAGTTCCGTCTTTCTCACCTTATCGTATCTGGAACACAGATTTGCTCTGCTCGTCATATTTTGGCATCTGTGAATCACCGTCATGTTGTCATATTCGCAGTTACAAAGTAGCCGATGGGAAAGGAGCCAACTACTTGAGGCACTTTCAATGGGGGGAAAAAAAAGTCTGATTTCAGCATTATTCATTGGAAATGCTACTTGTGAAAGCATTTACTTCAGTTTCTGAGATGCTGGCAATGACTTTAATAGGCAATGCATAATCTTGCTTTTTACAAGTGCTCCTATGTACTAGAGAGTGAAGCAACCAGTAATTATTGAGAGCTACAGGTAAAACGGCAAGTTTAGGAACCCAGAGGGAATACTTATCTGTGACTTATTTACATTTTATCAATAGTTGCTGCAACGTAAATGGACAATGAACAAATCATGTCAATAGAGGTTATTTATGAGAATTAATTCTCTTAATCATGTACTAATCCCTTATCATTTTACCTTTCTTCATAAATTAAAATGGGCAAAATTAAAACTAAATTTTAAAATTAAGTGAATTCAGGGTAAATCCTGAAAAATAATAGCAAATAAATTTGTTAAAAGAAAAGATCTGATGTTTTTAAGTGAAGTTAAAATCCATCATAAGTATAGGCAAAAATGCTAAAAATATTTTAAACATTATGTTTTGTTTTAGCTCTATATGTTTAGTAAAGGTTTCTCAGTAAATTAAGTTCCCATCTCTGTGTACCTATCTCTTTGTATATTATTTAAGTTAAGAGGATTCCTTTTGGTAAACTTCATGGAGATACAGGGTGTAAACACACACACGCACAGAGAATGACTCTACAACTTCTAACTTCATTAAGGTTCTTCCAACTCAACCTAAACTTTGAATTTATGAATCTTCTCAAATGGTCCCCTAGTAATTTTATGCACATTTTGCTGTTGTTTGAATGACTGTGGTGACAAGATGGCAGTGCTAAGGCAAATATCCCAGGAAAGCTATTCACTTACAATGGAGTGTATAGATATTTCCTTAAGCAAGCATTTATAAAACTTTTATTCTATGAATACTATTTGTGGTGGTATACTTTGAAAAATAAATCTCAAAGGACTGTAGTTCAATACTTTTGGAAATTCTACACATTCGAGTTTTACTTAGAGCTTCATAATGAACATTAACCTTTAAAAGTGTCTGCAGAATCCTTCAATAAAAACACTTTACAAAAACACTTCAAAATATATTTGGCCACTGACTATTTTTTCTCCCTTAAAACACAGTTGTACCTCAGGGAACATATTTTGTTTGGAAAATCTATCTTAACAGAGAGACTTATGGCTGCTTAAAACAATTGAAGTGTCCTTCAAAGCAGAATGGTGAGCTACATACGTATTCTAGAAGAATCAGCTTATTTAGTTTTTTGGCAATTCTGTTCTAGACCCACATCTTAATCATTCAGACAACCACATCATTCAGAACACTACTCCTAACACAGGAATGCTAGTCTTTCCTAGGGCTTGCATCTCCAAATCTTCACAGCGGAGTTGTCTAAGTTTTCAGTCTTTCTGTGGATGGTATCGGAAGGAAATGGCAACCCACTCCACTCTCCCTGCCTAGAGAATCCTGTGGACAGAGGAGCCTTGTGGGCTGCTGTCCATGGGGTCGCACAGAGTCAGACATGACTGAAGTGACTTAGCATGCATGCATGCATTGGAGAAGGCAATGGTAACCCACTCCAGTATTCTTGCCTGGAGAATCCCAGGGACAGAGGAGCCTGGTGGGCTGCTGTCTGTAGGGTTGCAGAGTCAGACACAACTGAAGCGACTTAGCAGCAGCAGCAGCAGATGGTATGAGGCCCAGGCCCACACTGATGACATATGGGAACATGTTGAAGTTGGGTGGCCTCAGCCTGCAGAGGCTTGAAGCAAGGTTTCCATTCCTGGCCAGAGATTAAGTGGGGTCATGGCAAAGAGAGCACCAAACCCTAGCCACTAGACCAGTGATCAGTGACAAGGGCCTGGCCCTTTGGCTTTGCAAAAAAGATTCCCCACAAAGATGGAAAGGGGTGAAACAAGTAAAGTGTTTATTAGGAGGAAAAGAGTACTATGCCTATGGATACACACTCCCGCAGACTCAGAATTGCAGTCTTGTGAATCATTTTTATGGGACATTTCTTCCAGGGTTCCTTTGGTCAGTCATCTTAATTTGCCTCGTTCTGAGTCCATATTTGGTTTATCTCTATATCCTCTCACGTGTGTACATGCATCTCTTAGCCAAGATTAGTTTCGCCAAAGAGGACTTTGGGTAGTTGGCATCACTTACCATAGGATGACACTCCCTCCATTTTTGACCTCCAAGGAGGCTTTCTGTGAATGTGTAGTCAGGAAGGTATCCTGGCTTTGAGAATGAAAAGTACGTGGTCTTTCATCTCTTATCTGGGCAGGGCCCAGCCTCCTCTCTCAATTGTCCTGCTATTCTTGTCTAGGAGTTATCAGTCCACAAGGAATGAATCGCCAATTGCTTTCCTCTCTGGGGCGTGGGGACATCTACTTCCTGCCTCAGTGTGAACCATTTTGCAGAAATACATGCGTGTTAAATGAGATGATCTTCTGAAATATGGCAAACAATTAATGCCTTTAATATAAAAAGAACTTCTACAAGTGAATATGAAATAGATCAAGAGTCTATCAGAAAAATAAGCGAAGTATATGAACAGGCAAATTCCAGGAATGAGAATAAAAGTAAGCTAAATACCTGTGGCAGATTCATTTCAGTATTTGACAAAACTAATACAATATTGTAAAATTTAAAAATAAAATAAAATTAAAAAAAAAAAGAAATTTGCCTTCAATAGTGGACATGAAATCCAAATTAGAGCAAAATGAGATCTCATTTTCTTTCACCCATCAGATTGCCATGTAGATTCACGTCTAGAGCTGGTGAAAGTGTAGGGAAATTGACACTCTTAATTTACCAGTGGATTATGAATTATAACTTTATTTAAAGTATAGTCTGTCAGTAGCTATTAAGATTTTAAGTGTATCTCTTGATCCAGTATATTTAACTCTGGAGGAAAAAAAAGAAATAGACATTATAAATTTCTTCCTGGCTGAGTTCTTCAACCTCCCCTCCCTCCTACCTCCCAGCCTTCTGCATCCGTCTATACAGATCCACCTCTTTATCCCGTCCACTGTTAGCTCAAATACCACTGCTGAGTCAGTCAAGGTGGAGCTGAGCATCTAGGTAGCACTGCTTATGGTGAACTTAGAGCCGCTGCTGTTGGCCAAGTTCCAGGTACCACTAACCCACCCAGTCACCGTCTCTAGAAGCTACTTCTCCCACTATCCTTGAGATGTTTTTCAGTTGATATGTCTTCCTTTTGCAGAGGATGAAGTCAGGCTTCTTAAATCTCGAGATTTCAGCTTTTGGGAAATGTAGTTCTTTCAATTCATACCCACATTGCTGCCCCTCCCCCAGTGCACACAGGATCGACACGGTGAATGTGAAAGGTTTCCTGAAAGATGCTGGTCCAGGGTAGTTGGTGGTTTTAGTAGCTAAGTGGTTTCTGACTCTTGCGACCCCGTGGACTGTAGCCCACCAGGCTCCTCTGTCCTTGGGATTCTTCAGGCAAGAATACTGGAGTGGGTTGCTATTTCCTTCTCTGGAGAATCTTCCTGACCCAGGAATCGAACCCAGATCTCCCGCCTTGCAGGAAGATGATTTACTGGCAGAGCTATGAGGGATGCCCCGCCCAGGGTAGCAATCCTTTCTGACTCTGTGTCCTTAAAGACTAGTTGACTGTCTTAGACTCCTTTCAATCTCAGGGTAACTTTGCTCCCAGGAACACTTGGCCTTCTCGATCGGGCCTTGGTCATTAGCGATTTAGATGACCAAGGATGACCATTGGATGTGTTTGTATAACGTTCTAATTCAGACGACAGTTAGGAACTCAGGGTCCTCTGGAGCTACCTCCATCTTTTATGCAGATACCTGGGAGAAGCATTGGCACCCTGCCTTAAACACAGCGAAATACACTGAGGAAGGGCTGATGACCATCTCTCATCAGACCCTTGCCCAAGCAGAATATCCTGCTAAAATAACTGAAGATGACGGAAATTCTCACACCGAGGCTGCCTCATGGCGTTTAGATGCCAGTTCTCTGAAGATAGTGATCTGGAAGCATTGTTTTCCTGCCCTTGTTTACCTAATCAAGCTCATTCTTATGAACCACACATATTCACTCTCTCCTGCTGGCAAGAACAGCCTCTCCAGGAGTCCAACCCACCACACTCATCAGGTTTAATTTCTGCCTAATTGACTGCCTTGCCAGACCCTCCTCCTCTGTTCAGATTCTGATTTCAGAGTCCCCTGGGGTGAGCCTTTTTCTCCCTCCCCCACCTCTTCTCATGAGATCATCCATCTTCCCAGTGTCAAACTCGGCCTTTATTTTAATACCTAAATGTGTATCTCTAGCCCAGTGATCGTCAACCCTGAGAAATTTGGCCTTCCCGCCATTTGGCAGTGTCTGGAAACATTTTCAACACAACTGTATGAGGGATATACTGTCATCCGGTAGAGAGGGGCAAGAGACGCATGTGCTCTTTGTAGGGTAGTTCACAGCACAGGGCAGAAGCATCTGGACTAAGAGTGAATAGTGTGGAGGTTGAAACTCCCTGTTGCTGAGTGAGACAAGTTCTGTTCTAGAATCATGTATGCAACATTACCACTTACATGTCAGTGTGGTCCACACACTTGATATTGATAAAACAGAAATATTTTCTTCCCCAATTCTCTGTTATTTTTCCTGTTTCAGTCCCATCTTGGTAAATGGCAGCATATCCTCTTTTGCCTCCCTGAGACCTGGGAGTTAATGGTGCTTTCTCTCTGTCTCATATCCAATCTCTCTCACATCAGCAAATCCTGGGAGCTCTATATCCCAGCATCATTCTGGCACCATCCCTCTGTCTCTATCTCACTTGTAACTGCTGTATCCAACCCCCATCATCTCTTTCTTGGTCATTACAATAGCCTCTTAACTGCTTTCCTGGCTTCCACCCTTGACCCTTGCTAGCAATTGACACAACAACAGAATTTTAAAAATATAAATTGGACCGGTGCCAGCCCTCCTTCCAAACCTCAGTGTTGTCCCTTTTGCACTTACAAAACCACCCTGAAGTCAAAACCTGGGCCTATGCCCATCTTCCTGACCGTGCTCAGAAGCCTTCCTACTCAGAGGATTTCTGCTTACAGATGGCGGCGGTAGCTTTATCCCCGTCCATGCCTTCCCTGTTGGACTTCCTTCTTCCTGGAAGGTCCTACTGCTGGATTCCTCCCAGACTGATGGCTGCTTGTCATTCATTAGTATCTTCGATGAAGTGTCACATCTTCTGAATGTACTTTCAATATTATACAAAATGCAGTGGCCTCTCCCATCCACTGGGAGTGTGTCACTTGTTCTCTTACAGTATTTAAGTGGCTTTGTTCATTTTAATAGCACTTTTAAATTTAGATATAATTGAAAAGTAACATAGTTCTAGGTATACAACATAATGATTTGATATTTGTATGTATCGCAAAATGATTACCACAATAAGTCTGGTTGACGTCCATCCCCATACATCCATCACCGTACATTGTTACAATGTTTTCTTAGTAATGAAAAATTTTAAGGTCGATCTCTTAGCCAAATTTCAAGTACACAATTCACTATCAGTAACTATCGTCACCATGCTATTCCCTCCTCATGGCTTATTTAATTTATAGTTGGAAATTTGTGTTTGGTAACTCCCTTCACCTTTCCCCCCACTCCACCCCCACCGGTAATTAGCAGTGTTCTCTGTATCCATGAGCTTGGTTATTTATTGCAGTGGTGATGGTGGTGGATTTGTGGATTTCAATTACAATTTGTCTTGCTCTGTCTGATTTATTTCACTTAGCATAAGACCCTTAAGCCTATCCGTGTTGTTGCAAATGGTAGATTTTCTTTCTTTCTCACTCCTGAATTGTATTCCACTGTATATACATACCGCATTTTTCGATCTCTTCATCCATCAGCAGACCCAGAGGTCATTTCCAAATCTTGACTGTTAAAAATAATGTTGCAGTGAACACTGGTATATAAATATCTCTTTGCCATAGTCTTTTGTTTTCTTCACATATATTCCCAGAAGTGGAATTGCTGGATCATATGCTTATTTGACTTTTTAATTTTTGGAGGAACCTCCATATGGTTTTCCACAGTGGCTGCATCAATTTACGTTGCCACCAACAGGGCACGAGGGTTTCCTTCGCTCTACATTCTCACCAACACTCGTTATTTTTGTCTTTTTATTATTAACCATTTTGACAGGTGTGAAGTGACATTTCATTTTGGTTTTGATTTGCTTTTCTCCAGTGATTGGTACTGCCTAACACCCTTTCATGTAACTGGCCTCCTGTATGTCTTCTTTGGGAAAAATGTTTATTCAGATCTTATTTTTTAACCAGATATACTTTTTGCTGTTGTGGTGTGTGAGTTCTTTTTGTATGTTGGATATTAACATATTAAGAGATACTATTTGCAAATATTTTCTCTCGTTCAGTGGCTTGACTTTTAATTTTGTTGATGATTTCCTTTGTTGTGCTCTGCTTTTTAGTTTGATTCAGTCCCACTTGCATATTTTTGCTTTTGTTGCCTTTTGTCATCAGATGCAAAGAATCGTTTCCAAGATGTGTGTCAAAGACAGTTTATGTTTTCTTCTCAGAGTTTCATGGCTTTAGATTTTTTATCCAAGTCTTGGATCCATTTTGAAGTAATTTTTATGTGTGGTTAGGGGTCTGTACGGAGAAGGCAATGGCACCCCACTCCAGTACTCTTGCCTGGAAAATCCCATGGATGGAGGAGCCTGGTAGGCTGCAGTCCATGGGGTCGCTAAGAGTCGGACACAACTGAGTGACTTTACTTTCACTTTTCACTATCACGCATTGGAGAAGGAAATGGCAACTCATTCCAGTGTTCTTGCCTGGAAAATCTCAGTGACGACGGAACCTGGTGGGCTGCTGTCTATGGGGTCACACAGAGTCGGACACGACTGAAGTGAATTAGCAGCAGCAGCAGCAGCAGGGGTCTGTAAGTTAGGGATCTGGTTTTCTCTTTTGTGTGTAGCTGCCCAGTTTCCTCTGCATCATTTATTCTCATTAAAGATGCAGACTAAATGATAATTTAGTCTTAATAGGAGACTATTCTTTTCCCCAGTGTGTATTCTTGGGTCCTTTGTTATAAATTAATTGACAGTGTTTGTATGTGTCTAGTTCTGGGTCCTGTTTTGTTTCACCGATCTATGTCTGTGTGTACGCCAATGCTATACTGTTTAGATTACTGTAACTTTTTAATATAGTTTGAAATCAGGGAACGTGCTGCCTCCAGCTTTACTCTTTCTTACGATTGATTTTGCTGTTCTGAGTCTTCTATGTTTTGTTCATTCGGTTCTCCTCGGTGCACTCACATAAAGACCCCTGTCTCCTGTGTTGGTTAGATTAATTATGGTTTTCATCAATACAAATGATCAGCAATAAAGCATTCACTGTTAGCCTGACACCAAAAGCTTTGTAGAGAGACTAGAGATCATAGTTCTAAAATTGAGTAAAATATTTTAAGATGATATAGCTTGGACATCTTTCCCAAACTTTGCCTGCCTGCCAAAATCAACAATTTCCCTCAGTTCTCTCTTCTGTGGTCATTTTTTCATGGAAATAGTCCTCTGTTACCTAACATTGTATTTATTCCTATTTCATTTTCTACTAGATTACGGATTTGCTTAAAGGCAAAGATTCTTTGTATATTTGTATCACTTGCAGCATAGTGCTCTGTCTAAAAACAAAACAAACAAACAAAAAAAACTCTGAGACTCCTCTGTATAGCCAACATATTTTAGATGTTGTGCAAAAAAATTTGTGATATGTATTTGGTACTCATATTTTTATTACTACTTGATTTTCTGCTGAGGTCAGGGTAACTGAGGCACTATAGTATTTCATATTCAGCAAAGCCTAACTTATATAATAAATATCACTTGGTAACTAATATACCAAGAAGTAGAGCAATAGAGTCACTGAAACTGTTACAAAAGCTAACATATTGAGGGTGAATTATGTGCCCAGCCATATTCTAAATACTTTTAATATGTTAACTCATTTAATCTTCATAATAGCCCTATGAGATAGTGATTATTTTCCTCTTTCGACATTTGATGAAACAGTGGCAGAGAGAAGTAATTTGCTGAAGGTCACACCATAACAAAGAACTACTAAGCGCCCTTTCAACCTAGGCAGTATGATTCCCAAGTCAATATCCTTAACCTCTAACCAGTCACTTTTGATAAAAAATATAATTGACTTTGTACAGGACTGTATAGCTTTAAAGTAAAAGAGTTCTTTCCATCTAGATGTGACTTCTTAAAATTCCAGAATGGATTTATTGCTGTATACACTACACAATTACAGATGTCTCAGCCTTCCACTAATTTTGGTGATAAATAATATTTCTGCTTCCCGATACAATGACAAATTCTTTTTTTATCCTCTATGAAAATGCAAGACTTTAGTTGAATACAGTAACATATCTCTGCATAGTTGGGTGGGGGAGGGTGGAATGCAGGAAAATAAATCACTCTACCAATGCATCTTGGCAGCGTAATCATCTATTTCTAGCAAAGAGCAAAATAGACATTATATGACACACTCTTATTTGAGATAATCTTTTATGTTTTGTGGTTAACAATCCAAATAAATCAATGTGAGCAAAATTTAAGACTAAAAAGATAACCCCAAATCCCTTTAGTTGTCCTTTCTATCAAAAAGAGGACAGTTGTTATTTACAGCCACAATGAACCATGCTAATTTTCGCAAGAGGCTAGAGAGGCAGCATATTCACTAACAATAGATTTGCATAACAACGATGAAATGCACAAATAAAAATCTCCATTAAAAGCTTGTTAGAGGCCAGCCTGAAAAAGAGAAATTAAAAAAGATTCCGAGGACATCTCTCACTAGGTAGCCAACTCAAGGCTAAGAGCCATCTGGTCTCTTTTCATGCTCCATATCCACTGTCCTCACCAACGTAGACATGGACATGGTTTTTGGTCCTCTAATTAAGTGGAATCAATGTGGAATGGTAGGGCCGAGCTGCAAGACCATTTGCATCATTTTTTTGACAAGGTAATTGCCCGTCAGTAATTAGATTTCAAAAGGATCTCACACCAAGGGAACGAAAACGTTCAGCAGAGAGATGACTGCTTTCGTTTACTAAATCTTAACGTCACAGTGTCTTAGATAAATCATAGGTTGAGACACCACACTGCCTTATAGATGAAAAAATGTGGTATTTAGGTATGCATTTAAAAGTCAGGAGCCAATTCTACAACGGAAACAGAATTTGGAGGAAATAAAATCTTTTCTTTACCACCTAGTAGCTCTATGCCTTTGCGATAGCATATATGTCTTGGTTTAATTTTGCTCAATTATAAAATTAGAGTGATGTACACCAAAGGGTTGAGCCAAGTCTCCCAAGTTTTTCCTGAACTTCAACAATCTGAAAGCTTTGGTCTGTTAACCCATCATCTTCTCTTACCTCTCATTCTTCTTATTTCTTACATGATATACTCAACTGAAAATTGGAGCTGCTGTCACTCATGCCAAACCTGGAAAGATATTCTATAAACTTCTGTTCACAGATGGTCAAAACTCCATCAGTTATACCTCTTAAACATTTTGGGAATGTTGCTTGCTGCTGCTGCTAAGTCGCTTCAGTCATTTCTGACTCTGTGTGACCCCATAGACGGCAGCCCACCAGGCTCCCTGTCCCTGGGATTCTCCAGGCAAGAACACTGGAGTGGGTTGCCATTTCCTTCTCCAATGCATGCATGCATGGTAAGTCGCTTCAGTCGTGTCCGACTCTGTGTGACCCTGTGGACAGCAGCCCTCCAGGCTCCTGTGTCCATGGGATTCTCCAGGCAAGAATACTGGAGTGGGTTGCCATTTCCTTCTCCATATGTTGCTTAATTCTCCCTTTGTTCACTTCCCATTGCCTCTGTCTCTGTTAAGTTCTTCACCTTCTCAGTTATGGATTACGTAAAAAGTCTCTCAATAGGCCTGTTTCCCTAACTGTAACCAGCCACCATACTGCTAACCTGATTATCCAAGTAAAAAATATGGTATTGGTCTTTCTTTTTAGAATCCCCTGTATCCTTCAGTAGAAACATCTTAACAGATATAAGGATTTGGGCCCTTCATCATTACTTCCTTTCCCCTCTAATTTAGCCAAAGTGATGTACCGAATAAAATTCTCCCCCTTGTCTTTGACTTTGATCTACTCTTTTGCCACTGTGTGATTAAATTCCACTGTCTTCAAGAGTCACAGTTGGACAACCTTTAAATAAAGGAAAATGCATTACCTCACTCACCCCAATAGTGTGTATCTCACACACACACACGCACACACGTACACGCACGCATGCACGCACGAACTTAACCAGAGTACTGAACGTCGAAAAGAAGAGGCCCATTTCAAGGACCTCAGTGTTCATATCGTCAGCTCTTTATTTACCCATCTCCGTGGAGATTTCATTTGAAAACTGATGGTCTGAGGGGGACATCTACTGCTCCCACTTGTGCTCAGAGAGGATTTTGCTTTGGCCTGATTACAAAGAGGGCGGCGAGCTCTTAGGAGTGTTGAATGGCTTCCTCTCTCCTATCCTCACATCCAAACCATCATCAGTACATTCAGGTGGAGGAGTAAACTTCAGCTGCTGCAGCCCATGGTTGGGAATTAGCTGATAAATGTGAATGTGTTGATGGCGGAGAGAGAAGCTGATAAGAGGCTGGAAATTGGCAGCTCTGGGCTTGCCCAGAAATGAGCCCAGGTTGCCCGAAAATGGAAGTGATTTGGGCTGTGGTCCAGCTGCTGAAAACCTTGTAAGTTTATCTCACACTGTTGTGATTTTACTTAAAAATATTTAGGGGGGTTCTTTTTATGTTAGCTGCTTTGTACAGGAAAGGGACAGTGAGGACATCTTACACTTTATGTCACATCGAATGTGGGCAACCATCAGCCCTTAAGGCTCATCAGCTTCTCCTTGTTTTCACTTAAAATTGGGCTTCCCTTCTGAGTATTCACATAAAGCTGATGCTTCCTCCACAGAATGTATGCCGCATGGATGGGCTTGCTCAGACCTGTCCTCTATTCCATGTAATGCATGGGCACCTAGCTTTCATTGGTCTGAGAAGTTCCCCATTTGGATGGTAGATTGAGGTTCACTCTACCTGTAGGGAATTAAGCAGAGCTCAAACTTTCTCTCTGCAGTCTTGAAAAGAGAAAACTGAGCAAAACACAATTGCAGTTTTGCAAAAGAGATCCAGTTTAGGATTCTTGGGAAGAATCTTAGAGGAAAAAAAAATAAGTTTGAAATTTGTAAGTGAAGTCAAAGGTCATAAAGGTGAAAGGACTTTCTCAGCTTTCACACTGGCCAAGATCCTGGCCTGAGACCAGGAAGAGGGTCACTGATGGGAGCAGAAAAATAGGCCAGTATCTGTAATGTCATGAGAAGGTGTTGTGAGAAATTAGAAAAAGTCAGAAAGTTTCAGAGCAACAAGCCTTAGAAGCCAGGTCAAGGGTTTTCACATTCATTCTGAGTGATAACCAAAATATTTAAGTAGTGCTAAAACTTGATTATATCTGTTCCTTCTTAAAAACAAAAACAAACAAAAGAAACAGTTCTCTGCCATCTGTATGGATAATGGATCAGAGATGGGGTTAGGTGTGTGCACAGCAGAGTTATGGAGGCCCCCTAACAAGGTGAGTGACAGTCATCGTAAGAGATTGTGGAAATTAATCTATTGTGGTGGTTTTGAGGAACAAAAACTATTTATCTTCAAGGACTTGAAGTATTTTATTTTTTTGTCCTGAATGTTTCCATTTATATCGAAGCAAAGAGACACCTAGAAGTCATCCCTATGGGCAAGTGGACATTGTATGATTTAATCAGTTTTGCCCTGAATGGCTGAGAAGGGCATCTTCAGAGAGGGAACATGTCCTGACGTTTGCAGGGGGCGGTCAAGGGCCATACGAGACTGGGGCACCGGGGGTGACAGAGGGTCTTCCAGGAGCACAGCCCAGCCCCACATCCAGCAGCATCATCAGGTCACCTCTCCTTCCATCCCTGAGCGCCTCTTACCCTGTCTCTAAATCTTATTAGAGAATCCATCTAGGACTAGAGTGAGAAGCGATTTTCCTGTCCTGACAATTTAACACTCAAGTGAACTCAGATGAATTTACACCAGGAGCTAGCTCTGTTTGCAAATTAGTATCAAGACGTTATCAATTTTGCAAGTCTTTGACTCTTAACTTGTTTTGAGGATACAGTTAAACTCGGTTAAAATGATATTTTTTCAATACCTACAGGCACCTCTCAATATCAAGATTTGTGATACACTTAGACAGTAGGAGAAAAATGCATCTGTGTAGTCTTACATATGCAAATAGAGTTCATAAGAAAATTATTCTTGATTTTTTTTTCTTTTTTGCTTCTAAGAAAATGAATTCAGGTCCTGTGGGAAAGAAAGTACCGTCAAAGGAGTTACTTCTATGGCTATTATTTCTCCTAGTATAGCCTAGCCTCTGATTGGATTAAATGTTATATTGATTCAAGCCAGTGTTGTTTCAAGTACAATCTTGGCTGCATATTGTGTGGAACCATGACTTTGATTCATCTCAGTGACAGTTGTCAGGCATTGTAAATAAAAATCTCTCTGACTTTAATGTGTTCCAGTGAAAAGTATGTGAGAAATTCAAATAACTAATGCAATATTTGACAAGAGTACATCTTATATTAATAACTTGTCTCTGGTATTTTATTTTTATTTAGTAGAAATGAAAATTGCTCTAACACCTAACCCTTAAAACTTCCAGCATAGACATAAACTCACATGTGTCATATTACAATCACTGAGCAGAAGGTACTGAAATCTACAGACATGACCTCGATAACGTGCCCCATAATTTCTGTTTTTGCTCTCAAACATGAAACTCATTAGCTTTTGTGCTTTCAGTGCACATGCACTGAACAGAAAGGCATTTAATTATTATAAGCAAGGAGGTGATTTTAATTTTTAGTGAAAAAAGAAGCTAATGAGATCAGGAAAAGTTTTTAAAGTTGGCCTATAATTGTGCTGCAGATAACAATGAATCATCCTTCATATTATTTACTGGAGACCAATAAATGATATGTTTTATTTTAACAGGCAATTTGCTGCCATAACTGTGCTTTTCCTCTAAAAGGTAAGTGCATTTTAAGAATTATTATATAAAATTATCATGGTTTCTGATTTATAGCTTCGAAAAGCCTATTAATTTTAAAGTCTCATGGTTGACAGCTGTGTTGTTCAAAGGCAAGGATATATAGTATTAATTATCTCAAGCTCCAGATTATTGTTCATGGTGGAGACATTGCATATAAAGGACAGACTGGCACTTTTTTCTCTTTTAGTAGGAATAATTAATTAACCTGGTGACTTTAAAAGAAATACCTGTTGAAGTAAAATACAAAGAATGCAGTTTTAGTTTTGTTAATTTGCTTCACTTCTGGATGGCTTTTGACACTTTTCATGGAAATTACCAGCCAATTGGAGCTTGCCTGCAGTTTTTGCTACTGATCTTTCTTGATTGGTTGCTTGGCTGGCTTAGTCATTTTGAGGGTGAAAAATGGTTGTATCTTCTCGGTAGTATTTGACAATAACACTTTTATTGAAAATATAGACTTTTAACATTTTGGTGTAATATATTGGATTTAAGTATGGATTAAATTTTGTTGCTGATTCAATCTAGTATTTAAATTTTCAAGAATCCTATGAGGTTGAAAAGTAAACTAAATGCTTGAGTATAGCATTTTCTGTGTTTACTATGTAACAGGAAGCAACCAGATCATGGTCTTGTGTCTCTGCCTGCCCATCTTGAAGCATTCGGTCAGTGAAATCATGACAGGGTTATTAATTACCCTAGCAGTAACTACCCTAAGCAGTATGCCCAGTCTAGCAGGCATAGAGTCTGCTTCTTGATAAAGGTGTGGTCTTTGTCTTCAAATGATGCCCTTCAACACCTTGCATGGCAAACATCGATCTCTCTTACCGATCTTGATTCCATACCTCGTTGTTTCTGTATGTTGGTTGCCGACTGTCACATTTTTACCATTCCATTTGTGGATGCTGGAAGGAGAGGTTCACTTTCTTTGCGCCACTGGGCCCTGATGTGGGTTATAGTAACCAAGTAGCTGTATGTGTAGCTAAGTTGTTAAGATGAGTAAATTCATAAATTATCACTCTTTTGCCACCTAATAGTTGTTTCTTCATATGCTTTGTGTTTGTGTGGTCTGATGATCTTGGTCAATTTATTGCGTTAGGACCCTCATGCAAGGTTGTTTAGTAAGCAAAGGAAAGCATTTTGGGGGAGGGGGGGAACACTGCTTCTTTTCAAAGTCCTGCACTGTTACAATTGGAACCCATGAATAAGTGACCAAGAGATATTTTTCAAAAACATAGTTCAAATTCTCCCTTCACAGTGGGTGTTAGCTAATAATAATTTCAACAAAGTCTTGTTAATGTTTAATCTGAACTATATAAATGTGTGATATGTAGGTTACAGTCAGTGTTCAGATCACATTGCACAAAAACAAGCAAAAGAAGTTAAAGTTTCAAGCATGTTCCAACACCCCACTCCCTCCCATGCTGTGACGGAAAGAACACAGACTTTGGAGTCAATTAAAATTCATTTGTACACCTAATCCCAGCTCTTATCCTCTGAGCAATCTGAGGTAAACTCCTTAACCTCTCAGAAATACTTTCACTGTTCTTCAAACTGGATATTATCATACCTACGATGCAAGCCTGCCGTCAAGATGCCAGAAGGTGACTTGTCAGTTCCTTACTTTCTAAGAGTTAATTTCTTATTATGGAAAAACTCCTTCTTGCTCTATTTGATAAAGCAATAGTTTTACGGCACGCTTTTTCCTTCTTCTGTCTTTTTGCCTTGGCTCTGCTGACTTGGTAAGATATTGAGATTTATAAACATGAGGGCACCGTGTCTTGCTCACTGTTTGTAGAAATGTTATATTCTGTTATTGGTGTCTGTGTGTAGAATCAGGGGATTGTTCCCAGGCATTTGTGGACACAGACAACTCTTATTTAATACTAGCTCTTTATATATCTTAAATATTTGTCTTTTCTTTGATGTTCCTACTTAGGGTCCCACATCTGCAGATTCAACCAACTGCAGGTCAAAAATGTTTGGAAAGGAAATTCCAGAAAGCAAGCTTGAATTTAGCTTAGCTCCAGATATCAAGCTTGAATTTAGCTTAGCTCTAGAAAGCTAAGCTTGAATTTTCTGTGCATTGGCAACTATTGATATAGCACACCCATTGTATTAGGTATTAAAAGCAATTTACAAATAATGTAGAGTATGTAAGAGGGTGTGCAGTAGGTTATATGAAAATACTACACCATTTGACCAGAGATGAGCATTTGCGAGTTCTGGTATCCCAGGAGGTTGTGGATCCAGTTCCCACTTGAATACCAAGGAAGTACTCTATGCTGAAGCTTGGAAGCAGGACCCTTTTCTTGCTTCTCTTATTCCATTATCTAGAAAAAAATCTCCTTTTTTGCAATGCTTTCTATTAAAACACTGCTGGGTAATTGGATAGTTAAATAGTTGAAAATGGTTCAATAGCGTTCCTAGGTAATATTTACATTTTAATGAGCTTTGTAATGGTCTAACCTAAATGCAAGGGAATATGATGACCTCTGTGGCAGTGGGAATCATTTGAGGCCATTAAGTCTTTGCCAGGCAGCCCTATAAACTATAAAAAGTAGGGTTGCTTCCTCTCCGTCCTTACGGTAAAGCATCTATGTGTGTGCACAATCTCTCATTCCTATTCTTTCTTCCCCCTCTCTCACTGCCTGTAAAAAACTTTAAACTGACAGATATTGATATCCCAGCCTCTTCTGAAAATTGTAAACACATTTTCCTCTGTATCCATTTAAAATATCCTCTGTCCCGTTCTCCAATCCCTTAGGTTTTATTAGTTTCTTCCAAACTTTAAGAATAATTTCCATTTTTAATTGTGTTTACTTGTCACAGATTTTCATATTCCTTAGTCAAACAGTTCCACTAAGGTTGGAAGGTGTTATCTATTGTTGCTCATTGGGAAATGAGATGAGGTTGCTTGGCTCATCAGAAGAGCAAAGATGGGTTAATGTTAGGGCTTTTGACATCCAATCCACTCCAGGTAGGCAGACATTATTCTAGCACGTAAAAGCAATTTATGTGCTATTTTTCTTCTACAGATTTATTCATATGTATGGAAATAGGAGGGAAAAAGAAAACCAGACAAAATGTACTGCATGTGGTAATGTGACTGAGCTCTTCAATAAGTCAGACTTTCACCAGGCTACTTGCCAGGATAAACTCAGTGTTGACAGGGCCCTTGATTTTGGGGGAAAAAATAAATAAATAAATAAATATATATGTATATAGCGCAAAGCCTAAAATGAGAATACTTTACAAATGATAAATAAGAAATTCATTTTTAAAATAGAGCTCTCTGCTTAAATAATGGAATATGTATATGACATTGCTAAGCTTTTTGACAAAATAGGCCCTGCTTGCTACATTTTGTTGGGCACAGTTAATAGATTCTGGCAAGAAAAAAAAAAAAAGAGTGGATTCCCCAGAGAAAATTTTAATGTCATTCCAACTGCATTAGCAATAAAGACTTAAATTATTGATATTTGTTTTTATCTCAAAATTTTATGTGGATTTATTTTCTGTTATTGCTGAAAAGTGACTGCTGGCTTCCAGTGCTTGAATACCTTTTTTTTCATCTCAGTTCTTTCATCTGCTTGAATATAATGATTTGCTGTATTTGAGCCAAAGCTTACCAACCATATCTGTCATAACATGAATTTTCCCCAGCTGGCCGAATGGATGCTTTATCTGCTTCTTGATTAATTAAGAAAAAAAAAATCTATGTTAATTTTGATAAGTTCAGATAGGTTAAATGATCATGAGAGGATTATTCTTGAAATGATTATCCATCCATGCATTCAGTTTATCTCAAATAGGTTGCAAGTGAGGTAGGACTGTCTGTATATTATGAGGGATTGCAACTATATGAGAAACACTCAAAACTAAAGTTAACCTTTCTGAAAGAATTTCAATTTTATCATTCATTTTTTTCCTAGAAGACTGAAAAATCGTTTTCTTCACAGTTAGAATGCCCTCTCTTAACACGAACATTGTGTTGGTATACAATTGGTTTTCTCACCCTGGTTGGTGGTCTCTCTTTTATTTTTGATCAGTACTCCTAGTCATTTTTAATAACCATTAAGATGTCTGAAAAACACTGTAGTAAGTCTTCTTGGATTATGAAAGTGAAAGTGAAAGTCGCTCAGCCGTGTCCGACTCTTTGAGACCCAAAGGACTATACAGTGCATGGAATTCTCCAGGCCAGAATACTGGAGTGGGTAGCCTTTCCCTTCTCCAGGGGATCTTCCCAACCCAGGGTTTGAACCCAGGTCTCCTACATTGCGGGCGGAATCTTAACCTGCTGAGCTACAAGGGAAGCCCAAGAATACTGGAGTGGGTAGCCTATCCCTTCTGCAGTGGATCTTCCCGACCCAGGAATAGAACTGGGGTCTCCAACAGCTGCATGTGGATTCTTTACCAACTGGGCTATCAGGGAAGCCCTTGGCACTTCTTTAATTTCTGAATCTACCTCTGTGTTTTTTATACCTTTCAACTTGTGACATATTTTCACTGGTGATTTGATTAGTGGCATATATATGAAACCTAACTTTGAATCACTATTTTATGTAAATATTTAAAGTATAAAAGAACCCAAAACTTGTTTGATTGTTCTTTAATGGGTTTCTCTATGTGTAGAAAAAACCCAAGATTCATTCCTTTTTTCCTACATATTATTATTTGCCTTTATATGTTTATCTTGAAGTATAGCTTTGTCTCACTCAATTTTAGAAAAAGATTTAGAGGCATCCCTGGACCATGTATCTGTCCTCAGCATTCCTGGTGATTATTTTTTTTTTTTTTTTCATTTAAACAAGTACTAGCTGTATAGAAACCTCCTACTGACAATAAGTATAGATACTAAAACTTAAGATTCTATAATTAAATGAATATAGATAAACATTTCTTTGGGCAATGAAAAAATGTTTGTCAAAAGAGTACCACTATAGCCAGTAGACTGGTAAACTTAAAGGAGAAAAAAAAAAAAGAATTTACCATAATCCAATCATACCACCCCTTGAGATATTTCTATGTGTTTTGACATTTCTGTGTGTTTTCCTACTTTTTGATGCATCTATTTAGACATAAAAATTTGATTACACCTGTGCAGGCTTACTTCAATTATTTTCTTAGATAGATGAATTTCCATCCATCTTTCTATCCCAAAAGGCACCAAGGCCTCCCCTGCCCTCTGGCTTCTTTTGGTTCAGTGAGTGAGAGATGTCAAAAATGAGAAGGAGAGAGCAGAGGAAGAATCAGGTTTTATTTCCCTGGTTCCCTTCTTCCAGGGTTGCCTCCAGCAACCTCAGCCACAACTCAGCTCCTCTTACTCACCTTCCCTAGACAGCTCCCTGGGTTCTAGGACTGTTTGACAGGGATGCAGAGCTCAGCATTCTCCTGTGCAGCCCTATGGTTTCTGTGAACAAAGCACATCTTTGTAAATAGTCCTTTCTTGTCCTAATTTAAGCATGCCGTCTGTTTCCAGTCGGAACATTGACTCATGCTATACTCTATAAATGATTTTATCACCTGTTTATATTGGGCTCTACAATATGTCTTGAACATCCTGGCATGCCTTTCAGCATCGTTTTACCACATTCTAATAATTCTTGGGTCATGCACATCATGAACGGACATTTACTTTGTTTTCAATGTTTTTTTTACTAGAGAGCACCTCATTAGAATTGACTCATTGGAAAAGAGCCTGATGCTGGGAAAGATTGAAGGCGGGAGGAGAAGGGGGCGACATAGGATGAGATGGTTGGATGGCATCACCGACTCAATGGACATGAGTTTGAGTAAACTCCAGGAATTGGTGATGGACAGGGAGGCCTGGCATGCTGCAGTCCATGGGGTCGCAAAGAGTCAGGCACGACCGAGGGACTGAATTGAAAGAGCACCTCTGTAGGGATGTATGTCCTTTTTATTCCCTTGGGGTAAATTTCTGGAAATGAACTACTGGAAGTACTTTGCAAATATTAATATGTTATTATTGCTTCAGATCTGTAATCAAAGAATGCTCTCTATTGATCATCCTTGACTGTACCAGCTCTGCACTACCTCAAGCCACTCAGCAGTCACTTTTAAGTCCTACTGCTTGAGAATGAGACATCACATCTCCAGGTTCTAGGGTTTCCTCTGTGTATCTTCTAAGTTTTGTTTACTCAGAAGGCCATCAACCCACTCTTCTTAATTAGCAATAGGGGATCCGTTATGGCTAGAAATCAGGGCAGGCAGAGAAGTAGAAGCCTCTGCTACCAGAAGGCTATTCAGTGCATGGGAGGGCATTTGGCTAGAAAGTCCTCTATTTACATCTGTCCAGGCTTCACTCATCGCAAACATCAGTTCTTCCCAGTTTGGGAAGACACAGAAAGCCTGTGTCTCCTGAAGAAGTAGCAGAGGAGCAGAGGGAACCCAGAAGAACACTGGGGAGTAAAGCTACTGACCATATTGGAGCATCTACAGAGTCATTAAAACACAATGCCCTTTAGTAGCTTCATGGTTAAGAGCCAGTGACTCCCTTTTCTCACCCACCTGCAATAACGTGAGGCTGACCATCATGGCCAGTCCTCAATCATATAAACGCCCAACTTTATATTCTCAAGGAACTGAAGCAGTTGAAATACAAATAAAACAGAAATTCAGGCTTTTTCTTTTCTTTTTGTTAAATAGAATTATAGATTGCACACAACTCAAGTACTTTATCTGTAGCTATAATAATGACCTAGGTGATACAAATTTTGTCACCAGAGTTATCAGCGTGTTTCTACATCTTGGCTAAAAGCCCAGAAAGAATAGATTTAAAGACTGAAAATCTGGAGTGTTTTATAAATATTATAAGTATTCTTATTCCTGAGGAAAATGTGTTTTGGGGGCAGCAACTCTTACAAGGAAAACACAAAATTTTCATATATATCATTTTCTCAAATATTTTATCATCATTTCTATGTTCAGTTCAGTTCAACCGCTCAGTCGTGTCCGACTCTTTGTGACCCCATGAATCACAGCACGCCAGGCCTCCCTGTCCATCACTAACTCCCATCGAGTCGGTGATGCCATCCAGCCATCTCATCCTCTGTCATCTCCTTCTCCTCCTACCCCCAGTCCCTCCCAGCATCAGGGTCTTTTCCAATGAGTCAACACTTTGCATGAGGTGGCCAAAGTATTGGAGTTTCAGCTTCAGCATCAGTCCTTCCAATGAACACCCATGACTGATCTCCTTTAGGATGGACTGGGTGGATCTCCTTGCAGTCCAAAGGACTCTCAAGAGTCTTCTCCAACACCACAGCTCAAAAGCATCAATTCTTCGGCACTCAGCTTTCTTCACAGTCCAACTCTCACATCCATACTTGACCACTGGGAAAACCATAGCCTTGACTAGACGGAACTTTGTTGGCAAAGTAATATCTCTGCTTTTTTTTTTAATTTTTTAACTTTATAAAATTGTATTGGTTTTGCCATATATCAACATGAATCTACCACAGGTATACACGTGTTCCAATATCTCTGCTTTTGAATATGTTATCTAGGTTGGTCATAACTTTCCTTCCAAGGAGTAAGCGTCTTTTAATTTCCTGGCTGCAATCACCATCTGCAGTGATTTCAGAGCCCCCCAAAATAAAGTCTGACACTGTTTCCACTGTTTTGCCATCTATTTCCCATGAAGTGATGGGACCAGATGCCATGACCTTCATTTTATGAATGTTGAGCTTTAAGCCAACTTTTTCACTCTCCTCTTTCACTTTCATCAAGAGGCTTAAGTTCCTCTTCAGTTTCTGCCATAAGGGTGGTGTCATCTGCATATCTGAGGTTATTGATATTTCTCCCAGCAATCTTGATTCCAGCTTGTGCTTCTTCCAGCCCAGCGTTTCTCATGATGTACTCTGCATAGAAGTTAAATAAGCAGGGTGACAATAGACAGCCTTGACATACTCCTTTTCCTATTTGGAACCAGTCTGTTGTTCCATGTCCAGTTCTAACTGTTGCTTCCTGACCTGCATACAGATTTCTCAAGAGGTAGGTCAGGTGGTCTAGGATTCCCATCTCTTTGAGAATTTTCCACAGTTTATTGTGATCCACACAGTCAAAGGCTTTGGCATAGTCAATAAAGCAGAAATAGATGTTTTTCTGGAACTCTCTTGCTTTTTCCATGATCCAGAGGATGTTGGCAATTTGATCTCTGGTTCCTCTGCCTGTTCTAAAACCAGCTTGAACATTAACCAAAAAGAAATCACTGCTCCTGGAAAACAAATACTAAGCAAATAAAAGCAATTAAAATACCTCTTCTCCTTACGACTTTCAGTGTTTCAGAGATGTTTTTCAAACTTGATCTCCTCAGAAACTACACATCCTCAGACCTGTTTTCAGAGGTCCCTGGATTTCCAAGCCAGGCTTCAACAGTACATGAACTGTGAACTTCCAGATGTTCAAGTTGGATGTAGAAAAGGCAGAGGAACCAGAGGTCAAATTGCCAACATCTGTTGGATCATCAAAAAAGGAAGGGAATTCCAAAAAAAAATCTAATTCTGCTTCATTGACTATGCTAAAGCCTTTGACTGTGTGGATCACAACAAACTGGAAAATTCTCTAAGAGATGAGAATACCAGACCACCTGACCTGCCTCCTGAGAAACCTGTATGCAGGTCAAGAAGCAACAGTTAGAACCGGACATGGAACAACAGACTGGTTCCAAATAGGAAAAGGAGTATGTCAAGGCTGTATATTGTCACCCTGCTTATTTAACTTATATGCAGAGTACATCATGGGAAATGCCGGGCTGGAGGAAGCACAAGCTGGAATCAAGATTTCTGGGAGAAACATCAATAACCTCAGATATGCAGATGATACCACCCTTATGGCAAAAAGTGAAGAGGAACTAAACAGCCTTTTGATGAAAGTGAAAGAGGAGAGTGAAAAAGTTGGCTTAACCTCAACATTCATAAAAGGACGACCATGACATCTGGTCCCACCACTTCATGGCAAATAGTTGGGGAAACAATGGAAACAGTGACAGATTTTATTTTCTTGGGCTCCAAAATCACTGCAGATGGTGACTCCAACGATGAAACTAAAAGACACTTGCTCCTTGGAAGGAAAGTTATGACCAGCCTAGACAGTATATTAAAAAGCAGAGACATTCCTTTGCTGAAAAAGGACTGACTATTCAAAGCTATGGTTTTTCCAGTGGTCATGTATGGATGTGAGTGTTGGACCATAAAGTTGAGCACTGAAGAACTGATGCTTTTGAACTGTGGTGTTGGAGAAGACTCTTGAGAGTCCCTTGGACTGCAAGGAGATCCAACCAGTCCATCCTAAAGGAGATCAGTCCTGAATATTCATTGAAAGGACTGATGCTGAAGCTGAACCTCCAGTACTTTGGCCACATGATGCGAAGAACTGACTCTCTTGAAAAGACCCTGATGTTGGGAAAGAGTGAAGGCAAGAGAAGGGGATGACAGAGGACGAGACTGTTGCATGGTATCACTGACTCAATGGACATGAGTTTGAGCAAGCTCCAGGAGTTGGTGATGGACAGGGAAGCCTGGTGTGCTACAGTCCATGTGGTTTCATAGAGTCAGACACAACTAAATGAACTGAACTGAATTTCCTATGAGATGTTTATGAATAAGTATATATCTTTAAAACTATTGATAAGATAGTATCAGTGAAATCCTAATTAATCACCTTACAATATTGGCTGCCTTGCTGTTTCAAATTGTACTGCTATGATTGACAAGAAGTCACAAAGATGGGGAGGAAAGAAAGAGAGACAAAGATCATTGAAAAGATGCATTAATGTTAAAGCCACCTGATACCTGGAAAGCTTTACTAACCAAAATTTCAGTGTATATTGAATATAGCAAATTGCGGGGAGAATTGACACATTATTACATGTCAAATAATAGCACAGTCATATGGAATATACAAAAATCCCTGTGCTAAAATTCAGCAACGCCGTCACTTAGAAGTGCCAGTTTATTTTCAAATAAACGATATCATCTATTATACTGTTTTGTGATATTAGTCCTGTTATTTTGAATTGTATAGGCTTTATAGTTTTATTTATGAATATGTTTTTTAAAAATCATCAGTGTTAATTTTCTGTTTATATGCTGGTAAATAATATTAAAATGAAAGTAATTTAAGCTAAAATTAGGCATTTGTGTCAAAATTTGCTTCATATGTGACATATTCATTGCTAAATTTTGAGACATACTTAATACTGGTTATTCTCCTAGCACTCACGATCAGAATTATATCTATTTTTGAAACATGCCTGTGCCTCACCACTAGTTTTTCCATGTATTCAGTTAGTCATTAAGTGTCAAGGTTAAATTGTAGTCTAGCTGCTAAAATTAGCTTAGGAATTTCTGTGGAGAGTATGGACATTGGTCAAGATACACATAAATAATTCTCAGTAAAACATACATCTCACTGAAATGTCTGGAAATGCAGAACTTACTTTACAGAAAGCTCTAAGTAACCCAATGAATGTGTGCAATGCATCCCTGTGAATCACACAGGGATATGGAGGATGATTAAATTTATAAGCATTTGAGACTAGGACTTGCTGAGGTGTGAAGAGCTCTTAAATTCATTGTTGATAGATCTTCTTGAGTATTTCTAGGCCCTTCTCGGGCTCTGGTTTCACTGTGAGATTCAGATATTTTGCAACATTATTCCTTATTAATAAATATTGCATGTGATTCTTCATTACTGTATATAGTGCAATGTTAGAAATAAATATATTTCTAACCGTTTTGCCTTCAGTCTGCCAATCTGCTCCATACCATCTTTCTTTTTTTTTTTTATACCATTTTTCTTGACATTGCTAAAATAATCTCTGCAAAGATTTTTTTCACTTGTTTCAAAATCTTCAATATTTTTCACGTCCTAAGGTCTTACATTGGCATTTAATGCCCCTCTTCCTTCACCTGTCTTTCTAAATGTCAACTTCCTACCCCATACAATGACCCTTTGTTCCAGAAAGACCTGCTCATCATGCTGAAATGAACCTTACTCACTTCACCCTGTCATCTAAGAATCTTTTTGTGCCCAATCTCTAACTTTGTTATCCACATCCGAGCCTCATTTCAGATAGGGTACAGATCATCAATCCTTCATTGATTATATTTCTGATATTTGGAAGTGGATTCATATTCCTCTAATTAGATAATACATTTGAGGAGAATGTAACTTCATTTCTTATGTAGCATGTAGAATGATTTTAGTCTTATCATAACATTCAATAACTTGTTGCTGCATTAAGGTCTTAATTTTTATTTTATATTTATTACATTGAAGCTAGTTTATACTTAAAGATATATTTATGTTAAATGATATTACATTTTTTATGTGCTCTGCAGTAACAGTCTAGAATAATACCTCTCTGATTCCATGGAAAATAAAACAACCACAAAATAAATATTTTGAAAGGAAGTAAGGAGACAGTTGTAAAGTCTCTAAGGCATTCTGGAGTTTCAAATTAGCTACAAAATACCAAAATATGGATGTTCCTTGTACGTAAGCAACTCCATTTAAAAATCTGCAAACTGCTTAGCTCCATACCTAATTTACCCAATGCTGAGTTTTACCTTAAGTACAAAATGCACAGACATGGAAAAGATATTTTGCAAAAGTAAAAATACCCGACTACATAGATATTAAAACAACTAACTTTCTGAGTACTATTTACCCTCAGTACAGAGAATTTATTACTTATGGGTGTAAATCAGGATAATTTCACACATGTCATAAATAAAATATAATAAAATCCTGACATACTGTATATTATTCACTTCGAAGGGAAACTGACAACTCCATGAAATTGATTCAGGCCTCACCTCTGTGAATTATCTGAGAATGTAGAAAACGTTAGACAAATTCATAACTGTGGTTTAGTTTGTTAGCAAGTCAGCCCAGAATCTTGTGTTTGGTGATGTAGAAGACACTTTTGTGTGAGAATACAGTTGGCCACTATGTCAGCCTTCGTGACTCAGAAATTTGTTCCTCCAGCAAGACCACTGCCCAGTTCCAAGGAGCCTTCTATCTGCCTGGTATTGCAGAATAGCAAGACAGATGGTGTAACACATATGTGTTCTCAAATATGCTTTATTTCTTTGAGTTGGCAGTTGTAGCTTCTCTTATGATAAAAATACACACAGAAGCATGGGCCACAGAAGTTTTCCTACTCAATGATAGCAAAACTGAAAAGAATTTTGTTCTGAAAATGGACTACAATGAAAAATTTGTGTGCAGTTAGTTCAAAAGCTTTTGAAGAACGACAGATTGAAACTTTCAAGTACACAATTTCAAGAAAGCTTTTGGGAATTTTTATAATAGCAATTTCAACAGATTCAAAGGGATGTTGGCGTTATAATTAGAGTTTAGCCCTAGAAAATCTAGAGCATCGATATGATTACAATTTAACCATAGACTAATTAACATCTTATTTGTTTTGACACTTTAGAGACCCTTTTAATTCATTTAGGCAACAAATTGTACAGTCTTAATTTCTTCTTCTTGAGGAGGAAACAAAGATAAAAGTGCTATTTCATTAGGTTCTGACCTCCATAATGGCATCTCTAAACAATATCCTTATTAGTAAAATATGATAGAAGTGCCTTTAGGGTAGAAACGATGAATATTTATTTAGAAACTGGCTTTTGGCCAATTTTTCTGTACCCTGAAGGCATAAATATTATATACCAGAGTATTTCATTTCCTGTGCACTTAGGATTTTGTTCTCTACACTTTTGTGAAACTGACTAGTATCTGCATGGCACTTTGGAGAGCTCATTTGTCAAAGGCTCACTTGCAGTTGGAAGCCGTAACAGGCATTTCTATTCAATCATGAAATGTTAAATAGGTATAAAGTTTGAGTAACCATCTCCAGTAAATAGTTCAAATACAGGGGAGAGAGTGCTAACTAGTTGCCAAGATTTTGAGTAAGTGGTTTTTAAAGGTGAGGGAAGTAGTTAAAATGAAAATAACTTGTATCCCTGAAGTCAGTCTTTGAGACAGTGCAGAAAACTTGGCAAGCATTTTTTTGAGAACATTCTCCGTGTTGTCTTTCTGTTTTCCTGTGGAGAATGTTTGCCACACCTCTTGGCATAATCACTATAATTGATGTAACAGGTAAGTTGAATTATGGGTGTTGATGCCACAGCTTGCTAAAGGGAACCACTGGCGTTATGTTCGAAACCCTCACATCCCCTTGAAAAAAATGCCAGGGTGGTTTCCATGCAGCAGAATTCCCCTATTACTCATTTTTTTTCTTTTGACTCTCAACTGCACTGGATTGTCTGCAGCATTCACATCTCTAAATCATTTGTAAGGAGGGAATGGCTTGAGAAATATTCAAGTTCCATCACATTCACTTCTCTACTACAACTCAACATTTACTTTGTATTTAATACTTACTGTGTTTTATGCCTTGTAAGAGAAAGTCACTCAGTTGTGTCAGACTCTTTCCAACCCCACAGACTGTAGCCCACCAGGCTCATCTGTCCATGGGATTCTCCAGGCAAGAATACTGCAGTGGGTTGCCATTCTGTTTTTCAGGGGAACTTCCTGACCCAGGGATCAAACCTGGGTCTCCTGTAATTTGGGCAGATTCTTTACCGTCTGAGCCACCAGGGAAGCCTCTTCATGCCTTAAGTATTATTATTAAAATGTCATATGCTTGTAAAACACTGAAGGAACTGAAGATTTTTTATTTTATTAATTGACTTTTCAGTAAGCCTTGTGCATGAGTTGAGACTTCACGAGTCATTTTAATTTTAATTAAACTTGACAGAATCAGTTATATGTACTCTTTCTTTCTTTGAACTTGAAAACACACTGAGTGTTTTTAATGACACCGTTTAATCTTCTAGATATTATAGTTATTTTGGTATAACCATGCCTACACTGTAGTCCCCCAGACCTAAACTCTGCACCAAACTAGCTTGCTTGTTTTTTGTTTTCAAATACAGGGCACATTAAAAAGTGATTATTGCTAAACCAAATTCACAGTCACCAACATAAACCATGGACTTAAACATTTCATAATAACTTTTTAAATTAACTATATCTCAGCAATGTAGATAAACATTTCCCAAAAAAAGCTGGTTCTGTGCATGTGAATAAAGTATGTGCAGTAAATACAAAATGGGCTAAAAAAAAAAAAGTAATTTCCTGTTTTAGAAACCGGAAACTACACATAAGTAGTAGTGGGGAATGAGGAAAGAGAGAAATCTTTCTGGGGTTCAGGCGTTATTTGATTAAGCTAAGAAAGTTTGCTGGAGGAAAGAGCAACCCAGTGAAGCCCAGGGCCTAGATGACAGGAAGGCGGTCAGGTTGTAGAGAGTGAAACCAGGCATCAAGAAGCAGAGATGGAGGGTCTGCTGTGTGCGGGATGCGCTGCCACGTGGAGTAGACATGCATTTTGAAGATTAGAGAGTGTAGTCATAATCCTTCAGGAAGATAAAATCACAGAGAAAGGCAAGATCTCAAAAAACCAACAGCATTCGTGGAAAGTACAGTCAGTGCTTGAAATCATTGCTGAGAGAGCAGGGTCATAGAAGCCCAGGAAGCAAGAGGTTTGTGAGCAACATGTGACATCATGGATGCAAAAACACCATGTCACCTGCCAGGTGATGTAAAACTATGTGGCTCAGTAGAAAGGAGTCTGTGACTTTCGGCTAGCCCTTTCAGAATGATGTATGGGTAATTCCAGGGAGGTTATAGATACAAAAACCAGTTGCATAATACCAGGCTAAGCTCATCTGGGATAATGGGAGCAAGAGTTAAGGATTGTTAGTAAGAATTTACATTTTCTTCTCATTAGGCCTTGAAACAGATTTCCTGATAGTCACATTAGCTAGTAACACAAATTCACATTTCAGTCATCATTCTAATGATTTATTTACAATGTTCACACAATGACTTTAGTTATACTATAAATTGTAGTTATGGTCAGCTTGACCATAAAGCAGGTTAGCCCTGTATATATAAACCACAGTATATCTGTATATATGGCAACAGTGGAACTTTGTTAGTAAAAATATTTTAAGAATTCATACCCAATATAAACATAAATGTTTATAAGTCTATTGCATGTAACTCATGTTAATATATCATGTGCCTTATTAAGCATTCATAAAAATAGAAAGTAAAAATAGATGAGACTAAAAACAGTCATAAGTTAAAATTCTACTTTGCATATCATCATCCATGGATCATCTGGAACATGCATATTTGTGGGTTTTCACCTCACTTTAATGACTTGATTTACCATTGATTACCATCATATAACTGATGACCATTCAGTTCAGTTCAGTTCAGTTGCTCAGTCGTATCTGACTCTTTCATTTCAGTTCAGTTCAGTCGTGTCCGACTCTTTGCGACCCCATGAATCGCAGCACGCCTGGCCTCCCTGTCCATCACCAACTCCCAGAGTTCACTCAGACTCATGTCCATTGAGTCAGTGATGCAATCCAGCCATCTCATCCTCTGTCGTCCCCTTCTCCTCCTGCCCCCAATCCCTCCCAGAATCAGAGTCTTTTTCAGTGAGTCAACTCTTCGCATGAGGTGGCCAAAGATTTGGAGTTTCAGCTTTAGCATCATTCCTTCCAAGGAACACCCAGGGCTGATCTCCTTTAGAATGGACTGGTTGGATCTCCTTGCAGTCCAAGGGACTCTCAAGAGTCTTCAACAGCACCACAGTTCCAAAGCATCAATTCTTCCGCGCTCAGCTTTCTTCACAGTCCAACTCTCACATCCATACATGACCACAGGAAAAACCATAGCCTTGACTAGATGGACCTTTGTTGGCAAAGTAATGTCTCTGCTTTTGAATATGCTATCTAGGTTGGTCATAACTTTCCTTCCAAAGAGTAACCATCTTTTAATGTCATGGCTGCAGTCACTATCTACAGTGATTTTGGAGCCCAAAAAGATAAAGTCTGACACTGTTTCCACTGTTTCCCCATCTATTTTCCATGAAGTGATGGGACCAGATGCCATGATCTTCATTTTCTGAATGTTGAGCTTTAAGCCTATTTTTCACTCTCCTCTTTCACTTTCATCAAGAGGCTTTTTAGTTCCTCTTCCCTTTCTGCCATAAGGGTGGTGTCATCTGCATATCTGAGGTGACTGATATTTCTCCTGGCAATCTTGATTCCAGCCTGTGCTTCTTCTAGCCCAGCGTTTCTCATGATGTACTCTGCATATAAGTTAAACAAGCAGGGTGACAATATACAGCCTTGACGTACTCCTTTTCCTATTTGGAACCCGTCTGTTGTTCCATGTCCAGTTCTAGCTGTTGCTTCCTGACCTGCATATCATATTTATTAATGAGGTCACTCAGTCGTGTCTGACACTTTGCACCCCATGGACTGTAGCCTACCAGGTTCCTCCGTCCATGGGATCTTCCAGGCAAGAATACTAGAGTGGGCTGCCATTTCCTTCTCCAGGAGATCTTCCCAACCCAGGATTGAACCTGGGTCTCCCACATTGTAGGCAGACGCTTTACCATCTGAGCCACCAGGGAAGTACCCATGATCATATTGGGTTGGTCAGAAAGTTCATTGGATTTTCCCATAAGATATTATAGGAAAACCTGAACAAATTTTTCGGCAAACCCAGTGCATAGCCATCATTTGTAGTAATAAATGTTTTGCCATTGAAACATACTCTTTTCTTGTTCAAAAGACCTGAAAAAGATTTCTTTCTTCTGGCAAGCAGACACTATTCCCTCTAAACATTTCTATTAGCTAAGTGAGGACACAGAGACAACTCAAAGTTTTAGTCAGTTTTGTGGTTTCAGGCAAGCCCTCCAGCATGATGGGGATGGATGTGGGGCAAAGGAAAAATGAGTGGGGGTCAGTCTCAGCCGGAGCCAGTGGACACTCGAGAAGATCCTCAGTCTGTGTCTGCAAACACCACACGTAGCCAATTAACCAGTGTATCCAGGATTTATCTCACCTGACCAAGGCCTTAGTACAATATTTGAACTTGTTCTGTTTAGATTTCGCATTCTAACAGATAAAATCCTTAGTTCTTTTGTTTTCCCTCTTTACAAAAGGAGCTTATGAGAACATGCCTACTTTACAATGGAGTTCAAGTTGTGCCGTTGCCCAGTTTTGTGTATGTTTGATACTGTTCATTTGTCTTCTAATCCATTGCATCTTGAGTAGTCCCAGCTTGTATATATAACTGAAATAGATCTTATACAGTAGTGATTCAAATCATGTGCTTTAAATGGCATTTTCCTGACTGGAAAAAATGCGTTTATATATATATGTGTGTGTGTGTGTGTGTGTGTGTGTGTGTGTGTGTATTTAAGCTCTAAGACAGAGCATTGTTTCTTTCTAAGTACTCAGTAGTAAAGAATACAATTTTAAAATGAATAATATTTTGAGGGATTAATGTAAATCTTGGTGACTATAGTTGATAGCACTATATTGTATAATTGAAATTTGCAAAGAGTGAAATTTACATGTTCAGTGATGGGTGTGCTATTTAACTAGATGGGAGAAATCCTTTCACAATATATATGCATATCAAATCACATAATCTGTACTTTTGATGTCAGTTTGCAATTTGATGTCAGTTTTATCTCCATAAAACTGAAAAACTTAAAAAAAAAAAATTAGGATATTCTTCAGAAGTTAGAGAAAGCACAGTTAGGGTAGCCAGGAAGTGGTAATTGATTAGACCTTTTCATATTGAATATGAAGTCATAGTTAGTGGTACAAATATGTACTGTAAGAGTCCATGTAACTAAATGCCAGAAGGCAAACTATGACTGGAGAACCCAGGTATAGGTATTAAATTTTATGCTGCAGGAAATTAGACTAACCTGGGAAGACTGGCCATTCTATGCAACCAGTTTCAAGTTCAGAAAATAGGATTAATCAGTATTTTTTTCTTTTTCCCCTCAGCAATGTTATTGTTACCTATAGTCATCATGTCATTCATTATATCCTGAGTATCCTCAGTACTTATTTATATTATTATTGGAAGTGTGTACCTTTTGACGACTTCCTTCCATTCTGCTAATCCACATCTCCTACTTCTGGCAACCAAAATCCGATCTCTTTTTCTGTGAGTTTTTTGTTTTTTTTTTAAGAGTCATCACATCTGTGAAATCATGCAGTATTTTTTAATCTGATTTAATTTAGTTATTATAGTGCTTTCAAAGTCCAAATGTGTTGCTACAACTGGCAGGATTTCCTTCTCTTTATGATTGAATAATACTCCTTTGTATATGTCACAACTTTATCCATTCACCCATCAATGGACACTTAGGTAATTTCCATGTTTTGGATATTGTAGATAATACTTCCCTGAGCATGGGGCGGTTTAGATGTCTCTTTAGTATAGTGTTTTTGTTTCCTTTGGACATATTTTCAGAAGTGGAGTTGCTGGGTCATGTGGTGCTTATGGTTTTCATTTTTTGAGATTCCTCCATACTGTTTTTCATAATAGCTATGCCAGGTTATAATCCCACTACTAGTGCACAAGGGTCCCCTTTCCGCCACATCCACACCAGCATTTGTTATCTCCTGCCTTGTTTTAACAGCCTTTCTAGCAGGTGTAGGCAGATAAACAGTCATTCTAACAGGCATAAGGTGATAGATCATTGTGGCTTTAATTTGCATTTCTTTAATGACTAGTGTTACTGATGATCTTTTCATGTACTTGTTGGCCATTCTTATATCACCTTTGGGGAAAAAAAATCTCTTGATTTCCTTTGCCTATTTTTATTTGTATTAGTGATTTTCCTCTTGAGTTGTATGAGTTCTCTATATATTTTGTATATTAACCCGTAATCAGATAGCTGACTTATAGATATCTTTCCCATTCTGCAGAAGTCATCCATTTCTCTCTGGGCCAAATTAGAGTCATTAAGAGAATTGGGACAATGGGACTGAATATCACGGCAGGGCCCTATTGTGGTGGAAATGAAATTACTGAAAATGTCTAGGAGTTGTTTCTATGGTGTAAACAATGACTATTACATTGCTTCAAATTCCAGCAACAGTAAAGCCACTTTGGAGTAGGGATTCCATAATTTTTGAGAATAAGTAATTCCAGAGAAGCTGGCAGGTTGGTTCTTCTGCCAGGGCTGAGATCTCCTGTGGTCAGAGAAAGGAGCTGTTGCCTATAGCATCACACGTCTGCTCAGGCAGCACCATCGCTTCCTCCTTTTCTCATTGTGCCCAGAGAAGGTGGCTTTTCCATCACTTTCATTTCAAACTTTCGACTAGTGCCTTGTGACTAGGAAAAACTGAAGACACTTTAAAAGAGTCTACTAGAAGACTGTTCAAGAACTGCATGAGGAAATTACTTCTCCAGATTTCTCCCCTGTCCTCTCCTGTGAAACAAAGACCCCAGTAGTCCTGCCTCAAACCTCCACCTTCAGACATAATCCCTTCAAAGCAGACTGCATACATAAGAAAAAGATCTATATATGCTCCCGTGTTTCTTTGAACACCCTCCTGCTTGAAGTTTAAATGTAGCTCAAAACCCCATAATTTTCAAACCTTAACTCCCATCAATCATGACTTTACAGCCAGAACCAAATGAATCAATAGTAACCATCAAACCATCCCATGCATCAAACAAGGAACCCTAGGAAACACAAAGTACAGCAGAAATAAATGGCTGGCAATGCATGTTTTATAGCTTATCATTTAATGCCTTAACTATAGTATCAACTCATTTAATGATATTACTGCGCTCTAGCAATGAAAGCAACGGAGTACTAATTTGATTTTTACCAAGTGCACTGATTCCATCACTGTAATTTCAGGAAACACGCTTTGCCTTCCATCACCAGCTGGGTTTATTTTTTTACACACTTCAGAGAAGTTGTCAATACTGTTTCGGTGAAAGCATTGTCACACATGATTAACTAGCCGGGAAAATAAAACAAATGGGGAAGGGTGACCGAAGAATCATGGAGTAACAAATGGCCCATTTGGAGTATAGCAGATTTGTTGATTTGGGTGATAAGTGTCCAACTCCACCTCAATAATTTGTAAACAAAGAAGATAAGACTTCCCTGTCACTTATAATAATAATTTGTTCTGTTCTTTATATTTGTTTTGTTAAGTGTTGCTATTTTCTGCATGAATCTTCAAAGCAAAGAATGCCAAGTAGAAATTTTGTCTATATAAATCAAAGCCAAATTGTCACTATCTTTGAATCGAATAATTTCTTTTGTGTATGTCAGGAAGATAGGATGTTCCAGTCAGGATCAGAGATCTGAGACAGGTTTTCTAACATAGTAATACAGAGAGGTCATACACAGCAGCCATGAATTAAAAGATGCTTGGTCCTTGGAAGAAAAGTTATGACCAACCTAAACAGCATATTAAAAAGCAGAGACATTACTTTACCAACAAAGGTCCATCTAGTCAAAGCTATGGTTTTTCTAGTAGTCATGTATGGATGTGAGAGTTGGACTATTAAGAAAGCTGAGCACTGACGAATTGATGCTTTTGAACTGTGGTGCTAGAGAAGACTCTTGAGAGTCACTTGGACTGCAAAGAGATCCAACCAGTCCATCTTAAAGGAGATCAGTCCTGAATATTCAT
The DNA here is from genome assembly GCF_029378745.1 of Bos indicus. Taxonomy (NCBI): domain Eukaryota; kingdom Metazoa; phylum Chordata; class Mammalia; order Artiodactyla; family Bovidae; genus Bos; species Bos indicus. Next base: position 11,573,581 of record NC_091786.1, read on the forward strand.
TGCAAGGACTGATGCTAAAGCTGAAACTCCAAACTTTGGTCACCTGATGCAAAGAACTGACTCAGTTGAAAAGACCCTGATGCTGGGAAAGATTGAAGGCAGAAGGAGAAGGGGATGCCAGAGGATGAGGTGGATGGATGTCATCATTGACTCAATGGACATGAGTTTGAGTAAACTCCGAGAGATGATGATGGAGTGCGGCAGTCCATGGGGCCGCAAAGAGTCGGACAAGACTGACTGAACTGAATTGAATACAGAGAGGATGTCATGACTGACTGTGGCTGATGGGTTGGAGTTGGGGGACAGTGCCTTACAGATGGCTACTTCCTCACCCTACAGTGATCAGATGTATTTGTTCAGTCATCCATTCCTGTAGCAATCTCTCCATTGATTGAATAAACACACCCTGAACCCATTATCTGTGCTAAGTATATTGTGAAGACACAATTTCCTCATTCAGAAAATTGATGTTCACTTCTTTCAACAACCTTCCTCAGTCTGAACTGGGTCAAATGTCTGCTACCTTTCCCATCTTGTCCTAACCCCAATACTTTTTGCAAAAAGCTGCCTTTGCCGATGAAAGTGAAATATGCCTTATAACAAAGTTTCCATTATAGGGTCAATGAAGAATTATAAATTCAGAAAAGAATATTTAATATTCAGAATAATGATTTTGTAGAACTCCATGTTTAGAATAAAACTGTCTTTTGGAGTTTTATTTTCACATAGAGAAAAAAAAATCATATCAAACATGTGAGCCTTATAAGCAAAAACATGAGATTAACTTTTCCCCTTAGATACAAGACTATTATGTATTATTTGGCCAGAATAATTAATTTAATTATTTTCTAATGACATTGAAATGTTACCAAAGTAATGCAAAGATATTAAACCCACTTGCCCTCCTCCTGATATCGTGAATGTATCTCTATGGTAACAGATCTTTCACAGTGCCACTGTGAGATGAAGCCAATTAAGATAAATAATGAGAGATCAGTGTACAGTTCACTCTGAGCATAAACTTTTTAGGGAATTATTCATATCATTGGGTTGCAAATAAATCACTTAAAAGTATTTGGTAAAATCTGAAGCTTGGAATGATTTTAAACACAAGCCTATTTGTGTTATTCACAGCATTAGAATTCACTCGTGAATAACATTATCTTCAAATCTATATTTTAGAAATGTCAGATCATTGGCAAGGAGTTTTTTATCTTAGTCATATTTTTTAATGGTACTCAAATTGTTGCAAAAATGATCAGCTAATATAGAAAGGAAGTTTTTATAGATTATAAAAAAGGTTATTAAAAAGAATTTTTCATCATTAGGAAATTAAGATATAGGTTTCTTTTATTTCTGCTTAAACATTTTATAATGCATTCCCTCATTCATCAGGAATTTTATTTTTACTCAACATGTGTTGTATTATTAGAAATTTGAAGCAAAATTTTTTATATTTTTATTTTACTTTCTAGGATCACGTGGTTTTAAGGCATTATATTAACATGCATAATAGACTATTTTTACATTGAGACTCAATACAACAACAACAATAAAAACTTAGGGGGAAGTTTTGTATATCCTGTCTTGGATATAGATATCAGTTGCCCTTTTAATATGTTTGTATTTTTCAAATAATTTATTCTTAAGTAGTGTATTCATAACTTTTCTTTCAAGGAGTAAGCATCTTTTAATTTCATGGCTGCAGTCAACATCTGCAGTGATTTTGGAGCCCAGAAGAATAAAGTCTGATATTGTTTCCACTGTTTCCCCATCTATTTCCCATGAAGTGATGGGACCAGATGCCATGATCTTCGTTTTCTGATTGTTGAGCTTTAAGCCAATTTTTCACTCTCCTCTTTGACTTTCATCAAGAGGCTTTTTAGTTCCTCTTCACTTTCTGCCATAAGGGTGGTGTCATCTGCATATCTGAGGTTATTGATATTTCTCCCGGCAATCTTGATTCCAGCTTGTGCTTCTTCCAGTCCAGCGTTTCTCATGATGTACTCTGCATATAAGTTAAATAAGCCAGGTGACAATATACAGCCTTGACATACTCCTTTTCCTATTTGGAACCAGTCTGTTGTTCCATGTCCAGTTCTAACTGTTGCTTCCTGATTTGCATACAGGTTTCTCAAGAGGCAGGTCAGGTGGTCTGGTATGCCCATCTCTTGCAGAATTTTCCACAGTTTCTTGTGATCCACACAGTCAAAGGCTTTGGCATAGTCAATAAACAGAAATAGATGTTTTTTCTGGAACTCTCTTGCTTCTTCAGTGATCCAGTGGATGTTGGCAATTTGATCTCTGGTTCCTCTGCCTTTTCTAAAACCAGCTTGAACATCTGGAAGTTCACGGTTCACATACTGTTGAAGCCTGGCTTGGAGAATGTTAGGCATTACTTTACTAGAGTGTGAGATGAGTGGAATTGTGTGGAAGTTTGAGCATTCTTTGGCATTGCCTTTCTTTGGGATTGGAATGAAACTGACCTTTTCCAGTCCTGTGGCCACTGCTGCATTTTCCAAATTTGCTGGCATATTGAGTGCAGCTCTTTCATAGCATCATCTTTTAGGATTTGAAATAGCTCAACTGGAATTCCATCACCTGCACTAGCTTTGTTTGTAGTGATGCTTCCAAAGCCTACTTGACTTCATATTCTAGGATGTCTGGCTCTAGGTAAGTGATCACACCATTGTGATTATTGGGGTCATCCAGATGGTGACTGCAGCAATGAAATTAAAAGATGCTCACTCCTTGGAAGAAAAGTTATGACCAACCTAGACAGCATATTTAAAAGCAGAAACATTACTTTGCCACCAAATGTCTGTCTAGTTGAAGCTATGGTTTTTCCAGTAGTCATGAATGGATGTGAGAGTTGGACTATAAAGAAAGCTGAGTGCTGAAGAACTGATGCTTTTGTTCTGTGGTATTGGGGTCCCTTGAACTGCAAGGAGATCCAACCAGTCTCTCCTAGAGGAAATCAGCCCTGAATATTCATTGGAAGGACTGATGTTGAAGCTGAAACTCCAATACTTTGTCTACCTGATGCAAAGAGCTGATGCATTTGAAAAGAACCTGGTGCTGGGAAAGATTGAAGGCGGGAGGAGAAGGGGACGACAGAGGATGAGATGGTTGGATGGCATCACTGACTCAATGGACATGAGTTTGAATAAACTCCGGGAGTTGATGATGGACAAGGAGGCCTGGCGTGCTGCAGTCCATCGGGTCGCAAAGAATCGAACACAACTGAGCGACTGAACTGAACTGAACTGAATGCATTCATAGATTCCAGACTCCATGGTAGATTAACAGAGAGAAGGTTAACACATTTCTGACAGGAATTTGGCCCATGTCGAAATCTACTTATGTGCTTATCAATTGAACCAACCAAAGAACTTTGAAAAGTGTCTTTAGGGGAAAATGAAATTGTATCTTTACCTGAGAAAGGATAAAGAAACTAAAAATAGTCATGTCCAAATTTTTTCTTTAAATTTGTTTTATTGAAGGATAGTTGATTTACAATGCTGTGTTTATTTGCACAGTATAGCAAAGTGAATCAGTTACGTATACACCCATAAGATCTTTTTCATTTTCTTTTCCATTATTGTTTTTCAGAGGCTGTTGACTATAGCTCCCTGTACCATGCAGGGACTGTGTGAAACCAAAATCTGGGTCTCTAACCAGTTTACTAAAAACTGCCTGTTCAATAAAGGAAGCTCCATTCTTTGTATGATTTTATGTATTTCAGATATGTTTTATGTGTTAGATATAGCTAATATCCTGGTCTTAGTTTCTTTATCTCTAAAACGAGTCTCCACGGAAAGGTGGCTAAGACCCCTTCTCCCCTGACATGAATGAATGCTATGAATCAGTAAACTGAACAGATGCAGAATTTAGTAATAAAAAGTGTATGAAGTGCTGTAAACATCTCAGGGAGAGTCAAAGAGGGGAAGAACTTAGAAAAGTAATGACTTATTTGGGTGAATCAAAACAGGATGAATAAAAAAAAAAAAAAAAACAGGCTGAATAAAGCTGCAGCTAAGATTATACATGAATAAAACAAAAGTTGGTGTTGCTATTCAAAATATGTCTAACATATTAATCTAGTTTTAAAATTGCCTAGTCACTTGGTATTTTAACTTAAAAAAGTTTTTTAACTTCTCTCTTCTAAATCTGTGACTTACCTTGGACTTTGTCACGAAATAATAATCTTTATTATCCTTATTTTACTTATGAACAAAAATTAAAATCAACATTTTATTATAGTATCTATGAAGAGAAGAAATGACAGAATACTTGACACTATAACACTTTCTTCTATTTTCATTTTATCAGAAAAGATATTTGTAAGATTAAAAAAGAGAGACTTTATTTTCTTGGGCTCTAAAATCACTGCAGATGGTGACTGCCATGAAATTAAAAGATGCTTGCTCCTTGGAAGAAAAGCCATGACTAACCTAGACAGCATAGTAAAAAGTAGAAACATTGCTGAAAAAGGTCTGACTATTCAAAGCTATGGTTTTCCTGTAGTCATGTATGGATGTGAGAGTCAGACCATGAAGAAAGCTGACAGCTGAAGAAATGATGCTTTTGAACTGTAGTGTTGGAGAAGACTCTTGAGAGTCCCTTGGACAACAAGGAGTTCAAATCATTAATCCTAAAGAAAATCAGTCCTGAATATTCATTGGAAGGACTGATGATGAAGCTGAAACTCCAGTGCTTTGGCCACTGATGGGAAGCAATTACTACTGCTTAGAAAAGACCCTGATGCTGGGAAAGATTCAAGGCAGGTGGAGAAAGGGAGAACAGAGGATGAGATGGTTGGATGGCATCACCAACTCAATGGACATGAGTTTGAGCAAGCTCTGGCAATTGATGATGGACAGGGAAGCCTGGCATGCTGCAGTCCATGAAGTCACAGAGAGTCTGACGTGAATGAGTGACTGAACTGAACTGAAAATTTAAAAAAGCTCCCTATAAACAACTTCCCAAAAATAGTGTGCAGAAAAGTCCTATATCCTTTGGATGTATTTGTTCTAATCCTGCCAAATTTATATAATGTATGTGTGTGTGTGTGTTTGAATATACACAGGTGGCTCAGATGGTATAGAATCTGCCTGCAATGCAGGAGACCTAGGTTCGATCCCTGATTGGGAAGACCCACTGGCAAAGGGAATGGCTACCCACTCCATTATTTTTGCTTGGAGAGAATTCCATAGACAGAGGATCCCAGTGGGCTTTAGTCCATGGGGTTGCAAAGAATCAGACATAACTGAGCAACTGACCCTTTCACTTTTTTCATATATATATATATATATATATATACACACACACACATATATAATATTCCTATAAGCTTAGGGAATGAAAAAGCAAAGAGATTATACTGACATTTAAATTAACCTTTTAACTTTTTAGAAAATGAAATAAAAATTAATAGTTTAATTTCTTATAACCTACAGTTTTAAAGGTAGGAGCAAGGTTTATTGCTGAGTAATATATGTATATACATATAAATAGATGTATGTGTGTATGTGTGTGTATATATATATACACACATATGTGTATGTGACATATATATGTAACTGTGTATTTAACTTTGGTTTCTTGTTATATAAAACTAAAAAATAAATTTTTATTTACAAAAATCTTCAGAGATAATTGTAAATAATGAAGGGACAAACGAGTGAATGCAAACAAACACATACTCAAAAATAAAGGAACTTGAGCAATAGGTAGCAGTTTGAGATGAATGTATTACAGTTTTCCTATATCTGTTTCATTTAGCTTAATACTTTTGAGGTCAAGTTGGTATTGAGGGCCTACTTAGACTTTCCTCATCCTCATATCCAAGAAGTGGGGCAAGAATTAGGAAAGCAGTGTCAGCTTAAAAAAAAAAAGAAATGTTATCTGGTGAAGGAAGACAGATGATTCCAAAAATCAAAATAACTGTCAACAGAGTTTTTTCTGCCTGAAATAATAATCCTGTGACTCAGATGCCAACTATACAGAAATAAACATGAAGTAGCCCCCCCTTTGGGACCTCACAGACAAATGTGGAAAATGAAGCAGTGAAAAGCTGTGAGAGGAGAAGAGAGAGATAAGAATATCCTATGATTCAACATTTACATCAGAGACTAAAGCATTCCTCTTGTGTTTCTTATTTCCAGAATTTTCAATTAGATGTTTACAGATATTTAGATTTCAAGAAAATTAACACAGTGGTTCTCAGTCTTTAATATACATGAGAATCATCTAGAAGATTTTGGAAAGGCTTCTGTTGTGACCTTCCTGCACCCCCTACCCCCCATCAGCTTTTTTTGTTTGTGTTTGAGAGACCTGAGAATTAGCATTTCTAAATTCCCCTGTGTGCTGCTCTGGGGAAAACATTTTGAGAACCATTTCTCCAGAATTTATCTCAAATAAAGATTGTAATAATGCTTGAATAATGTAAACAAGTATCACAAAAACCTAAACCGAGTAAATAATGTATTTCCCACAACACTGCTACATTTAAGGACTTTTTAAATATTACAGTAAGCCAGTAGAATCTACAAATTTCTCATAGCGTTAAAATCCATCATTTCATCAGCTTAAAAAAACTATCTCATGGCCTTCTTTCTCAAAGATATAAGTGATTGATTACCACAATGCACACTCCTGTGTTTTTTGTGTGTTGGGGATAAATTCGGTGTTTACTTCATTGTTAACATTATATTGCTTTTTGAGATATTAATTATCGATTGTACTCCATACAGGGAAAACAGTGCATAGTTACAGACCAAAAGTAGACTAGTTAAATTTTTTCATGATCCCATTTAAAGAATTTTTAAGTTGAAATTCTATTTCTGGAGCATGTTTTTTACATTTCCTTCCTTGTTTTCCCTCCAGCACTAGTTGACAATATAAATCGTTTGACTTTAGCCAAATTGAATATATATCATTTTTTTACGGACGAAAAGCCAAAAAGATTAGCAATCCTTTGGACTTATCCCTGCCTTGCAAACAGCTAAGTGTGTGAAGCATTACACAAGAGTCTACATTCTGACCAGCATTCTTATTGAGCTTTCAACATGTGTTGACTAGGAAAGACACACACATGCATATATGCATAAGGACTCACACATCATGAGAGCTGTGAGTTCAGCTTTATTTGGGGCTTACTGAGGACTATATCCCGGGAAACAGCCTCTGGGCTCTAAGGAAGGTTGGAGAGAGCTGACAATGCCTATGGTTTTGGTGAAGCACACGTCTCCGTAGAAGGTTGCTACAAATCAGGAGGAGAAGGTGTCTACGCTGATGATTTTTAGTGCTTCTTTAGGTATGAGGTGAAGCAAGAAATTGGATTCATACAATTCTTTTCAAAAATATCTATCCAGGGGTCTGTTCTACCAGTTTCTCCTGGATGACAGGGCCTCATTCCTGATCTCTGCCCTGACCTCCTTTCAGGGTGTGTTGGAGGTCAGCAACTCTGGTGGCTAATAACCTAATCCCGTAGAGCCAAATGGTGAGGGACATTCTTTAATTAGCACATGTGATATGTGCCTCTATTATGGAGTAAACTTTGTGATAGCTACTGAGAATTCAGAGGAATGCATGATCCTATTTTCTAGGAACTTGGTAGGAACTGAGGTGTAGACAAGAGAACAGAGCAGTGTACTCTGAGATGCAGAGCACTATCTTGTAAAGATAAACAGAGAACTGGGGTTGCTCCAGAAGGGCAGGAGGGCTCCACATATGAAATCTGGGAAGGCTACCAACCAGTGGATATCTTCCAGGGGGCTCTTAAAAGTAAATAGGAATATTCAGGGCCAAAAAGGAGAAAGGATCCTCTAGAGAGGTAGGAAAATGTTTAAAACTTCATTTAGTGATTGAAAACAATGCCATCCCATCAGTGAACCTAATTTAGGGGGTTCGACATAAATGCCTAGGATCATAGGCATCAGTAATATGTGGTTATTTATTTTACTGCTATTACATTTTTGAAAATGAAACAATCTGAAAGAAGAATGCATCAATATTTTGATAAGGCCATGGTACATATTTCCTAAAAAATTGAAAGCAAGAGGAAATTTTTCTTAAAGTGAAATAAATCAGACGTTTCTATAGTGAACAAAAAACTTCAGGTAACTCTTGGAGAACATTCAGGGTTTGAGTGGAGGCTCAAGTCTGACAGTCGAGAAAGTAGGGTGAAGAGAAACAGCCCCAAATTTGCAAGAAACCAACATGAAATTCATGGATGTTTTCTGACACTAAATTTTCCAGAATATCCTTGCCAATATGTATAAAAGGATGTGTGTATGCAAATATATATATTCCTCATATTTTCAAATATACATTAAAATAATGGATTGTTTGTTTGGATTTTTGTTTATAAAGAGCTGCCCTCATGATAAATCTTTTGACATTTATAATTTCACATGATACAATATTTATGATTTTGGCAATGAAGAATGATTTCCACTCCAACTGCTGTTAGTCCTGCAAAAATAAAAATAAATTTATTACTCTCACAATCCAAATGATAAGCTTTTTCAGAAATTTGTCATAAAAAAATCTTGAATAATAGTAAAGGAAGATTTTGTATATGTTCTCCAAAGTTTTTCAGTGCTTTTCATCTTGGACATCCTGTGACTGACTTACTCTGTTTAAGCAGAGAAGTAAGTCAGCTGGCCAGAGGGCCTGGTGGAATGTGGCTGCAGAGCAGGCCAGCCTGTGCCTGCCTTGTGCCAGTAAGCCAAGATTGATTCCTGAGCTAAGGCTGATCATTCCTGATCAGAGATAAATATCTATGCTGATTCTTTTGAATTATCCAGACCACATCTCCTGCATTAACACACAATTAGAAGTTTACTAGCTATTTCTTCTGCAGGTCCCCATCTGTTAAAATGAGGGCCATTTTTTCCTTAATATTTTTATTTTTGTTTAATTTTATTTTTCGTTTCACTGAGTCTTTGTTGCTGCACATGGGCTTTCTCTACTTGCTGGGAGTAGGGGCTACTCTTCATTGAGGGGACAGGCTTCTCATTGTGGTGGCTTCTCTTGCTGCTGAGCACAGGCTGTAGGCATGAGGGGTTTTTGGTTGCAGCATTCAGGCTCATAAGTTGTGGTGCATAGGTTTAGTTGCTCTGTGGCATGTGGGATCTTCCCAGACCAGGGATCGAGCCCGTGTCACCCTGCACTGGCAGATGGGTTTTTTATCCATTATGCCACCAGGTAAGTCCCCAAATGAGGGCCATTTTAAGTGAAAGAAAATAATTGCTAAAAAATGGAATTTATATTTGACCATTTTATGTTGCTGGTCAAAGGGAATTTTGCCATCTCCCAATCTTCTCTGAAGATGGCAATAAAATCAGCAGGTTACAGTCTCTTCCCAAATGACTTTCTAATTAAGTTTGCATTTTAGATTTACTACCAGTCTCTCCTGCTCTCTGACGGTTTAAAGCCTTCTCCTTATATGTGCTTCTCATAGAATCTACATGAGTCAAAAAGTCAGTGATAGCTCCAACTATGAAAAGAGACACCAATTAAGGTGAAGTAGTGTTTATGCTTTGAAGAGAGTTATGTGTTAAGCTGAGGAATAGTTTGGAAGTTCCCTTCATAGTGAGGGAAAAAGATGTACAGTAAATGATTATGTTTCAAAGAGCTCAGCATTCACAGTAACTGCCAGCAAAATAGTTTAATTCTACTCATGTGTGTTCTGAGATGAAGAGGATCAACATGAATATTTATCTGTCAGTGTATTCAAGGAGTACATATGCATTCTATGTGAATAAAGGGTTAATTGTTTGGGGAACTTCTCACAAATAATTTTTTTTTCACCTAGCCTCGATTCCAAAAAGAAAAGTGAAGATGGGGTGCTGTCTCTTAAGGTAACCTTGGAAGTAGCGTCAGGAGACCCTGCGATCCCCTGGTAATGCCTCACTGATCACTCCTCCAATTTCTGCCCTCCTCTGACTCTCTGAAATAGAGAACCTTCTGTTTTACGACTGAGAAGCCAGGAGGAGGGAATCGTTTTTCAGTGGTGTCCCTTGGAGTGCATACCACTTTGAAAAGTGGGGGTCTTGACTTAATTTAGTTAAGCTGCCTTAACCTAGTAGGAAAACCTGGTTTAATACACACCAGTACATTCTTACTGCCTGGTTGCATTATTTGTTCAGTGTTCAGAATCCGTTAATGTGTTTGAGAGATGCATAGGGAGTTCCTGGTCTGTATCTGGTGCTGTGACAGCTGCTGTTTACACACAGATCGACACCTTCACTGGGCCCCTCTTCCTGGAGCTTATGGTCTAGGGGTGGTGGTGGTGTTTATTTGCTAAGTTGTATCCAACTCTTTGCAACCCCATGGACTGTAGCCTGCCAGGCTCCTCTGTCTATGGGACTTCCTAGGCAATAATAGGAGAAGGCAATGGCACCCCACTCCTGTACTCTTGCCTGGAAAATCCCATGGATGGAGGAGCCTGGAAGGCTGCAGTCCATGAGGTCGCTAAGGGTCAGATACGACTGAGCGACTTCACTTTCACTTTTCACTTTCATGCATTGGAGAAGGAAATGGCAACCCACTCCAGTGTTCTCGCCTGGAGAATCCCAGGGACGGGGGAGCCTGGTGGGCTGCCGTCTGTGGGATCGCACAGAGTCAGACACGACTGAAGCGACGCAGCAGCAGCAGCAGCAGGCAGTAATAATGGAGTGGGTTGTCATTTCCTTCTCCAGCGTATCTTCCCAACCCAGGGAGTGTTAGGAGTCATCAGAAATGAATAGGTTCAAGATAATGTATTATAAGACACATTGTTCAGTCTCTTTCTGAAAGGAAAATACCAAAACAGTCTAGAGAAATACTTCTCTATAAAAGGGTTGACACATAGTGTACTTTCCTTATGTCTTTGGGGAGTTGAGGGTGAAAGGATTTAAACACAAACAGAACATAACCATGCTTCTCTACATGGTGAAGTATGTCTGACGACTAGGGAGCCATCCTTCTTGCTGTGATGGTTTGTGGAGAACATGCCGAGGACCATTCAGGGAGCACTCCTGTGTTCAATTCAGAGCATTTCCTTCTAAGACTTTCAGATATTCACTGAGCAACTATTATGTTCCAGATGCTGGCCCTACCAGTGCTGGGAATAACAGACTTTGATACTTTTTAATATCATATTAAAAGTAAGGTATCTCTGGCAACAATTTATTGGGCTAGAAAACCCAAATTATTAAAATAGTCCAATCTCAAAACAGTCTGTTAGTCATGTTTTACCCCAGTTATTGTTTCTTTTTTAAATGGCAACAAACTCGAGCATTATTTTTGAGCTCATTTATAATTTACTGGATAAATGGGTTTATGTGCTTAGTCATGTCCAACTCTCTGAGACCCCATGGACTGTAGCTCACCAGGCTCCTCTGTCCATGGGGATTCTCCAGGCAAGAATACTGGAGTTGGTTGCCATGCCCTTCTCCAGTGGATATTCCCAACCCAGGGATTGAACCCAGGTCTCCTGTACTGCAGGCAGATTCTTGACCATCTGAACCAAAAGGTTAGCTGCATTTTAAGACACCTTAAATTAATAGTATAAATTTAAAGAGACACATGTACCCCAATGTTCATCGCAAAACTGTTTATAATAGCCAGGATATGGAAGCAACCTAGATGCCCATCAGCAGATGAATGGATAAGAAAGCTATGGTACATATACACAATGGAGTATTACTCAGCCATTAAAAAGAATACATTTGAATCAGTTCCAATGAGGTGGATGAAACTGGAGCCTATTATACAGAGTGAAGTAAGCCAGAAAGAAAAACACCAATACAGTATACTAATGCATATATATGGAATTTAGAAAGATGGTAATGATAACCCTGTATGCGAGACAGCAAAAGAGACACAGATGTATAGAACAGTCTTTTGGACTCTGTGGGAAAGGGAGAGGGTGGGATGATTTGGGGGAATGGCATTGAAACATGTAATATCATATAAGGAACGAATCGGCAGTCCAGGTTCAATGAAGGATACAGGATGCTTGGGCACTGGGATGACCCAGAGGGATGGTATGGGGAGGAAGGTGGGAGGGGGGTTCAGGATGGGGAACACGTGTACACCCGTGGCGGATTCATGTTGATGTGTGGCAGAACCAATACAATATTGTAAAGTAATTAGCCTTCAATTAAAATAAATAAATTTAAATTAAAATAAGTAAATAAATAAGCAGGGTACCAATAAAAAATAGTATAAATTGGGATTTGCTAATTATTAATAATTATATAAAAACACTATTATTCTAAAGTCCTGACAAAAGCCTAATATCAAAGACATACAGAGATACACTCAACTCATATGCTTTTCTTACATCCTCAAAAAATTACAAATACTTGAGTTTAAAATATGGGATGCATTTAGAAACCTTCTTTCTGTCCTTTGAAAACTTTAAACGTTTTCTAAGATACTACTTTGCTTAATTAGAGAGAGGTCATATGTTTATTAAATACAAGTTTAATCCATTCTACTTACGCCTGGTGGCCAAGGTAACATTTTGGAGGATTTAAAATATTGAGCCATCCAAATTTTTCCATGTTGATTGAAGTCAGAGTTTGGGACTTAGTATACTAAGGAGTGTGTTCCCATCACTTATGCATTTGAAATGTAAAAGGCTTTATTTTGAATGCACTGAGGCATATTAAAAATAAAATGGAATTTTGTATGCTTCAGATAGAGCCAAGGAGATTTGCTCAATGTCATTTTGAATATCCCCAATCTGAGGATGGAATCCCTCAGGTAATACTGGAAACATTTTGAGCACTTGTATTTTGAAAAGAGGCACTTAATATAAACAACCAAAAATGTTTTAAGCAAAAATTATATATAAAATACACATATATAGTTATATCTATATATAGGCTTGTATCTTTGGTTATCCAAGAAGTAATACAATATGATTATTACAAAATAAAGCAACATTGAATTATTTTTATTTTTTTTAATATTTTTCCAAAACAGGAGAGCTAAAAACAAATATTTTAGGCATCATAATCTTCTACTGCCCCAACAAGTAATTCAAAGATGTGACAGAATCTTAGTACAATAGTTGTTTTTTTTCCTGTTCTGTGCCTTTATTAACAAAAAATATGGGTTGAACTTTGCTGACATCTTTGACTAGTCTTTGGTACTAAATTATTTGTGAGCATACACAGCTAAATATAGACTACTTTTACTTTTGCTAAAAATTTTAATGTTGTCCTTCTCAAAATGCATGGCAGGGTAGAGGGGAGAAGGGATGGGGTGAATGCAGTATTTGCTTATCAGAAAATGCCCAAGTATCTATTTTGGTGCATCTGAGAGCAGAAATGAAGATTTCCAAGTAAATAAACAAGCTACATGAAAAAACATCAGAACAAAAATGCATAATTCCCATTAGTGAGAATAACAATAAGAAGAAGCAATTACATTCTCTTATAAATTAGCTATATAAATTAAATCTTTATAAGCCAAATCTGTGTTTAAAAATAGAGATAATAAAGACATGTATATTTATGGTGGTGTTAAAAGATTCCAAGTTACAGCAGACAATCACGGTTTATATTTAGGTTGGGGAAAAAGGAGAAATGAATTTCCTCTTTCAGTTAACTATGCGGTATAGACTTCTGGGCACTTTGTATTTTCACATGCGAAGTGTAGACAGTGTTCACCTATAGGAGATGAAATGTTAAGTGTTCACCAGTTTAAAGCAGATTCTAGTGGATTTGTTTTTAATTGATATATAGTTGATGTACTGTGTTATATAAGTTGCTTGTGTGCTAAGTGACTTCAGTCATGTCCAACTCTGGCCTGCCAGGCTCTCAGTCCATGGGGTTCTCCAGGCAAGAATACTGGAGTGGGTTGCCATTTACTTCTCCAGGGGATTTTCCCAGCCCAGGATTGAACCTGCATCTCTTATGTCTCCTGCATTGGCAAGCGGGTTCTCTACCACTAGTACTACATGGGAAGCCCGTTATATATTACCTATGTACAATGTAGTGATGCCGTTTACAAAGGTTATGCTCCACTTATAGTTACTATAAATCATTGGCTATATTCTGTGTTGTACAGTGTATCTTTGTAGCTTATTTTGTCCATAAGAATTTGTACCTCTTACTCGTCTACCCCATCTCTTGCTTCTAGCTGCCTCTCCAGTCTCAGTTCTTGCTATTTTCTTCTTGACCTCAATCCACCCAGCCACAATGCCTGGATGCAGTGTCTCCAGGATTTCATTTCCTGTCTCACACTTTTCACAGTTGCTTCTATTTGTTTAAGTAGCTCATTTAGATCTCTCTTTGGGTTCAGGTTTCAGTTCTGACTCAGTGGGAAAGCTCTTCCTGTCCTCTCTAACACCAGCCCTCTCTGGTCTAGCCTGCCACCCAGTATGCTTTATTCTCAGCAGTCACAGCCCGCTGAAATCATCTCGTATTTGTTTTCTATGTGTTCACTGAGTGTCTTGGCCCCATGCACAAGGCAGGTCCTTGATCACTCGCCTCTCGTCTGCCTGGATTAACCACTGTGCTTCTAGGGCCTAAAACGTGGTTGTCCTTATAGCTCTAAGTAAGAAGCCAAGAAATATTTTAAAATTAGTAGTTGATCAAATTCATGAGTTGCAAAGTCGTCCATTAGACTTATAGGTAACCTAAGAGAGAAGAGAGTAACTGGCACCAATGCTGTGCATTTTGAGATACCTATTTTCCCTGGAATTGTTTCCAGGGAAGAACTGATTCTCTGCAGAGAATCAGGGGTATGATTTGCCTCTTTCTGTGACATTTACCCCCACAGCTGTGTGCCCTGAAATATAAGTCTCTACTAGTGAGTAAGTCTGGAGTGAAAGCCCCTTGTGTTCATGATGGCTCAGACACTGAAGGCGTGAAACAACAAACTGGATCTGAGGCACAGCCCTGCACTCTGGCCCTGTTTTAATTTACTCTGATGGGAAACTGTATCTGAGCGGCAGGGAAACTGGGTGTGTTGCCGACAGCTGTTTCCATGCATTGAGCCATCAGATGGTGGGGCTGGCACTTGCGGACAGGAGCAACATAAAACATGCATGTTTTATGCTTGTTGATCTGTTTGAGCTGAGCAGTTTTTTGTGATTTTAATGATTTTTAGGGTTACTTAGATGCTTTCTGAAAAGTTTACAGTCATCCATCTCATGTCAAAAGCTGTATTTAGAGGGATCAGTGACACAGATGATGTAAGCTGCTTGGCACAAGAAGAACTCTCGTATTCAGAAATCTTCAGTCTAAGAAGTCATCATGGGCCTTTAAAAGCTTCCAGAAATGTCCCGTTGTATCTACAGTAGTATTTTAAGTACCGCATCAAGGATTCAGTTGGCTGAAGCCGTGTAAGGCACGTGTTTTAAAAGAGTCCGTGTATTCATGCAGGTGAATGTTTTAGTCCTTTTGTGAAGGTAATTGCAAGTGTATCTTATTGCGTGGACTTGAAGCATTTTGAATAGAGATAGACAAAATCCTTTTTTGGAGCCAGATGATAACTGCTGAGGTGTGAGGAAGAAAGCAGCTCCTCTGCCTCTCATTCCTGTGTCTTTTTAACCAACCGCATTTCCCCAAGGCAATGGCACCCCACTCCAGCACTCTTGCCTGGAAACTCCTATTGGCGGAGGAGCCTGGTAGGCTGCAGTCCATGGGGTCGCGAAGAGTCAGACACAACTGAGCAACTTCACTTTCACTTTTCACTTTCATGCATTGGAGAAGGAAATGGCAACCCACTCCAGTGTTCTTGCCTGGAGAATCCCAGAGATGGAGGATGCTGGTGGGCTTCCATCTGTGGGGTCGTACAGAGTCGGACACAACTGAAGCGACTTAGCAGCAGCAGCAGCAGCACTTCCCCATGCAGTGTCTCCCCTTAAAATGATGCAGCTTTGCCTCACGATGGGGAACATCACTTTATAATAGATTTGAGGCAGCAGCTGTGGGCCAGTGAAAAAGCGATACTTCATACCCCAGCAGCCTCACCGCAGCGTCCTCACAAGGGAACCATAACATAGTCTTTGCTCTTGAGGTAGTAGCCTGCCGGGCACTGAGGCAGAAAGCAGACGTTCCTCAACAGGGTGGTTTTCCGCCTGCTGACCAAGGAGGCTCCAATTTCCAGTTGTAGAAGACCTAAGACAGTGAAAGGTGTGTAAACGCTAGCTCAGGGGCCTGTGTAAGTACTCGTCACAAATAAAAATGCCTCTAGGAATATGTGTATAAAATTAAATAATCTCATAAAAGCTCCTTTAGTTTTGGGTTGTATACTTCCTGCCATTCCATGCTGCAACATTTGCCCTTTTATGACAGAGTGCTGTTAATAAGGGCACAAATGTAAGTTGGGTTTTTAAATTTTCTTAATTGTCTCCTCCCCTCACCCTGCAAATGGACACTGACCACTGACTGATCCTCAGATGGTATTTTAATTCATATTGATCCGTGATCGGATTTTAAAACATGGAGAGTGCTGATTTAGACTTCACTTTTTAACCTCATAAAACATATGTTGTTTCATTTTGCATATAACAGTTACAACCTTCTTCCCGATATCTAATTTCACATCACACTTTTTAATAAAGAAACCCGCACAGGCTATTTTCACTTGCCCACCTAAAAGCTGCTTCTAATGGGCAGCTGACACATGTACACACTGCCTCTCATAGGCATGATTGTGCATTCTTTCACTTCATTGGATTTCTATGATGATTTCAGTGGACCCTGCCAGAGAGAAGGTGGCATTTTGAAGTTCTGTTCTGTGAGTCCTTCCAGATAAACAAGAATGCACTATGTGGTATAATGAGTTTGTTTGGCCTTCATGTTTGTCTCCAGATTCAGTTCAGTTCAGTTCAGTTCAGTCGCTCAATCGTGTCTGACACTTTGCGACCCCATGGACAGCAGCATGCCAGGCCTCCCTGTCCATCACCAACTCCCAGAGTTTACCCAAACTCATGTCCATCAAGTCGGTGATGCCATCCAACCATCTCATCCTCTGTCGTCCCCTTCTCCTCCTGCCCTCAATCTTTCCCAGCATCAGGGTCTTTTCCAATGAGTCAGCTCTTCGCATCAGGTTTCCAGATTAATCTCTTGGTAATTACTTGGTCATCAGTGACATTCCAGAGTCACTTTCATCTCCATCTACCAACATAAATACCATTTGGCTTCCCTGGTGGCTCAGAGGTTAAAGCGTCTGCCTGCAAGGCGGGAGACCCAGGTTCAATCCCTGGGTCGGGAAGATCCCCAGGAGAAGGAAATGGCAACCCACTCCAGTATTCTTGCCTGGAGAATCCCATGGAGGGAGGAGCCTGGTAGGTTACAGTCCACGGGGTCGAAAAGAGTTGGACACGACTGAGCGACTTCACTCACTTCACCAACATAAAGGGAGATGAGGGTAAACACCCTCTTGTCACCCTCCCTTGGTGTGCCCGTGACTACTCAGCCATCAACACACACTGGTCACCTGACAAGATTGTTTTCTGTGTGAGGACAAGATATCACACACTGAGTCCTTATCCCAGGTCATTGACATAATCTCTTTGAGGTTGCAGGTGTTTGCTTTGTGATTTTGGCCTTGGGCTGTGTGACACATGGATTTCTTGAGGGCAGGGAACATATCTTCTCACTTTGATATACCTAGTACTTAGCCCAGAGTCTGGCGGGAAAGCAGTGAATGCAGAGTCCTGCTTACCAATTCTTTACCATGTGCTAGCGTTCTAGTCAACTCTACCAGTCTAAGTCTTTCTGTGGTTCCAGGGAGCTGAGTGTTTTAGGGTCAGACGCACACAGGTATGAAAACAGCTTGCTTACAATGATATTGTTAAGAAAATGAAGCCTGAGATTTCTTTCATATCTAAACACTGGATGCTTTTGCCAAAAAAAAAAAAAAAAAAAAGCTGTTTCTGTTAATAGAGCACTTCAAAGTAAGTACATCAGTAAAAGAAAGTGGACGTTGTCATTGAGTGAAGTACAATATTTCTGCATAATTAAGAAAGAATAATTGAAGGTTGTTCTTTGATTTGGTAGGTCTGATTTGAAGGGAATTTGTACGTTGCACAACTCAAGACGAAAATGAAATAATTTTGCATTTTGGTATTTTCTATTATCTGTTGAAGTGTTTCTTTTCAAAGAATATCTATTTTTATATACTGTCCCCAAATGTGATCTTTTCAGAAGGCGTGTTATCATCAAATGCATTTTCACAAAGCATAACACATTACGGGATTTGAATGGGGAGGGAAAATACATTTATAAAAGCAATACATAGTTGCTGGGAATACAAATTTTGTTTTCTGATGTTAAACATGATGAATCTACAAGTCAGATATTTGTCATTAGTAACAATGACTCATGGTTAAATGTGGCATAAATAAGTGGTAAAAGGCCTCATTACACAACTAAAATTAAGAGTATAAGCTTCGTAGAACCCATGTTTTTTTCCCCCTCAGACAGCAAAACAATTAATGCATGAGTTATGAAATAGGAAAGGGAAAAGGGAAAATTCTATGTGTTGATTAACTACCATACCTTATGCTTAGTATTTTCACGTAATTTTTATCTTCTAAACTTGACGTTTCTTCCGCATAGGTAATTTTCATCAAAGGAAGCTGAGGTTCAGGAATTTTAATAACTTACCCAAGATTACAGGTTATAAGTGGCAGAACCAGGATTTGTCTGACACTGTTATTCATAATCTTCCCAGTGCTTTTTGAGGCTCTGAGCAACTGCCTACGAGAATCTCCCCAATCTGAGAAAGGCTGAAATCCTGATTTAAGAATAGCTTTCATTATAGCTGTTAGAAAGGAACAGAATGCTCTGTCAGGGGTAGCAAACCTAAATTATAATCAACAATGATAACAACTGTGAAACAGGAAACTTACTTGTGTGAAAGTATAGCAAAATAATCAAAGGCTTCAGGCAGACAGTAGTCTGGGAAAAGGGCAATGAACACGATCAGTCCCATATGCCTGGTGATGTTCAAGGCAGAAGTTTTAGTCCAGGGTTTTACGTGTACTAAACAATACGACAGAGGAATAAGACGAGCTACTATTCTAGCCACACACCGACCACTAGCACAGCTGAGAGCACAAGCTCAAGATCTCATGGATCCTTTTGGCTCTGAATTATCAGGACAGTTTTAGAAATGAGGGCCCAAGCTCAGACATTAAAAAAAAAAAAAAAAAAAAACACCTACCCAAAAGCATCTATCTAGTAAGTGTCAGGACTGAGATAAACTTAGAAATGGTCTAAATGCCAGTGAAATGCTTACAACCATATCACCTGTGCCTCCCTAGGGGATCACTAAGTGATAAGACACAAGAGATCTAAGGCAGAGTTGATCTGAATAATGGAAAGTGATGCCTGGTGGGAGGTAGTGAGGGAACAGGAGGAGGGCGCAGGTGAAGGAGCTGATGTTAGAGAAGAGAAGGGGTGTTTTACTTTCTGAAGTTTCAGGGCACAAGCTGCCCTTGGAGACAGGAAAGGGTGCCCCTGCCTAACCCATGAGGTCGTATCCTCTCCTTCCTGACAGGCAGACCCTTTATTTCTCCTGTGCTTTGTCTGACCCTGTCACCGCTGTTCCCCCTGCTGGAAACAGTCATCCATTCTGCCTGGTTAACGTCAGCTTTCTGCTGTGCTTGGTATTTCTATACACCTTGCCCTGAGTATAGAAAGATGTTGACTGGTGAATAAAATGCACAGGGTGGGCAATCATTAAATGAGAACCTTTTCCTTCCGTGTGGCATCATGAGTAAAGCGGAGGTTTCTCATCTAAGAGATTTGAGCCTTCATCTCTAAATTTGTCTACTTGGCAGATTCACTAACCCAAGGATATACACATCAGCATCTGAGAAGTAGGGTAAGGGCACACCTCCTCTGGTGCAGATGATTTCGTGCTGTGTTGCCTGCCAGGTGATGTTCTGAAGCTGAATATGGGGAGATGGGTGGGACCGGGTGGTCTGTGGCAGAGAGTCTAGGAGTGTTACATTGGGTATGAGTCTGTAGACCAGCGCTTCTCAAGATGTGATGGAATCACCCAACCATCTTACAGAAGGCAGACTCTGATTAAGTTTGAGATAACTACCTGAGATTTTGCATTCATTACAAAATTGTGGATGGTGTATACCTTATCCATTTAGGCTGCTATGAAAATGTACCCTAGGGGTTCAGTGACGCAAACAGTGAACATTATTTCCCACACTTTTGGAGACTGGAAACTCCAAGATGAAGACCCCAGCCAATTCACTGTCTGGTGAGGACCCCCTTCCCAGTTCATGGATAATTGTCTTCTGGCTTTGTCTTTGTGTAGTGGAAGGAGCTAGATAACTCTCTAGGGTCTGTTCTCTAAAGACACTAATCCCATCCACAAGGTCTCCACCCTCATGACCTAATTACCTCCAAGAAATTCCACCTCTTAACACCATCTCATAGGGAGTTACAGTCCCAACATACAAATGGGATTAGGGGGGTGGGAGAGCACAAACATTCAGGCCAAAGGTGCTAACCTCAGAGAACATTTTGATTTTTCAGGCTGGAGCATCTTGCTCTGCTGCATTTGCATTAATCATCTATTTCCAGGGCAGAGCCCCCAGGCAGCAGCTTGCACTAATTCTTCCTAAATCATCTGTGTAGACTATGCCTCTTGATGCCAACGAATCATCCAGAGCTGACTCCGCACATCTCTTCCCAACTCCACACTCTGTGAGATCAAGGTGGTAGGTTGATGACAGCTGTAGTCACAGTAGTTCCAGCACAGACATCAGTGAGTGCCACCCATCAAAAGATTTTTCTTAGTAGCTCGCTCACTCTCTGTTGCTATTTTATGAATTTGTCATGACCCAAATCATGCTAATTCAGAGTATTTTCTTCCAGCGTGTTTCATTTTTACAATGTGATATTATTTTATGTGTATTTGTAGGATGGGAGCTCCAGGCTGCCCAGGAGGTTATATTTTTTAAGACATCTAGACTCAGAAATAAGCTAAGTGATGCAGCCTACTCACATCCTTTAACCTAGGTTGTTCACAATATGGTGTCACCAATAGAAGAACTGCAGTGAATTACTAGGTGTAGAGCAGAATTTTGAAGCTTATTTTAAAGATAACACACTTGGGCCTGTGTTTCATAATGCATGTAGTAAGCACATTTATTATCCTCAACAAAGCCTCTGCATAGCCACAATTTTGATGTTATTTCAGTGGGAAAATGTGTTCTGAACTACGCAGTCCACTCACACACACACATATGAACCTGAATTGATTTGGCAAGATTTGGAAAATTGTGACCTGGATCAAGGGTTTTTCTTAGATTGCAATTAAGGTTTGTGCTAATATACCTAAAAATGATAGTAAGATTTATAGTAAAAAAAGAAAAATTAAATTTACAGTAAAAAAAAAAAAAAGTGGGGGAGAACCCTAATGTGTGTGTGTGTGTTTATATGGAGAAGCTTCATGATAGGGAAAGAAAGCTGGGCGGGTGGGGGAGGGGGGCAGAATCCCAGCGAGGTGATCACTTGCCAGGTGAGAGAAGCTATGCAGCAAAATCTTGCTGAAACTAGCTTAAAACCAAGTGGCACTGTGGTTACTATCAAGGGACTGAGGCTCAGCAATCACAGATGGAGGGCAAAGCAGCATAAATCCCATGAGATGGTATAGGACCTGCTTTGGAATGGAAAAATGAACTTTCCTGAATTTTTATTTCTCTCTCCCTCTGTTTGGGCTCTAATAAATGTGCTTAGTTAGGTGTAGTAAAATTATTCCAAGACAGGCAACAGAGGGTAGAGGGATGAAAAATGAAGAGGCCCACTGTTAATTAATAAATGATTTTAACTTGGAAGGTTGGCTATGCATGTAAGATGCACATGGGGGGAAATGGCAAGCCCCTTGTAAAATACCCTAAGTGTTAAGCCTTTTCTGAAAGATGGCTTCATTATCATGATTTATTTATTATTCATCTTTATCAGAAAAGCAAAATAAATTTCCATTTGAACACTATTAATAAGAGATTGAGCAGGAGTTTGAAGTATTCTACCATCTGGCTAAACCATCTGAATGTATATTGAGCTTATAAGCAAAATTCTGTCTATAAATAGCCAGTCACAAGGCTAATTTTTGTGTATAAGTTCCAACAGAGACAGACATAAACATCATGGAAAATGTCTTAACTGCCCAGCCTAAGTAAAAGATACTGCAGATTTGGGATTTGCTGTCAGGGTTTGTTTCTTTATTTTTCTTGTTTAGCCATCCCTGTAGTAATATATATGGTTTTCACAGTATTAGGGAAGGTGGCAAACTGAAATAAAATGAAAAGTAGACTGAGTTAGAAGGCGTGGCCGTGCTTAATCTGGGTTCTAACACTGACTTGTCCTGAGAGTCATTGACAAGTCACTTAAATTACTCAGACCTCTGGCTCTTCAGGTACAAAGTAAAGATATCTCTATTTGGAGACCTGTAAGGTTCAAAAATCATCCGATATCATCATCATTCTCAGATTTGGAAATGGCAAATTTTTCATGAGTGCTGTGGTATCATCTGAGGTTCCCTACAAAGAGCAGTGATGTGTAATCTAAGTTTCTTACTGTATCTGGGTCATTCAGAGTGTCTGACTACATAGTATGATATTGATTAGACAGGAAAAAATGACAAGATGGGAACTGAAATAAGTGGCTCATTATAAACCGAAGAGTGGGAGAAATAACGGTTAGTGATCTATTCACAGATCAGAATATGACTGAAGCTCCCTCTGTGATGAGGAAACATGTGGCCGTCTAAAACTCAGGGCACAATGTCAGTCATTGTCTAAAATACCAGGAATATAATTTGAGTATAACATTGAAAACATCTATTCATATGATATTCTTAAGTCATAAAATGGATGAATAAAGTATCAAAACTCGAATTAGAATAGTGGTTTTCAGTCAGAGGTGGGGCATAATTTTGCCCCTTGAGGACCTTCAGTGTCATCTAGAAACAGTTTAGTTTATCACGACTAAGAGGGTGGTATGGCATCGGGTGGGTAGAGGACCTGGATGCTGCTAAAGATCCCACAGTCCACAAGAGGACCCCTCACGGCAGAGAATTATTCTCCCTAGAACGTCAATAGTGCCAAGGTTGAGAAACTCTGAATTAGGATAATCTTCTCCAACATCAGTTGTCCCATGCTCTGCTTCAAATGAGTGAACTCTTTTAAATTCCACAAGACAAATGAGGCGACTGACGAGTCATTGACCCATCACACGGGACTCAGAGGTGGAATGACAACTTGAGCACAGTCTCCTGGCCCACAGTTTCTTCCCTGTAGTTTTTCTGAATGTGGTCATCAGGGCAGGGGATTAGGGCCACCTGCAATGATCTCACAGAGAAGGCAGTGGCACCCCACTCCAGTGCTCTTGCCTGGAAAATCCCATGGATGGAGGAGCCTGGTAGGCTGCAGTCCATGTCGCTAAGAGTTGGACACAACTGAGCAACTTCACTTTGTCTTTTCACTTTCATCATTGGAGAAGGAAATGGCAACCCACTCCAGTGTTCTTGCCTGCAGAATCCCAGGGAGGGGGGAGCTTGGTGGGCTGCCGTCTATGGGGTCACACAGAGTCAGACATGACTGAAGTGACTTAGCGGCAGCAGCAGCAGCAGTGATCTCAAAACAAACCCTTTCTTTGTTCATTCTTCTCCAACCAGTGCCGCTGAGTTTGAGGAATCTGAATCTAGCGGGGGAAGAGGAGCCAGGTATCTGCAATTTTTTAAAGGCCCCATGATGTGTGATCACTCATGTCCAACTCTTTTCAATCGCATGGACTGTAGCCCACCAGGCTCCTTTGTTCATGGAATTTTCCAGACAAGAATATTGGAGTGGGTTGCCATTTCCTCCCCCAGGGGATCTTCCCATCCCAAAGATGGAACTCGTGTCCCTTTAATCTCCTCCATTGGCAGGCAGATCCTTTATCACTGCATCACCAGGGAAGTCCCTGAAAGCCCCCATATGATTGTAATTCACATAAGCATTAAGGCTACTGTACTTTACCAGACTGAACACTTGATGTGCACCAAGGATTTTTCATGGTCCTGAAAGGATGCAGCAATACATATGCAGAGGAGAATCAGAGATGCAGAGAGGTTTTTATTTATGGTCATGGTTCAAAATAGGAAATAACACTGTAAGCCATGCAGCATAGCTATTTAAAATGTAAAAATGATCTACAAATAAAGGCTGAGTATTCCTTGGAGGTTCAGTGGTAACGAATCCACCTGCCAATACAGGGTCCATCTCTGGAGTGGGAAGATCCCTGGAGGAGGAAATGGCAATCCACTCCAGTGTTCTTGCTTGAGAAATCCCATGGACAGAGGAGATTGGCGGGCTGCAGTCCGTAGAGTCACAAAGAGTCAGACATGACTTCATGACTAAACAAAAACAATAGCAAGTTAATGCCAAATAGCTGTTCCAAGTTGAACAGCCATCAAAGGAGGAACACTCTGGGCTGGACCAGCTGCTTAGTCGAGTAGCATAAAATTCTTATCCTCCCAGAGCCATGGATTTGTTCACGCCTTGGATCATTCAACTTTACTTAGATGGAAATTAGTCTGACACTCCGTGAGTTTCCCACAACAACCTGTCTCATAAATGCTATCTGTTTTTTGCCACAGAAGTCAGGAAAAGGAAGTATTAGGGCTTCTCCATCATCCTTCCATCCCGTGACAAACCTAAATGATCCCAGGTCAAGGCCGCCCAGAATAGTCCTTACCATTCAGTTTATATTTATGACATGGGTTTCACTCCACAGTTACAGAACTCTTCTGAAACTATTAACTCCACTTGGATTGAGTTGAATACATGGGACTCCTAATCCCCTGTTTTGCTGTCATGAAGCTTATAAAATTAATAAATTTTGAATGTATAGCTAAGAGGCTGAAAGAAAACTGGATAAATCTATCTATGGCAGCCCAGTTGTAAACATATTATTTTATAACAGTAGTCTTCAATTTTATTCCTTGACCCTTTAATTAAAGTAAAATATTACACCCTCCTGTAGTATTGGTTTTAAGTTAAAAATTAACTTAAATATTGTGACTCAACCAAAGGGAAGTAATGTGGAAAAAATAGTTCTTTGTTTATACATTGCTACATGTGCCTCCTCCTAACCCTTCCAGAGACTCTGATGAACTGCACACCTTGAGAACTGCTGAATTAGAGCAGCATGGAGAGTAAGAACATTACATGCTGGGCAAGTGTAGTGGGCAGCCGATGTATTATTGTCATAATCTCTCTACGTGTTCGCAGGTTTTCCTGCTAAGTGAACGGGTGCTGAAAACAAACTGTAGTTTTGTGGTATTTGCTGATGGTATGAACTCCACAGCACAAGACCAAATTTTCTTTCCTGGGAAGTCCTGTTGTTTAGTGTTTGCAGACTCTGGATTATTCAGATCTTCCAAGAATGCTGATAGCAACACATGTATTAACAACATCAATGTAAAAACTTGAGTGGTAAAGAAATTCAGATGGTCCAAGTTCCTAGTAATTACCCCAGGTTTGTATCCAAGGCAACAGCAAGATTTCTTCCACTTAATCTCATATCATAAAAGAAAAAAGAAAATCCTAACAATTCTCAAGTGGAAATTAAAAGTTTAATATTTAAGTTTAATATTTTAAGTTATGCAAATACCTAGTTACATTACCCAAATTCCATTACAAAATAGAATTAATAAATATATGGAAGTACAAACTCCAGCAATAAAGTATAAATGTATCCAATAATAGTTAAAGGAAGGCAAAATTATGTTCTTGTTAACTTTAGAGTTCTTTGAAATTTACTTGAAACAGAGTCAAAACAAGGTCTAAAGAAAGTCACGTGCCTATTCTTTGTATCCATGGTTATTTCTCATCTATAAGGTCAGATGCCTTTCAAACACAGTTCTCAACCCTGGATGTACAGGAGAGGAGACTGGGGAGCTTTCATAAAACAAATATAACACTAGCAAATACCCCCAAGATCTTGGCTTTATTGGTCTGCTCTAGAACCTGGACATGAGTATTTTCTTCAAAACTCTTGAGGTGATTATAATGGGCAGCTAAGGTTGAAAGCCATTGGCAAGCAGAAACTTTGACTAGAATACTTTACACAGTCATGCAGCTGTTAATGAAATGCAAGATTTTTGCCCTATTAATGATCTGCCAGCCATTCAGGAAAAAAAAAAAAAGTCTCTGCTTCAATACTTGTCATCTGTATAGACCAACCTTGAAAAACATTATCTCTTAATTAGATTCTAACCTTCTGTACTCCCCCTTCCACATGCAAAAGACAAGGAATGAAAAGCAGTGGAGAAGGAGGTCATTCTGGTGACTCAAGATTCAAGGGTTAAAACCGCATAAATCTTTCTTGGTGGATCAATATTTTGATAAATGGTCAACTGTATTAATGAAGGGTTTACAAATAAGGATTCTTTGAAGTAGTTTTTTATCCTGTCTCTTCCAGAATGTGCTATAAGTGTATTTTAAGACATTTTAAGCCCGATATGCAGTGCCTCAGATGTATTTTTCATGATTTGCGAGTGAAATACATTTTAAATTCAAATACATACAGAATGGAAAACTCTTAGTTTCTCTTATCATCAATAGGTTGTAAGCAATTTGGAAAATCCAATGGACAAAGCAATCATAACAAGCCTCGAAGGATTTCATGAAGGAGCCCTAGTTTAAATAACTTAAAAATCTTGTGCGAGCACACGTGTGTGTGTGTGTGTGTGTGTGTGTGTGCATGTGCGTGCACACATGCGTGCATGGGAGCAAACTTGATCTATATAAGTCCCATCACTTTTTTTCCTATTTTTATTGCAAACATATTGGTTTATTGTTTATTATCAGGTTGCTTATTTTTACTATTCTAATGAGAATAATTATTTTTGGTCTAAAGAGAATAATATGGATGCAAAGTACTCAACTCTCAAAGTGTCAGCGGTGTTCGCATGACAGGTAATGAGGCAATTTGGCAGAACATCACAAACTAATTGAGCTCAGCTCACATCAATGAGGCTTGTTCAGCTGAGGCTGCGCCTCCTAAAAAGAACAGTGGAATTAAATGAGACAATGTGACATGTACAATTTTAATTGGAAGCTCTAATTTAAAATATTTAAAAGCATGTTTAAAATAATTTGTGAATCCATACAGATGCTTCCTTCTCCAGCTAATTAAGAATATTCAGTGGGTCATATAAAGTCTGAGTGTCAAAACTATGAATTATTGAAGTCCCTGCCCATATAAGTGTACTTATACCTTTAGGCAAGATCAAATTTAGTTTAACAGAGGAAAATGGGAAAGAAACAATCCTCATGACTGCAGAAGGGTAGGTGATTTTTAAAGTGATATTTTTAAAACCATTTAAAGTATTATTGCCCATCTGTTTTGAAATATCTTTATTAATGTTATATTTGAATATATTTTTAAAACAAGTCAGCTAGGTAGAATTTGGAATGTAATTTAGAGAGGCTATGGTGCAGTGCTATTTTGATTTTTTTTTTTGGACGCCATTAATCTACTTTTTATTGCTTTTAAGTTGTTCTGTGTCCACATAGCAAACAATAATTATAAAGACAGCTTTTTAATAACCTTAAAATTCTTAGTTTCTAATACTGCTTAAAATCTATAGCCACTGATTGTTTAAAATTCACCACTGCTCTAGTTTTAAAAGAAAAAGAGTTTAGGGGAAAAAAGGAAAAATAGTTTTATTGCTAACGTAGTCATAATTCAGTAATAAATCACCAGTAAAAAAGAAACTTGTAAAATCTGATACCTGCTAACTGAAAGTGTAATTACAGTATACTAATGATTTAGACCGACAGGAAAACAACTTTTCTAGAACTATAGCAATGTATCTCCAATTTATTTCAGTAGCCTTAATGTGATTTCCTAAGGAGAATATTACAAATTTCAGTGTTTAGTCACATTTTTATACATTTGCAAATGATATTGACAGTAAATAATTACAGAGCATGATGTTTTACCATGGTTTTATTTACCTTTTTATTACTATCACAGGTTTCCAAATGTTAACAAATATAATGGATTCATCTTAGTACTGAAAATTAGAAATGTTCTTAGGAAAGGGAAGATGTCTCATGAGCTAAGTGGAAATCTCTCAGGAATCTAGGATGTAAAAAGAAAAGCAATACAAGAAGAACTGAGGTGGATGAAGAAGGATTGATGTCGGAGAAAGCAAAGCAAAGTCATTTTATTTTAACTGGGGTCTGGAGAAGTGAATTAAGGAGACTGAAACATGCTGGAAGAAACATGGAACCTAATAACATGAAAACAGACCGTTTTAAGTGGAACATTTGTCTCAAAGCTGGTGCCTCTTTGCTCTAAGAACTGCAACAACAACTTAGATTATTTTGTATATTGTCTATCATCTAGGGTCTTTATCTTGCACAATTGCAGAGAGAAGTTCTGCAAGGAAATTCCTGTCCTCAGACAATGGAAAAGAAGACTGAAATCTTATTAACCATAACATACATGATGCATACACAGTACATATACATCAGACATGCATGCATGTATCACACATACGTGCACATGCATATGTGTGCAGCTTACATCAGAGATAATACATAGCTCATGCATATACACATATATATCATGGATACATGAAGTCTGAATGCATCAGACGTGGCTAAATATCCTGAAGACAGGTACCCAGGCTCCAACTTTTCTAACTTCTTTTCTGGGTCTAAATGGTAACAGAAGATTTCACCCCACTGATTTATTCTCCTTGATATATAAGTATTGGGGCTGTTCTTAAGTAAAGTGGGGCTTTCTTATTCCACTTAAGAACAGAATTGAAAAACTGGCCCATTTTATTTCTCTATGAAATACAACCTAATTTTCTTTCAGCCTCCAAAGGAGATGATTAATCTCCAGCTAGGTTTTAGCCGGTTTTTCCAGGTAGGCAACATTATGACCAGACAGCATTGCTAGCTATGTGGTTTTTCTATTAGCACCATGTTTTAAAATTTGCCCAGGCCCACTTAACTTTGGAAACGAAGAGACTAGAACTCAAGAAAACCTATTCTAGACTTAAATATTTATTTTTAGCTCAAGTCATTTTCATAAAACTCACAATTCCATTAGGAATTACATCTGTTAATCACCTACATTGTTGCCTGTTCTAAGAACAATTTAAGAGATAGCTACTTCATTTTGTGAAGTAACTTCTAGTGTTCTTCAGTAATACTTCGTAAATAATTACTACTGCCTATACCAGGGCTAATTTGAAAATAATTTGTACCTAATTAGTAGGCATTACTCCAAGGATTAAGAAGATGTAAATGAATGCTGAAAATGAACCCCAAACATGTGGGTCATTGACCTATTAAGTCCTAGCTCCTTGTGAGAAATCTCATGTGATCTCTTAAGACAAAGAAATCGCATCACTATTTTATTACCATAAAAAGTCTTAGAAACTACATGGCCATCAAACTAATACCTTTGAATACATATGTTTTTATGTATACATGTATTGTTATTTTTGTACAAATGTTTCTTTTTATAGATAGATTTACCTCAAAATACCAAGTTTGTTTTTTTGTGGATCAACGTGATTAAAGGAAGAGAAATAAATATATGGAATAATGTGTTTTTGGTAATATATCATAACACACATTCCAAAATATTTCAATATGCTTTAAAGTCTATATGTGCTTTAAAGTCTGACAAATATTATTCTTATATATTTTAAAAGGCATGTGGTAATAACTTCAGGGATGAGAGGCGGGGAAAATGTTGTAATTGGGATATTCTGACAAAACCATTTCCTTCTGTAGTTGTACAGAATTAATTAATTTCTTATTTTCTTTAGAAAATAGACAACATTTAATATATAAATACAGGTAATATTATAACTGTATTATCAATAGTATGTTTCCCTTAATTATAACTCTTTAATCACCTATGTTTCATTCTTTGTAATAAGAGAAATAAGTGTTTAAGTTACATAAAGTAGAAATACCTATAGAAAAATCTCTCATACAATCTGATACTTCTCGAAGCATATATTTTATATTTCTTCCTGGACTCAACATTACCAACTAAATCATATACCCCTCATACCTGACTTTTAAATAGATGAACAATCAATGTTTCAGACTTGTTTGTTAACATATTTGTAAGTAAAGATTTTGAAAATCAGATCAGTAAAAACCAAACACCAAAATTTCATTTTCTGTCCCATTAGGATAGATATTTTTGTGATGTGAGTAGATTTTGTTGCAACCTTTTATAACCCTGCCAGATATGCAAATTGTTTATTTTTGCATTTAAACTACCAGTTTGATTTTTTCCAAACTGGAGACAAGTGTGCTATTTTAAATGAACAAATGAGCCTAAATTGAAGAGCAGCCAAAAATCCTCAGGACCTTATAGGAAACAAGATGAGATGGCATTTTATCATATGATATACTGGTTAAAGCTGATGTGATTAAGAAAAATAATTACGACATCTTAACTACATCAGCTCCATTTTATCACAGACACTCAAAAACTCATGGTGCCTAGTTGCATACTGAAGACAGTATATAAATGTAACCCCAGCTTGACAAACACTAGCTTTTCCAGCAAAGTCATCTTGTGTTACAGACTGTATACTGTGTCCAGTGAAAGATGATTTGTGTCAGCTAAAACTGTAGCCTGGAGCTACACTTGGTGTGTTATTACTTTAATCTAGTTATTGCAGCCTTGAAGTGTGTGTTAGCAAGTCCAGAGAAGAAATATCAAAAGCACAGCCTACCCTTATCATTAAGAATTTCTAGGAATAGCAAAGAAAAAGGCTCCAGCATATTTCTCGTTTGTTTATTTTTTGAGTATGTTGGCTTTTTATTCAAGAACAGGTATTATCTAATGTAAGAAAATAATTAGAGTTTACCATCGCAAAGAGTCGGACAGGACTGAGCGACTGAACTGAACTGATTGTGTAATGTTGCCTTCCATAATTGAGCTTTTGAAAAATTAGTTGAAGATATGCCAGTAAAGTGATAATTATATAGATTGAAACTTTTAAATCAAATATAGCTGTTAACATTAGGACCAGTCTTCTGGACTGTATTGGGGGTTGCTGATTATAAATTTTCTTTAGTTTATAAAAATGTGAGTATATGTATAGTTTAAATAAGTCTAAGAAAAATGTTGTTATAAAACGCCTTAATAACAGAATAGAGTATAAGTAAGCATTCAGTCATCACATTTGAATAAAAACCAAATTCTAAATAGTAATAAGTGGTATTTAAAGTTCAGTGTAATCTCACCCATAAGATACATCATTTTTTTTAAAACTGATGGAAGGAAGCAGATTCAGAATTTTCAGTTATTTTATATCACAGTAACATAAAGATGTGTTCATTGAACACATAATTATGGATAGAAAATAAATGAATGGCAAAGTGAATTTTCTATTTGTTCTCTATTTTTGCTCAGTGTTTTTACATTGTTTCCTTTATAAATTAATTATAATGCTTAAGTTGTTTTAAAATACTTCAGTTGGTTCTTAAACATGAAAAGTATTTTGCTATTATGAGAAAAAAATGAAAATAAAATTACCAAAAGGATAGACCTAACATAAATGCACAATACATTATGTTAATATTAGTAAATTCATTGTATTTATATAATTAGATAAATTATCATATTTTATAAGTGAAACATTTTGCATGGGAAACAAGGAATTACCTTACAGGTTAATTTAATCATTTGATCTTTGAACTTTATTTTATCAGTCAGTGACTTTATCACCTATAGATAGTAACTTTATCACATCTTTGGTTTTAGCCTGATGGTTAGTCATATCCATACACATCAATGCTTATGAAATTGTTAAATATAGTAACATGAAAGATTTCATGTTAAATACTAAAAAAAATTAGCATGATAAAGCTTAAAAAGATGAAAACTAAAATGATATGATACCTAAAAATAATTTCTTTTCACTCTTTTAGAAGCCAAAGAATGTTTATATTGTAGATTTTTAAGATAATTAACAACTTCCAATTCCAATAAAATTTACTTCAAATATACTAGTCTCAAATGAGTCTCTCTTGTGTCCAATCATACAAGTTTGTAGGATAAGCTATTAGGCAATATAAACATTTCATATTATGTATTCACATTTATGTAATTTGCTTAAATTTATATGTAAATTATTTAAATTAAACTGCACATAGATGCTATAAGACACATTGGAGTTAGGAGCAAAATACTTTAAAATTACTTTCTGAGATTGAAAAATATTTAGTGGCAGCAATATCTCTTTCTAAATACTAGACTATTGAATAGTTTGAGAATATTTTTTAAAAAATTGCTTCAGTCTTAGAATATTGCATCAGAATATCACCTTATGTTGTTTTAAAAGCAATAGGTTATATTTTTAAAAACTATCCTAATTTCATCATAGTGCTTATTTTATTATGTACCTATCCTTGAGAAAGTTAATGTAAATAGTATGTTCTATTTGAATAATCCCACATAGTACATTTTAGTTTTATTGTTATATTTAACATGATGAGTGAATACCATTTTTCAGTTAAATTAAGAAAAGTAACTTTGCAATAATAATGTTTATGAGCAATAGAATGACAGAATAATCTTGTACATCACTGCCTACACATTTTTTAGTTAATTTATTCTCACTCCTTCTATTATAATCATCCAAAAAAAATTCTTTTAAACTCTGCCTATCACATTCTCCATGAAGGGTTCATTAGATGCTTGGCATTCTATTTTTCTATATTTTATTCATAGCAAGAAATCTATGAGGTACTCTAACCGGAGGGGAGACACCTGGTGGGTTTAATTAGATTGCATCTGGAAGTAATTAGGAGCAAAGGATAAAAGTTGACCAGCTGTAATAGTCTAGATGACTTCAATTATTATATTGAGACTGTCCAACAGAAAAGAGTCCTGACCTTGGGAAGATAGTAAAAAACACAGTGAAAAGTTTTGAGTATAGAAAAGTCCAAATATGAAATCAGAATCTTCACCAATGTTTTCCAACCAACGGAATTCTGCAGTGTTTGAAGTCCATGGAGGGCAAGACCTAGTCTCCTATTAAATGTTGGGAGAATAGTTTTGTGAGGTTGCAAACTAATGGGATGGACTTACCTGGTAGCTCAGTTGGTAAAGAACCCGCCTGCAGTGCAGGAAGGTTCAATTCTTCATCGGGAAGATCCGCTAGAAAAGGGATAGGCTACCCACTCCAGTATTTAAGAATCCACCTGCAATGTGGCAGACCTGGGTTGGATCCCTGGGCTGGGAAGATCTCCTGGAGAAGGGAAAGGCTACCCACTCCATTATTCTGGCCTGGAGAATTCCATGGGCTATACAGCCCATGGGGTTGCAAAGAGTCGGACACAACTGAGCAACTTTCACATACTTATGGGAATTTGGAATGACTTGGTGGATATCTGACACAAGATCATTTTGAATTGTGTTTTTTCACTTTGGCAACTTAAATAAGTACCAAGTCTAAATCAGAATTTGTTGTTGTTCAGTTGCTAAGCTGTGCCTGACTCCTTGCGACCCCATTGAAGTCAGAATTTAAAGGGGTTTTATTCTCTTTGTAGTCATATCACTTTAATCATACTGAATATATTATTACTGAACTTTGTAGTGACATATACTGACATGAGGATGTGATATTAATCGTATGTTTGTAAACTTTGGGTGTCAGCTGCTGCTGCTGCTAAGTCACTTCAGTCGTGTCCGACTCTGTGCGACCCCATAGATGGTAGCCCACCAGGCTCCGCCGTCCCTGGGATTCTCCAGGCAAGAGCACTAGAGTGGGTTGCCATTTCCTTCTCCAATGCATGAAAGTGAAAAGTGAAAGTAAAGTCACTCAGTCATTTTTGACTCTTCGTGATCCCATGGACTGTAGCCTACCTGGTTTCTCTGTCTCTGGGAGTTTCCAGGCAAGAGTACTGGAGTGGGTTGCCATGGCCTTCTCCTTGGGTGTCAGAGACTGCATCATATATGTGTTTGTAAAGGTCTACCTAGAGTCTTGACTCTAGTCTGTGGGTATAGCTGTCATTTTCTTCTGTTTCTCAAAAGTGGCAGGCTTGACGCAGATGATTGCCAACATGTAAAACAAACCGGTAATGTTTATTTGACTCTAGGTGGGAACACAGAAATCTGAGGAAAAAGAAATGAAAAGCAACCATTTCCAAACTATCATTTGCTCAAGAAATGTTTTGGAGATGGAAACCCAGGGTAAATCATTTGATTTGATCCTGTCAGGCTTCTTTTTAAAATTGCTTCATTTCACATCACCAATTTGACATGTCCACAGAATCTGCTGGGTTTGTGCACATGTTCAAAGAGGCAAGTTTGTCATAAACTCTAGCTAACTGTCATTATTTCTCAAATTTTGCGTGGGAAAAAAAAAAAAGTTTTGATCATCTTCATTGCTAAATTTGGAAAGCATCTTGAAATGGAGATTGACT
Organism: Bos indicus; assembly: GCF_029378745.1. Classification (NCBI taxonomy): domain Eukaryota; kingdom Metazoa; phylum Chordata; class Mammalia; order Artiodactyla; family Bovidae; genus Bos; species Bos indicus. The sequence continues at coordinate 11,608,037 of NC_091786.1, forward strand.
TGTGTCAAAAACGTATTTTAAGTAAAAATTTTGAAATAAAGTGTAAATTCAGTATGAAAATGTTGTATCTGTTTGCAACGCCATGGACTGTAGCCTGCCAGGCTCCCCTGTTCATGGGATTCTCCAGGCAAATATACTGCAATGGATTTCCATTTCCTCCTCCAGGGAATCTTTTTGACCCTGGGATTGAACTTGAGTCTCCTACATTGCAGGCAGATTCTTTACTCTTCAAGCCACCGGGGAAGCCAAAATTAGGTATATCCTGCTTCTGTTCCGTCACACTGTATCCAGGATATAAGTCCATCAGAAACAGATGCACATTGGAAAAATAGAGTAGACAATATTCTTCAGGAACTTACAGGGTTAATGTACTACCAAGTTCAGGTCCCTACTTGGAACTGCTGGAGAAAAGCTCATTATTTAAAAAAAAAAAAAAAAGACCCCAAAGTTGTGTGTGTGTGTATGTGTGAGTCGTTCATTTGTGTCCGATTCTTTGAAACTCCACGAACTTTAGCCTGCCAAGCTCCTCTTCTGTCCATGGAATTCTTCAGGCAAAATTGAATCTTTTTTTTTTTTTTACATTCTTGTCATCTACTGCAAGCTTGTTGCAGGAATGAGGTTCTTAAGTGGTATAATCATGAAGCTAAGAAACGCAAGTTTCTTTGGAGATCATCCTGTAGCTTTTGTTGTTCTGTTTCTTTTCTTTTTATACCTTATAGTTGCCAAAGTTGAGACTCAAAGAGGTGCAGTGACTTGTTCAAGGTTACAGAGCTCAGAGGCAAGTGTGAGTCAGGACAGTGGCTTTCCAGCGGAGTGCTTGCTCTTGGCTGAAGGTACCCCAGCTGCCTGCTCTTTCCTGCTGGAGGCTCTCTTCTTGGAATTATTCCCAAGAATTTTAACTAACATGTTAAAATTAATCAATCCAATTCTAATATCTAAAATGAAAATGTATTTTTCTTTTGGAAATCAGTTTTAAATATTTCATCATAATGGTACTACATTTTACGACACTTCCACAAAATTTCACATGTAAGTGTGGAAGTATCCTGTATTTTGAAAGTATTTAAAATATTTGATTGGTCATTTTGATGACTAAAACTATAATATTTAAGCATCTATACTTTGTCTTGCTTCACACAGAAATTTTGATGTTTTTCCATGTAATGTGGGTTTAGTTTCCACAGTTGAAATGTTATTTATTGGAATAAAAGGAACACTTTTTTCCCACATAGTTCTCAAAATTTTTTAGGATAGTATTCATCTCACAGGGCTTCCCTGGTTGCTCAGATGGTAAAGAATCTGCCTGCAATGCAGGAGACCTGGGTTCCATCCTTGGGTTAGGAAGACCCCCTGGAGAAGGAAATGACAAACCACTCCAGTGTTCTTGCCTGGAGAATTCCACAGACAGAGGAGCCTGGTGGGCTACAGTCCAATGGATCTCAAAGAGTTGGACATGATTCAGCAACTAAACCACCACTACCCAAGTGCTTAGAATATCTCTCTATCCATTTAATCCTTTCATTTCAACCATCAGATTTTTGTAGTTTTCTCATAAAAATCTTGTACATATTTTGTTAGATTTATACCTAGGTATCTCATTTTGAGTAGGGCTAAATGGAAAGGATTATGCTTTAAATTTCAAACTCCACTTGTTCAATGTTGTATCCTATAGTCTTGCTATAATTTCTTATTGATTCCAAGAAGCTTTTTGTCAATTTTCTTTCAAATTTTCTACATAGATGATCATGCCCTATGTGAACAGTGACCGTTGTATGTCTTCCTAATCTGTGTACCATTTATTTCTTTACTCTGCCATATTGCACTAACAAGGACTTCTAGCACAATGATGACAAAGAGTTCTGAGAGGGGAAACCCGTGCCTTTTTCCTGATCCTAGTGGGAAAGTTTCAAGTTTGATTGACTTTGCTCTTTTTCTAGTTTCTTAAGGTCTAAATGTAGTTGATTAATCTTTGATCTTTCATCTTTTCTAATATATGCATTAAATACTTTATATTTTCCTCTAAGCACCACCTTCACTGTATCTCAAAAATTTTGATAAGTTGTGCTTTCATTTTCATTTAGTTCAAAATACTTCAATTTCTCTTGAGGTTCTTCCTTTGACTCATGTGTTATTTAGAAACATGTTATTTAATCTCTACTTATTTTTGAAATTTTTTCCTATTATCGTTATCATAATTCCATTGTGGTCTGAGAGCAGACATTGTGCAATTTCTATCTTCAGTAGGATTTTCAAAAAGATTATTAAGTAAATATTAGGCAGTGTTTTCTAAGAATATAATCCCTTGTTTGCCTTCACATGAAATTAGATTCTGTAGTGTGTAGGAAAATTTTCTGAGACCCAGAAATCAGATGCATTAAAAGTTAAATTTTCTGCACTGTGAACTTAATTGAGGCACATGTATTGTATTACCTTGCATATTATAGGGTGATTAAAAGCTGGGGAAGTGTTTAGCTACATTTTACTGACATATTAGTATCTGGGCTTACATAAATTTTTAGATGAAAAAAGAAAGTGTTCTGAGATCAAGGCAAACCTCCATCATTATGAGAGTGATGAAACCAGGGCTCCTGCAGTGCATATCAATAGTGCTCTAAGAGTATAAAGCAATATTCTATGTGTCCAGGGTCTCAGTCTGTTGCTCTGTTATAGATTTTCCCTATCCTTAAAATATTGGAATGCTTTCACAAGATTATATATTCATAAAATAAAGTTCTTTAATTATGAATTTAATTTCCTTATTAAATATCTTTCTGTTAGTTTCTGCCCATCACTCAATCTATCGATATCTTTTTGAGTCCTAGTATTTCTATCCAATACATTAATTGTCATGGTGCTTAGAGACACTTAACTATTATTATTTATATTCTGTGTTTTTTTCTTATAAATAGAAGCATAGTCCTAGATATGGTTGTTCTAGCAATAGCAACAACAAACTGATGAATTCTTCTTTTCTCACCTTCTACTCTTTGAACGTTATTCATATTTACTAAATCATCTGCTTGCTGGTTCACTTAACTTCTTCCCCCTATTAACACAGATATATCATGTTAGAATACTTTCTATGAACTAGTCTTCTTTTTGAAAGAAAATAAAGCCTGTTAGTATTGACCTTCAAATGCTATTAAAATAAAGACATTAACCCAGAATTATAGTTTATCTGAAATGTTGCACAATATATAAAGGGAAACAAAAATAGGTCACCTTTGAGTTTGTTTTTTGCAAAACAAGCCATGCAGAAATACTACTATGTTGATTTTAAATTTATGGCTTATAAAATGGCAGATTATCTCAAGCTCTTAATGATTCCAAGTCAAAAAGGAAACATTTTACTTTCAGAGTACATATAACTCTGAAGTGACCGTATTCTACTATCAAAATGATCTGAATAAACCACTCTATAAAAAGCTATACTTGAAATGCATACCGTAGATAAAAGCATTTTAAGTATTTGTCAGAGAGTTGAAGGACATCTACATTATGCACGTGGTAAAAATGCTTCAGCTAACCAGCAACCCAGCATGATGGCAAAGAGCTCCCTCACCTAATGTCACCTGTGTCAGTGCTTACTGGGAGGACCCTATTGAACAGACTTTGTGGCTATACCTGGGTTCAAGGGGAGGGCGCCCGGTCATTACTCATGGCTTCAGCAGATCCAGGAGAGTGGTGAGATGTGATGTTCAGTAGGTGTCCGGGACTCCATGTAACCAAATTTGGATCCGGTTTTCTTTGCTTTCGCCTTGCACCTAAACTTCCTGTAGATTTTCCTATCAGCTGGTAGGGAGTCCAACTGGCTGTGAGTTAAAAACCAAAACCAGAATCCAAACACTTCTCATCACCTTGTGCTATCCTAGACAGAGCATCATCATTGCTCACCAGGAATGACGCAAGAGTCTCTGACTTGTCTGTGTGATAATCTGTCTTTGTTCCTCTAAAATCCATTTTCAATACAGCAGCCAGATTGATTGCTATAAAACGATTAGACCATGGCATTATTAAACCATGTCATTTCTGCACTCCTGTTGGCTCCCATTTCCATTAAACTAAAAGACGAAGTCCTCATAAGGAACGATGAGATCCCTTATAGTTGGCCAGACCTCAACCTGATCTCAGTTCAGTTTAGTTGATCAGTCATGTCTGATTCTTTGTGACCACATGGACTGCAGCACTCCAGACTTCCCTGTTTATCATCCTCTGTCATCCCCTTCTTCTCCTGCCTTCAGTCTTTCTGGGTATCAGGATCTTTTCTAATGAGTCAGTTCTTTGCATCAGGTGGCTGAAGTATTGGAGTTTCAGCTTCAGCATCAGTCCTTCCAATGAATATACAGGACTGATTTCTTTAGGATTAACTGGTTGGATCTCCTTGCAGTCCAAGGGACTCTCAAGAGTCTTCTCCAACACCACAGTTCAAAAGCATCAATTCTTCGGCATAATTTATAGTCCAATTATAGTCCAATTTCTTTTAGTCCATGCATTGACTACTGGAGAAACCATAGCTTTGACAGTATGAAACTTTGCTGGCAAATAATATTTCTGCTTTTTAATATTCTGTCTAGGTTTGTCACAGCTTTACTTCCAAAGAGCAAGCGTCTTTAATTTCATGGCTGCAGTCATCATCTGCAGTGGTGTTGGAGCCCAAGAAAATAAAATCTGACACTGTTTCCATTGTTTCCCCATCTATTTGCCATGAAGTGATGGGACAAATGCCATGATTTTTGTTTTTTGAATATTGAGCTTTAAGCCAGCATTTCAACTGTCCTCTTTCACTTTCATCAAGAGGCTCTTTAGTTCCTCTTCACTTTCTGCCATAAGGGTGGTGTCATCTGCATATCTGAGGTTATTGATATTTCTCCTGGCAATCTTGATTACAGCTTGTGCTTCAGCCAGCCAGCATTTCTCATGATGTACTCTGCATATGAGTTACATGACAATATACAGCCTTTACGTACTTCTTTCCTGATTTTGAACCAGTTCATTGTTCCATGTTTGGGTCTATCTGTTGCTTCTTTACCTACATACTGATTTCTCAGGAGGCAGGTAACGTGGTCTGGTATCCCCATCTCTTTAAGTATTTTCCACAGTTTGTTGTGATCCACAGTCAATGGCTTTGGTGTAGTCAATAAAGCAGAGGTAGATGTTTTTCTGGAATTCTCTTGCATTCAATGGATGTTGGCAATCAGTTCTTATTTATTTTCCTGTAAGTGTGCTGGGCTTAAAGACATTGTTCCGGATCTTCCTTCTGCCTAGCAAACTCTTCTCTATTGTATTCATGTAATTAACCCCCATCTTCCTTCCAGCTTTGATCGAATAGCTTTCTTGACAAAGTCTTCCTTAACAAATCCTATCTAAATTTCAGTTTGCTATTTCCCCCCACCGTTACTGATCCTCCTTACTTTGTTCTGTTTTCATCATAATACATCCTACATGCCACATAACTTACTATTTATTGTGTTTATAAAACTCTGTTCATCACCCCCAGCTAGTGTTTTCTAATACATCCCCAAAGTCCTTGGTTAATGCTTGCAAATCCTAGGCATTCATTATTTTGCTAAAAATTTATTATTACTGGTAGAAATATCAAGAGAACAGCCCAACATCCTCCCAATGATTAAGGCATTAAACTTTCAAATAGTGTATCAGGTACCAAGTCAAATAGGAGGCAGCTGTAACATCCATGTCTACCTTAGGAAAAGAAAAGATGAAATCTGTGCTGCCAACCACCCTGTACCTCGCCAGACTTAGCAGACTTAGTAAATAAAGGGGCTTTTTCCTTTGAAACCCATTACCCCATTTTGAACAGTCTCTTTCTAGAAGCACTGAGAGGAAGTGAAGTGGATAAAATACAGAGATGACCTTAGACTTGCATTCAGTTCTAATTACATGACCTTCAGCAAGTTGGCTCATCCACCATGAGTCTCTGTTTCCTTGTTTGTAAATGGAATTGATCATCTAATTGTTTTTAACAAAGAAAATGAAAAGAGGGAGGGAAAAAAAAACACTAAACCACACAAAGTATAACACCGAATAAAACAGATAAGTAATTGACAAAAGCTATTCATTATAAGAAAAAAGACTTTCAGATAAGATTCACAGTTTGGAAGGTATTTCATAGTATCTCATTTGATCATTTTAATATTATTGTATGCTGTATTTTCCTAAATTTGTTGACTCTAACAGCCTTTGTGCCTCCACAGTAAATTACTGGAGATAACTGAGAATAGATTGAATTAAATTGATACAAAAAAGTATTAAAATTGAAACAGCCTCAACACATGCCAATGGAGGAGATTTCAAACTTAATAACAAATATAGGCTAAATATGTATATTGTATTTTTCATTTAGAACTGACTTTCCTAGCATCTGAAACAAAATGGGCTCCATGATTATTTATCAGTTATTTGAAGGGATGTGTCAGTTCTTTTGTTACAGGACTCCGTGCACCAAAATAAGTTTTAAAGATTTTTAATTGCATTAGCCTTTATATAAGAAATAGTGGATAGCATTTATAAAAGATTAAAACACCACATTTCAGAAATTGGAGCAGGAATGTATATTAGAAGGTACCTCAAGTAAAGGCATGCCTTACAGGAAACTAAGGTAACAAGGTCTTATTAGCTGTCAAGATTTGTTTTAGGCAAAACCAAGGAAAGGGTGGAGACCATAATCTTCAAACTATCAGGCTTGCATGTCATTTCTGTTACCCTTGGAGACTGAGTTATGGTTTAGTTATCATGTTAAAAATGGCAAGTGATGCCTTCTGTTATAGAAGATGATGAGTCAGAGCTGTTGTCAAGCCCCTCTTACCCAGGGGCAGTCTTGGAATAAATTTTTTCTGGCTCAACTTTTTCTCATAGCCAGGTCTATGGCTATTCTTGAGGTCAAACAAATCCATCAAAAATGAAAAGTTGTCACTGAGGCATGATGTTCTAATGAAAACGTACTAGTTTTTGATCACACTTCTCAAAGTGCTTAATGGAATTTTTAATTTCTGTTTAGTCTTTTGAGAGTAAGAATATAATGCAGATCCATATTACCAAAAACAAAATGAGGCATAGTATTCATTATTGTAAGGTGTAATGATTTTACATTAGGATAATTACTTGTTCCATTTGTCAAATTATAAAATTAGGATTCTGGTTTTTTACTAACCTCTAGAATGAATACTTTGATTTTTTAAAATAGCTCTCATTAAAAGATTCGAAATATGTATTAAAATTTTCTATTTGGTTATTTTGGGGACACAGATTTGAAATATGGGACCTTAAAAGTTTCTGCCTAAGGTTAGAATATGTAAAATTAAAGTGGTAGGTAAATTTTAAAACTACATTTTTATCAGAATTTTATTAGAAGAATATGTTTATAAATATAGAATTAGGAAAAGTCAAGTAATCTATGCTTTACATTTTAACAAATGATATAGACTCTAATGATTTTGAACATAAATCATTTTGTGTAATTCTTAAAGTTTAATCAAATCATTTGCATTATCATTAACATTGTTCAGTAAGTATGATGTCTCAGTTATGACTTTTGGTTTCTTCTGTATTAATAGGATAAAACTGTCCTCTTGACAGTTGTTTCATGTAAATATAGGCAATAAAGCTCCTAAAAAATTATACAGAGTGTTTGTATTTCAGCATTTTTAATCATACATATCAGTGAGAAAATTATAATTAATTTTTAAGTTACTATTTTCCATGTTATCATCTGAGCCATTTGTTTTATTTTTTTAATTTAAATTTATTTATTTTAATTAGAGGCTAATTACAATATTGTATTGGTTTTGCCATACATCAACATGAATCCACCATGGGTGTACACGTGTTCCGAATCCTGAACCCCCCACCCACCTCCCTCCCCATATTGTTTTAAATTTATGCATTCAACATATATTTAGTCAATGCCTGCCAGGTACCAAGCACTGTCTTGGGGCACTGGGGATACTTCAAAAAAATGAAAAACCCTTCTTATATGAAACTTTCATTGTAATGGGAAAAGTTAGATAAGAAGTAAGGAGGAGAGTAAACAATAAAACTTAGCCAGTAGATAGTGACACAAGGAAAAGTAGATAAGATATCTACAAATAGTTTAAGATATAGAAAATATTAGGGATGCATTTTGGAGAAGGCAGTCAGAAACCTCTCTGAGAATGATATGAATAATGCAGAAAACTAGCTACAGAAAAATCTGGGGAAAAAAGTAACTCAGCAGGAAGAATATTAGTGTTTGTGAGAAACCCGTTGCCCAGGCGATACAAGGAGGGCTCAGGAAGTTATATAGTAGGTTCTATGTGATCCAATCTCTAGGTCTTGGTAACATTTTCATTTTTTTTCATCTTGGGGTCAGAAGTCATTATAAAGTAGTGATGGACTCGGTGTTGAGCATGGAAAAGGAAAAGACTAGAGGAGGCTGCCTGTTTATTTGGTGTAAGCCACTGGCTAGATGGTGGTGCCTCTTACTGAGACAGAGAAGGCAGTGAAAACAAGAATGGCAAGGTCAGGAATGCTTTAGACACGTTATATTTGAAGCATATTAAATGTTTGAATGGATATAGTAAAGCATTAATTCAAGACCGGTACCGTTGGAAATACAGTAAGTCAATCAGGGACAGAAAGACTCAATGGCGTGTTTATAAATAGAACCATGCAGTTCTTCACATTATACCTTAATGAATTCTCCAGGCAAGATTACTGGAATGGGTAGTCATTCCCTTCTCCAAGGGATCTTCCCAACCCAGGAATCAAACCTGGCTCTCCTGCATTGCAGGTATATTCTTTACTGCCTGAGCCACGAGGGAAACTCCACCTAATGAATAAGTGTAAGAATAGTGTACATAAAAATAGGCCTCTTACTACATTGACAGTTGTTTTTAATTTGTGCTATTTTAATTCACATTTTATGATAAAATGTACTGCTGTTGATGAATATGCTATATTTCCTATAAGGTAAAAATCTGGGGTTATTAGTAATTATAAATGTATAGATAATTGATTAATTGATTTAGATGAATGATTAGACCTGCCAGGAAAGATGGATTATTAGGAAGCAGTGGGTTATGTGTAGAATTCTTTTCATTTGATTCATTTTAATTCACTTCCACAAGTATATTTGATTGTGTTGTCTTCTTTCTTTTCATTTGATTCATTTTAATTCACTTCCACAAGTATATTTGATTGTGTTCTCTTCTGTCTCAGCTCTTCCGATATTTTTCATTCTTCATAGACTTTATAGAAGTTCCTCAAGAGTATTCCAGGGGAGTCTGTTGTGGGGACATTCATTTCATTAAAGCAAGCACAACAGATGAAGATACAGAGTATTCCAGTGAAAGGAATAAATGTTTCTTTCCAGTGTTGCCAGTACATGCAAATGTATCTTGGTTGATATTACTTCAGTATCAAAAGTAACTATGTTGGTAGTATTATCTGAAACAGACAAAGGGAAGAGAGAGCCCTGGGTGTTCTCTCTGAGCAGTGATGGTTTGACTCTTTTCTAAGTGCTGTTTTACAGCTCTATAGAAATAGAAGTTAACTTACAGATTTTTGTCTAGTAGAGATACAGATGTTTCTAAATGAAACAACCCCAAAGATTCCAGTTCATGGCCCTGCTGGAAACCATCAAGTTTCATATCGAACCCAGAAATCTTATCTTAATATTGCCTATAAATCTCTAGTTTCTCACATACTCCTTGGGCCGATTTTCCCATCTTATTAGTTCCATCAATAATCAAGTTGAATAGAAACTGAACTATTTTTCCTCTGAAAGTCATGTAAGAGTTATAGCTTTGCCTTTTTTGAAAAAGTATTACCTTAACTGCAGAGGGACATAGGAAAGTATTTATCTTGCCAAAATATTTTAAAATGCAATATGAAACATCATTATATACTTGCAGAGCATTTGTAAAAATAGCCACCTCCATGTTTTGAGTGGTTACTTAAAAGTATTCTTTATAATATAAAATACTTAGTATTTGATAAGACATTTGGTGATAGAAAAAGAGATTGACCATTTCAAGATGATATTAATAGCTTCAAAACTGTACAAAAATTACAAATGTATATTATATTCATATGCTTTATTTTAAACTAAGCCTTGTACACATTTTAAATTGTACAAATATTTCATTTCCAAAATTACTTCAAAAGCATGAATGAAAGCATATAATGAAGCAATTGTGCGGCAAACTTCTGTTTTTATGTAAATGTATAGAGGTTGCTTTGTGAAGAGCACAATCCATGTCCTGAGGCAGCTCTGACATGTTCTGAGAAAGAGAATTGTATTGTGAGGCAGTATAACATCTATATATTCATTCATAGGAACTGCATTCATTGAGGGTCAAGTACAGGCAAAGGGCTCTGTTAGATCCTGTCAAAAGAATAATGGACTAGAAGAGCATAGTTCCCTTCTACAATAAGCTTACACTTACAGTCTTCATTATTATTATAGCTAGACTTTATATTGAGTACCTGCAATATTCCATGTACCCTGCAAGGTACTTTACATTATTTATCACGTTTAATTTTATGGATGAGAAAATGAAGACTCAGAGAGGTTAAGTAACTCGAACAAGCTATTAGTTTGTAAATGGCAGATCCATCTTATCCTGGAAACTTACTCTTTCTAGTACGCTCTCTGCTGGTCTAATAAGGAGAATAACTGTGTGTGAATAAGTATGTGTGGAACTGTAGCACATCACAGAATATTCTAAGTTTGAAAGCTAGGCAAACAGAGGTCCCTGGGAATTCAGAGAAGAAAGTGATGTTTAGATGGTGCACACGTGCTCCGTCCTTTCCGACTCTTTGCGACGCTATGGACTATACTCCGCCAGGGGCCTCTGTCATGGGAATAGGCAAGAATACTGGAGTGGGTTGTCATTTCCTCCTCCAGAGAATCTTCCTGACCTGGGGATTGAAAAGGCATCTCCTACATTTCCTGCATTGGCAAGCAGATTTGTTAGCACTGAGCCACCTGGAAAGCCTTTTTTTTTTTTTTGGTAGAAGGATTAGCAAATTTTATCATGCAACTGAGATTTGACATAAACTTAGATAATATATTGAGGTTTACTTTTCTGAGCCAGGGGCAACAGTAATTCATTGGGGGGGGGGGGGGGGGCGGGAAACAGCCATAAGACTTGTTTTGGAAATGTTATGTTGCCTAACTTAATTGTGTGTTGGCATGTGTTAAAAAGGAAGAGAAAATATGTTGATACTGAATTGTAGAGAGTCCTTACTGTGTGTTAAGGAAACCAGAGACAAAAGGAACTGAGATTATTAGCGTCGTACAGTAGGGGATGCACTCCAGAGCAAAGGAGTCGAAAGCAAGAGGCTTCTGCAAACCAGATTCAGGTGTAAAAGGAATGGTCAACTAGAGGAGTCAAGAAGAAATCTGAGATTTGGGATTTAGAAGGCTGGTAAATGTGATACAATTAGAAGAAGAGAGCAGATTATAAGAACCTGCTGTGTGTCCTTACAGATCTTTGGTCTGTGGTACTGATGTCATGTTTCATTATATGTATCTATTTGTGTGCATCCGTTGTGAGGAGCTCAAGGACCATGGCTGCGTCCTACTCGTCCTTGTATCCTGGGTGATGAATGAAGTGTCTGTATCATAGCAAGTCCACTGTTTGTGGACTGGATGAACAAATGATCACAAGAGCAGCATGAGGCCAGGCAGTTCATGCCATAGGATGTTTACATAGATACCTTACTGGAAGCTGAAGTTCAAGACTGGGGCTTGGAAAGGAAATAGAACTATAGATAAATATTCTGGAGTCAACTGCATAGGGACTATAGTTGAAATTCTGAAAGTATTAGGTGAGAGGTAGGGAGAAGAGTCCAGGAAGAGTGAAAAAGAAGATATGAAAGGCAAAACCTTTGAACATTTCTATCTCTTATGAATGATATAAAAGTGGTAGGGAAAACACACACACACATATATATACCCCCCACACACACATATATATGTATATATAAGTGAAAGTGAAGTCGCTCAGTCATGTCCGACTCTTTGCAACCCCATGGGCTGTAGCCTACCAGGCTTCTCCATCCATGGGATTTTCCAGGCAAGAGTACTGGAGTGGGTTGCCATTCCCTTCTCCAGGGAATCTTCCTGACCCAGGGTTCGAACCCAGGTCTCCCGTATTGCAGGCAGATGCTTTGTCCTTTGAGCCACCAGGGAAGCCCATAGCAGTTCAGACTTCTCCTCTCTCTATATAGTAATACCATAGACTTAGCGCCATGAGTTTATTTCTCTTAGTTCTGGAGACTGGAACTCAGAGATCAAGGCACCAGCAGAGTTGATGTCTGCTGAGGGTTCTCCTGGTTTGCAGATAGCTGTGCTCTTGTTGTATCCTCACAGGGTGTAGAGCAGAGAAAGAACCAGTTCTTGTGTCTCTTCTTCTAGGGCATTAATTCCATGCATGAGGGCGGAGCCCTCGTGATCTAGTTTCCTCCCAAAGGCCCCACACCCCCATCATTTAGGAGGTTAGAGTTTCAACATATGAATTTACAGATGGGGGAACAAACATTCAGTCTACAGTGAACACCACAGGATATTTTAAAGAAACTCTTAAGCAGTTGAAAAGAGGATAAGAAGAATGTAGGCTCATCGAAACCAAGATAGAAGAGTTTCAAATACTACAGCTGTTATGAGTAGTGTAGACTTAAAGGAGGTACTTGGTTTTGATAACTAGAATGTCATGGCTGACTGCTGAAACTCTCCAGAAAATCAAAATGAGAAGAGTTAACAAATAAGTGGGAGTTGATAAAGAAACATACTTTACTGAACTTTCAGTGGTGGAAATCAGACATTTTAAAATGGTGGTACCATGTGTATGGTTGGTATGAAGATGAAAAATTATAAAGTTTAATGATAGGTTGATTTTCACCTTCTTCATCTGATGAGGAAACTGTTTCACCTCATTGATTTTTCTGTGCAAAAAGAGTCATGTTTGTCTGTTCATTAGAGCTTGCTTCATTTCTTTTCAATTTGTTGTTTTCATCAGTTTGGCACTTCTGTGTGTTAAGGCTTTGCTTCATAGTGTAATTCTCTTTCATATTTCAGATGTGACATACCCACTCTGAAATATGAAAGAGAATAAAATGCAGAGTCATCATGGGGAACACAGATGCAAATTTAGTGGAGTAGACGGAATGATTCTTCAGTTTCACTATATTTACCAGATCCCTTGTAGAATAGTTCTTATGTCAAGATAGGAAATAACAATAAATAATAAGGGAATGAAGCTCTATACCTCAAGTATTTGTACACAGTAAAAAAATAAGTACAGATCCCTTAGCTGACTCATAGCAAATTTTATTGGGCATGTATATTCTACTTTATTATATAACCATAAAATACCTCAGGAAAAATTAAATGAGCTATTTCTGCACTATTTACTTAGGAAAACTTCTCAATGAATTCACTGAGAGTTTTACCTGAGAAAACTAAACAGTCAGGTCTTTTTTTTTTCCCCCAGAATAGTCACGGTAGTACAGAAAGTAGTTTTTCAGTATTGAAGTGCTAGTGTATTTCTGCATGAAAAGTCACCTGTTTTCATCAGCATATTGGTGGTGTCTCATTCATAGCTCAACTGCTGTAACTTATGGTGTGTGTGAGTTACAGCTTCAGCCTACTGCGATTAACTCCACCTGAGGGATCAATGTGTTATGATCAACTAGCTTTATTATTATTATCCAAAGAATTATAGTCAGTACATGATTTTGGCAGGAATATGCCATCAGAGACAAACTGATGTATCAAATGTACTCGTGGGACAGAAATAAAATTTCTTATTCCAATCTAAGGGAAACATTGTGTTGTCCTAACTTAAGTGTGTCACTGGGGACATGTTAAAAAAGCTTCTTGCCAATGCTGGGCCATACTTCCATTAACTGGCAGGCGAGGAATTGAGACATAAACTGAACCTGGGCACTATTGGTAATCAGTTTAAGTTGGAAGAAGCTTTTTGTTAAATTTGAGCATATTGTTTAATTTTTCAGATTTTGTAGTTATGGTTCTGAGACACTTCAGAAAAATCTCATTTTCTCATGCTATTAAGGATCAAATTATATCTGTCTTGTTTAACCAGGTGTAGATTTGTTCTCAAAATAAACCATGAGGTGTTATGATCAGTAACCAACCTGAATATATTTTTTAATATAGCATCTCTGTCTATGCATGGGACCACTGGGGACAGAAATGTAGATAAACACACTGGATCTTCAGAGATAAATCCACACACCTGTGGATACCTTATCTTTGACAAAGAAGGAAAAATATACAATAGAGAAAAGACAGTCTCTTTAACAAGTTGTGCTGGGAAAACTGGTCAACCACTTATAAAAGACTGAAACTAGAACACTTTCTAACACCAAACACAAAAATAAACTCAAAATGGATTAAAGATCTAAATGTAAGACCAGAAACTATAAAACTCTTAGAGGAAAACATAGGCAGAACACTTTCTGATATAAATCACAATAAGATCCTCTATGACCCACCTCCCAGAGTAATGGAAATAAAAACAAAAATAAACAAATGGGACCTAATTAAACTTAAAAGCTTTTACACAACAAAGGAAACTATAAGCGAGGTGAAAAGGCAGACTTCAGAATGGGAGAAAATAATAGCAAACAAAACAACTGACAAAGGATAAATCTCCAAAATATACAAGCAGCTCATGCAGCTCAATACTAGAAAAATAAACAACCCAATCAAAAAGTGGGCCAAAGAACTAAACAGACATTTCTCCAAAGAAGACATGCAGATGGCTAACAAACACATGAAAAGATGCTCAACATCACTCATTATCAGAGAAACGCAAATCAAAACCACGATGAGGTACCGTCTCATGCCGGTCAGAAGGGCTACCATCAAAAAGTCTACAAACAATAAGCGCTGGAGAGGGTGTGGAGAAAAGGGAACCCTCTTACACTGTTGGTGGGAATGCAAACTAGTACAGCCACTATGGAGAACAGTGTGGAGATTCCTTAAAAACCTGGAAATAGAACTGCCTTATGACCCAGCAATCCCACTGCTGAGCATACACACCAAGGAAACCAGAACTGAAAGAGACACATGTACCACGATGTTCATTACATCACTGTTTACAATAGCCAGGACATGGAGGCAACCTGATGTCCATTGGCAGATGAATGGATAAGGAAGTTGTGGTACATATACAAAATGGAATATGGACTAAGTGGGAGAAGGTGAGGGTGGGATGATTTGAGAGAATAGCATTGAAATGTGTATATTACCAAATGTAAAATAGATGACCAGTGCCAACTCGATGCATGAGGCAGGGCACTCAAAGCTGGTGCATTGGAACAAGCCAGAGGGATGGGGTGAGGAGGGAGGTGGGAGGAGGGATGGGGTGAGGAGGGAGGTAGGAGGGGGTTTCAGGACGGGGGGATAAATGTGTACCCATGGCTGATTCATGTTAACATATGCCCAAAACCACCACAATATTGTAAAGTAATTATCCTCCAATTAAAATAAATAAATTATTTTAAAATTATAAAAAAGATAAACACTGGGTCTTGGCCAACTTCTGGAGTAAGGATATAAGTCATTTCTTTCCAGACCTAAAGATAGGAAATTAAGGCTGATATGCAAAATATAGGATGTTGTCACATTTTAATGTTTATTGTACTGCAACATTAAACATGGATTTCACTCATTGTATTAGTATGTGTTCATGCGTGCTATGTCGCTTCAGTTGTGTCCAACACTTTGTAACCCTATGGACTATAGCCCATCAGGCTCCACTGTCCATGGGATTCTCCAGACAATAGTACTAGAGTGCTTTGCCATTTCCTCCTCCATGGGATCTTCCAAGATATTGAACCAGCATTTCTTATGTCTCCTGCCTTGGCAGGTGCTTTCCTTACCACTACCACCCCCTGGGAAGCCCCATGTATGAGTATCAGTTCAGTTCAGTTCAGTTCAGTCACTCAGTTGTGTCCGACTCTTTGCAACCCCATGAATCACAGCACGCCAGGCCTCCCTATCCATCACCACCTCCTGGACTTTACTCAAACACATGTCCGAGTTGGTAATGCCATCCAGCCATCTCATTCTCTGTCGTCCCCTTCTCCGCCTGCCCCCAATCCCTCCCAGCATTAGTGTCTTTTCCAATGAGTCAACTCTTGGCATAAGTATACTCACACACAAAAATCTGAAATTGCAAGTGATAGAGTTGAGAAGCTGATTTTGCAGAACCAATGAAATGATGTTATTAACGACATTGTTCAAAAGGTGAGGCTATAGCCCTCCCAATTGTCCTTTCTAATTTTGTGGGAAAATATTTTTTTCTCTCTTTCCTTTATACTCCTGCTTTGATCAGATTGTCTGGAAAGGCATTATTAAAGCAGGCTAGTTACCAGGAAAGAAGACCAATGGCACCCTTTCAAGGCAATTGTAGCCATATTTTGTGTTGTATAACTTAAGTCTTCAGGGTATAGAGATGACTTTTCAAAATAAATTTTGAGACATAAAATCTCCACTTTAATAAAGCTGAGGGAAGTTGCATGGACAACTCTTCATGTGTTTTATGGAAGTGAGTGGTATATGTAGTTGAAATACCTGAAATACAGGTATATCGTAACCATTTATTGATCCAGGCAAACTCCCCATCCTGTATAAGCATGGATACCTCTTCCTCTTTAGTTGGCAGTTATTTTATGGAGGTGCACTTTGATTTCCTCCCTACCTGTTTTACTCAGTAATCATTTATTAAAAACCTACAGTGAGACAGTCATTAGCCTTCGTGTTGGATACCCTTACAAGAATGGAATTTGGCACATCCTAGGGGTCACATGCTTGTAAAGAGATAATTAGATCTCTGTGTTACATAAAATGGAAGATAAGTGATTCTGGACCTCCAGAGCCTGGGATACCAAAGAAGGTTTTTCAGGAGAGGTAGTATTTGCTCTTAAAGACTGATAGGGGATTTAACAGGTACACAAAGGGGAAATAGATATAAGGGCAGAGAAATAGATGATGGGAACAAAATAAAGTATGCACAAAAGTAGGAAACATTAGTCCTGTCAAAAAAGTGGGGAAAAAAAAAAACAAAATACTTAGCCAATTTGGGGGGTGGACTCAGGGTAAGCAGGACACATGACATAGTTGACAAGCAAGTGAAATCATAAAGTTTCTCCCATGTCACGGTTGGTTGGTTTGTTTAATGAAGAGCCTTACTCCTGAGATTGGAAATACTTTGAAATATTTTAAAGAGAATGTGCCGTGCTTAGAGCTTTATTTATTTTTTTTTATATAAATTTATTTATTTTAATTGAAGGTTAATTACTTTACAATATTCTATTGGTTTTGCCATACATCAACATGAATCTGCCACGGGTGTATATGTGTTCCCCATCCCGAACCCCCCTCCCATCTCCCTCCCTGTATCATTCCTCTGGGTCATCCCACTGCACCAGCCCCAAGCATCCTGTATCCTGCATTGACCTTGGACTGGCAATTCGTTTCATATATGATATTATACATGTTTCAATGCCATGCTCCCAAATCATCCCACCCTCTCCCTCTCCCACAGAGTCCAAAAGACTGTTCTATACATCTGTGTCTCTTTTGCTATCTCGCATACAGGGTTATCATTACTATCTCTCTAAATTCCATATATGTGCATTAGTATACTGTATTGGTGTTTTTCTTTCTGGCTTATTTCACTCTGTATAATAGGCTCCAGTTTCATCCACCTCATTAGAACTTATTCAAATGTATTCTTTTTAATGGCTGAGTAATACTCCATTGTGTATATGTACCACAACTTCCTTATCCATTCATCTGCTGATGGACATCTAGGTTGCTTCCATGTCCTGGCTATTATAAACAGTGCTGCGATGAACATTGGGGTACACATGTCTATTTCAATTCCAGTTTCCTCGGTGTGTATGCCCAGCAGTGGGATTGCTTGGATCATAAGGCAGTTCTATTTCCAGTTTTTTAAGGAATCTCCACACTGTTCTCCATAGTGTCTGTACTAGTTTGCATTCCCACCAACAGTGTAAGAGGGTTCCCTTTTCTCCACACCCTCTCCAGCATTTATTGCTTGTAGAGTTTTGGATCACAGCCATTCTGACTGGTGTGAAATGGTACCTCATTGTGGTTTTGATTTGCATTTCTCTGATAATGAGTGATGTTGAGCATTTTTTCATGAGTTTGTTGGCCATCTGTATGTCTTCTTTGGAGAAATGTCTATTTAGTTCTTTGACCCATTTTTTGATTGGGTCATTTATTTTTATGGAATTGAGCTGCAGGAGTTGCTTGTATATTTTTGAGATTAGTTGTTTGTCAGTTGCTTCATTTGCTATTATTTTCTCCCATTCTGAAGGCTGTCTTTTCACCTTGCTTATAGTTTCCTTTGTTGTGCAGAAGCTTTTAAGTTTAATTAGGTCCCATTTGTTTATTTTTGCTTTTATTTCCAATATTCTGAGAGGTGGGTCATAGAGGATCCTGCTGTGATTTATGTCAGAGAGTGTTAGAGCTGTATTTAAAAAGACCATCAGAGCAGCATGATTCAGGTGCCGAGTGGCTCAGTGATGCTAAAACCAACCAGAAATCAGGAAAAAGCATCTGATCAATTTCTGATGTGAAGCTTATTTCGCTTTGTTCTTTTTTTTTTTTTTTTTTCCGGCGGGGGGAAGTATTTGACTGTGTCACCAAATAGGGGAAATGATTCTGCAGAGATTATTACAATGGAGATTGGAGTTTTCAGTACTAGTCACATTTTATATATTCCATATTTTATGCGTTAATCACATTTGTGATTTCTTACTTGGACTATTTACTGTTTGTTTCAGCTTGTCTTACCGGTTTTTAGCTTGTTGTGTACTTGTTGTAAGCCTTCATAACTCTTTTTGTTAAATAGCATGGAAAACAAATTTTCCTTTCATTAAAAACAACTCAACTCATTGTTTATCTTTGGTCATGGAATTCAAAAATAACTCATAAAGTCAAGGACTTCACTTCCTTTCTAGAATTCAATAAAAGTTAAGGATGGAAAGCAAAATGAACACTAATCTCCTTTTGTTTCTTTTTATCATAATATATATCCCACTGAAATAGTTCATTCATATAATAATTATTCCTTTAAATTTTAAACTCTCTTCTTCATGAATATTGATGGAGATTTATTCAAGCAAATAATTTTAGGAATAGAAATCTCTAGTCAAAATTACCACTTTGCATGATTACTGAAATTTCTATTCTATTACTGTTTATTTTTATATATTCTTGATAAAACACTATTCATTGAAAATAAAGCCCCAGCTGCCCCTGACAGTTAAAACCAATGCACAGCATTGTTGGTTTTTTTTTTTTTTTTCCAATTCTTGTCTCTTTTTGACATTGACTATGGATATTTTGTATGCTGAAATTGACATGGCCCTGTTTAACCTAACATTGCCCTCTTTTTCCATAGTTCTTGGATTTATTAGAATATTTTGTCTCTCTGTGCCTTGGGGCGGGGGAGAATTTAATGAACTGCAAAGATGCATATGATTCAGTGCCAGTGACCAAAACACAGAGTAAGCTTGAGTGAAGTCTAAGAGTGAAGTCAGCGTCATCCCAGGCTCTGAAAAACCTTTGGCCAAAGCAGCAGCTGTGTACAGTGGAGGCTAGCAGAGTGCTTTTGGAGCAGCCAAATAACAAAAAACTTTATTTTTGTACCCTACTGTATTTGTTGAACCTGGCATGCTGCAGTCCATGGGGTTGCAAAGTCTGACATGACTGGGGGACTGAACTGAACTGATATTTGTTGAAAAGAAAAATTACATTGCAAGAAATATATTGTCTGTGAGCAATGCAAATGATTTTTTTAATGAAAAATATAAAATCTTAATTAGATGATTGATTCATACGTTAGCTATGAGTATCCAGAGCAGTTGATTTCAGGGCAGAAAAAGACCTAGAAGAATAGTAATGACATTCCTCAGGGTTTGTTCTGCAGTTATAATACCTCACGTATCAGAAGATATTCAAATTGTGTACAGAATTTTAGTACCTGAAGTTTTAAAGGTCCTGCTTTATATATAAAAGGGCAGAATGCAATTTGGATACAATGTTTGGTCTGCTAGATTCAGTAGGAAATATCCCAGGAAGCTTGTAAACAGGTTTTTAAAAAATTATACTTCATAAAGTTTATTTAGATTTAGAACACATGTTGCTGAATTCAGTGAAACTAAATAACGAGATATCTATTTCCTGATTTGAATATATGGTAGCCTGTTTTCCATGACAGCCTTTTGCCATGATTTCGTAAAAACTTTATTTTGGAGTGATTAATGTCATGAATTGAAAAGTATGGAGGGTAGTTTGTAATAGTGAAGAGTGAGGTCTTTCAGGTTGTAAAGACCTGGATTTAAACCCTGACTGAACCACTTTACTGGTCTACCTTTGGTAATTTACTTAATCCCTCTAAATTTCACTTTCTTCTTCTGTGTGAAGGGTAGTAATTTTTTAGGAAGATTGAATGAAGTATTTTCTGTGTAGTTAAATATTTAGCAAAACTCAATAAA
This sequence comes from Bos indicus, assembly GCF_029378745.1. Taxonomy (NCBI): domain Eukaryota; kingdom Metazoa; phylum Chordata; class Mammalia; order Artiodactyla; family Bovidae; genus Bos; species Bos indicus. Next base: position 11,628,596 of record NC_091786.1, read on the forward strand.
TGGTGGCTGCTGTCATCATTAATATCATCATCATAGGTTTGCTGAAAGAGCCATCTTATAAAATTTTTTAATCTTTTTTGGAAAATGTTCTTAATTTAGTTATTTAATGTAGAATCAAAGTAAAAAGAACCAGCAAAATTAAATAGTGTAGGAATGATATCAAGGTATGCCCTATAAATCACTGTAGTTATAAATCTAATTGATGTACTTAGCTAAGCAAGTACCATGACAGAAGAGTCAGATTAAAAAAAAAAAAAATCAAATCTTTCTTGTTAAAATTCCAGTGACTGTCATAACAGCAGATTCAATCATGCCTGTATATAAAATATTATTTTCAGAGTAATGTAATTTAATTGCTATTGGAACTGTCTTGACAATATAACTATGCCTGAATTGAGCTGTTTTATTTGCCCTTAAATATTTTCTTTCCTACATGTATAGCAAGATACATGTGGTGAGCACATGCAAAATAAACAACTAGGCTAGTATTTAGACCATTAACAGTAAAATGAAATCTTTTCTTCCCCTTCCTCACTGAATGTTCCCTCTGTTCAAAAATAAATAGATACCAAAAAAAGTCAATAAATATACATGCAAAATTACCTAGAAAAGCATTCAATGGGTATTAGCAAATAAGTCCGTAAGCACAACCAGTTTTCACATTTAGAAACAAACTATTTGCAATTACAGAACATACCAATTTATCTCTTCCTCAAATTGTACTTCCAGTTCTATCTAATTTTAAAGGGGAAACAAAAGCACAGTAAAATAGACACATATATGTATATGCAAATTTTAGATGAATTTGCCAATTAAGAAACAAAGATAAGAAAAAGCTGCCCCTTTTCCCTCCTTGGCCAAATTAAAAATATATACATCTTGAATTGTGGGGGGTGGTGGGGGGAGCTAGTTATGATTGGCAGGAATAATCTTGGTTAAGTTATTAAATAATGAGACTCATCCTAGCCTTTACTTACATCCTAGCCTTCCCCACTCATCCTGGCCTTTACTTTCCTACTCCATAACCCACCCCAACAAGTGGCAACAGAGCAATTAAAATCAGTGTGAAATCACTTAGAAGACAGCTAAAAATCCCCGAAACCCATCCTGCTGCAGGCAAAGGAGAAAGCTTTCTCTTAGAAAAGCTTTGGTCCACTGAGCAAAGCAGAGTTGAATGAGGAAGACAAGGACCCTGGAGACAGGCTGCCTGAGTTTGCAGTTTTGCTCTGCATTGTCTTCTCACCAAAATCTTCAATTTCTTGCCTCAGTTTCATCATCTGTAAAGTGGCTAAAGAGTAGTACATTTATCATGGAGTTGCTATAGGATTAAATGGGTTAATCACATGTAGGTACTTAGAATGCTTACTACCTGGCACATAGTAAGTGCTCAGTAAATGTTAGCTGTTAGGATAGTTGAGTCTATAAGATCTGATCTTCTGGGATCCAACCAAAATCTCTTGAGCTTGATACTCACTTGGACAATTGCTGACCCAGGAACGTCAAGCATTCCAGAGGGTGTTCTACACCTGAATGTCATAGATGTTCATTGATTCATCCATGACTGTGCATAGAGGAAAATGTGCTAACTAGCTGGTTGTCTTTAAACTATTGGCAATACATTAACTTCCTACCTGAAATAGCTACAAGAGGAGGGAAGTGCAGCCTGTTCTCTTAAAAAAAAAAAAAAAGTTAATGTAGGGTTAGGGTTCACTTTTCCTTCTTGAAACTTGGCTAGTCACTGCATAGACCTAAGGAAAACAACCTGTTTTCATTCAACATTTGCTGGATCTGCTTGTGGTGCCTTGCCTATTTCTTTCTTCTTTTAGTGCATGAGGTTTTAAAATTTGATCTTCATTTTCACTAGTATATTACCCAGGAAACATCTTTTTTACTGTTGCAGTTATCCCTTTTATTTCATTATTGAAAAGGCATTACATTACCCTTTTTTTCTGAAACAGTGAGGTTGAGAACTAATGTCATTAAATATCATTTTGAAATGAAACCTTTCCTGTCTTCAGGCACATTGTCGTAAAAGAAAGAAAGAAGGAAATGATGAGGCCGGGTTTTTCTAGGGCACAATGAGATCGCATTAAAATGACACACAGTTCAAAATGGGAATATAAGATGACTGAAAAGAACTGGGAGGTAGGACATGAAAGATGTTTCTAACCCATTTATGTTCCCCAAATGTTCCTGATTGATAGTCCCCCATGTAAATGTAACTCCTTCCCCCCTCCCCCAAACTTAGTCCTCCAGTGGAGAAATCAAGAGCCAATGTTCCAATGATCTTGGCAGATGCAGACAATCTCTCTTCTAAAAGAGTATTTCCAAACAAACCTGTAGCCTGAAGGAAGATAACGGGAACCAATTTATGCAAATCCTATGTAGTGACCTCAAGTGGCAGTTTGAAATGCAAAACATTGAGACAGAGAGAGATTGCACTTTGTACTTTGATAAAGCATAGCATTTTACCAAGAAAGAACTTGGAAGAGAATTTAAAATGAAATCTTTTCTGATGAGGTTTCTAGCTTTTTTGAAGTTTGTACTGACTTCTTCACCTAGTTCTTTAACATCAGTCAGTATCCAGGCCCATTTAGAATTTAAAAAACATGTTTTTTTTTAATGCCTCCCTGACACTGTATTTTGTTGTGCTCTGGGATGTGAATAAGATGGCATTGTGGGAGACACCAGGCTCTGTCCCACAACATAAAACTCAAAGACAGCTATACATGAACAAGGATAGAAAGCTGAATCCACCTAAGAAACTTCTGCCATACGGAGGAGCAAAACACTGAGAGTAACTGCATAAAAAGAGTAGGAAGAACTGTTTTGTTTTGCCTGCTGCTGCTAAGTTGCTTCAGTCGTGTCCGACTCTGTGCGACCCCACGGACTGCAGCCCACCAGGCTTCTCCGTCCATGGGATTCTCCAGGCAAGAACACTGGAGTGGGTTGCCATTTCCTTCTCCATTTGTTTTGCCTACCTCGTCTAATTCATCAGGCTGATATTGCTCAGCACCAGGATGACACTTCTCAGACTGAGTGTCCCTCACTTAGAACAGGAGAGCAGAGTAGATGACCAGATTCTCCCATCTTCCAGGGAACCGTATGAAGGAACTTCAGTTTCAGTATAGCCAGAGACTATCACAGCTGAGACATCTTGAGATGCTGAAAGTGAAAGTTGCTCAGCCATGTCCGACTCTTTGCAACCCCATGGACTATAAAATCTGTGGAATTCTCTAGGCCAGAATACTGGAGTGGCTAGCTTTTATCTTCTCCAGGGTTTCTTCCCAACCCAGGGTTCGAACCCAGGTCTCCCACATTGCAGGCAGAATCTGAACCTGCTGAGCCACAAGGGAAGCCCAAGAATACTGGAGTGGGTAATCTATCCCTTCTTTAGGGGATCTTCCCCATCCAGGACTCAAACCAGGGTCTCCTGCATTGCAGGCGGATTCTTTACCAACTGAGCTATCAGGGAAGCCCAAGCCACAGAAAAAGGTCAAGGCTACCAGTATCTTCCATACAGAAGGAGTCACCATGCGTCCCAGTGGCCTGTACTGCAGAAAAGCCCAGCAGCCTTTGCCTATGAGACCCTCAGTAGCCCTCGTTAACACTGGGGACCCCTCATAGCTTTTATCACTAGGTAACCCCTCATAGACCTGAGCAGAATAGCAAACTTATCTATGTGGGATCCCAGTAGCATTTACCACTGATGAAAGCATATCTACAACCTCTGTATCCACTGCAGCTTCCCTGCACATTACAAAGGGAGACAGCAAGAGAAGGAGCAAGAGTATATAAAAAATGTCTAGCAAACAGTTCATTTGCAAAATGGCAGTGTACAGTCTTACCTATCCATATGTACTTTAAATATAAATGAACTACATTTTCCAGTTAGAAGATATAGAATGGCTGAATGGATTAAGAAAACAATGGTAACTCCATGCATGTGGCCTACAAAAAAACAGTAGCTTACGCTTTAAAGACACACACTGGCTGAAAGTGAAGGAATAGGGAACAATATTCTATGCAAATAGGAACAGAAAGAGCAGCAGTAGCTATACTTCAATCAGACAAAATAGATTGAGGCAGAAGCTGTAATAAAAGACAAAGAAGGTGATTCTATAATGATAAAGAAGCCAGTTCGTCAAGGCAGAGTAACCGTACATATGCACTTAGCTTTGGAACACCTAAATATACAAAGCAGATTTTAACAGATGAATAAGAGTAAAATAGAATATAATAATAATAAAAGACTTCAGTGACCCACTTTCAGCAATGGTTAGATCACCCAGACAGAAAATCAATAATGAAACATTGGACCTAAGCTATACTTTACACCAAATGAAGCTAACAGAATTTTACAGAATATTCTATTTAACAGCAGTGAAATACATTTTTCTCGAACACAGGAAACATTCTCCAATATAGAGCATACATTAGGCCATAAGACCTAACAAAAAATCAGTTCAACCAGGACTAAAGATTTGAACATAGAACTTCAAATCATACACCTCTGAAAAGAAAACATAGGAGATAAGCTTCTAAACATTGGCCTTGACAATGATTTTTTTTAGATTTGACACAAAAAAATAAATCAACAAAGGCAAAAATAAACAGATGGGACTTCTTGAAACTAGCGAGTTTGTACACAGCAAAGAAAACAGTCTACAAAATGAAAAGTCAGCCTACAGAATTGAGGAAAGTGTTCATAAGCCATAAGGAGTTAATATTCAAATATATAAAGAACTCATACAACTCAATAGCAAGCAACCTAAATTAATTTACAAATGAAAGAAACCCCTGGATAGACATTTTCCAAAGACCTACAGTCGACAGGTAGACGCAAAAGTGGATTTTCATCTTAGTACCTACTGACATGCCATCTCTAAATCATTTCTTTATTCTCTGGGATAACCGTTAATCACCTACAGTCTTAATTTCTCTTGAACAGTCCACCTACCCTTTTCTGTAAATGTTAAGTTTGTAGTCAAATTGATTTGGGGCTAATAATATTCCTATCAAACTAGTCCTTTTTTGGGGGACTTTATTTTGCTTTGGTTCTATCATCCAGTTTTATATCTCTGCATTCACTAAAATTGACAAATAAGGACTTATTTTCCCATCTTAATATCATTTAATTCCCACTAAGATAAGGCATTATCTGAGAGGCATTATGCCTCTAAGATAAGGCATTAGTTTATATCCACTGAGAAATAATAATATGATAAATACATCCACTCATTAATTTATGCATCAAATATTTTCTGAAGATGGCACATCACATTGTGTAAAGACTTCAGGAGACAATAGACAAGCACATTTGAAAGTTAAGATCAAATACACAGCTACAGTATAAGGGCTGCCACCATCAGGTCAAAAATAACTGATACATTGATAGTAAAAAGTGTAACTGGTAAAAAGTCAGTAAAGATATTTTATTACTAAAGGGTATAAAACTGGGCTTTGAAAATTGTTTGTATCTCAAGAAATCCTAGCGATATGATAAGGGCATCCAGACAAGAGAACTCGGATTTCAGAGGTTTGGAATACAATGATCATACCTTCCCTCCAAAGCTTCAAGTTGCTTATGCAGGAGGAGACTATTTTCTGAAGCATGGGTGATAGGCAATTATGAACAACACACCAAAAAGAATGGGTTTTTTAGTTAATATGATGCCATTGCAAGTTTTTCAAATGAATGAAGCTGAAAGTCTATAATACTGTTGCTAAATTGGATACACTCAGCTGCCAGCTCTTTCAAGACTGGGACACATTGCGTGTATCTTTGTATTCCCTAAATCACTAAATAATGGCTTAATGAAAGAAAGAATAACAGTAGTGCTTACTTGGATATATTTACAGAGGGTTAGACTAAGAGGTGAGATGTAAGTCAAGGTATCACAGCTCACTACATGGGACTACATCAGAGAACGAGACAGGTAGTCCTGAAAAATCCTTTGGACAGAGGAGCCTGGTATGTTTGGGGATTTGGATAGATAGTGTTCAAAATTAGGGCTTTGGGTAGACAGTGTTTAAAATTGTACTTTGAAGGCGTCTAGAATGTTTCTCTGGTAATGGAGATCAATCAAAGGGACTGAAGTATGAATCAGAAGTCAGATATTGATGTATGGCAAAACCAATACAATATTGTAAAGTAATTAGCCTCCCATTAAAATAAATAAATTTATATTAAAAGGAGGGAAAAAAAAAAAAAAAAGTCGGATATTTTTAAGAGGTTCTCAGTATTACCTAGAATTCATTCATCAATATTTCTAATATAAGAATCTATGTAAATGATTAGTTAATAGTTCAGAATTTATTCATTTATTTTGCAATAACTATTAAGTAACACTAATGGTTTAGTCACTAAGTCATGTCCAACTTTTGCAACCTCATAGACCAAGCCCTCCTGGCTCCTCTGTCCAAGGGATTTCCTAGGCAAGAATATTGGATGGGTAGCCATTTCCTTCTCCAGGGGATCTTCCCCACTCAGGGACTGAACCCAAGTTTTCTGCATTGGCAGGTGGGTTCTTTACCACTGAGCCACCAGGGAAGCCCCATATGCTAATGGAAAAATTGAATTTACTGAAGAAATCGAGGTAAAGATCTCATAACTTCCTTTACAATTGCAATGAACACAACAAAGATAAGAGTTGCATATAAGCATTTTGTCTACATACCTATGGAAAATTTTGAGAACAGACTTTACCTTGGCAGTGATATGGTGTGTGTTCATAAAATAGTTCCAATTTTATCTGAAATACTGCTGTATTCTCCAGCTTATTCCTTCCCAAAGTTAGTTTTGCTGTTATAGAGTCTAGAGCAATAAATTCTATGCTAATTATTTGCAAAGGCCTTTTTTCCAATTCCCCTGTTGAAAAAATATACATCTACTTAGATAGGACCAAATACATTATTTTAATCAAATTCAAAATATAGCACTTTACCATTGTCCGTTGAGATTTAGTGTCTTTGGATGGAATTCACACTTGCCCTCTATACTGAAGAAACATTTCCAAAGAGACTGTGGGAACAACTGTTATTTTCCCATTGTCAGCCTGTCTGATAGTGATAGTTTAAAATTAACACTTCTCTGGCTTGACTAGAGACATTAGTCAAACCAAGTGAAAATTACATTTCCCTAAGATGCTGAATCTGCCTCCAACTCACTTTACCTATATTTACACCTCAGTTATTCTGGAAAATAAAATTAAAGTTCCATGTATTTCCATTGTTGAAGAAAACCCACTTGATATTTCAGTATTTTACAGTACTCTTCTGTAATGGGACCTCTAGACTCTTACCTTTCATTGACTTTCTTTGGAAATCTGATTTTCTTTTACTGTTTTCCTGTAGACAGTGTTAACTTTTAAGATGAAAAATATCTACTCAACTTGAAATGGTCACAGTTATCTAGACTCCCTTCTTAGATCTTTCTTCCTGAGTTTAAGGCAAACATCTCCCCAAGTGACAAAACACTCTTGGAAGGTACTCTTCTCTGTCTCATGAAGCAATATAAAACTCTGTAAACTCTAGTATTCTAAATAGAAAACTTTACTTTCCAGTTTAAAAGTTGGCAGTATTCTCAAGCCAACAGTTAAAAGGAGATCCCATGGTTCAAAGACAACCTAAAGAACTGTAGGTAAAAGGGTAAAGTCCTAATTCTCCAAATTCTCAATACCCTCAATACCTCTAGATTTATCATCTTGAAATAAGTGCATTTTTACAACATCTCTGTTGTAACAAATGTTCACTGTGCATGGGAAAAATGTAAATTATAAAGCATCAAGTTATAAAACCAAGAATTAGACACAGTGTGCTGATTTGGAGCTGTCTAATGCTTAAATTATAACTGTGTGTTTTCCAGATCATGCTTTGGTCTGTGAAATTGGTTATCATTCTTGTTTTAGATCTGTATATGTTTATATTTAAAACATTAATCCAAATTTATTTTGCCATCTTATAAACTGAATACTTTGTTTTATGGTGCACATAAATGTGTTTTTAGATCTATAGTTTTCCCTTTCCTAAAGTAATAGATTGTTTCCTGAAGTCAAGGAGATAGGAATACATTAAACGTGTATGTGTGTTTGTGTGCGCATATATATATATTTTTTTTCCATGTGTCACTTTTTGTGAAACACTCAGGACCAACTGTGATAATCTCCATTCCTTTCCTTTTAAGCTTTTTCTAAGATCCAGGCCTCACCTAACTAATTGAATCCTAAGTAAAACTAATCATTCTCTGGGTTTGCTAGATATCTGTATTAGTCTGCTTGGACCACTATAAAAGAATACTATAGATTGGTGACTTAATCAACAGATATTTTTTCTCACAGTTCGGGAAGCTGGGAAGTCCTAAAAGAAGGTTCCAGCCAGTCTAATTTCCAGTGAAGCTTTCTTTTTGGCTTATAGATAGCTCTCAGAGCTAGGTCCTCATATGGTAGAGAGAGAAGTCTCTTGTATCTCTTCTCATAAGAGGATTAATCCCATCATGAATGCTCTGCCTTGTAGACCAAATTACTTCACATAGATCCCATTCCCAAATACCATCATCCTGGGGGTTAGGCCTTCAATGTATGAATTGGGGGAAACAAAATTTATAGTAAGGCCCATTTTTCCAGAATTAGTACAATCTATGTAAATAATTAGCTAATGATACAATGCTGCAGGAAAAATTCTTTCATGATCACATGTTCATTTTTTTTTGTTTGTTTTTTGTTTTTAAATTTTTATTCCTTTATTTCTCATGTGTTCCCCATCCTGAACCCTCCTCCCTCCTCCCTCCCCATACCATCCCTCTGGGTCGTCCCAGTGCACCAGCCCCAAGCATCCAGCATCGTGCATTGAACCTGGACTGGCATCTCGTTTCATACATGACATTTCACATGTTTCAATGCCATTCTCCCAAATCTTCCCACCCTCTCCCTCTCCCACAGAGTCCATAAGACTGTTCTATACATCAGTGTCTCTTTTGCTGTCTCGTATACAGGGTTATCGTTACCATCTTTCTAAATTCCATATATATGTGTTAGTATACTGTATTGGTGTTTTTCCTTCTGGCTTACTTCACTCTGTATAATAGGCTCCAGTTTCATCCACCTCATTAGAACTGATTCAAATGTATTCTTTTTAATGGCTGAGTAATACTCCATTGTGTATATGTACCACTGCTTTCTTATCCATTCATCTGCTGATGGACATCTAGGTTGCTTCCATGTCCTGGCTATTATAAACAGTGCTGCGATGAACATTGGGGTACACGTGTCTCTTTCCCTTCTGGTTTCCTCAGTGTGTATGCCCAGCAGTGGGATTGCTGGATCATAAGGCAGTTCTATTTCCAGTTTTTTAAGGAATCTCCACACTGTTCTCCATAGTGGCTGTACTAGTTTGCATTCCCACCAATAGTGTAAGAGGGTTCCCTTTTCTCCACACCCTCTCCAGCATTTATTATTTGTAGACTTTTGGATCGCAGCCATTCTGACTGGTGTGAAATGGTATCTCATAGTGGTTTTGATTTGCATTTCTCTGATAATGAGTGATGTTGAGCATCTTTTCATGTGTTTGTTAGCCATCTGTATGTCTTCTTTGGAGAAATGTCTATTTAGATCTTTGGCCCATTTTTTGATTGGGTCATTTATTTTTCTGGAGTTGAGCTGTAGGAGTTGCTTGTATATTTTTGAGATTAGTTGTTTGTCGGTCGCTTCATTTGCTATTATTTTCTCCCATTCTGAAGGCTGTCTTTTCACCTTGCTTATAGTTTCCTTTGATGTGCAGAAGCTTTTAAGTTTAATTAGGTCCCATTTGTTTATTTTTGCTTTTATTTCCAATATTCTGGGAGGTGGGTCATAGAGGATCCTGCTGTGATGTATGTCAGAGAGTGTTTTGCCTATGTTCTCCTCTAGGAGTTTTATAGTTTCTGGTCTTACGTTTAGATCTTTAATCCATTTTGAGTTTATTTTTGTGTATGGTGTTAGAAAGTGGTCTAGTTTCATTCTTTTACAAGTGGTTGACCAGATTTCCCAGCACCACTTGTTAAAGAGATTGTCTTTAATCCATTGTATATTCTTGCCTCCTTTGTCAAAGATAAGGTGTCCGTATGTGCGTGGATTTATCTCTGGGCTTTCTATTTTGTTCCATTGATCTATATTTCTGTCTTTGTGCCAGTACCATACTGTCTTGATAACTGTGGCTTTATAGTAGAGCCTGAAGTCAGGTAGGTTGATTCCTCCAGTTCCATTTTTCTTTCTCAAGATCGCTTTAGCTATTCGAGGTTTTTTGTATTTCCATACAAATTGTGAAATTATTTGTTCTAGCTCTGTGAAGAATACTGTTGGTACCTTGATAGGGATTGCATTGAATCTATAAATTGCTTTGGGTAGTATACTCATTTTCACTATATTGATTCTTCCAATCCATGAACATGGTATGTTTCTCCATCTATTAATGTCCTCTTTGATTTCTTTCACCAGTGTTTTATAGTTTTCTATATATAGGTCTTTAGTTTCTTTAGGTAGATATATTCCTAAGTATGTTATTCTTTTCGTTGCAATGGTGAATGGAATTGTTTCCTTAATTTCTCTTTCTGTTTTCTCATTATTAGTGTATAGGAATGCAAGGGATTTCTGTGTGTTGATTTTATATCCTGCAACTTTACTATAATCATTGATTAGTTCTAGTAATTTTCTGGTGGAGTCTTTAGGGTTTTCTATGTAGAGGATCATGTCATCTGCAAATAGTGAGAGTTTTACTTCTTCTTTTCCAATTTGGATTCCTTTTATTTCTTTTTCTGCTCTGATTGCTGTGGCCAAAACTTCCAAAACTATGTTGAATAGTAATGGTGAAAGTGGGCACCCTTGTCTTGTTCCTGACTTTAGAGGAAATGCTTTCAATTTTTCACCATTGAGAATAATGTTTGCTGTGGGTTTGTCATATATAGCTTTTATTATGTTGAGGTATGTTCCTTCTATTCCTGCTTTCTGGAGAGTTTTTATCATAAATGGGTGTTGAATTTTGTCAAAGGCTTTCTCTGCATCTATTGAGATAATCATATGGTTTTTGTTTTTCAATTTGTTAATGTGGTGTATTACATTGATTGATTTGCGGATATTGAAGAATCCTTGCATCCCTGGGATAAAGCCCACTTGGTCATGGTGTATGATCTTTTTAATGTGTTGTTGGATTCTGATTGCTAGAATTTTGTTTAGGATTTTTGCATCTATGTTCATCAGTGATATTGGCCTGTAGTTTTCTTTTTTTGTGGGATCTTTGTCAGGTTTTGGTATTAGGGTGATGGTGGCCTCATAGAATGAGTTTGGAAGTTTACCTTCCTCTGCAATTTTCTGGAAGAGTTTGAGCAGGACAGGTGTTAGCTCTTCTCTAAATTTTTGGTAGAATTCAGCTGTGAAGCCGTCTGGACCTGGGCTTTTGTTTGCTGGAAGATTTTTGATTACAGTTTCAATTTCCGTGCTTGTGATGGGTCTGTTAAGGTTTTCTATTTCTTCCTGGTCGAGTTTTGGAAAGTTGTACTTTTCTAAGAATTTGTCCATTTCTTGCTCGTTGTCCATTTTATTGGCATATAATTGTTTATAATAGTCTCTTATGATCCTTTGTATTTCTGTGTTGTCTGTTGTGATCTCTCCATTTTCGTTTCTAATTTTATTGATTTGATTTTTCTCCCTTTCTTTCTTGATGAGTCTGGCTAATGGTTTATCAATTTTATTTATCCTTTCAAAGAACCAGCTTTTGGCTTTGTTGATTTTTGCTATGGTCTCTTTTGTTTCTTTTGCATTTATTTCTGCTCTAATTTTTAAGATTTCTTTCCTTCTACTAACCCTGGGGTTCTTCATTTCTTCCTTTTCTAGTTGCTTTAGGTGTAGAGTTAGGTTATTTATTTGACTTTTTTCTTGTTTCTTGAGGTGTGCCTGTATTGCTATAAACTTTCCCTTTAGGACTGCTTTTACTGTGTCCCACAGGTTTTGGGTTGTTGTGTTTTCATTTTCATTCGTTTCTATGCAAATTTTGATTTCTTTTTTGATTTCTTCTGTGATTTGTTGGTTATTCAGCAGGGTGTTGTTCATCCTCCATATGTTGGAATTTTTAATAGTTTTTCTCCTGTAATTGAGATCTAATCTTACTGCATTGTGGTCAGAAAAGATGCTTGGAATGATTTCTATTTTTTTGAATTTACCAAGGCTAGCTTTATGGCCCAGGATGTGATCTATCCTGGAGAAGGTTCCATGTGCGCTTGAGAAAAAGGTGAAATTCATTGTTTTGGGATGAAATGTCCTATAGATATCAATTAGGTCTAACTGGTCTATTGTATCGTTTAAAGTTTGTGTTTCCTTGTTAATTTTCTGTTTAGTTGATCTATCCATAGGTGTGAGTGGGGTATTAAAGTCTCCCACTATTATTGTGTTATTGTTAATTTCTCCTTTCATACTTGTTAGCATTTGTCTTACATACTGTGGTGCTCCCGTGTTGGGTGCATATATATTTATAATTGTTATATCTTCTTCTTGGATTGATCCTTTGATCATTATGTACTGACCATCTTTGTCTCTTTTCACAGCCTTTGTTTTAAAGTCTATTTTATCTGATATGAGTATTGCTACTCCTGCTTTCTTTTGGTCCCTATTTGCATGGAAAATCTTTTTCCAGCCCTTCACTTTCAGTCTGTATGTGTCCCCTGTTTGGAGGTGGGTCTCCTGTAGACAACATATATAAGGGTCTTGTTTTTGTATCCATTCAGCCAGTCTTTGTCTTTTGGTTGGGGCATTCAACCCATTTACGTTTAAGGTAATTACTGATAAATATGATCCCATTGCCATTTACTTTATTGTTTGGGGTTCGAATTTGTACACCATTTTTGTGTTTCCTGTCTAGAGAAGATCCTTTAGTATTTGTTGGAGAGCTGGTTTGGTGGTGCAGAATTCTCTCAGCTTTTGCTTGTCTGAGAAGCTTTTGATTTCTCCTTCATACTTGAATGAAATCCTTGCTGGGTACAATAATCTGGGCTGTAGGTTATTTTCTTTCATCATTTTAAGTATGTCTTGCCATTCCCTCCTGGCTTGAAGAGTTTCTATTGAAAGATCAGCTGTTATCCTTATGGGAATTCCCTTGTGTGTTATTTGTTGTTTTTCCCTTGCTGCTTTTAATATTTGTTCTTTGTGTTTGATCTTTGTTAATTTGATTAATATGTGTCTTGGGGTGTTTCGCCTTGGGTTTATCCTGTTTGGGATTCTCTGGGTTTCTTGGACTTGGGTGATTATTTCCTTCCCCAGTTTAGGGAAGTTTTCAACTATTATCTCCTCAAGTATTTTCTCATGGTCTTTCTTTTTGTCTTCTTCTTCTGGAACCCCTATGATTCGAATGTTGTAGCGTTTAATAGTGTCCTGGAGGTCTCTGAGATTGTCCTCATTTCTTTTAATTCGTTTTTCTTTTATTCTCTCTGATTCATTTATTTCTACCATTCTATCTTCTAATTCACTAATCCTATCTTCTGCCTCTGTTATTCTACTATTTGTTGCCTCCAGAGTGTTTTTAATTTCATTTATTGCATTATTCATTATATATTGACTCTTTTTTATTTCTTCTAGGTCCTTGTTAAACCTTTCTTGCATCTTCTCAATCCTTGTCTCCAAGCTATTTATCTGTGATTCCATTTTAATTTCAAGATTTTGGATCAATTTCACTATCATTATTCGGAATTCTTTATCAGGTAGATTTCCTATCTCTTCCTCTTTTGTTTGGTTTGGTGGGCATTTATCCTGTTCCTTTATCTGCTGGCTATTCCTCTGTCTCTTCATCTTGTTTAAATTGCTGAGTTTGGGGTGTCCTTTCTGTATTCTGGCAGTTTGTGGAGTTCTCTTTATTGTGGCTTTTCCTCGCTGTGTGTGGGTTTGTACAGGTGGCTTGTCAAGGTTTCCTGGTTAGGGAAGCTTGTGTCGGTGTTCTGATGGGTGGAGCTGTATTTCTTCTCTTTGTTCAGTCGCACTCCTTTCGAAGAGTTGGATTGCTTTTCTGGGTGCCTGATGTCCTCTGCCGGCATTCAGAAGTTGTTTTGTGGAATTTACTCGACCTTTAAATGCTCTTTTGATGAATTTGTGGGGGAGAAAGTGTTCTCCCCGTCCTACTCCTCTGCCATCTTGGCTCCTGTCTCACGTGTTCATTTTTAAATCAATTCATTTACTTTAATGGGATTAAAATTCTAACCATTAATACTTTTTGTGTATTGCCACCATCAAATCTAATTTACCATCAGATCCCATTTAACTGAGGCCATCTCTGGTGGGTCAGTGAGTAAAGAATCTGCCTGCAATGCATTAGACACAGGATATGCTGGTTCAGTCCCTGGATTGGGAAGATCCCCTGGAGGAGGGCATGTCAGCCCATTTTACTATTCTTGCCTGGAGAATCCCATGGACAGAGGAGCCTGATGGGCCACAGTCCATGGGGTTGCAAAAAGACACAAATGAAGTGACTAGGCATGCACGTACCCATTTAACTTTACCTTTGATGTCTTAACACAGAGTGATTAATGTAGGCAATTGAGAGATTATATCAAAGGTGGGAGGCATGCCTGACATAGAATCAACCTTTATTCTCATCTGAAGATTGTCTACACATGTCCCTGGAAATTCATGTATCTGGAAGCTTCATTTATTTTAATCATTAAATGTGTCATTTTTCATTCATTTGTATATTTATATAGCAAATATGTTTTGTTATACTTTACATTAAATATATACATATATACTTATACTTTAAATATGTTCTAAAAATTATACTACAAACTGAGTACTGGGAATAAAAAAAATGAGCAAGACAAACCCTTGCCCTCAATGGAGTCATTACCTCTTAGGTGGCAAGTTCATAGACAAATAGTTACAAAGCACTAAAACTCTTATATTCTTATTTATATGTCAATTATTACTTAATCAATATCTTTTATATTTTTTTACTTTTATTTTGCACTTTGATTTAGAGATTTTAAGTTTTTTTCTTTGGGTAACAATGAGTAGACAAAAAAAGATAATGTTAGTATATTCTTAGGTGATACAACCCCATATATTGTGTATTTCTGACCCTGGGGAGATAAAATTGGCTCTAGAGTGGCATGATAATAATGCTTCCAATGATGTATAATGAAAAAATTTTAACTTGTATTAAATAAATGCAAGAGAATGTTGTACTTAAATAAGGATTCTTGTTATTTAACTATTATAGGAAGCCATGAAGACCCAGAGTCAAAGGGCCTGTTATAAGATGTCTGAGGCATTAACTTTGTGAACGTAAGAAATACAAATGGAAGAATAGTTCAGCTCTTTCAGGAGCTAGTCTATGTGAGACATCTAGAAGATCAGAAATATTTTGTCTTCAAAATTTTGCCTTCTATGCTGTTCCAGGGTCACTGTTTTCATTTTGTTACTCCATCATTTGCTGTAGGATGGACTGATAGTATCAGGATATGTGTCTGTGCAGTGTTCCAACCTTCTTGTTGGTTTCTTGAAAGACCTATGCTGATCTATGAAGGAAATATGTTAGCTAGAATCTCATGAGAACTATTTCCATTCATTGCATTTATTTATTTTGTAAAAGAGAATGTGCCATCCCAGCGTGTCAGAAATGAATAAATACATGAATACAAAAAGAAGCCAAGTATATGGCAGTGAAATGGTGTGGGTTTTAATGACCCTACGAATACAAGAAAGCATCAAAGACTATAAGATAAGACAGCTTAAACTTGGAAGATTAAGTAAATGCATTGTTACGAATGTGCAAATAGTAAAGAATTGAGCAGGGTTCGAATTCTGATCCATCCGACCCCAGATAAGAACAGTTAAGCCAGAGAGGGGAGGGGCATAGGGAAGGGAAAAGATCTGGGTGGTGGAGAGGGGGGAGAAATGGGGGGTGAATGTAGGACCTGGATGGATCGATTTGCCTTGGAATACCCCCCTTGATTTCTTTATTACCCCATGTTTATTCCCCATAGTGGTCTGTCTGTAACACCTCATCTCACAACTAGTACTAAGAAAATTCTTCATGTTTTTAACATTAGGGATCTAAGAATCACTTCTGATGATTCTTGAAAAATCTAAGTATAGAAAACCTTGGTAAAAATAAATGGAGCAGGGAAAATGTCTTGGTTCAAATGACAGGGTGATCTTTACACTTGTTCTTACATACTGAAAACATTGTGAGTACAATCAGGTTTGAGTACAACACACAAAAACACACAATTATGAATATGAACAAACGTCTCTATACATATGTATGTACATAATTTAGCTTTGAATCGAATTGTTGAATATTTCAAAATATTTGTGGGAATACTTATATTGAAACAAAATATATGCTGTTATCAGACTGAAAGGTGTTTGGGAAAAATACTAACAAATGTATAAATTATCTTCACACCTCCATTGCCTAGTGTAGCACCTGACAAATATGAGGGTTTTAATATTTGCTGAGCTGAATTATTTTAAGGGTGCTAAACTGACATTTCTTACTTTAGTTTACAAAACCTTAACCAGGGATCCTATCTGCTTAAAATACATAAACCAGTAACTCCCTTTCTATTAAATAATTTTAACTGCCAAATTATTTGATGCTCTGAAGTTACATAAGAATTTAATATCCTTTCACTATAGAGTTATCTGTGTAAGTAATTTGCATTCTATTTTTCATTTAGAAACAGATGCTGGGGAGTTTCCACAAACAAGTGCTTTTCTATGATGACTTGAGGACATATGTGATCTGGTCTGAATGTGTAATTTATTTCAGATTAGGGTAATGTCAGTGCATCGTATTTCTACGTGGTAGCCAGTGATTCATATTGGTTATTCTGGTAGTTTGCTGAGGTTAAAGTGATAATTCAACATTCACTTGTGAAATCAAGTATCTTTTTCCTTCCTGCTCCCCATTTGTAAGTGCTGTTTCTGGAAACACTGTTTTGCTGATCTAATGTAAAAGACAGTTCTTTCCACTCCTTCCTTAACACTTACCACTGCTGCAGTCAAAATTTCAGGCCCCATAAGCATTTGCGACTCTGTTTGGGAGACTTCCACCCCCCACTGCAAGAGCAGAAGGCTGACTGCCATGGTTGATTGCTAGCACTCCGTAGCTCTGCCATGTCATATTTGAGTGTGTGCTTGATAGCATTCTGGTGCTGCTTTGTTTACAGTCGTCCCTCAGCTCAGCCAGATGCTTGCTTAGGTATTACACTGTCCTCTCTAGTTCAAATACATGGATTGCAGAGCCTCTCTGTCAGAGTGCATAAAGCCTATGGGCTGGTAGAGGGGATTTGTTATGAGCAGGAGTTGATCATTATGGCTTGTCATTGAGTGTTGAATTTACTTTGGATATGATCTTGTTTTCTTTTTTTTTTTAATCTGGTAAGCTACATAGAAAGTCGTTGGTAAGTCCTGAATTTACAGCTGTTGGCACAACAAGAGACAAATAGTATTTCCTCAAGTGATGGATATAAAAAGAGAAAGTATTGAATGTATTGTGAATATTATTCAACCTTGGGAGAAGGATGGTAATAGGATAACTCTCTGGGAGGGGAGGGGATCAGGTTTTTGCATTTTTGGCTGGAAAGTTTTTTAGAGAGTAAGTTTAGCTTTGTTTAGCTTTCACTCCGAGGATAACTTTCAGCTGCCACGTTAGGATTTCTGGGACCTGTTCAGCTCTGTTCCCATCTCACCTTTCTTCTGTCACAGAGTCATTGAGATAGAACATTTAAATTTATAATGCCAAATTTAGATAAAACTCTCATCATGTAAGATTTCTGTTTGATCTAGAAAGTAACATCTTACAAACGTTAAACTCTGGCCGACTCACCAGAGTAGGCAGTTTCTCAAAATCTGTCTGCAATCAGGAGATACAGGAGATGCGGATTTCATCCCTGGGTCAGGACGGTCCCTAGGACCACCCACTCCAGTATTCTTGCCTGGAGAATTCCACGGGCAGAGGAGTCTGGTGGGTTATAGTTCATGGGGTGGCAAAGAGTCGGACATGACTACAGCGACTGAACATGCACTTGTAAGTATTCTAGTTTTCAGATATTTTATCAAATGATACCTAATTTTGTTTCTATGATTGAGGTTAAATCAATTGAAGTATCAGAATATTAAATTATTTCTAAGAAAAATTTGTTGATATACATGGCTTAATCATTTTTGCCTCATCACTAGTGAAATGGCTGACTCTGCCAAAGGACTATAATTTGTTCATAGTGTAGATTTAATTATCTTGATATTATAGTGTTCGGCATAATTTTGATACATTGTCATAAAGTTTGCTGTCTTAATTTGTTTGAGGAAATTAGTAATAAATCAGATGCAATTATATTTAAGACAATAAATGGGATATTTATGTTATTAAAATGCATTGCATTCCTAAGTAAGAGTACATTATAAGTGTTTAACTTTGTAGTCAGATTTTAGTTGTATGATTAGATGCTTTATCTGCAATATATATTTTTTATTTTTTTCGTTTTCAAAGAATAGTGGACATTTAAATTTTTTAGGTAAAAAGAGGAAGAAAATTGTGCCTCTGTGAAATATCTACATCATATATTTCAGGATCATATGCTTCTAAGAGGTTAAAAAGAGCTAATAAAAATATAGCTGAAATATATCACTAAACGAATTTAGACTGTCAAGTTACTTTTTAAAAGATCTATGAAATTAACTACCTTATGCCCCAGAATCTCTGGATAGTGTATCAGAGAGCTAGTAAGAATTGATCAGGATCAACTACTATTTAAGATCACCTTACAAATTCTAAAGTAATGTGCCTACCAATGGAGATTCTAGTTCAAGATCCATCAGGAGTTCTCATTCAATAACAGGAATAATATGAAGATAAATGTAGAGTATTATTTAAAATGTTTTAAAAAATTTTTAAAAATAGCATTTTGCAATCTGTTAATAATCAAGGATGGCTACTTTAGCAAAGATCTGAACATGATAGTGGCTTACACATGACAGAGATTTTCTTTTTTTTTTTTTTTCTGACATGATGGTCCAGGTGTAGGGAGTGTGGTCCTGCTATAGTTCCTCTGCAACAAGGAGGAGCTGGTCCTTGCCTCTCATGGTTGAGTCATTCTCAACATGCGCTTTTTAACCTAGTGACTCTAACAAAGCTGATCTAGGTACGCCCTCTACCCCCTCTCTCCCAAAACTGCATTGCTAAGCAGAGAGAAGGAGTAGAAGTCATGGCTCTTCCCCTTAAAGGCATGGCTTGGAAATTACACAGTGCACTTCTGCTCGTGCGCCTCTGGCCAAGACTTGGATGTATACCTGTGCATAGTTGTAGGGGAGTCTGGGAATTGTACTCTTTAGATGGTCAGCCACATGCTCAGCTAGAATTCTGGATTATATTTTTAAGGGAAGGAGGAGAAGAATGGGTACTGACGGAATCATAAAACTTTCTGCCATATAGGCATAATTGTTAATAATTATCATAATTTATTGTGGTCTAGAGTAATCAGAGACATTACTTTGCCAACAAAGGTCCATCTAGTCAAGGCTATGGTTTTTCCAGTGGTCATGTATGGATGTGAGAGTTGGACTGTGAAGAAGGCTGAGTGCCGAAGAATTGATACTTTTGAAGTGTGGTGTTGGAGAAGACTCTTGAGAGTCCCTTGGACTGCAAGGAGATCCAACCAGTCCATTCTGAAGGAGATCAGCCCTGGGATTTCTTTGGAAGGAATGATGCTAAAGCTGAAACTCCAGTACTTTGGCCACCTGATGCGAAGAGTTGACTCATTGGAAAAGACTCTGATGCTGGGAGGGATTGGGGGCAGGAGGAGAAGGGGACGACAGAGGATGAGATGGCTGGATGGCATCACCAACTCAATGGACGTGAGTTTGAGTGAACTCTGCGAGCTGGTGATGGATAGGGAGGTCTGGTGTGCTGCGATTCATGGGGTCTCAAAGAGTCGGACAGGACTGAGCAACTGAACTGAACTGAGAGTAACCTTGAGAAACATTGCTTCTATGTCTATGCTTAGACATCTGTCCAATGTGCTTCTAATTAGTTCCACTATGCCTGACTAATTCCTGCTCAGACTTTGGTAGTTCTCTAAGGTAATATTTCCCTAAGAAACTTTCATAGGCACCTAGGTAATGATCCACAGTAATGGCTTAGGTAATCATTGACTGTATTTCCTTAATAGCCTATACATGTCCATTTGATTGCAGTTAAAATAACGCATTTTGATTATTTCTGTTCTCCTGTGTTCTAAGGACTTTTAGACAAGGACTGTTCTATTTTTATATTCCTAGACCAGCACCTGGTATATGATATGTATTCAGACACTTTTTAAATGAGTATATTGAATAAATAAATGAGGTTAGGTATTCCAGAATATTCAGTTAGATGTAGTGGGATCCCAGGCATAGAACTGTATCTGCCAAAGTCTTTCAGCTTCAGATCCAAAGACTGGTGTCATCTCATTAGTGAGCATGTTTTGTTCTTGAAACTTAGGAAAGGATGTGCAATATTCTTCCCAAGTGTTCAAATGAAATCAAAGGGAAAGATGACATACTTTCAGTGGCTGAGCACAGAGATACAGTTTTGCACTGCACACCTTAAGGAGGGCCTTTCACAGGGACTATAAACTTGACAGTGACAACTCGCAAATACAGTTAGCACTGATCTAGTGAACACTTTTAACCTTATATAACAAAGAAATTCTTTAAAGAAGCATTTAAAATTAGGGAATGTATCATAAAAATTGAAGATACTTTAATTAGACTTTTAAAATACTGTAAGATGAATATATCATTCTGAGGAATAACACATCTATGATAATTAGTGCCATTTATAATTTGGCCTAATGCTCAAAATTCTCCAAGCCAGGCTTCAGCAATATGTGAACCGTGAACTTCCTGATGTTCAAGCTGGTTTTATAAAAGGCAGAGGAACCAGAGATCAAATTGCCAACATCTGCTGGATCATGGAAAAAGCAAGAGGGTTCCAGAAAAACATCTATTTCTGCTTTATTGACTATGCCAAAGCCTTTGACTGTGTGGATCACAATAAACTATGAAAAATTCTGCAAGAAATGGGAATACCAGACCACCTGATCTGCCTCTTGAGAAATTTGTATGCAGGTCAGGAAGCAACAGTTAGAACTGGACATGGAACAACAGACTGGTTCCAAATAGGAAAAGGAGTTCGTCAAGGCTGTATATTGTCACCCTGTTTATTTAACTTATATGAAGAGTACATCATGAGAAACACTGGACTGGAAGAAACACAAGCTGGAATCAAGATTGCCGGGAGAAATATCAATAACCTCAGATATGCAGATGATACCACCCTTATGGCAGAAAGTGAAGAGGAACTCAAAAGCCTCTTGATGAAAGTGAAAGTGGAGAGTGAAAAAGTTGGCTTAAAGCTCAACATTCAGAAAACGAAGATCATGGCATCCGGTCCCACCACTTCATGGGAAATAGATGGGGAAACAGTGGAAACAGTGTCAGACTTTATTTTGGGGGGCTCCCAAATCACTGCAGATGGTGACTGCAGCCATGAAATTAAAAGACGCTTCCCCTTTGCAAGGAAAGTTATGACCAACCTAGATAGCATATTCAAAAGCAGAGTCATTACTTTGCCAACAAAGGTCTGTCCAGTCAAGGCTATGGATTTTCCAGTAGTCATGTATGGATGTGAGAATTGGACTGTGAAGAAAGCTGAGTGCCAAAGAATTGATGTTTTTGAACTGTGGTGTTGGAGAAGACTCTTGAGAGTCCCTTGGACTGCAAGGAGATCCAACCAATCCATCCTAAAGGAGATCAGTCCTGGGTGTTCATTGAAGGACTGATGCTGAAGCTGAAACACCAATACTTTGGTCACCTAATGTGAAGAGTTGACTCATTGGAAAAGACTTTTATGCTGGGAGGGATTGGGGGCAGGAGGAGAAGGGGACGACTGAGGACGAGAAGACTGGATGGCATCACCAACTTAATGGACATGAGTTTGGGTAAACCCTGGGAGTTGGTGATGGAAACAGGGAGGCCTGGTGTGCTTCGATTCATGAGGTCTCAAAGAGTCGGACACAACTGAGCAACTGAACTGAATTTAATACACATATATACACACACAAATATATAATTATATTACATGTTTATAATTAACCTCCTGAAGGTATTTCACTCAGTTCATCTTATTTTGCTATTAATCAAATTTAGTTATTTTTTTTCTCTAGTTGAGGTTTGTGAAAATTTTATTAGCATTTGAATTAAATATACATAAAAATAAGGGAAAATCATAATCTTGTTGTGATTGAGTAGATTTCAATCCTTAATATTGAAAACTTTGTTTTTAAATAAGTTCTTTTTAAAGGTTATCAAAGGAAAAGTATATTTCTCAAAATATAATCATTTGTTAACATCAGCTTTCAAACAGATGTGTAATTAGTGTGACTTTGGTTTTATATTATTACATTTCATCAAATATGGTGCTTGGCATACAGGTCCTTAATACATGGTAACTTATGTTTGGGTGATGCATTTCTGAGATGAGTGAATATTAAAAGTCTCAATTTAGGAAAATAAAATAACATTCTAAGACAATGCTGTCTAGTAGAACATTATGTAAAAATATCTGTGCAATTCAGTAACCCCCAGTGCATGCTGATGTGGAGCCCTGGGGTGTGACTAAGACAACTGGAGAATTTAATACTTGATTTAATTTAATAATTTACACTTAAAACCAAGTAGCCATAGATACCTAGTAGCTACCATTGGCTAATGCAGTTCTAAATGATTCTGGAAATACTATATGGGAAAGTTATCCATTTTAATGCAGCACAAGAATTCAAAATTTTGCATCTATGTTTAAAAGTATTATTGAAATTAGTTTAATATTTGTGCTTGGAAGTAGATTATGTGGTTTAATTTTCTAATCCATGGTATTTTATCAAAGAATAAAAACATGCTAAATAATTTTCTGTTTAGTCTTAGAAGCTACAGTAACTTAAGAATTCTATTTAAAAATCTCACCATCATCACCATGATAAAATAATAGGAGATACAGATGCGTAAGTTGAATGATTTAAATGCAGTACTTAAATGACAGCTTAGTTGTTAATGGGAAAAAATGTTAGTAAAGTCATGCTGCTTTTAAACTAGAGTCAAAAGTGATTTTCACTATAGAAATGCCTTATTTTAAATCGATTTAGAAATATCAGATAGATTAGATTAAAATCTAAAGAATTAAATGATGAACAGATAGCGGCTAGCAACAAACCCAGGTAGCATGTCTCATTGCTTTCTCTGTGATAGAGGTACAGTCAGATGAAAAGCAAGTGGGAAATGTGCATTAGGTGCCTGGTTTAAGGGGGAAAAAAGAAAAAAGCTGTCTGCAATCAGTTACAGTTGACTGCAACAAAAATTAGTTTCCAGGGATCAAAGGAAATGAACAGCTGACCAGGGCAACCCAAATATCCCATAGTGTGTTAAATATTTATTACTGAGCCACTCTTCCCAACACAATCTGAATCTTGGCATATTTCCACCAAAATAGCTCATCAGTAATTAATTTGGCATGCCATTTTGCATAAGATTTGTAATTAATATCAGTCTATATTATCCTGGACTTTTTTCACTGCAGGATTCAATCTCCCTCCTTTCAAAAATGTGATAAAAGTGGCCATTTTCTGTTTTGTTTCGAACTCAGGCCATATATTAAAAAGAAAGAGGAAAATGCATTGCAATATCCATGAAGGAGACAGCGAAGTTTATAGACTCAATTTATTTGAGGTTTTTCAAGGTCATTGCATTTTTTTCCCTTCCACTGCTTCATATTATGAGGCTGTAATATGAATAGATCTCCAGGCCAGTACCAGAGTTTTAATGAACTATTAAGGCAGATCCATGATATTCTCTCATCTTTTAAATGGGTCTCTCTCAAAGTTTAACAGGTTATAAATGGAACTTCTGCAAAATACATCTTTTGGTATGGACTCTTTTCTTGATCTTTTGAAATTAACCCCTTTTCTAAATAAGAACAGTATTATAAGGAAATGGCTGCATTAGTTGATGAACTGTCCCACCTACCTTTTTAAGTTTCAGCAAAATCACAATGTTAAAGCATCACATTCTTTACGGACTCTAGTTTCAAGGAAGGAATTATTATATTTAATTCAGTTATTTAAAGTTAAATTACACTTTGCCTAAATAAAAAGCAAGCTCAACTAGTTGCTCATTCCTATCTCTTGGTGACATTTCCTCTCTTTAGAGCTACCTTTAGCAAAGGATGGCAGTGCAGGAGACCTGAGTTCAATCCCTGGGTCGGGAAGATTCCCTGGAGGAGGGCATGGCAACCCACTCCAGTATTCTTGCCTGGAGAATCCCACAGACAAAGGAGTCTGGTGGGCTGCAGTCCCCGGGGTCGCAAAGAGTCGGACGTGACTGAGCGACTGAGCACACAGCACACATTTAAATGAAGTTTTATTACTGTAGTTTTTTTGCCTGTACTTTTCTCCAAACCTAATTTATGGGAAATTTTGTTTAAAAAAAAAAAAATTCACATAGGCTTGTTTTAGTTTCTTTTTCAAAAGCATGTGGTTAAGCACAAGGGAAGATCAATTTGCACATAATTGCCCTATGCCTGGTCTCCTCCTAAGTTGCCCCAGGTCCTGTCTGCTTTCTTTGGATATCTGGCCATTATATGTATGATCCCTTTCCTTGCCTTTTCCTTCCATTTTTTAAGAATTTATCTTTATTGGGGATAATTGCTTTACAATATTGAGTTGGTTTCTGCTGTACATCAACATGAATCAGCCATGGGTATACGTTTGTCCACTCCCTCTAGACCTTCCCTCACACCTCCTTTTTCACCACACCCCTCTAGCTTGTTGCAGAGCACTGAGTTTGAGATCCCTGAATCCTACAACAAATTCCCACTGGCTATGTTTTGCATATGGTAATACATAGGTTTCAATGCTACAACTCTCAATTTGTCCCACCCTTTTCTGTTCTGAGATGGCATACAGGCCGAGATCAGCTCGCCAAAAGGCAGAGAAATATTAACGGTGCTCCAACATTTCTAATTCAGCTACTGCAATGTGATGGATACACATCTTTTGTATCTGGACCAGGCAGTGAACCAGGCACTTACACTTGTTTCTGTTTTGTTGAAGTTCAATAGCAACTTTTGTAGAATGTGTTACTCTCTCCATTGTTCAGTTTAGAAAACTAGGGCTCAGTTCGAAGTGACTTGCCGAAGGCCATACAGTGATTAAAGCAGATGGAATGCAAATCCCTCTTTAAACAAGGAAACTGATCCAGCACCTCATACTCTGGCTCTACTGCTTCCCAAGTGCTAGTCTTATTTAATTGGCTTCCCCACAGGGCACCTTCCTAGAGACAGACTTTCCCACAATGTGGGATGCTGTTAACTGATGCTGTGGGGCCTGTGATCTCCGCCTTCTGCAGGAGACAGGTAGCAGAACACTCACACGTGTGCTACATGCCACCGACTCATTTGAATGGCTCCCTGTTCCTGGCTTGAACCATGTGTTTCATGATCAGTCCTGAGATCAGAGGCACTTTACAAAGAGTCTTACGATGCAGGACCCCACGAGCTGGGTTTCTACTCTAAGAAGTTTTCACAGTTACAGTAATATCCCCGAAGATATTAGCACTTCTAAGGGCAGCATATGTGACACTACTGGGCTCTGCATGTCTAACTCTACTGCCCTTGATGTGCAGTCACTATGGCAGGAGCTGTTAGTTAAGTGAAGAGCTGCTGGTCGTCTCCTTTACCTGGTGACTAGTTAATGCACTGCTGCTGCTGCGGCTAAGTCACTTCAGTCGTGTCCGACTCTGTGCGACCCCATGGACTGGCAGCCCACCAGGCTCCCCCGTCCCTGGGATTCTCCAAGCAAGAACACTGGAGTGGGTTGCCATTTCCTTTCCCAATGCATGAAAGTGAAAAGTGAAAGTGAAGTCGCTCAGTCGTGTCCGACCCTCAGCGACCCCATGGACTGCAGCCTTCCAGGCTCCTCCGTCCATGGGATTTTCCAGGCAAGAGTAAAGGAGTGGGGTGCCATTGTCTTCTCTGAATGCACTAGGGACATCTTTATTAATACTTTTCAACACATCAATTAATAAATTAACCACTATGTCTAACATCAGCTCATTAGGTTACCAGTTGAACTAAAACCCAAACACACGTGATACGCAGGATAATAAGCTATGTGCATGGAAATTAAAGCAAATGAAAAAGTCTGCAGTTTGGAACATGACCTATAAGTTCATATTCTGGGAAGTACACAACAAATGGCAATCTGAGCAACTGAAGCTTTTAAAGATGAGCCAGTATATAAAGAATGGAGGGACAGGTTTCAGTCTAACAGTGATGATAACTAAGTGAAAACGTCCTTTTTTCACAAAGTCAGTTTCTGTTCTTCTGGTGAAGTGTCTTCAGTCCATGCATTCATTTTTTCTCAACAGGCCAACAATGCCTGGAATCAAAGCACTGATGCTAGTGCTTACTGTCTAGTATGTAAAAGCTCATCCCTCAGGGCTTTGTAGTATAAACGGAAAGGAGGAAATGACTCTTCTACAACATATGCAAGCAATATACATAATATAGGAGCACGATAAGATATTGAAGAGTCATGTTTTCAAGAGTTAAGAGAAAGGTGACCGTTTGGGGAAGTGGACCTATTATCACTCAGCCAGCGTATATCGTTTTTATTCCAGTAAAGGAAAGCATGATGCCAATGACAAGGAAGGAACTGTGAGTTTTTGAAAAAGTAGAATCAGTTAATGCTCACAGAATTTTAAGGCTGAAAGTATTAATCGGCTCTCAGTTATGATGAGTATTAGGTTCTTTTCCTGCAAATTGTTGAGTTGCAGATTTTTTTTTTTTAATTGCAGAGATTGTTTTCATTCTTGGAATTTCATCTGCTTTCCAATAGTCTTTGGAAAGCAGATGAAAGTCCATTTTATTTGGACAATTGGGCACATATCTGTTTGTCAAGCAACCACTAGAAACCACCCCCCTGCCAAAAAAAAAAAAAGAAATCCAGCAGCTGAATGATTTGGTTTTTCAACATCTGATACTACTGATTTTTGTCTTCCTCTTGCCCCTCCTCCAACCCTGACTGACTGATAGCGTTGCCTTTACATGAAAGCCCATGTGAGTCAGGTTTTCCCCTGTGAATTTCATTTACTAGTAATGTCAAGTACAAATCCTTTTTAGGCCATGTTGATGTCCTGTGTAAACCCCTTTAATCGCCTAATTGTTTTGCCAGGGAGAAACAGCTCTAGGAGAAGAATAAAATTCCTTCAGTGTTCACGACAGTAACCTCCAACCTTCTAGATTAAGAAGCAACAGAAAAACAAAGACTCTAAACTCATTCAGAGAACCAATTTATTATTGGATCTTAACCCCCTTTATTTTATTTCCTGTTTTTCAAAAGGATCTTTATCCTTCTGGACTGAGTGTGATTAATTATGGCATAATACATTAAGATAGCATTTTTTTTTCCCCCTGAGTAAGCTATATTTCAGAGAGGCTTTATGATATATAGATAAGCTTATCTTGACATACGAAATGATTAAGAAACAGACACAACAGAGCTTCTCAGGAAAAATGCTCTCCATGGCTTAACTGTGAGCTTACCAAAATTTGTCAAGAGACAAAACTAAGCCTGCCTTCAAATTCTATATTTCTTGGCCATTTTCAAGTTGGAGCAGAAAATACTTTATTTTTATAGGGTTTGGTGTGGTTTTCCTGAATTTTAATATCTTTAGGTACTCTGTTAATAACTGTGTCACAAAATGATCTGTCCCTAAGGAAAAAATAGACACTGTTTTAATGGCATAAAAATTACCCAATGGTAATCGCAAAGAACAGCAGTTATCCCAGCTTTATTTAACTTATTTATTAAATAATAAAAATAAATCAGACATGAAATTATCTAAATCAAGTATGATAAAAAATATATGTATTCCAAAATCTAAGGTGGTTAACGTTATGAACTAGAAACCAACATTTAGCTTGTAAAAGGCAAAATGAGAGAACTAAAGGAAGCATTGAGACATATTTTGGGAATGAGAGTGAATATGCAAATGCTAAAAAGAGTTAGATGATGGCACATTGCAAGTATGGTAGTAAAAAGGGACGTGGTGGGTATATATTCTGATCCAGCAATTCTTGGTCTTGCTGACTCTGCATTACTTGCAGAGAAATACCTTGTCTAAAAGCCTGTAATAGACTGAAGGGGAATCCCTCCAGACTTCATGGGTTGAAACCCTAACCTCAGGTGCAATGGCATTTGGAGGGAGTTGTCTGGGAGGTGATGAGGTCATGAGGGTGAAGCCCTCCTGAATGAGATTAGTGCCCTTATGAAGGGACCACAGAGCGCTCTCTCATCTTCTCTCTGCCAGGTGAGGACACAAGGAGACAATGGTCATTTAAAACCCCAAAGAGGGGTCTGACACCATGCTGGCACTCTGTTTCAGAGCTGCAGCCTCCAGAGTGTATACATTTCTCTATATAAGCCACCCAGTTTCAGGGAGTCTGTGATAGCAGCCTGAACAGACTCAGAGAGCTGTTGTATGAAATCAGTGTTGGCCCTTCTTCCTCTGGATCCTTTCCCATCCCTTCCTCAGACACCCAATGTTTAATCCCACTCTTCACTCAAGGACACTCCCATCTGTGGCGGGTCTCATATTCTTCCTGCCACCTTTTAATGACTCACTGTTAAAGGACTTTTGGATCTTGTAAGCCAAGACTGCTGGTGACTACTGAAGAGAAGACACACCCACTGAAAATGTGGGGAGAAGTACTGAACCAAATGAGGCTTTCTGCCAATATTAGGGTAATGTGGAGTGGTTGCCATTAGCAACCAGGGCCAAAGGGAAAGAAGGATGGATTGCTTGAATAAGTGGTGCTTGCACCTGAAAAGTGTCAAGGCGTAAAACAGCTGTGAAGACAGGTAGACAGCCTTGGAAAAAGCACCATCAAACTCAAATTGTCTGGAAACTGCACTGTTTTCAGCATTAGTCCCTCTGGTGGCCACTGTGGTTTATTGTCTCCCCCAGCCCAATGCACTGATTTAATAGGAGAAAAACAATTTAAATAATTTAAATTCCTGGATGCCAGGGCAAATCATTTGACCTAGAAATACACTTAGTTGAAAAGATGAACAATCCTTGTCTCTGCTGATTATTCGAATAGATGGTAAAAAAGAAATTGTCTAAAATGTCCTGATTTGTATTTGCCACAGTATTCTGTGAAATAAATGTATGTAATATATATATATATATATATATATATATATAAGATATACATATTATGACATGTTCATATGTGTCCTAGTGAAGATTTTTTTTCAAGGTTAACCTGTCACCTGTGTTTAGTAGTAAGAGTTATTGATATGCTATAAACATTCAAGGTATTATAATATTTTATGATTTAAAAGCTATTTTCTGTTGTAGAAGTGGACATAAACAGGTCACAGCCTTAATAGAGAGGAAGCAAGTATTTAAAAATGATAGCCGACAGATACTATTTTTTTTTCTTGTCCTAGCCAAATAGTCATCACACTTAGCCCACCAATTCTTTACACACGAAAAATAGTCTTATTCCTCAAAGGTTCTCACTTCCACCTAAATCCCCAAATTGAAACTTTCAGTTCAAAGGGTCAGTTCTGCTTGCTGTCACTTGAAAGAGAACAGACAGGCTTGGGTGGATCTGCTGAGAGCACCCCTTCACCACCCCGCACCAGGCACCTGGCAACATCATCCAGGCCCGAGGCGCCACGCCAGGACCTCCGGGAGGCACTATGGCAGAAATGCACTCAGGTCTGTGTCCCTGTGATGTTCTGGGTGGCACGGGTACTTGTAAGGGCAGCTATTAGGTCTCCAGAACCCACCATCTTCAGACACACCTGTTTGCTTGTTGATTCTTGGTCACTGGTCAGCAATCCTTCCTTTATTAGGATGTTCTAAACTTTGTCTGACTTCTACTAACTGTTGACTTCTGCGAAGGCCTTTCCAGTGGATGAAATAAGACTTCAACATTTTGAATACAAAGAGAAGGCATTTTTGGTTTATAAGGCCTTTCCGCCCTGAAGAGTGTCTGACTCCCACCAATATCACATCAGTCCCTTCTTTATTCAAATGAAAAAGCTCCACAGAGCAAAGAGTGTAAGATCACAGATGCAACCTCTTCTCCCTGCACAGTGGAGCTCCTGATTTGGCCTAAGGCAACAAAACCCCCTTACCCTTCAACCCTTCTTTCTCAAGTGGGATGTCTGTTTACGTCATGCCTACACAACTAAAGGGACACG
Source organism: Bos indicus (assembly GCF_029378745.1). NCBI lineage: Eukaryota > Metazoa > Chordata > Mammalia > Artiodactyla > Bovidae > Bos > Bos indicus. Next base: position 11,658,921 of record NC_091786.1, read on the forward strand.
TCAGTGGTTCTTTAATAAACTAGGAAGGTTTGCTCCAAAATGACTTTGAACTTTTTTATTGGAGTATAGTTGATCTATAATGTGTTAGTATCAGCAAACTGAATCAGTTATACATATATGTATATCCACTCTTTTTAGAATCTTTTCCCATCAGGATTCCCTGTATCCTTATTGACTTCCCTGCTGGCTCAGATGGTAAAGCGTCTGCCTACAATGTGGGAGACCCAGGTTCGATCCCTGGGTTTGGAAGATTAGTTACATATTTTATATATAGCAGTGTGTATATGCCAGTTCCAATCTCCCAATTTATTCCCCCCTGCCTTTTTCTCTGCCTTTCTCTCTATTGTTTTCTGCATTTGTGACTCTATTTCTGTTTTGTAAATAAGTTCATTTGCACCGTTTTTTTTTTAGATTCCACATATAAGTGATATCATATATTTTTTCTTTCTCTATCTGACTTCACTTAGTATGAGAACCTCTATGTTCAACCTTGTTGCTGCAAATGGCATTATTATTATTTTTTCTCATCAGTTGAGTGGGTCGGGTTGACAATCCTTGTTCTGGGGAAAATCTTACAATAGGTAATGATCATAGAAAGAGTCTGAGTGTGAGAACAGATTGTCCCAGTGTATTGATGGAGTGACTTTGAGAAGTTGGTATGCTATATAATCACATCTCTAATGGAGCGAAAAATGAAATAGCAAAAGTAAGCTGAAAGTGTCCGTCGCTCAGTCATGTCTGACTCTTGGTGACCCCATGGACTGCCTGCCAGGCTTCTTTGTCCATGGAATTCTGCATGCAAGAATACTGGAGTGGGTAGTCATTCCCTTCTCCATGGGATCTTCTAAACCCAGGGATCAAACCTGGGTCCCCCTCATTGTAGGCAGATTCTTTACCATCTGAGCTACCAGGGAAGCCCGAAAGTAAGCTGAGAGAAATGTAAATAACTTCATGTTTAAGAAATATCACATTACTAGGCTGTTTCTGAAAAGTTGTAAATAACAGAGCAGATGCCCTAGTTCATGTCACAGGTAAAAGTCAACTTTTATAGGAAAGCCCACTCAGATATGTCTCCCTATTTTTTTCTTCTGCAGATGCTAGCATGTATGAATCTTGACATGAGATATCCATCTGTCTTTCCCTCAATCTGTGCAGCAGGAGCTGTCTTGAGCTACCATTTTATCCCCAAATCCTTGCATGCTGCCTGAAGCAGTATACATTGAATGTGTTGAGTTAAGAGACTTATAATATCACTGCAATAGAAATAATACTGATATCTCAAGCTCACTGCTCTGCAAATGCTGTTATTGGGTTCTTGAACAGATGCTGTTATATAAAAGTTTAAAAAATTGTTATAAAATTCAAGTAAAGATAGTCATTGATTAAAACAAAACATGAAATTTGGTACTGAAAATTTTTGAAAAATTCAAATATCTCTATTAATTAGACCAATACCTCTTTACACTTCCTTTAACTTTATAAATGCAAGGGAATATTATAACACACGCACAGAGGAAATAAGTCTAGTTAGGAATGAAATTCAGTATCAGCCTGAAAAAAACATGCCACATGTGCCACCATTTGGTGAGATTCTGGAGTTGCAAATAATTATTGCTAATTTTCACATCAAAATAGAATAGAGATATTCCTATTTATATTATTTAAAATTAGAAATAATGCTGGAGATGTTTAAACCATGCCTTAATTATGCATACAAGTATAAACTCTAAATCCATAATTTTAAAATGTCATGAATCAATTTCTAGTAGGAAGAAGTTTAGCAGTTAAGGGAAGTTCATGAAGGACAGGGGAGTCTGGCATGGGGTCTGTCCATGGGGCCACAGAGTCAGACACAACCTAGGGACTGAGCAACAAGATTTTCGTATACCTGACTGCTAATGGTTGTTTTACATGTTAATTTCTGACCAGTGTGAACAGGGGCAAAGAGATTCCAAGTTGTGGGGTCCCATTTCTTTTCTAAGGTTTCAGGACCTAAGAGGCTGTGCTTGCTGTTTTGTGTGAGACTTGACTTTAAACTAATGAGACCAATTTTGCTTATGTGATTCCTAAGTTGGCTTTGAAGCCAGTTCCCAAAGAGGACCTTGGAAAATGGACTGAACAAGGACAGCATTGTAGAAAACAGTATTTACCTTCCGAGTGGACAACCTCGTCGACAGGAGATGCTGTGGGTTAACTAGAGGTCACCTTGGTGAAGATGGATTTTCACCAGTAATCATTTTGTGGCCAGATGCCCCAAATTCTGTCTGATTCTGCCACTGGGGTTTTCTTGCTGTGGTGCCCACTTCTCTAGGGCTACATGGGGTCCTCCTGAAGGTGAGAACCCTGCCTACTGCAGCCGGGCTCCCTGGGAGTGACGGGGCTACAGAGAAAAAGGTGTTTGAGGAAAACTTGGACTCTGGCTACCCGCTGTGATCTTCTTCCATCAGATTTGTCTGGCACTTGGGTCTTTTGGACACAGCTATTGTTAGTAGACTTCAGATTGTGCCCAAGCAAGAGTAGATTCCCTTGTGGCTCGACTGGTAAAAAATCCGCCTGTAAGGCAGGAGACCTGGGTTCGATCCCTGGGTTAGGAAGATCCCCTGGAGAAGGGAAAGGCTACCCACTCCAGTATTCTGGCCTAGAGAATTCCAAGGACTGTATAGTCCATAGTTTCACAGACAGTCAGTTATGACTGAGCCACTTTCACTTTCAAGAGTAGATTGGGAAGATTACACATTTTGTTCATTTCAGATTTTTCTTTTTGTTCTCTTTTCTAAATTTGCTGATTCACATTTTCCAAAGAACTGAAAGTCCTATTCTTAGTAGGCACGGTATCTAACAAGATTTAGAGGAATGCTAAAGTTAAGTTCTCCAAATGTGTACCCCAGCCATAGAAAATCTTTTGAACATAATTTTGAGAAATACCATTTAAAATTAGCAGAGTCCCTATTGAATTATTGTGACCTGTATGGAAACAAATAACTTTGATGTGACTGAATAAATCTCTGCAGTTTTTGGATAAAATGCCTTTACCTTAGCTGCAAAACTCAGAGTAATCTTGCAAACGCTATAGTTAACAGTTAAGTTAAAATACCATGCAGGTCAGGAAGAATAATCTTGTCTCTTATTACCTGGAAGTCACACCACCTCTTCAGGCCATAGAGATAAGTGTTTGGTGAAGACGGACTCTACATGAAGTATTTTTACATTTAGATTACTGTATCATGTATTAAAGCTGTTTAAAGGTGCCTTAGGCTATACTTGGGCTTCCCTGGTGGCTCAGCTGTAAAGAATCTACCTGCCAATGCAGGAGACATGGGTTCAGTCTCTGGGTCAGGAAGATTCCCTGGAGAAGGAAATGGCAACCCACTCCAGTAGTATTGCCTGGGAAATCCCATGGACAGAGGAGCCTGACGGGCTACCGTCCATGGAGTCACAAAGAGTTGGATACAACTGAGCAACTGAGCTTGAGGACAGGGCTGCACATGAAATTCATTTAAAGAATTCGATTTGAAGTTTGTTGTTTGTAGAGACCATGAAACATGGCATAGAGAGGGTATGCGATTTCTGAAAACTAAAGCAATAGTCTGTGATTACTTTAAATACATATAAGCATCATAAAAACACTATAACTATTATTTTGTTGTTTATAATGTTGATAAATGCTCCTAAATAATTGGTAAGAAGGATTCAACTGCTAGAACAATAGGGCTATTTTTATTTTCATTTCCACGTGGTGTTTTGTACCCAGCTTTAATGAGAATTCTGTAACCCATCTCCACTCTCTTATCCCGTGGGAATGACAGTATCAAACCTCTGAAAAATTCACCTTCAGGGAAAGATGGCATACAGCTTCTGTTGCTGAATATTATATTTTAGGATGAAATTCTCAGATATGTATTGGATAAAATGTTTTTAGTTACAGCTGTTTAGTCAGTAACAGTAGTACAGCAATGAAAAAAGTGAAATCAGGAAAAAAAAAACTTCATAGGTGGAAATAGTAGAATAAAAGAGTTAAATAACAATAAAATTAAAACTAGATTTTGAAATTCTAAGTCATAGGAATTTTTATTAGAAACAAGATTTTCTTTTGATTTTAACCCAGTAAAACATAATGTTGTTGTTGCTCAGTCTCCCAGTCATATCTGACTCTTTGCCACCCCATGGACTCACTGTTTTTCACTGTCTCCCGGAGTTTGACCAAGTTCACGTTCATTGCGTTGGTGATGCTGTCCAGCCAGCTCATCCTCCGATGCCCACTTCTTCCACCCTCAATCTTTCCCAGCATCAAGGACTTATCCAATGAGTGGTCTGTTCATATCAGATGACCAAAATACTGGAGCTTCAGCTTCAGCATCAGTCCTTCCAGTGAATATTTAGGGTTGATCTCCCTTCATATTCACTGGTTTGATCTTGCTGTCCAAGGGACTTTCAGGAGTCTTCTCCAGCATCACAGTTCAGAAGAATTAATTTTTTGACGTTCTGCCTTCTTTACGGTCCAGCTCTCACATCCATACATGACCACTGGGAAGACCACAGCCTTGACTATATGGACCTCCGTTGGCAGAGTAATGTCTCTGCTTTTCAACACACTGTCTAGGTTTGTCGTCACTTTGCTGCCAAGAAGCAATCGTCTGATGATTTCATGGCTGCAGTCACTGTCTGCAGTGATTTTTGAGCCCAAGAAGAGGAAATCTGTCACTACTTCCACCTTTTCCCTTTCCATCTTCATGCAGTAATGGGGCCAGATACAGGGCTTCCCTGGTGGCTCAGACAGTAAAGAATCCACCTGGAATGTGGGAAACCTGGGTTCAGTCCCTGGATTGGGAAGATCCCCTGGAGGAGGGCATCGCAACCCACTCCAGCATTCTTGCCTAGAGAATTCCCATGGACAGAAGAGCCTGGAGGGCTACAGTCCATGGGTTGCAAAGGGCTGGACCTGACTGAGCAACGAGGCACAGCACAGCACTGCCATGATCTTATTTTCTTGTTAATATTTAGTCATAGCCTGGCTCTTTCACTCTCTTCCTTTATCCTCATCAAGAGGCTCTTTAGTTCCTCTTCACTTTCTGCCATTAGAGTGGTATCTGAGGTTGTTGATGTTTCTTCCACCTATCTTGAGTCTAGCTTATAACTCATCCAGCCCAGATTTCTCACAATGTGCTTAGAGTATAGGTTAAATAAACTGTTCATACCATCCCTCTGGGTCATCCCAGTGCACCGTATGGTATGGGGAGGGAGGAGGGAGGAGGGTTCAGGATGGGGAACACGTGTATACCTGTGGCAGATTCATGTTGATATATGGCAAAACCAATACAATATTGTAAAGTTAAAAATAAATAAATAAACAAACTGTTCAGTTCAGTTCAGTTTAGTTGCTCAGTCATGTCTGACTCCTTGTGACCCCATGGACTGCAGCACACCAGGCCTCCCTGTCCATCACCAACTCCTGGAGTTTACTCAAAATTATATCCATTGAGTCATGATGCCATCCAATCAAACAAACAAGATGACAATAAACAGCCCTGTCGTACTCCTTTCTCGATCTTGAATTAATCAGTTGTTCCATAAAGGGTTCTAACTGTTGCTTTTTGACCTGGATACACGTTTCTCAGGAGACAGGTAAATGGGTCTGGTATTCCCATCTCTCTAAGAGCTTTCCACAGTTTGTCATGATCCATACAAAGGCTTTAGCATAGTGATGAAACAGAGATAGATATTTTACTTAAATTCCCTTGCACTCTCTATAATCCAGCCAACGTTGGCAATTTGATCTCTAGTTCCTCTCTAGTTCCTTTTCTAAACCCAGCTTAGACATCTGGCAGTTTTTAGTTTGAATAATGCTGAAGCCTAGCACGCGAGATTTTAAGCATGACCTTACTAGCCTGAGAGATAGTGTGATTGTCCAATGGTTGGCACATTCTTTGGTACTGCCCTTCCTGGGAATTGGGATGAGGATTGAACTTTTTCAGTCCTGTGGTCACTGCTGGATCTTCCAGATTTGCTGACATAAAGAATGAAAACCTTGATGGCATCATCCTCTAGGGATTTGAATAGTTCTGCTGGAATTTCATTGCATCCACTAGCTTTATTAACAGCAGTGCTTCTTAGGGCCCACTTGACTTTGCACTCCAGAATATCTGGTTCTGGGTGACTGACCACACCATCCTACTAATCTGGTTCATTAAGATCTTTTTAATACAGTTCTTCCATATATTCTTTCCATCTCTTCTTGAGCTCTTTAACATCTACTAGGTCTCTACCTTTTTTATCCTTTACTGTGCCCATCTTTGCCTGGAATGCTCCCTTGATGTTTCCAGTTTTCCTGAAGAGATCCCTAGTCTCTTTTGTGTTTTCTTCTATTATTAAGTATTGTTCATTGAAGAAGGCCTTCTTGTCTCTTCTAGCTATTTTTTTGAAACTCTGTATTTGATTGGATATACCTTTCCCTCTCTCCCTTGCTTTTCACTTCTCTTCATAAAACATAATATTCAATAGTAAATACTATTTTAGACCCACTTTAGCAACACTCTAGACTGTTAGAAAAGTACATTTCAAAGCAATTTTAAAGCTTGTTAAATTATCAGCTAAATGATGATTACAACAAAGACGTGGTTATTTCAAGTAATCAATGTAAAGGCCCTAATTACATGCGAAACATACTATGAAATGGCTTATATCCAGGTGTTGTCCACACATCAATGCACCTACTGTTTATTCTAAATTATTTTGCAGTATCTCCTTGCATCACTGTATTAGTAGCACCAAAAAGTCACTTTTCCTTTTTTCTTCTTTTTTTTTTTGGCTGACTTTGCTTCTTTAGAAAGTAGACACCTGGAATAATAAATCACTTGAAAGTGTTCTTTGTGCGTTTCCTCTTGTTTTCCTTACAAAGAAATTCTAAGAATTAGCAAAAATTCATATCATCATTTGTTTGAGAGTGGATAGCTCTGAATGGTTATTTTTATCATAGAGTGTATCTAAAATTAATGGCATTTGAACGTTTATTGCTGTGCTGTGCTCAGTCAAGTCCAACCCCTTTTGACCTTATGGACTGTAGCCCACCAGGCTCCTCTGTCGATGGGATTTCCCAGGCAAGTATACCAGCATGGGTTGCCATTTCCTTTTCTAGGGGATTTTCCTGACTCAGGGATGGAACCTGTGTCTCCTGTATTGGTAGGTAGATTCTTTACCTGTGTGCCACCTGGGAAGCCCTTGAATGTTTATTAGTAATAATGCTTCATTAATCAACAAGAATCAGTTGAGATGGGAGGTAGGGATTGGCATACACATGAGGTTTATTTGAGCACTTAAGTGCTAAAAGACACTTTGTGTATTTTAAGGTATTTAAAAAAATAACTTACCCTTATTTTTATGGTAGTTTAGTGAGATGAGGATGGGAGTAAGATGAGGCAAGCACAATTGACATTTTATAAGGCTTGAAACGACATTCAAAGTTGCTTGCTAATATAGGTTCAAATGCTTTCCAGGTACTGCTGTGTCAAGAAAAGAACCTGGATTTATTTTGTTCTCATCTTCTTTGGATTAAATTTCAATATTGCAGCTCCAAAGTACTCAAGACCCAGAAGGCGCCCACCCTAACCCCTGCCATCGCTGCCTTCAGGAACAAGCAACAACCAAACAACATTCTTCAGTCATTTGACTAGAAGCCACGGTTACTTTTCCTTTTATCATCGGCCAAGGAGGGATCAGGGCTTGTACCTGAGGTGTCCTGTAAGCACACAGCCACTCACCACATGGGCTTTGAGTCATTTCATGGACTCTTGCTTTGTTCTTTCTCGGTCACCCATCATGGGAAAGCATCCCACTGTGGGCTTTTTGTTACCATCCATAGCTGGGCAGGAAGAGTAACTCAGGCCACAGCTAGTGTAGAAAAAGCAGGTTGAATCTGGTTTACAAATAGATTTGTGTTCTTTTCCCCTTTTTTCCTTTGCTGGCTATAGCTCCCTCCAAGCACAGCTACTTTTTGTTGTTGTTGTTCTTTGATCTTATGCTGTGCCTTAAACCACACTGAAATTGTGAACAGCTCATGCAAAGAGTTGACTCATTGGAAAAGACCCTGATGCTGGGAGGGATTAGGGGCAGGAGGAGAAGAGGACAATAGAGGATGAGATGGCTGAATGGCATCACTGACTCGATGGACGTGAGTCTGAGTGAACTCCAGGAGTTGGTGATGGACAGGGAGGCCTGGCGTGCTGCGACTCATGGGGTCACAAAGAGTCGGACATGACTGAGCGACTGAACTGAACTGAACTGAACTGAACTGAATGGTGTCACTGAATTATGGTATTTGGCCAATTCTGCCACATTACTGTGATTGTAACAGTGACCCTAGGGCCAAAAGAAACAAGCAGGTAGAAAGGACATTTATGTTAGGGGTACTTTATAATACGCTCCGCTATCTTGTAGGGATTACTAGTAACACTGTTCAGATCCCATAACTGTGGTTAATGGGTATAGTGAAGATTTAAGAAAACTATTGCAATAATTCCAACAAAAGCTCAATCCTCTGCTATCTATTCATGTACTCTAAAATGGTCAGATGATTGATCCACATTATAATACAGATTTAAGCATACAATACCCAGAGTTCAAGTTTTAAAACTCATGAAGTTTTATCTCAACTTAAGAATGTCTAAATCAGATGAAGTTTAAAGTGGGAACTATAATTTTCAAAAGATTCAGACTCTTAAATAGGTCTGCTTGAAACATCTGGTGTGTGCTCAGTCATGTATGACTCTATGCGACCCCGTGGACTGTAGCCCACCAGGCTCCTCTGTTCATAAGATTTTCCAGGCAAGAATACTGGAATGGATTGCCATTTCCTTCTCCAGAAACATCTAGTAAATTGAAATAAAAATTTATTGTTTTTCTTGAATTCTCTCTAGAGCATCCTATCCCTTATAGAGTTGATTACAGATATTCAGGGTACCTGTTTCTAGATGAAACCAGAAGATTAATTGCTTTATCTTTCATAAATATCTTCTGTATTTTCCTGGTAATATTCATGATTTTTTGAATCTGCATACATTTGGGAAAAACATAATTGTGATAGATGATCTTTCTATGGCTTATTTAATTTTTATTTGAACATAAAATCTGTTTTGAGGATGGACCCAGTGCTATCAGTTAGGATTACATGTGTTGTAAGGGCCCCCGCTAATGAGATACACATCTATCTTCTAGTTCAATGAGACTGAGACTCTTCTCTATGGAATTGAAATTAAAACTATTTGTAAGGCATGTAGGCACAATTTTCTTTTCTACTTGAAACTGGAGATTCTTTCAGTGTTTTCATGCACTGAAGCGTTTCTTTTTATTTTTTCCCCTTCAGCACTGTATCTTTGCCAACACAGAATCAAAGTTGCTTAGGAAGAATAAAGAATATACATCAAATATCAGAATTACCACTCAGAAAACATCTTTTGCCACAGTGTGTGGTAAAGCTTTTCATGTTTGTTTTCTGGTCAGGGTATACTGAATGTTGTTTTGACTTCATGTGGATAAGTGCAGAAGCATGATTACAGCAAATTTGCCTTTAATCAGCCACGGGTATTTTGGTCCATCTTAGAGAGTGTTTAGTTATCTGATGGAGTTTTATACATTTTATTACTTTAGGAAGCTTATAAAATGGAATGGGGGAGTGTGGAAAGTCTCTGCTGTTTGGTAACTTTACATCATCATTATTATCATTCATTGTTTTGAATGTAACTCACCAGAATCGTAGACTCTGCATTTAAAAACCCTTCATTCAATTAAAACTAAATTTTAATAAAATGAAATGGGGTATCCCCCATTTACTTTTTTTTCCATAATCACCTATATCACCCCAAATATTTGTTATTCTATTTATTTCTGTAAAGTGCCTTGAATAAGTACTAATTAATCCTGTATTAAGCTTTTTCTCAAATTTTTCAGTCATAGTCATACACTAAATAAGACATCATTGGTTCCACAAATACTGAATGTTACTTTTAACTTTGATTTTTATAATTTTGCTTTTTTTTTTTTTTTCCAGTACAATCTTTGTAAAGTGCAGCCATCTCATAGGTCTATGATATGTAGAAGAATGATCTTGGATTAAGACCTGAGGGTTATTAAAGGAAAGACTGGTGTCTTAAAACCTGTGGATGTCTGTGCCCAAATTGCTACTGTGAGAGTGTTTGAGGTTTAAGACTCTTGGTGAGAAAGCCACCATAGAGAGTTTACAGAAAATAACTCTTCTCATCTCTAATTTCATTATTTAAGTATTGCCTCTACTGAATAGAGCACACATACTAAAATTGTTTTCATTTATTATGCAGAATCTTGTTTCAAACAAATATGGAGACTGGTGGAGGAGTTAGCCATTCTTCATTGAAGGACATAAAGGATGAGGCTGATTTGGGAACACAAGAGAATTTTAATTTAGTGATGAACACTGTTGTATGTGGGAAGGAGGAAAAAGGCAGGGAGTTTTTTAAGGAATTGTTTCATTTTACCATTTATCTTAAGCCTTTGTATATTACAATTAAAATGACAAGACAAATCATTTCTGAAAAAAATCAAATAATAGAAAATTTCTTCCTCAGGATAAAAGTATATGATCACTAAGTGTTCCTTTCTCCTCTCAAAAATGGTAACTGTTCTTCCATTTTAAAACCTTTTTTATGTATAGCACATTATAGTTTCTCAAAAGTACTACTAAAATTGAATAAATTGTTTTGAATAACAATCATTATAGAATGCAATTACTATTTTAATTCAGAGCTAAATTTGTTTTAATATTATAAAAATTAGTCAAGATGGGCTTAATTAGAATCATTTTAATAATTTCACTTGGACCTTAAATGTTATTTAATAAAGATCGATGAATGCTATTTAAAAGTAAAAATACAGTCATCCCTTGGTATCTGCAGGGGATTTATTCCAGCGCTGCTCTACCCCTACCCCCAGGACACTAAAATCCTCAGATGCCCAAGTTCCTTTTCCGCAGCGGTATAGTGGCTGCTGTAACCCACATTTGTCCTCCTGTATACAGCCAAGCTGTGACTGTGCTTCATAGATGTTGCACTGTTTTCAAATTGAAGGCTTGTGGCAACCTTTGGATGTAAGGTGATGGTTAGCATTTTTTAACAATAAAGTATCTTTAATTAAGGATGTACATTTTTTTAGACATGGTGATGGGTTAGTCACTCAGTCATGTCCGAGTCTTTGTGACCCCATGGACTGTGGCCCACCAGGCTCCTGTGTCCATGGGATTTTCCAGGCAAGAACACTGGAGTGCGCTGCCATTTCCTTCTCCAGAGTATCTTCCCAAGCCAGGGATAGAATCTGAGTCTTCTGCATTGTAGGCAGATTCTTTACCAATGGAGCCATAATGAATAGATCACAGTATAGAGTAAGCATAATTTTTGTATCCACTTGGAAACCAAAACACTTGTGTGACTCACTTTAATGAGGTACTCACTGTATTGTGGGGGTCTGGAACCAAATGCACAATATTTCTGAGGTCTGCCTGTGTGTTACATCATTTGTAGATTGCTTATAACGCCTAATGCAAGGTAAATGCTGTATCAATAGTTGTCAGCACACAGAGAATTCAGATTTTGCTTTGAAAATCTTTCTGGAATTTTTTGTTTGTTTATATATTTTCAATTTGAGATTGGGTGAATCTGTGAATATGAACATGCAGATTGAGTGAGCTGTACTGTTTGGTGTTTGAAACTTTTCCACTCATGAGAGAAATCTACTGATCCTTTTCCCGTGTACTTAGGTTTATTTCTCCTTTTCCAGGGCATCTTAAAGAAGAAAACAAACATGAAATTAGCATTCCCAAATTACTGTTTCTTTGTATCGCATGTTTGTCTAAAGGAAGGAAAGTATAACGTTCAGAAATTTAGTAGCTTTCTGATCAATAATATGGAGATAATGAGGTAGAAATGTATGTGAAGACTCTTTATAAGAAACACAATATTTTAAGACTTTTTATTAAAATATAGTTTATTTATAATATATTTTTAAAATAGTAGTTGTGGTAATTAAATTATTTTAAAGTAGTATCTACAGTATTTGTTATGAGCAGCAGTATACTTGCCTTTTTCAAAGTTTCTTCTTTCTCTAACCATGATATATAATGTAGATATAACAAGAAAGAATAAAGGGAACAACACAGAACCACAAGTAATAAATGACAGTCAGTGGAACCATTTCCAAGTCAATAGTCAGGGTAAATTTCAAGATTTAGAAAATAAGGAAAGCCTAGTACTTTTTTGCAGATATATTCTACCACCCTGTCAGTAGCCTCCCCTTTTCTCATCACTATAGAAACACTGTTTAAATATCACGTATGCTTTTGTTAAACAGTTGTTTTCTTGTCATTTGCAATCCAGTTAATTCTATAAGATTCATAAATAATTCAAAATTAAATCCAGAACAGTGCATCATTTCTTAGATCAAGAAACAGTGGACTTAGATTTTATTAACAGATTTTTTTTTTTAATCTATAACATTAAATTCTACCTGCTCTCACAATATTGTACTAAAAATTAACATGCTCCAGTTTACGGTAGCAATTCATCAAGTGTGGCTCATCGGCAAGGCTTATTTGGGACCTCCAATTTCATCTTTTTATAGAAGTTATCCCTTTCCAGTAAATAACTGTATTTTAAACATTTTCACAGTAAACTGACAAAATCACTTTTGAGGTCAAATACTTTTATAACTAGTATTCTTTAAAGAGCAGTCATCAAAATTGACCAAAATATCCTTGTTAGCAAAACATTTCAAAAAGAAAAGTACTGCCCTGATTTAAATGGCTCTTCTCCTTTAGAATTAACATCATAAATGCTGCCTAAAGCAAAAGCAATCACAGACAGAACCTGAGATTTTTCAATATTTTAGGATGTTGAAAATATTTAAGCTGCAATCTGTTAAACCAAATAAAGGATAGATTTTCAAATGAGAACGGTCTTGCTGCCAAAAACTGCCAAAGCTGCAGCAAAAAGCAGTTGCTCCTGAGTGTTACTGAAGAGGCCACAGGACGGGGTTGTCCATCCTTTCCTGAATATGTTTCTGTTTCCTATCCCTGTGCCTGCCTGGTCTCCTTTTCTGTCTGGATTCGATAGTGTCTATATCTTCACAAGCCCTGTAATCCATCTTCCTCCCATGTGTCAGCAGCCCTCCGTGGAAAACAAATCCCTGACTTTGGGCTTAGAGTGAATCACAGAAGCAAATTTGTGCACGCACAAAGGGCATTTTACTTCTGTTTCACCACAGACTGAGACGCTGCAATGCCACTGGGCCCGCGAGTGTCACCAAGTCCGCACACGACTTGGAAGGGATTCAGGCGGCTCTTTGGGCTTCCCTGGTGGCTCAGACAGTAAACAATCCACCTGCAAGGCAGGAGACCGGGGTTCAGTCTCTGGATCAGGAAGATCCCCTGGAGAAGGGAATGGCCCTTTAGAGTCACCTTCCTTTCTGTGAAAGCTGCCCCACTCCATCTCTGGGCTTCTACTCCGCTCCTGGGTCCTTCCTATTGCACAGAAGAGTGAGATTGCAAGCGAATGATTCTTTCACACCAAAGAATACAGACTCCTGTGTTCTTGAAAGGAAATTGTAAAGACATCAGGGAGACAGTGAGAGCTTCCTTAATGCAAAGGGTGGCACATAAAAAAGGGATTTTCTACTGTGAAAGAGAATTGCTGTATTTTTAGTTTTGGTTTTTTGGTTTTAGTGCAAGGTGACAAATTTCTCCCCACACCTTTTAAATTATAGAATGTGGTCTTATTTTTTTTTTAAATCAATACCTGCTCACATGACTGGCTCTATAATTTATTTTCTGAGGCTACTTAATGAGCAGCAGAGGTTGATCATGAATTCAATTTCAGTCTAAGTATATAATTAGATATCTTTTCTCCAGGAGGAAAAAGCTTGCATTTGACTTGAATTGTTGGTTGGTTTGAAACCAACACCTACCAAACTCCTATCTCCTTTAATGATTGGAAAAATACATTCCAGAAGAGAGAGATGTTATATCTTTCTGTTACTGCTTTCTGTGAATTTGGCAGCAAAAGAAGATATCACAGAGAGAGCATCTTTTCGACAGATTAATGGAAACATTTAAAAATATGTTGAGTGGCCTTTCTATAGAAGATTGTAGGATTTCTTCTCTTTGAATATATGCATGAAAGAGACTTCTAAAACTTTGATGTTACAACACTCATTATATAGCTAAATGTGGAGATGATTGTAGGGAATGATTTTCCAGTTGTTAAAAGTCAAGATTACTAAAAATTATAACATCTTATGTGTATATGGTTTAAATACTGCTTCTGTAGGTCTTGCTGGTTTTGTAAATTTTTTCTTTTTTTTTTTTTTTTAATTTGGGCTTTTATAATCAGACTAGCATGAAAACGAGATTAGCTGGTTTTTTTTTTTTTGTGGGTGAAATTATTTTATATTAATTGTAGAAAATCAGTATAGTAAAACAGTGCAACAAATAACCCTGGGAATATACTGTAATTCAAATACCGGCCACTGTTAATATTTCTTAGGAAAAGATTCTCTGAGAACATATAAATGTACTTATATATCGTAAATAAAGAAAGTAAAGTCGTTCAGTTGCATACGACTCTTTGCAACCCCATGGACTGCAATCCACTAGGCTCCTCCATCCATGGGATTTTCCAGGTAAGAATACTGGAGTGGGTTGCCATTTCCTTCTCCAGGATATCTTCCCGACCCAGGGATTGAACCCCGGTCTCCCACATTGCAGGCAGGAGCTTTACCATCTGAGCCACCAGGGAAGTCTCTATATATTGTATGGTGGAATCATATATATACAAGCCATTTTTAACCTCTTCCCATGCAACGGTATACTGAGTAGTAGGACACGTGGCCTTTAAATGACAGACCATATAATAAGGTCAAGTTCAGCTCCAAAACATCCCGCTGCTTATTCTGTTCTTTCTTTACCCCTCTCTTCCTATCCCCTCTTCGGCTCCACTGACATGCGATTGTTTCTTACTCCTGTTTCTTCTCTGACGCTGAGTGAGCCAATAACCTGTTCTAGAATAGCAGCACAGGCTCACGTCCGTTCATTACAAGCCCTAATGTGATGGCTCCACACATGAAGTATAAATACTTTCACCTTTAGTTATTCTTTCATTGAGAAGGGTTATTGGTAGGTGGCAAGATCTGACAAGTTTCCATAAATGAACATGAGCAGGGTCCAGCTGTACACTCTCAACAAATGCCCTGGAGTTGGGAAGTACAGGAAGTGCAGCAGGGGCAGTATGTCCAGAGTTGCTGGGGCAGAATTCCTGCTGGCTGACCCTGGGCAAATTACCTAAACTCTCTGGGCTTCATGTCCTCCTCTGTAAAATGGGGCTGGTGCTCACACTTCCTTCAGAGATGTTTCTGGGAAGCAGGAAGTTTGCACACACACACAGCAGCCCAAACAAACCACTCGGGACAGTGTCTGATGTGGGACAGGTAGAACCTAAGAGCTGCGCTGGCTGACTTGCTTCACCTCTTGGTCAATCGCTGGGAACACTGTTCTCGATCACTGTCTGTGCTAATAATCAAGCAAATGTGAGGTGGATTTTACAGAAGGAAGCTTGGTCACTCAGTGTGAATGCATTACTTTGCTGATGGTAATCGTTAGAAGAAAAATTTAAACAACTCTGTTAATGCTTATCTGGAGTGCCAGAGCGTGACTCAAGGACATACGTTCCTTTATTAAATCTACCTTATTATTATTATTAATCATATCATTTATGACTAGATACTGCTGCATATCTGAGTAGATACATTCCATTTTGGGGCACACAGAGACTTGCTTCAATCAGGACATAAAATGTGGAGCCCAGGGCTTACTGCTGACAGAACACCTATGGGGATGGGGCTACATAACTGATTCAGAAGTCCCTCATTTTATGAAGTTTACCTTCTGGTGGAGTCACATTACAACATGTGACAAACAGAGCACAGTCTAGGAGATGACAAACTCTCCTCTTTGAAACAACGTACATATACATTTAGTAGTCTGGCAAAAAGAAGCTTCATGAAGGACACAGGACTGGACAGTCTCCTTGATGATGTGAAAGATTTGGAGAAATAGGGAAAAGGTCAGAAATAATTCCAGGTAAGGGGGAAACAAGGAGAATAAAGGGAAGACTAAACTATGGAGCAGATGAGCCTGGGTTAGAAAGCTGAGAGTTTGCAGAAAGGATGTACAATGAGTTAGGCAAGGCGCACACCAGGGGAACGGTCCATATTACATCCATGTCCCTTGTGACATGAGCATTCAGGTGTCCTCGTGCACACCAGTACTTCAGGCCAGTTGGCAACAAATTCAGGGGTTCCCATGGCCACTGTCAGATATGATGGTTCACTAGACAGACTCACAGACTTCACTCAGAGCTATTATGTGCATGCAAAAGTCCTGCCCAACTCTTTGTGACCCCATGGAATATACAGTCCATGGAAATATCCAGGCCAGAATACTGGAGTGGGTAGCCTTTCCCTTCTCCAGGGGATCTTCCCAACCCAGGAATCAAACCCAGATCTCCTACATTGCAAGTGGGTTCTTTACCAGCTGAGCCACAAGGGAAGACCAAGAATACTGGAGTGGTAGCCTATCCCTTCTCTGGTATATCTTTCTGACCCAGGAATCAAACCAGGGTCTCCTGCGTTGCAGGTGGATTCTTTACCAACTGAGGTATCAGGGAAGATGATATGATGTGCATGGTCGTATTTGTTATAGGGAAAAGATACCAGTAACCACCAACCAAAGAAAGAGATCCAGAGAAGGAGGAACTTGAACACTGAGCTTCCAAAGATCTCATCCATGGAGTCAAGGATGGCATTTTTCCCCTCTGGTCAGTGATGTGTGATAGTACATAGACAACATTGCCAGCCAAGAATGCTTAACCCAGCCTCTGGGGCCCTAGAATTTCACGGGGGTTCTAGTACATTGTATACCTGACCAACATTTGGTCTCCAACCCTTCCTGGAAGGTTAGAGCTAATACCTTTAGTCTTTAGTTCCTTTGGAGCTTGGAAGCTCTACGGCTTGTCCCAAAGCCTCCATTATTAATCACATCATTCAGCTGCCCTGTGGCCAAACCCCCAAGAAGACAAAGACATTCCTACCAGGCAGGATTTTATGGGTAGTGAGATATCTCCTCTCAAGACCTGAGTGAAGGCAAAGACCAGAACACTCCCCAGATTAATTTGACCCTTCCCTCCACAGGATGCAGTTGCTACTGTGGAAATGCTGCAGTTTATTGAAACTGAGACAAACATATTAGATGCAATTTTAGAAAGTTGATTCCATTGTAACTGTAGCACCTAACACAATGCCTGACATGTGACTGATAAATATACTGGCAAAAGAGACTACTTGAACATAAAGGGATAACATATTTGAAAATATTTCACTTCACTTGTGTATGTTAGGGCTTTAAAAATGTTGGTGTTGGAAAACCTTCATGAAAGTTTGGAAATGACATGGATGGTGTGGGGTGACTGAATCTGAGACAGTCAGAAATTCACTTGAAGATTTCCTGAAGCAGTTGGATGGTGGACTGAAACCTAGTTAACAGATGGAGAGTAGACATACATTGTTCTTATTGTTTAGTTGCTAAGTTGTGTGTGTTGCTGTGACCCCATGGAATGTAGCCCACCTGCCTCCTCTGTCCACGGGGTTTCCCAGGCAGGAAAACTGGAGTGGGTTGCCATTTCCTTCCCCAGGTAATCTTCCCCACCCAGGGATCAAACCCATGTCTCCTACATTGGCAGGTGGATTCTTTACCACTGAGCCACCAAGAAAGTCCTAGGCATATATTATAATTCTGTGGTTATGGAATTGGGAATCATGAATGCAAATAACTCTTCAAAAACATTATGTTTTTTTTTTCAAAAACATTATGTTTTTTAACATTTTTTTAAAAACCAGGATTTAGATTTTTTCACAGTTATTTACAAACACGTAAGTATATGAAACACATAAGCAGCATATTCCCTACGTGTTTATGTGCTGTCTTCTATATAGAGGATGATGGAAACTAACATTTCTTTATTCTACTCTAAGGGAAGTGGCGGTTGGCTTTCCCATTCTCCATCATTCATCCCCTTTCCATCTCTGTCTTCTAGAGAGGCGGCTGTATAACTCAATCTGAAAATAGGTCAGGGGCTGAGGTCTACCCTGCAGCTCTGGACAGACTTTGTCTTCCTTTTCTTCTGCTCCTACCTCCTTAATGCCAGAATGTAGCCACCCTAGAGTCAGGAAGAAAGAAAAAAACTGAGGATACTTTGCAAGCGTCATGGAACTAGTGAACTAGCATTAGCTGCTGCCTAATTTTTGGACAACTCGTTATATAGACAATAAATCTCTATATATGGCAGACATTTTATTTGGGTTTACTGATGCAGCTGTATTCTGAATTTATAAGCTCGCTGACTCAGACCCCTCGTTAGTAAAATGTAGATGATCTTAATAACACCTAACTACTCCTGTGGCTGGGAGGACTGAATTACATTTATGAAAATGGCCTTGCAAATTGTAAAATGCCATACAAATGTTAGTTGTTATTGCTCATAAAAATCGTGTGTTCCCTTTCTCCACATCCATTTATGAAGCTCAATGATGATGGCTGAAACAGTAAGTTTGCTGAAGGAGAAAGGAATAGGTCTTAATGAGTTATTAACAGCAGTCATCTTCCGTGGCCACGTTTCGAAAGAGGACATCTGACTGCTGTGGGGCTGGCTTCTGCTGTTCCACTCCAGAGGCATTCACGTCTATATTCTCATTTCTCCCAAGTTCATAGCTTCCAGAATTACTATTGGAATTTCTATGAAAGGAGAATATTGTGTTGATGATGTGACTAAATGGGGGACGTTTTTAAAAGAATTATGCAAAAGGTGAAGTCCTTTGAAAAAAAAGATGCTACACCACAATACACCCAGTATGTCCACACCAAACAAAAACACAAATACTTGCATTACAGTTCAAGGAAAGTTAAATTTATCAAGATGGCAAAACACGTAGTTCATATGCTAACCCGAGGCTGCTATTGAACGAAACAGAGTTCATCCACAGTGTGCTGAAAATGTCTAGGGGTTTACTTTCTTCACACAAAATGTGTAAAACTGTAGCTACCACTTGTAATCTTTCATTTGACTTTCCTATACTTCCAAGTGCGTGGGGATTTGTTCTGAGTGAGTCTCTTTACACCAGCCTTATAACGCCAAGTGAATACTCAGGCAGGTCACAGCTGTTTGGATTCTGTATCATGCATGACTTTGGACTCCTGAAAGGAGCTCCCTCGCATGCCCGGACCTGGGAAGCTATTCCAAATTTCCTTCTAGGAGGATGCAGATAGGCCTCCAGGAAAGCTGTGCTTGCAACCTGCTGCTCACCCACTTTAGGAATTATAGCACAGGACAGAGACTGGGGTGAGGTGAGTGAGGTACAGATGAAAACAAGCCTCAGTGAGCAAGACAAAAAGTTCAATGTGATATCTCAAGTGATCGAAAGAAATGGAAAGCATCTCTGATGAGCAAAAATACTAAAAATCTTTGCATTGTTTTGAATTTTTTAAATTTGCATTAAAATACAATTTATCCTAATTACTAAGGGTATGTGTGTGTGTACTAAGTTTTAGGTTCAAGACAAGTGCTTTACTCACCCTACCCTAGTTACAGTCCTACTTGAGAAGAAAAATAATTTCTTATGAGAAAAGGCAAATCCTCTATGTTGCTTTATCATATGCTCAACGTTCACTAATGGAGTGAGCTTCCTTAAAGTCAATGAGATGACCAGTCTAATTTATTTTTTCCTTGTAATTATTACCTGGCTTCAGGTAGCTTTACCCACAGATCCAGTCAGACATGAAGTATAGTGATGTAGTACGAGTATCATAAGCAATATACAGCTTACTCTCTTAAATTCTTCCTGTTAATTATTGCAGTGTGCCAGCTTTTAAAACATCTTTCCCAATATCTCAACCCATTTCCCTAACAACTGAGGGAAGGAGAGCCCACCATAGTCTACTGATTCTTTTATTAAATGCACATCAACTAATATTTATTCACTGGCTCTCATTCAATACCTCTTTTGTGCATGTAATTTTTAAATTAGGGATGCAGAATTGAATAAGCTGTCAGTAAATTTACGTTCCTTGTGGTGCTGGACAAAATAAGCAAATGAATATTTAATACTATGAAGAAAGTAAACCAGAGTTAGAGAATAGAGTGATGGGTAAGAGACTTTCTTTTACATCAATCACTTCATCTCTCTTTCCAATGTCATCATATTCTTGATACATGAACAGAATTGTTGGCAGTCTTGTGATGTTCCAAATTATACTGAAATGTGATGTTGGTTGTCATATTAATGAGGTTTGCTTAGTAATTTAGTGATCTTCTCCAACATATGAGACTTAAGTAGCCCTGCTTCATAGTTCTGAAGGGAGCTGGCTGTACATTGCATTATTAATCCACTCAACAACAATCCTCACTGCAAATTAATATTATCATGGATATTAAAGGGCATCCAGCAAGAGGGAAAACTGCCAGTGCTGACTCATTGTCAAGTATTGTGATAGTGTCATATCAATGCCATCATGTACTGTCAGTATTGTCAGTTATTGTAATGCCATGATGCATGGTCAATATCAGATAAGTAGATACGTTAGTAATCCTTCCAAAGTACATAAGCTTTATTCTTCAATGCCTAGTATTTTAGTGGCTTGTTCTCTCTTAAAAGGAACAAAGAAGGGACCAACATATAAACATCACTTTCAAATGTTTCATTTTACATTTGATACATATGCTGCTTACAGTGAAAGCAAAAGTCACTCAGTCATGTCCAACTCTTTGCAACCCCATGGACTATATAGTCCATGGAATTCTCCAGGCCAGAATACTGGAGTAGGTAGCCTATCCCTTCTCCAGTAGATCTTCGCAACCCAGGGATCGAACCTGGGTCTCCTGCGTTGCAGGCGGATTCTTTACCAACTGAGCTATCAGGCAAGCCCAATATAGTTTTCTGGCCCTTTAAAATGGTTTTCTGTCTATTTAAAAGCCATTTAGTAAGCACTTTCTCTGGACCAGGAAATAAGGGTGAGGGATCGAGGGGCTAACAATACAGACCTTGATTGTGCTCCAGTGGAGTCTATAAGGAAGGAGAGTATGGATTTGAACTGTTACAGACATTGCAAAGATGAATACATAGAGAAGGATGTTTCCTGCATGACTGAAGAAATAGATCTAGGCTTGTGGGTCAAGGCAGGCTTCTTGGGGCAAATGATGTTTTACTTGACTAAAGAAGTGATTAAAAAGATGTCAGTGTTTGGGAAGAAAAACTGAGAATATGCATTATGAACTAAATCTATGAGGTAGGCACATATTTGTGATGTTTCAGGAAATAAAAATAAAACCAAAGCTCTTGAAGTGTTGACGTGAAAACAGAAAATTGCCTTTTATGTTGGTAAGGTTAGCGGGAGCCCAGTCAGGCAAAGTCTGGCAAGACATATAATTGTTCAGAGCTAAGGGGAAGAGGAAGTGAACTATGGAGTTAAAAGGAATGAGGAGACTGTGTTTTAAATAAATCCCTGTGACTTATTAAGATGAAAAAGTAAAGATTAGATTAGAAATGATTCAAGATGATGAGTTAAGTGCCTGGTATAGAAGTCAATGCAAGGGATGATGCACACCAGTCTACAGCCTTGATAGCTGACTTCTGCCAAATGGGTGGAATCCACAGATGCGAAATGAAACAGCTTGCAAGATTCCTCAAATGACTGGATGGGGCTCATGAAAGAAGGTTTCAGGATTAAATCCAGATTCCCGAGGAAATGAAAAGAGAGTGATGATCTTTATAAGATTGCTACCTGTGTGCCTGGATGACTGCCCATCTTCCCCAGGGAAGATGACTACACCCACCTGGGCATCATTTTCTGATTTCTCAGAAGCTTTAGTCACTTCCCAGAATTATTCAGAAAGTCATTTCAACTTGGAGGACTGAACAGGGTCTCAACCCAATGGCAATCACTTTGAGGTTTCTCTAATGGGTAATTCATTTAGTTCAGAAATTTCAGCCAAAAACCTGGGTGAGGGAAAGCATTCTTGAGTTCCACTGGAAGGCTTAGAAGTCTGAAGCAGGATACCTGTTGTGTTTGAAAGGAAAACATGGCTCTTATCAAGTTGTAAGCAGTAGCTCTCAAGTTCTCAGCTTCTGAAATGTTCAGTGAATATCGGGCTTCAATATCCTTGCAAGACTTGAAACCCTGCAACTTTGCCTTCCCTTTCCTTCTTTCACGGTGTTTTGTTTTATTTTTTTCTATCCTTCTTTAAAGGATGAACACTTATTTTTTTTTTTTTTTTTTTTTTATTTTTTAAATTTTATTTTATTTTTAAACTTTACATAATTGTATTAGTTTTGACAAATATCAAAATGAATCCACCACAGGTATACATGTGTTCCCCATCCTGAACCCTCCTCCCTCCTCCCTCCCCATACCATCCCTCTGGGTCGTCCCAGTGCACTAGCCCCAAGCATCCAGTATCGTGGATCGAACCTGGACTGGCAACTCGTTTCTTACATGATGAACACTTAGTATTAACACCAAATATATTCATCTATTCTTTGCAAGCCATTTCTTCCCACGTCCTGATTTTGTGTATTTATATGACTTTCAGTTCTTAAATTTTTAATAATTTTTAATTATTCAGCATGCTATATTTTACTTTTCACCAGAAAAAGAAACTGGATATTTCTCTTGTCCTACTACTAAGGATCTAAAAAAAAGTTTAATCCCATAGAAACACCACTAGTTATTCTGAGCTCTTATCTTCTTGTGCTTATACCCCAATCCCCTATATAAACCTCTGCCCTTTTTAATGTTTATGGCTCTCACTTGCTCCTTGTAAGACTATACTCCTCAAATGTATTATCTGTCTATCCCACTGATGGGTATAAAACAATGATCTAATGGTATATACAGATTGTAAAAAGGGTTTGTCATCTAACTGCTTAAATCATGTGAGAGCAAATGATAGAAAATGTGTATTCATCATTATTCAATTCAAAATGTATCTACTTGTTCTCATCCGTCAAGCATATTGGTTCTCAATTGCAGGTCACCTTCCACGCTAAGAAGGGTGCCGTGGCATTCAGATCTATTCAGTGAACCCTCTTTTGGACATCTGTTCATTCTCTGAAAAGAATAGGATCACTTTAATTAGATTCAACATCATAAGTCCTGTCCTAGTCGAATGTGACCCACTTTTCTCAATCTAGCTCTGTGCTTGTATGTTCTGTTCTCCATCCAGAAGGCTCTAAGAGTTAGTCCATGTTCTCAAAAAAAAAAAAAGGTCAATATGTATAGATGAGATGAGCCGTCTCAAATCTGTATCTGATGCTTTCTAGCAATATTGAGCAAACTAATAACCACTAGACAATCAGAAATCATTTTAGAAATTTTACATCTTGACTTTCTTTTGCAAGTTCATAGCCCAGATGAAGCATTTATCCCAGACTTTGAAGCCAAAAGATAAATCTAGGCATTCATGTCTACAGAAATGTTACTATAAATGTTCCCCTTGCCTCCCTCTTTTCCATTTATAAATTAAATTAAACAGACTCTGAGGCCACTTCTAGGACCAGCTTTATGCATTTCCATGATTTTACTTAATTCACATATATTTTTTTAAAAATAGGGGAAATCAATAAATTGTGACATCTTCATATCTTTAAGATTTTCTTGATGTGTGTTTTCACTTCTAAAATTGTTGATTGTTCTTGATAATGAAAAAGTGCATACAACCAAACTATATATGATATTTTTCATGGCTCAGGTCAAAATTTGCTGGACAGCCTTTCCCGTTCAGTGCCTGCGAATACTGTGTTAATAATACTCATTCAGAAGAATGCATTTAAGAGTCTGTATCAATACCATAGTATATATCAAACTCTTTCTATAAAAGAAGTAGTTTCAAAGACATGTTAATGTTAGTATCATACACTAAAATAGGATGTTATCATAATCACTGCATATTAAAATCTTTCATCACCTCAATCTTACTTTAATTCATTTCTGGACTGGCTCCTGTCACAAGCAGTACATTCATTATGTAGGTATATTATTTTATGTATTTGTACATAGAGGCTATTTCATTGCATTGTAGGTAGAGTTATGGATAGTTGGTTTGATTATTTTTAATATACTTTACAATGAAGAGGAAATAGAATATTTTTAAATTTTTAAAATATTTTTATTTATATATCCACTAGAAATTTTTAAAGGTTCTATGAATTTCAATATGAATAGTATATGATCTGAGTATTTCAACTGGAGAAAATAGAACATATCAAAATAACAATTCTCATTTTTAGTCAGGGGAAATTTTGAGATTTATTTTAAAAAAAAACTCAATCCAGTGCCATTCTGATGTCAGTGTCTACAAAAGTCAGGTGACATTTAGTGAGAAAACAGCTAACAAATAGAAACCACCCCTCCCCCTACTTCTTTGTGATCAGGTCGTACTATGTAATGAAGGAAACAATACTATTATTACTTGCTCATGAAGTGTCCACTTTTGATTTCTCCTGTAATTTATCTTCAACTGACCTGATATTGATTTTGTGGGGAAAATTGCATATTCTCCAAGGAGAGTTTTACAGGACTAATCTCAGTTTGTGCTTTATTTCTGCCCCCCACCCCCCACGCTGCCATGGTTTATTCTTCCCAGTGATTTATCTACCTAATAACATTATAGATAAAACCTGGTCTTTCAATTTATTTCTTCAGGAGCTGCTCATGTTTGAGCATGCTTTGCCCTTAATTGCCTGGGGATTTTTAGATAGCCCTGTCTTCAGTGGTCTGAAACAAGTCTCAATGTAAGTAATTAAAGCACTGAGCAGCAGATGTCTATAAACGGCTGTTTTGCTTCCATGTGTGATATTTAACTAATTGCTCATTGCTGTGAAAACCTTTCACTTCATAGATGCCATGACTTTAAAGTGAATACACATTGCTTTTATACTTATTAAAATAGTGTAGTGCAATAATGAATACTGCAGCTTCCAAGTACTCAGAAATACTATATGCTGTATAGGTTGATTGCAGACGGATGAGATTACTATCCATGCCTTAAAAACCTGTAATATACATTAGACTTCTACAGAGAAACTACAGGATATAGTAGGGTGAAGTGGGTTAGCTGGATTGAGAGACTTGGACCCTAGTTCATTCCTGCCTACTTTTACTTCTGTGGTCTTATTGCCACATCGAGAAAGTTAGGGATTACATTGCTGCTGCTACTGCTGCTAAGTCGCTTCAGTCGTGTCTGACTCTTCGCGACCCCATGGACTGCAGCCTACCAGGCTCCTCTGTCCATGGGATTTTCCAGGCAAGAGTACTGGAGTGGGGTGCCATTGCATTAGATGACTGTAAACAGACTTTTCAACAGAATGTTCCCATGGGAGATAAAAAAAAGAGATGTGTATGGAGTGAGACGAATGTCTTGTATCATTCAAACATTGTCGTCTAGATATGTACTCAGTTATTTGGAAGATATTTTTTGAAAAAAAAAAAAATAGATGTTTCTTTGGCCCTTAAGTTTTGACACATTGGTAAAACCTTTCTCTGAACTTGAATGTTCAAATGACATCCTTGGCCAATCTACCAAATGCTGCTTTAGGGAAGACTTTTACTTCCTGGCCCTGTGTTTCTTGAAAAATATACTCAGGAAATGTGATGTATGGACTTGTTCTGAAGTTTACATTAGGCATCGTGAACTCTGTACCTGCTATTTATTTTTTATCATGGTCCTTTCCCTTGAAATGTTGTTGGCAGCTTTTTTCCTCTATGCAGTTTAATGCCTGGTAATAATAATGTCCCCCCAAATACAACCACAATGAGTAAATAGCAATAGTTCTTTTAACTCCCTCTCAAAGGAAAATTTGATGCCTAGCAAGACATTTTCTTCCTCAGGCATTTAAAAATGACCTGAGTCTGCAGACACAATCTGGTATCATCTCTGCCTATAATAGAGATGTCAGTATTAGAAAGCGTGCTTTTCACCAGTTTGCATCTTGGATCGATCACTAGTTGGATGATTTTATTCCTAGAAGGCTGGCAGTTGAGGGCAAGCAAGACAGACTTGAAATATTCTCTCCGGTAGGATATTTTTTTTTTTCTTGTTGTGGTTTCCAGCTTGAAAAGGAAAAGAGGGATTTCATTCTGAAGCTGACTTTATAAAGGAGAGACTGCTTCAAAGCAATAAGAAGTAACAACATTTTTATTCAAAGACTCTTGAAGCTTGTGGATATTTATGCTGAGTTTGCAGGGCTTTTCTGCAGACACTTGAGGTTTTTATCAGTAAGAATCATAAAGCCTTGGCGAAGGAATGCATAGAGGAGAAATAGCAGGTCTTATTAGGCCTTTTCAGCCAGCTGGTGTAAAATTCTTTCTTTCTTTTACAAAGGAAACATTCCTTTATAAAATTGCCACGGACCTGGAAGTCGTCCATCTTTATTAGAAGGCTGATTGTTGACACCACTAGGTGGCGGTAGAGTCACGTACTTATGTTTTTTCACGGTTTCTTCCCAACCAGGAGGGCTTCAGGCTGCAGTGCTGTTTCTAAACCCCTCCTGCCTCCTGATAATCCTGTCTCCTTTATTCACAGGACAAGCATGTCTGGGCTAAAGGACTTAATCCGTGTATCAAACTCTGAAATGTCCACTTACGTTTGTATTTTTCAAATAAAACATTTAACTATATTTTCAACATGATAGTACAAGTTACCATATAGTTTTTTTTTTTTTTTAATGATCAATAGGAAAATGTTCTTATGAGGATATGAAAAATGAAAAAAAAAAAGAGATGACAGTGTTTTGAAAATTCATTCCAAACAAATATAAAGCTTAAATTTGTCTGATTATTTTGAAGGATAAATGACCATATATGATCCAAATCTCAGAGTATTATCAAGGGCATCAGTGTTTGAATCACTTAATGTATTCATGTAAAATATTTCCTCCATTAGACTTTTTGGGAATAATTATGTTTAGAAGGGTGCATTTTATATAGTTATACTTTTTGTATGGTTCTGAATAATTTGTGTAGATTATTATAAATTCTATCCTAGAAATATACTAATTTGTTAACAACTGATATAGTCTCACATTTCTTTGCAGAGAAACTTGTAATACCCCATTTCATATATTTTTGGAAGACTTCCATGTTTCAGGCTTTTATCACCTTCTTTAACATCCAAGGTACAGTTATCTGTAATTCAGAGGGTTTAAAAAAAAACAACTCATTAGCATTATTTTCTGCTTCTCATGACTTTTCTTGTCATACTAAAATAAAAGAAAATAAAAATCAAGCCCAGAGAGGTATACATCTGACTAAACTTGTTTTGCATGTGAACATTCTAAGCTTTATTTATTCAGCTGCTTCTTCAATCTTGGTCTGGTTCTTTCTAGAGAAGCTGATCTAAAGAAAACTTGAAAGAACCACTCTTAGTTCCTCCCCTTGCAGGAGACCGAAGAGGAGCTCACATGTACAGCTTCTTATAGAGGAAAGAGCCCAAGCCTACTTCCTTTCCTCAGTCTCACCCAGAAATTCTCCATGCTGAGGGCCATGCCTCACACCACCCTATCCTGTGAGGTCTGGGGAATGCTGACTCAGAGTAGAAGCCCCCACTGAAGGGGAGAAAGTGTAGGAAAAGACAGGGACCAGCAGCTGAATGTCATATTTTGTGGGACTGATGAGAATATATTTAGGATGACTTATGGGTCAGTGTTGGAGAAGGCAGTGGCACCCCAGTCCAGTACTCTTGCCTGGAAAATCCCATGGACGGAGGAGCCTGGTAGGCTGCAGTCCATGGGGTCACTGAGAGTCGGACACGACTGAGCGACTTCAATTTCACTTCTCACTTTCATGCACTGGAGAAGGAAATGGCAACCCACTCCAGCGTTCTTGCCTGGAGAATCCCAGGGATGGGGGAGCCTGGTGGGCTGCCGTCTATGGGGTCGCACAGAGTCGGACACGACTGAAGCGACTTAGCAGCAGTAGCAGCATGGGTCAATAGTGCCAGACTACCTTGGTTTCATAATAATTCGATGAGTGTCTGCAAACAAAACAAAAACTGATCAACCGTAGAAAAACTTTTCCTTACTGACCTTCAAAATATTCATCTGCTAGGCTTTATAACTTCTCAAACTTCATTGTTTATCTTATAGGGTTTTCCCCCAGTTGTTTTGTTTTGTTTTTCCCAATAGGTGGAAATGATGACACAGGAGGACTTGTTCAGTTGTCCCGTCCGACACTTTCTGACCCCATGAGCTGTAGCCTGCCAGGCTCCTCTGTGTGTGGGGATCCTTCAGGCAAGGATACTGGAGTGGGTTGCCACCTCCTACTCTAGGGATAGGAGGAGTGTAGCAAATTCCTATCAGGTGTGTAATTCTAGTAAGTCTCCTCAGGGCATGTGGCTTCATCTGTGCTTCAGTGCCCACTGTTGGCAAAAGAGATAAAAACCTCAGACGTGTTCTGAAATTCCCGCTCTTCTGCTAATGTTCATCCTGACCTGTTTTCATTGTCTCAACCTGGTTACTTTTGAGATAGATTGTATCAGAACATCTTTTGAACTCCTGTGAGAAAGAACAGTCATGATTAAACTCATGCATCAGGCTTTAAGCCATGCGTTGAGGAGGCAGGCACATCTTGGAAGGGTAAGAGTGTCCGATAGAGCATACAGTTCTACGTTTTATTAATACAACCGCTATTCCTGGGGAGGCAGGAGACTGGATATGGGACTACCAATCTTCACTCTTGTTGACATTCTTACTGGATTTGTAAGGGTATGACTGAGATAATAGACAAATCAGAATGCATCATTTCTCCATAGAGAACAAGTTAGGTCCCAGGGAATCCTGGAGTGCAACATAAAGGAATGCATAGATTTTCTTCTGTCTCCATCTTTCATAATTTGAGCTGTTTTAATTTAATGCCCAAAGAATTGACTTTCAATATTTAAATTCCCCAATTGAATGACATGACCACCCTCTTGCTTGTCACATTTCGGCTTTTTCTAAAGACTTCCATTATTTATCTACATTGATTAGATGACCTTTGCCATCTATCTGCCAGCGTTTAAATGATGTAAATCTTCATAAGTATAATCTGACTGCATTCTCCCAGGTTAATTAGTGTTACTGGTCTCCCCTCATATATTTATGATGCACTTCCTTTACTTTTGTGCCTGCTCTGACTCATTTCAAGACTGTATTATCCTTATGAGATACAAAGATTAACCTTTATTGCACAACCTTAAGAAAACATACGACTTTTATACTGGAATTTAAAGCATTTACTTCAACATCTGCTTGCTCTTATAATGTTGGAACTATTGTCCATATCAACTGCTGCTGCTGCTAAGTCGCTTCAGTCGTGTCCGACTCTGTGCGACCCAATGGACGGCAGCCCACCAGGCTCCCCCGTCCCTGGGGTTCTCCAGGCAAGAACACTGGAGTGGGTTGCCATTTCCTTCTCCAATGGATGAAAGTGAAAAATGAAAGTGAAGTCGCTCAGTCGCGTCCGACCCTCAGCGACCCCATGGACTGCAGCCTTCCAGGCTCCTCCATCCATGAGATTTTCCAGGCAAGAGTACTGGAGTGGGGTGCCATTGCCTTCTCCTACATATCAACTACCCCACATCAAAACATACATAGACCAACTTGTGAAGACAATAATGCAATGCAGAGTCAAATGAAATGAAAATTTTTTGTATTTTCTCTGGCTTGGAAATAAGGAAAGACTATAACGTAGGTTTGAATAGCTTTGATTTTTCTCAGTTCAATACAGGGTTTCACAGCCCTGAAGTTATCTTTTGAACTATCTAAAATTTTCCAGACTTTTTAAGGACAAATAATATAGGTATATTCACTGTGATATATAATAAGTTTGAATACTGAAAGAAAATATACTAAAATCCCTTCATAAAGAAAATTGAGAAAACAATAAGTCAGATTTATAAGGCTGTTTGGGAAAAGTATTAACACATAAATTTCCAAACACTTCTCCAAAAATTTGAATAGGATCAGTGACTTCCTGTCACGTTCATGTATGGAGGATCTTCTGCAATAATTGTGAAACTTGGAGTTGAAATTCATTTGACATCTGTGTGTCTTGGTACTGTGTCTTCAGTCTCAAGGATGTGGTACCACAATTTAGTCTTATGGGAATAGTGTATCATTTGAAACAAGGATATAGTTTTATTTTATTATGTAATGATTATAACACCTTTGTAAATAACCAAGATCAAAATATTTCTTTTGTTCTTTCGCACATGACACTGTTAAACCATCCCTACAGGTACTGCGATCCTTGGGGTCACAAAGAGTCGGACGCAACTGAGTGACTGAACTGAACAGGTACTGCAGCAGAGCTGCTTCCCACAGAACTTACAAATTCAACTCAAAACCCATTGCAAGCATAGTAAGATGCTGTATCACATGCACAGTGACCAACTCTTTAAAATGTAAAATGATATGTCCTTTTTGCGAAGTTCTAACTTACCATATTAAAAACTTCCAACAGTAGGTGAAGTTTCTGTTTTAAGACCTAAAAATTTGGTTCTTAAAAAAAAAAAAAAAAAAAAAAAAAAACCTTTCAAAGGCTTTTACTCTTGAAGAAAAAGGAAAAGCAGAGTTGGTATTTTATATTTATTTATAAACCTAATTTGTGGCTACATGTTTGGGAGATGAAGGTAAATATTTTGCAGGAGCTCAAAGGAGAGTTAAATTTCTAGGAACTCTTGAGCAGAGTGGGCAGACCTAAGTGGGAACAGGTGAACAAGACGACAAAGTGTGCAAGGTTCGAGTGGCGACATCACTGAACACAGCTCAGAGGAAGGAGCCCACACAGGACAGGCTTGATTTACTTGACAAGATGGCCATAGCCTCGAATGAGCAAGCAGACACTACACAATAGTTTCCAGGTTGGGTTTCCCAAAACAGATGCTTACCCTGGGTGGAAAACAGGAAGGCTTTACCTCCGTCCCAACTTGTCCATCTTCTTCAATGCCTCCTATTTTCAGCAGGAGTTTGTTTGGTCTCTTCACACTTTCCTTCTTGCTGGTCTTGAGTTTTTCAAATTTATCATAATTTAACATTACTTGCAACCCATTCCAGTATTCTTGCCTGGAAAATCCCATAGACAGAGGAGCCTGGTTGGCTACTGTCCATGGGGTCGCACAGAGTCAGACACGACTGAGCGACTTCACTATTCACTATGCTGCTATGCTGCTAAGTCACTTCTGTCGTGTCCGACTCTGTGCGACCCCATAGACGGCAGCCCACCAGGCTCCCCCGTCCCTGGGATTCTCCAGGCAAGAACACTGGAGTGGGTTGCCATTTCCTTCTCCAATGCATGAAAGTGAAAAGTGAAAGTGGAGTCGCTCAGTCGTGTCCGACTCTTAGCGACCCCACGGACTGCAGCCTACCAGGCTCCTCCGTCCATGGGATTTTCCAGGCAAGAGTACTGGAGTAGGGTGCCATTGCCTTCTCCGACTATTCACTATATTTACTTGCAAATAACTAAACTGAACTGAACTTGCAAAGGACAATTTAATGTTACTCATGTTTACTTGGAAAGGACAAGAAAGGGAGGGTTGGTCATGGATCTTAAAGACCACGTGTTTCTGACGTTCGGGCATGAGTTTGAAGTGGTGTCGTGGTAGAGAGGATGCGGCCCAACCTCAATTAGACTAGGTGACTTAGGAAACATCCCAGGGATAGAACCAAGTCTTCTAGCATCCTCTGCACAAACTGTTTGCAAAGTGGAAGGTGGCTTCTCCATGTCAGACTATGTCTGATTCCTCTTTCAGCCACCTGAATCAACTGCCCTGATCACTCACTGGGGCTCAGACTGTGACAGTTCACTTGATGTGACCCAAGTAGAGATGAGGGACAGTCACCAGGGTGGCGGAACACGTGCTGTACATATTGGTGAATTGCACACAGGAGTGCCTGCCGCCCTCTTTAGGTGGTACTCATTTACTCCTCAAATGCCATCCACTATTCAAGCAGCAACAACACTGAGAAGTGGCTGGTTGCATGTGTGTGGAGTGGAGGAAAAGAGGATGGACCTAGCACTTCATCAGCTCCACAAGGCCCCCCTCCCCACCCCCAATTACAAAAACAAACAAACAAAAGTCTAGGTAAAATCAGGTAAAAACTTAGAAGCAACACCACCGTGACGGTATCTTAAAGAATACTTTAAAATCTTGAATGTGGAAGCAAAAGCAACTTAATTTTTATGCAGCCATATTCTGAGAGACTTCTATTTCTAAACTTTTGCTGGCATTTTGGGATATATCATTACATAATGAGCAGTATTACTCTCAGTGTTACATGGCAACTTTTTGAGGTCTCGGGGTTAGTTTTTCTCATCATGTTTACTCAAAAGATCTTGGATCATTCTACATATTCTCCCAACTTCTCCGTAAAATGGATGAGGACAATAATGCACCAGAAGTGTGAAGCTAAAGCTTATTTACAGAAATAGATCAACAACTAGAAAGCACATTTTAAAATTTCCAGAAAAAGTGTGCTTAATGAAAGTCATGAAAATAAATGTTTTCTCTTAAAATGAATCCTGACTCACATAATGAATTGTTTTTGCTCTGATAAGAATCTTTAACATTTAAGATTTTTAAATGTTGAGGGCATGGACTTGCTTTATCTTGTGTTTCTGGATTGCACAGAGGTTTCTGCTAACTCTGAGTTTTTGAACAACTCTCTGGGAATCCATGAAATAGGAAATAGGCAAGGAAACGCAGTCTAAAGGGCATTCAAGTGGTCAGAGAACATGAAAGTCATTTTAGAACTCAGCTACTATTTTAACTTTGGTTCTGATGACTTTTCTATCCTGTCTGGCAACTTCGTGGCCTGTGTCTCCAATCTCACCTTCTAGTAAAGCACACTGACTTAGATCTAAGAAGATGTCATGCTTTTTTTTCATGGGGCCACTGTGACACTTACCCTATAGCCTAAGAGGAAGAATATTGGGTCAGTGCCGCAAGTATCTTAAGTATTTCTGTAGTGTCCTAAAAGTGTACTGCTTCTTTTATGTTCTAGTAATAATCACGTGGCTCGGAAGGTTTACCATGCATTGTTTTACCATTTTAGTGCAATGAATATTTTCTCTTGAGTGGCTACATGGCATAAGCCAAATAGATGAAAGACTTCGTATATTAACCCGTGTGTCTATTCAGTATTAGTGATCAGAAAGCGCCCAATTCTCTCTCAAAGAACCTGGTCAGGTAATAGAATTTTTGCTTTGAAATCTGGTTTGAAATCTTAGAAAGTCGGTTCAATGAAGTTTATATTACATGTATCATCCTTGTCAAGTGCTAACTTATATATGTTTCCACAAGAAGTATTATTTCCTCACCCCTGCCCATGGCTTCTACTGATAACATATCATCAGCCTAGGATGGAGATTTCAAGGGTGATAAAATGTCATTTACATAATAAATGTTACCCTCATTTTCAGTTTCAGGGATGTCTTATCAATAATTTAGAAAGAATTAATAATATATTTATAATACATGCTAGAAGTAGGATAAAATTATTTATAAATGCTTAATAAATGTTTGATAATGCTTTTGCCATCCATGTTATAAATGATAAATAGGTGACTATAGATACCTTGTTAAAAATTAATGCCCACTGGTTATGGTTATTCTATAATGGCTTGGAAATGTTATTAAAAAGTGAATTAACCTCATGCTTTCTATAACCCAATTGTGGCAAAATATAAACTTTAAGGTAGTTTGTACAAATTCTTGGGTTATTATAGCTAATCATATTTACTCAGTGCTGGTGATTTTCTATGCATAATAACAAGGCCACAAAGATCCAGTTTCTCTTAATCCTAAATTCTAAATCAGTAGTTGTCAAACTTTGATTTATTACATCCTGAGACATTACAGATTTAAGGAAATTACATTTAAATCCTTTACACTCAAATGTGAACTTCAAATTGTACTTTTTAAAATTAATTTTTACTGGAGTATAGTTGACTTACCATGTTATATTACTTTCTGCTGTACAGCAAAGTGAATCAGATATATGTGTATATATATTCACTCTGTTTTAGATCCTATTCCCATATAGGCCATTACAGAGTAGTAGAATTCACTGTGATATACAGTCAGTCCTTATTCAGTTCAGTCGTTCAGTCATGTCCGACTCTTTGTGACCCCATGAATCACAGCACGCCAGGCCTCCCTGTCCATCACCAACTCCCGGAGTTCACCCAAACTCATGTCCATCAAGTCAGTGATGCCATCCAGCCATCTCATCCTCTGTCGTCCCCTTCTCCTCCTGCCCCCAATCCCTCCCAGCATCAGGGTCTTTTCCAATGAGTCAGCTCTTTGCATGAGGTGGCCAAAGTACTGGAGTTTCAGCTTTAGCATCAGTCCTCCAAAGAACACCCAGGACTGATCTCCTTTAGAAGGGACTGCTTGGATCTCTTTGCAGTCCAAAGGACTCTTAAGAGTCTTCTCCAACAACACAGTTCAAAAGCATCAATTCTTCGGTGCTCAGCTTTCTTCACAGTCCAACTCTCACATCCATACATGACCACTGGAAAAACCATAGCCTTGACTAGACGGACCTTTGTTGGCAAAGGAATGTCTCTGCTTTTGAATATGCTATCTAGGTTGGTCATAAGTTTCCTTCCAAAGAGTAAGTGTCTTTTAATTTCATGGCTGCAGTCACCATCTGCAGTGATTTTCTTATTAATTACCTAATTTATATATATTGTAGTGTGTGTATGCCAGTGTCAGTCTCCCAATTTATCCCTCCCCCAGTTATCCCCTTGGTAACTGTAAGTTTGTTTTCTACATCTCTGACTCTACCTCTGTTTTGTAAATAGGATCATTTGTACCATTTTTTTAATTCCACATATAAGCAATATCATATGATATTTGTCTTTTTCTGTCTGACTTGCTTCACTCAGTATGACAGTCTCCAGGTCATCCATGTTGCTGAAAATGGCATTATTTTGTTCTTTTTTATGATTGAGTTGTATTCCATTGTATATTTGTACCACATCTTCTTTGTCCATTCATCTGTTTATAGACATTTAGATTGTTTCCCTGTCTTAGCTATTGTTAATAGTGCTGCTATGAACATTGAGGGTCATGTATCTTTTTGAATTATGATTTTCTTTGGATAAATGGCCAGGAGTGTAATTATTGGGCATATATCCAGCATAGTATGAAAGGTAGCAGAGGACCTTGGACAAGTAAAAGGACAAGAAAGATCCTCTGTAATGGCATAGAATGAAAGAGATAGTTAAAAAACAAATCAGTTGTACTTTTGTGTGAGAAGAAATTCAAGGTTGTAGCTTAGGACTGCAGTTTCCTAAGGAAGTTTTTATTCATTTATTTTTACTTTTATTTGCATTTATTTTTTGCGGCATTTATTCCCGGGCCATAAGTTTTTGTTTCTTCAGTTTCTTCTGGGATCTTTTTCTTCTGTGCAACTTCCTCTTCTGGTTTAGGAACAATCTGTTCTTTTTCAGTAAGGATCCTCTCAATGTGGCAGGGAGAGCTCATATAAGGGTTGATCTGACCATGAGCTCTGTTAAGTCCTGCACCACATCCTGGGGGCTTTGTTCACATCTAAGCCCTTAAGTTCAACATCAGTCTCTGCATTTTTGAGCCTGTGTAGTAAAAATTCAGGACTGGTTTTGGGCCACCGACCCTGCGTCCAGCCCCACTGCTTGGCCTTTGCACACCTACCACTCCACTTTTGTAAGGACAGAATGGCACACATTGCTTCTTTAAAGTAACATCCTTCAGATACTTGGTGGCTTTTCGGATATGCATACCCTTTATGGCCTGGGCAGTTTCACGAATGTTCTTAAAGTGAACACAAAGATTTGAACCTCTTGATTTACATGATTTTGTGGGGTTTTCTGGGTCAAGTGACTAGCACACCATTTTTAGGGGTCACATCAGGCTGCTTACCGGAAAAGCCCTAGGGAGGTTTTTAATTTGGAATTGTCACCCAACCTGTTGGACTCTTACAAAGAACAGCATGGAGTGATGAGTAAGTGACGAGGGCTCTTAAAGGTTAGAAGCGTCAACTCTGGGTAACCATTGGGATTTCAGGTATGTAATAATCCATTTCTCGCACATCCCAGAAAAAGAAGGGGCTGTTTCTGGTATACTCTGTAAAAAGTGTGTACCCACCCCCTACAACATCCATATCATTTATACATATGTTTGTATATAACATTTTTTGAAACTTATTTGGTATTTGTGAAACCACCAATAGCCTGCTCCCCAGAGAAGGAGGGTGCTGTGAGGAGCTTCCAGGAAGACCCCTCTGTGAATTCCACATATGTCTACTAGCCCACTGATCTCATGAGATGTGAGACGCTGGGGCTGCTGGCCTAACACAGGGGGTGTAATGAGAAAAAGCAGTTGCCTCCAGCATCTGACCAACAGTACAGGAATTTGCGGGGACAAAGTGTGAAACTCTCAAATGGAATGTTGTGGGGTTATTCTTGATTATCCTGAAAGAAGCTTTTCTCTAGACATATTTTGCCAAAGGACGCATGGCTTTAACATGAAGACCGTGGGTGGAGCAGGAGTAGCCCCATGGGCGCAGAGTGGGGAGTTTTCCTGCCAAAAGCCAGCATTGCATCTCCACAGGCATGCACCCGCATGCACCCGTCACCCTGCTGAGTTGGGGTGGGGGGGCCACCGCTGACGCTGAGTGCACACCCCACCCATGGGGACACAGCTGCGTTAGGTGCTGAGGGAGAACGGTTCAGTAAGGTTTTCCTGCCCATGGCTTCATACACGAGGACAGACACGCTCAGACTTGGCCCCAGCATACTTACCTTTATTACATTAATAAAAACAGTTACAAAGTTTAAGAGTTCTACAGAACTCATTCTGTAGAAGATAATATAAAATGCACAATATAAAATGCACAGTGTTCCTGGAGTGAATTTAAAGGACTGCAACCGGGTAAGGAGGCATAAGCGTCTCTGAGGATAAGAGGCAGCTTTAAGATGAAAGTGAAGGCGTGGCTTGCTAAAGTAAAGACAGTATTCAAGAAGGGGTGTATCACTTGCAGTGTGTATTATCCCAGGATGTGCGAGAGGGTGAGTTGTTTGTGGGAATGTAAACTATGTTTGCTTTATCGGAACAAAAACTGAGATTGAGGATTAAGGGATTTAAGAAATTCAAAACATGAGTAAAAACTCAGGATAACCTCACTCTGCTCTGAATTCACCTGTTACGGATCATCCAAGTGATTTATGTCATAGCTAGCAAGCACTGCCCTTCCTCATTATTCAGTTCAGTTCAGTTCAGTCACTCAGTCATGTCCGACTCTTTGTGACCCCATGGACTACAGCACGCCAGGCCTCCCTGTCCATCACCAACTCCTGGAGTTTACTCAAACTCATGTCCATTGAGTCGGTGATGCCATCCAACCATGTCATCCCCTTCTCCTCCTGCCCTCAATCTTTCCCAGCATCAGGGTCTTTTCAAAGGAGTCAGTTCTTCGCATCAGGTGGCCAAAGTATTGGAGTTTCAGCCTCAGCATCAGTCCTCATTATTACTATAGGGCTTTTTGTCTCCTTAATTAAATCATCAGCTTTTGGGGAGTAAAAAATACCTGCTGTCTCATCAACAAGCCCTGGGCTGGGTGCCTAACCGGCATCCAAAAATCACTCATGGGTTTCAGGGTTAGTCACAGTGTCATGCACAGTTGGTCACGTTTTTCTTCTTTAGTTCACTCTATTGGATCCAGTTGCAGTAATTCGTTCAGTCAGGTCAGTCCAGGATTGTGGCAGACCATAAAATGGAAATTAAGGGACCGACTTGAGAAATATGGAGAAAATCATCAGTAGAATTTAGTGACAAATCAGATAGAGTATGACAGAAACTCAGGTGCCATTTTGGAAAATGCCAACAGCATCGTTGAGGGCAAAATCACCTGAGCAGGTGCCTTTATGCAATCAGGCAGTGCCATAAAAGATCTCGTTATCACAGGAGGCTTTTCCCCCCTTCTCCTTCCTGGCGTGCAAATACTGTCAAGTTGCATTAGCACCGAAAGGAGTTAGATTGCAGTGACCTTTACTAATCCACCGCATTTATGTTTGTACTTTTCTCGCAATAAATGTAACATTACAATTATTAATGTCAGCATTTTCTTTGGAAACAGTGGTGAACTCATTAAGCACACTGCCAGGTGTTGCCCACCCCAGGTGTGAACCTAGTGGTTAGTGAGATGTAAATAAGTCTTTATGGAAAATTTGCAGTCTGCCGAATTAGTAACCGCACACAAAGCCAAACTAGTTTCCTGTGCTTGGCTTTGTTACACCACTAGCTGCTTCAGTGCAGGTTGAATGAAAGAGTAACAGATGCCTCTCCTTTTAGGATATAAATCAGATTAGCATCTACCTCCTTGCCCCCTGTTTTCCAGAGGTAGCTGTCAGCCTTTGCACAAAAATGGGGAGAGATCCACAGTGAAGCGTATGTCAGGATGCTTGGTATAATTTCACCCCGTTTCTCTGAGATGCGAGCCCTGTGAGCAGTGATGACGTTTGCCCAACCACGAAGATACTCGTTGTTGCCTCAGCATCTCCCCTATCACTTGCTATTTAAAGGAATGGCATCTGGTGGTGGGGGAGAGGCGAACCGTGCTCTCGGATCCTTGTACGACAGCTGCTGGGCGGCTAGCAGCTGTTTCGAGGTTCCTTTCCTGGTTCAGATGCTGTTTTCCATTTCTCTTTCTGTAATCTCGGAAACAAATGTCAACATGATTAGGATGGGGGGAAAAAAAAGAAGCATGTTGAGATCTCAGAGTCCAGATGAGCCAGTCTGTTAGGCTACTGTGACTGCCGTTTGTTACTACCTGATATCATCTTTAAAGAGACCAGATCCTTGAACAGGTTGTGAATTCCCGCGCGTGACACGATAGCGCTAACGATGGAACCCTGCCCCCTGCCGCCAGCGACTGGCGGCAGCCGTACTAAGCGTGCGGGTCCGCGAAATAGATTCAATTAATGTAATTTACACTGGATAACTTGTAAAGCAGTCATGTTTCACTATTTCTGTAGCCTGAGTTTTTTTGCATCATGGAGACTGCTTATTTTTACTTACTTAATACTGCTGTGGGTACAGGTTAGGAAGT
The DNA here is from genome assembly GCF_029378745.1 of Bos indicus. Lineage (NCBI taxonomy): Eukaryota > Metazoa > Chordata > Mammalia > Artiodactyla > Bovidae > Bos > Bos indicus. Next base: position 11,698,164 of record NC_091786.1, read on the forward strand.
AATTATTTTGATGAAATGTTGTGTTGCTCAAGTGGGCCACCCAGCTATAAGGTCTTGGGCAAGTGACTGAACCTCCCAGGGAAAGCAGGGGTAATAATTTCAACCTCATAATGCTGCGGTGAGTAATGCATGAGGTACCATGTAATTATCTATCAATTAATACTGAATATAGCCTGTGTTCATAAATGCTGGTGTCCCACTGTTTTAGTGAAGCAGTAATCAATGCAGTGCAGCGCCTGTTTGGGTTCTTCAGTAAACACGCATCGACTGAAGATGAATTATATGTCATTGCAGTTTCTCAGTTGGCATCAGTCATCTCCAGTGCCTTCCATACCCAGGGCTCTCACCGCCAGCAGCACTGTCCCTGGGAAGTGTCCACTGTCAGGGGGAGCCCTGCTGCCAGCGCCTCTACACTTCACCCACAACATCTAGGTAGATTGGTTGAGGAGAGTCATTTTTTTATACAGTTTAGTTTCCTGCTCTGTGTAATACGAGTATAATAATAACTATCACCAAAGCCCTTTGACTTAGCATTGCATTATCAATATAGTGTGAGTATAAGAAGAGATGAAGGGGCAGTTTGATTAGAATCAACCCCTTGATGGCAAGGACTGTTGTCTTTGCCGCTTGTTACCCATACCCATGAAGGCCAGTGCGTCTAGTAGGCTTTCAACAGAGTCGTTGACTGAATGGTGAGATGAAAGAGCCAGAAATTTTTAAAGCATAATTGGTAGGATAAGTTTAACTAGGCGCTCTCATGGATAGATCATTTATAATATTCTGCTCTGCATGCGTGATGTATACAGGGCAGATATTAAATGATTTTGACATCAATTCAGAAGAAATTAGAGATAGCAGGTTCGGGTTCATCTTGGTATAATTCATTGCAGTTTTCTTAACCGGGTCCTAGAAAGAAGTATAATTTTATTATTATTTGTTTAATTCACGAAATAGCTCTATATTTGCCATGAGCCATGGTTAGGTCATTTATTCCTCGTAGTAACCCCGTGAGGGAGGTACTGTAACTATCCCCACTGTATACTAGTAGAAATAAATGCATAGAAAGTTTAAGCACCTTGACCTCATTCATACATTTGGTTGGCCATGGCAGTCAAGCTCTCCATTATTGCAACATCCTTCTGAGACAACACACTGCCTGTCTACTTAGTGGATCATTTTATATGGTGGACATGTGAGGGAGAGGCAAAGTAGAGTGAGGAATAAAAATAATAATTTCTAAAGCCATTGTCAGAGGAGACAGGGAGATAGTGCAGTTGAGAAAATCCAAGAACTGGGGACTTCCTGTAGTGAGTGAACTCTGGGCACAAAATAAGTGTGCTATGACCTAGCCCCTGTCTACTTTTGCACTCCTGTCATGTAACCTCCTCCATACACACAGTGATTTATTCAGAGCTGGCAGTGTCTTCTATTATTAACCTTCTTCTTCAGTCTCTGCCCCATCTGCATGCTCACATTCTTTTACCCAAAACTGAGCTCAAACTTCACCTTCTCTAGGAAAGAATCCCCTACTTGGGTAACTTCTTTCTCATGTTTCTCTTGCACGTTTTTGAACACTTGATTATAACAAGTGTACTGTGTTGCCTAAAGAGCACTTGTTTCTGAAAGTGTCATATTGATGAAAAAATAATTAGCCTTGAGAAAAGAAAAAGCTCTATGTCCTCTGTGGGGGGTGAAGGTAATCTTCCTCCTGACTTAGATTTTGAGACTTTCTAAAACAATTAAGGTTGGAAGTACCTTATAGTTAATTCAGTCTCTCTCCATTCTGTGTTCTATCTAGTTACATTCAAAAGGAAATCTAGATTCTGGGGGGAAAAATATATCAAATATATAGAATGAGTAAGGGACAGCGTTAGCTCCCAGTTGGAAACACTTTAAGGAACTATTCTTATCAATAAAAAGCTGACACTTACCACTTAAAATGTGTCAAGCAGAAGCTGTGCACTTTGCCTGGAAAATTATATTCAAAAACAATAGTAATAGTTGCTAAAACTACCTGAACAGATAACTTATCCAAAATCGTGTATCTGCTAAAGTATATATCAAACCCAGCCTAACCCTGGAACTCAAGCTCTTTATCTTCTTCACACTGGACCTCTCAGCTCTATGTCTGCTTTTCAATGGGGAAAAAAGGGGGAAATACTTAGTATGAAATTCTGATCAGCATCACAACCCAAAAAAGGATGTGATGAAGGTCATAAGTTGGCCTTTTCTCGGGGTAAAAGGGGGCAGAGTGTAACTTGCTTTTGGAAGGGGAACCTACAAAGGAGAGGGCAGGAGTAAAGGTCTTTACCCAGGGAGGGGCTGTGTGAACAGAAAGGGGCAGAAAGGCAGGCCCTGCAACCTGCTGTGCAAAGCTCTGCCGATGCTGCTCGAGTCCAGCTCTGTTTTCCTTTACGCACATAAAAAAGACCAAATGAGTGGTTTGTGGGAGGTCTGCGCATCCTTATTTTTAGCATTTTATATCCATGCTTTTAAGAGGGAAGCTAAAGTCTTGTATTGTTTGCTGCACATATTCAGGTTGTATTATCTGTGCTTTAAACATCACACAAAAGCATTTGTGTAACCAACAGCTGCCTTTCCCCAGTCAAATAAGGGTCACAAGAGATGGCGTGCCTAGAAGAGTTAGGCAGTATCTCAGGCCTTTGCTCTTCTAATCCCTGTGTGGAAAAGCCATTAATACATTTCTTCAGAAGTGTTTTCTGTTGTTCTCAGATGAAAGGTAGCATCTCACTGTAGGCGTATTGTACTCAGTAATCACGAAAGTAGGCGATGGAGGTAAGAAGGCAGTTTGGATCGCAGGTCGGCTTACCCCAGCAAGAGTGCCAGTTAACCTGTAAGATTAACTGTATGCATTTCATCAAGAGAGTGTAGAGGTTTCTTTTCACGTGAATATATAGTAAAATAGAGGAACTTCTGTTTTAAACAACAGTTACCCGATGTTCCCTACTTCCCCTGCCATTCAAGGCAGAGACATATCCTGAATACATTCTCCAGAGTGACGTTTGCATGTTTGAGGTTTATTTCCCTCACCATATGCTAGTGTCTAAGTGACAGTGGCGGGTTTCCATAAATCAATTAGCTCAAGTGCCGTTTTTCCTTAAACTCTGAGAAACGTCCTTATAAATCTTTCCCTTCCCTACCAAGTAGAAAGGAATGGGACAATGAGAAAAAGAGCTCTGTTAGTTCCAGCAGCAGGCTCAGCAAGTGTCCACTGGTAATAGATTTTTTGTAAACATCTTCATGATGCCACCTATTGCTTACCCTGTGCTTCAGTATTTGAGGAATGGACAATTATTAGCCAAGCAGACCGAGTTCCAGGATTCTGAATGTGTGATTTTCCAGCCATTCAAGCCCATATTGTATTGTCCTCAGGAGAAGGGGGCTACAGAGAATTAGATGGTTAGATGGCATCATCGACTCAGTGGACATGAGTTTGAGCAAACTCTGGGAGATGGTAAGGGACAGGGAAGCCTGGAGTGTTGCAGTCCATGGGGTCACAGAGTCGGACATGACTGAGCAACTGAACAACAGTACTTCAAGTTTACCACTACTTGGTTTCAGTACTTACACTTGACTTTTTGTGACAAATGAACATGAGACTTTCAATGGTTCTCATTATGCCCACTTTGTCTTTGAGTCTATTCTCCACTTGCCTCTCACAGGGTCACCCACGTGACATCAGATTGTGGGTATTTGGGGGTGAAAGGTGAAGGGGGGCAGATGGATAAACAGTGATTTGGGTTCAGTGGAAAAGTAGTATTTTTAGAGATGGGAGGCATCTATATACTGTAACTATAGTCTGTGAAAACTGAGAAAAAATTATTTAAAGAGGAGATGCATTTTGTTTATTATTAAAGAAAAGTTTCGTTGTATTTTTATTATAATACTTGTTTTCTTGATGAAGCTAGACTAATTATATAACTTAGTTTTTAATAATAAAGGTCAGTATATATCAAAAAGAGCCATTTGATTAGATGTCTTTTATTTATAAGATAATCCTATTAAAATGCCAATTTATATAATCTTTCAATATTTATGCAGAATAATAATTACCATCTGTATAATTAATATTGCAAATTATCTTATTTGAAATAAAATAGAACATTAAAAAGAAACAAGTACATAATGTTTCATATCTTAGCAAGCTATTATTTTAGCATTTTTAAAACAAATTGTATTAAGCCTTCCAAGAGTGTTCTTCTCCTATCTAAGTAAGATAATCTATAAAAGTAAGATGTTTGCTCCAAATGCTGTTTTTGTTCCTTCAGTCCCTAGGATATTCTTTAGGGCATAATTGCTGCAATGGGTATTTTTTTCATTAATAGTATATGATGTATTCTAAAGCATAGAGATGGAATTCATATTTAAATATGCAGAAAGATAGACTAGTATGTGTGTTGATTTCCAATTTGTTCTTTTCCAGCACAGCAGGGTGCTAATAATAGGGGAGGAAAAGGCTACAATGACTTCTCACAGTAGTTTCCAACTCTTGTTTTCTGCTTACTATAATCCGAGGTGGCAGCACAATTTAAACACAAAGGAATAATTCTGAAACAAAAATGATGTGTCCATTCCAAACACTTATATGTTTGAAATTGGCGATTTTTATGACCTATTCCTTCTTTTGGCCAACGTTTACTCCGCTTAGGCTAATTTTCCTGTAGTAGGTCTTTAGTATGATCACAGACTATGAAGGGCCACGGGAAAATTCTTAGTTGTCCTCAAGGTAATTGTGCGTGAAAGTCATGGCAAAAGAGTGGGCCAGCCCGGGTCCCCACTGTTGTTTCTTCCAATTATTATTTTGAGATGAGTCCATTGTATGACCTTAGACATAACAGGAAACTTCCTTAGTTGCATTCATTCATTTATCGCAGCCAGTGACTGCTCTGAGGACATAGTGGCCTCACAGATCTTATATTCTGGTGAGGGAACTGTCAAATAAATAAGCATATGAATATTTAAATAAGATCATTACAAGTTGCCGCTGCTGCCCTGAAGGAAATAAACTCACTGCTCTGAGAGAGAAAGAAAAAAAAAAAAGATAGATCTAATTTAGATGGTGTGTTTCAGGAAAGTGTCAACTAGAAACATGTAGGCATAGAAATAGTGAGAACAGAACTGTGACATGTGATAATTCTGGATCAGCTTACCTCTCAAGTTTGTTGTAAGATTGATGGGAGGTCATTGTTGTGGAAGAACATTAAAAAATTGACAATGAAATATAAATCTACAATTTTGTCAATTTTACGAAGTGTTAGAAAGATGTCTTTCCTTCCCTCATACTCAGAGGGCCATATGTCTATGACCAACCTTTGTTCTCTGGAGAAGGAAATGGCAACTCACTCCAATATTCTTGCCTGGAAAATCTCATGGACAGAGGAGCCTAGTGGGCCTCAGTCCATGGGGTTGCAAAAGAGTTGAACATAATTTTCAACTAAACAACAACCACAAACCTTAGTCCACTGCTAGGATAAGAAAGGAAATTAGACAGGATTTAAGAAGTGAGCACAAATCTAAGAATTTTGTTTGATAAATCAATTTGGCAGGATACAATGCCACCTAAAAGCCCAGTTCTATTATTCTAGCTGATAGAGTCGTTTGGCTGAATGTTGCTTCTTAATATACTAAAATCCATTATAATATAAACATAAAATTTTCATATTCCTGAATTTTATCATAGAGTTATTTAAAGTTTTTAAAGATTTAATAAACACAGATATAGAAAGCCAAGCAGAAGCACAAAAACATTTTTCTCTAACAGCAGGACCTATTTAATTTAGTCTTAGAATACATGATTTATCTTTAAAGAGAGATACTGTTAGGGGAAAAAAAAAGAAAAACATTGTTCATGGCCATATGTTATTGTAAAACAGCATATTTGAATATTTTAAAGACACTAAATTTGGTCCAAATTGAAGTAGGCTTTTTTCTTTTGTTGACAGTATGAAGCATATGCTAGGAATATGAGCCATAATTAAGCAGTAAGACACAACAGGGTGTGCGTGTTGTGCTGGGAACGGTCCATGTACTGGGTGTGTAAAGTATGTGGCCAAAAAGAGAGACGCCCACAGCCACCACGGTGGTGGCTGTCATCCAGCCCAACATATGAGCATATGCCTTTCAGCATGCTTTTGCTGTGTGAACATGCTCTTATTATGAATCATGTTACTTTATCCTATAAGAACATTTTCAATCATTATACTTTGGGCGAAAACCAGAGAAACGCAAATTCACAATGAGACCTCTTCTTTTCCTTGATATGGAAAGAGTTTGTTTGACAGCATTTCCTATGTGCTTCGGGTTTGCTTCAGTTGGGAATATGGCTTTTGTACTAGTTGGCGAAGTAGACAACAGGAGAGACAAAGGTGGTCTGAGTTAACAGGGAAGTGCTAAGAGCTAAATCTTGAGCACTCGCATGCAGTTGAAAACTGAAGTCATTTGTTTTGCCTCTCCAATTTCAGGAAATAGGTTTGACCCTCTGAAGTTCTTAAATAAGAGAAGCATAAATCTTATTCCAAGTATCCTTTGAGCTTTAAAAAACAAACAACTTTTTTTTTTTTTTAAGTAACAGAACAGAGAAAATTTCAAATTCACCAAGTTCTGGTTACATTTAGGATTGTGTTTTGAGAAATTGGCAAAATATATGTCGCCTTTTACTCTAATTAACAATGTGGTGTTGCTTTTAAGAGTTGGAAAGTGTCTTAGGCAAATTATTTGTCTTTCAACCATCTTTAAAAATGCACTGTGACAAGCGAGGCTTTGAAAAGGAGAGGGAAGACTTTTTGAGATGAGAAGATAAGGAACGCCCTGCAGACATAAGCACCCTATTACTCTCCTGGAGCAGATGTGTCTAATATACAAGCTCCAACCAAGAATGAAGTCACATAGGACAGAGTATATACTCTTTGTAATAAAATTAGATCTAGACTGGGTAGCTATTTTTAAATATTGTTTAATTGGGAATAACCAAAATTAAATGAGACAGTATTTGTAACCATGTACAGTAATTAAAATGCCAATACCCATTGAAATTGGATGAATAATAACTTTGATATGACTTGGTCTGAGAAAATTAAAAGAGTTAAACTTGAGGTAGAACTTGTTGAATTTGAGGGATCTCTTCTAAAAAGAGAAAGAGAAAAACAGGAAAAGATCCCACTGTAACTGAAAGTTGTATTTTGGTATATTGAATTTTCTAGAATATTTTCACAATTTTTATAATAATGCCCTTAAAATATTTTCATAGTTAAAATCTTACGTTTTTAAATTCAAAGTATGTCTTATCTGTAACATATGAAATTTACACAGATAGAAGTAAAGAATGATTCCTTTTCTCAAGAAGCTCAAAATTTAGGGAGACAGATAAGAAGATTCAAAGGGGGTTGTGATTCAACAAGCAAGTAGGTCAAGTGCCATAAGAAATAGATGGGGATTCAAAACAGTGAACTATTTGTTTTGGAGATGTGAGGCATGGTCTTCTGGAGGGGGTTTGAGGTAGCGACTCAGGCGCGGATGGGCCATGAGTAAGTAGAGGAGAGGTAACTAGGGTTGCGTGACTGGATAACTTTAGGTGGAGTGACTAAGCGTGTTTGTGCTCAGTCACTTCAGTAATGTCTGACTCTTTATGACACTAGGGACCAGAGCCCGCCAGGCACCTCTGTTCATGGAATTCTCCAGGCAAGAATAACGGAGTGGTTTGCCATGCCCTCTTCCAAAGGGTATCTTTCCAATCCAGGGATCAAACCCGAGTCTCCTATGTCTCCTGTTTTGCAGGTGGATTCTCAACCCACTAAGCCACCAGGGAAGCCCGAAGTGACTACACAGTAAATAGTAAGGAGGCCCAGTTTGCCCTAGAAATCGGTGGCTCAGAGTGTAGAATGTGACAGAAGAAAGGCTTTTGTGATCTTTGCTTCTGATCACCTTCTTTTCAGAGGAAAACTCCAGTGACCCCAGAGTTATTGGTGGCTGAAACATACACAATTAGAATAATCCCAGAGCTTAATGCCAATGTGCTGACTTCATTGTCCACTGATATTTTCGTTTGGTGAACTAATATGAAAGGCATAACAAAGAAGTATTTTATCTTAGCAGCAGTAGAAACCTGTGAAGGATTGTGCATGAGGTAGGTTGAGACAAGCCTTCAAGTAAGATCCCTCAAATGTTGTGTGTAGGAAGGATTGAACCCTTGTGTGAGATTGTGTCAATCAGTTCAAAGAGCAATTAAATGAATCCATGAAGATCAACATATAATGGATTACTAAGGAGACATTGAGTATTTTGCATTTTTAATGTAGATCATGAAATCATGGAAGATAGTTTCTATGTCTGAAGAATCAAGGACACAGTCCACCAGAGAATCTTAATTTCCTCAGACTTGGAGAAAACCTCCCCACATTTAGGTACTTCTGTCTTCTTTCACAAATGTTATGGTCTTGAGAAAAATAATATATGCCTCAAAAGAGATAAATGATCAGACAGAAATGGGGAAATAGAAAAATAGGTAGATTATTTATTCTTAGATATTTTATTACTTTCATTTTCATCCACTAAAAAATGAAAATTTGTTGTTAGTAGAGGGAATAAATCGGAGAAGGCAATGGCACCCCACTCCAGTACTCTTGCCTGGAAAATCCCATGGATGGAAGAGCCTGGTAGGCTGCAGTCCATGAGGTCGCTAAGAATCAGACACGACTGAGCGACTTCACTTTCACTTTTCACTTTCATGCATTGGAGAAGGAAATGGCAACCCACTCCAGTGTTCTTGCCTGGAGAATCCCAGAGACGGGGGAGCCTGATGGGCTGCCCTCTATGGGGTCACACAGAGTCGGACACGACTGAAGCGACTTAGCAGCAGCAGCAGCAGAGGGAATAAAATAGTTAACAATCTTGAAGTATTAGTCACTCAGTCATGTCCAGCCCGTGACTGTAGCTCACCAGACTCCTCCATCCATGGAATTCTCCAGGCAAGAATACTAGAGTGGGTAGCCATTCCCTTCTCCAGGAGATCTTCCTGACCCAGGGATTGAACCTGGGTCTCCTGCATTCCAGGTGGATTCTTTACCATCTGAGCCACTTCATGAATACCTGTCAAACCAAAAGAAAGTCCAGACTATAAGATTTTGAACTTAAAATTAGTATGCTACAACTGACTTAAGAGGAAAACAAAAACTCATGGATATTGTTCTTTAGAGAAGTCCACCTTATCATGACAGCATCCACATCATAATTGTCTTAAATAACATGGCTCTTTGATAAAGATGCTGCTAGAGAAATTGGTGTTTTGGGTGACAGCCTGAGTGGTCAAGCTAATGAACTTCTCTTGAGGGCCAAGGGTATGTTAATTATCTGCCTCTTTGCTCCCCATGGATGGACAGCTTCAGCCTGGGGAAAAGCATGTGTTTATGCCCAGAAACGTGACTCCCTTCCCTTCTTTGCAGCCTAGTGGTTGGAACTGCCAGGTATTTCTGCTTAAATACAACCCAAGAGGAGGTCTGTATCTTTTACGGGCAGAAAGGCCATTCATATAAGCAAATAATTAAGGATACAAACTGAGGTGAAAATAATTTGAGGTAAATAAGCTGAAAAAAAGAAAACTTTAGGTTTTGTGAAATAATTCCTTTTGGCAGGTAAGTAGGTCTATCATCACTGAAATGTTCCTGTTCCACATTTGCTTTTACTTTGCTATTGCAGATTGGGAAACAAAATATCCCCTGGAAAATAAGGGAAAATTGTTCATTCTTTATTCACCATAATTGAGCCTGAAAATTTCAAGTAACACCGCTCAGATGGAAAATGCCATGGAAAGCACCATGCGGGTCTAGTTCAAGTAGCAAATGTGAAGCGTTTGTTAAGCAAAGTGTACTTTTCAAACACAGCTGAAAACATCAACAGAAAGATAGGAATGGCTTATCACCATTTCTTTATCTTTTAAATTTTTTCATATTTGTCTAAGGTTCAGTTCAGTTCAGTCGCTCAGTCGTGTCCGACTCTTTGTGACCCCATGAATCGCAGCACGCCAGGCCTCCCTGTCCATCACCAACTCCGGGAGTTCATTCAGACTCACGTCCATCGAGTCAGTGATGCCATCCAGCCGTCTCATCCTCTGTCGTCCCCTTCTCCTCCTGCCCCCAATCCCTCCCAGCATCACAGTCTTTTCCAATGAGTCAACTCTTTGCATGAGGTGGCCAAAGTACTGGAGTTTCAGCTTTAGCATCATTCCTTCCAAAGAAATCCCAGGGCTGATCTCCTTCAGAATGGACTGGTTGGATCTCCTTGCGGTCCAAGGGACTCATGTCTAAGGTTAGCACGGGCTTTAAAGACCTATTACTTAGATTCATAAACATGAATTTATTCGAAGATTAAAACAATGCGTTTTGTAACTCTCAAGCTTTAGGGACTTTTTTGTGATTACAAAGGTAATTTCATAAACTTCTCTGTTAAAAATGGACCTCAAGTTGCTCAAGTTACAAATGGAGGAAAGTTTGGAGGGAACTTGGCTTAGACAGTGAGAGGATGTTCAGATAGTTTGGTAATGATTTGAATAGCTGTGTTTATTTGTAGTTACTAGGCTCCTGGGCTTCGCTTCACATGTATCTTTCAACTGGGCATAGCCTAAAGTTAAGGTTACACTTTTTTCTCTTTTGTTGAGTCTGGCAATGCCACTCATATGAAAAGTAAAAAAAAAAATGAAGTTAGAGAACTCTCCCTAAATCAGAGTTGTTAAGAAATAAGCTGGACCTGGAACCAAGATCTTTTTTGCTTCAGAGCCTATATTTTAACTTCTGTGCTATAATTTAGCATGCGCTAATGAAACAACCCACAAGTTCAATGAGCAGAAAGATGACACAAACAACGGGTGGAAAATATCTCATTGACAAGAATTCTCAGATACTGTGAGAATGAAAAGCGTCTTTCACTTTTCTTTGAATTTATATTTGACATATTTATTGTGTCTTTATAGGAGAAGTTTCTCTTCAACTTGATTTGAATAGGCACTGAATAAACACAGCTGTTTTACTTTAACTTTGGCACAAAAAGCAATGTATGTAAAGTTTCTAAACGGAATGAGCAGAAACTCTCTTTGAGAAATGGAGAAACAAAAGTAGACTTCTATCAGGTTGGTGCAAAAGTAATTGCAGTTTTTGCATTGTTGCCATTTATCATTTGATACTAGAGTACATTCTTAGATATGGTTATATTATTCATCACGTTAAAGCACAATTCGAAGTTTATGGGTTTTTTTTTTTTTTTTTTGCTAGTGACTTTTAGTTGTTTGTTTTATATGTATTTAGATTATGGAAATGATATTATACAAAAAGTAAATTTGAGTGATTTTCTTATTCAAGTTGAAAATGGGTCATAAAGCAACAGTGGTAACTCGCAACATCCACAATGCATTTGGCCCAGGAACTGCTAATGAACCTACAGTGTAGTAGTGGTTCAGGAAGTTTTGCAAAGTTGATGAAAGTCTTGAAGGGGAGGAGCATAGTGGCCGGTCATTGAAAGTTTACAACAACCAACTGAAAGCCAGCATCAAAGCTGATCCCCGTCTTGAAGGGGAGGAGCATAGTGGGCAGTCATTGGAAGTTTACAACAACGAATTGAAAGCCAGCATCAAAGCTGATCCTCTTCCAACTATATGAGAAGTTGCCGAAGAACTCAACATTCACCATTCTACAGTTGTTCAGCATTTGAAAAATGGTAAAGGTGAAAAAACTCGGTAAGTGGGTATCTCAGGAGCTAACCACAAATCAAAAAAAAAAAAAAAAAATCATCATTTGGAGGTGTTGTCTTCTCTTATTCTGTGCAACAATGAACCATTTCTCAATTGGACTGTGACATGTGATGAAAAGTGGATTTTATGCCACAACAGGTGATGACCAGCTCAGTGGATAAAGTGATAAGAAGCTCCAACGCACGTCCCAAAGCCATACTTGCACCAACAAAAGGTCACTAAAATTTTCTGAATCCGAGTGAAACAATTACATCTGAGAAGTATACTCCACAAGTTGATGAAATGAACCGAAAACTGCAAGCACTGCAGCAGGCGTTGGTCAACAGAATGGGCCCAATGCTCCATGACAGCACCCAGCCGCATGTTGCACAACCAGTGCTTCAGAAGATGAATGAATTATGCCACCGAGTTTTGCCTCATTGACCGTGTTCACCTGACCCCTTGCTAACCGACTACTACTTCTTCAAGTGTCTCAGAAACTTTTTGCAGGGAAAACACTTCCACAAGCAGCAAGAGGCAGAAAATGCTTTCCAAGAGTCCATCTAATCCTAAAGCATACATTTTTATGCTACAGGAATAAACAAACTTATTTTTCTTTGGCAAAAATGTGTTGAGTGTAATTGTTCCTATTCTGATTAATAAAGATGTCTTTGAGCACAGTTATTATGATTTAAAATTCATAGTCCAAAACCACAATCACTCTTCCCCCAACCTCCTACAAATATTTTAAAGAAAGAAAAGAAGTGCCTTCTTACTGTAAATCCCACTAGATTGATTATGTGAAATAAATTATTACTCATCAATTATTCATTCTGTGCAACAGTGTACCATCATTTTGGGGTTAAAAGGGTGAGGATAAACTATGATTACTCCCTCATGAAACAGAGAGAGACCACAGGATAGGGCATAAGAGAGCAGAGGGGTAAGATGGTGGCCTCCAGACCATCTGATTCATTTCCTGCTCTGTCACTTACCAGCAGTACATCTATCTCTATGATCAATTTTCCCATCTGTCAAATGGGCATAATCATAATACAATCTCCTGTTAGGAAATGCAATTAAAAAAAATTCAATTCGTGAAAAAAAAAAAAGAAAAAGCCTCTCCACAAATGTAGAAGAGAAAGAAAATTTATTGTTATCAGACAAGCATTATACCAGAGCGCATACCTCAGGCAATCTACTAAAGAGATTACAAAGACAGAAATAACACCCCCCCTCCTCTACAGCCAAGCAGATACAACTCATAACACACTTCCTCAATCCTGACAGTAATCCCTAAATAGGAGGATGTGATGATGGTACTGTTGCTCAGACATCATTCAACCCACATTCATCTGGTCATGGCATTACTGTGTGTCTTGTTTCATTGGTTTTCTCTGAAGGAAAAATAAACTTTCCATATTTTTATAACACAGGATAGCTTCACAGTTTGGAAGAGGGTGCCTTCTGAAGCTAGGCTCCTACCCTTCCAGGAAGACGGGGAGACAGCGTGATCTTTCTTGATGAATTCATTTCAAAGAGATGGTTCCCAAGTCCTTGAAAAAGATACCCCTGGCTCCCAAAGCTGGAATAAGGCTTATTTAGATTAAAAAAATAAATTACATGCATCTCAACCAAGGAGAAAAAAATCTTAAAATAATAAGTTTTCTAAGGTAAATTTTCTATAAAAATGAAGAGGGAGGGAGCTTTTCCCCTTACTTTCCACTGGTAGAATTAAGCCTTTTATTTTTAATTTTCATTTAGCCTTACACTTAAATACAGAAGGTGTTTGGGACAGACACTCTTTGTTATTGTTCAGTCACTAATTTATGTCTGGCTCTTTTAAATGCAATAAAATATTGCTATTATCATTTCCACATATTACTGTTGTTCATTCACTGTCATGTCCAACTCTTTGTGACCCCATGAACTGCAGCACGCCAGGCTTCCCTGTCCTTCACTGTCTCTTAGAGTTTGCTCAGATTTATTTTCATTGAATTGGTGATGCCATCCAACATCTCACCCCCTGCCACCCTCTTCTCTTTTTGCCTTCAGTCTTTCCCAGCATCAGGGTCTTTTCCAATGAATCAGCTCTTCGCATCAGCTGGGCAAAATACTGGAGCTTCAACTTCAGCATCAGTCCTTCCAATGAATATTCAGGGTTGGTTTCCCTTAGGATTGACTGGTTTGATCTCCTTGCAGTCCGAAGAACTTTCAAGAATCTTCGCCAGAATCACAGTTTGAAAGCATCAATTCTTCAGTGCTCAGCTTTCTTTATGGTCCGTCTCTCATGTCCATACATAACTACTGGAAAAACCATAGCTTTGACTATACAGACCTTTTTCAGCAAAGGTCTCTGCTTTTTAATATGTTGTCTAGGTTTGTCATAGCTTTCCTTCCAAGGAGTAAATGTCTTTTAATTTCATGGCTGCAGTTACCATCTGCAGTGATTTTGGAGCCCAAGAAAATACAATCTGTCACTGCTTCTACCTTTCCCCCTTCTATATATATATGACATGACTGGTCATATAATCAGTTGCTCATATATGTTTGTATGATTATTGTTATAAATTGAATAGGTAGATAAAAGCCCCCTAAAAGACATGGTTGTTGGAGTCATCAGAAAGATGTTAAAAAGCAAAGCTGTAAGTGGGCCACAAATTACTGGGTGTTTGAGTGGGGAGAGGGAGATTATACAAGGAGGGTTGGAATTTTCAAACAGGAATGAAAACAGTAATATCTGCTAGGAGGTTAGAGTCAAAGGAAATAAATAAATTGGTCTGACCTAATAAAAAAAGACTATGTTTGGGGACAGTTGAGAAATTTGGTAAGAGATATTAATGGGGACCTTTTAATATGGAATTTATATTTTATGAAAAGAGAAAGCTCCATCTAGGAGATGGTAAAAGAAGAGAGTCAAGTGCTAAGTCTTTCTGTGGTATGTGTATAGAAATTTCATGAAAACAAGATTACAAATTTATCATTGTAACCACAGTGAGCCCCTCCCTATCTACAGATGTGGATACAAATGCACTAAAATATCCTTTTGTTTAAAGAACTTGAGCATCCATGCATTTTGGTGCTCATGGGATTCTGGAACCAATCTCCCATGGATTTAGAGAGACAACTGTATAAATCCACATTCTAAAGTCTCCCTCCATTGAAACTTCGTGGTGGTTTGATGGCTGGGATTTGGTCCTCCAGTGCAAGGGGATCAGGTACAATCTCTAGTTGGGGAGCTAAGATCTTATGTACCTTACAGCCAAAAAACCAAGCATAAAACAGAAAATAAATTCAATAAGGACTTTAAAAATGATCTACATTTAAAAAAAAATCTTAAAAAAATTACCCTTTTCCTTCCTGATTCCTAGGGTCCCTCACAAAGCTTTTCACGTTTATGAGCATCTTCCTCTCCTTCTCTAAAACTGGCACGTGAGAAATTAGATCCTATTGTTGAAATATAGAATAGTGAGATGAGGAGAGTACTTATGACTCATAAAAGCATTTTATTTGTTTACAACATGAGCTTCAGTCACTTTAAGTACAAAAATTGTGTTTTTTCACCTTGCACTCGCCAAGCACTTGGTCCAGTGTTGGTTCTTCATTGTCGCTTAGTCGCTTTAGTCTTGTCCAACTCTTTTGCGACCCCATGTACTGCAGCCCTCCAAGCTCCTCTATCTATGGGATTCTCCAGGCAAGAATACTGGAGTGGATTGCCGATTCCTTCTCCGTGGTTCTTCATAAAGGGTTGTTAAACTGAGCTGTGCAGTTGAAGTAATGATGTAAAAAGCTTGTCAATTTCTGGGAATTGCTGCTCAGGAAAATGGTCTGGGGAGCCAAGGTTTAAGATTCCCAACTAACAAGGGCAAGTGGAATATGCAATGGGTTAGAACAGTTTGGTTATTTGTGTTCCTATAAAAGAGTGTCAGAGTCGCAGAGTGTGAGTAGAAGCAAAGAAAACTGAGAGTGGCTTTAGTATAAAATTAGAATTTCTATGGAATGCTCAGGAGAAGGTCAAAAGAAGGAAGAAGTTTGCTTTGAAAAACTGTAACCTTCACCCCCGTCTCAACTCTCTCTTTGTAATTTAAGGGGATTTCTCCAGTCACTTTTCCCAGCAAGAATTGTAGGCACCTCATTAAGCTGCCTCTAAATTGTATTGTGTGAATATTTTATGAGGCAATTTTGTTCATCTAATCATCATTTTGAGATTGACTAAAGAGAAGAGAAGGATTGGTTCCTTTCAGATATCTGTACTATTTGTTGTTGTTTTTAAAAGTACTTTCCCTTTTCTCTACAGAACTGGATTTTAATATCCTAAGGACATTCATGCTTTATTCAGAATTTCTTCCTATTTGAATTGGCAAATTCAGTACTGGTATTTAACAATGAGCTCTCAGTGGAATATTCCCTTTTTATGTTGTCAGTTTTTATATTTTCTTTCCATCCTAGGCAAAAAAAAAAAAAAAAAAGTGATGATGCCAAAGTGCCATAGGCACTGGAATTATCCATCCTATATAGAAAATTCAGACTCTTACATTTTTTTCTAAGGATCAGTCCTTCTTGCTAAGAAGAGTGAGAATCAGAGTCTTCAATAAGAGCTGTCTGGTCAATATGCAAGGTGGCATTTCTTTTCCAATTTCTAATAACCCTGTGTAGCACTTCAGTTATCTTTGTTTAGGAATAGTGGTGTCATTTCATATCTAAAAATCAAAAAGGAAACAAACCAGGAAAAGTCAAAGGCAGCAACTGTATTATCTGGTAATACTGAGATAAATAAGAAAAACAAAAAAAAAAAACTTTTTTCTTTTTCCAGAAAGCATTGTTTTAATCCCAATACAAAGCAAAATTCCTTCCATTATTAACCATAGGCCGAGTCTAATATTCTAAAGTACCTAACCTTTTTCTGGGAGAGAATTTTTCCTTAATTTATTTTGTAATGGACATTTTCCTTGAGATTTATATTATAATATAGTAATTTTAAACTTTTGCTGAATGATTTAGCTTCATCAATTGGGGCTTAAAATAAAACTAAGGAAGGAATCGTACCCTGTACTTAGTTGTCCTGAATTCACCTGGGTTATGTTACTCTCCTGGATCTATGTTTTCAAGGAATTGTTCATAAATTACAAAACGTGCAGTGGAGGGTAAACAGAAAGAAAGATCTAAATGTATCAAGGATCTGATCATGTTTAGCAAGAAGAGAAGGCTTTGGGACAACTTGATTAAGTATGTTAAAATATTGAACGGGTTGTCACTTAAAAGAAATATCCTTTCACTAAATCACATTTGTGTAGTACATATGTGAGCAGCATATGTATAATGTGATATTTCCATGCTGTTTGCATGGATGTAAACTCAGGATGAAAAGAAAAAAATACAGAGACTGCAAAATGTTGAGGACAAGATTCCAGTCATTTCATGGTCAGATAAGTCATTGAGTCTGAACCTAACAGCTTATCAAATCCCCAACCATGAGGTATATGGAACCTGGTTGATAGAAACTTCCTGGCTGCAAAGTGAAAAACCTTTGTGAAAAGACTGATTTCGGAAATTCATAAGTCTACTATTGGAGATGTCCTCACCTAAAATAAAATTTTACTCATCCTGATTATTTACTGACTTTACAATATATAGTATACTCTGCCAGATTTTGAGAATCAAAGAGGCATGTGTATCATTTCCTGCCATGAAACAGCTTAAAAATCAATTTTATGGCCAATGATATGGAGAGAGATCTGGTTTGAGGGGAGAGGGAGATAGTAAGTTACATTTGAGCTTTAAAGCAATGGTAATACATACAGGTGTAGAGTCCTATTGGTAGAAAAAGAGTTAAAATCTAGAGTTCATATTTGACAGTCATTTAGGCAGAAGTGGACCATGAAACTAAATGGGAAAAATGGCCAAAAAAAATATAAGGACTCTATCCCTTTCTAGGAGGATAGGTGTAGGAGGACAGGAGAATAGCTGTAGCTTGTGGCGGATGAGAGAACCAAGATCAGGACTGGGTAGACTCAACCCCTTGTTGAAATATTATTGATATAAATAAATCTCTTGACCAAGTTTACAAAATGCCCGTATATTGAGGAATGGCTTCTGCTGTCTTCCACACTGGCTGTCCCTATAAAGATATGGCCCAT
Organism: Bos indicus; assembly: GCF_029378745.1. Taxonomy (NCBI): domain Eukaryota; kingdom Metazoa; phylum Chordata; class Mammalia; order Artiodactyla; family Bovidae; genus Bos; species Bos indicus. Next base: position 11,716,035 of record NC_091786.1, read on the forward strand.
TTCAGGTCTGTAGATAAAGCTTCATTGTTCTGTTCAGGGATCCTGTTTAGATCACAAATCAGCCCACAGTGGCTGCCTCTGAGTCATATAGAGGTCCGATGCCATCATCTTCAGAAGACATTTAAAAAGGCAACTCCTTTCTCAAAAACATATACCTAAACATATGCGTCACTTCCCCATGCTATAGAAACCCCAGTGTTCAAATTCTAAAAGAAAATCTGAAAAAACATCCTCACTCAGGCATAAGTGAGCCCGTCTGCTTATTTATTAGTGTGACGCGTGTGTTTAAGAGCCCACTAAGTCTTAAAAGAAATGTTACACTTGTTTATGATTTGAAATTTCCCAACACAAAGAGGAAGATGACAGTGTATTTAGTTTTTAAAAGTAATGATATATTCTGATATATATGGATAATCAAAAAATATGCAATTACATGTTTATGCAAATATTGAGAAATATGTTAAGTGAAAATATATGATTAAAAGACGTTTTAGAAACTTGATTAATAGCTGTACATAGTAAATTATTAGGTATCTTGTGTGGGTATGTGAGATTTAGTAAAAGTTTTTGTGATTTGAGAAAGTATTCCTCTTGCTTAGGTTTATTTACTTTATTATATCCATAACTTTATGGCAAAGAACAAGAGAAAATAGGGTTTTGCATATAGTGAAAATCAATTTTCTAGTAAATAGATGCACTCCAGATTTAGCCATGGGTCTAATCTAATCCCTCATGGTAAGGTACATTTTGCAAACCTTAATACAGAAAATATCTGCATATCCTTATGTTTTATTTATTTTATTGTTCCTAATCCACAACCCACCCTATTGGAGTTATCAAATTTTTCATTTCAACATTTATGAAAAATCAATAACAGGAACTCAGATAGACAGAATTTAAATTGGTGTCTAGAGAAATTCCTCAATACCCTCCTCCCTCATTATTGAAGAGGCCAGGGTTGTGGTTCCAGAGAGTATCTACCATTTATAGGCCAATTTTCAATGAGGTAATTCAAGTCATAAATCTTAGTGGGAAATGCTACTGTTGAACACTCTTGGTGTTCCATTAATTGAGAGGGATGGTGGGCCTGTGATGATGCTGTACTAACCCAAGGGCCTTCTTTCTTCCCTGTGTTTGGGTGCACTCAGCTATCAAAACTGCACTGATTTAACTCTGGCCATTGCAACTGGGATTTCCAGATGCTAAGTGCTAATGCATGATTTAAAAGTATGCTATTTCCTGGTTCTTTTTGGGTGGCAGAGCTTTTGTCTCCAAGCTACAAACATTAAGGTCACTTGAAGGTGGAACTGAGAATCAACCACATGATGTAAACTTCTGTGGTTGGGTTCTGCTCCACCAACAAGCCTGTGGTCTCTTAACTTCTATTTGTAGGCTTTGATAACTGTTCCTTTAGAGAATAAAAACAGAAAGTTGCTTAATTTTAGTTGATCCAGTATTTCTAAAAGATTAAACTGTATCAACTTAAATAGAATCATTGGTGAGGATAAAAGAAATTTTGGTTGTTTATATTCTTTTAAATGATGGCTATTAATTCCTAGAAACCCCAATACACTATATAAATTTTGGGGAGTTAATTTTGTAGTAATAATTTGAGTTGACCAGTTATATTATATTCTTAATAAAATATGTCACATCAAAGTATCCCACAGTGCTATTTAATTTTGATGCAAGTCTTCCATTTTTCATGAGGGCACATAATTTTCTTTATGGAAACTCATTATTTGATGCTACACAATCAAAACTTATGAAAAATAAAAGTGTCACTCCAAGTTCCAAATCGAAGGATCCTTTTTCTTTCCAATGCCAGCTCAGTCAGTAAGAATAAGAGATGAAGGATATTTGAGGCTTTCCTTGCTATATAATTCTTTTTGAATTGCATCTTTCTAATGTGTTTATGTGCTTTTCCTGTCACATTAGAAGATATAATACAACTCTAGAAAGACTGGCGGTAAAGAAACATTAAGTACCAGAAATTAATTTCCTCAATGGTTCTTGAAAAATTTCATTAGCCTAGAGGGTTAATTTTACAGTTTTAGTGCAATCATTATTTATCATCTCTTGGTTTACGGGAAAGAATTAGAGTTATTAGCTATTAAATTATCCATGAAAATTTGACACTCTTCTAGACCAAACAAACCCTGGGGCATGCTGATTTTCCCAGTGTGAAACATCTGTGGCTTCAACTAAAAAGAACTTAACATTGTCTAATTAGATTTCCAAGATTTATAAGGTTTAAATACTCTGTTATTAGAAACCTGAGAATTAGCCCAAAAGTTGAAATTCTCACTTAGTAAAGTTTATTTAAAGCATCCTTAACAAGAGCAGTATTTTTACCAGAGGAATTGATTTCTAATCTATTCAAATCAACCAAGAATTACCTGTGATTACAAGATTGGTCTTAGATAACACATCTGATATAAATATGTATAAAACTGTTCTAAAAACCTTAAAAAGATTTTGACAATGATTAGTAAGTATTGGAGAAATTTTTAAACCCGACATTTTCTCCAAACCATTGAATTACAGATATATTATGTTCTTGCTAAAGATGTTGATAGGTCTCTGATTCTTGATTACCTGAGGAATAAAAGACAAACATTAACTTTAAACTGATTCATTTTACAAACTTCCCACATCTGATTTCTCCATGTATCTTTAATGATAACAAACACTTGAAAGAAATACAGGTCTAGAATAGGGGATTTGTAAAGCTGTTGACTCTCCATTTTATACTCCCCTTGGCATATTCTCCCAAAGAAACCAATGGAATTATCTTTTACATTTTTCCACAGAGGGCACACTGGGATTAAAATACCCTTTTGTTTTGCAACAGGGAGGACGGATGCAGAGAAGACCGTGTGGGAGGTCCACTCCTAGTTCAGGATACTGAACAAGGGAGCAGAGTATTTTCTGCAAATTGTGCTACTGCCCACCATCTTAACCCTACACTTTCAGTGACTTATCTCATCCAAGTTGGCTCCAGGGGTTATGTTGACAACAGAACCCTGCTGCCTCTGTAGAGGAGGGGTCCCCAAATAACATAACCAGAATCACTACCAAAGAGAACTTGCAGATTTCACCTCAGAGTTGGAACATGTTTATTCCTCCAACCTAGGAAAAATATATTATGACTTATTGTAGTGGATTTCAAGGACTTGTATTTAATTGATTCATCGCGGGACTTACAAACTGTCTCGGTTATTTAAAATATATGAAAGTTAAATTCAAGGAAAATTATTCTAGCAGATAATAAATAATCTATGTATATTATATGCCATATGTAAAGAAGCCATGTTTATACATATACATATATAGAATTACTATGCATTTAATAATTACATTTAGAAAGGAAGGTGATGTTTCCTTGGCATTAATTTTTGAATACCATGTAGATTTTTTGGTTTGCATTAATTTTGGCTTCTTGAGAAGGCGATGGCAACCCACTCCAGTACTCTTGTCTGGAAAATCCCACGGACAGAGGAGCCTGGTAGGCTGCAGTCCATGGGGTCGCTAAGAGTCAGACATGACTGAGCGACTTCACTTTCACTTTTCACTTTCATGCATTGTAGAAGGAAATGGCAACCCACTCCAGTGTTCTTGCCTGGAAAATCCCAGGGACGGGGGAGCCTGGTGGGCTGCCGTCTATGGGGTCACACAGGGTCGGACACGACTGAAGCGACTTAGCAGCAGCAGCAGCAATTTTGGCTTAATTGACAAAAATGAATACAAAGTACAACAAAAATTAGAAAAACCCTATAAAACTTTAATTCAATGCTAAAGACATGCATTTAATTAAAGTATTTCAAAACTCTTTTTTAATAATATAGGTATATCAAGAGATTACTTGAATATCAAGAGAAGATCTGGAATCTGTAAGAAGATAAATTATTTTTCACGTCAAGTGGCAACCAACCAATAAATGCTTATTCAGCTATAGGGAATATCAAGAAATGTATGCACTTTGACAACTATACTGTAGGAAATTCCAGCCTAGTTAAGATTATGGCATGAACAAAGAGTACCATAAATAAGTATGAAAGGGAAGCAAAGATAGTAACCATGATGAGAACTTTTAAGTGGGAATGATGACTTGTGTTATGAACACATTCATGAAGAAAGCAAGGACATGTTTAGGATTTAATGGGAAATGGCAACCAGAAAGGTCTTAACAGGCAGAGTAAGAGCATTGCAGGAAAAGAAGGAAGAGAGGGAAGACAGATTGGAGGATGAGAAGCCACCTGATTGAAAGTGACTGGTGAGTGGAGCTGGAGTGGAGTTTAGTTTTCCAGCAGCTCTCATACTCCCTCCCCTATTGTCAGGATGTGGGTTTCTTACCTTGATATTTGTGAAGATTAAATCCCTACCATCCAAATGAGTCTGCTTAGGATACCATAACAGGATAATACGGACTAGGTGGCTTAAACAAAAGACATTTATTTCCTCCCAATTTTGGAGGCTGAAAGTTCATAATCAAAGTGCCCACACAATTGTCTCTAGTGAGCTCTCTATTCTGGCTTGCTGACAGCTACCTTCTGACTGTGTCCTCACATGGCCTCTTCTCTGTAATACACACCCCTGGTGTCTTTTCTCTTATATGAGCTCCAATTCTATTGGAGGCTCAAATGGTGAAGAATATGCCTGTGAAGCAGAAGACACAGATTTGATCCCTGGGAAGATTTCCTGGAGAAGGGGTTAGTTCCCAACTCCAGTATTCTTGCCTACAGACGTCTCTGGACAGAGGAGCCTGGTGGGCTATTGTCCATGGGGTCACAAAGAGTCGGACATGACTGAGTGACTAATACTTTCACTTTTTGTCACTTTTCTGTTGGATTGGGGCCCCATCCATATGATCTCACTTAACCTTAATTACCTCTTTAAAGTCCATATTGCCAAATACCTTAACATTCAGAGTTACGACTTCAACATATGAATTTGGGTAAGAGGTGAGATAGTGACAAAATTTAGTCTATAACATAGTCTTTGTCACTCACTTTAGCTTCAGTTTCCTAAAATTGGACTAGGATGTGATCTTAGAAGAAGCAGAATATTCTCATAGCCATCTCTGCTAAAGTCTCCCTCCTGTTTCCCCGTAGTAGTCCTGGTGATACTGCAGTGAATATGAGGAAAGGAATAGCTGATTTGTTTGCAGGAAATTTTTAGTCATTAAAGGATAAATCTTTGGAAATGTACCCTTCAAAAGAAAAGAACTTTAGAAAATGGAACAACTCTCAAGTAAAAACTGATATATTTGAATAAGCTGCCAAGAGTTAGAACTGTAACTTTATTTTCTTTGTCCTTAAAAAAAAAAAAATTGGTCCTTCAGTTTTCCTATGCAATTCCATTGTAAGAAACTTGAACAGCACATATCATTTAAAGAACATCAACAGTGAAAGGAAAGATGTGTGTTTTAGTGTCTTTTGAAAAAATTCTAGGTTGCTTTAACTTGAACAGCAATAAAATATGACAATTCTATATTCTCCAGATGGGGAGGCATACCTAGAGAGTATGACCCTCAGTATAGAAAGAAGGCTGAGCACTGAAGAACTGATGCTTTCAGGTTGTAATGCTGGAGAAGACCCTTGAGAGTCCCTTGGACAGCAAGGAGATCAAACCAGTCAATCCTAAGGGAAATCAATCCTGAATATTCATTGAAAAGACTGATACTGAAGCTGAAACGCCAATACTTTGGCCACCTGATGTGAAAAGCTGATTCATTGGAAAAGACTCTGATGCTGGGAAAGATTGAGGGCAGGAGAAGAAAGAGGCAACAGAGGATGAGATGATTGTGTTATGTAGTTAGAATAGGAAAAAGGAGTCCAGAATGGTGGTGGCTAAAAGACAAGGAAGGGAAAAGCCCATGAAAATAGAACAAAGGATGGTCTGAGGACTGGAGTGAGGACCTCAGGGAAAACAAACAGCACTCCTGGCTAGCCCAGTTTACATAGGGCAGGTCCAGGGGGAGGAGAAAAAACATATAAAAAGAGGAGCCAAAATTGGGTGGAGGCCTCTCTTCTCTTCACGTCTTTTGGGTCAGCATGCCCTCACACCTTAAGGATGTATTTTCCCTTATTTTCTAAATAAAACAGAGCTGTAACACAGCACTGTAACACTGGTCATCCAAGGGCTGTAATTCAGCTGGTCCGTCACTTCAAATTTTTGTTGTGACGAGGCAGAACTGAGGAAATTATACACTCCCCCAACATCTAGATGGCATCATCAACTCAATGGACATGAGTTTCAGCAAATTCCAGGAGATACTCAAAGTCAAGGAAGCCTGGTGTGCTGCAGTCCATGGGGTGGCAAAGAGTGGGACGTTCCTTAGTGACTGAACAACAGCAACAAATTTGAAATAAAGATCTGTTTTTGATCTGAAGCTTTCAATCAAGTTTCTCTTTAATAGTTGTAAGAAGCCAAAATTTCTTGAAAAAAAAATATAAAGGAAATGAATTTTGACTTTAACAAAGAAATTTGTAATAGCCGAAAAAGAATAATTGTTTTCCAAATATTATCTGAGTGTAACAGGAAGTATAATATAATCCTAGATATTAAAATAAATTTTCACATGCACAACTTCAAAGGCTGTATCTATTTCAAATATATCATGTGTAAAAAAGGAATCTGTCATACAATGAACTTTTTTAAAATTCAAAATATGCAGAAATTAATCGAGACTATTCTTTGGATTTGAAACTAACTCCTAATCATACAATAGGGGCACTTATTTCTTTGTCATCTGAATTGATGAGGCTGTTATATGCTAATTTCAGGGTGTCACTAGCAACCATTTTGAGAGTAAAATTGATTTGAATAACAGTGGGTTTTCCTTGCAGTAAAGTAGAAATACAATTAGAGAAGGAAGCTCATAATTTATCTCAGCTTTATGTAAAAATATTATCAAAAAGAATAAAAGCAACTAACAAATGCTAAAATGTACCAAGAATTCTTTATTTTCTGTCAGATTTAGACAAAAATTTTAATCAAATTCTCTTTAGTTTGTCTCATAAATGTTGCTGAAAATACTGGCATCTTTGAATTTAGTGTTAGATGTCATACCTAGAGTAGGTTTAGACCAGATTTTAGGACACATGGTGTAGTTAACATGTGCACACAGATATTCAGAATTTAGATTGTTGATGAAATGTTACAATTTTCCAGAAACAGCAATATTGCCATTATCTACCTGATAAAAAATTTAGACATCTAATCATAGGTATTCTACAGAGTAAAAGTTTATCTTTATGAACTTAGAAAGACTGCTTGAAAGTATTGGAATGTATTTACCTTGCAGTGTATTTCTAGAAATGACATTGTTGTTGAACCTGAGTTCATATGACTGACACACAAAGAGGCCAAATAAACTGAAACATTGGCGTTTGGAGCAGAGAAAGATTTTATTGCAAGAGCCAGGCAAGGAGAACAGGTGGCTGGTGCTCAAAACCTCAAACTCCCTGATGGTTTTCAGGGGGGAGTTTTTATAGGCAAAATTTATGGATAGGGCTGCAGGATGTGTGACCTTTCCTTGGATGGTTGATGGAGGTGTAGCAGGGTTGTGTGCCAAGAATCTCAATCATCAGCCTTTTGATTCCAACCACTCTGGAGTCCACATGCTTGTGCTCAGCCTATTGTTACCTTCTTCCACATAGTGGAGGCTCCAGCTCCTGTGGAAGAACTCAGAACAGATTGCTATGCATCCTCTGAGAAGGAACCAGAACCCTGCCCCAAGTCTGCACTGTTGTTTCCTGACTGCCTTTCCTTTATTTCTGAATTCCCTCACTCCTTGAATCAGTAATTTTGAATCTGCTCTTTGGAACTCAGGAAAGGTGAAAGGGGCTGAAAGTCTTTTCCCCACAAACAAGAAACAGGGGACATGGAAAAGCTTTTGTAACCGGGAGGGCCTCAGAGGGTCCTGCTCAGTTTCAGTATTATAACATTTGGATAGAATATGAAGTAAGAACTTTCTCTTTAATATTAATAGACTCTGAAAATATTCAGGGCAGACTGTTTAGTGACAAAGTCTTTATTTTATGCTTTACACTGGAATGTTTGTGATTTAGTTAGATTTGTGTTTTTAAGGATTGACATGACATATATGTAGGATTTTTTTTTTCTAAATCATATTTTGTATATTAAAAGCCTCAAATAATTTCTTTTGAGTGGTTTTCCCATTGGGTCACTTTCTCATTTTAATGACAGCATTGCTGTAAAACCCTGACATGGGGTTCTTATCTACATTTATATAACGTATAGGAGAGGGAAATCTTCCTTCTGCCATCTTAGATTTCCTTTGTTGGACATGTGAATGAAGCTGACAAAAGACAGAGTTACATGAGAAAAGGCTAACAAGTTTTGAATTTTATGTTCATGGGGGTTTCAAATAAGTCAAAAACAAAGAGGCAAACTCTGGGACTTATACTGCCTTTTAACAAAGAGTAATAAATTATGGGAAATGGATAAAGGAAAGGGTTTTTTAAGCTTCTATCAGTGATAAATTATGGAAAGATGACTAGAAAATATGTGGGGGAAACTGAAGGTAGATAAAAGTTTGTTTATGCAGACTCATCTTTGTGCCATCTCTCCAATGATGAAGGTTGTTCTCTTTCTGGTACAGGAGAAGGGAATGCCTTCATAACTTAAATTTATACCTTGCCTTTAAGCAGAAAAAGGAAGGGAAGAGAGCTCTTCCTGACTGCTTTTTCTCATTTACCTTCAGCTCTAAGTAATCCTTATGCGAAAGTGACATATTTTGGGTGATAAATTCTGATCCCCTTCAATTTCATTACATTTACTAGAATGAATGTATGAATAAATGAAGAAAAGAATGAATAATGTATGTTTGTTTGTTTGCTTTCTTGTTTACACCTCACCTCATTACTAAAAAGCACTTGAAGTGTTTTCAGGTCATTTCAAAAATAAAGCATCTATAGACTTTCACCTTGTAACGAATTAAAGATTCTTTTTTAGAAATGAAGATTCTTTAATTTAGGAAATACTGATGTTTATTATATCTATGGTCTTTACCTCTTCCATTTTATTTGGGGTTTAGTTTACATATACTAAATATAAATTGTTGAGATTCCACACCTATGGGAGTAGTTAGGTCTCAGAACCCATAAACCTAGGCAGTTCAGTATCTGAACATAAGTGGTCTCATCTGTAAAAATTGAGATAATTTTTGATAACGCTTGCGGCTCTACTGGTAAAGAACCCACCTGCCATTGCAGGAGACATAAAGAGATGTGGATGTGATCCCTAGGTTGGAAAGATCCCCTGGAGGAGGACATGGCAACCCATTCCAGTATTCTTGCCTGGACAATCCCTTGGACAGAGGAGCCTGGCAGGCTATAGTCCATAGGGTTGCAAAGAGTCAGACATGACTGAATCGACTTAACGTGTACGCACATGGCATTTACAACAGGAACAAATGCAAAATTTTCCTTTGGTATTTCAGGAACCCTTTACAAATTAATAGTTGGATTTTATGGAGTAAATGATTGCTTTACTGTCTTTTTATCATTAATATGATTAAACAAATCATATTCTGTTTGAATTGTCAAACTATCCATTCACATCCACTCACATATCTGAAAAATCTTTAGATTTACCCCCGTGAGATTAAAATATTATTTCCTACTGACATACTGTACTTGTATTGGAAAGTTTTAAATGGTCTGAATTATCTTATTCCTATGCTAAGCTATTTCAATTGTTTGAAAGTTTCACACTGATTATCATCAAGCTTGAGTTTTACTAACACACATACTCTTTTAACATTTGTGTATTTTATTTTATTTTTTTTAATTTTATTTTATTTTTAAACTTTACATAATTGTATTAGTTTTGCCAAATATCAATTGTGTATTTTAATATTGGGAAGAACTGGCAATGAATCCAAAGAAAAGAACCATAAGGCAGGTTAAAGTGATATGTGAAAACTACTATAGAGTATTTGAACTAATTTAAGTCTTATCTGTACTCTTATTATATCAGAGATAGACTCTGAGTTCATATGTATTATGCAAATTAACAGTAAGTTAATCTATTTTTTTTTCTGAATATCCATAGAGATATAACATAACTTGTTATGAAACAGGTCAGTCTTTTAGAACAGGCGCATTAATCTTTTATTTTTTTTCTTACTAAATGCATGACAGCTAATACATAAAAACAAAGTGCTTTTAAAGGATGGAAATGATTTTATGTTTACAAAATATGCTTGGGTAACAATGCATTTCAAATTACAACTTTATGAATTTATTTCGTGTTTCATCAATCTGAACGAATTAATGTACTGTTCGTGTGGATCTGGCATATATTTTCATTAATGCTTTAATATTCCATTGAAATACAGCATTGCTTTAAGAAGAAATTAATTAACATTGAACGAGTTTGTTTTTATTTTCCTAAATGGGTCTCTATAAAATTTGGCCATTACAGACTTAATTTTAGCTAGTAAGTGATTAAAATTATTTTGTTGGTTTCTTAGACCTTTATTTAACTTTTCTAACATATTATGAATCAAAGAGGGGAGCTACCTGCCATCTCAGAAACCCTTATCACACTATCCTCCCTGATTTCTTGCAGACAATAACAGCATACAATTCTTATCTGCCCACTGTTTTAAACTTTTTTTTTTTTTTCAATTGAAGTAGAGTTGATTTACAATGGTGTGTTAGTTTCAGGTATATTAATATCTCCCTTCCTTTGGTAATCAAAAGTTATTTTCTTTTTTTTCCCTCTGTGGGTCTATTTTTGTTCTGCAAACAAGTCTTTGTTAGTTTTCATATTGTTTGCCTTTTAAAATAACTTATCAAATCTCCTAGTTATTTTCTTTTACTTCTTTTGGGCTTTATTTATTGATGTTTTCCTAGATACTTAAACAGGAAAGGTAGATCACTGATGTTAAGCTTTTTCTTTCCGTAATATATGCATTTAATGCCATAAATGTCTCTCTGAGAAATGCTTTCAGTTCAGTTCAGTCGCTCATTCGTGTCCAACTCTTTGCGACCCCGTGGACTGCAGCACGCCAAGCCTCCCTGTCCATCACCAACTCCCGGAGTTTACTCAAACTCATGTCCACTGAGTCGGTGATGCTATACAACCATTTCGTCCTCTGTCGTCCCCTTCTCCTCCTGCCTTCAATCTTTCCCAGCATCGGGGTCTTTTCCAATGAGTCAGTTCTTCGTATCAGGTGGCCAAATTATTGGAGTTTCAGCTTCAGTATCAGTCCTTCCGATTAATATTCAGGACTGATTTCCTTAAGGATGGACGGGTTGGATCTCCTTGCTGTCCAAAGCACTCTCAAGAGTCTTCTCCAACACCGCAGTTCAAAAACATCAAGTCTTCAGTGCTCAGCCTTCTTTATAGTCCAATTCTCACATCCATAGATGACTACTGGAAAAACCATAGCTTTGACTAGACAGACCTTTGTTGGAAATGTAATGTCTCTGCTTTTTGATATGCTATCTAGGTTGGTCATAACTTTTCTTTCAAGGAGCAAGGGTTTTTTAATTTCATGGCTGCAGTCACCATCTATGGTGATTTTGGAGCAGAAAAAGTAGTCTGTCACTGTTTCCATTTAGTATTTAATCTTTTATTTTATTCAGTTTAACATGTTTTTAATATATCTAATTGATTCATGTAGTCTAATGTCTAGAGTATGATCTGCTCATAGTACAAGAAAGGCAAGGTACTCCACGTGGATGAGTTTAAATTAGATAAAGTACCTAAAGCCTTTCTCCTTTACACAATATGACAATCTTTTCCTGCTAAAAAACAGTTCCCCTTGATATGTGTCCTCTATTCAGAATTGAAACTCATTCCTCCTTAATTCTAGTTTATAGATGTTTTATCTTTTTTAAACATTTTTATATACCTTGCAATTTATTTTCATATTTAGAACCACTGTTTCTATTAGTTCATCTATGGCCCCAGTCTTCATTCTATCAAATCTGGAGTTTGATGTTCCTACTGCTGCTAAGTTGCTTCAGTCATGTCCGACTCTGTGCGACCCCATAGACGGCAGCCCACCAGGCTCCACTGTCCCTGGGATTCTCCAGGCAAGGATACTGGAGTGGGTTGCCATTTCCTTCTCCAATGCATGAAAGTGAAAAGTCAAAGTTAAGTCACTCAGTCATGTCTGATTCTTAGCAATCTCATGGACTGCAGCCCACCAGGCTCCTCCGTCCATGGGATTTTCCAGGCAAGAGTACTGGAGTGGGGTGCTATTGATGTTCCTATATGCCAAATTATTTACACTAACCTCAGTAATGAATAATGATGGTCTTTTCTATTGCTAATTTAATTTTTCTCTTGATTTCAGCAATATATTCTTATCCTTTGATCTTAATCAATTTTAAATACATTTTCTTTTGTCTTCACCATACCTAGGATACATGGCAAGTTAAAATTGAAAACACTATGTTTTAGTCCACCAAAAAAGAGAGAGAGAAATTAGTGAGAAAACTGAATGCCTTGAGAGTTCATGCTGAAGGGACAGTGAGTCAGTATGTTGCTAAGAATCCTGAGATTTAGAGAAAATGGTAAAGTCAATGGATACACCGAGCTACATGGAAATGGCTGGATGGTTCTTTCCTAGAAAATCCATATATACAGATTCAGGAAAGAGCACCACGGAAAACCCAGAATGTGCTGTTTGGAAATGGAGGCTCAGTTCCGAAGAGCCTAAAGAGATGCTCAGTGCCCAGAGCATAGATGAAGCTGGTTAAGGAAATTCTGAGCAGGGAAACTCAAGAATCAAGTAGGTGCTAGAGTTCAGGCAGCTCCAGAGAATTCAGCCTAAAGCTAGTTAGGGTTGAAACCCTGAGAGACAAATCCTATAAGGAAACCCAGAGAATATAAATAGCTCCTCTGAAGGTGGGTCAGGGAATAACAGGCAGAAAAGGATCCCAAGTCTTGGAGAGTTGGATACATTTGTAAATGGAAGAAAGTAAAACTGATTGGTCCCAGAATAAATGGGATAAATGTTGTCAAATATGCTAAGATGTCTATGCAATGTGATGTCTTACCAATAGTTCTTGAGTGTGCTTTTCTAGGTTCATAATTTCAAAGGCAGTCCTGGATTCCTACGTGTTGTACCTTACCTGTGTAAGAATACCCCACACCATCCCTAAGAGCCTGCTTTACTGTGTGTGACCCTGGAAGGTACAGACATTTATGAGTGCCTCTCCTATTGCTAATACCTCAAATGATTAGAAAATTCTTCATTCTTTTGGTCTCCTGTTTGCCTTTCAATCATTATTACCTGTTAGCTTTAGTTCTACCTTATGAGACAGCACTAACCATATTTTTATGGGAGCCCTCCATGTGCACAATTTTTTTTTTTCTTTTTCTCAATGCCTATTTTCTTTGTCAGGGAAAATGTCTCAGTTTTCATTAACTATTTATGTGACATGAGTTTTAGAATCCTCAGCATTTTAATTGCCTTCCTCCTGGAAGTCTTCAGCTGTCAGTTTCCTTAAAGTGATTCAGGTGGGTTTTTTTAATGGCATTTCTCCTTGCGTATGAAAGATGCTTATCATACTAAGTGAACAAGAAATGAATATGTGAAGAGGAAAGTGTGCCACAAAGCTGGTCTGACTAATGGAAAATATGAACAGTCGACTTATTCTGTGACTAAGATATTACATTTCTGTTTATTCCAACTAAAATTACATTTAGCTTCTATTTATGCATATTTGTTTTAATATTCACCTTAAAGCAGTTTTTGTATCACTGTTTTATGTTATAGTTAGTTAAAATGCATTTGGATCTTTTTCACATGAACCACATTGAATCTTTTGCTTACATTTATTTTTTAAAGCTAAATTTGGAACTTAGTAATTACTCCATTTAAATTCCATTTTGTTAGCTTTGGTTTAGTATACTAGGAAAACAATTTTAAATTTCAATTCTTTTCATGTGATCTTCATATTTGTAAAATAGATTAAATTTTTGTGCCTTTTGCTAAGTCATTGATTTAAAATGTTGCCTGGGCTTATATTATTTGAGTTTGTTTAGTAAATGCTAAATCTTACATAACTTACAATTATCTAATTCCCAAGAAGTATCTTTACATTTTCTCTGCAAGAATAGACTTAAACGACCTGTCAAACCCAGCTGAGATCAAGGTTATCTTTGGCGGTCCCCTGATAAACCAACCAGTCAATTATCTTTACAATGATTGATGTTAGTTGTGTAGTTTGTGGTGGCTTCTAGTGGGTATCATTTTTATTTCATATGTTCAAAGTATTTTTCAACTTTTTTCTCACCGTCCTATGGGTTCTTAATGATTTTTTTTCAAATTTTATATATGTAAATAATTAAAAGATATATTAATCTATGAGAAAAATTGGTTTACCCATTTCTAATCTTTTGCTGCTCCTAATAATCATTATTTAAATATTTCTAGTTACAACTTAAGCCCATAGCATTTTGGGAGTTGGTTCACTGAGACCTAAAATCTTGAGCTCATTTGAGAATATTACAGGAAATATTAGCTAATATTTGGACTAACTAACTAAAGTTAGTCCAAATAGCACCTCCTGTTTTCATGGGCCCTTATCCTTTCTAGAAAAAAAAAAAAAAAAACAGAAAGAGAGAAAGAAACAATAAAATAGGTTTATCTTTACACAAATTGTCTTGAACAGTTCTATCTTCTGACTATGGCTGGGAGGGATATTGCTAGAGAAGAAAGGAGAGGAAAAGAAATAATTGCCTAAGATTTTAAAGGGAGAATCATTTATTGTTGATGGCTAAAGAAATAAGACTCAGCAGGAGTACACCTTGTTTTGAGAATCAGCCATTCACTTGTGCTTTTCTCTTAATAATGTCTTTCCTCTACTTCAAAGGTTAAGCATTGCTGGATAAATAAAATTCTCCCAAAATACTGTCATCTGGCATTTGTAACTTTCACAATCTTTCTAAAATTCATGTGCATCAACAAATGGTGAATTTTGTGTTTATTAGTTGAACTTAACATTTCTTTTCAACTTTACATCTTACAATAATATGTAACCAGTCCTTAATTAAACTCGCAAGAGCAGGGAGAGCATGGTATCCAAAATTTTTGCTAATCAAAAGAAAATTTAGATAGCTTCAAATGGCAAGAGGAAAAGCAAATTAATATTTAGAGTTTTGTTAGGATAAAGTCTTCGAACCTCACTGTTGGCTCACTTGCCTTCGGGGTGAGCCAAGTGTGGAGAAGTTCTGAGCACAGTCCTAAATACAACTGTACACTTTCCATTTATTATTTTCCTGCTGTGATTAGATAATTAGTAAGGTACTTTGTGTTTAGGTGAATTTTCATTAGAAAAGCAGTAGAATTAAATTGAAATGGCAAAAAGTACTACTTTTTTCTTCTCTTCTTTAATGTGTTGATTTCTCCATGGCAGTCTTCAAGGATGAGCACAGCATGTGAGCTCCCATAATTTCACCTTTATTTCTTATAATTAAATCTAAACATATATTGAAATCAAGGCTATCTTGTTACTTTAAGGGCATTTCTAATAATTGTAAATGAACATGATCAATTTTAATAAACTAAAAAGGATACTCGTGGTCATTCATGAATTCAGTGTGTAATAGTAAACGAATAATCCCTCAGAAGAACGAGCAAATCTGCTTATCACTCAGAAATGACTCTTGATCTCTGTGGCACAAACATACATTTTCATTGAAATTAATTGTGTCAATAAAAGAGTAGCTTGTAAATACTCTTTATTTCCTATTAGTCTATATAGAATGGGAGAATGGAAAATAAGTTTATTATTTCCTCTGAGTTTCTGTTTAAGAGAAACTTGCAGTCAAGCTGGAGAGAGATTCATGTTCAGGAAAATGAAGAATGAGAGAAAGAAAAGAGGGCTGAATTTGATGTATAAATAATACATCAAATACTTAGTAATATTAAGGGAAATGATTAGCAGAAAATAGAGTTGGCACAGAAGAGGTGTTTAATAAGTTTATGTGAATGATTGAATGGATTCATGGTCTATAAAGGAGGATAAGTGCAGATTATTGTCACCAGAAAATAACCATAGAACAAGAATGGCTGAAGGTGAACTACTAAAGTGTTTGATAAAAAAGGATGTGGATGGTTTTTTGTGGAGAGTAGTATCCCAGATTTGGAGAAAAATCAAGGACAGTGTTTGTTCAGGGGAGGATGAAGCATACATAAAAGGCAGAATGAGCCCTGTTCTGACCTGGGTCTCAAGTGGGGAACTAGTTACATTACTTAAATTATAATGCTGCAGCCAGATTGTGTTGATTTTTGAATGATACTGAATTTTGCTAATGTTATTTCTAGTTTGCTTTTATATTTGAACATAATGTATTCTAGGTCAGAGGAAGGTGAAAGAATATACTAGGGTTCTGGGTTTTTTCTCTCCATTATCTCTTTAAATTATCCGTGCTTTGACATACTAATGAGGTAAAAGTATGTGAAAACACAAGACTGCCCTTACAATACATTTTAGGTGAACATTGTGAACATATATTTTTTTATATTTTTTGTTACTAGAAGCTGACTACACATTCATGTGGTATATCAAATTTTACACTTTCCCACCCATATTTTCTGATATTCTAAATAAGCAAGTATTAGAAAACATTTATATAATTTCAAAATATTTAGAATTAAAACCCATTATTCTTACACAAGAGTAGAAATTGGACTTTTTCTAGTTGTATATTCCCTCTCATAAATCCCTAGAATATCCAGTTCTTCAAAGCATGCAAATTTTTCCAGAAATGTAGTAACATAAATTTTTAAAATATAAGTGATCCATCTGTCTTCTAAAAACATTCTATATATTCATCTAGAAAATTAGTAAAATAAATTTTCCATCAGAATAAACTATATCAGATCAGATCAGATCAGTCGCTCAGTCGTGTCCGACTCTTTGTGACCCCAGGAATCGCAGCACACCAGGCCTCCCTATCCATCACCAACTCCCGGAGTTCACTGAGACTCACGTCCATCGAGTCAGTGATGCCATCCAACCATCTCATCCTCTGTTGTCCCTTTCTCCTCCTGCCCCCAATCCTTCCCAGCATCAGAGTCTTTTCCAATGAGTCAACTCTTTGCATGAGGTGGCCAAACTACTGGAGTTTCAGCTTTAGTGTCATTCCTTCCAAACAAATCCCAGGGCTGATCTCCTTCAGAATGGACTGGTTGGATCTCCTTGCAGTCCAAGGGACTCTCAAGAGTCTTCTCCAACACCACAGTTCAAAAGCATCAATTCTTCAGCGCTCAGCCTTCTTCACAGTCCAACTCTCACATCCATACATGACCACAGGAAAAACCATAGCCTTGACTAGATGAACCTTTGTTGGCAAAGTAATGTCTCTGCTTTTGAATATGCTATCTAGGTTGGTCATAACTTTCCTTCCAAGGAGTAAGCGTCTAGTACATTTTTTTTTTACTGTTATAACTTGTACAAAAACTTAGGCTATTGAAAGTTTTTGTTTTTATTTTTGAAACCACTAAAGGCATTGTGTTCACAGTGATTAAAACAAAACAGGATCCTCTTATATCATTCATCGGCAAATACGTATTGGCTTCCTGCTCAGGTAGGAAGCACTAGGATTTGGTCCAGACTCACTCTAGAGTCAAGCAACTCATCACAGATACACCAGCCTTATTATTCAAAACTATCTCAGTAAGGTTAAAAAATAATAAAATAGAGCTATACAACTAGACCTCTAATATTGCTTGTGTATGCTCAGTTGCTTCAGTACTTCAGACTCTTTGGGGGCTCCGTGGATTGCAGCCTGTCAACCCACTCTGTCCATGGGATTTCCCAGGGCAGAGTACTGAAGTGGGTTACCATTTTCTTCTCCAGGGGATATTCTGGACTCAAGGACTGAACTTATGTCTCCTGTGTCTCCAGCCGTAGCAAGTGAATTCTTTGTCACTGAGCCACCTGGGAAGCCCACTACTGTTGTTTATGACATTCCTAATAAAATCTACAAATAGATTAAATAGATTTAATTTCATAGTTGCATCCTTCCTGTTAAATAATACACAATAGAGTGAAAGATCTTGTTGACTTCATTCAGTGATTCATGCCTTGGGTATCCAATCTAGTAGATAGAGAGGCACTCCAAAGGGTTGTGGAACTGGAGAAGGTTTTTATAGAGCAAACTGAGCAGGAAAAAAGAAGTGACCCTGGTCATGTGCCATTTGGTGGAAGCAGGTCACTTCCTTTCTGTGGAGCAGAGGAAATTCTGGGAGCAACTCAGGTAGCTTCTGCTGATTAGCTGTCCCAGGGCTGCTTCTTTGTGGGAAGACAAAGCTTAGAAACTTAATTAAGTTTTGCTGACATGGAGCTTAGCATGAGTGATTTTATCTTGAGCCTAACTCATTTCTTTAACACTCCAAAGAGACACAAAATTCAACATGATTAAATCAAAAGTTTTTGTTTTTTTTTTTTTTTAAGAAAAATAATAATACCGGGTTTATAGTCTAGGGAGTTCAAAATAATAGGAGTCCCCATCCTTCTTTGTCACTTTTAATTACTGGCTTCTGCAGTTGAAGTCAGGGACTATTTTATCAGATAGAACCCTCCCCTGACTCAGTCTCAGCCTTTCCCCTGTGAGGGCTCAGAGCTGGACAAGAACCAATCTTTGCGTGATTGGGTGGCAGTCTCAGTGTTCGGCGTGCTCTATACCCTCGTGTGTCCAGAACCAGCCTTTTCAATTATTAATAACTTCTCTTTCCCCTTGAAGTCACACTGGGATGAAAGGTGGAGCCTTGGGAAAGATACAGCTCAATAAATTTAACAAGGCCCGGGCCTTCCTTTTCCTGAGCCTGTTGGGTCACCTCCCTGTAGATGGTGATGGAAGAGATTCTGCAAGTTCCAAGCCCTGATGAAATAGAGAGCTTCCTGGACATTAAGGGTGAGGTCTTCTACTCGGGCTTCCCAGGTGACGCAGTGGTAAAGAATCTGCCTGCCAATGTAGGAGGCACAGGGCACACCTTTTCAATCCCTGGGTCAGGAAGATCCCCTGGAGAAGGAAATGGCCACACACTCCAGTATTCTTGCCTGGGAAATCCCATGGACAGAGGAGTCTGGCGGGCTACAGTCCATGGGGTTAGAGAGTCAGAGGCGACTGAGCAGGCTTCCGTTGGTTATTTTCCTTTCTTCCTGCATATAGTAGTAGTTCAAAGAGCACTAAGCCACTCACTGAATTATTCAGAAATTCTCCCAATTTGTTTTTTCAGTTCCCTTTTTTTGCAGTGTTCTGATATTTGAAGAACCACAGAAATAGAGATCAGAACTAATACTGGCATCATGAATTCCCCTAAAACTATTGAACAGGACAGTGCAAATTGCATCCTGCACCAATTCAGAGATTATTATTTCCTGGTGGTTTTTTTTTTTTGGCTTTCCTAAGTCAAATGTGAATGCTAATTAACAGTGTACTTATGAGCACTGCCCTAGGGTTATTGCTTTTGGTGAGATAAATGAATAGACATTTTAATGTTGGCTGGATTTTTGAAACTTAAAAGTTTCATTGTGTTTCTCAGAATTTTATTTTCTTATAATGGACTTGGACATTTATTCAGCATGCTTGGGAAAAAAAAAACACTATTAAAAATGCCAAAATCAGGCTTTGCTATATTGCAATCCATATGGCCATTATCTGTACCATGTTCTGAAAACAGTCTGTGACAGTAATGTAGATATAATGATTTAAGAAGTTATAATTCTAAATGTGTGATGCTGAATTGATGCAGGTATATTAATTAGTGTATATAGTGAGTATTGGTAGTCTTTCTGATGGCTGAATTTAGTGGATATAAATATCAATGCTTTTTTGACATGTAAACGTTTGATTATTAATCATATTTGATGATGCCAAAACTAGTATGGAATTACTGAGAGGTATTTGAGTAAACCTTGTTTTTCTCAAAAGAAGTGCAAAAATATTTCTAATTTTCATATCTATAAAGACAAAATGCAAAACATACAATATTAAACATATGAATTCAAAGTATCAGTATAGATTGTATTACTAAATCAGTTTTCAATTGAACTAATAGCTTTATAGTTTCAAAAAAGAAAATGTTCATAAATGCGATCTTTAATGAGAAATGTCATTGACTTGCTTGGCTTATATTGACAATCTCCATAGACTAATTCAAAGAAACTAATTCAGAGGAATATATACACATAAATGGACATCATCAGAGGAGTAGCACACTAACCAATTTAGAGCTTAACTGTTTCCTCGGGTTGTCTTACTGTCTTTTCTTTTTAGGTGAGCGATCTACCCAGTGATAGATTGCAATATCAGAGAATAGGATATGTGCGCTCACTTTGTGGCTTAACGATATAAGGTCCCCAGTTCAAAGAGCTTGGAAGTGCTGGCCCCAGGTTTTGCAAGCATATACTCTGCCAATGGTCAATGCTGTTTGCTGTCACTGTGTCCATCTTCCTATGAGAAAACTTCAATGAACATTAAGTACAATAGTGTACAATTAATTTTCCTGAAGATAGGAAATAATAAACAACCTTAGTTGTCTCTAATATGACATGCCACATCATTCAAGCTCATATTCATTGGATACCTAGTATCTGTCCAGTTCTTGCGGGATCTCAGAATGCACTAGAGAAAGATCTATGGAGTTCACACTCTTTCTTTGAATCATTTTATCATATTTGCATGCAATTAATTTGCAGAGTATATCATTTTTTAATAAAATAAGTTATTTTAGAAGCACAAATAAGTTTTATATAAACACAGTGTTTTAAAATGGTGAAGCTCAGGGAATCCGCTGGCAGTCCAGTGGTTAGGACTCCCTGTTTCCACTGTAGCGGACACAGGTTCCAGCCCTGAACTAAGAGCAAGTTGTGCAGCTAAAAAAAAAAATCTTAAAACTAATCCAGAACATAAAAAAAAAAGTTTCCCAGTTCTTTATTTTAAAAAGTGAAGTTCATAAAAGACCACTGAAATCTCAGAAAGGTATAATTTATTCTAAATTTTAAGAGATAACAGAGATAAAGGAATGCCCCACTTATTAAGAAGTTTATTCCAGTTTTAAGTCTTAAACAATTCTAAGTTTAAGTACTTGAACAAACCAGTTCTCTTACCAAGAAAATGATAGGTATAGGCAAATTTTTATTCAAAGATGATTTATCCCCCACACTCTGTATAGACAGCGGCTTTGGAACCAGGAAGCTGGACATAAATGAGGCATAGCACTTAGTTTGGGTAAATGAGAAAAGCGATTTAGAAGTAGAATGCTCATGAATCCCACTTATAAATTTTTACCTTTGAGAAGAGCTAAATCAGGGGATGAACCTGCCTCGCTGGTAGATTCTCTTATCATTTCTACTCCCTGTTCCTCTGATCAGGTTATTTTTTTTTCTCAGCTAGCACACTGCAACCTTCTTACATTCATGTTCTTGAAGTCCTCTCAGCTATATATGTGTATGGCCGTGACGAGGACAGAAATACAATAATAAAACTTAGAATATACTCCAAGTGTTACATTAAGGAACATATAAATGCATGAGTGCATTAACCACATGCTTGATTTAAAAGGCCAGAAAGGAAGAGAATGAAGCAATCAGCTGACTTGCCATAAAGGAAAAAGTATTCAGGTCAAATGCAGACATATATTCCAAGCAGAGTAAACAATCAGCCATGGATATATGTATATGGAAGGGAGACAACAACAGACACATTCAGAAAATGATGAAAATCTCATGTAGCATGTGCAGTGGGCAGTAGAAGAAAAGGGGGATTGCATTCTGAGCGGTTTCAGATTCCACATCTGACATTTAAGTTTGCACATTTATCCCACCACCAGTCTCTTGTTATGAGAATATTTTCATTTTTTTTAAGCTAGTAATGGTAAAAATGAGTCACAAGTAAGATAATATAGAAAATTACAATTTCAAAAACCCTTCCTGACTTTCTTTTTCTTCCCTGGACCTCAGACCCTGAACCTTCCCTGGATTTCAATCTTATCCATCTTATCCACCAAAGTCCTCCAAGCTTCCACCACTGTTCTTTTGCATTTCTGATGTTCTAAGT
Organism: Bos indicus; assembly: GCF_029378745.1. Lineage (NCBI taxonomy): Eukaryota > Metazoa > Chordata > Mammalia > Artiodactyla > Bovidae > Bos > Bos indicus. Next base: position 11,738,097 of record NC_091786.1, read on the forward strand.
GAGTCTGGAGAGAGATCCAGCTGCCAGTTGAGGGGGATGGTTTGTCACATGGCTGCCAACCTCCATAGCCATGCAACTGGCAGAAACCCACCCTCCACTCCAAATGGTTGGGTATTTGACTGAGAAGCTGTGAGGGAAAAACATCCACAAAAGGTTTAAATAAATCTACTCTTATTTCCTACCACGTACTCATGAAGCCAAGTTGTTACATTTTTGTTTATAACTACTATTGACATGTTGTTGTTCTGTCACTTAGTCGTGTCTGACTCTTAGTGACCCTATGGATTGCAGCACACCAGGCTTCCCTGCCCTTCACCATCTTCCAGAGTTTTCTCAAATTTATGTCCATTGAGTCAGTGATGCCCTCCAACCATCTCATTCTGTCGTCCCCCTCTACTACTGCTCTCACTCTTTTCCCAGCGTCAGGGTCTTTTCCAATGAGTGAGCTCTTCGCATCAGGTGGACAAAGTATTGGAGTTTCACCTTCAGCATCAGTCCTTCCAATGAATATTCAGGACTGATTTCCTTTAGGATGGACTGGTTGGATCTCCTTGCTGCCCAAGGGACTCTCAAGAGTCTTCTCCAGCACCACAGTTCAAAAGCATCACTACTATTAGTGCTCAGCCTTATTTATGGTTGAATTCTCACATCCATACATGACTACTGGAAAAGCCATAGCTTTGACTAGACAGACCTTTGTCCACAAACTGATGTCTCTGCTTTTAGGTTTGTCGTAGGTGTTCTTCCAAGGAGCAAGCATCTTTTAATTTCATGGCTGCAGTCACTGTCCACAGTGATTTTAGAGCCCAAGAAAATAAAATGGCACTGTTTCCACTTTTTCCCCATCTATTTGCCATGAAATGATGGGACCAGATGCCATGATCTTAGTTTTCTGAATGTTGAGTTTTAAGCCAACTTTTTTACTCTCCTCCTTCAACCTCATGCAGAGGCTCTTTAGTTCCTCTTGGCTTTCTGCAATTACAGAGGTATCATCTGCATATTCTGAGCTTATTGACATATCTTTGGGCAAACTTGATTCCAGCTTGTGATTCTTCCTGCCTGGCATTTTACATGATGTACTACTTTGCATTTAAGTTAAATAGGCAGGGTTATAATGAGGATCATATAGGTTAAATAGGCAGGGTCATACAATGAGTCTCATACTCAATGAATACACATTCATTTCCCAATAAACAGGTGCATGCATTTAAAATATAAACTCAGTATAATACAGCACTTCTTACTTAGAGAACCTTTTTAACTGATTCACTAGTCTTTTTTTTTTTTTTTGCAATTTTTTTAAAGTTGAAGTATAGTTGATTCAACTTAGACTTATATTGGGCTTCCCTGGTGGCTCAGATGGTAAAGAATCTGCCTGCAGTGCGGGAGACACAGGTTCGATCCCTGGGCCAGGAAGATCTCCTAGAGAAGGGAATGGCAAACCATTCTTGCCTGGAAAATTCCATGGACAGAGGAGTCTGGCAGACTACAGTCCATGGGGTCACAAAGAGTTGGACATTACTGAACAATGAACACTTTCATAACTGTTTACAAAGCTTTTTTTTTTTATTACTGCTGCATAGTAAACTGATTCAGTTATTCATATATATGTTCTTTTGTATATTATTTTCCATTATGGTTTATCAAAGTATATTAAATATATTTCTCTGTGCTCTACAGGATGCCCTTGTTTAATGGTTCACTTGTCTTGATGCTAATATTAAAACTGTTTTATTTTATTAAAACTATTTAAAACATATCTTCAGCTTCCTATTCAGTATGGTCTTTATTTTAGTGTGTAATGTATAACATTAAAAGGAAGACATTTAAATCTGATTTTTTAGGAAAAGCTTCACATCTGTTCAATCCAGTGTTGCATTTTGTAATGTCCTTTTTATCCAATTAAGGAAAAAAGTATTTTGAATATAAGGAAAGACTAAAAGCAATGATCTGAAGCACTTTTCATTTGTTTGGTTCATAGTAATCACAGAATCTCATCAAGCAAAATTTTTGAATGACATACTCTATGTAAAAGTGTGATTCTCTCAAAAGCAAGTTAAAAGTAAGATTTGGATATTTCATACCATGGTTTTACCACATTTTGGGGGTTTTGACATACAGTCTCTGTCCCTTAAAATCCTGGAATAATTCAAGGATAGAAAAAAGAATCAAGAAGTTGAGGTCAAAATGAAACTGAAGTATACATATTCCATAACTGTGTAGCCTTAACAGTGGAATATTGTTTTTTTCAGGATGATTGTTTGAATTTTGTGGTCTCCTTTAATGGAATGACTGTTCTCATTCATAATAAGAGGCAGGATGTAAAGCGTGGAAGTTGAGGGGATATGCTTGTTGTATAATCTTTACTTTCTTTCTAACATTTGTATCAACTAGAAGTATTACTATAAAAGCATTACTGCAGTCCTCTAAAAATTCCTTGCACACTTGGTAACTTATTGTTAGGACTGGCTGCACAAAACAGAAAATGAGAAACCACAGTGGCTTTGGCACACTGTAAGTTATTGTTCCATGCAAAGGAAGTCCAGAGATTGGGGGTCTAGTGCTGTTTCGTTAGATTCATGAATAAATTGGGCCTCACATGCCTTCCATTTTCCTATTCTCTTTTTGTGGACTGCTGGCACTTCAGCCTAGACACCTGAGTTCCTGGGAGCAAAAACTAGAAAAGAGAGATGCAGAAGGAGGTCTAGACCTATCCAAGCTTGTTTACAAAACCTTCCATGAATTCCTTCCCTGCAACATTCACTTCTATATAATGGGTCAGAACATATAGTCATACATATTAGTTCTATGAGATGCTGAGAAATGTGGACCTTTAGCTGGATATGTTGGAATCTCTCAATAATATAGAGTTTCATTAATTATAAAGAACATAGAGTAGATTTTAGGTAAATTCTAGCCACATATCTCCATAATTAAAAGTTTAACTTTGAAGATACTAGGTTACCTAAGTTTAATGCAAGTAGGGAGAGCCCATGCCCTTCTGTATTTCTTCATCTATTCTTGCAACTCCACTTTTATTTAACTTTATTTCTATCATTAGCTTATAAATATGTTTCTTTATATTCATATATTTCTGAGATATGCATCTTTTGATCAGTTTTTCCTGTATCTATGTTAATTAGTAAATAGTCCATCATTGTACAAATATTTGTTTATGAACTTGTCTCTAAGCTCTCTATAGTGTTTATTTCTCTGTTAAGTTTAAACTATTTTAATCATAAGAACTTTATAGACTTTTGGTGAAGCATGTTTCTCCTTATTATACATTTTCATAAGTATTTTTTGGCAATTTTTTATTTACTCATCTATGGAAACTTCAAAATTAGCTAATTGTGTTACAAATAATAGTAATGACAATTTTAATTTTGATTGGAATGACATTGAATTTGTAAATTAATTTGAGGATAGTTTCAGATTGTATCTTCCCTTTCAGGAACATGGTATACTTCCTTATTCCATCCCTTTGATGTGTGTGTCCTTCAGTAAAGTTTTGTGCGATACTAATATAGATTGTGTACTTTACTTTATATATATATATAAAAGTTTTTGTTGATACAATAAGTAGGGTTTTTTTTACCATAAATTTAACAAAGTGGTTATCATTGACATGTAAGCTATTAATTTTTGATTATTTAACTTACATCTGTCATATTATAGAACATATATCTGTTCTCAGAATTTTTCAGTTTGCTCAGATTTTATAAGAAGTCAATATTATTTTCAGGTTCTAAGATTAATCTATATTTTCTTACACCATTGGATTAGATAGAACTTTCTTTACAGTACTGAAAATAGTGTTAATGATAAACATCTGCAGATTGGTTCTGTTTTAATGTTAACTGTTAAGAATAAGGTTCAGAGGGATGGTATGGGGAGGGAGGTGGGAGGGGGTTCAGGATGGTGAACACGTGTACACCCGTGGCAGATTCATGTTGATGTATGGCAAAACCAATACAATATTGTAAAGTAATTAGCCTCCAATTAAAATAAATAAATTTAAATTAAAAAAAAAATTAAGGTTCAGGTAAATCTTTTATTAGGTTATGGTCATTCCTTGTATTTCTAGCCTCCTAAACTTAAATATATATATATATTTAGTAATATCTATTGAATTTGATCAAATGACTTTTCATCATCTATTAAGAAGACATATGCTTTTTTTCTTTTAATCTATTATAGTACTAAGTTAAATGAGATCTCTTAATATTGAATAATCTTTTCATTTCTTAGATGGAGTCTCCTGGCTTATGATGTATCTTTTTTTAGTACTCAGAAAAAAACTGTTTATTAATATTTTATTCATCTATTTTGCAGGAAAATGAGTTTAATTTCCTGTCTTCTTACATTCTCTATTCATTTTGTTACCATCATATAGTCTGTGAAATTTCAATTTTTTAAAGTGCTGAAGTTTAAAAAAATAAAAATCACATAATTTTAAACAGATATCTAGAACTAATTGAATACATTTTATTCTTTGACTATTAAGATATTTACTGAGATTTAATTTGTATGTTTTCTAAATCAAGGTCCATTAAATTAATTCTTACATAAATATCAGTACAAATGAGTATAAATATTTTCCTTCTATAATTCATTACTTCCTATCTGATATTATAAACATTTTCCTTATTAATGTGATTTATATTTTCTATGCTTTTTTTGACCCTTTGTCAAGCAAGCAAGTTATATTTTATGAAATATTACAAAGAAGTGACTTATTTTACTGATTAATTTCCATTTATATTCTAAGTTTACTAATCTACTTTTTATTAATTTCTTCATTCTACATTTTTATTGTATATTTTTTCTTTCTTAAAAAATACTTATGTCATTTTAATATTTTGTTTCCCTTATACATGCATTTTATGTCACATTTTTCATAAGTACTAGTGTATACATATTCTGTATGCAACATCTCATATGTCGTTCATTTCAAAATATATAACAATATCAGTGGGATTCCCTGGTAGCTCAGCTGGAAAAGAATCCACCTGCAATGCAGGAGATTCCAGTTCAATTCCTGGGTTAGGAATATCCGTTGGAGAAGAGTTAGGCTACCCTCCAATTCTTGGGCTTCCCTGGTAGCTCAGCTGGTAAAGAATCCACCTGCAATGTGAGAGACTTGGGTTTGATTCCTAGTTAGGAAGATCCCTCAGAGAAGGGAAAGGCTACCCACTCCAATATTCTGGCCTGGAGAATTCCATGGGGTCACAAAGAGTCAGACATGACTGAGCGACTCTCACTTCAACAGTTTCAATATCGATTTCTTGAATATCCCAAATGTCATAAACAAAGCCAGTTATTCTGTTTTTAGTTTGTTTACCCAAAGTATTAAACTTATTTTCTGTCTTCTTAATTCTAATTTCCAGTTTAACTGCATTTATGTCAGAGAATATAGCTTTTATCGTTTTACTTTTTAAATTTTTTTGAGAATTTTCTTTCTATTCTGATTTACTTCTTATAAATATTCATATAGTATTAGAAATAGTAGTTTTTTTTTCTTTGTTTTATTCAGAGCAGTACTTTCTCTCCCTATACATACATGAAAAATCATGTTTTTATTCACAGACTATATCCTAACTTATTTCTTTAACTATTTGCTCTACAGTTTTCTGGGCATTGTGTGCTGTGTGCAAATTTAGGACTGGAGTTTTGTATATCCCATCTTATATGCCTCATAGATCCCTCTTTATATATCTCAGTACCATTTTGTTATTTAATGTGTAAATGTTAAAGCCTGCTGTATCATCTTTGAAAACTGTTCTGTATAGTGTAAATGGAAACAAGAAAAACTATTTTCTTGTTTACTTTTCTGCTACGTTAAGCTCTTCCTTGCAAGTTAGCATTAATTAATGCCATGTCATCTTCTGGGATTGTTCAGTTAAAGTTCAGGTATGTGCATGTGAAGTATATTTAAGATAGAGGACTTTGTCAGATAGCAGTACTAAAAAGTTCAAATTTAAATAAAAGAGCTATTATGCAGGATGCTCAAGTGTGAAGAAATATCAATATTTCAAATATCAATAGTGATTTTTACTTAAGTTTCATACATGGACGAGTGAGATTTCACTAAAGAATTTATATACAAGACTTATTCAAGTTGTGATAGCCATAATACATATTAAATTTATGCTTCTTTTCATGAATATTCAGGACTAAAATCTCATGATCCAAATTTGTATCCATTCATCTCAGTGCACTAAAAAATATAGAAGAAAGTCTTTGAGTTTTAAATAAACTGTTAACATTGCCTTCTGAGAGTCAAGTTATTCTTGGAAAATCCGAGAATGATAATGCATTAGTATGACTACTGAAAATTCAATAAAAGTGTTCTTTTATAAAACATATAAATTTTATTTGGCAAGTAGGCACTTTCCTTGTTTATCAAAGAAAAAGCAATTGCATTCTGGAGAATATTGTTAGTAACACTTGATGATCAACTTTTAGTGAGACCCTACGGTCTTAATATTCCATATGAAAGAGCTGGTAACACAATTTCCAGAAAATAAAGTTTTATAAAATCAAGATCCATCCTCCTGATTCCCATATTTCAGTCAGTTAGTTTTGCTTAAAATATTTCCTCAAAACTAACAATAAGGAGTTGTTTTGTTTTCTTCAGGTTATCCTAAAGAACAGAAAATTTGCATTTGCTTTGATGCCAGGTTTTCTAGGCAATGATAGATACATTTTTTCTCCCAAGATAAAATGCCTTCCAGAAAGCTACAGAACTATGTCTAATAAAAACACATCTCTAGGGTGAAGACGATACCTGTTGACTTGATATGCTTTTGAGTATTAGCTTTAAATTTTATGAGATGTCTGGGGTTCTATCCTTTTCTTGATCTCAGAGAAATGAATAGGCCTTTACAATTGGAAAGTACACATATTGCCCTGGTTGTTGATTTTAACAAACAATGTGATGGTGTATGTCACACAGGATTTGAAAAATGTGATGGATACATCTGCCCTGACAGAAGAATATCTTTCAAGCTCAGTAATGTAGAGTGGCATATTGGGTGTTACATACACTGCTTTCTTTCCCCGCTTAGACTATTCACATAAACTTTCACCACTCATAGAGAGGATTGCTTTAGGTAAATTACTTTTCAGGGAAGACATTCAACTTTGTGTGTTTTCTAAAGCTCCTTGTACAGTGTGTTTATTCTCTTCATCTGACAAGGCATATCACCTATTCCTTGACACTTATGGAATCCCAGTGAATTAATGAGCAAACACAGAAAGGACTCTCATGATGAACAACAGCTCCTGGTACCAGTATTGTCTTAAATGTATACATGCTACAAATATCAGAGCTTAAAATTCTCACCCTATGGTTCACAGCCACTTTCTAATCATACATAATGATTACAGTATAATTTATAATTGATTAGGTGTTTATTGCCAGTATTTTGCTGTTTATATTCTTGGATGGACCTATCAGATTGTAGAATTCTTTCTCACTGTCCATAACCCACTGCTCTTCTCCACTTTCCTGGTGACCCAGAGGATGAAGAATCTACCTGCAGTGTGGGAGACCTGGGTTCAATCCCTGGGCTGGGAAGATCCCCTGGAGGAGGGCATGGCAACCCACTCCAGCATTCTGGCCTGGAGAATCCCCATGGACAGAGGAGCCTGGCGGGCTACAGTCCATGGGGTTGCAAAGAGTTGGGCATGACTGAGTGACTAAGCACACACACACAGTGGTGGCAGGTAGATAGATGATTTTTCTACCCTCTGCCCGGCCCCATGGAGAGAAGACAGGAGTTGGGGGAGTTGTATACTCCTATTGAACTCTAACTGTGATCTGGACACTTGGACTCAGAGACAGAAGACAGAGAAGAAGAGGTGGATAGAATGGAAGAGCCTAAGAGGTGGCGTGTGGAGAAATGGAGAAGAATGGGAACCACAGTGGAGTTAGTCAGGTTAAGAAGGAGGTGGGACAGCAACCGTGCTTGGATAGGCTGTGTTTGCTGTTAGTGTCACGGAGCTGTTTGAGTTGACTTTCTGGGTAAGACTAGAGCCTCTAACTCTCTCTCTGTTGAGTTCATCCCTAATACCTTCCTTGGTCAAACCCTGGGCACGCTTTCATTCTTGGTCATGACTGCAATACAGGAATCTTCAGTGAGGCTGAGAATCTGGGTTCATTTAACCAGGCACAATGTGACCCCAGGTGCTCTGAAATCACCCCAGTCCCCGAAGACTGTGAAGCTGGGTGTCCTCAACCCCGAGATAGGTCACTTGGATATCTAAAACCCTCTCCTTCATTCCCCTTGCTGCTTCTGAAGACACTTAGAATAGCCTTCAAATAGCTGACCGCAGAAAACCAAGCCAGGCTGAGAAGAGCCTTCCAAACAACTTTTACTTCGGGGTTTAATAAGACAGACCTCTTCTAAGGAGAGGTGCTCAAAGATGGCTTGTGACAGTGTGGGTGCAGGAAGATAAAATTCAGCTAGAAATAAAATAGCACACGTACCAATAAATTATTCTGACAGTCCTCAGCACATCTTCCCACATACCCTTATAACTTTTTCATGAAATCTCCATGCTAAGTAGGATAATGCAGTATAGTAATAAGGCTCGGTCATCATTACATTTCAGAATCTGTGTGTGTCTAGTGCTGTGGGATTCCACTGCTGTCCCAAGCTGGGTGCTTTTGCTCTTAAATATCATCCACTTGTGCTTTTAAACTATGCTAAGTTGCTCCCGTAACGGTATTTTCTCCTTTCCTAGGAGATAAGAAATTGCTGCTAGAACAAGCCAGAATTTCCCTGTTTCTTTACTTTGGTTTTCATAATGAAAAGAGCTTCATTTGTTTTGGTTTATGTAACTGCTTAAACTCTGAAATTATAAAACTGAAATCAAATTAACAAAATGTAATTAACCTAATTGAAGCACCTGTAGCTATTTCATGGCCAAAATTTTCTGTGCTTATAAAAGCACTTGCAATTTTATGTGTAAAGAGATGAGTGTGGTAGGCACATATGTATACAGAATCAGTTCTGCTATAATGTGACATGCATTCCTGCAAATCACTATGCTATGCATAATTGGGCAATAAAAACCACAGGGCTTTACCATCTTCATCAGTGACAAACTAATACAGACAGACAGTACCCTGTAAAAACAGTAGTATTGTTTTACCCATGATAAATAGATTATAAATACATAATTACTACAGTAAGTAAGACACACTGTACCTTAAAAAAAAAAGTTTTGAGGACTTCTGTGGAAGTGAGCATTAGAAAAGCTGTTGCTTTTCAGTTATTATAAAATTGTGGAATGAGGGTGATTTGAAATTGAAAGGAAGGTCATAACACCTGGTGTGCATGAGTATGGGTCATTGTTCTGGGCACCAAACATGGCAGTTAAGTCATCCCATATGGCTTTAAATCTTGGTGCAGATGTTTACCTTTGATTCATAGGTCCTGTGACGCATGTGCTTATAGTAGATATTTTATCTTATTAACGTTTTATCAAAATTGAATATTTGATCCAATGTTACAGCTGTCTTCTTTATTGCCTGTATTACTGTGGACATGCTTTTAGGTCCATTTTCCTCAAACCTGCAGCTTTGCTGTGTAGTTTTTGGCTTTGGAAATTGTAGGGATGTTTGAAACCACTGAAGCAGCCACTCTAAGTGCCAATAGTAGCCGCTTCTGCAGGCTTTGGCTGTGTCCCTTTCAGGCTAAACGCATAGAGAGCAGTACCCTTGTCTCATGCACTTCTTGGCATTTTGAAGCAGGATGTTGAAATACATTTGAGATGTGGAAGAAGTTTTTTAAATATATATAGAGAAGTTCACAGACAAGAAAAATAGAACAAGATACAACCCTATAGAATAGCACATGCATTGAACTATAAAGTAGCTGGTAACGTTCGCAGTGTGGGCTTGTGGGCATCTTGTGTATTTCTGGGATTGACTCTTGGGACTTCTGCTCTCATCTAGTGGCATTAGTGAGGAAATAGCACATAAGCTCACTCAAAATTTATATTATGCTCCAAATGTCCCCAAATAAATCAATCATATGGAAACAAAATTGTTACAAGTATTATAGATGAAATGATAGTGTGTGTATATATATATACATTTTTCCTTAATTTTTAGATGACATTCTAACATTTATCAGCTTCCAATGGTGTAAAGTTCATAATTAGCTGGATTACTTTTCTTTTGCCAGCTACTTTTTACTGACAGAAAGCTTGCATTTCACTTTATTCCTTTTTGGTTGTTGTTCTTTGTATTGATTGATCAGTTCTTGTAATCTGGTAGATGCCTTGCCTTGTCAGTCCTGCCTGGAACTAAGTGAGCTATGTCAATGAGTATTTATTCAGGTCAAAACATTAAGTATTCATTATAGCTTTTATTCATTCCATTTATTATCTCTTCTCCTCCTTAAATTTATATTACTTAAATATCAAGCCTCTCAAATCCTCCAAATTTCTTCCAGTATTGGACTGTCTTTCACAAACAGTATTCCAAGAAACCCTGGATTCTTTGTGGAGGATGGTATTTAGGTATGCTCATTGTTTTTGAGATATTGTTACCAGGCCCACTTAGTAGTCAGAGCTTAAAAGTGCGTGCGTGTGTGTGTGTGTGTGTGTGTGTGTGTGTGTACATAGAAATGTGTATTGCTGGGCATATACTCAGCAAACAGACTTTAGCTCTCAGGCCCTTTAGGGTTAGCATCCACTGCAGGGAACTCTTTCACATGCATATTCTTCATGAAGAAACCCACATGCAATGACTGACCATCTCAGGAGTATAAAAGCCTGGGTGCTTTAGCCAAAAGAGGAGCAAGAGTGAATGGTCACATATGCTTCAGAGCTTCCCTTGAGGCTGACCAGATCCTTGGAGAAGTTTGACTTCTCTCTTTGCCCACTTCGTCCCACTCCTCAGCACTTTCTACGGGTTTAGATGCCTTATAAATTTCTTGCAAATATCTCACATATCAAATGCTAGCTTAGCATGTGCTTCCAGAGAACCCATATACAGCCAAGTAGGTAGGTAGGTAGATTGAAGATAGAAATCAATATAAATATTGTAAATATAAATGTCACTCAGCATATGGTGTCTATTTGTGTAGTTCCAATCCATGTATAAAAGTGTGAATACTCTGTACTTGAGTATAGAGTTCAATAAAGGGCAGTTAAATTTACTTGGTTGATAGTGGATTTTCACCATTCTCTGGGCTTCTCTGGTAGTTCAGCTGGTAAGGAATCCACCTGCCATGCAGGAGACCCTGGTTCAATTCTCGGGTTGGGAAAATCCCCTGGAGAAGTGAAAGGCCACCCACTCCAGTATTCATAGCCTTCCCTGGAGATTCCCAAAAGAATTTGCCTGCGATCCAGGAGACCTGGGTTCGATCCCTGGCTTGGGAAGATCTCCTGGAAGAGGACACTCCAATACTCTTCCCTGGAGAATCCCATCAACAGAGGAGCCTGGGGGGCTACAGTCCATGGGGCAACAAAGAGTTGCACAAGGTTGAGTGACTAAGCACAGCACAGCATGATTCTCTACCCTTGCTGGTTTTTTCCTGCTGGTTTTATCAGTTGCAGAAGGGACTTCATTAAAATCCCTAATTATATAATGGATGTATTTATTTTTCTCTTTGATATTTCCAGTTTTTATTCATGTAGTTTGAAGATCTCTTATTGAGTGCATATACATTTTTTAAAAATATTTTTACCATTTCTAAATGCCATAGTTTATGCCTGTTCTTACTTATCTTGGTGTCTGTTAGTTCTGATAGTAAAATAGTACCTTCTCAGCATAATTGCATATACATTAAAAAAAAATATTTTTACCATTTCTAAACGCCATAGTTTATGCCTGTTCTTACTGCTTATCTTGGTGTCTGATAGTTCTGATAGTAAAATAGTACCTTCTCCGTATAATTGCACTCATCGCACACGCTAGTAAATTAATGCTCAAAATTCTCCAAGCCAGACTTCAGCAATACGTGAACCATGAACTTCGTGATGTTCAAGCTGGTTTTAGAAAAGGCAGAGGAACCAGAGATCAAATTGCCAACATCTGCTGGATCGTGGAAAAAGCAAGAGAGTTCCAGAAAAACATCTATTTCTGCTTTACAGACTATGCCAAAGCCTTTGACTATGTGGATCAATAAACTGTGGAAAATTCTGAAAGAGATGGGCATACCAGACCACCTGACCTGCCTCTTGAGAAATCTGTATGCAGGTCAGGAAGCAACAGTTAGAACTGGACATGGAACAACAGACTGGTTCCAAATAGGAAAAGGAGTATGTCAAGGCTGTATATTGTCACCCTGCTTATTTAACTTATATGCAGAGTACATCATGAGAAATGCTGGACTGGAAGAAGCACAAGCTGGAATCAAGATTGCCGGGAGAAATATCAATAACCTCAGATATGCAGATGACACCACCGTTATGGCAGAAAGTGAAGAGGAACTCAAAAGCCTCTTGATGAAAGTGAAAGTGGAGAGTGAAAAAGTTGGCTTAAAGCTCAACATTCAGAAAACGAAGATCATGGCATCTGGTCCCACCACTTCATGGGAAATAGATGGGGAAACAGTGGAAACAGTGTCAAACTTTATTTTTCTGGGCTCCAAAATCACTACAGATGGTTACTGCGGCCATGAAATTAAAAGATGCTTACTCCTTGGAAGGAAAGTTTTGACCAACCTAGATAGCATATTCAAAAGCAGAGACATTACTTTGCCAACAAAGGTCCGTCTAGTCAAGGCTGTGGTTTTTCCTGTGGTCATGGATGGATGTGAGAGTTGGACTGTGAAGAAGGCTGAGCGCCAAAGAATTGATGCTTTTGAACTGTGGTGTTGGAGAAGACTCTTGAGAGTCCCTTGGACTGCAAGGAGATCCAACCAGTCCATTATGAAGTAGATCAGCCCTGGGATTTCTTTGGAAGGAATGATGCTAAAGCTGAAACTCCAGTACTTTGGCCACCTGATGCGAAGAGTTGACTCATTGGAAAAGACTCTGATGCTGGGAGGGATTGGGGACAGGAGGAGAAGGGGATGAGAGAGGATGAGATGGCTGGATGGCATCACTGACTCGATGGATGTGAGTCTGAGTAAACTCCGGGGGTTGGTGATGGACAGGGAGGCCTGGCGTGCTGTGATTCGTGGAATCACAAAGAGTCGGACATGACTGAGCAACTGAACTGAACTGAACTGATTTAGGGTTGCGTGATTTTTATAACCTTCTTTGACATATAACTTAATTTTTATTTTATATTTAAAGTTTATCTTTTGCACTTGGGTATTTTCTAATACAGTTTGTTCTCTGTCCTTTATTTGAAACACTTAGTCCATTAGGGTACTCCCTGGTGGCTTAGATGGAAAAGCATCTGCCTGCAGTACAGGAGACATGGCTTAAATCCCTGGGTTAGGAAGATCCCCTGGAGAAAGGAAATGACAACCCACTCCAGTACTCTTGCTTGGAAAATCCCATGGATGGAGAAGCCTGGCAGGCTACACTCCATGGGGTTGCAAAGAGTCAGACACGACTGAGCGACTTTACTTTACTTTTTAGTCCATTTACATTTGCTAGTATTGATAGGGTTTCATTTAAATCTACCATCTTGCTATTTCATCATAATATAATATTTAGTAATACAATGATTTAAACAAAAATGTTGCTGACAAGATACAAACCCACCAAATTGTAAACTGCTTTTTTTTTTTTTTAATTCTCACAAATAACCCCAAGATTATATATTACTGTGAAAGAGTTACCCTGGTAAATGAAGTTTAGGAAGTTTTGTTCTAGATCCTATCCTGTCAGCTGATAACAACCTTCCTTTTGTAACATCAACCATACTGACCATGGCATAGTTTTAAATATCAGAATAAGACTAATTGTCAAATAGATAACCAAACTTTTTCAGCCCTCTGTTCATATACTGAGACAATGTAACTTACTTGCCAGGGCATACTGTATGTATGACCTTTGTGGTTGTCTTTATGTAAATATTAGTGCAAGTCTCTTTGCCACCCCATGGACTTAGTCCATAGAATTCTTCAGGCCAGATTACTGGAGTGGGTAGCCTTTCCTATCTCCAGGGGATCGTCCCAACCAGAGATCGAACTTAGGTCTCCACCTAAGTTTCACCTAAGAATCCACCACTGCAGGCGGATTCTTTACCAGCTGAGCTACAAGGGGAACCCAAGAATACTGGAGTGGGTAGCCTATCCCTTCTCCAGGAGATCTTCCCAACCCAGGAATCGAACCGGGGTCTCCTGCATTGCAGCAGATTCTTTACCAACTGAGCTATATTACCATCTAGTAATAAGGCAGCAGGGACTAGAGGTATTCTCTTGGGAGAAGAGTGAAAATATAAAGCAGCTATTTATAGCATAACATCATTACTGGTGTAAAGCATAGCAGATTTCAAGATAGAGATTAAACCAGATATCCAATGATAGACTAGACAGTGAAGTTTCAAATTACTGTCCATCGCATAAAAGCAGCAGATATAAATGAATTGACATATCACAGTGTCAATGATTCCTCTATCTTATCTTCTATGTCAAGTCTCTTTACATATATTGGGGTTTCAGTTTCATGCATTTCTTTTTTCCTTAAATCACAAAGCAATTTCTGAAATACAGTGTATAGCTTAAAACAGTTGGATATTTGGTTCTTTGGTTATGTAGATATGTGTGTATGTATGTGCATACACACACACACACACACACACACACACACACACACACACGAATAGTACCAGAGTTCTGTCCCAGTGAGAGCTGTCTAAAGAAATACCACCGTGAAAATGTCACAAAAGCCATTAAGTTTTTATAGAGGTGGCAAGCTAAACTCATTAGCTTTAGGAAAAGGTAAAGAAAGAAAAAAAAAGAATAATTATCTGAGAAATGAAAAGCGAATCAGACAAAGAAGATAAAGTTGCCTTGTCTAGGTTGTTGCTCCTTGAATTAATTTTATTGCTTAAGAAAATTTGTATTGTAGCAGTTCTAATTTTTCTTACAGTACCACTCTGCTGGTCTATCCATTGGAGTAGAAGACTACCATTGTCATTTTGTCAACTATTAAAAGTTTCTATCGGCATATATAGCGAACCACTTGATTGATGAAAACCGTCAAAATTGTAAATACTCTTTTAAATATTCCTGTGAATGTTTGAAAACAAATTTGATCTTGACAGGGGAAGACAAGAAAGAACATTTTATTTATAAAGTTTTTATACAGAAATGGATATTACTACCTTTTCTTGCTTGATTTGTGTTAATCTACCATTAATAGTTGTCACTGGTTCAGACACCCCACATCTTAAGAATAATTCTTCAAGGACAGAATGAGTAAGTCTCATACCGTAAAGTAATATGGTGCTGTGAACTCCTCAGCAGCTGATCTTTAGTTTGCCTGTAGACAGCTTTTTATTTTGTGGGATATCTGAAGGCACAAGGGCATCAAATATGCAGCAGGATGTTCAGTCTTGCTTTGTCATGGTTGGCACTAAAATATAGCTTTCATTTTTAGATAATTCATGTAATTTGTTTAACTTAAGAAAAGATGGGAAAGCAACAATCCAGATTGTTTGACCTTAGATATAGCAATTGCTACAGTTAAATCCAGTTAAGTGTGTACAGTTTATGAAATGTCTTTAACATGAGTTCTCTCACAGAGAAAATTCTTATCTTTTAGTCTGTCTCCAGCCTCTCTTTTCCTATCTACTCATTTATCACACATCTTTGAAACATATAAAAGAAAGTCCATGACAGTTATTTTTGGCCTGGGTTGAGGCAGCAGTGTACTCTTGGTGCACTGTATGGATCTCAAAATTTTATGAGATTTCACAGAATGGCTGAAGTGAACACAGATTTTATGTTCAAAACATGCATGTCAAACATATTTGTGTCTTGAAGAATTATATGTTGATGAGAGTCCGGGAAATCACTGATGGTAGTGTTTTGTTTATGTTTTGTTTTCTTTGAGAGAGCTCCTCAAACCAAATTCCAATTCATTTCTGTTTGGTTTCAAAATTACTGTATTCAGGGCTGTTTGTGTTCTCCCAAGACTAAAGCACAGGAAGAAGTATATTGTCTTAGAATTTTAACCAGTGCTTGAGAAAGATAAAAACTCAGACCTTGAAAACAAAAGGTGATGAGGACTCAGGCTTCATCTTTAATTGGAACCTGGTCATAGTAGATATAAATTTGAAGGAGTTTTAAACTGACATTTATAGGTAGCCATACTTATTTTAAATATCATCTGAGAGCAGTAACAAGCCACTCCTAATAAGGCTGCTCATTCGAGAAGAGAAATGAGACAGACACCTTGCTCAGAGTTCACCTGCAAAGCTGTTTCTTCACTTTCAGCAGCACCATCCAGAGCCACTGACTAGTCATTTTTGTCATCAACAGAGGCCAAGAAACACACAGAACGTCATTCTAGACAGAGGGTCTTTTTTTATGAGACACCTTTACTTCCTGGTGAGATACTTCACTTTTGCCCCTACCATTTCTACATTATTTAACACGGGAAGTCTGAAATCACTCCTTATTGTGGACACTGAACACAGAGAAAAAGCAGAAGGCAGGATAGTTCACCGAAAATGTGGCTTCCATTCTTGAATCATACTATTTTAATGCTAATTTGGAAAGTATTAACAACGTGGCTTCATCCACAGTATAACGTTTCCAGTGAGTAAGTATTCTGAATGTTTACTGGGTATTTTTAAAAAAGCAATAAAATGATATTACAGGCTGTCAATCTAGCATCATGAGGAAGAACAGCAAACTTCACAGAACTGGAATGAGGTTGCCACATGACAAAGTCAGTATGTGAAGCAGGTAAAAAGATCCATCAGTTCTAAGATGCAAACCCCAATTACTTTTTAAAAATCAAAGCAGTGCCAGGAGTACATGATTAAATTAGAAAAAGAGATCTAAAGATACTCTTCTCTTATTAACCATGGCACCCATCCGACCCTTTTAAAGCACTGAATATGTTAGATTGCAGTTAATTCTATTTATAAGAAAATAAGACTCTATCTAATTTGATTTTCTCCACAATCTAGTGGTAGAAAGAAATGACTATTGTCATTTTTGAAATAGGAAAACTGAGTTCAGCTGGAGGTTAAAAGAGTTGCCCAAGACCAGACACTGCTGATAAATGCCAAAGACAACATAAAGAACAAACCTCGTGCCTCTCAGTGAATTTCCTTTCTTTTTGCATGCAAAGCTTCACATTTTTGATACTGGCTCTCGCAGTTCATAACCACTAAAGCCGAGTTTTCAAAAAACTACGTATTTTACAAATATCGTCTAAGTAGTCATTGGGGGACTGTAAGTAGACATTAGTGGAAGAACTAGGGATGTAATTTAATTCATTTATACTTTGTGTTTTTCTGCCCAAAACAACCTACCTTAAGAGGTCATCTGGGAACACTGACTCAGGTTTGGAGGGCATTTAAAATAATGAACTTGGAGCAAATGACTTACTTTTAACCAGCTTATCTTCCTGTTCATTGAGTAAATATTTACAGACAAAGATAAATGCGGAATGAAAGATTAGATGCATTTCTATGAATCAGTGTGGCTCCTATTATGTTCTTGGGCACTGTACTGATTCCATTCTCTAGCAATTTAATTGATTTCTCTTGGCTTTGAAATTTTCTAGGGAAGTCCCCCAAAAATAAGAACTCAGATCAATTATCTTTCTGACACATCCAATAATACAGATCTTAAGTATTTTAAAAGTTTCCTGACTGCTCTTTTTGACAATTTTACAAGCTCTAACTCCCCTGCATGAGGAAAATCCAGTAATTCAGTAATTCTTAAAGTGCAGTCCTTGGACCAGACGAGTTGGCCACATTGAGAAAGCAACTTAGAAATGCAGATTTTTTGGTGTCATTTCAGATCTCCTCAATTAGAAACTGGATGTGGGTCTCATCAGTTTATTTTAACAAGCCATCCAGATGATTCTGATGCCTGCTAAAGTCTGAGAATAACACTTCATTAAAGCAAAGATTATAAAGGCAGGGCCATTCTTTCAATTTTATAAGAAAGCATTGTTAGAGAACCATATTCCTCTTGATTATTGATACACTGAACATCAATAGAAGTAAAAAAAACTAGAGTTGTTTGTTCATCACATCTCTTTCTATAATGACTTAATAGCCACTTGATGGGAAAGATGGCTTTGCGTTTCTGCCAATACTATCTACTCAGCTTGGAAAAGTCCATTTTAAAACAGAGCAATCAATCATATGGTCTCTGTATAAGACACAAGATCTCTGTACCTTTTCTGCAATGACCCACAAAGACAACTATACATGTATGTGTGTGTGTGTATATACATATATATTATATATGTGTGTGTATGTGTATATATCTAATATATATATATATTACTGAAAAATCCCATTTTTGAATTAAAAAAGATACAGATTATTAATAATAAAAATTTTACTAGAAAATCAAATTTGATCCTTACTATACTTTATAGCTTTTCTAAAAAAGTAACCATCAGAAAGTTTGCTTTATAAGTTACATATAAACATTTGTATTTGAAATATAAAATTTATATGAAACTATTTTTAAGCTCCTGGAAATAAGATATTAAATATGTTTAAACACTAGCTCATTGTGACATATAGCATACTTGTACCTATATGAATAAGTATGCAAGTTATTAATTTATTCAATCTTTGTACTCAGGTATAAATGTTATGCATATAATTTAGGAAATGTGGCTTTAAAGATGTATACCTGAAAAAAGATCATATTTCAGTGGATAATATTTGTCAACTCAGAATGTTAAAAAATACGTATATATCATAAGGGTAGTTTAAAGTGATATTTGACTGTTTAAAAAGATAACTACTTTTGTTATTCATTTCAAAACATTTAAGTGGTAGAGAAACACCCATGAACATCTTTAAGTTTGGCTACTAGATGTTTTATCTGTAAAGATGAAAATGGTAAGTACACTTAAAAGTTACCTTTGGTGTTTTCAAAGAGAGCAAAGGGTTTTACTTTGCATATAGCATATCTTTGCTTCTCATATGCTTCAAAGGATTAAATACCAAAGTCCTCGATTAAAAGCAGCTAGTTTCTCTGATTTTGCTATTTGCCTGGATATTTCTGGTAGAAATTCTTCTCAGAGTCACATCACAAGCCACAAATATAAATGAATTTTATGCTGTGCACCCCCCACCCACATACCTTTTTAAAAAGACATGTATAATTTGTTTACCTTGTATTATAGAAAAAGCAAGTATATGAGGTGTATCTTAATAAATCATTTTTTTGCTTTCCCCTAAATTTTGCCACTTTCTTATTGGGAAAAAAGATCTTAATGGCAAGATCTAAATAAAATCTTTTCCTCTACAAAATTAAAAAAAAATCTGAAATCATACTGGGATTTTGATGAGTATGTATAAATGGGACTGAAAACAAGTTTCTGATACCAAGTTGTGCTTTTTGTTGTTGTTCTGAGTGGGTGTGCATTTCCACTCTCATAGCCTGCTACGTGGAAGTGGATAGAGAGCTACAGCTGGCTGCGAGCCCTGAATGATACTCGTTATAAACCAGAGACACAACGAGATTCAGAGCAATGAGCAAAATATACCCTGAGTTCAGGTTTATCTTCAAATACAAACAGACTTCAGAGATATTGAGGGTTCATTTCTAGACCACCACGATAAAGCAAAGAAAGTAATAAAGTGAACCATACAATTGTATTTTTTGGTTTCTCGGTGCACATAAAAGTTATATTAAAAAGTAATTTTTAATTGGAGGATAGTTGTTTTGGATATTGTGTTGGCTTCTGCCATACAACAACCTGAATCAGCCACACGGACATATGTGTCCCCTCTTCCTGCACCTCTCCCCCTAATCCCCCACCCATCCCACCCTCTAGGTTGGCACAGAGCACTTAGTTGAGATCCCTGTGCCCACACAGCAACTTCCCACTGACCGTCTCTTTTACCCGTGAAAGTGCATGTGAGTCAATGCTGCTCTCTCAACTCATGTCACCCAGTCCTTCGCCCGCTGTGTCCAAATTCTGTTCTCTATGTCTGTGTCTCGATTCCTGTCCTGCAAATAGGTTCATGGGTACCATTTTTCTAGATTCCATATATATATAATGAAAAAAGGAACAAAAAAGTTACACTTACACGGTCTTGTAGTCTATTAAGTGTGCAGTAGCATTATATCAAAAATTCCAATTAAAAAAAACTATATTAATTAAAAAATGAGGTAAACTCAAGAGGGAGGGCAATATATGTATACTCAGGGTTGATTCACGTTGTTGCATGGCAGAAACAAGTACAACATTGTAAAGATTACCCTCCAATTAAATTAAAATTAAGAAAATTTAAAAGTCTTTCCTGGAAAGAGCACATGGAAAATCCTGAGTCCACATGGAAAGAGAAGCCATCTTTTTATTAAACATTGCATTTAAGACAGAAAATGCAAAAGAAGTTGATCTTTACTCAATTATAAAAATATCAACTAGAAAAATACATCATGATATGTTTGTCTAAAACTGTATGTATATACATTCATTAAAAAAAATTGGACAGACTGTTAAGAGAAATTGATAAATCTATAATTACAGTGGGAAATTTTGCCAGCTCTTTCAGCAACTGATAAATCAGCAGTTAAAGTAAAGAAACAGAATATATAAATAATACAAAGAACTAGTTTATTCTAAATTATATATATATATATGTATAATATATATAGGACACTGGACTATGACTTATCTAGATAGCATATTAAAAAGCAGAGACACCACTTTGCCAACAAAGGTCCCTACAATCAAAGCTATGATTTTTCCAATAGTCATTTATGAACGTGAGAGGTGGATAATATAAAAGGCTGAATGCTGAAAATTGATGCTTTCGAATTGTGGTGCTGGAGAAGACTCTTAAGATTCCCCTGGACAGGAAGGAGATCCAACTAATCAGTGCTAAAGGAAATCAGCCCTGATTATTCATTAGAAGGACTGATGCTAAAGCTGAAACTCCAATACTTTGGCCACCTGATTCATTGGAAAAGAATCTGATGCTGGGAAAGACGGAAGGCAGGAGGAGAAGAGGGCAACAGAGGATGAGATGGTTAGATAGCCCGACTGACTCAGTGGACATGAATCCAAGCAAACTCCTGTTGACAGTGAAGGACAGAGAAGCCTGGTGTGCTGAAGTCTGTGGGGTCACAAAAATCATACATGACTTAGCGACTGAACAATAACAAGCCTGTCTTCCCCAAATTAGATGGACATACTGTCTCGATCATGTGTGGCTAAAGCAAGAAAACTATGAACCTTTCAAAAACCAGGAATAGAGCTCTCATCAGGCACCAGATCTGCCTACATCTTGATCTCAGATTTCCCAACCTTCAGAGCCCTGAGAAATGAGTCTCTATTGTTTAAACTACCCTATCTATTTTATGTTGATACAGCAGCCTGAACTGACCAGAGTGCATCTATTTCTACAACTGGAAATGAAGGAAGTCTTCAGGGAATCTGGGTGTCTTTCTTTTACTGAACTTTATACAGACAAAACAAAATAGGTACATCTTTAAATCACTAAGAACTTTTTATTATTTGTCAACATTCAGTAATTTTGAATGAAAGAAATTAAAACAGTAGATAGGGCCTCAAGAGTTAATGCTTTACCATGAATCACTTTTTCTAAAACATGGAAAATTTATGGTGACAGATTTTGAAAGAAAATGGATATTCATAGTAATTGTTCTCAATTTATAATAAAGCAACCACTGACATGGAACATCTGAGCACATTTGCGTATGTTGACACAAAATTATGAAGTTCTAATAAAACTTATTCTAAACTAAAGTAAAAAAAAAGAAAAAAATCCTCCATGTTCCAAAATCTATACAGTGAATTCTCTTGAAATATTCCCAGATATTAAGTTTATATATCTTCTACTTAATATATACTATATTTTCTCTCTCTCTCTCTTTTTTTTTTTTTAGTTTTAACTTCAACAATGTATGGCATTTTCCATGTGAAAAGGATTTAATTGTTAACATATAACTTACAGCAGTTATCCGAAGTGGCTTATACATGCTAATCGAATCCTATAAGAGGTATTATTATTGTCCTTATTTAACAGGCAGGCTAACTGAGATCCAGTGATGTTACAGGTTACTTGCTTAAGCTCCTGCTGCTTAACACAGTGTGATACTTCCCAAGTGACCAATAAAGAACATGCACCACCCTTATGGCAGAAAGTGAAGAGGAACTCAAAAGCCTCTTGAGGAAAGTGAAAGTGGAGAGTGAAAAAGTTGGCTTAAAGCTCAACATTCAGAAAACGAAGATCATGGCATCCAGTCCCATCACTTCATGGGAAATAGATGGGAAAACAGTGGAAACAGTGTCAGACTTTATCTTTTTGGGGGCTCCAAAATGGTGGATGGTGACTGCAGCCATGAAATTAAAAGACGCTTATTCCTTGGAAGGAAAGTTATGACCAACCTAGATAGCATATTCAAAAGCAGAGACATTCCTTTGCCAACAAAGGTCCGTCTAGTCAAGGCTATGGTTTTTCCTGTGGTCATGTATGGATGTGAGAATTGGACCATGAAGAAGGCTGAGCACCGAAGAATTGATGCTTTTGAACTGTGGTGTTGGAGAAGACTCTTGAGAGTCCCTTGGACTGCAAGGAGATCCAACCAGTCCATTCTGAAGGAGATGAGCCCTGGGATTTCTTTGGAAGGAATGATGCTAAAGCTGAATCTCCAGTACTTTGGCCACCTGATGCGAAGAGTTGACTCATTGGAAAAGACTCTGATGCTGGGAGGGATTGGGGGCAGGAGGAGAAGGGGAGGACAGAGGATGAGATGGCTGGATGGCATCACTGACTCAATGGATGTGAGTCTGGGTGAACTCCGGGAGTTGGTGATGGACAGGGAGGCCTGGCGTGCTGTGATTCATGGGGTCACAAAGAGTCAGACATGACTGAGTGACTAAACTGAACTGAACTGAAGCCTTTAATACTCTGTGTATTTATAAAGCTTCATGTTACTGGTGTTATTACAGCCATGAGGGAAACAGTGTTCTAAGTGAAAGCTTATATTCTGGTACTAAGGGCAGATCCTAGAGATAACCTGCCTGTTTTCATAAGTAGATTTACAGATAGAATCAACAGGTTGTTTTTTTTCATTTTTTTCTTTTGATTTGTATTTTGTATTGGGATTTAGTTGATGTACAATGTCATTCTAGCTTCAGGTCTACAGCAAAGTGGTTCAGTTATACATATACATACAATTCATTCCTTTTCAGATCGTTGTCCCATATAGGTTATTACAGAACATTGAGTAGCATTCCCTGTGCTATATAGTAAGTCCTTGTTGATTAGCTACTTTAGATACGCAAGTAGTGCTTGTGGGTTATCCTACACTTTGTAGTGTATGTAGGATAATCCAAAACTCCTAGTTTATCACTGTGCCCAACCTTTTCCCTTTGGTAGCTGTAACTTTGTTTGGAAAGTCTGTGAGTCTATTTCTGTTTTGTAAATAAATTAATTTTTATCATATACTTTATATTCCATATATAAGTGTTATCATACGATATGTCTTCCATTGTCTGACTTACTTCACTTTTGGAAATCTCTAGGTCCGTCTGTGTTGCTGCAAATCATATTTCTTTTTTGTGGCTGGGTAATATTCTATTGTGTATATGTAGCAGATGAACCCTATCCACTCCTCTGTCAATTGACATTTAGGTTGCTTCCATGTCTCCATGATTGTAACTAGTGCTGGTGTGAACATCAGGGGCATGTATCTTTTTGAATTATGGTTTTCTCCAGATATATGTCAGGAGTGGGATTGCTGGATCATACAGTAGTTCTAGTTTTAGTTTTTAGGGAACATCCATACTGTTCTCCACAGTGGCTGTATCCATTTACATTCTCATCAACAGTGTAAGAAGATTGCCTTTTCTCCACACATTCTCCAGAATTTACTATTTGTAGAATTTTGAAGATGGCCGTTTTGACCAATGTAGATCTCTCTGAAATGGGGACATTTAGAGCAATTGGACGGAGAAGGCAATGGCACCCCATTCCAGTACTCTTGCCTGGAAAATCCCATGGACAGAAGTGCCTGTTGGGCTGCAGTCCATGGGGTCGCTAGGAGTCGGACACGACTGAGTGACATCACTTTATTTTTTCACTTTCATGCATTGGAGAAGGAAATGGCAACCCACTCGAGTGTTCTTGCCTGGAGAATCCCAGGGACGGGGGAGCCTGGTGGGCTGCCGTCTATGGGGTCGCACAGAGTCGGACACGACTGAAGCGACTTAGCAGCCGCAGAGCAATTGGAAGGTTGGAATCTCCATTTATGGTGATGGGAAATACTGTAGTAGATGCTGGGGGCGTGAGGGGTAAAGGAGTTGAGTTTTGGGCAAATTTCAGTACTTTTTAGGCATGGGGAAATCTCGATTAAACACTGAAATGAACTAGTTAGGAATTCACTGCAGAAACTATAAATATATATTACTTAACGATAAGTTAATTTTATAACTTTATTTCAGCTAGGCTATCATTTACGACATAGTAAATATAGAGTGAAAAAAGCACTGGATTCCCGTCAAACAAATTGTGTTTGAATTTTGGCTCTTCCACTTCATTATGTAAAATGTAGGGGGAATCAATTCATATGTTAGAATGGATTCCAACAACAAAAGAGATGACTCTACACGTGGACATCACCAGATGGTCAGTACCAAAAGCAGATTGATTGTATTCTTTGCAGCCAAAGATGGAGAAGCTCTGTACAATCAGCAAAAACAAGACCTGGAGCTGACTGTGGCTCAGACCATGAGTTCCTTATGCAAAATTCAAAGTTTAATTGAGGAAAGTAGAGAAAGCCACTAGGCCATTGATGTATGACCTAAATCAAATCCCTTATGATTTTTACGGTGGAGGTGATGAATAAATTCAAGATATAAGATCTGGTAGAGAGAGTCCCTGAACAACTATGGATGGACATTTATAAAATTGTATAGGATCCAGTGACCAAAATCATCCCAAAGAAAAATACATTCAAGAAGGCAAAGTGGTTGTCTGAGGAGGCCTTACAAATAGCTGAGAAAAAAAGAAAAGCAAAAGTCAAAAGAGAAAGGGAAGGATATACCCAACTGAATGCAGAGTTCCAGACAATAGCAAGGAGAAATAAGAAAGCCTTCTTAAGTGTACAATGCAAAGAAATTGAGAAAAATAATAAAATGAAAAGGGCTAGAGATCTCTTCAAGAAAACTGGAGATACCAAAGGAATATTTCATGCAAAGGTGGGCACAATAAAGGACAGAAATGTTAAGGACCTCAGGGAAGCAGAAAAGATTAAGAAGAGGTGGCAAGAATACACAGAAGAACTATACAAGAAAAGTCTTAATGACCCAAATAACCACAATGGTGTGGTCACTCATGTAGAACCAGACATCCTGAAGTCATGAACTCATGTAGAAGTTTGACTCCTGAAGTGTGAAGTCAAATGGGTTTTAGGAAACATTACTACAACAAAGCTAGTGGAGGTAACGGAATTCCAGCTGATCTATTTCAAATCCTAAAAGATGATGCTGTTAAAGTGCTGCACTCAATATACCAGCACATTTGGAAAACTCAGCAGTGGCCACAGGACTGGAAAATTTCGTTTTCATTCCAATCCCAAATAAGGGCAATAAACATGCCAAGCATTGTTTAAACCACTGTAAAATTGTACTCATTTCACATGCTAGCAAGGTAATGCACAATATCTTTCAGGCTTGACTTCAGCATTACACAAACCAGTAACTTCCAGATGTTCAGGCTAGATTTAGAAAAGGCAGAGGAACCAGAGGTCAAAAGGCCAACATCCGTTGGATCATACAAAAAGAAGAGAATTCCAGAAAAACATCTACTTCTGCATTATTGATTACGCTAAATTAGCCTTTGACTCTGTGGATCACAGCAAACTTTGGAAAATTCTTAAAGAGATGGGGATACCAGACCATCTTACCTGCCTCCTGAGAAAGCTGTATGCAGGTCAAGAAGCAGCAGTTAGAACCAGACATGGAACAATGGACTGGTTCAAAATTGGGAAAGGAGTACATCAAGGCTGTATATTGTCACTCTACTTATTTAACTTTTATGCAGTGTACATTATGCAAAATGTCAGGAAGGATGAAGCTTAAGCTGGAATCAAGATTGCCAGGGGAAATATGAATAACTTCAGATATGTAGATGATACCACGCTAATGGCAGAAAGTGAAGAGGAACTAAAGAGCCTATTGATGAAATTAAAAGAGGAGAGTGAAAAGTTGGCTTAAAAGTCAATATTCAGAAAACTAAGATCATGGCTAAGCATTTTTCATGTAAAATTCTACTGAATCCTTATGACTAACTTGTAACCTTTTTTCACAACAACAGGATTGAAGTTTAAAGGAGGTTAAGTCCATAAATTTAGGAAGTGACTGATCTGTGTTTGGAACGTATCAATCTTTTATTGCAAAGCTATATTCTTTTATGTTCTGGAAAACTAAACCTGAATGAAACAGTTAGGTGTTTGACATTGATCCAGTCCTTTGACTAATTAATTCTATGCCTAATTGTTCTTAGATCTAAGTCTAATAAAATGAAATAGATACCTTTGATCAAGAATAACTGTAAGTTTGCAGACCTTTGTTAAAACTTTGTATCTACTGATATTACATACAATTGAACCTTGCCTCCTATCCCTCCCAGCATCAGAGTCTTTTCCAATGAGTCAACTCTTCGCACGAGGTACCATAATAGACTGTTGTTAACCCAAGTTACTGCACTATCCCAGCCTGTTAAGCACGTTTCATCACAGGTCATAAAAGCCATTTGTATATCAACAGAAGTGATGTTCATCAGCAGATGTTTAAGGTCAGTCTGTGTGTGCAAGTTAAGTCGCTTCAGTTGTGTCCAACTCTTTGTGACCCTACGGACTGTAGCCCACCGGGCTCCTCTGACCGTGGGATTCTCCACGCAAGAATACTGGAGTCGGTTGCTATGCCCTCCTCCAGGGGATCTTCCCAACCCAGGGATTGAACCCCTGTCTCTTACGTCTCCTGCATTGGCAGGGGGATTCTTTATCACTGATACCACCTGTGAAGTCGGGTGGTGCTAATACTCTGCAAAGCACAGTAAAACCATAGTATTTCATACAGGCAAGTGGTCCTCACAGGAAAATGACTTCTCCCTAAACAAGCGGAAGATTTCTCTTTGTCTTGAATTGAGTAATGATTCATAACTCATGTCATAATGTGAAAATTTCACATTGTCTAGGTGACACTCTCCAGGAAAGTGATTGGACTACTTGTCTCATTTCTTCAGAATGAGTGGATATTTCGCCTTGTTGGAAGTCACTAACCATTTGTTAGATAGGCAGCAAACTTTTTCATGTGTTGGTTTTGTAAACAGCAAGGAAACAAAAGGACCACATTTTCTCAGCAGACATTTAAATATATAACTTTATTACTAATTCAGTCAACTTATGGGTAATGCCTATTATCTTTATAAATAGATATAAAAAGCATATATATGTGTGAGAAGCATTGATGTGGAGAATGCTACAATAACAAATCTTATTACAAGAAAGAATTTTGAAATAACTTGCCAGGAGGGTAATGACCTCAATTAAATTTTATGTGAAATAATAATTGGTGATTTTAATAAAGGAACTCTACTGCAAATTGCATATTTGATAATATAATATTTTGGTATTACTTATTTCCCTCTGGCTTGCATTTATATTAAGTAAAAATCTTTGAGATAATCAAGGAAGATTTATAATTTGAAGTGCTTTTTCTTTCAACCTAATCAAATAGATTTTAAATGATTTTAAATTCAAAAGGAGGGAGGGAAGAACACTTCACATCTTCTTGAAGATTTAGAGATATTTATCAGTGAGGGAAATATTGGAATATAAAAATATTCAGTGAATATCAACGTGATACCAATGTAAGACAGGAAAAGTTAAACGCCACAGTATTTAAAAACCCTGGCATGTGAGATAAATATGTTTGGTGTGAATCATATGAAAAATAGCTAGTTAAATAACACTTTTGGCATGCATGCAATCTATTCTCATGTTTAGATGTTATTGTGCTTAAAGAATTTTTTAGCAAAATTATTATTTCATAATGGTTGCACATCTTCAGTGTACTTCACAAAAAGCGCTCCCTTATGTGTGGTTTTGAGTTGAAATAACTTACAATTCAGAAAGACTTTTGTTTCCATCACTACAAACAGAAAAGATTTTGTAAAACAGTGCCGAGATAATCATTCTAGAGGGTTGCTGTGCACACTTCGATCTTAAACTTAAGTTTAATTTAGAGACAGCAAAACTTGCACTGTGATGTTCATATTATTTAGTCTTTAAAAATCCGTTGCACTTATTTTTCTATAGCATTACTTGTGTTTTATTCTGGTTCAGGGTGAAGCCAATAAGCCCATGGGGCAAGGCCCCCTTTTGTTTTTTATGTGGCGTAGTTGTTTTCCGATGGTGTTCAGTATTGTTAGCAACAATAATAATGAAGTGAACTTGGAGTGAAATGAGCAGCTATTAGTAGCAAGCTTGTCTGAGGGTATACAAGAGACATGTTAATAGCCTGGTTTAAAAACACTGAACATGATCACACCCATACCACCCAGATATAAAATATTTCCAGAGTCACTGACGTTCACCAACCACTGTATTTCCATGGTATGCTGTCCTTCCATATTTTGCATCAAATTATATCTTCCTTGCATAGTTCTGGTTTTACCAACTTTATTTTGAGGGACCGTAGGCAATATTGCTAGTCTTATAAGTTCTCTGTGTCACTGAATAGGGTTCCCAAACCTTGAGTGTGTCAGTACAGACAAGTGAAAGGAGATGGGCAGCTGGTTACCTTCTAGAAGGCTTGTGCTGGCAGTTCTCCTCGTTGTTGTTCCGTTGCTTAGTTGTGTCTCACTCTTTGTAATCATGTGGACTGCAGCACACCAGGCTCAACTGTTCACTATCTTCTGGAGTTTGCTCAAATTCATGTCCATTGAGTCAGCGATGCTGTCTAACCATCTCATCCTCTTTTGTCCCCTTCGCTCCCTGCCTTCAAACTTCCCCAGCATCTTTTCCAATGAGTCAGTTCTTCACATCAGGTGGCCAAAGTATTGGAGCTTCAGCTTGAACATCAGTCCTTCCAATGAATATTCAGGATTGATTTCCTTTGGGATTTACTGATTTGATCTCCTTGCTGTCCAAGGGACACTCAAGACTCAAGAGTCTTCTTCAGCAGTGGACATACTCTAATATTGTCATCTTGCTTCTTAAGCATGTCAGCAGAAATAAACGTAATATTCTAGATATATACTGAGAAATGCAGACATGGGTGAAAATCATTTTTTCTTCTTTATTGTATCAGTCAGTTCAATTCAGTCGCTCAGTCGTGTCCGACTCTTTGCGTCCCCATGAATCGCAGCACACCAGGCCTCCCTGGCCATCACCAACTCCCAGAGTTCACTCAAACTCACATCCATCGAGTCGATGATGCCATTCAGCCATCTCATCCTCTGTCGTCCCCTTCTCCTCCTGCCCCCAATCCCTCCCAGCATCAGAGTCTTTTCCAATGAGTCAACTCTTCTTATGAAGTGGCCAAAGTCCTGGAGTTTCAGCTTTAGCATCATTCCTTCCAAAGAACACTGAGGACTGATCTTTAGAATGGACTGATTGGATCTCCTTGCAGTCCAAGAGACTCTCAAGAGTCTTCTCCAACACCACAGTTCAAAAGCATCAATTCTTTGGTGCTCTGCTTTCTTCACAGTCCAACTCTCATGTTGTATATTGGATACCTTGTTTACTAAGAAAGCTTAAGGCTCTGTTAACTTATTTCACAATCCTATGTTGCTGCTGGTAAATGGAGTTTGTGGTCATTTTATAGGAGTCTAGCACAATCACCAGGGAATTTAGTAATCAGCTCACTGCTGAATTCCTCTCTCAGAGTTAGAGTGCCTGGGACCTCGGAACCTCCAGGGGGAGCTGGAGGTGTCAGAAGGTCAGTTGAGAGCAACTCAGATTTTTCTCTCGGGAATTCCTTAGGGCATGTACTGCTTAGTTGTAGTAACATTAAGAGAAATACCAGAAAGCCACAGTGTTGTATGCCATTCTGATGAAGGAAAGCTCTGGGCTCTGAGATTCTCTTTCCTTATGTCAGGCAGTGAACAGGCATTCTCGTAATTCACCTGCATGTGGAATTTCAGACACAATTTCCAAATGCATTGATATTAACAACTAATGCATTGCTTTATTTCCAGAAAGTAACACCTGTGATGGTTTAAAGAGAGGTATCAGATATAATCAGAAGACTTTTAAAAATATAACTTGTTATATTTTCTTATAACTTGTTATAGAAATATAACTTGTCTTGTTATAAATGAGTTTATCTAGTGGAGAGGGGCTAACATAACACACGTTTATAGTATTGGAACCAGTTTTTAGTGAGACCAAGTAGTGACCTTTCGTTCTCCTCACTGCTCCCCTAGAGCCTATACACGTTATCATCTTACTACATGCCTTAGACATTGTAGAATAAAGCTGTGATAGATGGACTCTTCTAGCACTTCTCAAGGTGAATTTAACCAAGGGTGCTAACTAAGGGCTGCTCTGTCCATTAGAGGAAGACTGACAAGGTCTGAAGACATTTTTGGTTGTCACTGGAGGAATGCTATTGGGTAGAGACTGAGGTTACCTTTAAACGCCATACAAAGCACAGGGAAGTTCCCCACTGTAAAGAATTATCTGGTTCTAAATGTTAGCTTGCCTGGAGAATCCCACTGACAGAAGAACTTGGCGCGCTATAGTCCATGGGATTACAAAGAGTCAGGCTCCACTGAACACTCTACAGAAATGTTAGCAGCGTTGAAGCTGAACAACTCTGACTAAGACATCTGTATCCCCTGACTGAGTGTATTGTGCTGACTTCACATAGAGTGAAGCAAAGGGCACAAGTTATATATATTCATTATATATATATTATATTATATATATTCATTCAATATATATTATATATATTCAGTAACACCAGAACTGTGTTATTCCCATAGCTGCACCATCCCTGAGTGAATGCTTCCTTAACCAAACACATTTTTCCCTGAATTACTCTCTGATTTGGGTAGTTTACTCTTATTAATATTTAATTGATAGTCACAGTTTTGTGAGTATTTTTTCCCTATGGATGATGATAATGAGTTACATTTTCTGCCTCACGATTCCTGCCAAGATTCCCCAGGTTTAGCAAAACAAAAAACAAACAAAAAAACTTTCGTCTAACTAGCGCACTAACTCCTCACTCTTTTCTCTGTTTCATGTTCCCGGTTCATATACCCCCATCCAAGTGACTTCACCTTTTGCAGCTGTCAGAATAATCTGTCCAGAAAATGGGCCTCACCTTGTCACTCACCTGCCTGCAAACCTTCTGAACGGCTGCCCCTTGCCATCCTGATGAGAAGCAAGCTGTTCCCTTCAGCAGAGCAGAGCACAGCCTCTCCCTCCAGCCCCCGCCTCGCTCCGCAGCCCGAGCTGCTGTCCCAGTGCTCCCTCCTCACTGGGTTCCTCCAGTTCTTTACACCAGTCGCTAGACTCTCACCTCAGTGACTGTGTTTCCACCTGCCTCTAGCTTTATAGGTTTATTCTTTACCTTTGTCAACTCTCTAACTCCCATGTGGCTCGTTTACCACTTCCTCTAGGAAACTTCTCTAATCTTTCCAGGTAGGGTTACTCCTGTAACGGCCTGTCTATATTTCTATCATTAGCCTTCCCAGGTTGTTTTAAAAGCAGACCTTTGTGTGTTCCTCTGAATTCCATGAAGTCATGACCTAACTCCCTAACCAGGAACCCGGAAGATGTCTGTGTCTTAATTGTTGTAAAGTGCTCAAGTGAATGAATGAGTGTCTGGATGTGTCTCTTCACTGTTG
The DNA here is from genome assembly GCF_029378745.1 of Bos indicus. Classification (NCBI taxonomy): domain Eukaryota; kingdom Metazoa; phylum Chordata; class Mammalia; order Artiodactyla; family Bovidae; genus Bos; species Bos indicus. The sequence continues at coordinate 11,770,066 of NC_091786.1, forward strand.
CGAGTGAATTGAATTAATCTGAGTGGACTAGTGAGTCCTGACTGACTCACAGAGTAAGCCTAGAATCATGTACTCTGTAATTTCTGTATGGCAATCATTAAAACAAAGTTTACCCTTTTTTTCTATTAACCTGTTTGTTTAGATGGATTCAAATTACTAATGATTCAAGGAGATCTGAGTATTGAAACATACAGTCTGAGTACTATTATCCTGTGAATTTCCAATTGATCTTTGGTCCAAGGCACAGCTGAATGTAGCAGAAACAAGTAATAATATGTGCAATACCAGTATTGAGCAACTATCCTAAGTCAAGTACTATGCTCAGAAATAAAAGGTTTTTTCACCTAACCTGTAAAATAGAATGATAATCATTCCCAGTTTACATATGGCAAAATTTTCAGGAGGAAACCGAGGCATAGAGAGGTTAAATAACATTTCCCAAATGTAAAAATTGACCAGGTAGTACATAAAGAAACAGGCATTCAATCCAATCAGGAGCTTTAACTTCTGCTGAGAACAGTCTGGCTGGCCTTCCATATCCAAAGCTGGATCCACAGTTGGTTGAATTTGAGAATGTGGAGCCATCAAATACAGAGGGCAAGCCCTACTAGGCCATTTTCTGTAAGGGATTGACAATTCGCAGATTTTGGTATGGTGAATGGTTCCATACCCAATTCCCCCACAGATACCAAAGGAGACTGTATTTTCCGGCACACCTACATACTGGCAAATTAATACCTAAGCCTTTAATTTAAGCTCAAAGATTCAGTTCAGTTCAGTCGCTCAGTCGTGTCCAACTCTTTGCAACCCCATAAACTGCAGCACTCCAGGCCTCCCTGTCCGTCACCAACTCCTGGAGTTCACCCAAACTCATGTCCATTGAGTCAGTGATGCCATCCAGCCATCTCATCCTCTGTCGTCCCCTTCTCCTCCTGCCCCCAATCCCTCCCAGCATCAGAGACTTTTCCAATGAGTCCACTCTTCACATGAGGTGGCCAAAGTACTGGAGTTTCAGCTTTAGCATCATTCCTTCCAAAGAAATCCCAGGGCTCATCTCCTTCAGAATGGACTGGTTGGATCTCCTTGCAGTCCAACGGACTCTCAAGAGTTTTCTCCAACACCACAGTTTAAAAGCATCAATTCTTCGGCACTCAGCTTTCTTCACAGTCCAACTCTCACATCCATACATGACCACAGGAAAAACCATAGCCTTGACTAGACGGACCTTTGTTGGCAAAGTAATGTCTCTGCTTTTGAATATGCTATCTAGGTTGGTCATAACTTTCCTTCCAAGGAGTAAGTGTCTCTTAATTTCATGGCTGCAGTCACCATCTACAATGACTTTGCAGCCCCCAAAAATAAAGTCTGGCACTGTTTTCACTGTTTCCCCATCTATTTTCCATGAAGTGATGGGACCGGATGCCATGATCTTCATTTTCTGAATGTTGAGCTTTAAGCCAACTTTTTCACTCTCCACTTTCACTTTCATCAAGAGGCTTTTGAGTTCCTCTTCTCTTTCTACCATAAGGGTGGTGTCATCTGCATATCTGAGGTTTTTGATATTTCTCCTGGCAATCTTGATTCCAGCTTGTGCTTCTTCCAGTCCAGCATTTCTCATGATGTACTCTGCATAGAAGTTAAATAAGCAGGGTGACAATATACAACCTTGACATACTCCTTTTCCTATTTGGAACCAGTCTGTTGTTCCATGTCCAGTTCTAACTGTTGCTTCCTGACCTGCATACATATTTCTCAAGAGGCAGGTCAGGTGGTCTGGTATTCCCATCTCTTTCAGAATTTTCCACATTTCATTGTGATCCACACAGTCAAAGGCTTTGGCATAGTCTGTAAAGCAGAAATAGATGTTTTTCTGGAACTCTCTTGCTTTTTCCATGATCCAGCGGATGTTGGCAATTTGATCTCTGGTTCCTCTGCCTTTTCTAAAACCAGCTTGAACATCAGGAAGTTCACGGTTCATGTATTGCTGAAGCCTGGCTTGGAGAATTCTGAGCATTACTTTACTAGCGTGTGAGATGAGGGCAATTGTGTGGTAGTTTGAACATTATTTGTCATTGTCTTTCTTTGGGATTGGAATGAAAACTGACCTTTTCCAGTCCTGTGGCCACTGCTGAGTTTTCCAAATTTGCTGGCATATTGAGTGCAGCACTTTCACAGCATCATCTTCCAGGATTCAAAATAGCTCCACTGGAATCCCATCACCTCCACTAGCTTTGTTTGTAGTGATGCTTTCTAAGGCCCACTTAACTTCACATTCCAGGATGTCTGGCTCTAGGTCAGTGATCACACCATCATGATTATCTGGGTCATGAAGATCTCTTTTGTACAGTTCTTCTGTGTATTCTTGCCACCTCTTCTTGATATCTTCTGCTTCTGTTAAGTCCATACCATTTCTGTCCTTTATTTAGCCCATCTTTGCATGAAATGTTCCCTTCAGTTCAGTTCAGTTCAGTTCAGTCGCTCAGTCATGTCCTTGGTATCTCTAATTTTCTTGAAGAGATCTCTAGTCTTTCCCATTCTGTTGTTTTCCTCTATTTCTTTGCATTGATCACTGAGGAAGGCTTTCTTATCTCTTCTTGCTATTCTTTGGAACTCTGCATTCAGATGCTTATATCTTTCCTTTTCTCCTTTGCTTTTCACTTCTCTTCTTTTCACAGCTATTTGTAAGGCCTCCCCAGACAGCCATTTTGCTTTTTTGCATTTCTTTTCCATGGGGATGGTCTTGATCCCTGTCTCCCGTACAATGTCACGGACCTCCATCCATAGTTCATCAGGCACTCTATCTATCAGATCTAGTCCCTTAAATCTATTTCTCACTGCCACTGTATAATCATAAGGGATTTGATTTAGGTCATCCCTGAATGGTCTAGTGGTTTTCCCTACTTTCTTCAATTTAAGTCTGAATTTGGCAATAAGGAGTTCATGATCTGAGCCACAGTCAGCTCCCGGTCTTGTTGTTGTTGACTGTATAGAGCTTCTCCATCTTTGGCTGCAAAGAATATAATCAATTTGATTTTAGTGTTGACCATCTGGTGATGTCCATGTGTAGAGTCTTCTCTTGTGTTGTTGGAAGAGGGTGTTTGCTATGACCAGTGCGTTCTCTAAGCTCAAAGATTAGTTCTAGCTAATTACTCCTTGCATGCATGTCATAAGTTGCTTCAGTTGCGTCTGACTCTTTGTAACCGTATGGACCATAGCCTTCCAGGCTCCTCTGTCCATGGTTGCCATGCCTTTTTTCATGGGATTTTCATGACCCAGGGATCAAACCAATGTCTCTTATATCTCCTGCAATGTCAGGCAAGTCCTTTCCCTCTAGTGCCACTTGGGAAATGGGAATTACTCCTTGATGATGATTAAATGTGATTATGTGAACAAAAGCACATGGTAAGTGGTACACAGTAAAGGCTAGCTACTAGAATTATTATTAAGCTTTCAGATTAAAACACTGATCTTTTTGCTTCATAGTTTCCCCCACTCCCCCACCCCAGAATGTCATATAGTTGACATCATATAGCATGTAGCATTTTCACATTGGGTTCTTTTTTTTTTTTAAGATTTATTTATTTATTTGTTGTATTTTGGGGCTGTGGTGGGTCTTTGTTGCTGCAGGCAGGCTTTGTCTAGTTGAGGAGAGTGGGGGCTTCTCTTCATTGTGGTGTGTGGGCTTCTCATTGTGGTAGCTTCTCCTGGTCTGGAGTCCAGTCTCTAGACATGAGAGCTTCAGTGGTTGTGCTATGTGGGCTCAGTAGCTGTGGCCTGCGGGCTCCATAGCATCAGCTCAGGAGTTGCAGCACACAGGCTGCAGGGCGTATGGGATCTTCTTGGACTGTGGATTGAACATGTGTACCCTGCATTACAAGGCAAATATCTAGGGAAAACCCCCAGATTGGATTCTTTTCATAGCAATATGCCTTTAAGATTCTTTCATGTCTTTTCATGGTTTCATTTCTTTTTAGGACTAAATAATATTCTGTTGTCTAAATGTACCATAGTTTATTTATCCACTCATCTAGCAAAGGACACCTTCCTTGCTTTCAAGTTTCAGCAATTATGAGTAAAGTTTCAGTTTTTTTTCATAGACATACGTTTTCAACTCCCTTGAGTAAAATACCAAGGAATATAATTGTTGGATCATCTGATAGGAGTATGTTTAGTTTTCTAAGAAACCGCCAAACAGCAAACCACAAAACGAAACACCAAAGCCTTCCAAAGTAGATGAACCATATTGCATTCTCACCAGCAATGGCTGAAAGTTCCTGTTATTTCAGATCCTTGCCAGTGTTGGGTGGTGTCAGGGTTCTGGATTTGGCCATTCTGTTAGGTATATGGTGGTATTTCATTGCTATTTTAATTTTCTTTTCTTGATGATTTGTGATATGGAACATCTTCTTATATGCAGATTTTCCATCTGTATATCTTCTATGATGAGGTGTCCATTAAAGTCTTTGGCTCATTTTTCAATTGGTTTATCTTCTTATTGTTCAGATATAAGAGTCCTGTGAATATTTTGGTAACAGCCCTTTATCAGTTGCGTTGTGCTGTGTATGCTTAGTCTCTCAGTCGTGTCTGACTCTTTGCAACCCCGTGAACTGTAGCTCGCCAGGCTCTTCTATCCATTGTGGTTTCCCGGGCAAGAATACTAGAGTAGGTTGCCATGCCCTTTTCCAGGGAATCTTCCCAACCCAGGGATTGAACCCAGGTCTTCCGCATTGCAGGAGGATTCTTTACCATCTGAGCCATCAGGGAAGCCCAGATGTATTGAATATAAATATTTTCTCCCAGTTTTGTGGTTTGTCTTCTCATTCTCTAGACATTGTCTTTAACAGAGCAGAAGTTTTAATTTTAATGAAATTCTGCTTATTAATTATTTCTTTTGTCAGTTTTATCTTGCTGTTACACCAAAAAGATCATAGTCAAGGACATCTGGATTTTCTCCTATGTTATTTTAAAGGAATTTTCCAGTTTTTTTGTGTTTTACATTTAGGACTATGATCCATTTTGAGTTTTGTGTGTGTGTATGAAGAATGTATTCTGTGTCTAGATAATTTTTTTGCATATAAATATCCAATTGCTCTAGCACCACTTGTTGAAAAGACTGTCTTTGTCCCTTTGTCAAAATCCAGTTGACTATATTCATATTCATATATTTCTGGGCCCTCTATTCTGTTCCAACAAGTATTTCTTAGAAAAATCAATTTTTAATTTTGCGGTCTTTAGAATTTGTCATAGTGGTTTGCTCTTTAAAAGGATAAATAGCTTTGCACATCAATTAAGGAAAATGGTAGTAAGATAGGTATGATAGAAGTTTAAGTAGTTAAAAAGCATGTCAGCTTATGGAGTCTCATTTCAAGTGAGTTTTGATAAATGAAGTAATACTGACAGTGGATCTTGAAGGGCAAGTAAAAATTCTGTCATTTTTATTTTATTCATTTATCAAAATTTTGCTGAATGCCTCCAAGGGTTAAGTGTTGGATGAATCAGTTAGGATGCACTGTCAGTCAAACAGGCTGAGTCCCTGTCCTCATACATCTGACATTCATTAACAAGAATCCGTGAATAAGTGATATATGATGTGAGGTCTTTGATAAGGACCATGGAGAAAACACTACCAACAACTCACATAAATAATTTCAGATACGATCATGTTTTATAAATGGTGATCTAGAAGTTTCTCTGAGGAGTTAATACTGTAAGGAAAGAGGAATACTGCATATGGGGATGTGCATTTCAGGCAGAGAAACATGCAAATGCCAAAGCCATGAGACAGGAACATGCTTGATATTTTTGGGGAACAGTGTGGAGATCAGTAAACTATTGTACAATCATTGAATGGAAGTAAAAGTAGGAAGTGTAGTCAGAGCCATCACCTGGGGCCAGATCCAGTAAAGTCTTAACTGAGAAAACTGCTGGTGTAAGAGTTATGGAGTCTAAGTTCTCTCTGCCTGCCAGTGAGTTGGAGATGAAGTGTTGAGGCAAGGAGTACTTTATTCAGAAACCTGACAGACCAAGAATATGGCAGACTAATGGCTTCCCTGGTAGTTCAGCAGGTAAAGAAACTTCCTGCAATGCGGGAGACCTGGGTTTGGTCCCTGGGTTGGGAAGATGCCCTGGAGGAGGGCATGGCAACCCACTCCAGTATCTTGCCTGAAGAATCCCCATGGACAGAGGAGCCTGGTGGGCTACAGTCCATGGGGTTGCAAGAATCGGGCAAGACTGAGCGACTAAGCACAGCACACAGCAATGTCTTAAAATAGCAAACTTGTCTGGGTCCAGATGCCAGGTTCCTTGGTGGCTCAAATGGTAAAGAATCTCCCTGCAATGCAGGAGACCTGGGTTCTATCCCTGGGTGGGGAAGATCTCCTGGAGGAGGAAATGGTGACCCACTCAAGTGTTCTTGCCTGGAGAAGTCCATGGACAGAGGAGCCTGGAGTGCTTACAGTCCTTGGGGTCACAGAGAGTCCGACAGGACTGAGTGACTAACACTTTATAGAACAGAGATGGGGGGAAGTGGGGATACAAAGTAGAAAGGTAGAATAGAAAGGGAAAGATGGTTAGGAAGGAAAGTAAAAAGGGCCATCAGCCTTGCAAGTCATCTCTGAGAAGGGATGTGTTAATCTCTTCTTGCCTGAAGCCACTCACAGATGGGCAGGGTCAGATTAACTCCCTGTGAGCAGAATAAAAGGCACTTCAGTTTAACAGTCAGGCAGAGGGGCAGGGTCCTCTGGGGCAGGCCATTATGTATGATCTTAATAACAGAAGCACCTACAAGCCAGTCAAAGAACAGTTCCAATGTGGTGTCAGAATTGGTTCTTCTCTGCAGCAAAGAGTGTTTTAAGCAGAAGGAATAAGGTGTAGGAAGACTTGCAAACAGGAATAAGGATGGTTTGAAGATTTTTCAAGCAGTTTTTGTAACTTGCAGTATAAGAAAGAATTAAGAAATAATAGTGTGAAGATTTTCAGCAACTTTAGAGGGAGAATCGCATAAGGAGTTTGTGTTGGAGTATGACGTATCATGGAGAAGGAAATGGCAACCCACTCCAGTATTCTTGCCTGGAGAATCCCATGGACGGAGGAGCCTGGTAGGCTGCAGTCCATGGGGTTGCTAAGAATTGGGCACGACTGAGCGATTTCACTTTCACTTTTCACTTTCATGCATTGGAGAAGGAAATGGCAACCCGCTCCAGTATTCTTGCCTGGAGAATCCCAGGGACGGGGGAGCCAGGGGCTGCTGTCTATGGGGTTGCACAGAGTCGGACATGACTGAAGTAACTTAGCAGCAGCAGCAGCATGAAGTATCACATTTGATTTTTAGCAGGATCACTCTTAGCAGAAGGGAGAGGCGCAGTTGGAGAGGGGCAAGCCTGAAGGCCAGGAAACCAGCTAGGAGACTATTATAGTAAAATAATCAGAATTAGGACAGAAAGGTGACATTATACACTGTGAAACAGTGTAAGTTTCTGATCAACGAAAGCACAATGTAAGGTTCTCACTGGCAAGGACATGAATTTCTTAGTATCAGTATCCTGAGTATAAAAAATCACCAATATTTTTGCGATCCCAGGGACTGTACAGTCCATGGAATTCTCCAGGCCAGAATACTGGAGTGGGTAGCCTTTCCCTTCTCCAGGGGATCTTCCCAACTCAGGGATCGAACCCAGGTCTCCTTCATTACAGGCAGATTCTTTACCAGCTGAGCCACAAGGGAAGCCCTTCACTTTCACTTAAAGAAGCTGGTTGTTTTGATTTGAAATGTGTATTATATAAAATAAATAAATAAAGATAGTGAAACCCTTACATAATCACAAAGAAATATTATAGCTGTAGGAAAAGAAAATGTAAGTTTCTGTTAAAATATACACATTGATAGATGAAAAAAATTCTAAAACATTGGAGAAGAGTATAATAGGCAAGATTTCTACCAAAATTGGTTTAAGTTGACAGTAAATGAATGTAATTAAATTTATGTTGTCTTGAAACAGAAGAATTCTGACACGTTTGTAGTCGCTGTTGTTCAGGGTAACAGGGGAAATAGTTTTGGTTAGTTGGATCCAGTGTAACGATAATTAAGACTTTGAAAGAAACCCTGCTGGTCACTATAATTCATCAAATAATTCTACATAGCTTGATGCCATTATACAAGGCCTTTTCCATCCCCTTAGGCAAAGTAAAAACCATTTGGAAACATTTCATGGAAGAGTAACACAAACAATTAAGGTGTAATATGGCTAAATGACAGTTTAAAAACACTTAAAAGTCTTAATTGAAATAAGAATACTTGTAAAACTGGCTTGAGGTGGTAGAAGAATTACTTAGATTAATGTGAGTAAAATAAGAGATAATGACATGAAATTAAGTAAATCATGCTGACCCTAGAGTTTGTTGATCATCAAAGATACAAATGAATGCATTAAAATCACTATTTCTTTCAAGAGTTTAAGTGTAAAGATTTACTATTGTCAGGAGAGTGTGTAATTTCCTCTGTTCTCTCTCACTGCAGCAAAAATTTGAAGAGAGGACAGACCAGTCGTATAGCTCAGTTTTATTGGCAAGCAAAGGAAAATACATCCTCGAGATGTGAGGGCAGGCTGACCCAAAAGATGCAAAGAGAAGAGAAACCCCCAGCTCAATTTTAGCTCCTCTTTTTATATGTTTTTTTCCTCCTCCCCTGAGCCTGTCCTATGTAGATTGGGATAGCCAGGAGGGCTGTTTTTTTACCTGAGGTCCTCACTCTGATCTTCAGAGCTTCCTTTGTTCTATTTTCCCAGGCTTTTCCCTTCTCTGTCTTTTAGTCACCACCATTTTGTACTCCTTTTTCCTATTCTAATATTTTCCTAATATTTTCTAATATTCTAATATTTTCCTTTAGTAGTTCATCAGTGAGACAAGTTGAATCACTGGGATATGAGTTTAAAATGCTCAGGAAATCAAGTTTGGCTAGTAACCTAGAGTCAGAAGTATGCCTTACATCATCCATTTCAAGAGAAAAAAAAAACCAAAGCAAAACAAGTTACTGAACAGATGGGAAAATGATGAATATTTACATTTTCATTTTTCTAATGTTTTTAATGTTTTTCATTAATGTAGTCCAGTCTCCTATTTCATTTAGAAGTTGGTATATGAATAACTAGATGAAGAAATGTCAGAGGAAAAAGATTAGTCTGAAGTAGTTAGTTCTCATTAGAAACATTGTATTATGGGTTATGGGTGAGCTCTTTATAATGAACACCAATAGCATTTTGAGCACTAATGAAAATTATTTGCGCATGTATATATTTATATGTGTGTGCATCTCATTTACTTTTAAACAAGGAGACTGTTAGGTAGGTAGAATAGGAAACAGGAGTCCAGAATGATGGTGGCTAAAAGACAAGGAAGGGCAAAGCCTGCAAAAATAGAACAAAGGAAGTTCCGAGGACCGGAGTGAGGACCTCAGGTAGAACAAACAGCACTCCTGGCTAGCCTGGCTAGCCCAATTTACCTACGGCAGGCCCAGGGGGAGGAGAAAACATATAAAAAGAGGAGCCAAAGGGCCCGGGGTGTCTCTCTCCTGCGCTTGCGCGCTATCGCCCTCCCCAACTCTCTTCGCTTCCCGTCTTTGGATCAACATTCCCTCACACCTCAAGGATATATTTTCCTGCTATTTTCTAAATAAAATAGAGCTGTAACACAGAACTGTAACACTGATCTGTCTAAGAGCTATAACATGGCCTGTTTGAGACCTGAGAGCTTTAACATGGTCTGTCCAGGACGGCGAGCAATAACACCATCGGTCAGAGAGCGATCATAGGGTCCATCGGAGAGCTATGACACACCAAGGACTCTAACATCCGTCGCTTCAAATTTTTGTTGAGACGAGACAGAACTGAGAAGAATATACTTGCCTGACATCTATCCTTGTCTTTGAGCCACCACCATTCTGAACTCCTGTTTCCTATTCTGACTACCTAACAGAGACATTGTAAGTATTTATACTTGGTTGATTGTAGACTTACATGGTAAAGAGTTACCAGAGTTACCATCATCAAACCCGCCTTACTCTCATGATCCTTTACAGAACACCCGGCAGTCAAGCATTTACCATCTAGCAGTGGAAATAAAACAAAACAATTTCTCTAAACTAATTTTTGAAAACTAGACCAGCAGAAGTGTGAATGTCCCAGACCACAGCTCTGCACATTTGACAATTAGGTTTCTGACCTCTTTACTCCAACCACAGCAAAATGTCTAAATTCTTTGTCACTTTTCCTTAAATGATTGCTAATTTCAAGCCCCTCAGGCAGAGTGAAGATACAAAATTGTCTTCTATTTCTCCTAATCTTAAATATAAATAGATTAAAAAAAAAGATATTTGAGGGAAACCTGAAGAACAACAACAACAAAATGATAGGAACAATGGTTAACCACAAAGAAATTGACTCCAGAGAAAAGAGAAATGATAAAAAGAGCAGAAAGTAACATGTCAAGAATTTTGAAGGGTCTGAGATTTTACCCTACTCACCTTGAGTAGTCTGCCATGATTTTGTAGATGCTGAGACATGATGCTTTTGAGTTAGAGATAAAGTACTACTGACAACAATAGCTGTGTACAGAATATTTACTTGTTTTTTTTTTTTTTCCATCAGTTTGTTAAGCCTTTATTCCCAGAGTTTGATGCAAATACTGCCAAGTGGCACCTTGTTATACAATGGATTGAGTTACAGGACAGAAACTCTGGTTTGGGGAATTTTCAAAATAGGCAAACAGTCTGCTTGACATTTGTATCAAAGTAAGGGATTCCCTTGTGTTTCAGCAGTAAAGAATCTACCTGCCAATGTAGGAGATGCAGGTTTGATCCCTGGGTCAGTAAGGGATCAAACCTGTATCTCCTGAAAGATCCCCTGGAGAAAGAAATGGCAAACCACTCCAGTACTCTTGCTTGGGAAGTCCCATGGAAAGAGGAGCCTGGCAGGGTACAGTCCATGGGGTCACAAAGTGTCAGGCATGACTTAGCAACTAAACCACCACCAAGTCAATATTATTAAACTGGACAGTAAACAGACCTTCTCTTTGTTCCAAAGGGAGACTATATCTTTCAAAGCTTTTATCTATACATTCTTGAAAAGATAATGTGGAGTGAAGGATGCCCACTTCCATTTACAAGATGTGCAGGAATGTGAAACCCTTTGAAAATTACCTAGAAACATGTGAAAAGTTGGTATATGCACAAAATTCAAAAAGGACACTATCAAAAGTGGACAGAAAAAAATGTCTTTTTAGAATTTAAAAATAATTGATTTATTTAAAAAATGGTGCAAGTGGCAGGAAATTGAGTTTCCCAGAATATAGCATGATTTTTAAAGAAGACAATGTGAAAAAAAGACAACATGAATCTCTACACTGTTCTCCATAGTGACTGTACTAGTTTGCATTCCTACCAACAGTGTAAGAGGGTTCCCTTTTCTCCATACCCTCTCCAGCATTTATTGCTTGTAGACTTTTGGATCGCAGCCTTTCTGACTGGCGTGAAATGGTACCTCATAGTGGTTTTGATTTGCTGATAATGAGTGATGTTGAGCATCTTTTCATGTGTTTGTTAGCCATCTGTATGTCTTCTTTGGAGAAATGTCTATTTAGTTCTTTGGCCCATTTTTGATTGGGTCATTTATTTTTCTGGAGTTGAGCTGTAGGAGTTGCTTGTATATTTTTGAGATTAGTTGTTTGTCAGTTGCTTCATTTGCTATTATTTTCTCCCATTCTGAAGGCTGCCTTTTCACCTTGCTAATAGTTTCCTTTGTTGTGCAGAAGCTTTTAAGTTTAATCAGGTCCCATTTGTTTATTTTTGCTTTTATTTCCAATATTCTTGGAGGTGGGTCATACAGGATCCTGCTGTGATATATGTCGGAGAGTGTTTTGCCTATGTTCTGCTCTGGAAATAGAACTGCCTTATGATCCAGCAATCCCACTGCTGGGCATACACACTGAGGAAACCAGAAGGGAAAGAGACACGTGTACTCCAGTGTTCATCGCAGCACTGTTTATAATAGCCAGGACATGGAAGCAACCTAGATGCCCATCAGCAGATGAATGGATAAGAAAGCAGTGGTACATATACACAATGGAGTATTACTCAGCCATTAAAAAGAATACATTTGAATCAGTTCTAATGAGGTGGATGAAACTGGAGCCTATTATACAGAGTGAAGTAAGCCAGAAAGAAAAACACCAATACAGTATACTAACACATATATATGGAATTTAGAAAGATGGTAACAATAACCCTGTGTACGAGACAGCAAAAGAGACACTGATGTATAGATCAGTCTTATGGACTCTGTGGGAGAGGGAGAGGGTGGGGAGATTTGGGAGAATGGCATTGAAACATGTATAATATCATGTATGAAACGAGTCACCAGTCCAGGTTCGATGCACGATACTGGATGCTTGGGGCTGGTGCACTGGGACGACCCAGAGGGAGGGTATGGGGAGGGAGGAGGGAGGAGGGTTCAGGATGGGGAACACAGGTATACCTGTGGCGGATTCATTTCGATATTTGGCAAAACTAATACAATATTGTAAAGTTTAAAAATAAAATAAAATTTAAAAAAATAAATAAATAAAAAATAAAATTCTCTTTTATCCTGGAAAAAAAAAATGACAACATGAGGTCAATATGAAATGATAAGATATGTTAAGGATCAATCCAATAAACTTAACATTCAAATAATATAACTTCCAGAAAGAAACTACAGAGATAGCAAAAGTACAGAAATTATCTGAGAAATAATACAAGAGAATTTTCCAGAGAAAGAAAGATGTAGGACTTCAAATTCTCCCACCAAATTGAGACAATAAAAACGTTCTGGCTGGAATGCATAGTGGTGCACTTTTAGAGTGTAAAGAAAGGTGCAGAATATAATAATATGACAAAGTACCTGAAAATTTCAGGAAGACGGAAAGCCATTTAAATAGTTATTCTCCAACCATGAAATAAACATGGTCAACTTAGAAAAAGGAAGTCACTGAGTTTAAAGAAACATAATAAAACATATCAGAGTGAACAAGAATCTGAAAGACAATAGTCATATGGTGTTTCTTGTGCTAGCAAGAAAAGAGACAATTTTATAACTTTAAAACTAACACATGAATAATAAATACGTAAGTTAATAAAGGTATGCCAGTAATTCATGGTCAGACAGGAGGGAAAACTTATTTTGAATGACTTTCATAGAAGTGAAGGGAATCCACTTGACCTGTCCCCTTGGAAAGGCAGCGAAGTCCTGTTTTACCATAGAGAAGGACATCTTTCCTTAGCCCCTGACTTGCTGTTGTAGTGTACTATATTCTCATCATCAAAATGATATCAGTGCTGCTAAGTGGTTTTCAGTATTTTGAGTCAATTTGTAACAAATCATGTGACTGTAAAATACAAAACACTGTGAACATTATCAAACATTACAATGTAAAATTAAGGGCAGCTGACACATGTGGGAAAGAAAGGTACAAAGTATGTCTTACAAAGTGTAAGCTTGATTACCTAAGATAAAATTTTAATTGTATTATGAAAAGCCTAACAGTAAACACATATTGAATTAAAATAGCAACATAAAATGAGTGGGTGGTAGGAAAAATGAAAAGAAAGTCATCTAATTCTCATATATAATAGCATATATGTGTGTGTGTGTGTGTGTGTGTGTGTATATGTATATATATATATATATATGGTGATTAATATTAATGAATCAGAAAATTACCCAGAGATATGGAAGTAACTACCAGAGGAAGTAAAAGGAAAAAATAGTTAAAAGTGTTTGCCTCTGGGAAGTAGCACTGGGGATGGTTAAGGATTCAGCGGGACCATTATTTTTCATTATACTTCTGTACAACTATTATTAAAATTCCTATGTGTACAGTATATTAGCATTGTAAAATTATTCATTCTGTATGAAAATTTTTAAAAGGCAGGCAATCTTAATTATAGTATTTCCCTTATGTGTTGGAATGAGGTCATGCTTTAAAAATCAGAATCATAGAAACCTAGAAAATTATAAACTGTAGTTATATTTTAATTTGAATATAGTTTGACTATATTTTTGAGAAATAGTGTAATATATTTGAGAATTATGTTATTCATGAACTGTATGCTCTTAGTAATCTTAATCCATTTCTTTGGTAGTAATTTAGAATTTATTTTCTAAAATGAACTTTTGGTTCACTTTCTTTTCTCTGGTAATAAGATGTTATTACTGAAGCTATTAATGGATGTAATTTTATAAGTATTTACTGAGAACATAAGCCTGGTTTTACATTTCTACACTGCCTTCAAAAAATGCATACTTATCTTTTTTTTTTCTTGAAACTTTATTTCTGCCTACTAGTTCCAGCAACTTTTATAATGGGGATCTTCAGACTAATCCAAAGGGCAATTTACACTTAACCTTTTTTAACAGAATTCCCTAAGCAGGATGTCTCAGCAGCTCATTTACAATTCTCACTACAGACAACAGACTACAGCTTGTCTCCAAGATTGGCTTTATGAATTGTAACCACAGGAGTAGACAGTAAGGGTTTTGCACTCATTGCAGCTTGGCAGAGGGATTATACTTCAAGCTGCTTTCCCTGGAGTCCAGTCAAATAGAATCAGGGGCGAGCAAATTACTGACCTTTTGCTACTGAGCTGCCATGAACTTTATGCAAAGAGACCCTTTCCTGAGGAAGGGCAAGAAATAACTTTAGTGTCTTTTTCTGATCTATGAAGAAGTCTCTCTGTCTCTGTTGATTTTTCATAGTCTTTTCCTCTGTCTCCTCTCACTCTGTCTGTCTCTCTTTCCCCCTGAAAGACAGACAGATACACAGAAATTATGGGAGGCATTGATTGAACATATTGAGGGGAAATCACAGAGTCTTCTTCAAAAATCCTGATCTGAGTGATAGAATGGTTGGGCATATTCTATAATTACACCCTTCAGTGCATTTCTTCAGAAGCACCCAAATCCTGCAGTGGGAAAATTGCTGTCTGTTTCTCAAAGGACTTGGACTCAAAATCAGCTAGAGAAAGCAAATGAATCTATGAGATCTTGAGATAATTACAGGCACATAATAAACATTTAATGGAGGAAGGAGTAAATGCAACTGGGCATAATCCTTGGAATCACAGTAAAACAAATGTTAATAAAACATGATACCTCAAGGCATTAGGCCATTAATTCCTATGGAAGATTGATGGAGAATATTTTTCAGTGTCAACATTAAAATTTGATCTTAATTTTGAGCCTGTATAGAAATAGAAAGCTGAAATCTAGACCTTCCTTATCAGAAAGTTATTTCACTTGAGAAATGATTTTACCCTATTTTGCACAACTTCTTAAAATCTTCTGTAAACTGTGAACAGTTAAGACTCTAAAATTTCAAATAAGAATATTCAAGTCAGACTGTAGCCTCAAATACAATGTAAAAATTTCTCCTGTTCAATTTGGAAAGAAGATTCTTTGTAGTCTTATATATGTGTGTATATATATAAATATATATGTATATACTATGTATATATACCTACTATGTATGTATATATATAATTATCTTCTATATAAAACATGACGGCAGGAGGAAAAGGGGACGACAGAGGATGAGATGGCTGGGTGGCATCACCTACTCAATGGACATGAGTTTTGAACTCTGGGAGTTGGTGATGGACAGGGAGGCCTGGCGTGCTGCGATTCATGGGGTCACAAAGAGTTGGACACGACTGAGCGACTGAACTGAACTGAACTGAATGTATATAAATGTTTAAAATTTCACACCTAGTTTGAATTTTATAGACATTTTCTCTATTACTTTGTTCCTTAAGATCAAGGGAGTTTGAAATGTAAAAATAGCTTTTGAATGAGAAGATCACAGAAAAAGCTAATGCATGTGAATGTGTGTCATAGCCATTGAATTATATACTTAGTAAACATATTTTCAAATTTCAGTATAGAAAATAAATTTCCTTTAAATACTCACTTATAACTTAGAAAATAATTTGTGCAGGTTTAAATGTATTCCTTGAAGTCAGTGGGGTGAATATCATTATTATTATTATTTTTTTTTTGAGATATGGGATTTACTACAAGAACAGAGGTACAGAGAACAATAGAAGTACATTTTTTTCAGAAAATACATTAATAATATGCTCTTTCATGTCTATTAAAATTGTATAATATTTGTGGCCTAATGTGGCTAAACTGTGGATTTATTTTCTGTTTGATTTACTTAGTAGGTAGGTAGGTAGATAGATAGCTAGATTAGATTCAAAAGTAACTGAAGCAATGTCTTACCTAATATTGATTCAGACTTCTTTTATGACCACTCAGTTCCATATATAAATTATTTCAAACTCTTAGATGTTTGAATCCAACACCGTAGATGCTTCCACATATACTGAAGTTTTCAAATTGCTCTTTTCACACAGAAGTGCTTTTTGTCACCTAACGTGATATTTTGAGACTGTCACATGCTTGGAGACCATGCTGCCCCCAAGGTGGCAAATAGCAGAAGGAATTTCATCACTTGCAGGGGAAGGGAATTAGGTAGCAGAGACATCGGGGAGCTGAGACTGAGCCCTTTCTCTGTACCCGAGTCCTGCTCCAGGGTTCAAACAGTCCAGCCAGGAGTCTCCTGAGTCCAGACTTGAGGGGAGGCAGGTGCTTGAATTGTGTTCCCTATTTCCCATTTTCCAGTGAACATCAGTGAAGGTTCTCACCTACCCCCGCCTTGTAAAGGTGTTGCTAACCTTCACCTGTAAAACGTAGTGACTATGTAATAATTGCTTTCCTTTACATGTAATAAGGATTTCAACTTTTGTATATCAGACATGTATCTCTATTAGACTTTCAAAGCATTTTCAGAAGTGCTGTATTTAGGAAAGTGATGAGCTGCTCATAAAGCTGTTATTAAATATATTAAATATTGGTAAATATAATATATCTTTAATATATTCAACATATATTAAATATTAGAAGTAATTTTCAGCCCTTAATACAATATTAGGGAGGAACTTACTTGGCATTTGATAATGCCCACATTTGAAGAGATTCAAAAAGTGTTCACATGTATTACCTTGCCTGTTGTAGAAATGACTTAGAGTGATCTGCTAATGGAACAGTTAACCTCATTTTTCTGTTATCAACAAAAAATTCATGCTCAGACTAGAGTGAAAGAGTTTCATTTCACCTCCTACAAAAGGAATGCCAAGCTAATAGGAGCCAAAGTCCCCAGAGATTTTTTTTTTCTTTTCTTTTTTTAAATGTATGGTTGTGCTGGGTTTTTGCTGCTGTGTGGAATTTTCTCTCGTTGCGGCGAGTAGGGGCTCCTCTCTAGTTGCAGTGCACGGGTCTCTCTGTTGCAGAGCTCGGGCTCCGGGCATGGGGGCTTTGATAGCTGCAGCACTTGGGCTCAGCAGTTGTAGCTCCCAGGCACTAGAGCACAGGCTCAGAAGTTGTGGCATAGGGGCTTAGTTGCTCCATGATGTGTGGGATCTTCCCAGACCAGGGATCAAACCCATGTCTCCTGCATTGGCAGTGCTTCTTTATCATAAGTCAGCAGGGAAGACCCTCAGAAATTCCTAAATCAGTCATCTTCTTGGCTTTAAAATAATCACAATTGTAGTGAAAACACCAGTTCCTCTTACCTACGAAGTATATGATGTCACATACCTCAGTTTCCCCAATTATAACCCACATCCCTTCATACAAAACAGAATCTCTTTCTCCTGTCTATACATCTGTCTGTCTAATACCAACAGGGGGAGGCTATTTGAAGCCCATTTTGAGATATAAAAGTAAGAAAATTATTTTCAGGAATTTTCAGGCACTGTGTAATTTATGCCTTAGAGGAAAACTCCCATGATGAGTGTGTAGGAAAAGCAGAAATTACATGAAACAGGTCCCTCAGAAACTTTTGTTATGGTTTAACTACACCACACGAAGCTAGCCAGAGACCCTTCACTATATCCTCCCCACTTGTCTGGAACACACTCTCATCTAATCGCCCTCTTTGAAAAGAAACCTTCTTTCTTCTGATAGAGCGGATTTGAGCACTACCTGTATTATTCTCTAACTTTCCACAAAGCTAAACCATCTATGATGCATTTTCACTCCTAAAACTAATACTAGAAATAATGCCATAATTAATGAATTTGATGTTTCTTAAAAGATCCCATTTTATATAGGGAAAAGCATATTCATTTTCTGTCTATAATACTGAGGGCCAGAAAGGCTGGTGTGGTTCAGCCCCTCTTCACTAGGCAGTTGTCCAGGTGTGAGCGTCTTTCCCCAAATCGTCTTTTAAACTCAATTTTAATGAACACACTGCTAGAGATGTGCCAGGAAAATTGTTCCTTAACATTTGCCTGCAGGATCGTGACCCCTAATATCTTTACCAGGCTGATAACTCTGGGCAGCGGAGTCAGCCTGCATTCATGAAATCTCTCAGCAGATGTGCTGCTGGAGGGGAGGGACACTGATGTCGCTTGGAAACTGTCACCAGTGAATGCTATTAGCTTGTGTATTATTCCAAATACATTAAGAGAAACTAATGACACCTTTGTTAGCTAATGTGTTTCACCTGCAAAGGGGTCCATTGCATTCTGAATAGGTTTGGGCAGACAGGGGGGAAAAAAAACAAAACTGCTATTCTCCCTGATTTCATACACACCATTTACACAATTTGGTGAGTTTTGTCTCTGGGAAATCCATCTTATCCATGCAAGTTACCATAGATCAGTCGTTTGCTTCTTGTTTCCCCTCTTTAAGCTGTAGAGATGTCATACTCTGGCTCCCTTTGTGTTTCTTCTTATAAAGGAGACTCTTGATACTAGATTAAGATATGGATGCCTTTATAAAATGAAGAGCTTGGCAAGGGAGGTGGTGGTGGGGATATGCTTTTGTTATTGCAATACCAAACTTTTTCAAGCACTTAACTACCTTTTGTGATAAAAGACTTCACTGACTTTTTTTTTTTCCCCTTCAAGGCATTTTTCCATAGTGCACTTGGATAGTTTCAGTTTGCAGAGGAGTCTTCTGAATGTTCATATTAATGTTTCAGCTGTTTACAAGTTTCAGCATTTGCATGCGGATTCTTTACCAACTCAGCTATCAGGGAAGCCCTTTACCTAATTTAATATGGAGTTAAATTGCTTCTCTAAGAGCTGTGTTGAGAGAAGGAAAAAACTCATGGCTACAGGGCATCCACTAAAAACCTGGCCATGGCAATGGGCTCACAGGTTTTTTGGTAACTTCTTGAGACTTCCATCAACCTTCTGAGTATCTCCTGCATGGCTTTGTCTCCCTGTATAATACAAAGGTCAAAGCTATGGTTTTTCCAGTAGTCATGTATGGGTGTGAGAGTTGGACTATAAAGAAAGCTGAGCACTGAAGAATTGATGCTTTTGAACTGTGGTGCTGGAGAAAATTCTGAGAGTCCCTTGGACTGCAAGGAGATCCAGCCAGTCCATCCTAAAGGAGATCAGTCCTGAGTGTTCACTGGAAGGACTGATGCTAAGCTGAAACTCCAATACTTTGGCCATCTAATGTGAAGAACTGACTCATTGGAAAAGACCCTGATGCTGGGAAAGATTGAAGGTGGGAGGAGAAGGGCACAACAGAGGATGAGATGGCTGGATGGCATCACGGACTCGATGGACAT
The DNA here is from genome assembly GCF_029378745.1 of Bos indicus. NCBI lineage: Eukaryota > Metazoa > Chordata > Mammalia > Artiodactyla > Bovidae > Bos > Bos indicus. The sequence continues at coordinate 11,789,740 of NC_091786.1, forward strand.
GAGTTTCAGTAAGCTCTGGGAGTTGGTGATGGACAGGGAAGCCTGGCATGCTGCAGTCCACGGGGTCACAAAGAGCTGGACACGACTGAGTGACTAACTGAACTTAACAATAATACAAAGGTAGAGAAATGGAGCATTCAGAACACCATTGTTGTTATTCAGTTGCTCAGTCATGTCCAATTCTTTGTAACCCCATGGATTGCAGCATGCCAGGCTTCCCTGTCCTTCACTGTCTCCCGGAGTTTGCTCAAACTCATGTCCATTGAGTCGATGATGCCATCCAACCCTCTCATCCTCTGTCACCCTCTTCCTGTGCTCAGTCTTTCCCAGCATCAGGGTGTCTTTTATTCTAATAGCCTCAAAATATATTATTGTTAGGTGTTGCCAGTTTAATTAACCAAGCTTGTGAAAATCTGCCCTCTTTCCCATTAGTGATCTGGTGGATGCGTTTCTGTTCCTCTTTTTGGAGGGACGACCCTGCGGCATGCATCTTTCTTCTGGCAGTCTTGCCCTTTAACCATCATGACTTCCTGTCATATGGTTGATATGACTCCATCTGTTTTAGCAACGCTTTCTGGGATTTTTTAATTTAAATGATTGACTTCTGGTTCCTGAATCATCTGCGAAAGAAGTGATGAATACCTTGGGGCCTGTCCCTTTTCGCCCTTTTACTCTCAGTCATAATTACCTGAGGTCCGTGGTGGATTGAGTCTCACTGCAGACAGGCGTTGAGTTGCAGGTAGGAACCGGGAGATTCAGTTCAGCTCTTCTATTTATATGTCGCTCTAATACAAAAGAACTTGCTCAACTTTTCTGCTCCTTTCTCCGGAGAAGATGAAAGCTGGAGGGGCTGCTTATTTCCTACCCTACATCTGGGTTTAGGAAGAGGAGGCATTTCTCATTCCCAGCAATAGGCATGGCTCTCAACCTGTCATTTCCTCCCGTCAGCCCAGAACAGGCAGAACAGTCAGCAGTGGGAGGTAACAGGAATGTGGGCAATCAGAGCAATCGGCCTCATCTGGCCTTGAGTAAGAGAAGCACCACGGCGCCTCATTAAAAGGTCTTCTCTCCTCCGTGTTTCCTCCAATAGCGCAGAGGCAAATTGGCTGGATTCGCAAAGCTCTTCTGCTTGTGGCTGGTGTAAACAGATCTTAACCACATGTACCCGTTCACTGTGGCTCTGATAGCTGGCATTTCCAGCGTGGTTGGAGCTGCTCCCAAGGCGGCTACAAAATACCTTCTAACCAAGAACACTGTTGCTCTCCTGCTGTAAGCAACCATGGCGGGGAAAGTAGGGGGTGCGATTCATCAGCTGTACTCTGACACGGTAGCATCACAGAGGAGACAGTGAGGGCGTCTTTCCTAAGATCCCATTACAGCAGGCTGCACCAACTCACAGCAGGAAACAAATTAAAGTCGTTTTTCTGATAATACAGCGAAAGTGGTTTCCAAGTAAAGATCCTATTCAAATTATTGACGATGTTTTCCCTTCTAGGAGTGGAGGTCTTTATCTGCTCAATTTTCTTGGTTTCCTTTTAAATGTCAGTAACAGAAAGTTTTCTTGTATTATGCAGACTCTGGCAAGGTGATGGATTTAGGCAGTTATATGTGTACCCCTGACAGGTAGATTACTCTTCAGGTGTACTTATTGGTTCTTCAGTTACTCTTGTTTCAAATTATACACACATTTAAAGATTATACTGACAATTTATTGATTTTAATAATTAGTCTTTATAGATGAAGATATAAGTTTAGTCACTTGGACTCTTGCTTTATTCATTTCTGTTTTCTGAAATGCAACTTTTCTTTTCTCCTATATGTCAGATATCTATTTCTAACTCAGAAAGTTACCTATGATTCTTTCACTGCATATTGTTGAAATAAAGTCAGGTAAAGCAAACACTTCTCACTCCCAAGAGCTCTTTTTTTCTTCCCTCTTTAAATTAGAATGAAATCCTAACACCAACACCAAGGTAACAGACATTGCCTTTGATGTCTTTTATTGCTTTAAGCATCTCACTGGCATTTGACAACACAAAACACAAATATGAACCTCATATGTCCTTTAGATCTATCATGCATTTGCCCTTTTTGCTAATGGCTTTAATTTTCATTCTTCCAGAAAGTTTTGCTTACTTAAGAGAGTGCAAAGGCTGCAGAGAAAGTAATTTATCTCAGTAAAGTTAACCATGAAAATAAACCAACTGGAAAAGCACCTTAGACACAACGGGGTTACCAGTTCTTAACCCTCAAGGGCATAGACTTGAATACTGAGGGTCGATTGTTTTCCACGGGGACCTGTATGGTTGTTGACGTACATGACAGACACATATAGGTGCTTTAGCTGATGCATAGATACACGTATTAAGCTCTTATATTTAATGTATCTTGTCAGGGTTGATAATTTGTTGGATGTTTGCGGATTTCCTATGTGCTCTTTAGCTTATGTCCATCATCTCTACCCCATCAGTTTAGTTCAGTCAGTTCAGTCACTCAGTCGTGTCCGACTCTTTGTGACCCCATGAATCACAGCAGGGGAAGTATTTTTCTGAAACCATAATATTATGTTAAGAGGTTGAAATACATCCTATAAGTGATCATAGATTCAGCACCCAACTGTCTTATAATTAGAGCTTCAGTTCCTCAGAAAGGGGACAAAAACAACAGACATTGCTGCTATGATTTCTGTTAGCTAAGTTGAAATGTGTCCATTGTGTTTTAAGAAATATTATGTAAAACATGATTTTTATTGTTTGTGATGATTTTACTTTTCATAGTAGATGTATTTTATTAAGCTAGTAACAACCATATGTTAGATGTCATCTAATAGCCTAGGGGAATGACAGGTGGCCAGTTCTGGAGTTCACATCTCATTATTCTTTGGCTCCACATTCAAACATAGTAATATCTAAAACTCTCACATGATGGTTGGTCAGTGACCCAATGAAATGAGCTGTTGAAAGCATAATTCCCATTCATAGGAGCTGTGTGTATAATTCATGATGTGAATTATTACAAATAGTATCCTTTCTGTCAGTGTCAGACAGGAGGCCAGCAGGTAATGGTCCATGGAGATTTAACTACCCGTATTCACAGAGGTGCACCTTGTAGGGCAAACATGAGGCTCAGTCATGGGAAACATTCGGAATTTGCAACCCCCGTTGCCTCTCTGCCTATTGTGGGAGCAAGTTGGCTTACATTATGAATCCTAGCTCTGCATTCTTCAGCAGGGATTTTTTTTCTCTCATTCTTATGAGCGTTATATGTGTTTATAAAATAGAGATTTAAACTCATATTTTGTTAACATTAAGTAATAATAGGCTTGCACTTCACCTGCCATATTTATCAATGGAGAGGTGGCTGGAAGTTAGAGCTAATCTATTAATAACAGTTACAGTGACCACTATTCATAGACTACTTGATGTATACTTGGCACTGTTTACGCTGTAAGTGCCTTTAAGTATGGTTTTAAGTACCTAATATAATTTTTAAGTATTTCACAACAATTTTATGTGGTCGGTATTAAACGTATTTTACAGAGAAGAAAACTTCGACAGTTAGAATCAATAAAAACCTCATCAGATCTGAACAAATGAGTTGAAACTAATGAGATAAGTTTTACCATGAATAAAACGATGACCTTGCATAGAAAGTCCTACAATTAACTTTTTTAAAGGCAACTACAACAGCACAGGATTATATGAAGTGAACTAATTGTGTGCTAAGCTTCCTCACTCTCAGCTGCATTTTCAACCAACAGCCTTCACAAATATCTATCATCCACCATGTCCTAAGCATCCTTTGATTGAGGGACTGCCGCAGTAAATGAGTTACACATAATTTCTGTCTTCAAGGATCTAACATCCTAACGGAAGAAAACTGATATTAAACTTGTATGCAAATGTGTAAAGCAGTTTAACATAGGGATAAGTGGTCTGAATAAATAATAATGGGGCCAGGTCCTAGGATGGCTGGGATATAGCGTGGGGCTGACTGTGGTATGTAGAATGGTCTGAGAAGGATTCTCTGAGACAGAGTTTGAGCTCAGATCTGAATGGTGAGGAGATCTGGGGGAAAGCTATGGGAAAAATGTTATTAGAATTAGAAAGAGCAACAAATGCAATAACCATCTATTTAAGAACAGGTCTGAGCTGTTTATAGAAAGGAAAGAAGGTGGCTAGAAAATGCTCAGCCAGAGAAAGGGTAAATGAGATAGACCAGAGAAACAGAGTCTAGCCGTTCCAAGCACCAAATGAGGGGAGTGGTTGAGTGTGTTCTTTTGGGCATGATTAGTATGTGGTCTTCTAATATTTCTGCCTGCCATAAGCTGGTCAGTGCCAAAGAAATAGCACAAGTCTGGGACTTAAGAGCCTTTTGCTTTTAGAGAGAACCTTGCTACTAACCAGAGTTGTGTTGCTAGAATAGTGTTTGGTCATTTCAGGTTTGCAACTGCAATGTAAGAAATAAAAAAAAAATAATAATGTTGCTAAGTTTCTAAGTCTCACTAAACTGAAGGAAAAAAAAAAAGAAATCTCAACTTTTTTATGTAGACCATCACAAAATTTTGGGAGACAGAAGATTTTTTTTTTTTTTTTTCAGTATTTTCTTCAAGCTATGATACAAAGAGGAATCTCATTTTATGGTCTTTCAGAGGAATGGCGATACCTAATTTTACTGGTGTTTAATTAAGCAATGGAACTGATGAACAAGTGAGCACTAACTAGCCAATAATCCTTTTAAAGCATATTTACATGTTTATTCTTTATATATATATAATATATATAAGTTGCCATTACTTAGTTTTTTCTCTAAAGGAGTAACTTCTGAACCAAGTTTTATAGTGGCTGTAGGTACATCTAATTGCCTAAAACTACAATTTTAATTTATCTGAATACTTCAAAGCAAATATTATGTATTTTAGAAGTGTATTGAGTAAACCATAAAATTCAAAGATGGAGAATTCCCTGGTGGTCCAGTGGTTAGCACGCTGCACTTTCACCACTGAGGGCATGGGTTCAGTTCCCACTCAGAGAACTAATCCCACAAGTCACCATGTGGCACAGCCAAAAAATAAATAAATACAAGATAAAAATATTTTGATGAAGAATTTCAAATACATTGATTCATATAATTGCTCTAAAGATATACTTCTGTGCATATACAGTTTGCTAAGCAAAATAATGTTATCAAAATATCAGAATGTCATTTCTGTTAATATTTCTATATTTCTAATCCACAATTCATTAGTGTATTGAAATAATTTGCAGAATTTTTATAAAGCAACTGATTGCCATTTATTTGAAATACTGTTCAATGCTATGTCCTTTATTACAAATCTTAAATCTACTATGTTTCTTAGAATATTAAAGTAACAATGTCAAATGGGATTGAAACTGAGATAAATTACCTGAGGGCATTTTTGTTTTGTACTTAAATTTTATTTTGTCATTTACTCTTATTAGCAACCATTAAGCAATTTAATAATTATAAGCTCCATTAACATTTTAATGAGTCTAGTGGCCATTGCTAAGTGTAATTAAATTAGTTTTATTGTATAATAATATTTTGAAGCTGTGATTAACTTGAGTTTTCCTGTGCTTAGAAGAGTAAACCTATGGAGAGATTGCTATTCACCAAGTATTTTATTAACTTATAAGGTACTGATAAGATAGACGTTAATGGAGTCAGGAGAAAAGTATAATTCCCTATTGAGTCTATTCACAAGATAAAACTTTAATCATTTCAGTTAGGAATCAGTTGAGTCCAGAAAGCATAATTTTATTTGAAGGTGCTTTTTGGGTAGAGGTAGAGAAAAAATATGAGGGAAATAGTTTCTTTTGGTAATGTTCTATTCCTCCCCAAGTTTCTGCAGGTATATTCTGGAGGGACAAGATTAGATGAAGTTAGACATACTAATGACTTAGAGTTGCTGCTGCTAAGTCACTTCAGTAGTGTCCGACTCTGTGCGACCCCATAGACAGCAGCTCACCAGGCTCCCCCGTCCCTGGGATTCTCCAGGCAAGAACAATAGAGTGGGTTGCCATTTCTTTCTCCAGTCCATGAAAGTGAAAAGTGAAAGTGAAGTCACTCAGTCGTGTCCGACTCTTCGCAACCCCACGGATTACAGCCCACCGGGCTCCTCCGCCCATGGGATTTTCCAGGCAAGAGTACTGGAGTGGGGTGCCATTGCCTTCTCCATGACTTAGAGTAGGTATGTGTAAATTGCTGTTGAATTATTTGGTACCAAACAAGATACACATTCATTGATTAACTGGAAACTTTTGTAGAAATGAAAAAGTCATTCAGTTCAGTTCAGTCACTCAGTCGTGTCTGACTCTTTGAGACCCCATGAATCGCAGCACGACAGGCCTGCCTGTCCATCACCAGCTCCCGGAGTTCACTCAGACTCATGTCCATCGAGTCAGTGATGCTATCCAGCCATCTCATCCTCTGTCGTCCCCTTCTCCTCCTGCCCCCAATCCCTCCCAACATCAGAGTCCTTTCCAATGAGTCAACACTTCACATGAGGTGGCCAAAGTCCCGGAGTTTCAGCTTTAGCATCATTCCTTCCAAAGAAATCCCAGGGCTGATCTCCTTCAGAATGGACTGGTTGGATCTCCTTGCAGTCCAAGGGACTCTCAAGAGTCTTCTCCAACACCACAGTTCAAAAGCATCAATTCTTCAGCACTCAGCCTTCTTCACAGTCCAACTCTTACATCCATACATGACCACAGGAAAAGCCATAGCCTTGACTAGACAGACCTTTGTTGGCAAAGTAATGTCTCTGCTTTTGAATATGCTATCTAGGTTGGTCATAACTTTCCTTCCAAGAAGTAAGCATCTTTTAATTTCATGGCTGCAGTCACCATCTGCAGTGATTTTGGAGCCCAAAAAATAAAGTCTGACACTGTTTCCACTGTTTCCCCATTTATTTCCCATGAAGTGATGGGACCAGATGCCATGATCTTCGTTTTCTGAATGTTGAGCTTTAAGTCAACTTTTTCACTCTCCACTTTCACTTTCATCAAGAGGCTTTTGAGTTCCTCTTCACTTTCTGCCATAAGGGTTGTGTCATCTGCATATCTGAGGTTATTGGTATTTCTCCCAGCAAGTCATTAAGTCAGTCTATTTAATGAGTATTTACATAACACACATTAAAGGTATTAAAAATGTGAGTCAGTGGTAATGTTCATTTTACTTATTAGCATTTTTTTTTCACGGCAATCCTCAGTTTGAAACCTCTTTCTTGCTATCACTTCAATCTTCTTAGAAATTATTTGACCATATATAAATTGAAGGTCACTATACATTCCATATTTGTTGTACTGATCTTTGGTCTTGCATTATTTGGAGATTTGATTCTTTATGGCTATTGCTGTTAGATACATTCTGAAATGCTCTCAAGAGTAAAATGAGACACTCTTGTTTTCTGATGAATTGCCTTACATAGAATGCAATTAAGCATTTTACAAGATAGTAATTCGTGTAGCATGTACAACACATGTTTACTTATGGGAATTACGTGGATTTGCAGTAATTATTAGATTCTATTGGTTTCTTTCCATTATGTTAATGTTTCCAAAGTAAGCATATCAAGCAATTTTATACCATGAGTATTACAGAAGCCTAGGGATGTTTCTTCAACATATTTGGAATGCCACAGAGACATTTTATCATTAAATTTATACTTTTCATTTTATTCTTGTTTTGATATCAAAAAACTGTGAATATACAAATATAGACTTTTTAAAATAAAGAAATAGGTATTGAAATATAATATTACATTATCATCATATATGCCTTATACCAGTGACCAACACTGGAAAATTAACTCAGTCTTTCTTCCTTTTTTTTTTTTTTTTCTTTTTTTTAGTGTTCAGTGCTGAACTAGATTCTCTTTTGACTGTACTGACATACTTTGAAAAATTTTAAACTACAGCTCTAATAAATTATAAACAGCCAATGTATTACCCAACAATTTCCTTTATATTTCTGGGGAGAAAAAGCAAAACGAAGCTTCTTGTCACGTAAAGATCATCAGCAAAAGAGACTTTTGCATTAGTGATGCCCTTTCTATTAAAAGTTTTGAGTTTCCACTAGGAGAATTCAGTCAGTGTCATGTTCCAGATAGAGAAAAGGCCACTTTCTCCCTTACTATCTCTGAATCTTGTCTCATCCATTTGCCAATTCTGTTTCCCTTCCTAAATATTCTCAGCCATTCCAATGGTTTTAGACACTTCTCAAAATAATAATACTAATGAATTCTGCCCTGAGTCTAATATGTTTATACCTGCCATCTCGTCAGCTCCAGTTGGATGTCTCATAGACATTTTTAACTTAACCTATTTGATTCCCACTTCCCCAGTTAAATGATATCACCATCTGGGAAGTTTCAAAAACCAGAAATCTTGGTTTCATATCAATTCCTTCCTCCACACTCATCATGGTGTTTCTTGACCATATTCAGTACTTCTTTCAAATCTAAAATATGTTTTCATTGCACTGTACTGTCTGAGCCCAAGCCCTTCTCATCTCTGGCATGATCTATGGCCATATCCTCCTGATTTATTCCTCTGCCTTTGGTCTTCCCTGCTGACACCCCACTATCTGGTGAACAACCAAGGTATCACTCAGATTTTACATCTTTCTTCTCTAATTAAATCTCACTTGGTGTTTTCCTATTGCACAGAATAACATATTTGTTTAAAATGTAAAGCTTCTTTTCCTCTAAGTAAAGCTTCAAGGGGTAAGCCTTTTAACATAAATTTACCACCGAATCCTTAGTGCCTTTGATATCAGGCAAGCAATAAGTATATAGCTTTGACTCTCTTTCTGCCTTCATAAGACTAGCTTATTTTTATTCTTAAATTTTAACTTTTCAAACAGACTTGATCTTATAATCCTGTTCAAGGTAACCTCCCCTCGTAGACTATGTAACATTCTCTCACAGTACAGTATCTCATTTTTTCATTAAGGTCACATTTTATAATGTCTGTTGCGCCCAATTAGAACAGATGTCCATGAGGTCAGGGACTGTATCTGTTTTGCTCATCTGAATGTGACGAAAGATGGTATGCAACAATATTGTTAAATGAATGGTTGTCAGAACTCACATAGAGCCAGGTCTTTCTATATTTGTGGATTTTAAAATTTGTTTCTATTTTTTTAACTTATTTTTACTTATATGTATTTGTTTCAATTGGTGAGACATGGAGTTGGGTTTCCACTAAGAAATTCAATGCTTCCTTTGTATAACTTAATTGTCTTCCTCCAAAAAGTAATTTCCTTGGGAGGAAAGTTATGACCAACCTAGATAGCATATTCAAAAGCAGAGACGTTACTTTGCCAACAAAGTTTCGTCTAGTCAAGGCTATGGTTTTTCCTGTGGTCATGTATGGATGTGAGAGTTGGACTGTGAAGAAAGCTGAGCGCCGAAGAATTGATACTTTTGAACTGTGTTGGAGAAGACTCTTGAGAGTCCCTTGGACTGCAAGGAGATCCAACCAGTCCATTCTGAAGGAGATGAGCCCTGGGATTTCTTTGGAAGGAATGATGCTAAAGCTGAAACTCCAGTACTTGGCCACCTCATGCAAAGAGTTGACTCCTTGGAAAAGACTCTGATGCTGGGAGGGATTGAGGGCAGGAGGAGAAGGGGATGACAGAGGATTAGATGGCTGGATGGCATCACTGACTCAATGGACCTGGGTCTGAGTGAACTCCGGGAGCTGGTGATGGACAGGGAGGCCTGGCGTGCTGTGATTCATGGGGTTGCAAAGAGTTGGGCACGACTGAGTGACTGATCTGATCTGATCTGATCTGAAAGACAAGTTTTTAACTCTCATCTCTTGATGTATTCCCATGAAATCCTCATGTTTTTAAATCCTTTGAGATACTACATTTTTGAGGAGTAATAATAGTAATCAGTAGTTTTTATTTATTGTGTCCTATTATTTGCCAAACATTGTATGTGATTTTTTTTTAACCTCTAATCTTCAAAAATAGTTTATCTTATATAGTAGTATCATCTTTATTTAGTAAATGAGGAGAAGACAGTCACAGTTAAATAATTTTCCTAGCTGAATCCTACCAGGAATTGGCAGGCTTTTTGCTGAAATCCTTATAGGGAGTCTAGACTGTATCTGTATAGTAAGTTACAAATTATACTCCCTGAAGAGACAGTGCCCTAATAAGTCATATTAAAAAAAATGGACTATTTGATTTTCAAATACTTAAAGTAAAAATACCTGGCATACATGTTTGCTTAAACTACATTGTTTAATTATTTACTAAATTTCTTCTTTCAACAAAATTTAGCATTTGAATGTAATGCATACAAAGAAAACAAAAATAAAATAGTGAGAGAAAAGTATCTTAATCGATTATGTGTTTATGATGTTCTCTGTCACATTTTTTTTCTTTTAGTTTGGACACTATTTTCTTATATGATTTAGGCAAGGTCAACTGTATCAGTAAAAGTTATATATGGCTATTTATTGATTTGTATTTAAGTTAACTTAGAGTAATTATTTAATAGCTGGAAGAGATACAAACGAAAGCTTTGCCAAGAAGCGTCAGCAGCTTATGCTGCAGCTTCTCTGAAATACATTCTGTTCATTGCTCATAGCTTTGTGTCTTGGCATTTGTATTTGGTCACACAGTAGAGCTCAAGGTTAATGCCCAGTAGACAAGTCTGAAGGTACATTCAATACCATCATTATAAACCCTCTTACTTATAAGACACAGAACAGATGAAAGTTCCACCCTTCTTTGCCCAGGAGCCCTTAGGAAGATGGAAAAGGATGAATCAGTCCCTTGTTTGCAAAAAGTGTGACATTAATCATCTGACATGGTGAACCACTAGACAGGTGTCATTTGTTTTTTAAAGTTATGCTATATTGTTTGTGGAGCTGCATAAATCGTCAGGTTCTTTCAAAATAGTCTCCACAGGTACAGCAAATGGGAAGCGAATCTGTCATTCTTGAAAATGTTAAAGATCAGCAAGTGCAGAGTTACTGTAGAGCTGACCTTCCTGCTTCATTACTGACTGCCAGAACTATAAGTGGAGAAAAGATTGAGGACTTAAAGACAATAGAGTGAACTTCCTCTCATGGCTTCAAAGGGTCACAGTCATAAACTGCAGCATTTATTTAGGGATTTTTCTTACAGTGTGTTCAGGAAGACCAAATAATGCAGTTTTTCTGATCTTTTGTGTAAAGGCATATATTGAGATGTCAGTTTCTGAGCAATTTGCTATACAGTGGTGCTTCCGTGTTAAAGAAAATCACCATTAATAAATGAAAAGAGAATAAGTTCCAGAGAAGAAAGGCTGACTCAGTAGATCACTATTTGTCTTAATCACCCTGTGATTTCAGGAATGCTCTCAAATAGCCTTGGTTCAAGTCCAGAGCACACAGTTGTCATTTGGGCACAAGTGTTCCAAATATTGTCATGGTGACAGCGTTTCAGCCATTTGTATATCATAGTATTAAATTTGAATGCTATAAGTCAGTAAGAAGGGAAATTGAAGGAGGGAATCGCAGAAAGAATAATGCCCTTAAAGGATGTCTGAATTAGACTGGTTCTGAGAAAAGCATGCAAGTGGAGCCTGTATATTTACACAGCCTTTCAGATAGACCTAAATCCTTTTTAATATTGTGTAAGTACACAAACGATAACTAGAACTCAGTTACCTCATTACAAGATGACAACAGCCAAATCTGTATTTCCATAGAGTCTGGCTACTCATTCATGATAGTATAGTTATCACTGACAGCTAAGAGCATCATCCATGAAAAAAATATATAATATTTTTCTTTCAGGTTCATCATGTACGTTTCAGGCTTTGTTAATCACACTATTATTTATCTTATGGTAGATATGATATCACTATGGCCTATCTTGTTTGGGTGAGCAGCCCAAGGAACTCTAAATTGTTTTAAATTCTTCTTTTATCTGTTAACATTTTTTTTGGCTGCATGTTACAGAAATTCTGATTCCAGTTGACTCAAGCAATAAGGAGATCTATGTCACATTTACCAGGAAACCCAAAGGTAAAACAGGCCTTAGCGCTGTTTTTATTAAGCTGCCCAATTATGCCATTCATGTGGTTTCCTCTTTTCCTGTTCCCCTACCACTGTGTGATGTTTTCAGTCAATCTGATAGCAAGATGGCAGAAGTGCATGCAAATGGTATTTCCAAACACCCCCTCATTTAGGAAGAGTCAGCTCCATTCAGTTCAGTCTCTCAGTCGTGTCTGACTCTATAACCCCATGGACTGCAGCGCGCCAGGCTTCCCTGTCCATCACCAACTCCCAGAGCTTGCTCAAACTCATGTCCATCAAGTCGGTGATGCCATCCAACCATCTCATCCTCAGTTGTCGCCTTCTCCTCCTACCTTCAATCTTTCCCAGCATCAGGGTCTTTTCCAAAGAGTCAGTTCTTCGCATCAGGTGGCCAAAGTATTGGAGTTTCAGCTTCAGCATCAGTCCTTCCAGTGAGTATTCAGGACTGATTTCCTTTAGGATGGACTGGTTGGGTCTCCTTGCAGTCCAAGGGACTCTCAAGAGTCTTCTCCAATACCACAGTTCAAAAGCATCAATTCTTTGGTGCTCAGCTTTCTTTATGGTCCAACTCTCACATCCATACATGACTACTGGGAAAACCGTAGCTTTGACTAGATGGACCTTTGTTGGTAAAGTAATGTCTCTGCTTTTTAATATGCTATCTAGAAACAATAGAAAATATTTATTCTTGTATGTTTCTCCTGGAAAGGAAGAAATTATTTCTAGAATCCCATAGAAGGTAATATTTTCATATGATATTGACCTTAGTTCCTTCACATATCCATTCTTCAACAAGTAGCTCCAAGAGGCATAATATTAGTCTTGGAAAAATCAGACGTTACACTGAAGTAAGATTGATGGTGGATTTACCCAGCTGCCTTTTGCTCTATGAAGGAAGAGTGGACATTTAGATAAAAATTCTGAGGTTCTGTTTGAAAGGATGTGGAAGAGATTGGATAGAGAGTAGGCAGATAATAATGGCTGTTGTATAGGTTTAATTTCATTTGTCCATCTCAAAGTGTTTACAAAAGAGAAGACAATGCAACTGTCAATCATACTTGTCCTTAAAATGCATTTTTGAACTTTTGGGGGGCTACTAATTACCATACTAATTATATTTCCTGTTAATATAACAGTAAGTTTCTTTATTAAATAAATGAACTTATAAGTAGATAATGTCAGCATATAGCACTCTGAGGTTAAATATAGGTTAGGGCTTATCCACAAACTGAAACCTGTTTATATGGATGATAGCAAATTGATGCTAATACATGTGAAATCTATGGTGGTAGACATTAAGCATATTTTTTATATAACCAAGGTCTCTCCTTTGCATTGTTTTTAATGTAACTACTGTGTTGCATTGCTCCTCAGAGTGGAGTGTATTTGAGAATCCACATGTCAGTCACATCAGGAAGACTTTCTTCAAATTTCATCTTCCTGCCACCCCACCCACGTAAAATTTTACTGTCTCCCCCAGCCCCCACCCTAGCTAAGGTCATCACCTTGACCTTGGTCAGAAAGTTTTGGGTGTGAAATCCAAGGGATGTGACAGAGTCTGAGACAGCCAAGGATTCTGAAAATCAGACTCTAGACCCAGTGGCAGATACTCTGGAGAGTTTGGGGGCTCATTCTATACTGTGCGGTGAAGAGGGTTCCTTGCCACAAACACTCCCAACTCACCTACACATTCAGGTTCATGGAGGTAGATAGAAAAGCTTCCTCTTTCAGTCGCTTTACAGATGTAGGATAGAAATGGGGGCTACCTGGATTAGAGCCAGTAACACTGAAGCCATGACGAAAGGACCAAGACGTCCATTGATAGCCCCGCTGTTCACAAAGGGAAGAGAAGGCTTGCTTAGGATGAAAGGTTGTTCCCAGAGATTAACGGCGCATCGTGCAGGGGAAGGCTAGGGATGGCAGTTCCAGGAGGAGTGAATCTGCTGGTTTCTTGCTCCCTTGAGAGCATTCCTGTTTCCCAAGATCCCAAGTTCAAAGTAGTTTCACCTGCTCAGTCCTTTCCAGGGTGCTTGGTGAACTCAGTCTCAATCTTTATCCTCCTCTTGGAGTCAGTTGCTCTCCCTTCTTCCTACTTGGAAGCTATTTTATTTGTTTATTTTTAGCATGCAAAACACTTATTTGATCTTACTCATTACTCTTTTCTCTATGAATAAAGGAAACAGAAGGTCCTACATTCACTTAACAAATGGAGGAACTGCTATTTCCTGAAATAAAGAGGATTAGAAAACCTGAGAATACCTTCTACAAAGCCACAGAAATGCTGAAAACTTGATAACAAATTATTTCATAACATATCTGAGTTTCCAGGTAGACAGGTGAAATTCTCAAAACCCCATAAGACAAGGAAGCTGAAAAAGAAGGATGAGAAATGTTGAACTGTGACTGGCCTTAAGGGCCATGGGGCTGTCTCCATAACTAAGGCACATATTTTTTCAGAATCTGTAAGGAAAACACACAAGGTCTTGGGCCCTTGCAAGATGGGGTGGAGGGAGTGAGCACTCCAAATATTATCTGTGACCCATGGAATTTTAGACTCTCAAAAACTGCACTTGAAAGTAACTTGCCCATGCCCAAAAGGAAAAGGCAAATGTGTTCACACATTTTTGCACCTAAAACCCCTGATGACTCATTGCCTTCACCTGAGTTGGAGTTTGCGTGGACTGTATTGGTGTCCAGACACCAAAGCTGGGAGATGCATTGAAGTGGTCCAAGTTAGCAGGGCTGGAAGAAGTGGAAGCAAATATTTTCTGGAGGCTTATGTGCTCAATCTACATGTGCAAGATGCAATAAAATCTAGTCAAACATGAACCAAAAATACAAAATTAGAATTATAAACTAAAGCTAGTCACTCTGTATGAGATTCAGACAAAAAGCAAACAAGGGAGCTGGGGAAAAGAGACTGACTTTGATGTACACAAAATGTTGCTACCCTTATTTTAAACATTTGTGTTAAGAAATCTGGAGAAAACATGCTTTGTTTCTATCAAATAATGGAACAGGAAATTACGGACCTTTCCCTAATTATAGAAGAAAATAGATTACTGTCATAAATGGATATATCTTGATGAACTCAGCAATTCTAATACATTAGCTTTGTTCTCTTTTGAAATTCCATAAACCATAGTGGAATTTTTATTTATTGTGACTTCTGTTATTGTCTAAGGTGACATTTGAGACAAGTTTACATTCTTTTTCATGACAATGTTTTATAAGCAAAGATTCTTGTGTTTTATTTTAATTATTCACATCTCTCTCTTATTCTAAAATGCTAGATTCACTATAGCAGTGTCATGACATTGTTAACTAGTGTGTTTCAGAAAATGTGAAGAATGTTGAAACACAAGCGTTTCATAGGAACCAACTAAAGCTGATGACATGCCAAGACATACATCAAACGATATCGGAAAATTCGTGCCTTTCTCAGTACAATACATATATGAAGAAGGATGTGAGGAACACCCTTCAGCAGAGGCAGAAAGATGCCTGCTTTTATAACAATGGAGATTAGTGGGTGACTAAAAGTTCTGTGCAGTTGCAGCCTTAGAGAAATGGTTCAATCGTCTACCCGTTTCCTCACTTTCCTCTTCTCTGTGTTCCTTTGCACATGGAGTCAGTTGGTTCTTTGCCCAGAAGATGCACTTCTGTAGGCGTGGGGATACCTCCAGGTTGTCTTATTGCAGATGCTGATCCGGATAAGTAAGACTTATGTCATGGATATACGTGCTTCAGAGTTTGCAGTCTCGCCCATGGCCCTTATAAGCAAATGAAAATGCACATTTCAAGGAGCTATTTTACTGTATATGAGTCTGCAATGACAATGAAAATTTGATAGAAATTTGAAGTCTAACACCAGGCATATTATGCTTTATGGGATTATGAGCTGATTTTTGAATAGGGTAGAGAGACATAAACAGATTTTTATGATACTCTGCTAGAAAATCCATGTTAAATTTTCCTGTGAAGATATAGATGAAATATTCATTTATGACATGTTTTAATTTTCTAATAAGTAGAGCTAGCTTCACCAATTCTGTTCTTTAAAATTAATTTAGAGACAAGGTATTTATAGGAAAATTATTACAATGGTATATATTCATATTAATATTTAATAAATTCATAGCTTTTGAATAAGATTTATTTGAAATATTAGCTTTCATGGCAATGGTTATGCATGTTAAATTTTCCAATAATCAGATATACAATACTCAAGATGAAGACATTTCAAATTTACCAGTAGCTAGAGAGTCAGTTCAGAGAAGGCAATGGCACCCAACTCCTGTACTCTTGCCTGGAAAATCCCATGGGTGGAGGAGCCTGGTAGGCTGCAGTCCATGGGGTCGCAAAGAGTCAGACACGACTGAGCGACTTCACTTTCACTTTCATGCATTGGAGAAGGAAATGGCAACCCACTCCAGTGTTCTTGCCTGGAGAATCCCAGGGACGGGGGAGCCTGGTGGGCTGCCGTCTATGGGGTCGCACAGTGTCGGACACGACTGAAGCAACTTAGCAGCAGCAGCAGCAGAGAGTCAGTTGTGCATTTATCCTTTGGTTCTTTATTTGAAAATCAACCATCCTCACTTATACTACTCCCAGTACATTTTCACATGTTTATTTTGGGGAACTTTTAGTAGGGGGGAATGTACATTGAAGTTTCCTCCTGATATATGTATCTGTGCATTTCATATATATATGATTTGTAGTTTATATGCACATATACACTACAAATAAAGCTAGCATTAAACTTTAAGAAATAATAATGGTTGACATCAGATTAACTTTTTTGAGCTCAAATGTAAGGCTATTAGTTGATTTTCTGACATGAAAACAGAAATAAGGGTTCTGAATAGCTTGAGAAACCACATAAGGGGAAACTCTGGAAATGAAAATCATCAAAAAAATGGCATTTATTCATTATGCAACTTACTTATGGTTATTGATAGTGATTTTATCAGAATTACTCCTTGTTTAAACGTGATTATCATCAGAGATGAATGGATGATTTTACTTAATTTGACTCCGGTTTGAAAATGTTTTTTCTCACATCTTTTTTATTTGTAAGTATTCTTAGAGAACACACACACATACATATATATATTTAGTTGAGCATTCATACATGAGGAAAAGCACAAACAAAGCATAGCCACAATAAGAAGTGCATGATGGGCGGCGGCAAGGTGCACACCCTTGCTTGAAAACCTGCTCCTGCCCTCTGCTTTATGTCATCTATTTGATTCATGGGTCAACAACATGACCGATTATTATCTTATCTGGGCCTGCAGGTTGGGGCATAATTGTTGAAGCATGTTATATAGTAAGTGTCATACATTAAAATGTTAAAGGTGTACAACCACGTCACTAACACAAGTAATAGACCAACAAAGAAGGAAAAAGGGAAGGGTCAAAGTTATCCCAAGCCACTTCACGTTTATCTCTTCATCTTGAAAACAAGAATAGTATTTATCTGGTAGAAACTAATATCACATATTTGATGAGTAATTTAAATTTTTCTTGTTACAGTCTGCCAATATATATTTTTTTAGGTTTTTAAAATTTTAGTGTTAAAATTATGCCTGGATGGAGAGGGGAGAGTTGAAGACAAGGCTCAGAATTGCAGCCTTGGTTGGGATTTAGGCCCCTACCTGTGACAAGCAAGCATGGCACCGTCCCCATGCTGGTTAGAACAGGTCACAAGATTCTGCTTAACCTGTCTCAGAGTGCCTTCAACTATCTGGCACTTTCTTTAATCAGAGAAAGCAAATTGAATAAAATGGTTTGATAATTAGGATGCAATTTTACATAATAAATAAATGCAAATGAAGAAATCAACTCATGGCTCAATGGAGGCACATTTGCCCTTCCCCATCTTGAGTGTGCCATGGTCCATTAGAGTCACTGCTCTGCCAGAGCCTGAGATACATCTCTGCTCCCAAAGCACTGCCGGTCAGTGGCACAGAGCATGATGGAATAAAATACTCTCCATGCCTTTTGCCTGCAAGTTCTTCCTTAGAGAATTTCTTAGAGCAGAAAACAGAAACCCCTCTAAGTAGTATATCGACACTACTTTCTGGCCAATACCTTTTCACCAACTGTCTACCCAGTAGAATTATTAGACCCTCATTTGGAAGCTACAGCTTAGAATACCACGAATCAAACAGGCACAGAAGTGATGAGGCTATGTTATGCCTCAAGTTGTGAAATTAGTATTCAGTTCAGTCACTCAGTAATGTCAGACTCTTTGTGACTTCATGGACTGCAGCACGCCAGCCCTCCCTGTCCATCACCAACACCCAGAGCTTACTCAAACTCATGTCAATTGAGTCGGTGATGCCATCCAACCATCTCATCCTCTGTCATCCCCTTCTCCTCCCGCCTTCAATCTTTCCCAGCATCAATGTCTTTTCCAATGAGTCAGTTCTTTGCATCAGGTGGCCAAAGGATTGGAGTTTCAGCTCCAGCATCAGTCCTTCCAATGAATATTCAGGACTGATCTCCTTTAGGATGGACTGGATGGATCTCCTTGCAGTCCAAGGGACTCTCAAGAGTCTTCTAACACCAAAGCTCAGAAGTATCAATTCTTCAGTGCTCAGCTTTCTTTACAGTCTAACTCTCACATCCACATGACTACTGGAAAAAACAAAGTTTTGACTAGACAGACCTTTGTTGGCAAAGTAATGTCTCTGCTTTTTAATATGCTGTCTAGGTTGGTCATAGCTTTTCTTCCAAGGAGCAAGCATCTTTTAATTTCATGGCTGCAGTGACCAGCTGCAGTGATTTTGGAGCCCTCCAAAATAGTCTCTCACTGTTTCCATTGTTTTCCCATCTATTTCCCATGAAGTGGTGGGACCAGATGCCATGATCTTTGTTTTCAGAATGTTGAGCTTTGAGCCAACTTTTTCACTTTCCTCTTTCACTTTCATCAAGAGGCTTTTTAGTTCCCCTTCACTTTCTGCCATAAGGGTAGCGTCATCTGCATATCTGAGGTTATTGATATTTTTCCTGGTAATCTTGATTCCAGCTTGTGCTTCATCCAGCCTGGCATTTAGCATGATGTACTCTGCATATAAGTTAAATAATCAGAGTGACAATATACAGCCTTGACATACTCCTTTTCCGATTTGGAACCAGTCTGTTGTTCCATGTCCAGTTCTAACTGTTGCTTCTTGACCTGCATACAGATTTCTCTGGAGGCAGGTCAGGTAGTCTGGCATTCCCATCTCTTTAAGAGTTTTCCATAGTTTGTTGTGATCCACACAGTCAAAGGCTTTGGCATAGTCAATAAAGCAAAAGTATATGTTTTTCTGAAATTCTTTTGCTTTTTCAATGATCCAACATATGTTGGAAATTTGATCTCTGGTTCCTGTGGCTTTTCTAAATCCTGCTTGAATATCTGGAAATTCATCGTTCATGTACTGCTGAAGCCTGGCTTGGAAAATTTTGAGAATTACTTTACTAGTGTGTGAGATGAATGCAATTGTGCAGTAGTTTAAACATTCTTTGGCATTGCCTTTCTTTGGGATTGGAGTTTTCCAAATTTGCTGGCATATTGAGTGCAGCACTTTCACAGCATTATCTTTTAGGACTTGAAATAGCTCAACTGGAATTCCATCACCTCCACTAATTTTGTTCATAGTGATGCTTCCTAAGGCCCACTTGACTTCACGTTCCAGGACGTCTGGCTGTGGTTGAGTCATCACACCATCATGGTTTTTTGGGTCATGAAGATCTTTTTTCTTTCGTTCTTCAGTGTATTGTTGCCACCTCTTCTTAATATCTCTGCTTCTGTTAGGTCCATTCCATTTCTTTCCTTCATTGTGCCCATCTTTGCATGAAATATTCCCTTGGCATCTCTAATTTTCTTGAAGAGATCTCTAGTCTTTCCCATTCTATTGTTTTCCTCTATTTCTTTGCATTGATCACTGAGGAAGACTTTTTTTATCTCCCCTTGCTGTTCTTTGGAACTCTGCTTTCAAATGGGTATATCTTTCCTTTTCTCCTTTGCCTTTCACTTCTCTTCTTTTCACAGCTATTTGTAAGGCCTCCTCATACAATCATTTTGCCTTTTTGCATTTCTTTTTCTTGGGGATGGTCTTGATCACTGCCTCCTGTACAGAGTTACGAAACTCTGTCCATAGTTCTTCAGGCATTCTGTCTATCAGATCTAATCCCTTGAATCTGTTTGTCACTTCCACTGTAAGGGATTTGATTTAGGTCATATCTGAGTGGTCTAGTGGTTTTCCCTACTTTCTTCAATTAAAGTTTGAATTTTGCAGTAAGGAGTTCATGATCTGAGCCACAGTCAGCTCCCAGTCTTGTTTTTGCTAACTGTATAGAGCTTCTCCATCTTTGGCTGCAAAGAATATAATCAATCTGATTTCGGTGTTGACCATCTGGTGATGTCCATGTATAGAGTCTTCTCCTGTGTTGTTGGAAGAGAGTGTTTGCTATGACCAGTGTGTTCTCTTGGCAAAACTCTATTAGCCTTTGCCCTGCTTCATTCTGTACTCCAAGGCTAAATTTGCCTGTTATTCCCATTAGTATTAGTATTAGGAAGGAACAGAATTGGAAGAACCAAGAACACTAGGCTCTCTGAGACAGGCTCCATACCTTCTTTCTGACAATGGATGCATGGCCAACTTTAACCTCTTAAGCAATAAATTCCACTCATCTTAGTCAACTGACAAGAGAGCAGGAACAAGAGTTTCCTTCTCAGACCAGCAGAGCCAAACCAGATCAACGATTGTGGTGAGTGTTTTTTGATCCAGGATTATCAACTGCCTGGCCTCCAGGCTACTGTTGGAAAAGAGGATTCTAGCAGTCACAGAAGGGCTGTAAGAAGAGAATCCACCCAAACCGTTTATGGCTAAACAATGTGCCAAACTAGAACTTTCTCTGTTCCAAGATCACTAAGGTGAGAACACACAGATACAGGAAATACAAAAGATTCTACACATAGAGTAAAAAGAACCCTGGGCAGGTATGCAGGAAAAGGATATTTCCTGAAAACAACTATTGAAGAGTATAAATAATGAAGCAACGATAATTTTTAAACTTTTTTTTTTAAAGTGAAAGTAGTATATTCACATATGAACAAGTACAGGGAAACTTAGGGAAAGCAAAGGAATTGTCATCCTCCTTTTATCCCCAGCTTACATCCAGGGGCAAATTCTAAGTTTTTCCATTCTTATTACTAGGTTTACCTTAGTGAGACTAGAAATTATACTTAAGCCTCTGTTGCCTGACCTCAATTTGAGACAATTATCTATTGGTCTTCTATTGTAACCAATGATAATTTGGTTCACCATTATTTTTTGTATCTCCAAACTTGATATTTATATATTAATCCTATTATTTGCTATTTTGGTTTTAAATGGCATATTTAAAACTTTGCCACCTTTTGCCATACACTTTTAACACTATCTCTTGATAATCTTATTATTGCCTTTGACCTCTTCTCTAGTGTTTGGTTTTTTTTTCTTTCTAGTGTTACATCCAAGGTTATTCAATGCACATTCTGCCTTATATTTATACATATATTTTTGTGTATATGATTATGATTTTTTATTTGTACAGTATCTAAATCAATAGTAATTTACATGATTAAGAGTATATTAATATTATTCAATATCAAGTGAAGTTGTGCATTAGGATTAGAGTTTCTTAGTGGTCTAACATGAAGATGTCTTCATCAATGCTTTATCAATATTTGGTATGCTGTATATTTGGACTGTGATATTTTTGTTTCCCCCTTTTCCTCCCTTAAACTCCTGAATTGTGAGCATAAAATAAATTCAGATAGTAATTTCTACTATAAAGAAAAGAAAAAATGGTTAGGTAAAAATCAGTGATTGGTAGAATTACTTTAGTTTCTATTTTTTAAATTTGTGTACAGTGGCTAATATTTTACTAAGTGCTTCCTATATGCCAGGCACTGTTGTTTTTAAAATATTAATTTGTTAAATTATGTCTCCATCTCATGGGTCTGGAAACCAAAGAAAGTTAAGTAATTAGTAAGTATATAGCAAGTGAGTGGTAGAACTAAGATTCAAACCCAGACTGGCTCCAGAGCTGTGCTTAAACCATTCCATTCAGCAGACTCCCTCATGTACAAAAAAATGGCCCTAAACTAGTCTGTAGGTAGGCACAGTGCAGACTTTATATTTTATGAACTTAGTATGAGATAACCCATATCCTTCTGTATGGATGTTCCCGGGTTATTTTCAGATCCTTAGTTACCTGTACTAAATTGATTCTCATAAGACATATGCTTTGACCTTTAAAAAAAAATGGAGATAAATTTATGCTGATTGATTTCTGCTTCCTTACGTAGTCTCTTGTTCATAACCAATTTTTTAAAATTCTTGTCTGTTATCCAAATTTATTAAAGGGAATTTAAAAAGAGAAATAACCCATATATTTCCCATATATAACCATTCGATCTTTATCTGTAAGTATACCCATACTTTGTATAATTATCATAGCAGTTTTCACTAAGGTTAATCAGTGAACATTACTCTATGTTGCTACATACTGTGCATAATTCTTTTAATGATTGTAGCATATTTCAGGTTAAAGTATCATAATTTACTTGAGTATTTTGGTTGCTGTCAGGATTTTTCAATTGGAAAAGTTATAGTAAACATTTTTCTATATATATTTTGACAATTTCTTACCGTTGATCATTTTCTTAGAATAAAGTTCTAGAGGCAATTAAAGAAATACATTTTTTTTACTACCTTACAGGTATATACTGGAGAAGGCAATGACAACCCACTCCAGTACTCTTGTCTGGAAAATCCCATGGATGGAGGAGCCTGGTAGGCTGCAGTCCATGGGGTCATGAAGAGTCGGACACAACTGAGCGCCTTCACTTTCTCTTTTCACTTTCATGCATTGGAGAAGGAAATGGCAACCCACTCCAGTGTTCTTGCCTGGAGAGTCCCAGGGACGGGGAAGCCTGGTGGGCTGCTGTCTATGGGGTCGCACAGAGTCCGACACGACTGAAGTGACTTAGCAGTTAGCAGTAGCATAGGTATATACACCGATTTACAGTTTTTATAAGTTAAGTACTTTATACATAAAGTACTAAAGAACTGTATTAGGTAAATTTTCTTTAACTACTATTGAATTAAGCACTTTAGTTACATTAGATTACTATTTGAATTTCCTCTTATACAGGATCTAAAGGGAGAGGACTTATCTATTGTCTAAGTGACATTCTCATATGTAAAGTCTCACTTTAGGATGCAATATATTTTAATTACATTTGTACAAATATTTTATAGATGTTTTCCATTTATTGCTTTTTATTGTTGTTGCATGGCAAATTTTGCTGCTTTACATGAGTTGATCTTTATAGTTATTTCTTGTAAAGTAAACACAGTTTAAATACTGTAGACCATTATCTGCTGATTTTCTTTGTCAACTCTACAATCTATTTGAAATTTATTGACTTATGGAAGGAATTAAATGTGAAGCTAAAACAGTAGCTACAAATTCCCTTTCTCTATTTTTGTTATTTTTACATTATAATAATGATGGTTCTATTTTGATATGCACCGATGCAGTGTAGATAGCTGTATACTATGTTTCAGAGGAGGAGTCCAAAGTGAAGATACGGAGTCAGGTATCATCAGTATATATAGATGTTACTTGATGCCATGGGACTGGATAAGATTACAAAGGGAGAGGGGAAGAAGAGAGGGATCACAAATCAAGACTGAAGACCTCTAGTATTTAGAGGTAATGTGGAGAAAAGTGATTCCACAGGTAAAACAAGAAAATTCAGTGAGAATTTTAAAAGTCCTATTTGTCCTATTGAGTATCCATTCTAGTATCTTCTCTTTATTATTTATTCACTTATCTTGGTCTTCTCTTTCCTGGTGCTGGTTATCCACATACTTGGTTATGTTTTGATATTGGAGACAGGAAACCATGTAGCTGATGTAGGTGTCTTCCAATACTGTAGAAATGGATACTTTGTCCACCTAAAGGCAATATGGGATACCTAAAGTAAAGACTTAAGGAATCAGTTAGCTTAAGATGGGCTTAAAGTTGTCAAACATCAGGGTTATGAACTAATAATATATCCAAGAATTTAGAATAGTTTTTCTTTTATTCCAGTTGCTTCTCTACTTTATAAACCAACTCTCAAATTGTTTAGGTTGTATCTTCACAAATCCTGCAGAGTTGGGATTTTTAAATAGCTTCAGAGAGAATATGCATTGATGGGGAAACAAGAACTTAATATTTTCTATTGTCTGTAAATATTCTGACCAAGATAATTTTTTTAAATCCATAAATTAAACAGTAAATAAAAATCATGGTGGCAGCTGATTTCATTTGTTGATATATTTGCACTCTTACTGATAACGATGCAATTTAAATGATTTTAGCATTTTGCTTTGATTCTGAAAGTAAGGCAAAAAAAATACACATGTGAAGAATATCAAGTAGTAAGAATTGACTTACGATTGTCAACTTGTCCTATTTTCTTATCAGTAGTTGTCACTTCATAGAAAAATGCATATGCATTTAAAACAGAATGACAGAATATAAACCAGGAATTTTAAAAATAGTCAATTATAAACTCAGATTAGTACAGATTTCAAGTGCATTTTAAATTTCAATTAATATATTGTACAAAAAATGTTTGTCTTCAAAATAAGAACTGCAAGGGATCAACTCAGGAAAACTTTTCCCAATCTGATGGCAGCTCTAATCCATACAAGGTAGATGAGAAATAAGCATGTCTCTTATACATTCATTTTTTTTTCTAATCACAAATTCCAATGCCCTGTTTATATTTTATTCTTGACTTTAAGCATTATTTTTATTGTTCTTTAAGGTAATATTCCTTCCAACTTCAGCCCATAGCTCATATGACCCCCAAAGGGAAAGAAGTCTCTTCTTTGTAGTTTGTCTAAATTTTTAAAATATTTTTGTGAGAACTCACTGTTATAATTTGTATCATCTAACAAGGTCGGTAGCATTCTTCCAGGATATTTTAATCTAGAATGATCAGTTACTTACAATCGTCTTATTTTGACACTGTCCAGAAAAACATCTACTTTTGCTTTATTGACTACGCCAAAGCCTTTGACTCTGTGGCTCACAACAAACTGTGGGAAACTCTTAAAGAAATGGGAATACCAGACCACCTGACCTGCCTCCTGAGAAAGCTGTATGCAGGTCAAGAAGCAACAGTTAGAACTGGACATGGAACAACAGACTGGTTCCCAGGTGCACATCAAGGGTGTATATTGTCACCCTACTTATTTGACTTATATGCAGAGTACATCATGCAAAATGCTGGACTGGATGAAGCACAAACTGAAATCAAGATTGCCAGGAAAAATATCAATAACCTCAGATATGCAGATGACACCACAATTATGGCAGAAAGCAAAGAACTGAAGAGCCACTTGATGAAAGAGAAAGAGGAGAGTGAAAAAGTTGGCTTAAAGCTCAACATTCAGAAAACTAAGATCATGGCATCTGGTCCCATCACTTCATGGGAAATAGATGGGGAAACAGTGGAAACAGTGTCAGACTTTATTTTGGGGGGATCCAAAATCACTGCAGCTGGTGACTGCAGCCATGAAAATAAAAGACACTTGTTCCTTGGAAGAAAAGCTATGACCAACCTAGACAGCATATTAAAAAGCAGAGACATTGCTTTACCAGCAAAGGTCCATCTAGTCAAAACTATGGTTTTCCAGTAGTCATGTATGGATGTGATAGTTGGACTATAAAGAAAGCTGAGCACTGAAGAATTGATGCTTTTGAACTGTGGTGCTGGAAAAGACTCTTGAGAGTCCCTTGCACTGCAAGGAGATCCAACCTGTCTTTCCTAAAGGAAATCAGTCCTGAATATTCATTGCAAGAACTGATGCTGAAGCTGAAACTCCAATACTTTGGCCACCTGATGCAAAGAACTGACTCATCAGAAAAGACCCTGATGCTGGGAAAGATTGAAGGTGGGAGGAGAAGGGGACGACAGAGGATGAGATGGTTGTATGGCATCACCGATGTGATGGATGTGAGTTTGAGTAGGCTCCAGGAGTTGGTGATGGACAGGGAAGACTGGTATGCTGAAGTCTATGGGGTTGCAAAGAGTCAAACACAACTGAGCAACTGAACTGATTAATCTTAAAAAAAAAAAAAATACTTGCCCACTTAAAAATTTGTGAAGAAAGAAAATCCTGAAGAGGGGTACATTTCGTGTTAAGTGTTCTTAATCACGAATCATAATTAGCAAATTGAAAAAAACCAAACCACAACACTGTCATAGGTAGCCCACAGATCAGCTTCAACTATGCAAATGTTTCTGTTAGGTAAAAATTTATTTTTAAGATTATACTCCATTTATAATTATTATAAAGTATTGGCTATATTCCCTGTGCTGTTCAGTATATCCTTGTACCTTTTTTATTTTATACATAGTAGTCTGCACCTGTTAATCCCTTTCTCCTGTCTTGTCCCATCCCTTTTTTTCCTCCTCACTTGTAACCACTAGTTCTTTATATTTGTGAGCCCGTTTCTTTTTTCTTATATTAACTAGTTACTGTTACTTTGTATATTCCACCTATAAATGATATCATAGAACATAGGCCTTTATCTGACTTATTTCACTAAGCATATCTTCCAAGTTGATCCATTTGTCTCAAGTGGCAAAATGTCATTCTTTTCTTATGGCTGAGAAGTAGTCCATTATGTGTGTGTGTGTGTGTGTGCACACAGATATCACATCTTTATTCATCTGTTGATGGGCACTTTGGTGGTTTCCACATCTTTACTATGGAAAATAATGCCACTATAAACATTGGAGTGCATGTATGTTTTCAAATCAGTGTTTTTATTTTCTCCAGACATATACCCAGGGATGCAATTACTGAATCATACAGTAGTTCTATTGTTAGAAACCTCTGTACCATCTTCCACAATGGCTACAATTTACATTCCTACCAACAGTGCACAAGTGTACCCTCTTCTCCATGCCCTTGCCAACATTTGTTATTTTCATGCCTTTTATGATATATAAAATCCCTTTTAATATCTTGACCCACCATTACACAAAAATCTAGATTTCTCTCTTCTTTAAATAGAATTGGAAGGAACTGGCAACTTCATTTCTACATGGCAAGAAATTTTCAGAAGATGAGCCGTGGCAGCCACCTCATCTTCTAAAGTCCAATGAGGGCTCTGCAATTCTTCCAATATATGTAACACATAAGTAACCTGTGTCAGTCTGGTCTCTAGGCATTTAAACTTACCGTCTTTACAAATTGTTCCTGGTGGTTCAGAGACCTGCGGACCAAAATGATGGCTTATTATTTCCTCTTTGACATTGGAGAAACAAGGATAGGAAACTGCAAAAACATTCTTCTTTAGAAGAGGAAAGATGGAGAGACACACAATAGTCACTGGTCCAAGGCAGTGATGGAGTCTTTCTGGGCGGTTGTGGAGAGGTTGTTTTCACCTGACGGCAGGGGAAACTCCCGGATTAGAGGCCAGTCCAGCACTGTGGCGGAAATATCGTGTGCATTGTTCTCTGTGGCCACTGGGAGTTTCTTCCTTGCTTTTATTCCCCATACACATGTCTACTGGGCACTTGGCTCTCTCCCTGTGCTTGCAAACTTTCACAGTCTCTTTCTCCTTCTTCCTAGAGGGCCTCCTGATGGGACTGAAATTCAGACTCCAAGCTTGCAGTTTCTTTGGAAACCTAGTAGACTTCTCTTTGCGTTCATTAAGTTCTATGTGTTAATAACAAACTCAAAGTTCTTTCTCAATAATTCTCATGACTAATTTATTTATTTTTGCCTCTCTCAACCCCTCTCCCCCATATTTGGTAGCCAACCTGAGGTTATTGGAGATAACAGACTATCTGGAAGAGTCCACACCCTTCATCTGATTGGTGTCCTTGTCAGAGTCTTAAGGGGCTTTGTCTTTCAAAGCCTTGTCATCCTTTTTACTGAAAGTGAAAGTGTTAGTCACTCAGTCATCTCTGACTCTTTGCAACGCCATGGACTATAGGCCTGCCAGACTCCTCTGTTCATGGTTTTCTCCAGGCAAGAATATTGGAGTGGGTTGCCATTCTCGCTTCTCCTAGGTATCTTCCCAACCCAGGGATTGAACTCAGGTCTCCTGCATTGCAGGCCGATTCTTTACCATCTGAGTCACCAGGGAAGCCCATTTCTTACTATCTGAGATCTAAAATAGTTGAGCTTTCCAATCTTAAATGTCTCATATTTCTAGATTCTCTCATGTCTTATACATTTCTGTTTAGAATCCATGCCTTGCAGTTCTTTGCTAAATAAAAGTAAAGCCAACACACCCTACCATTCTGATTTTTTCCATTCATTTCAGCTAGAGCTACCTTTAATGTGCCTTTTGGTTTACCATGGACCATGGATTTACAACATTTGCCTCTCCATAGCATGGCCCTGTATCTTTGCAGTTGGCTTCTAGCTCAGTCGTATTCAGTTTTTTTTATCCTCAGGGTACCCTGCTTGTTGCATCAAGCAGGCAATGAGGAGATGTACATAGTTTTGTTTTTTAAATGGGTCAGGTCTGTAGGTCCTATACACTAGTTCCTGTCATAATCTATTGTTGCAAGTTACTGCAAAGGAGAAAGGAAAATATAGTTTAGGCTGTCTTTTCAGGAAGAAGAAGTAACAAGTTTGAAGATCTGTTAACAGTTGTATCATAGACACTAAATGTCAAGCATTTAATTACCATGTGGAAGAAAACGGTGGCCATGTTATTTCAGTGGTATCATTGATTTTAATTCTTCATATTTACATTAATCTTATGAGTACTTAATCCTACATTTGCTGCAGGCATACACATAAGTGGCTAGTTCGTGTGAACTTGTTGGATGAGATCAAAGACTCTAAAGCAAGACTTTTATGTAGGTTCTCTTTTTCTAATCTATAATTATATGGGATTATAAGGCATCCTTCAGTAGTAAGGAGTAATACTGAATGTAGGTGTTTTTGTTTAGTCCCTCGTAAATCCTCTTCTCATCAATACTGTATAATTACCTTCAGTTGTAGAAAACATCTGAGTGGGTTGACAAGTTGCCCTCAAAATGTACTTTAAATTTACATGAAATATGTAAATATTAGATTGAAAAGTAGACAGGTTTTTGCAGCCCAAGGACGTATCTTTTTAGGCTTTTGTTGATGTTTTAGAGGAAACTCTTAGATTTCTTTGAGGCTTAAAATGTTTCCTGTTTATAAATCCCTTTCCCGCTATCATTGTACTCTTTGAATGGCATTTTGTCAAGTGTTGTCCTTGGTTTGAAATGATCATTGTGATTTTTTTCCCCTTTATCTATGTATTTAATTTACATTATCTGGTAAAGAGGGGAAGCTTTGAAAAGCTCAGAAATGCCTTTAGTTTTAGTAAACAAATAGAGACATTTTTAACACGATGTCAGGGAAGAAAGAAACGATGGAGAGGTATCATGTGACTTTAGTCTGAGTATAACCACGCTTTGTAAAAGGAAGAAAGGGCTGGCTGAGAGTGCCGTCCTGGGGTTTCTTTTCCTCACCACTTGTCATGCAGCTATTAGAGTTAGCTATAGGTTCCCTGCCCCTTTGACGGAGGAGGACGGAAGCCTGGCAGAATGTTCCCACCTCAGGAGGACTCTTGTACATGCCATCTAAGTGGCCGAAATAAAGATTCATCCATGGCATTGTTTTTACTCTCTTCATCCTGAAATTGGATGACAAGGTAACATCACAGGTGAGGGATTACTCCTACAGACTGAACTTTGCTGATGTTGTTCTCTCCTCCCCACCGCTCATCAGTCACCATGGCAACTGTTTGTGCAGCTGGCCCACCTGTGGGCCCCCCCCCTCTGAGATCCTGTTCCTGCCCCCAGCTCACTGCACAGCCACTCCCAGGCCTGCCTGCAGGTGTTCAAGACCAGTCCAGTTATGTATGGAAGGACAGCAGGTATTCCTGACTCACATAGCCCACTTATGTCAAGTATACATTACAGTTATTCACCTACGAGCCTCCAGTTCTCCCTGCAAACATCCCTCAGGCTGGGTGAAAATGTAGATCATTGACTGTGTGTATAGCTTATTACAGAATCAAACAATTATCTGCTAAGAAACATGTAATAAAATGCCTTATTTCACCCCCGGAATATCCTACACGCTGTCTTAATTTTAATAGAAAGCATATGCCCTACTTTGTGAAGCTTGAAACTCTACAGTAATTGCACAGTGAATATGCTGAGGTGGCAGATGGGTTAAATTACCAGCTGAGCCACTAGGGAAGCCCAAGGATACTGGAGAGGGTAGCCTGTCCCTTCTCCAGCGGATCTTCCTGACCCAGGAATCGAACCAGGGTCTCCTGCGTTGCAGGTGGATTCTTTACCAACTGAGCTATCAGGGAAGCCTGATTCAGTTACAAGCAAAGTTAAAGAAAGCTATTAAAAATAATTATGTAGAGATTGCGTAAGTGCAACAAACAATAGAAGCAGTTACCTTAAACTGAACCTTGAGTTTATCACTTCTACTACTCAACAAGGTGAATATTTCCTAAAACGAATAGAGGCGTGATATCAACTCTAGCTGACATTCACATTTCACATTCCTACTTGTCAGAGGAGCATTAATTCCCTCTAAGGACAAAGAAGGAGCACACTGTATTTGGACAACTAGGTGGCACTGGTGTGTTATGCTTTCAGTCGTCGAAGAGCGAATTCAGAAATCCTGTCTGTATTCCAGTTCGCTGGTCTAACATGCACCGTATCCTCAGCTGCACATTCGGCAGTAATTGCGGACAGACTCAGGAGGAAATGCTGAGAGTTCCGTCAGTCTTGAGAGAGCACTAACAGCTCTCCAGCCTCCCATTGCCATGTCGTGGCTATGGACCTTGAATTCACTATTCTTTTTTTTTTTTAACTTTCTAGAAATGTTAACAGTCTTCTCATAGAAGGAAGGATTTAAAAAAAGTGTTTTTTTGGAAATGTGAGTGCTTAGAGACACCAGAATATTCAAAGGGATTTTGTTGTTATTCAGTTGCTAAGTCCTGTCCAACTCTCTGTGACCCTATGAACTGCACCATGTTGGGCTTCCCTGTCCTTCGCTATCTCCCAGAGCTTGCTCAAACTCAAGTCCACTGAGTTGGTGATGCTATCCAGCCATCGCATCCTCTGTCGCCCCCTTCTCCTCCTGCCCTCAGTCTTTCCCAGAACAATTCAAGCATTTGTGTTGCCATCAGAGGAGTAAAAATGAAATTTTACAGAATACAGGCATAGGGATGCTGTTAGCTGCTTAGACCCTACGTAAAGGCAATCTTTAACTTTTGAATGTGGACATGTAAAATTAAACAATAACAACACACACTTGTGTGAGTCTTAGGGTGTCCAGCACTGATCTAAATGCTTTGCATATACTGGCTCCCTGTTTCCCCATGTCAAACTTTGAAGCAGTCACGATGACTCACCTCTGTTTACAGATGAAGTTACTGGGACGCAGAGAGGAACAGTAACTTGCCCAAGGCTTGCAGCTACAGTGGCAAACACTGTTTCAAGTAGAAGAAAAATTTTCTCTCTTCTTTACCATGCTAAATTGTCCTTAAAGGAGCCTTCATCAACACTAATTTAAATGATTGCAGTATGATACAGATACTAGTACAAAATTAAACTTGAAAGGGAAATCAGAAGAATTGGACATTTATTTGATATCAACATGTAACTATAGGATCAATACTTTTACATCATGGAAATATGATGGAATTTAAACTTGCATATGATTT
This sequence comes from Bos indicus, assembly GCF_029378745.1. Lineage (NCBI taxonomy): Eukaryota > Metazoa > Chordata > Mammalia > Artiodactyla > Bovidae > Bos > Bos indicus. The sequence goes on from NC_091786.1 coordinate 11,821,599, forward strand.
AAATATTTTAGAGAGTGTGAGACACATCAAGAAGGATATCAAGGCACCTTTGAACTGGCTTATTTAAAATCTAGATACCCAGAGGGAGCCGGCAATAGTGTCCCCAGATAATGAGGTAGAAATACATTTTTAAAAAAATTTTTACTCTTTCATTTTTATTAGTAGGATCTTTGACAAATACTATTTAATATCTTAAGCATATTTTCTTAAAATAGAAGTATAGGCATTGAAAAAGTATTTCAACATTCCATGGAAAAATATTTGTTGTAGACTTACAATAAGCCAGGAACTACACCCGAGAAAGCATCAGAAACAAAAAAAAAAAACATGACATAGTTTTCTCTTGATACATGATAAATTGCCCAACATTTAATGTCTTAAAGCAATACCTGTTCATTAGCTCATGGTTGTATAGGTCAGAAATCCTGGGTCCTCCTTACAGGATCTCTTGGGCTAGCCTGGGCTCTTATATGAAGTATCAGTAAGCCCCTAACATCAGCTTGTGTGCAGAATCCAGTTCCTTGCGGTTGTAGGGCTGAGGATTCTTTTTTCTAATTACCTCTTGGTCGGGTGTTGTTTTCAACTTCTAGAGGCTGCCTCTGTCCTTAGCTCATGGTCCTCACCATTTCCAAAGCCAAAAATACTGTGTCAAATCCTTCCTGCACTTCGAATTTCCCTGACTTCTAATTGTGTCTTCCTTTTCTGCCTTTTAAAGGAGGTGTGATTAAATCAGGCACATTATGGTTAATCTCCGTATTTTAAAGACAACAGGTTGGGGCCTTTAATTACACCAGCAACCCCTCTACAAGACCCTGGTTAGAGTTTCATTGCGAACAGAGATCATGAGGAATTATCTTTACATTCTGCCTCACAAATGGCTTATTCCATCAAGGAGCATGTTTGGTTTATCTTGTGATTCTTTACAGTGGACATACTTTTTTAATGACAAGGTAGTATTAATTACATGTATCTAGAGATACATGTAATTACATGCTTAATCTAGAGATTAAGCAAACCACGTTATAGTAATGACCATCAAGAATTAAGCGCACTGGATATGCTTGGCACCTTAAGTACCATTTTCTCCTTTGATCGTCATACAACTCTCTAAGTATCAAGCTGAGTCTCAGAGACTTTCAGTAACTAGCGAACATCAGACAACCAGTAAATGAGAGAAGCCAGACTTCAAGACAAGAGCTGTATGAATGTAGTATCTGTGCTTTTTGCTGCACAGCAGGAAGGAAAAGGGATCTAAGAGTCTTGTCCTTGAGAAGAAAGTTATGCTTCAAGCAGAAAGATTAAATGAAATTTGTTATGCAACATCAATATGATTAATGATTCATTACAGGTAGCATACAAGATTTTTATATGTATGTACCTGTGACTTTGTGCCCATTTTCCTCCCAATAGTTATCTGTAGGTGTGTGTTATGTGTATGAAACCAAGATGAATTCAGAGATGACTTGTTGTTCAGTTGCTCAGTCATGTCCAACTCTTTGCGACCCCATGGAGTGCAGGATGCCAGGCTTGCCTGTCCTTCACCATCTCTCGGTGTTTGCTCAAACTCATGTCCAGGTGATAAAAGCTGCTAAATAATATTTATTGCAATGGGGTTTTATCAAGAATGGAGAAACTTGATGAGGGTCTGAAACATCCCTTGTGGATATGGTGACATATTTGTCTACTCTATCCTTGGAGCTGCTTAAAGGGCACCATTTTAAATCAGAGTGCTGTATTTACAGCACATTTGAAAAATTAAAGTAGTATCTTGGACAATTGCTAATTGTTACTTTTGGAGTAACTCCTCTCATGGAAGCGTTAGTCACTCAGTCCTGTCTGACTCTTTGCAACCCCATGGACTGTAGCCCGCCAAGCTTCTCTGTCCACAGACTCCTCCAGGCAAGAAAACTGGAATGGGTTGCCATTTCCTTCTCCAGGGGATCTTCTCCACCCAGGAATCAAACTTGGGTCTCCTGCACTGCAAGCAGAGTCTTTACTAAACTCCTTTCATAAAGATGGATCAAACTTTCTTATCAAATTTATGAATTACAGAACCAAAAATGCCAAAAGCAATTTTTAGACTGGTAGTGATAAAACTTACCCCTCAAGGTAGAAGCAGTTCTCAAAAGCTGCTGATGAGGAGACGATTCTAAAAGGATGGTACCTAAATCAGTCCAGTGGGGAATTTAGCGTCTAGGAAAAAAAGGAATATTGGTCAAGTTGTTACTCCTGCTACTAATAATACTATTCTACATTAAGTAATTATGTAGGCTGGTGTGATATTGTGTCTTATAAGGAAAATGTGTTTGGTCATTGAGATGACCAAATATGCACTGAATATTTTTTTCAAATATGTTTGGTCTTCATTAAGCATTCCTGGCTCTTAGGTCCCCAGACTTTTGGCATTTCCTAAGTGATGGGAGTCTAAAGATTTCTCTTATAATATGTTAATTAGGTGACTTCTGCAAGGCACTTAAGGATGGAGGCTGGTGACCAGTGGAGGCAGCCAAGTGATTTGAGGATTGAGAACGTTCAGTCCTGGGGAGAGAGCTGGGAAAATGGCCAGTGCTTTAGTCACTCAAGCCTCCATAAAACCCAGAAGGACAGGGTCCAGAGAGCTTCTGGGTTGGTGAACACACGGAGGTTTGCGGAGGCAGTGCACCTAGAGAGAGCAAGGATTTCCCACACCCCTTCCCCATACCATGCACTGTGCAGCTCTTTCATCCAGAGTCTCCTGAGTTACACCACTGCATAATTAAGCAGTCATCTAGTGAATGAATGGGTTTCCTGAGTTTTCTGGGCTGCTCTAGCAAGTGATTCAAACCAAAGGAGGGGATTGTGGGAACCTCTGATTTGTAGCCAATTGGTCAGGAGTACACGGAACAGCCTAGAGATGTGATTGGCATCTTGAGTAGGCGTGGGCAGGTCATCGGAGCCTTCAATTTGTAGTCTTTTGGTCAAAAGCACAGGAAGCAACCTAGGCTTATGACGGGTGCCTGAAGAGGGGTAGGGAGACAGACCCTCAACCTGTAAAATCTGACAGTATCTCTGGGTAGACAGTGTCAGAATTGAAGTGTGAGACACCTGGCTGGTGTCCAGAACGTTGCCTACTGATGCGAGGAAACCCACCACCGCCACACACACAGGTTAGAGATTTGGGTCCCGGGACAGTCGTTAAGGTGGTCAAATAGATCTGATGATATTTCCAAATCACTATGTTTACTGTAGAACTGCATTTAAGAGAGAAGGAAACATGGGATCAAAGAACTGAAACTTTCTCAAGCTTCATGCCACTGGGAAGCAAAACTGGAATTCGGGTCCTGCCAGGGTGATTAGGTGTCTGAGTGTTCCTGCCTTTTCCCCTAACTGTAGGGACTCCCCACAGTTCCTCTCTGCCCAGAAACATCTGACTTGCTGATGCTCTGTGTTGTGTGTATGACTACCTGGGACATTCTTGGTGCTTTGTCATTTCCCGGTACTGCCTTTAGTTTTAAATAAACCCAACCATATGTCCTGCACAGTCATGCATTGGTGACGTCACTGACCCAGGCTAATACTTGATGATACAGAGTGATTTTTCTGTGTGAAACTGTAACCAAAGGAGTGATTTTTGTCCTTAGGAATACAAGGTGAAGGTGAAGTCACTCAGTCGTATCCGACTCTTTGCGACCCCGTGGACTGTAGCCTACCAGGCTTCTCTGTCCATGGGATTCTCCAGGCAAGAATACTGGAGTGGTTACCATTTCCTTCTCCAGGGGATCTTCCAGACCCAGGGATCAAACCAGGGTCTCCCGCATTGGACGCAGATGCTTTAACCTCTGAGCCACCAGGGAAGCCAAGGTTCCTCCCTATGTGATTGAGTAATCTAGAATGATTACGTATCACGTGTCAGACTTGAGACTAGTAGTAGAAAAAGCATGGTGAAGTCATCCCATTGGTCTTAATGATTCCAAATCTACAAATCCACATCTGGGATATAAAAGAAAATATCTTCAGAAAGTATATAAGGTGAGGAGAAATGTTCTCATTAGGGACACAGCAGATGTGACAAACTTGCAACTCAAATCTCCTAGTAAGCAAGACAAACAAGCATTGCTGCTACATAAAGAAATTGATCTCTAATTAGAAACAGTTGGAAAAAAATATAACTATGCATTGTGGCAGAGGGGTTAATTGACGTCTGGTTTAATAAACTCATGATACAAAGGTCTCAGTAAAGAAATCTTGGTATTTTTATTTTCCAAAAATGTTTGCCATCAGCAATAAGAAGTGAGGGGAAAAAAGAACTGAATGTCATTTATAAGCTCTAGCGATCATGGCTGGCACCAGCTTTCTGCCACCAGCTATGTACCGCAGCCTCTAGGAACCTCTAGATAATTCAGGAAGTTTTTTGAAGATGAATTTTGGTAAATGAAGTCAATTCAGAAGGAGTATCTTGAGGAGACGTGGAGTCCCTGGGGAGAGTGAGCCTATATTAAAAAGCTGCTGTTTGCTCCCGCTAGCTGGGTAATAGAGGAAATATTAATTTGGCAGGGAGATAGGAGATGAAACAATGAAGTGGTTAGAGTGAGGCCATCACTACGGGTAGCCCTCGTCATCTACATTGTCTGTACACATTCTTGTCATCTACATTTTGTCTGTTGTGTAAGAAGTGTTAGCTTGTGGATTTTTGTTATATATTAAAAGTCACTCATGGATTGTGGCCTAATCAGAGTTTTCAGTCAGTTCAGTCGGTCAGTCATGTCCATCCACCTCTTTGTGACCCCATGGACTGCAGCACACCAGGCTTCCCTGTCCATCACTAACTCCCAGAGCTTGCACAAACTCACGTCCATTGAGTTGGTGATGCCATCCAACCATCTCATCCTCTGTCGTCCCCTTCTCTTTCTGCCCTCAATCTTTCCCAGCATCAGGGTCTTTTCCAGTGAGTTAATTATTCACATAAGGTGGCCCAAGTATTGGAATTTCAGCGTCAGCATTTTACTTTAAGATTATTTGAGAATGTTGTCAAGAAAAATTTTGAAAGACACAATCATTGTGGCTTGACAAATGCTAGTTTGTTATTCTTTTCTATAAATTAGAAAGAGGGCTCCTTCCATCAAGACATTTTGCTGTCTTCTGGAAAAATCTATGAGGACTAAGATATGGCTGGCACCAGATAGAACTGTGCAGTGCACAGCAGTACGACTGTATACAGAAGTCTTCTCCTTCAAATCTTGCTATCTCTTCCTTGCTTTATTAAAACAGGCCTATCAAGGCTCTTTCTTTGTCTACAATCTCTTTTTTGAAATAATTATTCTATTTCCTTTGCTTTAAATATCCTTCAGGCAGATATATTGGAAATCTTTACCTCTAATCCTTACAACATGTCTGAGAGCTTTGCACACTGAACCTGCCTATCTATTATTCTGGTATTTTTCAAACTTTCAAAAATTGAAGTCATCATCTCCCAACCTCTAAAATAACCCTTCCTGCTGACTCTGGCCCTATAATAGCAATGCTTTTCCCCATTCACTCAGGTTTCAGGCAAGCGTTATCTTTGATTTTTCTCCTTCACTTCCTACATTCAGCATCAGGGTTTATTTTTGTGCACTTTGTGCGGGGCCCAAATCTGAGTGGCGGTGGTTACATCAGAAGCAGTGTATATTATATAACTATCATGACAATTTTCTGGCAGATGACAGCACATGTTTTTTTATGGAGAACACTGTTTTTTCAGTGACCTAGAGGCCTTATATGCTAGTGGCATTGTTATAAGGAGGAAATGAATAGATTCTAAGAAAGTGGAGGCATCAAGTGTGTAGTCCATGCCTCATATCTTTACTAATAAAGTCCAATCCATGGCTATAAGATATGATTGTATGATCTAAGTGTGATGAGACTTTTTTTATGATTGAAGCACATATGCAAGCACGAAGAAGAAGTTGATTAAGCATGTAAGGATCAGAGATAAAGGTGAAAAATCATTTAACAGTGTGGATTTATTGCATATGCATTTATCACATCTTATAGTATAGAAAACAGTGTGATAAGATATCCTAAATCTAGTTCTGATTTCCTGCTTAGCCATCCCACCTAAAATATTCTGAGATGTTCTCAAGGACAAAATGACTTAGAGCCCGGGACTAAGGGTCATCGAGGAGAGAGGGTCATTGCTCATCCTCCCAATTTTGCTGTACTAGATGAATTTTGCAGAAAGTTTGCCAGAGGACAAGCGTGAGACCCATTTTCCTCCTCCAGTGTTTCGAATCAAAATTGTAAATGATGGGAGTTGATTGACACCTATCATCAAATCCGCGCACAAGGCTGATGGCGCTGAAAATAACATCGCCCGCACTCACAAGATACACAGTGTTTCCCTGCACGCTGTGAGCTCTCTCCATGGTATTCACGGGGGAAATTTTATGCTGATTTAGTTCTTTGAGTGGTAGGTGCTGGCATTTGCTGCTCCCTCACATACAACACAGATTATTTCACTTCGCAGGAGCTGACACCACCACATAACGAGTCTGTAAGGACCAGTTCTTTACTCTGTCAGCAAATAGTTATGTGACAAAGGGCTGAGACTATCAGCTGCAGGTAACAAGGTCCTTGGGGTTTCAGACATGAAAAATGGTCATTATTATTTGCATTAACCAACAATATTTGCTATTTCTCTTGGCTCATTTGTGTATTACTTTACACCTGTTAAAATGATCAAAAGAAGCACTACTTTTCATTTGAGAACAGTATGGTGTGGGTGGGCTTCCCAGGTAGCTCAGTGGTAAAGAATCCACCTGCCAATGCAGGAGATGCAGGTTCAATCCCTGGGTCGGAATGTCCCCTGGAGTAGGAAGTGGTAACCTACTCCAGTTTTCTTGCCTAGAAAATTCTGTGGACAGAGGAGCCTGGTGGGCTAAAGTTCATGGGGTCACAAAGAGTTGTACACTACTGAGCTCTCTCGCACGCGCGCACACACACACACACACACACACACACACACACACACACACACACCATGTGAACAGGGCAAGGAGTGTAGAAGAGAATAATGATACCCAGTGAGAGAATTGTGGAAGCATAGTTAGTAATTAAGAACTGCAGAGACTTTTGCCCCCTCCATGAGCTATGATGCACTGTCTCTTTAAATTTGAGTTTTCTTTGAGATAAACTGGGAGGCAACTCCCAGTATGTGAGTCTAAACTTCAGTATCCTGCCATGATTAACTCCTCCAGCATAGTGGAGTCTTCCGTAATAAACCTACTTCTAAGCCCCCTCCCACTTTGTAGCCACTGCACTCAGCTCTGGAACTTCAGCCAGCACCCCCCCAAAAAAATTCCTACCAAGACCTGAAGATGTAGAAATGTTCCATTATTGAAGCCAACACTTTGCAATATATATAAGCAAAGCCCTTCCTTAGTGGATCTATATGAGAAACTTTAGTGCAAAACAGTATCTTTCAGTCCTTCAACTTCCCTTGGGAATGCCAGAGCTAGTAGAAGCTTACTGTTCTCAGAGAGAAGTACACGAGAATCGTACTTTAAAACCACCTTATAGATAAAACCATATGAATAATTCCCTGCAACAATGGTCTTTTCATTCTTCTGTAATTGAATAACCTTGAATGGCATCCAAGGTACACTCTGCCCACCCCTCCACTCTCCCAGAATGCTTGTCTTAACGTGAGCTGCTTTGCAGTTTGTTTTTAGTATATGTCTCTTGTGACATAAAATATGCATACTATAAAAGATTTTCAATTAACTTCTAATCTCAATTAACCAGACTCCAGTAGATACTTAATAAAGGACAGTTGCATAAAAGTTTAATATATTCATGTTCCCATTTGGATTTGTTAGATCCGTATTTACAAAAGGGACTGAACGCAACTGGTCTACTTGGTGATTCCATGAAACACTCCAAAAGAGGCTTTTGTTACGTTTATTTCTATTGCATGTGGATAATCTACGTTCATTGTAATCATAAATCTTTCACTCTGAGTTCATATAACTACACACATATAAACACAGCCTAAGTGTTTTTAAAAAAGTTTCTAAAAAAGTTTTCATTTGCCAATCACTTTATTTGATATAAATTAACTAAAATTTCTTTTGTTGCTGATCTGGTTTATAAAACTGAAAGAAACAAAACATGGATTTATTTTCCCATCTTTTTAATGTAGTGTCTAAATAACTATCATTTTAGAAAACAAAGTGATAGTTAGCTATGATACAGTGTTAGTATAAACCAGATGGAGAAATAGAGACATAAAGTTGATAGTTGTGGACAGGCTATATACTAAGCCATATTTAATCTTCAGTTCACAAATCTGTAATTCATTATCTGATGGGAATATGTCTGGGCTATTGATTTCTATAAGATGAAGACTTTTGGTTTCTCTAATCATGTCCATTAGTTTCCTCCAGACAGATTAATAATTTTTTACAATTGCTGATGGCAATTGCAGGCATTTAATTTTGCTTCTACTCTTGTGTAGCTGCTACTTGGAAGCATATTTGTGTGGTAGTAGATAAAATATATTCCTAAGGCAATGAAACAGTCTTCATTTGTTATAGTACTTTGTTTACAAAAGCATCATTATGAGCATTTCAAAGTACAAAAATGTTCCACCTATTATTTTTTTAATTAGAAATTTATGTTAGACTTTAAGACAGTATTGTTATCTAAGGGACTAAAAGCTTATTCTAAAAATTTGTCACACAGAGAAGAGGAATGTCTTAATTTTTACTGGTAAATCTGAACACTGTAAATCTGAACAATGCTTCTTTTGAAGAGAACTGCAGTTATTTTTAAAATCTGTATATAATTTTTTATAGATTATGCAATAGATTTTCTTTTCTTTTTTGTTTCAATTTTTTTACTATCTCATTCTGTATGATCTTGAGTGGCTGTTGAATCTGATATACATTAATTCTTTGGAAACAGCTTAAATTTTCCTGCTATAATTATTTTAAATTAGGTATGTCCACTCTTAGGACTTTCAATGGCATTTAGTTGCTGAAAGATTGATTAACTGTTTTAGGTGAGTTTTTGTTGTGACATTGGACCTCTGGAGAGATTTCTATACAGTGTAGATAGAGGATCAGTGCTCATAATAAAATTGTTTGCAAAATGATTTTAAACTCCAAATATCAGCTCTGATTCAAATGATAATATCATCCAAGCTATTCAGCTTTTGACATATATAAGCAGAAATATTTTTAACTAATGTATAATTGACATATAATATTACTTTCAGATGTACAATATGATTCAATATTTGTAAATATTGTAAAGTGATGACCACAATAAGTCTAGTTGACCTCCTTATCACGTGTAGTTACAAATATTATTTTTCTTACAAGTTGAATTTTAAATTTAAACTTCTTATGAGAACTGAGCAACTTTTAAATGTGTTATACAGTCGTATTAGTCACCATGCTATATATTATGTCTTCATGACTTATTTTATAATGGATGCTCCTCACTTATTTCCATGCCTCCCTAAACCCCTGCCTCGGGAAGCTACTAATCACTTTTCTGTTCTCTGTATATATGAGCTCAGTGTTGCTTGTTTAGATTCTACATGAAAGTGAAATCATACACTATTCATCTTTCTTTGTCTGATTTATTTCGCTTAGCATAGTAATCTCAGTGTCCATCCGTGTTGTCACAAATAGCAAGATTTTCTTCTCTTCATGAATGAATAATATTCCTCTGTGTGTTGTATTTTGTGTGTATGGGTATCTTATGTTTTCTTTATCCATTCATCCATCTGTGAACACAGATTGTTCCATGTCTCAGCTAATGTAAATAATGCTACAATGAACGTAAGGGTGCATATATCTTTTTGTTTTCATTTTCTTGGGATAAATACCCAGAAGTGAAATTGCTGGATCACATGGTAGTTAATTTTTTTTTTTCCCCTGAGGAACCAACAAAATGTTTTATGTAGTGACTGCACCAATTTCCATTCCCACCAATAATGCACAAAAGTGAATGGGAAAGTCACTCAGTTGTGTCCAATTTTCTATGACCCTATGAACTGGTTTTGATTTGCATTTCTCTCATTTTTAGTATTGTTGAGTACCTTTTCACGTACCTATTGGTCATCCTTGGAAGACCGTCTATTCAAATCCTCTGCCCCTTTTTTAATCTGATTGTTTGCTTTTCCATATTGTTGTATGTGTTCTTTATATATTTTAAGTATTAAATTCTTACTAGGTACATAATTTGTAAATAGCTTTTCTTATTCAGTAGTTTGCCTTTTTGTTTTATTGATGTCTTCCATTGCAGTGAAGAAGCTTTTTATTTTGATGTTATCACACATATAATTTTGTTTTTGCTTTTTATGTCAAACAAAAAAAAAATTGTCATCAAGATCTGTGTCAAGGAGTTCACCACCCATGTTTTCTCCTAGGAGTTTTATGGTTTTGATCTTTACATTGAAGTCTTAATCCATTTAGAGTTAATTTATGTGTATGGTTTAAGAAAATGTTCTAGGTTCCTTTTCTTCCATGTGACTGTCCACTTTTCCCAACAGCATTTACTGAAGAGTCTGTCCTATCTTCATTTGTATATTCTTGTCTCCTTTGTGATTGTGTGCTGAGTCGCTTCAGTTGTGTCCACCTCTCTGTGACTCTATGGACTGCAGCCTGCCAGGTTCCTGTGTCCATGGGATTCCCGAAGCATGGACAGTGGAGTGGGTTGCCACGCTGTCCTCTTGGGAATCTTCCCACCCCTGGGATCAAACTTGCATCTCTTATGTCTCCTGCGTTGGCAGGCTTCTTTTCCACTAGAGCCACCTGGGAAGCCCTACCATAGGTTGATTGATCATATATGTGGGTTTCTTTCTGGCCTCTTTATTCTGTTCAATTGATCTACTTTTATGCCAATTCAATATTGTTTTGGTCACAGTCAGAACATGGTCAGAAAAGTGTTCGGAAAACAAAATTGACTGAATATGAGGTGTAAAAAGCATTGTTAAAGTCCATTAAAATGCAGGTGTCTAGAAGAAGACAGTATCTGAATCTATCGTTTTCTCCTTTTGACATTTTGGTTAACAAAATTTGTCTTTGCAACAGAGTGGCTGAATAAAAGTCCCCAGGTGTGTGTCAATGCTCTTGTTGAAACTGTATGAACAAGCCCATAAAGAGACCTTCTATTGCATTACAGTTTCTACTCTGCATCTTCCCTGCCACACGCAGAGAACGGCTTTGCTGTTCCTGGCTGGAAAAAAAAAAGCAAATTTGCTGGTCCCCTTGCAGCCACACGTTTGCCACTTCCTGGAGGCACTGCTCATTGTCTGTGGTAGAGCAGTAATGACTGGAGCAGAAAGGAGACCAGCTCCTGGAGTCAGCGCTGTGTCCTGCAGCTTCAGTAAAGTCTCAGGCTGCTGCTGCCGAAAAGACAGAAGAGGAGGTGTTTTGTGACTGTCATTGGTTTTCGTCTCATGATAATAACCAGAAAAAAGTGTAAATGTGCAAAGAATGGCAATCTCTCCGTGCCATAAGAAGGTGGGGAGAATGCACTGTGGGGTTAAATGAGAGAGAAACGGCAGCTCTGTGGCCAATGCGGGGAGTTTCGGGTTCTTAGAGGAAATTGTGTCTGAGATGTGGCTTTACAGGTGGTAGATATTTAAAGTAGGAATGAGAGTGGAACTCAGATGGAAAAACATTTCAGGTAAACAGAAAATTGTAAACTAAGGGAAAATGTAGGAAAATACTGCGTATGTTCAAAAATAACATATTGTTTTGACTGAAATGCAAATCAGATCTATCTTAGGGAGATTAATTTGATGACAAAATATATCCTGTGAACAAAAGGCTGATCATGCTGCTGTCAGTTAGGAGGATTCTAGAAAATATTGCTGAATGTGCATCTTCAACTGACTGACACATGCATTACTCTTAGGGAGAGTTGGAAGGGACTTGTAACCTTAGTAACCATCACCCCCCTGCCAACATATTTTAATTTGCAGATGTGCACTTGTGGGTTTGCTGTATCTTTGGCCTTGAGACATCTGTGTCAAATGATTAAGTGTCAGATGAAAGTTAAGGCAGTGAGAACCAATGTGTTTACCAAGAGAGGGGCTGCAGAGAACACAGGGACAAAAAGAAGACTCAAGAAATAGAAGACTTAGATCAGAAAGAAATTCACAAAAGTGAACCAACAGAAGCTATGGAAGAAAACTTAGCATGCCTGATAAAATTTCCAAGAGGAGAAGCCAACGTCTTCCCAGTGTTTGAATTCCCAACAGTCCATACACAACCACACTGTAAAATTGTTAAACATACAGAATGATTCCAGCCAAAATATGCTTAATGAAATGTACTGAAATATCTAAGTTGTTAATAAGTGTACACCTTTTTCTTGATAATGAACTTGGCCAAGAAGATTCCCTAGAAAAAGAGATACAGTGTGACAGATTATATAGGGCTTGGGTTTTGGAGCCAGTAACACTTGATTTGACAGTTGTTAAATACTGTGTTTGCTTTATGAAATTAGGAAATAAATCACACTTCCCATGATATAATATAAAGTGCTCATATATTGTAGACAAAGAGCAATTTCAAAGGAGAGTTGCAAGAGCATTTTTGTAATCTGTGTCTTTATTCTTTCTGAGAAGGATACTCCTCATAACAACCCACAATTATACTTTTGATCACTTTTTGTTGGAGATAGAATAGACTCATGAGGATCCATTTGGTTCTTTAAACATTGATAACTCTTTAAACTTGATAACTCATTCAGATAGCTTCATGGCCTCCTCTTCCCATCACTGGCTTTATTTGAACTTCTGTAGAAAATTGAAGGTTAGCTAAGGATTTGTGGTTAAGTTCCTTAGTTTTTCACAGATGGTCTTAGATATATCACAATATCTAAGAATAAATTGGAAACATTAATTGGAATTGTTCATTTCAATTTTGCATTACAGTGTATTGTTTTAAAGTCTTTAGTATAAAAATAACTGACGAATGAAATATGTGCAAATATACAAATTGAAAAGGGCAAGGAAAAGCTTTTTTGTAATGCTGCTTGATAATAATTAAAAATATGTGTGTGAACAACATAAATGGAATATTTACTATAACATTTATCTCCTACTTATTTCCACTTTTCTATGCTGATGATTATGCACTTTGTGCTTTATACATTCTTTAAAATAGAAACATTATCCTGATTTATGTCTCTATTGAGAACTCTAAAGACAGAAGAGTTATTTTTCCTATTCTCATTCTAGAGAATTGATATTCAGTGGCTAATTTTTTTTCTCCCTTTTATGTGTTAGTGGTAAACACCAAAGATGAAGATGCTGAAGTGTTTACACATGTCCTACCCAACTGTCAAGCAGTTGAGTGATACTATTGATTTTTAAAATTACACACCAGATACAGTGCTGCAGTATCAGATTTACAAAGTGTTCCATGGGTTTCGACATTGGAATTGCTGATTATTACTCATTAGGTTAAAGTTTGCTGCTGGGTCTTAGGGACTGTATTGCTGTATTAGTCAGGGTTCTCCAGAGAAACAAGGTTGTGTGTGCACGTGTGTGAGAGGAGAGAGAGACAGCGGAGGGAGAGAGGAAGAAAGGCAGAGACCAATTGACTGACTGACTGATTGATTTTTAAAGATTTGGCCAGGAGGATGTTAAGGCTTAGTAAATCCAAAATCTGCAGGTTATGCCGGCAGGCTGGAGACCCAGGGGAGAGCTGCAGTGTGGTTCCAAAGATGGAATTTTTTTCTTGATCGGGGGAGGCCCGTCTTTGTTCTATCAAGGCCCTCAACTAACTCAGCAGTTCCATCCACATCTTGAAGGGTAGCATGCTTTATCAAGTCTTCTGATTGAAATGTTAATCTCATTCACAAAGCATCTCCATAGAAACATCCAAGATAATGTTGGACCACATATCAGGACAGGATGGCCCAGCCACAACTGACACATGAACATTACAGCTGCCGCCTCTCCTATGAGGTTCTTCTCTCTTCTTTAGCTCTCACACGTTCTGTTTATATCACTGTTGCTCTTTTCTGCTTTCCCAGATATGTGAAGGATGTTTTTTCCTCCTTAAAGCATTATTATTGCTATAATAATCACTACCATTCTAAATTATTTTTACAGTGACTACTACTGTTATTAATGGAAACTAGTCAGTTGCTATACACCTTCAATCAGGCTGGCAGTGAAACGTAGGTTTTATTTACATGCTATGCTAAGTTGCTTCAGTCGTGTCCGACTCTGTGCGACCCTATGGACAGCAGCCCACCAGGCTCCTCTGTCCACAGGATTCTCTAGGCAAGAATACTGGAGTGAGTTGCCATTTCCTTCTCCAATATGTAAATATTTATTTACATATTTGTGTCTAGTCCTCAGGGCAAATGAGGAAGACAGTTATAAAAACTCATTTTGCAAGTGAGGGATCCGAGAGTCTGTAGGGTTAATGGACCTGCCCAAGGCCTTACTATGGTGAAGTGTCTGAGTCTGGACAGGATCTCATAAATCTTTGCTTTTCCTGTTTACTATGCTTCCTGACTTAAATTTTGTCTTGCATACTGTACTATAGCCATTCACCTGTTATGATTTCATATGACAAGAGGAATTTTAAATGAAAGGAAGAGTCATTAAGTAAGATATTATAAACATGATTTGAACCTAAAAACCCCAGTATCATCAGTTACTGTGAGAGAGTTTACGTAAAAGTTGCTTGAGTTTTTAAACCAACCCTTTACTTTGGATTATTTTCAGAGTGATCCTAACTAGAGAGAGGAAAATAGAATATACTCATAATTTTCTCCTCTCTCTGTCACCTCTGTCTCCCCTTCCATGAATTGATTAGAGATGATTTTGGAGAGACGCAGATTTGAATTACTTAGAAAAAATTGTCAAGAGCTAAGCTGAGGAATTTGGATTTGGCTTCATGAGAAACAGATGATGCTACAGATCCTAAGGAAGAAGCATGCTATAGTCAAATACACCAGGAATCCCCTATTACTGCCTCACATTCATGAGACAATCTCTTAACACTTTTTATGTTATGATCCACTAACACATGTCAATGGTGTTTTATGTCACAGTGCTTATATTTGAGTAGCGTTTCTCTATCATGGTTATATTCCATTGGATGCAGGGACCGTGCCCTCCCCGAACAGTTATATTGGCTTTGAAAAATGGCGTTGCCTTTTGAGATTACAGTTTAGAATATCCATAATAATATGTCAGTCCTATTGGTAGTGGTAGATAAGGAGCAGAACTCAAAACTCAGTCTTTTGTGTGGTCAGATCCATCCCAATGGGGGACTACAGTGGAACTCTCACTGCATTTTGGATCTGTATAGACTCAGGTGCCCTGAGCATGGAATAGAGTTATTGGATGCTGACATCCGTAGTCTTTTATTCTGACACAAACTATCTTTATTTAATTTTGTTTATAATTTTAAAGGCTCTTAGAGGATTCATGAATGACTTTGTCTCTTCCACCGGATTGTTTACATTTTCCTGAATTCTATACATCATTGAAGCTTGTCAGTCAGTTCAGTTCAGTTCCTCAGGTGTGTCCAACTCTTTGCAATCCCATGGACTGAAACACATCATATTCACCAATTCCCTGAGCTTGCTCAAACTCATGTCCATTGAGTCGGTGATGCCATCCAACCATCTCATCCTCTGTTGACCCCGTCTCCTCCTGCCTTCAGTCTTTCCCAGCATGAGGGTCCTTTCAAATGAGTCGTTTCTTCACATCAGGTGGCCAAAGCATTGGAGCTTCAGCACCAGTCCTTCCACTGAATATTCAGGACTGATCTCCTTCAGGATTGACTAGTTGGATCTCCTTGCAGTCCAAGGGACTCTCAGAAGTCTTCTCCAACACTACAATCCAAAAGCATCAATTCTTTGGTGCTCAGCTTTATTTATAGTCCAACTCTCACATCCCTACATGACTACTGGAAAAACCATAGCTTTGACTAGATGGACCTTTGTCAGCAAAGTAATGTCTGCTTTCTTAATATTCTGTCTGGTTTTGCCATAGTTTTTCTTTCAAGGAGGAAGTGTTTTAATTTCATGGCTGCAGTCACCATCTGCAGTGATTTTGGAGCCCCCCAAAATAAAGTCTTTCACTATTTCCATTGTTTCCCAAACTGTTTGTCATGAAGTGGTGGGACTGGATGCCATGATCCTTGTTTCTTGAATGTTGAGACATTCAGAAAAAAGACAACTTTTTCATTCTCCTCTTTTACTTTCATCAAGAGGCTCTTTAGTTCCTCTTAGCCTTCTGCCATAAGGTGGTATCACCTGTATATCTGAGGTTATAGATATTTCTCCCTGCAATCTTGATTCCAGCTTGTGCTTCATCCAGTCCAGCATTTCGCATGATGTACTCTGCATATAAGTTAAATAAGCAGGGTGATAATATACAGCCTTGATGTACTCCTTTCCCAACTGGTTCTCAATGGAACTAGTCTGTTGTTCCATGTCCGTTTCTAACTGTTGCTTCTTGATATGCATACAGATTTCTCAGAAGGCAGGTAAGGTGGTCTGGTACTCCCAGCCCTTGAAGAATTTTCCACAGTTTGTTGTGATCCACGCAGTCAAAGGCTTTGGCATAACAAAAAATCAAATGTTTTTCTGAAACCTTCTTGCTTTTTTGATGATCAAACAGATTTTGACAATTTGATCTCTGGTTCCTATGCCTTTTCCAAATCCAGCTTGAACATTTTGAAGTTCACGGTTCATGTACTATTGAAGCCTGGCTTAGAGAATTTTGAGTATTACTTTGCTAACATGTGCAATGAGTGCAATTGTGCAGTAGTTTGAACATGCTTTGTCATTACCTTTCTTTGGGATTGGAATGAAAAATGACCTTTTCCAGTCCTGTGGCTACTAATGAGTTTTGGAAATTTGCTGGCATATTGAATACAACACTTCAATAGCATCTTCTTTTAGGATTTGAAATAGCTCAACTTGAGTTCCATCACCTCCACTAACTTTGTTCATAGTGATGCTTCCTAAAGTGCACTTGTATTTTTTGTTTTAATTTTAAATAAAACCTGTTTGGCTTGGGAGAATTATTCATTTGATTTTGATATGATCATGGTAACCTTTGGGTTATATCCCACATCAAACTGCATGTAGCTTTGTTTAGAAGCATTTTTATTTTTAAATATTTTAGTATCGTATTTGTTACTGTTTTTCTTTTCAATTAGTCTATGTGCCACAAAAATATGAAATTATTCTTCATTAATTTTTCTTTAAACCATTTATAATAATTATACATCAGATCTTGTTGATGACATTTAATAAAAACAACATCATTTCAATCCTGGAAAAGATTTAGTATATCCTGGTTCTAATTCCAGCTAGTTGCTAGTTGGTTAACTCTGGCAAGCTACTTAATACTTTGTCTTAGTTATTTAACCGGGACTCTGCCTGGGAAACAGTGGATATCCCTTGTTATTTTTATTATATTCTAAGAATTATTTTTCTTTGCAGTAGGAAACTCTGTCTCTGAGAGTTTATCACAGAATCAGAAAAGTCTAAAACTGCCTGCCTTTCAAGAACTTACAATCTTGTAAAGCATTTAAGTCTAACCTCCTCAATGTAAAAGTGATATGTTTGAGCAGGAAGTATAACTGGTCTTACTTATGGTCTGAGAAAGGATGCTAATTCTTATGACGCACCATAGGGATACAGGTGCTGTGCTTAGTCACTGAGTCATGTCCAGGATACAGGTGCTATACTTAGTCGCTCAGTCATGTCTGACTCTTTGCTATCCCTTGGACTGTAGCCCGCCAGGTTCCTCTGTCCATGGGGATTCTCCAGGCAAGAATACTGACTGAGGTGTTTTCCCATGCCCTCCTCCAGGGAATCTTCCCAACCCAGTGATTGAACCCAGGTCTCTCACATTGCAGGCAGATTCTTTACCAACTGAGCAACCAGGGAAGCCCAAGAATACTGGAGTGGGTAGCCTATCCCTTCTCCAGGAGATATTCCCAACCTAGGAATCAAACTGGGGTCTCCTGCATTGCAAGCAGATTCTTTACCAGCTGAGCTACCAGAGAAGTCCAAGGGATACAGGGCAAGGGACTAATCTATGGAGCTCTCTGTTGACATATCAATTCCAACTCTTAGGGTTTGATTTTAATGGAACATTTTGTTCATTTAGAAAGTATATTGATAAAATTGCTAATGGCATTCAGCAAATCCTAAATTTGTTACAGGTTCTGTTTTAAGTATTTTACTTGTATTTTCTCATTTAATTCCCACAGTCCTATGAATGAGGAACAGTTCTACCTCTGTATTCTGATAATGAGGAAACTGAGGGTAACAGGATGATATTGTCTAAGTTTATAAAGAAGTAGCAGAATAAGAATCCATACCCTGAGTCTTATTCCAGAATCCATGTAATTAGTGTCTGACCTTCCTACATGTTTCATAGTGATGATTGACATCAGATAGCATCAACCATTGATAGTTCATTTGATTTATTTATAGATATTCTAAAATCATTTCATTAATATCCTGCCATTAACAAGTATTGACCTTTCTGGATATTTTTTTATTAAAACACTAGTATGTCCATTTCCTTATAAACTAAAATTATTAGAAAATGGTATTTTACGTTAATTTGTATTTTTATATTTACTTAAATGTGATACTTACAATTTCAAGTTATCTTCTGCTATACAGGTATCACTGTGAATATTTTGATATCATTAGAATATGTGCTCAGTTGCTTTAGTCATGTCCGACTCTTTGCGACTTTATTGACTGTAGTCCACCAGGCTCCTCTGTCCATATTATATAAAACATTATTATTTTAAATACTTCATATTTTTAAAATTATATTTTTACATGGAAAATAATCTCATTATTTAAAAATGTATTATTAATTAATATGATATACCCCATTCTTAGTACTTTTTTAAGTGTGTGTGAACAAGGTCTATATCTATTTCATTAGAGAAAACAGTGGTGTCTTTAGTATTCCAAAATAGACATCCCCAAATTCCTGTTGCTTTCCTGTTGCTTATACTGGAAAACAGTATAATTTTATTTTTAATTTGAGTAGTCAATATGAGATATACATTCTTAAGCAATTTTTATATTGTTTGTATAGTGTTTCCTTTTATTATTCATAGATTATAGAAGGAAACATTTTAAAATTGCTAAAATTACATTAATCTAATAAAGTTATCCTACAATTTTATAATAGTTAAAATAATTTTAATGACAGATTGTAATTAATTCTTTTTATTCCAATGAATAAAATTTATTAAAAAACAGAAGAAACAGATACTTATTTCTAATTTATGTGGGAAAACTATTATGTAGTTCTTAGAATAAAAGTTGAAGTGATGAGAAACATTGCTTATCTTTAGATGCACTAGAATATAATAAACCTTTTGATAGATTTTTTTTCATACTTCAAAAGAAAATAATTTCTTTTATCAAGCAAACTAAGAGTAGAAATAGCATTTATTTAAAATAACTTCTTAGCGTATTTTTGGAGTCTTTGTTCTTATTCTTGGCTGGACACTTGCCCGTGTGCCTTTACATGAAAATTTGATGATAGTTGAGCATCTCACCCAGATCTGTTTCCAACTCCTCAAGCACAAACATAGTCATTCACAGCTGAACCCTCTTTTTATTTAGATTGCAAGATGCTTGTTAAAAATATTTTATCAGCCCTTTTGATATCATTTATAAATGATATATAATATGAAATTCTGAATTTTCCTCAAATACTAATTACATTTTCCTTTGTTCATGTATGAGCTTCCCTGGTGGCTCAGACAGTAAAGAACCCACCTGCAACGCAGGAGACCTGGGTTTGATCCTGGATAAGAGAATTGCAGGAGGAGAAGGGGATGACAGAGGATGGGATGGTTGGATGGCACCACCGACTCAATGGACATGAGTTTGAGTAAACTCCAGGAGTTGGTGATGGACAGGGAGGCCTGGCGTGCTGCGATTCATGGGATCACAAAGAGTCGGACATGACTGAGCGACTGAACTGAAGAGAATGGCAACCCACTCCAGTATTCTTTCCTGGAGAATTCCATGGACAGAGGCGCCTGGTGGGCTTCAGTCCATGGGGTCACAAACAGCTGGACACAGCTGAGTGACTAATACTTTCACTTTTTTGTTATTGTTGTATAATTGAAATATATTACCTAAGGATTCAGTTCAGTTCAGTTCAGTCGCTCAGTCATATCCGACTCTTTGTGACCGCATGAACTGCAGCACGCCAGGCCTCCCTGTCCATCACCAACTCCCGGAGTTCACCCAAACTCATGTCCATCGAGTCGGTGATGCCATCCAGCCATCTCATCCTCTGTCGTCTCCTCCTCCTCCTGCCCCCAATCCCTCCCAGCGTAAGAGTCTTTTCCAATGAGTCAACTCTTCGCAGGAGGTAGCCAAAGTATTGGAGTTTCAGCTTTAGCATCAGTCCTTCCAAAGAAATCCCAGGGCTGATCTCCTTTAGAATGGACTGGTTGAATAATCAAAAAATGTTAACAAGATAAAATGCACAACCATTTATCAGCCCTGAACAAATTCTTATAGGGGAACAAAGTCTTTTCTGTTGTTGTGTACATTGTACAGATTTGATGAGTGCACTTTCTCAGTTGTTACACACCATTTCTGCCCATGCCTGCTTTCCATGCTGACTGGATTGGGGTCATTCCCTATTTATTTTTGTGTCTTAAGCAACTTTGCATTGGGCAAGCATTCAATAAATGTCATAAGGTTTAGGAAAGAAGGTAAGAAGAAAGAAAAAGTTTTTTGGGGGAGAAGTGGTGAAGGAAAGAGGAAAGAAATGAGAGACAGTAATGTTAAATGAACAGTGAAATACTGCTTACACTCACTGAAGTAGTTACTTTACGTAAGTCATTTTAAGTAGGAGAATGCTTGTTTTATGAGATTTCAACACAGTCTAATATTGATGCTCAGATGAAAATTCAGTGTTTTGAATGAGGAGAAGTAACAGAATAAATTACACACACACACACACGCACACACATGTGTGTGCATATATATATATATATATATCCGTGTGTGTGTGTGTGTGTGTGTGTGTGTTGTTGTTTTTGTTATTGGCTAAGTCATTTCCAAGTCTTCACAACCCCATGGCCTGTAGTGCACCAGGATCCTCTGTCCATGGGATTTCAAAAGGCAGCTATTATCAAGTATAACTACAATCAGTACTAGATGTGTAGATAGGGCAACTTAGCAAAGTCCTTTTGTTAAAATTCCTCTCCACGTCCCAATGTCTCCCAGCTAACATTTGTTTACCGACAATTTCCTTTTCCATCTTCAGATCAACTGCCTTTCTCTTCTTTGAAGTCCCAAACTATCACCCTTGACATCCTCCTTTGTCTTTAGCTGAAGATGGATTTAAGATGAAGTTTTCAACCATTGTGGCGAGTTATTGACCTTTCCTCAGTTTCTCTGTGTATACACAGCATTACGTTTTTGTGTGATTTTCTCCTGTTAATCTCTCTCATGTCAATTTAATTCTTAGGCCAGCCAGAAGAATCTAGAAGTGTAGAAGGAAGTTTCTTCCTTCCCAAGGAATTGAAACAGAAGTCCAGAAAGGGATATTAAACCAACTTAATAGTGTATCAGAATATTAACAAAAAGAATTAAGTGACAGTGTAACATAGCAAAAGCAGTCACTTAAAGGGGGAAAGATGTTGAGAGGGGATGGGATCGAAAGAACACATGCGCTGTTATAGAATCAGGGCTGTTTGCCTTATATGCAGCCCAAGGACATCTGTGACACAGAGGTTTAGTGGCGAAGGCAGCCAAGCCAGGAGCCAGAGCACAAGCCTCAGTCTCGCCTCCCCAAAGGCATGGGGGTTTGGGATGTTGATGAGACAAGCAGGATGGTCTCAGGTGAGGAGAAAGTTGATGGGAGGCAGGGGAGAGGGGTGGTACTAGATGCTCTGGCAGGCATTTCTGGGTTACATGTTTCTGCACATTCATATTGGAAGCACTTTGCATCATGCAGAAGTAGGTTCAACAGGCCAATCAGGGTACATGTGCTTAGGCTCAGCTTTGCTGTCAAAGCTACCCTTAGCTGGCTTGCCCTTGGGGTCGGAGCTGACTCCAGGATTCTGTAAACCAACCGGACTGTGTGGAGCTGAAAAAGTATGCAATTAAAGAGAGGAAAAAAGAAAGGAAAAAGAAAATACACTAAAACCCAAAATGAGCTTAGTCAGTGGAGGCAATTTACAAGCAAAGGAGTTTGAACAAGCTGTTCCTGTTTCTGTTGTTCTGTAAGACAAGCCCAAGGATTTCTACCAGTTATGCTTTTCTGCTAAGTCTGCAGGGCATGGTTTCAGAGCCAGGGCTTCTCTACCTTTCTCCACTGCCAGCTAGGTCTGCCATCTGGTGGGGCTTTATTTGCAGCCTGCTCTTTCAAAGTGCCGCTAAAACACGCCTGTGCAAAACACGCCTGTGCAAAACACGCTGGTGGTGTGGAGAAGGGGTGGGTTCACCTCTTCGGGGGTGCTAAGACCCCAATGCCCTCTGCAAAGCCTAAGGTCAATTCTCCTTGGAGATTTATTCTTTTCTTTGGCCCATAAGCATGTTAACTTAACTTGTAGACAAATAAGATGTGCCCTCTCCCCTGCTTTTTAAGCTTTCTCTAAACTGGGATGTATTCACCATGACGCTATAGTCCTTTGGGACCAGGTCAGCTTTGTAAGTGGAAGTGGTGCGGAGGGCTGATCTGTGTAGTGTGGCATGTTTAGCTGCATCTCTGACCTCTACCCAGTTGATCACAGTGGCACCCTCTCCCAACCACCACCGTAGTGACTGCTAAAAATGTGAACAGACGTCATCCAGTGTCCCCTGTAGGAAAAAAGTGCCTTCGATTGGCAATTTTGAGAATCCCTGCCTTAGGTGAAGTTGGTGCCTATTTCCTCTCTTTATCCAATAATATACTTTGACTTATTTCTCAGTGTACTTACTGGGCTGCTCCTCCTGATTCATCCTCAGTCTCTCCCTAGTACCCCTTACACACATATAAAGAGAGAATGCAGGGGTAGTTTGTGTACCAAGTCGCATCAGTCTTGTCTGACTCTTTGAGATCTTAAGGACTGTAGCCCACCAGGCTCTTCTGCCCATTGGGTTTTCCAGGCAAGAATACTGGAATGAGTTGCCATTTCTTTCTCCAGGGGATCTTCCCCACCCAGGGATCAAATCCACATCTCTTAGGTCTCCTGCACTGGCAGGCAGGTTCTTTACCACTAGTTTCACCTGGGAAGCCCAAGAGTAGTTTAAGTCTTCATTATGGGACCAACCAGGTGAAGGCGATGGCACCCCACTCCAGTACTCTTGCCTGGAAAACCCCATGGATGGAGGAGCCTGGTGGGCTGCAGTCCATGGGGTCACAAAGAGTCAGACACGACTGAGCAACTTCACTTTCACTTTTCACTTTCATGCATTGAAGGAAATGGCAACCCACTCCAGTAGTCTTGCCTTGAGAATCCCAGGGACAGGGGAGCCTGATGGGCTGCCGACTATGGGGTCGCACAGAGTCGGACACGACTGAAGCGACTTAGCAGCAGTAGCAGCAGCATGGGACCAATCCAGGAGGACTGGCCCAGTTACTTTGTCCTCATTAACATGAAAATATTGTACATAATTTTTAAGCTAATAATGCTGCACCTCATGGGCTTCCCTGGTGGCTCAGATGGTAAACAAGCTGCCTGCAATGCGGGAAACCTGTGTTCAATCTCTGGGATGGAAGATCTCCTGGAGAATGGAATGGCTTCCCACTCCAGTATTCTTGCCTGGAGAATTCCATGGAGAGAAGAGCCTGATGGGCTACAGTCCATGAGGTCGCAAAGAGTTGGATACGACGGAGCAACTAACACTTTGACTTTCATTGCACACCATAAAAAAAAAATAGAAGACAAACAACAATCCAATAGTGAAAAACCAAATACATGGTCAAAACGTAATTATGTGGTATTAAAAACATAGCTGAAAATAATAGAAGGTATATTAAATATTTTACTGAAATCATATGGGAAAATTTTTGTTTAAAAATTGACTTGCTTTTCCTTTACTGTATCAAACACATGGTTATTTTGAGCAAACCTTACCTCTGAAAATGACTATACAAAGAAAATTGTCAGAATGTGATTTTTTTTTTTCCCCACAATGGGATATTGTAAAGAATGAACATTAAGGATTACAGTCCTAAACCATTCCACAACCCCAGTGGTGCAGAATGGGACTGTGGGATGTATCCACTTTCCTGTGGTTTATTTTAAGCACCCAAGTTTGATGATGAAGAAGTTAATGCAGTTTCCAGTAGTGCCTAACTTACCCTCCGGGAGTGGCTCTTGCTGGGAGAACCTGGCTCATTATGGATTATTTTGTAGCATCAGTCATGCTATGAGATGACAGGACTTTATAAGACAAACATTATGGATCAACCTTCAGAGGCCAGCACCACATGCAGGCAAAGATTCTCATTGGCAGAACAAAACTGAAAGCCCTTAATGAATTCTGTTACCGTGGCAGCATATTGTCAAATCATGCTCTAATAGCAAAAGAGCTGGAAAACCATACCAGAAATCAGCATGTCTTTTGGCAAGCTGGAGATCAGGGTTTGGTGCTGAGCTTCCAAACATTCTAAAGGAGAGAATTAACATCAGAGGAAGCCAAAAATCTCTGTGCAAACTCTCCAGGAGTTCGGGTATGAATCTTAGAGCAGCAACGTGAACCCAATTTGGGTTGTTTTTTCTTCTTCTTCTTCTTTTCTTCCCCAGAAGTAATTAGACGTTAGTTGGCTTATTAATGAAGAGAACCCTCAAAGGTACCAGGGACCACAGTCACATTTTAGGGAACACAGCTGTTTCTGAGTCAGTTCTTATACTATCAACCTCTGTAGTGTAAGATGTGGCAGAATTTTAAGGCAATTAGCATAATATAAAGGTGATAAGATATTTTTGATTGCTTGGGAATGAGCCAGTATTTTATATTTTGTCTTGGGAAGATAAGTACATTAAAATCTGTCTGATTTAATCATATGGATCATGTTGTAAATCACGTGAAATGTTGGAAAATCAGAGATTTAAAAATAAATGAAACATTTGGGAAGATGAAGATATACAAGTTGTCTACCAAGTTCCGTTTATTTATAGTATTTCTTTGCAGTACCTTATTTTATGCCTGTGTTTGCCAACCAGTTTTCCAAGACGTTGCCATGTATGTTGCAAACTTACCTGAAGCAGTGTCTGTTTCTCTCTTTCCTTTATTTTTACCCAAATCTGCTTATCTTCCATTTCCTTTTTATTTCCCAGAAAAATAACAGCTTCCCATGTCTATCCACCCATTGCTTTTGAAATGAAAGGAAAACATACTGAAATGGAAAAATGATTTCAGACTTTGCTCCTTGAAAATCTAGAGTTTTAACATAGGTGACTTCTGAGCAGCAGTTGGGGAGGGACAACAGAGAGCAGACAGGGTTCAAGGGCTCCCATTCCAACTTCCAGTTTACAAACTGAATCTTATGTAAAGAAAGATTTGCACAGCACAAATATCTCAACCTTGATAGAACCTACAATGCTGTCAGCTAAAGTAGATGTAGGGTTGGGCATTTGATGAAGGGAAAGTAATCATACTGAATAATAGAAGCATGTAGGTGTTTCATCTCATGATTACTCTTTCTTCAACCATCTTAAATGAAATCAGTATCTAAAAATCAGGAACTACTTATTTCCTACCATTTAATACTAGCCTTTACTCTCCAAATACCTCTGGCAAGATTTAGTAGCTTCTGTCATTTAAACAGGAGCAAAGCAAGTTGTGGTTCAGACAGATTTCTATTAAGTTCAGTTCAGTTCAGTTGCTCAGTTGTGTCCAACTCTTTGCAACCCCATGACCTGCAGCATGCCAGGCCTCCCTGTCCATCACCAACAGCCGGAGTTTACCCAAACTCATGTCCATTGAGTTGGTGATGCCATACAACCATCTCATACTTTGTCATCCCCTTCTCCTCCTGCCTTCAATCTTTCCAAGCATCAGGGGCTTTTCAAATGAGTCAGTTCTTGACATCAGGTAGCCATACTGCTGGAATATCAGCTTCAGCACCAGTCCTTCCAATGAATGTTCAGGACTGATTTCTTTTAGGATGGACCGGTTGGATCTCCTTGCTGTCCAAGGGATTCTCAACAGTCTTCTCCAACACCACAGTTCAAAAGCATCAATTCTTCTGCGCTCAGCTTTCTTTATAGTCCAACTTTTACATCCATACATGACTACTGGAAAAAGTATAGCTTTGACTAGATAGACCTTTGTTGGCAAAGTAAAGTCTTTGCTTTTTAGTATGCTATCTAGGTTGGTCATAACTTTTCTTTCAAGGAGCAAGCATCTTAATTTCACGGCTGCAGGAAAAATCTGCGGTGATTTTGAAGTCCTCGAAAAATAAAGCCTTGTCACTGTTTCCAGCGTTTACCCATCTATTTGCCATGAAATGATGGGACCAGTTGCCATGAACTTAGTTTTCTGAATGTTGAATTTTAAGCCAACTTTTTCACTCTCCTCTATCACTTTCATCAAGAGGCTCTTTAGTTCTTCTTTGCTTTCTGCCATAAGGGTGGTGTCATCTGCATATCTGAGGTTATTGTTATTTCTCCCATCAATCTTGATTCCAGCTTGTACTCCATCTAGCCCAGCATTTCTCATGATGCACTCTGCATATAAGTTAAATAAGCAGGGTGACAGTATGCAGCCTTGACGAACTCCTTTCCCAATTTGGAACCAGTCTGTTGTTGCATTTCCAGTTCTAACTGTTGCTTCTTGACCTGGATACAGATTGAGTAAGCTAATTAAAAAAAAATAGTATGAAAGGGTAAGAATGTAAATATATAGTGAAACAAGGAAGCTAAAAATTATTTGAAATGATATCTCTGTTGTCCCAAAGAAAGATTATGTATCTTAATAATTGCTGTGTCTATAAAGATTTCATAGAAATAAATGTTATTTTTAATCATAAAGATATTTTGACTATCTATGGCTGTATCATTACCTAAAAATTATTCTTTATTTGTACGCATTATATTATGATGTATAAATTTAATTTTATAATGAAAGAGCAAATTTATACCAGTATATCTTAAAGATTTATCCCACATTATCATAAATTGGGTTTTGAATTTATGGGGCATGATGTCAAGATGCTAACACTTCCTAGCATAAACATTATAAACCAAGGAGTTCCTGCATTATTAATTATTTGTATTCAAGTTCTGCAAGTTTAACCTCACATTAACTGCTATTGTGTCACTTTTTTTGAATAAGGGATTTGATAGTAAATAATTTATTATTTATATTGTTATTTTATTGGGGAAATAACTATTTCCCTAAAATATTGTTTAATTTGCCTATATAAAAGAAGCCTATTTCTTTTTTACTATAGAATTTTTAATACATTTTGAAAAAAAATAGTTTTTTTCTGAATCCAGGTGGTATGATTTCCTTTGTTTAAATTTCAGCATAGTAGAGAAATATGTAAAGAATGTTTTAGGTCAATACTGTGTCAGCAGATTTTGATTAATTGGGGGAAAAAGCTTATCAAACAAAGAACACTTCCAATTTTGTATTAAATGTTACCTCTTTACTGTATAAAGCAAGATGCATTTTGGCAAGATCGAGCTTTTAGAACTAACATTGAGCATACTATGGGGAAAAGATGTTAAAAGTTGACTTATGTTCTTAGCAGTAACTGGAAAAGGAAAATAGATTAAAATGGATAAACAGTTAAAGTGGAAATGTGTAATTACAATGGAATGATATTTAAGTCCAAATCAAGTTTCAATAGAGTATATTTTTAAGTGGTTTTACAGAAATAAACATGCTCTTTTAAGATTAAACATTTATTTTTTTTAATGTATTTTCAGATGATTTTATTTGTGATTATGTATGTCTAATTCAAACCACGTTATGGTTCTTTCTCTGTTTGGTAACATCCAACCATGAAAAGAAAAATTAATATTTAAGAAATAATTCAAAGAAAAAGCTTCTCCAGTAATCTTTGCCCCAGTGAGCTGAATAATTTTTGTAAATTGGTCTTTTGGCCTGAGTGATTTAGATAATTACTCAAGTTCTTTCCTTCAGTTGAATATTCAGATACTACTCAACATCAAGCATATTACAAATGATTTATTTTTTCTTCATAAATTCATCAAATATTGAGTGAAATAGTGAACTTGACTTGTGCATTGTCCTTTATATATGTCTAATTGTTCCCAAGTAGTCTCTCTAACTTGATTAGATCTTTCCTATTGTTATTTTCAACTTTGCTTGACAAATTAAGAAAGATGTGTTCAAAGAGAATTCTGAATAAGCATGAACACATAAGCCTGTCATGAGTATGTAACTCAAATTCACTCAATACAAACCAATGATCAAATTACCTGTAAACATTGAGGGTGGGGGAGGGGCATTAATACATTCTTTTCTCCGACTAGGGACATTTTTGTTTTCTCTAATTGAAATTTTCTTTTAAAAGATTAATGTGATGCCAAGTCATTTTTAATTTAAGATGTGCATTGAGAAATAATTTTCACTTGGCTTTTATAGTTTTAATTCATGAAAAAAACAGAATCAAGTGGTAATAGTTATAATATTTTTTATTTATGAACAAAAAACAGTCTTATTAACTACTATAATTTAAAATTTATTATATTTTAAATTAACGTATTCTTATTTTTGTAACTTTAACAGGCAATAACTTCAGGCTCTTGCGGGAGACATAGATTCTTGCTGCAAGGAAATAACAGTAAGTGCTTATGTAAATGCAATATTTTTTTTAACTATAATATCTTAATATTTGCTTAAATGCATGAAAAATGTTAATATGATTATTTAACTTTATTATTTTTATAATTTTGATAAACTGTATTCCCTCTAATGATACTTTATATAGAATTTTAATAGATTAATGCCAAATCATTTTAATAATGAGGAAACATGACTCATAGCCAAGTCTTTCCATTTTGTCCAGTGTGTTTATGACAGTATCACTATGCAAATTTTACTTGTGCATATATGACGTGGATTATCTCTTTGATTAACTGATTTACCGAGACTGTTTTCTATGGACAATTTTTTGACAATTGGTTTTTAAATTTTGGATTGTGGGGTATTAGTTTTGCATTCATAAGTTCTCTCCAAGAAACTCAAATTTGTCTTTTGTAATGATACGTTTTAAGTTGTTTCCATGCTAACGTGAGTCACTAACACTTGTACTCATCTCATAAAAAGTAAGAGAGGGGCCTCCTTTTCCCCATTGGCATCAAATAGTAACATCTTGATTCTCCTGCAATGTCCTTTTCATAATGGTTTAAATCTGTGTGTTTATTTAAAACATGGACATACGTAACTTTTGTTTTACCTGCCAGCCAGGGTTATCTTGTGCCCTGCTTTACATTAATGTAATTACTTGTGAAGTAGCTCTATTCCAAATTGAATAGGGAAATATCAGCTTGCTGCAGGCTCTGTGCACATCCAGGAATTAAAGTAATTTAAGATATGAGGTTTTAAATGGAAACTGTATTTGTAAGAAGAAGACATAATTCATAATTCATTGCCAGAGGTATCCATCTCAATGAAACTTTTAGTGGGACAGAAATACACTCCAAATTCTGAATTCTTGATTTTCTGAGTAGTTTGGATCCTGGCATCCTTTTCAGTTGGATAGATTTCTGGTGTGTTGTGAAACCTGGGATATATCCTGGCTTTCATTTCCTTCCATTTCTTACTGATACTATTTCCTGGGGTGTCTTCTTGACTCTTCTTGACACTGGCTGTTTGCTGGTAATTCTGTCCAGTGATCTTCAATTTGACTTGTCATCCTCAGGCAATCGTGTCTTCCTTGAGTATGATGTGTCAAATGTTTGTTTGTTTGTATTTTAACTTTTTATTTTGTATTGGGATATAGCTGATTAACAATGTTCTGATAAAAAAAAAAAAAAAAAACAATATTCTGATAGTTTCAGGTGACCAGCAAAGGGACTCAGCTCTACATATACATGTATCCATTCTCCCCCAAAATCCCCTCCCTAGTGTTGTTTCGATGATACTTACCAGATGCCTGCAAGTCGCTTTCAGAGATATGCTATATTATAAAAGAAATTATTTTCTATTTGGAGAATTCCAATTCACTTGTTTACTAATATAGCTGTAGATAAAGACTTTGGTAAATAAACTATATTGATCTTTAGAAAGTGTTTGCTGGTACCAGCTCTGCAATAGATTAAATGATTGGTAAAATAACTCAAAGTGTCACTATTTCTCTGTCTTACTTTGGATGAGGGAGAGATGAAAGGAAAAGAAAATGGCTTCTTAAATTAGAAGTGTGAGAATGTTCATTTCCTTATAACCAAAAAATCATCAGTAGTAGGACTGTATATTTTACAAATAATGTTATAAACCACTTAAAAACTGTTGTCCTTAGTCATTTCTAGTACTTTTTCATCTTTAAATTATGCTTTTATACTTTCTAGGAACAATCAAGTATACATATGTATACAAATAAATATATTTATATGTAAATATGTGTATATATACAGTCAACAAAATCATATTTTATTATAATTACCAAATGGGAAACTTTGAATATGCATACAGAGTTTTATTTATCTCTAGCTCATTGTAATTTTTATTTTATCTCTAAATCATCAGTATCAGTCTGTTCTTATCTGTCAATTTTTTTTATACTTAACAGCTTTTGTGTAGCTAGGTGTGTGGGCTCAGACACTGGGGAGAGAGGAAGGAAAGATTAAGTTCCTGTCTCCTAGTTGTCTACAGGATGTTGGAAAAAACAGAAACATATGACAATCATTTCAGTTCATTATGGTGGGATTTGTGATCAAATTGGAATATACTGATTGGGAAGTAGAGAGGTGAATACTATCCACTGCGGGGAGAGGGGGTTGCACAGTGTTAGAAGTGTGAATTAATTTTATCTGGGGCAAGAGGAGGACTATAGCCTGGGAAACAGCATTTCATTTAGCTCTCAGAAACTGCTCCAAAGAGATCGGGAAGAATGATTTTGGTGAAGGGGAAGTACATGCAATCAAGCACCCCCCCTTTTTTATTGCAAAAGTTTTCTGCTAGTCTCATAAAGGTTTTCTGCCAGTCATGAGGAGCAGATGTCACCATGAAGGATTTTTGTGCTTTTCTAGATATGAGGAGATGCAAGAATTGGGTTCCTAAGATCATCTCCTGAAAATGTCTATCTCAAGACATCTTCTGCCAGTTTTTTCCTAGAACACAGAGTGCCTCATTTCTGATCTCCATTCCTTTCAGAGGGTGTTGAAAAGGAGAAGCTGCAGTGGCTCATAATTTGATCTTTTTTAGACGTATCTGGCAAGTGCTGATATGTAAGTGAAAACACTCAGGTCATACTGGAGGGCTGAGCCAGTGTCTTCTGGAGAAGGTATTTCTTGAACCACAGTGGGTATATGTGTATGCTCCAAGGAGAGGGTATGGGATAGGGGGCAAGGAGCAAGGATTAGGAAGAAGAGGCCGTAGGAATCATTTCAGACTCTGTACAAAGGGAAGGGATATCTATGCAATATGCAGCAGGATGAAGGAGTCACAAGGAACATTTTTACAGAATGAAAGTTGCAGCATGACAGGAAATGGGAGAACTAGAGCATAAAATCACATCTGTGACTGTGCTGAGGAGTTTGCATTTTATCTTATTTTTAGCCAAAAAACAAAAGGGAGCCCTAGTGAACTTTATAACAGTAAGGAACTTCGGAATTATATTTTGGAAATACCAGCAGAGTAGCGATTTTGAAGAAGGGTTAGGGGAGATGGAGAAGAAGCTGTCAAGGCAGAGATAGGAAAACCAGTTAGGAAGCTATATTAGGAGCTCCAAGAAATAAATGATGACAAACTCACCTAAGGAAGTGGTTTTGTGGGTAGAACATAGCCTTGAAAACATCAAGCTCTGGACAATGGAGACCAGGTTATTTACTTGAGGTTATCTGGCCTGGGTGAAGAAGGAAATCTACATGATGGCTATTGATTGGAGGGTCATCACCATGGGAGTGGGCTGAGAGAGAAGAGAAGCTAATTTTAAAATAAATAGTTGTGAGAACAGAAAGATTTAGTTCAATTTAGGCCTAGACTGTCTCTCCCTCATTCCCTAGGAGGTACCAGAAGCCTTTATGGAGCCTAGTTCAGAACACAGATAGAACCAGTTGGTTGTAATGGTTATGACCACTTGTTCTATCTTCCATATACTGTCCAGCACCAGTTGCATGTAACTATTAAATTAATTTAGATTATAGATTTATTTCTTTAGTCACATTTATCATATTTCAGCTGTTCAATAGCCAAATATAGTGAACAGTTACCTCTTGGACAATATGTATGTTGCCAAAATCATATTGAACAATGCAGTTCTAGACTTTCAGAGCACTCATAAAGAGTATGGATTTTCAATCACAAAAGTAAATGCATAGCTAAATATATTTAACATGTTTACCTTTTAGAAGTATAGAGACTTAATTATATTCTTATTCCATAACCAATTATGTTGGTGAATAACATCTGAATTTTAATAGAATGAGAAAATTTTACATCTTCTGATTTATAATTTGAGGATTTGTTTCTTCTCATCAGTGAAGGGCATAATCAAAAGGTGCCTGAGTTTTACAGAACTGACAAAAAAGCCCCTGGTAACAAATGAAAGGGATGCTGTAGAACAAGACAATTTTCTCAACATACTTTCTTTATGCTTTTTCAGAATTTCAATTTCTATCTTTAAATTCATTAATAAAATTAATTTGTGTTAGTTCTCATTGAAAGATGGTGACATTTGAAATAATATAATCTTATTAGAGAGCAACTTCCAGGGCTCAGTGATTTTGTCTAAATCAACTTTAACATTTTGAAATGAATTTGAATTCCTCTCTTTCAAAAAAAGAGCTTCATGGTTGGTCTCCTTGACTACACATTTTTCTTCTTCCTGTGCAGCTTAATCCAAGGTATTGTTTTTATCATATCACTTTAAAAAATAGTGTTTTTAATTTTTAAAAATATTTATTTATTCATTTGCTCACAGTCCTTGAGGGAGTACCTTGTCCCTGAAGAATACAGTTTTGTCCTTGGCATTCAGAGCGCTTCCAACCTGTGTAGGTCTGCTGGAACTCACACCCAGTCCCTGAAATTAAGTCACTGTTGCTGCCCTCTCAGCTGTCCTCCACTGGGCCAGGGCATTTGTCCTCCACCTGCCTACCTCATCCTTCTTTTTTCTCTGCCTTAGAACCCTTCACCTTCCTGTCACATTTACCCAGATAGCTTTTGTCTCCAGTGGCTTAAATTCGACCCGATGTTCCTCACTTTTCATAAAGTTTATTAGTTTGCTCTATCTACAGAGTTCCTTGGGACAACTCCTGAGATGACATGAAATTATTAATAAAGACTTAAGTCTCTTAGTCTTCTCTTCTTGGTTTGCTTGAGGGCAACTGTCTTGTAAGAGACTCTCTAAGTATTTATTGACCAAGAATTCAAAGAATAGGTGCCTTAAACTGCATCTTTCCTTGGTCAGCTCGCTGATCCATGCCAACTTTAGATACACTGTGGATAGAATTAGCAAAATATTGCTGTTCTTTTTTTTTTTTCAAGATTGCTGAGACAATGAATTTTCTTCCTTGAATCTCTAAAGTGTGCTAAGTTTCATAAAATTTGATACTCTGTATGTTTAAAGATCAGTCAATTCCTTAAATAATATTAATGTGTTCATGCAGTTACCTTTGAAAATGATATGGGTTTTGGTTTACCAGCCTATAAATATTAAATTATCTGAAGTAACTAATAAGGTTTTTTCTCAGTTACTTTATAAAAAAACATTTCATTCTGGGAAAACAAGAAACAAGGTGTTTTATTTGCAGTTACTTTTAAACTGGTTTTTCAATTAAAGTTGACTGGAGAGACTTCACAGCTCATATCCTTATCTTGGGGAAGTCAGCTTTTGTATTAGAAAGAACTTGAGTAACATGATAGTTACTTAGAGACCTTTATAAACAAAAATAGATCCTTTAGCTACATTTTTTTTTGTAGAAGAAATACAGGTGCTTGCAATTCCTAATGACTACTTCAATGTTTTCTGAAAGTATACCTCGCTGCTACTGCTAAGTCACTTCAGTCATGTCCAACTCTGTGCGACCCCACAGATGGCAGCCCACCAGGCTCCCCCGTCCCTTGGACTCTCCAGGCAAGAACAGTGGAGTGGGTTGCCATTTCCTCCTCCAATGCATGAAAGTGAAAAGTGAAAGTGAAAGTCGCTCAGTCATGTCTGACTCCCAGCGACCCCATGGACTGCAGCCCACCAGGCTCCTCCATCCATGGGATTTTCCAGGCAAGAGTACTGGAGGGGGATGCCATTGCCTTCTCGCTGATGAAATCAACTATCCAGCTATCTCATACAAATAACTTGTTTTATGTGATTTTATCTCCCATGGTCACTTCATGTATTAAGTGATCTTCATGGACCGGGGCCGAGGATAGCCAGGGTGTGACGGAGGAGTGACAGAAATCTTTGAAGCAATAAGAGACTTTAACAGCCAGGGAATAAAACAACTGTTAGCTATTGAAAAGACTGAGGGATTTCCAAAATAGAAAGACAGTGGCAGAGATAAACTGTGATTAGATTCAGTTACCTGAAATGTGACCCATGATGCAAATTTATAAAATTAAACTACTCTAATGTGTATACGCAAAATTGTGTTGCCTGTATTTGTCTATCCTATTTAAAGCTTGTTAATCACTTGTGTTCCTACCTCAAAATGACAACCTCTGGTGTAGAAATTAACTTGATTCAATGTTTGTGAGAACTATACAAATTTGATTTTATCTTCATTAATTCAAAGTATAACCTTAAAGTGCGGAGAAGGCAATGACACCCCACTCCAGGACTCTTGCCTGGAAAATCCCATGAATGGAGGAGGAGCCTGGTAGGCTGCAGTCCATGGGGTCGCTAAGAGTCGGACACGACTGAGCGACTTCACTTTCACTTTGCACTTTCATGCATTGGAGAAGGAAATGGCAACCCACTCCAGTGTTCTTGCCTGGAGAATCCCAGGGACGGGGGAGCTTGGTGGGCTGCCGTCTATGCGGTCGCACAGAGTTGGACATGCCTGAAGCGATTTAGCAGCAGCAGCAGCAGCAGCTTAGCAGCAACCTTAAAGTGAAACCACTTTCTCCTCTACCCTCTTCCCCAGATACTGGTTCTTTTTAAATGCTCATTTGAGAGTTTGTTAATAATATATGTGCTTCAGTTTATTTGAATTAGAGAATTACGTAGTTTTTGTCACTGAGAAGGAGGAAATTTTCCTCTACCCTTCTTCTAAATTCTTCTGGCCGGTTTAAGAATTAAATTGACATTAGACAGACTGCCAGGAGGATATCACACAGAAGTTTAATAACATGTATACATGGGAGAGACATAGGAAAGCTAAGTAACTCACCAAAATGGCTGAAACTCTCACCTTAAATATCATTTTCAATTAAAGACAAGAGAGAATTTTGTAGGTAGTGGTTCTGGGACCCTAAGGGGGAGGAAAGCAATTGATATGAAAATGGAAAAGCAAATGCTCGTGAACAGATGTTGACTGGGCCATGTACAGACTGTGGGACACAGACAGGAATTTTAACAAACACACTTTTCTGAGTTCTTCCCTGTTCACACACCTACCTCCTCCTGTAGTTATCTGTAATGACCGCTCCCTTCTTGAAAGAGGTTCTCTATCTATAGTCTTTAGGTATTTATGGAGAAGATCAAATATTCTTCCTGAGTCTTTGGGACCTTGCTTGTTTTCAGATCAAAATAATCCACATGCCAAAGAGATATTTGGGGTTTCCAAATTGTGTTCCCCTACAGTGGATTGCACCTGTATAAGCCAAGAACACAAGAGAATTATAGGCAGGATAAGGCAGAACCAGTCTTTCATTAGAGTGGGTTAGCAAAGTGACAAGAAGCTGATAAAATGAGAAATCAGGAATAAACCTTGCTTGGAGCTTCGTCATTGGTCAAAACCAGGAAATTCTAAGTAGGACAAGTAGCAGGAAAGATGATCTCTGCTCCTTGGAATAGGAATGGAATGGGAGACAGTGTAGGCGGGCCATCTGCACTGGGTCTGGGGGAGGAGCCAGTCTTCTGGAAATTTTATGGCTTCCCTACCTTGAGACAGGTTGGCTTTGCCTTCAGGCTGTATCCTTGATTGATTTCTCAATTTTTATGAGTGGTGTCAGCTAACTGTTCAGGCACATGGCTCTGATTTAACTGACAGCATAAATCAGTCTTATCCCATATACTTGTTAGGAAAATTTATCTTCTAATCACTACCACCTGTTTGAAGAGGAAACCCCAAACAGGACAACACAACAAAATAAATCAACTATATTCATAGGGACCCATTCCTTTGGGTTAAAAACAAGTGAAACAAAACAACAGCATCAATAAATTATTCTAGACAATCAGAAATCACCCTTTCGTGTATTCTTCTGCTCTCTACTCTCCAATACTCTTTGTGATACATGCTTTGGTGTGGAAAAATTGTTCCATGTGTATTTATAAGAAATAATTCAGTAAAACTGGATTCAGTATTTATTATATAGATATTTAAGAAGAGAGGATTGGAGTCAGACCTATCTAGTTTTAAAGCTGATTGCTGCTGCTGCTGCTAAGTCGCTTCAGTCGTGTCTGACTCTGTGCAACCCCATAGACGGCAGTCCACTAGGCTCCCCCGTCCCTGGGATTCTCCAGGCAAGAACACTGGAGTGGGATACCATTTCCTTCTCCAATGCATGAAAGTGAAAAGTGAAAGTCAAGTCACTCAATCGTGTCCGATTCTTCGCGACCCCATGGACTGTAGCCCACCAGGCTCTTCCACATAATGCAAACTTGGAAAAAATGAGTAAATACTTTGATCCACATATCACTTTCATATCAATAATAATCACTTTTCTTAGTGGTTAGGAGGGTGGAAATAAAGTTGTGTGTATCAGACACTTGAGAAACAGTCAGTATACAGCAGGTCATCAACAAAACATGCATATGGGTGTTTCTGCAGTTATCAGGGGCATCGTTCGCCAGAGAGAAACCAGCATGAGCAAGTCCTCTTGAGTCTCATTCCCAGGAAGGGTGTACAACTCCTGACCAGCTAGATCTGCTTGTAGTTTCATTGATAGGTCAGCTTTAGCAACTTTATATGATTCCATTTTTCTTGGCATCTGTGATGCGCTGGGTCAAATATGTAACTCTCTTAAAAGCCACAGTATACAATTTTGGGGTACTAGACTCATACCTGTTTTTATTTCTCCTATATGATTTTTCTTTAGATTATATTATATCTAATTATCTATTTGATTATTTAGATTTATATATAATATGATAGATTTTAAATTAATTATTTTGAAAAATGTTTTAAATTCTTTATAAGTTAGAAGTTATAGATAAGTAATCATCTTCTGATGTCATGGCTGCAGTTTCTGTGCACATCAAATTTGGAGCCCAAGAAAAGAAAATCTGTCACTGCTTCTGCTTTTTCCCCTTCTGTTTGCCATGAAGTGATGGGATCAGATGCCATGGTCTTAGATTTTTGAATGTTGAGTTTTAAGTCAGCTTTTTCCTCTGCTCTTTCACCCTCATCAAGAGGCTCTTTAGTTCCTCGGCATTTTCTGCTATTAGAGTGGTATCATCTGCCTATTTGAAGTTTTTGATATTTCTCCCTAGATACTAGATATATGATATGCTATATAGTAGAGAGTATATTGTTTTTTGACCCAAAATGCTGACAAAACTTAGCATGATATAATACAAATATAAAATTACTTAAATTGGAACAAATTTTAGGAGCAAGCACTGTTACATCCTAATTTTTTAAATAATGTTTTAAGCTGTATTTTATTTTGCTGATACACCTCAGTTGTCTTTTGAATTGATGAAAGAAACTTATTTCACTGTGTGACTAGTCTCTGAGACTCAATTTCTTTACACTTAAAAATAATACTTGTCTTTGGTACTTTCAAGCTCTATTACACTAAATTTAAACCTTATTAGTCCTGGGCCATACAAAATGTGTTTATGCTTTAATATATCTACTATGTACATATTTTAAAGACAATGGGAATGTTCTTCAAAAATGTATGTTTCTGGAAAGTTTTGAAAAATTTAAGTATATAATTAGTTTACACTAAACTACCTTTCCATGAACAAAGTTTGCAGGCATACTGAATCAAGTGTAGAAGATATTGTAAAGAATCTTTACTATTCTGTGATTAGCTTGTGTAATGCTGTTTTCTAAAATTGTATTTGAAATAACATTTATACACAAATTTGCTAGATATGTTCTTTTTTAATTTGTAGAAATAGACATGCAAGGTTACAACTTTAAGTATTTCAAAATCCATGGGAAATTTAGATTTATTTTTAAATTAAATATTTCATTACTGTCCACCTTCCAAAAGAACATATATTCTAAACTTGGGTGATAATTTTGGACATTCTTGTTCTGATTGTAATATACAAGAGCAATAATGCAACTAAAAATAACAAATCTGGAATAGTCTAGATAGATGTGCTTGCAAGTGAAATACTGTTTTCAAAACAAAGTGTGAAAAAAGGTTTAATGATGCAAAGTTGTTAGTAAATTTGGAGTTAGTAAAAATGGAGTAACTTTGTTAGTCTTTACTTAGTCATGAGCTGTAGTTTTTACAAGAGTACATCAGCATAAGCTCTGTCAGAAAAGAGCTGGAGAAAGTCATAATCAATCTGTTATTTTGCATCACCCAAGACAGATGACAGATCTGTAATAGTTTTCTTTACACAGGGTTTAAGACACAAATAAATGTATGTATCACTTTAGTGATAATGGAAACTGACTTTGTGACCTCATGTAATCTTTCAAGGATATTTTCATGGAAGGCTGGGAAATTGCAATGTTAATGTAGAATGGGTTAAATTTGCCACATTTCTTTTATTCATTTTCAGAAGATGGATTCAGTTATGCTGTTTTACATTCTAATTTAAATTTTTACTTGAGAATGAGGTCCTGGCATTGGAATGTTTCATACCCTATGTGAAATTTGGCTGTCTTCTCTATCAGCTTGACCTTCTGCTATTCTGTATATTTACTGGTGGACATTTCACCTGTTCCTCTTAGTTTAGTAAAGCTATAAATAGGAAGAAGTAGAAAGGTTAGCCAATCAAAATGCAGAATACGGATAAAGGTCAGGATGGTAGGGCATGCAATTCTAATTCCCAATATATATCAGACAATAAAAATCTGACACCTCATTCTTCTGGCAAAAACTGTAATAACAGAATTGAAAATACTGTGCAAATTATTTTTTCATACAGGACTGTAGAGTTGAAATAGAGTAATAGTATTTGTCCATTTTCATTAAACTTTTAGAATTATACTCTGATGCTTATGAAAAAAGAATTTATACATACAGAATAGAAACACAACAAATGTGTATCTGCAAGTTCCAGATTTTTACATATTTTCTCTTTACTCATTTCTGAATTATAGTTTGAATTACATGTAGGCAAAGTAAAGTGTAGGTAAGATAATTCATAAAGACTTAGAAATCCAAAATTTGAAATAAATGATGGCAAACACTGTTGATAACTTAATAAGTTAATTGTTCTTTTCACTTAAGTTATAGCATTTACATATAGTTGCCGGCATTTGTGTGAAAATTGTGGGGTATATGAGTCTGAATAACAGCTTCCCAAAGGACTTGCTGTCTGGAATCTGTGATCGTTACCTTATATGGAAGTAAAAGAGACTTTGTAGTACTATTAATTAAAGTTCTATTAATTAAAGGTACTATTTAATTAAAGTTCTTAGGATGAGAAGGTTATCCTAATTATCCAGATGTACCCTAAATTCCACCAGTTGTGTCCTTATCAAGAAAGGTAGAAGGAGCATTTACAAACATACAGAGAAAAAGGCAGTGTGACCTTGGAGGCAGAGATCGAAGTGATACAACCATGAGCCAAGGAATGCCAAGAGCTTCCAGAAGCTGGAAGAGGCAAGAAATATATTACCCTTTAGCCTCTGAAGGGAGTGTGGCTCTGCCAATACTTTGATCTTGGTCCAATGAAACTAATTTCAGATTTTTGACCACCAGAGTTATAAAAAACTAGATATATGTTATTTTGAGCCACTAAGTTTCTGGTTTTGTTACAGCAACCAAGGGAAATTAATACAGAGGACATTTGCAGTAAAAGAGTGAAGCTCTGGGAATATTTTTGCTTAAAGCAATGTTCCTTTTAAGTGTATAAAGAGAGGGATTTATAGGAGTTTATAGGGAAGAGTATGGTCTTGCTAGGTAGCATAGTGGTATAAAATTCCACTGTACAGGAGACACAAGAGACTCAGGTTTGATCCCTGGGTTGAAACAATCCCCTCGAGCAGGAAATGGCAACCTGCTCCAGTATTCTTGCCTGGAAAATCCTATGGACAGAGGAGCCTGAAGGGCTATAGTCCATGGGACTGTAAAGAGTCCCATGACATGACTGAGCATGCAATACCCATGGATTAGAGTCATATCTAATCCAATCATCAATTCAAACTCAAACATCTCAGCTCATCTTAATATGTAGTAGCTGATCAGATAAGTCAGCTGTTATCTAAGAGTACAGTCCCTTAAGGCTCACTAATCAATTTGTGTAGAGAAGTAAGTCCTGTGTATGGAATGAAGGGTCCTGGTTGGCTTATAGAGAGAGTTTCTTGCTTCTTAATTTCTTCAAGTGTTTAAAGAAGGGGAAGAGTGCTGTATCAAAAATCTCTTCCAGTAATTCAGGCCATCTATTGTGAAGGAGAGAGGTGACTGAAAAATATCAGAATCTGGGTATGGTTAAGGATGATAAACCCGTTGGTGTACTTTTCTAAGGACAATGAAGAATATGAAACTGGACACCTGGAATATGAAAGTTCAGAACACTAATTATGGGAATCAGGACAAGACGGGTGGAAAAGTGCCTAAAACACAATTTTACAGTATTTTTAAAACATGCCCTATCACTCTTCTTGTCCGTATGCCTGAGAGGTTATTTAAAACTTGAAATTGAGTGACAGTCCTGAGTGTTAAGAGACAGGATCCAGAGTAACCATGGGCAGATTCCAGCCCTTGAGGAAAGGGAAAGAAGGAGTCACTGCAAGGAGAATAAGATAAAGAGACCAGAGACCCAGGAGCCAAACCGGACTATCAGAGCGTCCTGGAAATAGAATCGGGAAAGCATTTCAAGGAGGAAATGCTTTTTCACCTGCCCAAAGCTGTTAGTAAAATAAGAACTGAAAATTCGCCCTTGATTTTAGTGAAAAGGTGAAGGAGGGGGGGTTATCCCTCACAATAAACAGTTTCAATAGAGTCATCTGACTGTTGTTACTTTATCATTAAAAAAAAAAAACTTCTCTGAAGTATTTATACAAACTGATTCTATATGTTTAATAAATTCTGTATGGGGTTAAATACATTTTATTGGTTGCCCTAATATATATGTGTATATATACACACATGTGTGTATATGTGTATACATATGTATATGTGTGTGTGTGTATATATATATATGTATGTATGTATGCATATGTAACTCCCAAGTATTTTTATTGCTAAGATCAACACTTAAGAGTAAAAGAGAGAATACAAAGAGAGAAAAAAAAAAAGCATAGTTACTCCAGATAACTTTTCTATGTTAATGAGAATGGTTTTATACAAGGAAAATTTAAAGGAACTAATAATGCTGAAGAGGTGATGGGGGAGAGTTACTGGAGCAAGTCTCTGAGAAAATGGGTGAGATTAAAGGTACATATGTGGAGAGTTGACTACAGATAGGGGAAGACACTTCAGTTCTTTAGATAGGTTAATTACCAGGAGTTCAAGAAAGAGTGAAGGGAGTTATGGTGATCCTAGAAGCTAAAATCAGAGAAGGCAATGGCACCTCACTCCAGTACTCTTGGCTGGAAAATCCCTTGGATGGAGGAGCCTGGTGGGCTACAGTCCATGGGGCCGTGAAGAGTTGGACAGGACTGAGTGACTTCACTTTCACTTTTCACTTTCATGCATTGGAGAAGGAAATGGCAACCCACTCCAGTGGTCTTGCCTTGAGAATCCAAAGGACAGGGGAGCCTGGTGGGCTGCCATCTGTGTGGTCACACAGAGTAGGACACAACTGAAGCGACTTATCAGCAGCAGCAGCAGAATCTAAAATATTTAAGGAACAAAGGAGAGGGACCCAAATATTGATGAACGATCCCAACCAAGAGGGAAGAGGTGGAGTTGTGTGATGACATAAGATTCTAAGCTGACATTTTTCAGGAAGAAAGAAGGAAGAATGGTTTGCAAATTTTAAACGAACAAAAAAGA
The DNA here is from genome assembly GCF_029378745.1 of Bos indicus. Lineage (NCBI taxonomy): Eukaryota > Metazoa > Chordata > Mammalia > Artiodactyla > Bovidae > Bos > Bos indicus. Next base: position 11,863,983 of record NC_091786.1, read on the forward strand.
CACTCAGCTCCCTTAGAAGCTAGTGATAGAAGGTATGCAGGGACCAAGGAGCTCTGTACTCACACTGCAAACTCAGAGGACTGCCAGGAAAGTGATGTCTACAGGGAGGAGCAGGAGAGGGAAGAGAAAATGATCAGAGAAGATGAGGACGGAGCAGGGTATTTTAACAATAATTTTCCATGAGTTCCAGAGGGCTCATTGGAAGAGCTTGTGGAGTTGGAGAGTAGTGGTGGATGAGGTTGACTAGAGAGGATGAACGTGAACCAGGTGACCAGGGCTTGCTTTGACCAAGTGAGGAATAGAAGGCAGGATGAGGCCCGTGCTCTTGTGCTAGGGCCATTTGTAGTGGCAGAGCTGTGAGTGATGTGACCGAAAAGAGAGCTGGGGGCCTAACACAGAGACAGGGTTCTGGGTTCCTACATTTCTTGGTTGGAAAATCTCCACAAGGGTCATCATGCTCTGAACTTGTAGGACTGCTAACATCCCCGTTATCTGCCACTGACCTGGGAGTGTAGGCCAACAAAAGATTCATGTGCCTCAAATCTCAGAGGTCCTACTCAGTCCCTATTTATTTAAAAAAAAAAAAAAAAAGAGGGTGCAGGAGGGCATTTAAATGTGAAGTCACTGAGATACATCCTCATCAATCCTACATCAGGGCCATGAAACTACTAAAGGCAGTCATGACAATGCTGATTCATTTAATAAATTTTAAGAGGTTATATATTTATCCAACTCACCAGGGCTGTAGCTAATCCAGTTCAGGCCATTGTATTTCCTTGTGTACTGACTATAAATTATCTTTATGGCTAAGACTGCTTAAGAATTAACTTGCATAGTGCATAGCGATACAGCTAAATGTGCAACTTTTCCCAGTAAGAATAAGAGGCACATTTAAGACATTCTTTTGAAACAGCACTTCTATTGAGAAAGTTGTTTTAAAAAATCTCTACTATTTTATCTCTACTATTCCTCTTAGAGGGATTCTGTAGTTATCAGAAGATCAGGCACTTAAGTTTTCTCTGGCAGTTCACACTCACATACACACACTTGCAGCAGATAACACAAGAAATGATAACCCTCAAACACTTGACGGTACTCTTTGTTCTTATGCTCCCGTTTACCAACTTGAGCAGATGAGTGTGAAATGTTTTCCGTAGTCTATGTGTGGGAAGATGAGAGTGTCCAGGGACAGTTGTATACGGGGTTAAAATAGGGTTACCAGGCTCCTCAGATAGTGTAAAAATGTTTCATTCAGTTATAAACGTCAAAGTGAGAGACTGTTTTTAAAGAAACTGGGACGACCCAGAAGGATGGTATGGGGAAGGAGGAGGGAGGAGGGTTCAGGATGGGGAACACATGTATACCTGTGGCAGATTCATTTTGATATATGGCAAAACCAATACAATATTGTAAAGTTAAATAAAATAAAATTAAAAATAAATACATAAAATAAAGATCTTGTCAGATTGTATTCCAGAACGTGATTTAGGATGAGAAAGTTTAGTGCAGTGTCACTGAGTCAGGCAGTGTGTGTCTGTGGTCCTTTTTCATTTAACATCATCTGCAGCACAGGGGGTAGTCTGGACCAGGAAGCAAGATTATCAGTAATGCCTTTCAGCCTAATTATCCTTAAACCATAATTAACATTAATCAAGCATTACATTCTTTAATATATTATTTTAAATGGGGGCTTGTAAAGTAGAAAGATATCTCTCTTTCTTTTTTTTTTTTTTTGAATTTTCATTGGAGTAAAGTTGATTTACAATATTGTGATAGTTTCAAGTATATAGCAAAGTGATTCGGTTATACATAGGCATATACCCACTCTTTTTTAGATTATTTTCCCATATAGCCTATTACAGAGCATTGAGTAGAGCTGCTGGTGCTATACGGCAGGCTCTTATTAGTCATCTATTTCATATATACTAGGGTGTATATGTCAGTCCCAATCTCCCAGTTTAACCCTCCCCCACAGGCTATATCTTTATATGTATTTTCAATCTTAGGTTATTACAAGACATTGAATATAGTTTCTTGTGATATACAGTAAATTCTTGTTGCTCATCTATTTTATCTATAGTAGTTTGTATCTATTAATCTTCTGAAGCTAGAGCTATAGTGTTTGAATTGATAAGAATTTGGTATGAGTCATGTAGACAATGAAACGAAGAAATGAAAAGCAAATGAGCAAAATTATATTATGAACTGTAAATTCACAATTTTGAGAAATGAATAGAAAAGTAACCACAGAGTAAAAGAATTAGAAGTCTTGCCCAAAATCAATAGTTGAAAAGCCAAATAATAACACCAGCAAATGGTGACTAAAGTATCTTTGCTAAATCAACAAAATGTTGATAATCTAGAAACTCAGAAAACAGTCCCAATAAGGGAAAACTGTGATTTTATCATATGTAGACATGCCCTTCCCACAAGCATAAATAGGAAGAATAAGAAAAATGAAGAGACAGACTCCTGACATTGCTCTGTAGAAAATAATTATCACTAAAATAACTAATTTAAAGAATGCATTCTTAAATTACAGAAACCTATACACCTATAGACCTCAAAACTATGATATGCTACATGGATAGTACATTAAATATGTAAATAATATTTCAGAATATGCATACATCTATGAATACATTTTAATATTTTCTCTTTCAATATAAAATGCAGTATTACATTTAAGTACTACCATTATATTTTCTTATAATTGTCTCAAATATTTGTTAAGGAGAGAGAGCATAAATAATCAAACATATATTTAATGAATATATGTGTAATCTTGCAATTGAGAGATTTGTGTAATAGTATGCCAGTATGACTGCAGCCATGAAATTAAAAGACACTTACTCCTTGGAAGAAAAGTTATGACCAACCTAGATAGCATATTCAAAAGCAGAGACATTACTTTGCCAACAAAGGTCCGTCTAGTCAAGGCTATGGTTTTTCCAGTGGTCATGTATGGATGTGAGAGTTGGACTGTGAAGAAAGTTAAGTGCCGAAGAATTGATGCTTTTGAACTGTGATGTTGGAGAAGACTCTTGAGAGTCCCTTGGATTGCAAGGAGATCCAACCAGTCCATTCTGAAGGAGATCAGCCCTGGGATTTCTTTGGAGGGAATGATGCTGAAGCTGAAACTCTAGTACTTTGGCCACCTCATGTGAAGAGTTGACTCATTGGAAAAGAATCTGATGCTGGGAGGGATTGGGGGCAGGAGGAGAAGGGGACAACAGAGGATGAGATGGCTGGATGGCATCACTGACTCGATGGATGTGAGTCTGAGTGAACTCCCGGAGTTGGTGATGGACAGGGAGGCCTGGCGTGCTGCGATTCATGGGGTCACAAAGAGTCGGACACCACTGAGCGACTGAACTGAACTGAATGCGCTTACTTGCAGTAATGTGCCTATTTAATTCCAATGGAAAGAAAATATTTTATCATAGCATAGGTTTGTTGACTTAGGTCCTTTATTTCTTATATTGTTTTTTGTGTGACTATAAGGATGAAAGTAAAAAAAAAAAAGTTTATTTTTTTGTAACTATATTATAAGCTTTCCAAATCTTTAAAATTTTAATTAAATACATAGTACTTGTAATTTTGTGTCATGATTTTGATAAAATATTTTAGAGATACTATCTATGCAGGATTGATTCTTAAGAGCTAGAAAGAAAAAATGGAGTCTTTCCTAAGTGTATAATTTGAAAAGTGTTGGCATGAGGTTACATTGAATATAGAAAGTGGAATTGAAAGAGCCAAAAAAGGAGAAGTCTGTGGATCTGAGGCAGAGATCCATGGAGGGGTGGATAGACATAGAGAAAAGGATCTGTTGTGAAGATGTAAGAGAAGTCTTCATGCATAAATAAGGTCAAAGCTAGGCCAAGTCCTAATCTAGGTCTAGCTCACGTGTGTTCTGTGCTTTCCATCGGAGACGATTCCCAGTGTCCAAGAGGGAATATGTACTCAAGTAGGCCAAGCAGAGGAAAGAATCCAATGTACGATTGTTAATCAGAAAGGGGAATCAGTTTCTACACCTGACGATTTAGATAACCCATAAGAGAAAGAGGATATAAAGAAAATGAATGTTCAAGCAGCGCTGTCCGCCTTAGGCACCTCTTCAGACCTTGGAGGGAACATTTTGCTTTTTGTTTCTGTGAAGTTATGAACTGCCTTGAAGTTCTATTACTTAGGAGTCTGCATCCTTTCATGATTTCTCAACATCAGTTTCTAATGCTAGAGCAGTGTGGCAGAAATTAAGACAGAGAATAGTTTGCCGCTGTGATGCTAATGACTCTCTTCCAAGTATTATCAAGTAAAGAAAAAAATCAATTTCTATAGTTACTCAAGTTCCAGTATCTGGATACACTGCCTCCTGTCTTTCTCTTCTTGGGGTGATATTTACTTGTTTGGAAACAGTACATCTGCTTGTTGGATAGGTCTGAAGTGGAGGCTACACTTTGTCAGGGAAATTTTAATAACCACAAAATAAAAATTCACCAAAACACCTGATTTGTGTTATCAAATCACCATAAGACATTTTTACTTTTATTAGAGTTGAAAAGTTTTAAAAGACGTTAAGAAAAAAAAAAGAGCTACAACTTAGGTTATTCAAATATATCATATCAAAACTATGACTTAAATTCATCTTCAGGAAAATTTATTTTTAATTTGTAGCATAAGCAAGGAATAGATAGATTACTTGTCAATATTCCTTAATAGACAAAGGAAAGCCTAAATGAGAACAAAAATGGAATTGGCAATTCAGTAAGTGAAAAGTAAGAATGAGCTCTATTTTGAATTGCTGCAATTTTTATTCATTAAAATCACTCAGCTTGATAAGCAAGTCTTTTTAAATACCAAGAACAAATTGTTAAAGAACTGTCATTGTGCTCTTGCCTAGTTAGATAATGGGTCCCTTTTTGCGAGAATAGAAATAGGCTCCTGGATTTGTGTATCTGATTTTGTGGCTTTTGCAAGTAGTAATTATGGAGGAGCCCGTAATGACAGAGGAGCCTGGCAGGCTACAGTCCACGGGGTCTCAGAGTCAGACATGACTTAGCAACTGAACAACAATGATGATGCAGGATTCCAGCAGTTAACTCTTGAATAGTCTGGCATATTCACAGACTTTTGCAAACCAATCTTGGTGAAGTATGTTTCATGGAAAGCTTGGTAAAAGAGTATGGATTAACCCTAGGGGGTGAATTGTTCAAACTTCTGTTTTGACTGACAGAGGATCAAACTAGATATCTGTATATAAAGCAGACCCAGCATTTGGCGATTGGATTTTCTGATTCAATGTAACTTCAGATAAAGTAAGCATAACCTTCATGACAGGGCTGTTATTCCTCTTTTATCAGTAGTTACATATACCGATTCAATGTGAAGCATCCCTATGACCACAAAGATGGAATTGGGAACCAAGGGCATTTCTTTAGTTGTATGTGTTCCGTGATGAGGGCTTCCAACTGATCTTTGTTTTCAGTTTATACTTTTACATCTAATATGAGTGTGTGTGTATGAAAGTTCCTCAGTCATGTCCAACTCTTTGAGACCCGATGGACTATGCAGTCCATGGAATTCTCCAGGCCAGAATACTGGAGTGGGTAGCCTTTCCCTTCTCCAGGGGATCTTCCCAACTCAGGGATTGAACCCAGGTCTCCCACATTGCAGCCTGATCCTTTACCAGCTGAGCCACATGAGGAGGCATTATTTGCAGACAGACAGGTCTACCTGAGACTTCTTATCTAGATCAAAAAAGAACCTTTGCATCACTATATGTCTTCTCACTTAGCATCACGTTATTTTTTCCTATAATACTCTCCTATTGTCCCCTAAAATTAGCCTTCAAACTTTGTGGTTTAGTTAAAGAAAATGCCCAATATATGCATAAGACAGTAAAGCCTAAATGAGTAGATGAGGTGTTTTGAGCACATTTGTTCATTCATTCACCCATGCATCATAAAGGACACCTGTGGTGGCTCACTGTGTTAGATACCATACCATTTGCTGGTGATGAGAATTGGATCATAAAGAAGGCTGAGTGCTGAAGTATTGGTGCTTTTGAATTATGGTCCTGGAGAAGACTCTTGCCTGGAGAAGAAAATGGCAACCTACTCCAGGATTCTTGCCTGGAGAAGCCCATGGACAGAGGACTGGTGGGCTACAGTCCAAAGGGGTCACAAAGAGTCAGACACAACTGAGCAACTAAACAATGGAAGACTCTTGAGAATCCCTTAGACAGTAAGGAGATCAGACCAGTCAATCCTAAATGAAATCAACCCTGAATATTCACTGGAAGGACTGATATTGAAGTTGAAGCTCCAGTAGTTTGGCCACCTGATCCAAAAAGCTGACTCATTGGAAAAGACCCTGACGCTGGGAAAAATTGAGAGCAGGAGGAGAAGGGGGCAACAGAGGATAAGATGGTTGGATGGCACCACCAACTCAATGGACATGAATCCAAGCAAACTCCAGGAGATAGTGAAGGACAAGGGACCCTGGCATGCTGCAGTCCATGGGGTTGCTAAGAATTGGACACAACTTAGCAATTCAACAACAACAACAGCAAGGAAAAATTAAGTAAGTGACAAATCACTTTCAAAGGGGATCAACGACTTTTGATCTATAAATAAAATGGTTTCAGTCTAGCAAACGTCTTTAACTTTAGATCAATCCTCTTTGAGGAAGGAACAACATATATGCCAGGTTAAAGGAAATTACAGAACCAAGGCATTTGGGAAAACAGTGAACTCAAATTTAGAATTTAGTAGTACGCACTGCATTCAATGTAAAAAGGAGTTTTTTCCAATGTTTTTTATCATTGTTTCTGGGAGAAAACTTCAATTAAATGTTGATGCATTGATGGTTTTTAACACATCTTACGAAAGCCTTAGCAGAAGCAAACTCCTCAAGTAGGGGGCAGGAGCAGGAAAAGAAACTAAAGGAAACTAAATCCAGAGAGTGTGTATATGTGTGTGTGTATGCCAGGAGGTTGGGATGGCATGGCTTCCCATGAATTTGTCATAATTTTATTTCTTATACTTCACATACTTCATGCTCTGTATCCCTATAATTTTATTTATTTATGATACCAGCTATTGGACTCGTAGAATAATTATCAAACTCCATGATTTTCATAATTTTGTTTTGCTCTGCTTTTCTACTTCCAACTTTATATACAAAAGCATCACACTGATTTTTAAAATCAGATCTTAATTTGAAGCTCAGTTTCTCGGCACTGTTTCCATTTTTCAAAATGCTAATATTATTAAATCATGAAAACTTTGAGAATAAAAGCCCTGGCATTCAAATCAGACAGTCGCAAAGAAGACACTTTGCATGTACAGTGTTAAGCAAAAGAGTTGAGAGGCTTCCCAGATTTTGCAAATAAAAATGTATGTCACATGGTACATTGTTACATTAAAAATTATTCATCATTTATCTATAATTCATATTGAACTGAGCATCCTGTAATTTATGTGGCAATCCCACGATGTAGACCTAAATGAAATACAAAATCAGGATAAGTAGATTATGCATTAACTCTCCTGTCCATAAACAAACTATCAAAAGGAAAGTTACTAATTCATTAATATGAGTTTGTTCTTACAGATTGAATTATATCTGCATTTTAGAGTTGTATTGATAATACATCAAAAAGTCATATACTGAGTAATTGCAGTATGAGATTATCTACCTTAAATTGCTTTTAATAACACAAAGGAAGCCAGGGCTTATTCACAGGAAGCTTTGCATTTGAAACTAGAAAAATCATATCCCCTGCATGTCTTAAGTAAATAAAATTCAGCCCACATTTTGAAAAATATAATTCTATTTTAGAAAAATAACTATTACAAAATAAGCTGGAATGATCATCAGAGGAGAAAATAATTTTTATTATTTTATTCTTTATTTTCTAATTTCTCTACTTTTAAAAATACTTTAAAATTAAAAAATACTAATGAAAAAGATGAGATTAAAAAGGTCCATGCTAACAGTTATTTATAAATAACTGGTTATTTAAAACATTTATAAATAACTGGTTTATACCTGGTTCTAATAGCAATAGACAATTAAATATTTTTATCTTTTGAACACTTAATCTTTTATCTTTTAATACTTGAAATTTTTATCCTTTATATACTTTAGAAACTAAATATGAGTCAGCTAAAAAGCAAGGGATCTTGTTGTTTAGAATCCAGTCCTGGACTTAACACTTTCTACTTGTGTGTCCTTTATATGCTTTGGTTCTTTATCTGTAAAATGCGGGCAATGATATTACCTAATTCAAAAGATGATTTTTTAAGCATTAAATGCGTTAGGGTACAGTGGTTATAAAATCCCTGACTTATTTTAAGTGCTATGTCAGTGTTAATGTCAGTTACTCTTTTTTGTGCGTGTACAATGAGATTTGCTTGTGTTTACTGTTTTTTTTTTTTTTTTTTTATTCTTTTAAGCTAGAGGCTGCCTGATTAAGAAAATACTACGATACTAAAAGTTGCTGCTTAATCATTTTGGAACAAACTTAGGGAGAGTTGTGGTAATGGGAAAGCCCTGGAAAAGACAATAACGACTATGGTTTCACAATTCCCTTTTGACAGATTCTTAGCAAGTGCCACAAACAAGTATTGGCAGCAACTTCCTGTTTCTGGTAGATTTGAAATACAAACAGCAGATTGTCTTAGCTCAGGTTATTACAACGAAACACCATAGTCCAAGCGACCTGAACAACAGGCGTTTGTTTCTCCAGTGCTGGAGATTGGGAAGATCATGGTGCCAGCAGGTTCAGGCCCTCTTCTTGACTTGCAGATGGCTGCCTTCTTGCTATGTCCTTATACAGTGGAGAGAGGAAGTTCTGGTATCGCTTCCTTTTTTTTTTTTTTTTTTTTCCCGTAAAGTATAATTATCCTATCATGGGGGCTGCACCCTCATGATCTTATCTAAATCTAACTATCTCCAAAGGGCCCTGCCTACTAATACAGAGAGTTAGGGCTTCAAGGTACAGAGTTTGATGAAACCCAGTCCATAGCACAGACCACTGGTGTTTTGATTTAATGGATTCATACTAATCAGCCTTCTGCACCCAGAAGTTGACAGGGCTTGCCATCCTCCAAAAAGTGCAGGACATAAGAGAGCCACTTGTCTTTCATAAAGTCTGTGCTTTGTTTCTTTATTAGAGTTTCACTCTTTGGTTTTTGTTTATCCTTCTGCTGCTGCTGCTGCTAAATTGCTTCAGTCGTGTCCAACCCTGTGTGAACCCATAGATGGCAGCCCACCAGGCTCCCCTGTCCCTGGGATTCTCCAGGCAAGAACACTGGAGTGGGTTGCCATTTCCTTCTCCAATGCATGAAAGTGAAAAGTGAAAGTGAAGTCGCTCAGTCGTGTCCCACTCTTAGCGACACCATGGACTACAGCCTACCAGGCTTCTCCATCCATGGCATTTTCCAGGCCAGAATACTGGAGTGGGGTGCCATTGCATTCTCCATATACTTCCTGACCCCTCCTCATTTATTTTCTCCTCAAAATTAGAAGTTAGAATAGAAAAATGATACTCTAAAATCAATCGGGAGCAGTGGTTGCCTGTTATAACTGGATTTGATCCATTGCTACTTCTGTCTCTATTATTGCATCAATATTGCCTCAAACAGATAACATATGGCAGAGAGAAGAATAACTCATGATTTATATGCAGTCCAGCTGTGTGTATGTGATTCAACCTCATATGGGGTTAAAAATAAATTCATGATCAGATTTAAACTTTATAGAGACATACGTTTACCTGTATCTCAGATGTGTTTTATTTCTATTTTTTATCCAAATATACATATTTACTTTTGGTAGTTAGAAGACTTGAAGCCTATAATAAGTAGGTAGGAGAAATGACTTTAATTTAGATTGAGAATAAAAAATTGATTATTAAATCCCTCTCATGAATAGGAATATAAAAAATATAATTTATAACTAAATTCATATGAAAACAAAATCTTTATCATTCTTTATAATAACTTAAGTGAAAGTTTCTTAGTCATGCCTGGCTCTTTGTGACCCCATGGACCATAGCTCACCAGGCTGTATAGTCCATGGGGTTGCAAAGAGTTGGCCTGACTGACTGACTAAGCACAGCTATGGTCCATAGAAAAGGCATGGGAACCCTCTCCAGTATTCTGCCAGGCTCCTCTGTCCATGGAATTCTCCAGGCCAGCATACTGGAGTGGGTACCTATTCTCTTCTCCAGGGCATCTTCCCAACCCTGGGTTTGAATCCAGGTCTCCCTCATTGCAGTTGGATTCTTTACTGTCTGAGCCACCCGGGAAACCCATAATAACTTAAGTGATATAGAATAAAATGACCAAAATCAAATAGGTGAATATCTGTCTATTATGGCATGCTATTTTTGAAATATTAAAAGTAGGTGTCATTTAATTTTAACAGGAAAGATTATTGTTTCTAAGTGACCCTCATGAGAGAATCTGTAGAAGTTCATAAATGTATTTTTACAGTTTTACAAAGTGAACCTTAGGTTTAAAATATAGTTTTGTTTGATTAATTTTAATGTGCAATGGAATAAAAGATTATTTTCTTGGTTTTGGATAAAACTACTTTTTTCTGGTTTAATATATTATTTTTATTATTGAAACTATCCTTTAAATTAAAATATTGCAAAACTAAAAGGATACTGCATTAGGAGTAAATATTCAATAGGAATGTAATTAGATTGAATTTTCACCTTCATTAAGCATGTGGACAAATCAGATGTGCATTTTCATTTCAAAAGTTTATTATAGGGAAAGCACATAAATGTAATTATAAGCTCTCCCATTAATACATCTTTGATTTCTTGCCATTCTGCATACATCTCCTAGTTCACATCTGTACAGGCTGTTATCTTGAATTGAGTTCCTGCTGTAGGGCATATGGATCATTATTATATTTGGAAGGCTTTCTGTCATATGCAGGCAAATATCCATAAGAATTACATCAATGTTTAGTTACCAAAATCTTTGAAAGTTAAGGCAGTTAATGAATTGAGGAATTCGGTAGGTATCCTTTCAAATTTACTGATTAAGATTTGTAATTTATTATCAGATCATATCAGATCAGATCAGTCACTCAGTCGTGTCCGACTCTTTGCGACCCCATGAATCACAGCACGCCAGGCCTCCATGTCCATCACCAACTCCTGGAGTTCACTCAGACTCACATCCATCGAGTCAGTGATGCCATCCAGCCATCTCATCCTCTGTCGTCCCCTTCTCCTCCTGCCCCCAATCCCTCCCAGCATCAGAGTCTTTTCCAATGAGTCAACTCTTTGCACGAGGTGGCCAAACTACTGGAGTTTCAGCTTTAGCATCATTCCTTCCAAAGAAATCCCAGGGCTGATCTCCTTCAGAATGGACTGGTTGGATCTCCTTGCAGTCCACGGGACCCTCAAGAGTCTTCTCCAACACCACAGTTCAAAAGCATCAATTCTTCGGCGTTCAGCCTTCTTCACAGTCCAACTCTCACTTTTAAAATAGATACTGTGGGCTGCCTTACCACAAGACCTAGGTTACAACAGATTCAGTAGATAACAAGGACATTGTTTTTTTATATGCAAGGTGCTGTGTTTAGTCAGTCAGTCATGCCGACTCTTTGCAACCCCATGGACTATGTAGCCTGCCAGGCTCCTCTGTCCATGGGGATTCTCTAGGCAAGAATACTGGAGAGGGTTGCCATGCCTTTCCTCCAGGGGATTTCCCAACCCAGGGATCAAACCCAGGTCTCCTGCATTGCAGGCAGATTCTTCACCATCTGAGCCACCACGGAAGCCCAAGAATATTGGAGTGGGTAGCCTGTTCCTTCTCTAGGGGATCTTCCTGACCTAGGAATGGAACAGGGGTCTCCTCCATTGCAGGCTGATTCTTTACCAGCTGAACCACCAGGGAAGCCCTAAATGAAGGTAACACTGAACATATCCAGATGTATGAATTTTTTCATTGAATATTTTAAATTCAACGTGAGGTAAAATGTGGATATATATTTGGAGTATACATAAACATGTATATAGTGACTGCATTCTTTTTTTTTTATTTTATTTTTAAACTTTACATAATTGTATTAGTTTTGCCAAATATCAAAATGAATCCACCACAGGTATACATGTGTTCCCCATCCTGAACCCTCCTCCCTCCTCCCTCCCCATACCATCCCTCTGGGTCGTCCCAGTGCACTAGCCCCAAGCATCCAGCATCGTGCATCGAACCTGGACTGGCAACTCGTTTCTTACATAATATTTTACATGTTTCAATGTCATTCTCCCAAATCTTCCCACCCTCTCCCTCTCCCACAGAGTCCATAAGACTGTTCTATACATCAGTGTCTCTTTTGCTGTCTCGTACACCGGGTTATTGTTACCATCTTTCTAAATTCCATATATATGCATTAGTATACTGTATTTATGTTTTTCCTTCTGGCTTACTTCACTCTGTATAATAGGCTCCAGTTTCATCCACCTCATTAGAACTGATTCAAATGTATTCTTTTTGATGGCTGAGTAATACTCCATTGTGTATATGTACCATGCCTTTCTTATCCATTCATCTGCTGATGGACATCTAGGTTGCTTCCATGTCCTGGCTATTATAAACAGTGGTGTGATGAACATTGGGGTACACGTGTCTCTTTCCCTTCTGGTTTCCTCAGTGTGTATGCCCAGCAGTGGGATTGCTGGATCATAAGGCAGTTCTATTTCCAGTTTTTTAAGGAATCTCCACACTGTTCTCCATAGTGGCTGTACTAGTTTGCATTCCCACCAACAGTGTAAGAGGGTTCCCTTTTCTCCACACCCTCTCCAGCATTTATTATTTGTAGACTTTTGGATCGCAGCCATTCTGACTGGTGTGAAATGGTACCTCATAGTGGTTTTGATTTGCATTTCTCTGATAATGAGTGATGTTGAGCATCTTTTCATGTGTTTGTTAGCCCTCTGTATGTCTTCTTTGGAGAAATGTCTATTTAGTTCTTTGGCCCATTTTTTGATTGGGTCGTTTATTTTTCTGGAGTTGAGCTGTAGGAGTTGCTTGTATATTTTTGAGATTAGTTGTTTGTCGGTTGCTTCATTTGCTATTATTTTCTCCCATTCTGAAGGCTGTCTTTTCACCTTGCTAATAGTTTCCTTTGATGTGCAGAAGCTTTTAAGGTTAATTAGGTCCCATTTGTTTATTTTTGCTTTTATTTCCAATATTCTGGGAGGTGGGTCATAGAGGATCCTGCTGTCATGTATGTCAGAGAGTGTTTTGCCTATGTTCTCCTCTAGGAGTTTTATAGTTTCTGGTCTTACATTTAGATCTTTAATCCATTTTGAGTTTATTTTTGTGTATGGTGTTAGAAAGTGGTCTACTTTCATTCTTTTACAAGTGGTTGACCAGATTTCCCAGCACCACTTGTTAAAGAGATTGTCTTTAATCCATTGTATATTCTTGCCTCCTTTGTCAAAGATAAGGTGTCCATATGTGCGTGGATTTATCTCTGGGCTTTCTATTTTATTCCATTGATCTGTATTTCTGTCTTTGTGCCAGTACCATACTGTCTTGATAACTGTGGCTTTGTAGTAGAGCCTGAAGTCAGGTAGGTTGATTCCTCCAGTTCCATTCTTCTTTCTCAAGATCGCTTTGGCTATTCGAGGTTTTTTGTATTTCCATACAAATTGTGAAATTATTTGTTCTAGCTCTGTGAAGAATACTGTTGGTAGCTTGATAGGGATTGCGTTGAATCTATAAATTGCTTTGGATAGTATACTCATTTTCACTATATTGATTCTTCCAATCCATGAACATGGTATATTTCTCCATCTATTAGTGTCCTCTTTGATTTCTTTCACCAGTGTTTTATAGTTTTCTATATATAGGTCTTTAGTTTCTTTAGGTAGATATATTCCTAAGTATTTTATTCTTTCCGTTGCAATGGTGAATGGAATTGTTTCCTTAATTTCTCTTTCTGTTTTCTCATTATTAGTGTATAGGAATGCAAGGGATTTCTGCGTGTTGATTTTATATCCTGCAACTTTACTATAGTCATTGATTATTTCTAGTAATTTTCTGGTGGAATCTTTAGGGTTTTCTATGTAGAGAATCATGTCATCTGCAAATAGAGTTTTACTTCTTCTTTTCCAATTTGGATTCCTTTTATTTCTTTTTCTGCTCTGATTGTTGTGGCCAAAACTTCCAAAACTATGTTGAATAGTAATGGTGAAAGTGGGCACCCTTGTCTTGTTCCTGACTTTAGAGGAAATGCTTTCAATTTTTCACCATTGAGGATAATGTTTGCTGTGGGTTTGTCATATATAGCTTTTATTATGTTGAGGTATGTTCCTTCTATTCCTGCTTTCTGGAGAGTTTTTATCATAAATGGATGTTGAATTTTGTCAAAGGCTTTCTCTGCATCTATTGAGATAATCATATGGTTTTTATTTTTCAATTTGTTAATGTGGTGTATTACATTGATTGATTTGAGGATATTGAAGAATCCTTGCATCCCTGGGATAAAGCCCACTTGGTCATGGTGTATGATCTTTTTAATGTGTTGTTGGATTCTGATTGCTAGAATTTTGTTAAGGATTTTTGCATCTATGTTCATCAGTGATATTGGCCTGTAGTTTTCTTTTTTTGTGGGATCTTTGTCAGGTTTTGGTATTAGGGTGATGGTGGCCTCATAGAATGAGTTTGGAAGTTTACCTTCCTCTGCAATTTTTTGGAAGAGTTTGAATAGGATAGGTGTTAACTCTTCTCTAAATTTTTGGTAGAATTCAGCTGTGAAGCCGTCTGGACCGGGGCTTTTGTTTGCTGGAAGATTTTTGATTACAGTTTCAATTTCCGTGCTTGTGATGGGTCTGTTAAGATTTTCTATTTCTTCCTGGTCCAGTTTTGGAAAGTTGTACTTTTCTAAGAATTTGTCCATTTCTTCCACGTTGTCCATTTTATTGGCATATAATTGTTGATAGTAGTCTCTTATGATCCTTTGTATTTGTGTGTTGTCTGTTGTGATCTCTCCATTTTCGTTTCTAATTTTGTTGATTTGATTTTTCTCCCTTTGTTTCTTGATGAGTCTGGCTAATGGTTTGTCAATTTTATTTATCCTTTCAAAGAACCAGCTTTTGGTTTTGCTGACTTTTGCTATGGTCTCTTTTGTTTCTTTTGCATTTATTTCTGCTCTAATTTTTAAGGTTTCTTTCCTTCTACTAACCCTGGGGTTCTTCATTTCTTCCTTTTCTAGTTGCTTTAGGTGTAGAGTTAGGTTATTTATTTGACTTTTTTCTTGTTTCTTGAGGTGTGCCTGTATTGCTATGAACTTTCCCCTTAGGACTGCTTTTACCGTGTCCCACAGGTTTTGGGTTGTTATGTTTTCATTTTCATTCATTTCTACGCAAATTTTGATTTCTTTTTTGATTTCTTCTGTGATTTGTTGGTTATTCAGCAGCGTGTTGTTCAGCCTCCATATGTTGGAATTTTTAATAGTTTTTCTCCTGTAATTGAGATCTAATCTTACTGCATTGTGGTCAGAAAAAATGCTTGGAATGATTTCTATTTTTTTGAATTTACCAAGGCTAGCTTTATGGCCCAGGATGTGATCTATCCTGGAGAAGGTTCCATGTGCGCTTGAGAAAAAGGTGAAATTCATTGTTTGGGGATGAAATGTCCTATAGATATCAATTAGGTCTAACTGGTCTATTGTATCATTTAAAGTTTGTGTTTCCTCGTTAATTTTCTGTTTAGTTGATCTATCCATAGGTGTAAGTGGGGTATTAAAGTCTCCCACTATTATTGTGTTATTGTTAATTTCTCCTTTCATACTTGTTAGCATTTGTCTTACGTACTGTGGTGCTCCCGTGTTGGGTGCATATATATTTATAATTGTTATATCTTCTTCTTGGGTTGATCCTTTGATCATTATGTAGTGACCTTCTTTGTCTCTTTTCACAGCCTTTGTTTCAAAGTCTATTTTATCTGATATGAGTATTGCTACTCCTGCTTTCTTTTGGTCCCTATTTGCATGGAAAATCTTTTTCCAGCCCTTCACTTTCAGTCTGTATGTGTCCCCTGTTTTGAGGTGGGTCTCTTGTAGACAACATACGTAGGGGTCTTGTTTTTGTATCCATTCAGCCAGTCTTTGTCTTTTGGTTGGGACATTCAACCCATTTACGTTTAAGGTAATTACTGATAAGTATGATCCCGTTGCCATTTACTTTATTGTTTTGGGTTCAAGTTTATACACTGTTTTTGTGTTTCCTGTCTAGAGAATATCCTTTAGTATTTGTTGGAGAGCTGGTTTGGTGGTACAGAATTCTCTCAGCTTTTGCTTGTCTGAAAAGCTTTTGATTTCTCCTTCATACTTGAATGAGATCCTTGCTGGGTACAATAATCTGGGCTGTAGGTTATTTTCTTTCATCATTTTAAGTATGTCTTGCCATTCCCTCCTGGCTTGAAGAGTTTCTATTGAAAGATCAGCTGTTATCCTTATGGGAATTCCCTTGTGTGTTATTTGTTGTTTTTCCCTTGCTGCTTTTAATATTTGTTCTTTGTGTTTGATCTTTGTTAATTTGATTAATATGTGTCTTGGGGTGTTTCTCCTTGGGTTTATCCTGTTTGGGACTCTCTGTTCACGGAGTTATACAGAGAAGAGAAGAAGGAGGAAGGTGACAGAGGTGGCCAGAAGGATAAAAGGGGGGAATGAAAAGGTGGGAGACAGATCCAGCCAGTAATCAGTTCCCTAAGTGTTCTCCACCGTCTGGAACACACAGAAATTCACAGAGTTGGGTAGAGTAGAGAGGGGTTAGGGAGGAGACACAGGCGACCTGGTGGAGAAAAAGGAGAGTCCAAAGGGAGAGAGAGCAGTCAAGCCAGTAATCTCGCTCCCTAGTGAAAAATGGGTCCTGAAGATTGGGTTCTTAAAGGTACAAAATTGGTAACAAATACATAAAAGCAAAAATTAAAAATCTAGAGTAGAGTTTGGGATTTCAAAAATACAATGTTAAAGAAAAGAAGAAGGAAAAGAAAGAGAGAAAAAACAAACAAACAAAAATGAACAAGGTCGTGAAAATTATAAAGAAAGTACAGGTACAAAATTGATAACTAATACCAAAAAGCAAAAATTAAAAATCTAGAGTAGAGTTTGGAATTTCAAAAATACAATGTTGAAAAAAAAAAAAAGAAGAAGAAAAATAAAGAGAGAAAAACAAACAAACAAAAACAAACAATGTCACAAAAATTATAAAGAAAATACAGGTACAAAATTGATATCAAATACCAAAAAGCATAATTAAAAATCTAGAGTAGAGTTTGGAATTTCAGATATACAATGTTATATAAAAGAAGAAGAGAAAGAAACAGAGAAGAAGAAAAAAAGAAGTCACAGAAATTATATAAAAAAAAACTATAGGTACAAAATTGATAACATATACCAAAAAGCGAAAATTAAAAATCTAGAGTAGAGTTTGGAATTTCAAAAATACAATGTTAAAGAAAAGAAAAGAAAAAAAAAAAGGTCAAAAAATTATAAAATATATATATATGAAGTTTGCTGAAGAAGAAAAAAATAGGGTCTTTTTTTTTTTTTGCAAAGTAATAGGTTATAAAAGTGAAAATTAAAGGAACGATAGAGGACTTAAAAAAATTTTTTTTAATTAAAAAAAAAGAAAGAATGATCGTAAAAATAATAAAAATATATCTAGGACTTTCTTGGTTTTGTTGTGGGTGTTGTGGGTTCAGTTCATTTTTGGCTAGTTCCTTGGTCAGACTTATATTTCTCAAGATCTGTAGGCCCCTTCCTATGTAGTCCGTAGTAACCACAGGGTTTTGATCTATTGCCTGTAGCTTCCAAGGCGTTTCCCTCTGTTATATCTTCTTCTGTTTGCTAGTCTCTTCAGTATCTGGTTTCCGCCCTGACACAAAGGGGACGGTGGAGGACACTTTTTTTTATTTTTTATTTTTAGGCTTACTTGTTCAGTCGCGCTGTGGGGAGGGAGGGAGGGATGCTGCAAACAAATAACACTGGCGTGGGCTCGCAGTGCCTCAGCCACCCTGGGTCTGCCCCCGCTCACGGCGCGTGTAGCCACCCTGCCCACACTGCTCGGGCTCTAGGTTGTTCCGCAGGGAACAATCCGAGGCCGGCCCTGGGCTGCATGCACCTCCCAGGTCCAAGCCGCTCAGGTTCAGGCACTCGGGTGGTCCTCAGAGGCGCAGACTCAGTTGGGCCTGCGTTTTGTGCTCTTCCCAGGTCGGAGCAGCTCAGGTGATGAGGTGTTTGGCGAGCGCCAATGCTGCGACTTATCGCCTCCCTGCCACTCGGTTATCTGGGTGTAAAACCGGCGCACCTTCTCAGGCAGATGTTGACCGTCCAGACCCCCAAGAAGTTTTAGTTAGCAAAGAAGCCTGCTTAGAGTTTTATAGATAATGTCTCTCTAGGGCTGCGATTGCCCCCTTCCGGCTCTGGCTGCCTGTCACCGGAGGGGGAAGGTCTGCAGCCGGCTATCTCTGTTCAGTCCTTTGTTCCGTGCGCGGGCCTGGCGGTCTTAGGTTAGGGCTGGCTTTTCGCGTGGTAGATATCCCACAGTCTGGTTTGCTAGCCCAAATTATTTCGCTCAGATAGCGCTCAGGGTATTCAGGCCAGATTCTTACTCTAAGCGATGCAGCCCGCACCGCACCTCCCTGCCCAGCCCCCGCTTGCTAATGGCGTGTGCAGGCATCTGCGCTGCTTCCCCACTGGGGGAGTTACCGTAGGGCATGCAATCTGCGAGTTTTAGTTGTTTATTTATTTTTTCTCCCTGTTATGTTGCCCTCTGTGCTTCCAAAGCTCGGCACAGAGCGCAGTGAGAAGGTTTCCTGGTGTTTGGAAACTTCTCTCTTTTTAAGATTCCCTTCCCAGGACGGAACTCCGTCCCTCCCTCTTTTGTCTCTTTTTTTTGTCTTTAATATTTTTTCCTACCTCCTTTCGAAGAGTTGGGTTGCTTTTCTGGGTGCCTGATGTCCTCTGCCGGCATTCAGAAGTTGTTTTGTGGAATTTACTCGATGTTTAAATGCTCTTTTGATGAATTTGTGGGGGAGAAAGTGTTTTCCCCATCCTACTCCTCTGCCATCTTGGCTCCTCCCTGCATTCTTTAATGATGTAGTAACTCTTTTTATTAACTTTCTGTAGGTGGGAAAACAGAGTGATTAGTGACAATATAATTAAATACTTTAACATTACACAGTCAACTGTTGCTTTTGGTAGATATTTTTAAATTGATTTTTGAAAATTTTTATATAGTTTTTAAGTGTTACTTCCCATTTAGTTACTACTAAATATTGGCTATATTCCCATGTTACACAATGTATGCTTGAGTCTGTCTTAAACGAGGCCATGATTTTTTAAATAAAGTCTACCAAATATGTTGATTTCTAAGAATTTCTAAACGTTCTTGGAAAATGCTGTTTACCTGAGAACAGAAAACGTGTCTTAAGTTTAGCCTCATATAACAATAAAATGCCAAAGCACAGGATGGGTGATTAATGAAAGCTTCTTGAATGAAAATGCCATAGATTTAAAAAATATTTTTTTTCTTAAATGTTGCTTTGACGCTTCTCTGAATGTGAGTTTAAGTGATCCATGTTTTGTTCTTATTCTGAAGACTGTTTCCTTCTCAGCAGTGCTTTTAGTACCAATATTTTCTATACATAATAATTGATTAGCAAAATAAATATAGTCACTGCTTACAAAAATCTTATACTCTGGTCACATTTATCAAATAGGTACTTAATTAAGTATATTTACAAAATGTTATATGTTCTCTGAAGGAAAATGACAAGAGAGAATAATGCACATATGTCTTGGTACCTCTGACATTAAACTTTCAAAAGCAAACCACAAAAACACTATTTGTATTACCCACATATATAAGAATTAAAAAAATGAACAAACAGACAACAGAACAAACTTGTCTGGTAATGATGCATGTTAAAGAAAACCAGAGCTTGATAATGAGGGGGTACGAACAGATTTTTATGCAAGAACCAACGGTGTAGGGGAAAATAGACTTCCTAGAATTGTGCTCAATTCCAGGTACAATAAGTGAAGGTGGGGATTTATAGCCAAAGATGGGGAGTCTGATTAAATCGATGTGATAGGATTCTTGCTGAAGGCAGGAGTGACCAGATATCACCTGAGAGGCAGTGATGAGTGAGAAATATGATCAGATATCCCAAGTAGGGGATTCTGCTTAAACAAATTTAGCAGAAGTTTTACCAAAATTAAGGCCTGCAAATACATACATGAAACTTGAGGCTCAGTTGAGAAGAGGGTGCAGAAGACCTCTTTCTAAAGTTTGGTCAAGGAGAGAGTTTTGTCATATGTACCAGCATTTGGTAAGTCTACTTCTTGAGGAGAAGGGTCGGGGAAGGATAGTAAAGGTTGTATCACTGCTTGAAAATTTGTATTAAAAGGAAAACTGAAGCAGACATCACAAAATGTTAACTTTTGTTACATTTAGGTACTAGGTATCTGTTCTATTATTCAGTAAATCTTGGAGATATTTTATATCACACAAATTCTTTTTTGAAACAAGAAATATTATTTGAGCTGAAATGTAAAAGATAGGTAGAAATGACTTGGGTGAAGGAGAGCTGATAGTGGGGTTGGGTTTGAGAGAGCATCAGGGTAGCATTACTCAGTGCTGTGAAATACAATTAAGTTATTACAAATAAGACATAGGTGTATTTAAAAGTGTATATCCATGTATATGTGGGTACACAAATATATGTACCATTTATAAAGTATGCAGTTGTCACTTCTTTCCTAAAATGTTTTAATGAATTTCTCAGCTTAAATTATAAAAAAGCAAATGTTTCCTGAAAATATTTTTAGCACAACAAAACTAAATCATTAATTACATGCTATCTAAATTATGGATTGAATATTTTAAGAGCCTTAAGAAGAACAAGTGTTATATTAATTAGAGAAATACCAACTCTAGTTTTACAGATTGAAGCATGAAAATCAAAGCATTACTAGAGTTGTTCTTTATAGTTTATAATATCTTCACATTGATGAGGTTTTGTTCTATAACTTTCCATTCACATGTGGAATTAAGTTATTGCCTCTAATTATGAAAGTAATAGAATCATGATTAGAAGATAGCTTCTGAATCAGTAGTTCTCATTCAGCCTTTTACTCTTCACATGAAATTTCTTTCATCTAGAATGTAGGATTTGCTGTTGTATAAAATCCAAGTTTCTATAGTTAAAATTTATTTTTAAAATTTTTGATAAATCTGTAATTGAGAAAAGACCATATTTACTACAGGCGTAGGAGAGTAAGCTTTAAATCATATTTAAGACTGAATTCTCACATATCCTTTAATTTTATTTTGAACACATTATTTTTGAACAAATGGCCAATAACATGTAGATGTCACTCAAAGATGATTTGTCTTGTAGGAGAGGTGGGAAACTTTATTAAAGTTGTTACAGGTTTTAATGCATACATTTTAAAAGATAATTAGTTGACATGCTAACAACATACTGTTAATGATTTATAAAGAAAAGTATAGTCCTTTCTTGCCCTATTAACTCCTAATTAGTTAGTTAAATGTACTTACAAATCTGAGCTCAACTCATGTAACTAGTCACCTGAGATTCCAAATAAAACTAAGTTACATTCTTCCAAACATAATAAATGACTCCCAACTTATGAGAAAACTAAATGTATAGATGTGTAGTGATGTAAGATGGTTCCCTGTTCATGGCCTCCTATAGGATTAAGTGGAGACATGGGACTCCATAGTCACATGCTGCCTCTCGTCTTTACTGTGTGGCTTGTCAGCATTTCTTGAGCAGAAGTTGAGCAGCGGCAGCTCTGCTAGTTACCCCATGACCTGGGGCTCACCTCTGACCTGGTCAAACCGCGTTTCCTCCCCTGACTCACTGCTCTCTGGGAAGAGTCGCTGAGAGGCCATGTGTAAATCAGCTAGTTCACCCCAGGGTCCGACAGACAGTAGCTGCTCAATGAATGATCTCTCACTTCTCCTTTCCTCTTCCATCCTTGAAATAGTGCTTACTATAGATTTTCCTCCTAATACTGTAACTGTAGCTTTTAAGATTTTTTTTTTTTAAGTTTTGTTTGTTTATTTCTGGCAGTGCTGGGCGTTTCATTGCTGTGAGTGGTTCTTTGTGAGCCGGGACTCCCCTTTAGTTGTGGTGCATGGGCTGCTCATTGCAGTGGCTCCTCTTGTTGGGGAACAAGGGCTCTAGGGCGTCTAGTTTACAGTAGCTGTGGTTATGGGCTCAGTAGTTGCAGCTCCCAGGCTCCGTAGCACTGCCTCAGTAGTTTTGACTCAGGCGCTTAGTTGTTCCATAGTATGCAGGATTAGGGATCAAACCCATGTTTCCTGCTTGGGTGGGCAGATTCTTGACCACTGATCCACCGGGAAAGCCTCTCCTGTAGTTTCTGATCTTACAGAGTTGACAGGAATAAATAGTTTGAGAAGAACATATACTATCATCCATGTAACACATATTAGAAATATAAAGTGATGTTATGATATTTCAAATATCTTGGAAAACAAAACAAACTCCCATTGCATCTTCAAAACATACTGCATATCAGCTGAATGAAATCTCTTTTTCTTCATCAACCAGTTTCCAGTGGGTCTGCACTGATGGCAAGGGGGCCAATAAATCATAGGTATTAGTGTCTTTGGGACTAGTTATTTTTATTATAAGGAATTGAAGAATATTCTAAATATCAAGAATATTCTCAATATTATTAGTACTGAGACTGAGAAGGACAGCAAAAGTTTCCTGGATGAGAGTGGTTGGGAATTATTCATAAGTTACTCAATGAAGGAAGGGGAATTCAAACGAAAGGAATGTTAAAACTTAAATATAATCAGTACGATCCAGCAGTCTCACTTTGATGTGTTTACCCAAAGGAATTAAAGAAGGGATCCTAATAGATACCAGTGTTCATAGCAGTTTCATTATCGATAGTCTAAAGGTAGAAACAGCCCAAATGTTCATTGACAGATGAATGCATAAATGAAATGTGGGCTACACACACACTGGAATATTGTTCATCTTTAAAGAGGAATGGGATTCTCTTACATGATACAACACTGATGAACCCTGAAAACATCAGGCTAAGTAAAATAAGACCAAAAAAGACATAAAAAATTCATAAAGACAGAAATAAAATAAAAGTTAGAAGGGCTGGAGGCAGAGGAGAATAGGGAATTATTAAATGGGCACAGAGTTTCTCTTTGGAAGGTTGAAAACAATCTGGAAATGGATAGTGGTGATGGTTGCACATCATTGTGAGTGTACTTAGTGTAATTAAATTACACAGTTAAAATGGTTAAATGGCTTATAAACAAACAAACAAAACTAGTTAAGTTAATCATTTAAATTTACCTGATGATGATCTTCAAGACTTGTAACTTAAGTATGACGTAGCTGTAGCAGTAGCAGTGTTAGTCACTCAGTCTTTCCCGACTCTTTGTGACCCCAAGATCTGTAGCCCGTCAGGTTCCTCTGTCCATGGGATTCTCCAGGCAAGAATACTGGAGTGGATTGCCATTCCCTTCTCCAGAGGATCTTCCTGATCCAGGGCTCGAACCCAGGTCTCCTGCATTGCAGGCAAATTCTTTACCATCTGAGCTACCAGGAAGATCAGGATAAGTATGACATAAGACTTTGCCAAATGGACGTGTGGGGCATGGAAGAGTATCCAACTATGTTTTTTTGAGGTGTTTTCACATTTTACAAAAGAGAAGTTATTTAAATAGGTGACTGTATTTAAATACATTAGCTTGGAGATCATGTATATATCACACAGGCAAGGATTCAACTCCCAGCTCTGTCAACTCATGTGCTCTGTGACCTGGAATGAATTATTTAAGTGTTCTAACTCCAGTTTCCTCATCTGCATAATAAAAATAGGACTTACATCAAGGTCGCTGTAAGGATGGAAAGGGGAGAATGCTTGTGAAGCAGTTACCATTACACTTGACACCTAGATACTCCTCAGAGAAGGCTTGCAGTTAGCATTGCTTTGCAAAGATCTGCATTCCATGTATCTTTAGCAGTGATGACTAAACCTCCATCAAAACTGGAGTTAAATAACTTGTGAGCATGTGCATTCAAACTTTTTTTTTCCCCCCACAAAGGACCTTCAAAGGTTCAGAACCATGGCCGTAGAAGCTTGTTTTATGCCCTGAGACACAGCAGAGAGTGGTAAAGTCTCAGCTCAGAAATGCTTACAGGGGGAGTTTCTCAAGTGTTGAAGGGTGAAGTTCATGGTTACTGACTGAGGTGTGCATTTCTTCTTAGTCTCTCTCCTGGGTTTAGTAAATGGGCACAGGATTTTGTGCCTTCAAGAGTTCATATTTGAGTGAGGTCATAGTACAAGTTACTAGAGTTACAAAATGTGAATTCCTTATCCAATACTTGAGCTAAGTAGTGAATACATTTGAATTTACAAAACTTTTTAGTGCCAAAAAGATAAATAAGGACCTTGAATTCAACTGATTAGGAATGGGGAAAGTTGTCGCATTGCCTAGATAATATGAATTTGAGAATATTATTTGACCTCTTTAGACCTCATCTATATAAAGAATGAGAACAAAGCAGTGATTTAAAAATGTGTATAAGAGTTGTGAAACTCTTTAATCAAGGAGAAGCTTACAGGGAAGGCTAACACATAAAACAGAACTGCATCTTTCTGCTTGTGACCTACTTTCTTTATTTTTACACTCTACTTCCCACTCCAGCCCAATGGGGACTTTTTCATGTTTTGGAAAACCCTGAAACTCAAGAAATTTAGAGTAACCATTAAACTCTCCACAATTCTACAAAATATAATTGTTAACTGGCAAAAGTTGCAAATGGTATAAAATATCATTTGAACAGGAATTAGAAATAAACTTAATATCCGTGTTATTTTGTGACACAGACGTAGACGATGTGAAAACATTCTCTTTTAAATTTGAGGTCCATCCTATCCTCAAACTGCTGCGTCTTAGGTCATTGTGAGCAAGTTCCAAGATACCGTGAGGCCTTAGACCAATCTTTTCTTTAAGTAAGGTTTACAGGGACAAACAATATTAGAGGAGAGGAGGAGTCATATAATTACACTGAAATGTCATAGGTGCCTCAGCGAAGAAGTAAGGCCTTCCTATGCCTGAGTTGGCAAAGAGGAGAGGCTCCAAGCTGGGCAAGAACATGTTTACTAAGGTGGTTAATGAAACTGCTCTCTGTCACAATTTTTCTCACTGAAGCACCTGATGCAGTTATCTTGAACACAGGCAAGGTTTTTGTTTGTTTGTTTGTTTGTTTGTTTGTTTTTGGCTGTGCTGGCTGTTCATTGCTGTTTGGGCTTTTTCTCTAGTTGCGGTGCAGAGGCTTCATATGTGGTGGCTTCTCTTATTGCAAAGCACAGGTTGTAGAGCGAGCAAACTTCAGGAGTTGTGGCTCCTGGACTGCAGAGCACAGGCTCAGCAGTGATGGCTGGTGCGCCACTGCATGTGGCATTTCCTGGACCAGGAATTGAAACCTTTGTCTCTCGCATTGGCACGTAGATTCCTTACCACTGAGCCACCAGAGAAGCCCAAGGTATTTGTTTTTATATTTATCAGGATGTGTTAAATTATAAGAATTTTACAATACCACACATCTCACCCTTCATTAAACCCTCATATAAGTTTGTTGCTTACAAATACTTAAATCTGTTTCTCTTAAAATATATAGTTAAATAAGAAACTTCTTCCCTTTGAGTGCAGAGATATGGTATAGTTTTCTTCTCCTTAATATAAAAAGAGTTTGTCAGATGGGAAAATATCAGGAATATGATCATGTCCACATACTCGTTTCACTGATGAAGTTAAGCTTAACATCCACAAAAACAAAATGTTGGAAGCAAGGGGAGAGAAGCCACTCCATTTCAAACTCTTAATTTATACAGAAATTTGTGTATACAGTCATGCCAAATAGAGTTGTCAGCCTAATATCTGTGCAGGAATGTCTCAAAGACAACATGATATAATCAAACCTATTGTTAATTTAAATATATATGTATATATATATATATATATATATATATATATATATGAATCAAACATTACTGCACCATCATTTATGAACTTGATGTAGATTTCTTTCTGATAAGTATTCACATTAACAAATGTTCAGCTTTGGCTTCATTTAGTCTATTTTGCTAACAGTATGCATACTTATGACAGTCTCTCTTTATTAAATTCCCTGTGTCTCCTGCCGTTTACTATCTTTTTTAAAAAAATACAGATGTTTTCTGAATGTAGTCTTCTTGTACCTGGTGTATTTAAACAATGTTTTATTTTAAACAAGCTTTAAAATAATTGAACAATTAAATAAATATTGTATTTCATTAAAATCCATGGTAATGAAATTATAAAGTATACACTCTTAGAGATTCTGGACCTTGGGCAAGCTGACAAAACCAATGGATGGATCCTTTCTGTAAAAATCTACAAATGCATAGAAATCTCACACTTTTGCATATAATTTAAGTATATCCATAGATCCTAGGTAAAAACCAAAATACAGTACATTTCATCATTGATATTGTGCATGTTTTTCTTTTTCCATTATTCCCCATTTCCATTGTTTAACATTAAGAAGAATGTTGTAGCCTGCACGAACATATAGCTCCTATGAAACTATATTTTAAATAACTTTTTTGTTTATGAAATGAATCTGCAGCCATAGACTAATTGTTATCATGTCTGCATAATGTGCTTTTTGACCTATGTCTGTCCCTTGTCTTAAACTGTTTCAGAAGATTAAATAGAATGTATATAAATGCAAGTATTTATCTAACTTTATATGCTATAAATTAGCCATAAAGAATTTTACTTGTGTACTTTATGCATATTAATGACATGGAGGTGTAAAATAACTACTTTTCTGTTGCTGCATCAGACCACTTGGAGAGGTCTGTCCTGGGGAGCATGTTGCCTCCACAGGTCATTTGGGGTTCACTGTTATCTGATGCAGGGCTAAAAGAAAGAGATGCAGAGCTAATTATTTACAGATGAAATTAACTATATGGAAGTCCGCCATCGTTATTCTCATTCTGACCTCAGGTTCTAAACAATTTAAGCAACTATGAATAGCCAAGAGCAGATGGTACCTTCACTTTTTAAAGTTGTAAACATAAAGCAAAGTATTCTTGAGAACTGCTGTCTCCCAGAAAGCCATCACGTGCATTGTCAGCATTGGGAGGAAGCCCAGTTCCCGATACATGTGAAGAGTATAAGATCTCTATAAATTGAACTGCACCAGCACCTTTAATCTATTTGTAATAAATAACTATAATGCATTTGTCATTAACAACCTGAAGGGAAGTGCAGACAGAGAGAATTAGACCATCTCCATCTGTTTCCTGCAGAACTAAATTTTCTTAAGAATAATCTACCTACATGGATTTAGATATAAAAAGGGAGATACTATGACGGTGCTGGGCATTTTAATGCCCTTTGGAAAATACTGAGACTATATAAATTAATCAAGCAGTCTTTTTAATTTTCCAGATTCTGATCCCAGATCAGCCTTGTTTTCAGCAGGAATGAATGATAGCCCTTATGTTTTATTGCCCTTTTAACCTCAAACATCAAGCCCCATGGCAAAATCTAATGCAAAAATATACTGAATGTTACTCTTTCTTGCCTTGCAATATGCTATTAACTGTATATTGAAATAAATGTCTAAGAGCATTTCAACAAAGCAAAATTAACCAAATGTGTATATTCCCATTATAGGCAAGGTATCATTTGCATAATTTTGGAAAATTCAAGTATTTTCAGGTCCCTCGAACTGGAAAGAATCAGAACAAGACAGGCCTTAACCTCCTTTCATCAATCTGTACTCATATTAATGCCAGATAAATCTGCTGGCTTGCTGGTTTAGGGATAGAATTTTTTTTTTTCTTTTCCCATTTATTACCCCTTCTTCTTCTTTTTTTTTTTTACATTTCATTTCTTAACTTTGCTTACTAGCTTTGCTATTTCCATCATTCCCTAAGCCACAAAATATTTGTTTAAATAAAATTGCCATAAGTTAGTTGTTACAAGAAAAAAAATTACACTGCTTAAAACAGTAATCAACTCAGAGTAACACTCTCTTCATGTCTGTTCACAGCTTCCCTCTTGTCCTTGCTTGTTTTAACCATGTGAGTTATTGAATGGTGTACAGGTCTACTCAGGGTTCTATTTGAAATTAATTCTGGGATTACAGTGCCATCAGGAAGGATGGA
Organism: Bos indicus; assembly: GCF_029378745.1. NCBI lineage: Eukaryota > Metazoa > Chordata > Mammalia > Artiodactyla > Bovidae > Bos > Bos indicus. The sequence continues at coordinate 11,892,276 of NC_091786.1, forward strand.
AATTGCAGTCAGTCTTTAATATCCCATGATCTCTAGTAGATCTGATTCCTCTCACCACCGTAGCTTGCTCTTCTGGTCTTGGATTGTTTAGAACTATAAGCTGTTCTGCTCTATTGGGCTATGTTCTGGCATCTGGTAGACCTAGAGAAGAGCTAGGAATGATGCTGGAGGAATACTACCTGCCTCATAGTCTGTCAGTGGGTCTCCTGAAACTGGAACTCCCTGTGCTAGGAAACTGTTGTTAGCACAAATTGGAAAGCTGTATGCATTAACTCAGAAATCTACTCTGTCAAAGGGGAGACTCATCTAATTGGTGAAGTATCTTATTAAATGTACATCTGTGTACCTGTGCCTTGGTAGTGCTTGTATAGAACATAGGCCAGAAAAGCATCAGCTTTACTTCGTAAGCATGTTAAGAGAGCAGACACTGGCTACAAATATAACAATCCAATAAGAAGCCTTCCAAGAGTCCATTTCCATTGTAAACATTGCCATGTGACATGTTTATGTCTTTGAAAGTTTAAATCCCAGTTTCTATGGTCAAGAATATTATGGAAACAAGCATGTTAAGTTGCTATTCATTGCTCACAACTAAACACATTCAAAGAGCACAGTACTAGGGTTATGAATATAGTTTCTGAAATCATACAGTGGCAAGTGGAAAAATTCTTCAAATTGGATTGACTATATCACAAGCTATGACATTCATGTGAACACTTAAAGCTTTTTACATGTGCTGTTTGTGAACCTTGCTAATTACCCTCTTGTGTGCCCATAATTTGTTTTTGACATGTGTGTGCTCAGGATTACTGAAATTTAAATTTGTTCTGTGCACATTTCCAAATGTGTGTTTCTGGGAATTTATTACCAGCCAGAGCTGGGCTAGTTTGAGCAGAATAGGGAAAACGCTACATGGGGATTTGCTTTGGATTTACTAGTATAGAATTATGACCAGGTTGTAAAGTTTCACATACACATTCATGAAAGAAAATATGCTAAAATTCTTTTTTTTTTTCAAATTGCTAATGAATAAAATTTATTTCTAATGAATGGCTTTTGGGAGAAGAATGCCTACCTTTTAACACAAAGCTGAAGAATTCCACTGAACTTCTGAATAGCCAAAATATGTAAAGGGAAAAGACCTTAGATAAATCTGACTATAAAGACATCATACCCTGAAGATCTGGTCAGATAATAAATACATTAAAACTTTAAACATACCCATAGGTATTCAGTTTTCCTGTAGTAAAATTATCAGATAAAGTAATTTAAAAATCCAGTAATGATGTCTTTCTCACCAAAAGTCATCAAATATGAGGTGACTGGTCCTACTTCTGAGATGGATGGGTGAGAAAGTTCATCTGACTTGTCACCTTGTCATTATACGGAATCAGGATTGTCATTTCACAAAGACAAGTTTCTTTTCTCATGTTAATAATCTCTTGGGAAGAAGATTCTTGAATTCTGCAGAAACTCACCAAAGTCCCATTTTAAATCTAATTAGAAAAATAACACAAATTGCAGAAAACTTGGAAAATACTACAAACTAAAATACAAGAAGTTAAATGTGAAACACTTACCAATCTATAAGCCGAGAGAAAATATTGTTAAAATATTTTACCTAATGCCTTATATTTCTATAGTTTTTGCATGTTTTTTAAACTTAACAGTACACTGTGAACATTTCCATGAGTTCAGACATCATTCTGTTATCCTCCTGTGTTGGTAGGGATGGAGGTGATGGGCAATTCTCTTTATTGCCTGAGCTCTAAATATCTGTCGTATAAGACAAAGGTGTTGGTAGAATGGAGCCAAAATTCATCTTTAGTATGATGAAGACTAGGTTAGTAGATGCCGATTATAAATGCCATCAAAGGGCCATCAGTACTGATACGGAAGCCCATGTTAAACAGCTTATCCTTCCAGGAAAAAGTGGTCTTGGTCTGATATAGATCCTCCTCCCTAACGCTCCTATCTGGAAAACTTTAAATACTAGAGGAGTCAAATACTAGAGAGCTAATGCCACCCGCACAGAACTCATTCCCAAGAGGGAAGGGCAGGGTTCTTATTCCCAAGTCACTGATCACAGTCAGCCATTTTCTTTATGATCACAGTCAGCCATTTTCTTTATGATAAGGAACTGTGACAAGATGAAGAGGAGCCAGGAGTGTCAACTAACTAGCTCATGGCGGGAAATACTGGGTTGAGAATGAAGACTTTCCCACTCATCTCCACCAAAATATAGTATTGCTTTTAATAACCATGCTATATCTTGTTACTGCAAATATACCATCACTGTATAAAAGAATCCTTTCTTGTGTGCTTTGTTTCCAAACTCTCACTCCTAAAAACAGTATTTTGATATATGTTTGTGTCAGTGTTTTGCATTTCCTTATAGCTGTTTCTTTAAGATTAATTACTGAGTATATATTTGGTCAATTTCCCTCCAGAAAAGTAGTTAACAGTGCAAATACCAATAAGCAGTGTTTGAAATTATCACACTCCTAAGAAATTTCTGTATTCCCAGCAGCCTCAGTATTACAGTGAGCAATTTTTCTTCATCTTTAAGTTTATTAAAAAGAAAAAAAAGATATGATAAAATTTCTTCACCCATTTCTTTGCTTACTGCTGATATTTAACCGATTGTGTATATTTAATGGCCATTTTTGTGTCTTCTTTTTCAAATTACCTTCTTAGACAACTCCTGTGTGTGTGTGTGTGTGTGTGTGTGTGTGTGTGTGTGTGTGTGTATGTGGGAAATCACTCAGTCATGTCTGGCTCTTTACAACTTCATGGACTGTAGCCCACCAGGCTCTTCTGTCCATGGGATTTCCCAGATAAGAACACTGGAGTGGGTTGCCATTTCCTCCTCCAGGTAATCTTCCCAACCCAGGGATCAGACCTATGTCTCTTGTGTCATCTACATTGGCAGATGGATTCTTTAACACTACTCTACCTGGGAAGTCCCTACTTTGTTTAAATAGTTTATATGCTATATTTATTTCCTAGGATTTTCATCTTATAATACAATATGTATAGTAAGGGTTTTATAAGATGTGAAATATTTTATCAAGTTTCCAGTACAAATTCTAGCTTATATTAATGGTTATATTTTTAAGATGCAGTATATTCAGTTTTTATCTTGAGTGCTGTTACCTCTAAAAGTCTCTAATCAAGTTGTTTTTTCCCCAAATAGATTCCGAACCCATAAAAATACTGAAGTTGTTAACAAAATAGTCCATATTAATTAGCTGCTTGATTAAAATATATGAAAGCATGTTCCACATAAGTGTTTTGCCTCTCTATAGCATTGTAAGAAATACCTCTAGTACCAATGTTTGGGTCATTTTATCTGATAATGTCTCCCAAGAACTAAAGCCAATTTCAGTGAATAAAACCTGGGCATTGTATTCTACTGCCATCACAAAATATTGCCATCTCTTCACCCCAGTCCTTGAACTTTGAGGTGATACAGTTTGTGAGGAGAGTATTTTTGCTTTCTAACCCTTGGTGGGAAAATCTTATTTATGGCTTCCATCAGGCAGAATGCTCTGGTTCTATTTCCTTTCCACATCAAAAATAAATATTTCTCAAAGCAACGCCTATCACTGAATCCCCTTTGGCTAGCGTGGAAAATGACGTTGCCATATCTATTATACGTGATCTGGCATGGCCTTCCTGAATTAATGTATAGCCTCATTATAGACACTAAACATTGTGTTTCCTCTTTAATTCTCAGTGAGGCAGAAATATATTAACCCCTGACATTTTTCCTAATAGAGAGGAGAGGATGAAAGGAATACACTGAACCTTCTATCAGCATTCAGTGAGCTATTTTGCTTCAGAAAGGCAAGCAGCTATTCTGTAGTAGTTTGTTGTTGTGTGAAAGTTATCCCTGAAAAATAAACTGTGCAAATAAATACTGAGGCTGGTACAGTGTTTATCTGTATGGTCAGACCACTGATGATTCAATCTCCCAGGAGTCTGAGAGGTATGGGTCTCCGCTGTGGCTTTCCTCTTGGAAGCATGGGTAATACAGTTATGTTGATTGGAGAGCACCCAAAAGCATACTTCTAGAAAACCCACTTCAGATGAGTGAGTTTGGGATAAGACAAAAAATACATAGAATGCTGTAAAAAACGTCTGGGTGCCAAACGATTCAGGAATATACAAGTGGAGTGTCTACTATCGCATTTAGAGGTCTTGGCTTTGAAATATTCCCCAGTTCCTTTTTCCCTCTCAGTCACTAGCTAAGCTACCAGGAGGAAAGTAATACTTATTTCTTTGGGGCCTTTGGGGTTTATTCATTCATTTAAAAGTGGGAGTTTTGGAGGAAAACCATTAGTCATTGCCCGGGTACTAAAGAGAGAAAACCTCATCCTCTAAACAATGGCCATTTGGCTGTTTGCAATGAACCATTCTCTTGGGGAATTTTTGTTGTTGTTTCTTTTAACTGAATGAGGTTATTCATCACTTGATCTCCCCCCAGGGCTAGTTATTTTGGAGCTTACCAAATAAAAAGAAAGACAGACAGAAAGAAAGCAAAGGATGGTGGAGAGAGCAATGTTTTCAGTAGCTTCCTAATTATAATGATTTGTGAGTTACTCAAACTGAGTAATATCAAATGTGTGTGCTGTATGAATCAGTGTATTAGTTTTGAGAAATATTGGGCTCTGTGTAGATGAACTTTGGTCTGGTAAGTGGTGGCTATGCTCTAATGGTTTCCCATTCAACTTAATATAAGATTACTCTTACTCACAATGGCTCTAGAGTGGCATATTATGGGGCCTCTCTCCTCTGTCTCCGCATTCCAATCACACCACTTTTCCTGTTTCTGAAGCACACCAAGCCCACCAAGGGCCTCTTCCAGAAAAACATATCTCCGTATAAATTTGCATGTATGACTTCATGTGTGTGTTGGTGCTGGGGGGGAAGGGGAGTCACTCAGTCCTCTCTGTCTCTTTGCAACCTTGTGGACTGTAGCCCACCAAGCTCCTCTGTCCATGGGATTTCCCAAGCAAGAATACTGGAGTGGGTTGCCATTTCCTCCACCAAGGCATCTTTGCAACCCAGGGATCAAACTTGTGTCTCCTGCATTGTCAGGCAGATTCTTTACCTCTGCTATGTGGCTCCATGCTGCTGCTGCTGCTGCTGCTGCTAAGTCATGTCAGTCGTGTCCGACTCTGTGCGACCCCATAGACAGTGGCCCACCAGGCTCCCCCGTCCCTGGGATTCTCCAGGCAAGAACACAGGAGTGGGTTGCCATTTCCTTCTCCAAGACATGAAAGTGAAAAGTGAAAGTGAAGTCGCTCAGTCGTGTCTGACCCTCAGCGACCCCATGGACTGCAGCCTTCTAGGCTCCTCCGTCCATGGGATTTTCCAGGCAAGAGTATGGGAGTGGGGTGCCATTGCCTTCTCCAATGTGGCTTCATATTGTCATACAAATCAAAATTCAATCTCATATTATGGAGAAAAAGCCTTTCTCGATTATTCTAAAGTATAAAATTACCCCCCTCCCAGATTATTTGTACCACTAAATTCTCTTTTAGTGTCTTTATAACAACCATTGCTATCATAAATGACTGTACTTATTGCTATGTGTCCTTGTTCTTGGTCTGTCTCCTTAAATACCGTGTAAGCCCCGAGAGCAGGGACCTTTTCTGTCTTGTTCACCACTTTGTCCAGCACCTAAAAGAGTGATTTGTGTGTAGGTAGTCCTCAGGACAGAATTGCTGAAGGAATTCATACTTGTACGGTCCGTACAATGACATAATTTTATTACCTGGATGCCATCAACTATTTCAACACTGCTGCTGACAAATTCAAGACACCTCAGACTGCTAAACCCTATTTTTCTAAGTACACTAAAATGTCCAATCCAAGATTAAGGTGGCCACTTGAGATTCAAGACTGAATTCCTTCCTTTATTCAGCAGTTCATATTGAATTGAATATGTACTCTGTGCTAGACTCTGGAGGCCCAGAAATGAAAAGACAGATATACTCTTTGACTTCATGGCCCAAATTAGTAGCAATGGTGCGATTACACAAGCAAATATGATGCAGGTTGATTAGTTCAACACGAAAGAAAATGTGTTGTATTTTAGAATGATCCCTAGCTAGGGCTTCTAATGCCGTTCAGGGAGATTGGGTAAGACTTCTTGAAGAAAGTGTCTCGAGTCAGATACTTTGAATGGACAAGGAAGTCAGGGAAAGATGGAGCGAAAGATTTAAAAAAAAAAAAAAATCTTATCTGAGGGAAATGAAGAACAGTGCAGAATCTTAAGTAAAGGATGAGATAGTCAGATTTGTATTTTAGAGATATCGCTTAGCCGCTTTATTAAAGCAAATGTACTGAAGTAGTACATACCTACTCAAGTAGGTAGTTAGAAAGTGTTACTGCCAGTTTGAAGCTGTCACATTAATCTAAAGCAGGAGATGGTGGGGTTTGGTCTAGAAAGTGGCAGAGGAGAGAGGGAGAGTACTGTTTCAGAGGCATATTCATTGGCGCTTTGTTATTGGCTAGATGTAGAGGTTTAAAGAGAGAATAGAAGATTAATATACCCAGGTTTCTGACTTGCGTAATGGAGTGTGCTGTTCAGTATATATTTACTAAGCTGTGACTTTGAACTTGCAACTGTATAATTATTGGGAACATAACCATCAATGGACACAAAAAGTTGTAAAGTAAGGAAATAAAAAATTAAAAACGTAAGATGAGAGAGACTGATCTGTGCTGCAGAAGAAAATAAAGCAGGATAAGCGAGATGAGAGTGCTGGAGTGGTCTAGATGGGAGTCACTGATGAATGACATTTGAATGGAGGCCTGGTGGAAGGAGGGAGACAGGTACACAGAGAGGAGGAGAAAAAGAGGATGAGCTGGGGCCAAGGCCCTGAAGCTTGCTGTGTTTGTGGGACAGCACGGTGGATGTCTTGGTGTTGAATCTCAGAGTAATCCAGGGCACAAGCAGTAAAAGACAACATTATAGAGTAGCTGGGAGCCTGGTCATGGAGAGATATGAGCTTCTGTGGTTCTGTTATTTTAAATCAGGGTTCTATTTAATCATCCCCTTTATCACAAGTGACATTTGGAGTAATAATAAGGTTTTTTGCTTCTTTCAGGTAGAAGCAGGTTTCTCTATATAGATCCAGTCAGTCTGAGTATAATGCTTTTGTGATCTGTAATCACTGGATAATTATTGCCAAGTGTCATCAAAATTGTTTTAAAGATATGTTAATATTAGTATTCTTAATGATAACAATGTGACCTTTCTTACTTACAGTAAAAGAAAAATATTATCTGAGTGGATTTATATGGCAGTAGATCAGAGCTAGCCTAGAGCAAAACTGAGAAGCAGAAAGAGATGCTCTGTCTGCAGACACGTTTCTTTCCTTTTCTTTCTTCCTTTTTGTCCCACTTGAGGCATCTTCTTCTACTATTTTCCATAGAAACCACCAACACAGTGCTAAAGGTTCTTCCACCACCTGCCTGTCATCACAGCTCAAATCTACCTGTTCACTTCCTTCACGATATTAATTGTTGCTTTCCAATGTGTGAAAGCCAGCTGATCTGATAAATTTGATAAATTCATCTGTACACTCTTGCTAATGAAAAAGCCTTGGCCCCCATCTTCCCTTCTGTCCTGTGTGATGTGTGTAATCCATAGTTAGCTATTTCAGTTGACCCTGTGTTTACTGTTTTAGGCTGACATTTGACAATTCAAGTGCCATGCATAACAGCAGAGGAGATATTTAGGGTAGACCGGGTCCGGTCAGGTCTCATGTGAAAAGTAGAGCGGCTTCAATGCGCTCTGTTTACTAACAGACTCCATGTTTCTAGAGATGCCATGTATTTTCACCCTGTTACTGCAGTATACAGCAAACCCAGAGGTAAATAGTGGGAGAAGAGACGAATGTTATACTAGTTAACTAAGCAAACTGGTGAATTATCAGAACCTCACCTCTGTGTGAAGTTCCAGAAGCCCTTTTTGTGTCCTAGAAAAGCCCCAAATAGCTTTTGCATAGTTAGCAGTCACTTCAGTAGTGAATACAGTTTTTATTCAGTCTTCTTCAACCAAAAAATTTAAAAATCAGAACCCAACTAAATCTTTGTATTAATCTCAGTAAAAATGATATAATGAGCAAGCTATCATCATCTATATATATATATATATTTAATATATAGCTTTTTGGTGTGGTGTTATTTCAACCATTATTCTTTTTAATGAGAAGTTGGGCTGTTGATGTATTTAATTTAATTCATGTATTTTTGTGTTTTTATGAGTGTTCCCAAAGGCCTTCAGGCAGTGAGTGCATTTTTAATAAATTGCATTTGAAATAAATAAATAATAATGGTTCATTACACTGGGACTGACTTTATGGTGGGATTAAAATGGATGAATATTTAACACTATGTTTTAAGTCATTCTGACATGAATTTTTGTTTTTGTTTTTTTCTCCCTGAAACTGATAATACTGTGAAATGTTGCTATTATAAGAATAATTGTGGAGTATTCAATTGAGAATAACATTTAAATAGAAAAATTTTTCTGAGACCATGTATTTTTTCAAATATTTGATGCAATGAAAATCTAGTACTACTGTTATATCTGTGCCCACTGTAAGCTTTTTTAAACAAAAAATTGCATTATTTTTTTCTCTCATCAAAAAGTCAAGCATACCTATAATATAAGGAATTATAATCTTAATGAGATTAAATGCAGATGTCTGAAGTGACTAAGATTAAAAAGTTAGCCTCAATGTTTACATCGCTGTTCCTGCACCTTGGTGAAGTTTTTCATTCTGTTTCAAAACATTATTTATACTTCCTACATTTTTCCCCTTTGGAGAAAGAATTTTGGCATAGTTCCTAGACTAAAACTGAGGGAGATATAATGCACATTCTAAAGCATTAAGATGGGGGTATCTTCAACAAATGCATTCAGCGTGAATACCAAAGATACTTTAATTGCTTAACAACATTTTACACTGATGAATGCACATTGTGGAAACATTCCTAAAGTCATTTTTCATAGTAGTGAAAAAGTGTTATAACTGCCCACTTAGGACCATTAAAAATATCTAGCTATAAATTTCAGGTGGACCTATCCTTTGGCATAGTCCCCTTTATCACTATTATATACATATGCACGTGTGTAGATGCTATAGAGAGAGTGTATCTATACATAGTATGCATATATACAGGCATAGTGTACAACTCTCAGTGTTAAATATGAGCAAAATTGAAATGAATTCCTTTCCTGTTCAAAGAAATCAAGTCACGTTTCGGATACAAATCCCCATGCAGTGTTAATTTGCTATCTTTATAGTACATCCAAGCAAACAATGCATTTCCCATTATAGTAAGTACAGGCATAGTATTCCCAGTGCTTGTGAAATTAGGCCTTGTTAGAGAAAATTTTGAAGTTAGTATCCTGCATGTTTTATCAAATTTGAATCCATGAAAAATTTCAAATTTGAATCCATGAAAGCAGACTCTTCCTTAATGATATGTGAAAGTTACTGGAGTTAGCATTCTTGAAAGACTTGTGGGAAAAGACACATTTTTTCCCCCTTAAGAGCTTTTTTTTGTCCAAATAAATCCATTCAAATTGGACAAAAAATTTTTACCAATATTTGGGATATTTAGAAATGAAGCCCCACGTGCATTGATCACTGGCTTACAGGACTGTCCTCAGTCTGCAAGGAACTTCTGTTTTACATGGTGAATCTGGACAGGGCATACTACTTAAATTTACTATATTTTTGTTGTTGCTGTTTATTTGCTAAGTTGTGTCCAGCTCTTTGCGACCCCATGGACTGCAGCCTTCCAGGCTCCTCTCTCCATGGGATTTCCCAGGCAAGAACACTGGAATGGGTTGTCATTTCCTTCTCCAGGGGATCTTCCTGACCCAGTGATCAAACCCATGTCTCCTTCATTGGCAGGCAGTTTCTTCACCACTGAGCCACCAGAGAAGAGGTCTCGTACAGCATAGTCCCCTCATCTCTGTGGACATAAGGGCCAAATTGTAAAAATTCTTGAATCATAACAGCATTGGGCTCTGTAATACAGGATCTTTACTAGCTAGAGACTGAGTATTCACTACATAATTTCACAGTACTGTGTTGTGCTTAGTCGCTCAGTTGTGTCTGACTCTTTGTGACCCCATGGACTGTATCCCACCAGGGTCCTTTGTCCATGGGGATTCTCCAGGCAAGAATACTGGAGTGGATTGCCAGGCCCTCCTCCAGGGGATCTTCCCATCCCAGGGATCAAACCCAGGTCTCCAGCATTGCATGGATTCTTTACCATCTGAGCCACCAGCGAAGCCCTATTTTGAAGTACAAATACATTTAAATCTACTCTGAGCTTTGTAGAGCTTGAAGGCAGGGGGCACAGGAAAGGTGAAGAGAGTGAAGGCTGTGGAACCAGATGGTCCTGACATGAATCCATGTCAGACCCTTTTCTATTGTGAAAACTGAACAGCATTATTTTGCTCTACTGTGCCTCGGTTTTCTCTAATATTAAGTGAGGATATTAGTGTGTATTTTATGCTGGTGATTACAAATATTACGAATTTCGTATATGTAATATGTATTCAGTGTCTGGTCATTTCTTCCTCAGTGCTCTTGAGTGGTAGAGGGATGAATGTAAAGATTTATCAAAATTGAATAAATTGGAAAATAAAAGTAACTGAAGTAAACAGACACAAAAGGGAAGATGGCATGATTCTGAGGAACCCTTAGATCCACAAGAAGGTAATCACTTCAAGTTGGAAAGTATAAGAAAGCTGGGCCGTTAATTTTTCCTAAGGTTTTGATGTGGGTCCCAAAGGCAGGACCCAATATCCATGATGAGGCTGCTAGTTCTGAGACTGGTGACTCATTAGAAAAGACCCTGATGCTGGGAAAGATCGAAGGCAGGAGGAGAAGGGGGTGACAGAGGATGAGATGGTTGGATGGCATCACCGACTCGATGGGCATGAGTTTGAGCAAGCTCCGGGAGTTGGTGATGGACAGGGAAGCCTGGTGTGCTGCCATCCCTGGGGTCACAAAAAGTCGGACACAACTGAGCGACTGAACTGAACTGAACTGAAACAACTGGGAACCCTGCAGACACCCCAGGTTCACAGAGGACAGTGCCAGGAGAGACAGTCACAGTGTAATGAGAACACCTGCCGCCAGAATTAAGTGAAACTATGCAAATACAGCACTTAATGCTACACCTAACATAGGTAAACAGTTGTTGTTCAGTAGTGAAGTTGTGCCTGATTCTTTGTGACCCCATGGACTGCACCGTGCCAGGCTCCTCTGTCCTCCGCTATCTCCCAGAGTTTGCTCAAATTCAGATGAACAGAACATGTTGGTAATTGACATTGTCATCTGCCTTTCAAAGTATAGTAGAAAATAGAGCATGAAAGAAAGTGTGAAACCCAGTGTTTACCTGAATTTGAGCAAATGCTGGGAGACAGTGGCGAAGAGAGGAACCTGGTGTGCTGCAGTCCATGGGTCGCAAAGTGTCAGACACAGCTTAGTAACTGAACAAGAACAACATTTACCTTACAAATTATAGGAGAAAATAGAGCATAAAAATATGTAAGAAAGATGAATCCCTCTCCCAGGATTTTTGAAGGACAAGAAAGTGATATCAAGCAAGACTTCCCAGAAGAGATAACAGCTTAGTTGAATTTTTTGAAAACTGATAAACATCTAGTGAATAAGATGTATAATCATACCTTGGGCTCAAAAGCAAGCTTTAAAGCGCCCGCTTCCCTGAGATTTCTGTGATATGATGATGTCTATATACCTTTCCAACCACAGGAGCTCAGTAAATACTCTTGAATGGATAAACACACTTCCCTGACTAGGGAAGCAGGCTGGACATATCTGTGTCCTCATCCTTTCTGAGAACCAGTCGAGTGTTAGGAGCTGCAGCTCTTGTACAGACAAGGAAGGCAAATTGTGTCTGCAGCACCGCGGGCAGCTGGTTTGCAGGCCGGATTTTCTGTTTCGCTTCCTGGGCATGTGAGCTGCTCACTGTGAAAAGGCTGGGCACACACGCAGCCACTTGGGCCCACAGTGTGGTAGAGGAACAGGAACTTGCGGCTCTTGCCGTATATATACGAGTTAGTCTTCATGACGCCTGTAACTTCTGAAGATGGGAAATCATTCATGGCCTTGAAAACTCTATTTCATTATAGAGGATATTTTGGAGGAGCAATTCAGATATTAGTGTTTTTAGGAGTCACTTTAATACCTGCATTTCCCTTTGTACATTTATTGAGAAACCAGTGTCTCCTTGGATGCCATTTACTTTAAATTTTGTCATATCAGAATGGCCTCTTGCCACACTAGAGAAACTGCCTCTGGCTGTATTCCAGTCATCTGATTTTTTTTTCTCAGCTGCTGGACTGTCTATCGATCTGGTCACCTAAGGTGAGGAGAGGGGGGGGAAAAAAAAAAAAACAAGCTCAACAAAAATTGTATTCAAAGCTCCTGTGATCATTTTTTTTTTCCCTTTTGTGGCAACAGGAGGGCAATGGAGGGGGGGAACGATATTTCTTTCTCTCACTGGGGAAAATGAGAAAATCACAGCCACACACAACTTATGTAGGTCATGCTACTACTGAAGGGAAAATAAGCCTATGTCCATGTTCTATAAAAAAGAAAGCAAAATTGGCCCACTCCAACATTTAACCTTTTGTCTATTTCAGAAACACTCTAACTGGAAAAAAATCTAGCTGTTTATATCACATAGTAGTATTTGCACCAATGGAAAACCTACATAAAGTAGGCAAATATGCTACTGTTCTAATGGCAGACCTTTTAGGCAGATGAGGACATGTCTGATATGGATTGTCAGTTTTGAATAAATGAAAGTTATGAAATGAGGAGGAAAGGGAAAACATTAGGTAACTACCTCATGCTTTAGATCCTAAATACTTTAATTGAAATTAATTTTCATTTCCATTGTCATATTTTATTATAATTATAATATGATTATGATTACAATACATAATTTGTATTAGCAAATATCTTGCCATTATTTAGTATAAATATGCTGTTTCTCAAGTGCTAAATAATAATATATATTCATGAAAAGAATTAGTAAAGCTATTCTTATGGCATTTGGGGCTATATTTTCTTAGTATCAGCCTCTCCCCTCCCTTTTTTCTCTTGCAGTAAGCTGTTTTGGAGAAAATAAGATTATCTTCATCCTTTTCAAATGGCATCTTTAGCTTTCTTGGAGACAGTGAGGTTGAAGGTCACGACAGAAGACAGTGAAGAAATGTGGATGTGAGCAGAAAGCACCAGAGGGGAAGCAGGGGAGGCAAAGGGCAGGACATCGGGATGTCAGGAGGCCCGAGAGCAGACAGGGAAGGGCAGGGGATTCAACCTGATCGCGACAGAGTGTCCAGGGAGCACAGCTGTGAGATGGAGTGGGCCCAAGAGCACCGCAGGGGGTTTGCAGACACCACACCGCTGCTCTGACTTAGGGCTGGAGCAAGGATGGCAAGCAGCAGCAAGAAGGGGAACTTTTCTTACAAACTCTCCTTTAGCGTCAACACGCCCATCTCTCTGACCTAATGACCACAGCTGCCTCCTACTTTACAGGAAAAATGAAGACCCTCTGGAATCAAGATGCTCCCAACTTCTCCCCCAAACCCTAAGCACCTCTGTCTACCAATTCCTCCTCTTCACCAGTGATCTCTCTGTCATGTGCAATTAAACTGGGACTCCTGTCCCCTCTGTGGCTTCTTTCTATAGATCTTACAGTCTCTTCTACTCTACTCTCAACTTCTTCCTCCCCAGCACATCCCTACAGCTCAGAAACACGCTCAAACCTCAAAAGAAAAAGAGAGGAAAACAGGAAAAGCACAACTTACAAAGTTCGCTTATACGCCTTTCCACCTTAAGTGATGGCCTGTGGCCTTTTCTTGGCCGCATAGCCTATAGTGGACAATCTTGGTTACCCACCTACCATACTGCCCTCTTCCTGCACCCAGATTTTTTCTAAGAGAACCTTATTTTTTGCTCAGTTCTCCACCAGACGCATCCTCAGATGTGGATTCTGTTGAACAGCTCCTGGATTTTTCCCTTACTGTTACTGGTCCAAGGTAGACATGTTTCCTGGAAAAGGAAATACAACCCATTCTAGTATTCTTTCCTGGAAAACCCCATGGACAGAGAAGCCTGGCAGACTACAGTCCATGGGGTCACAAAGAGTTGGGCATGGCTGAGAACATACACACACCCACACACATACACAAACATGTTTCCTAAGTTTGCCAAAGAAAACTGAAAAGACCTGTCTCTTAGCCCATCTATCCCTTTCTGGAGTGTAAACGGAGAAACTTGTACATAAAAACCTGTCTTCAAGCCATGGTGGAACCAGTCTTAACAATGAGACCTGCTGAAGATGGCAAGGACCAAAGAGAAATGTCCTGATTACATTGAAATTCTGACTTAAATGACCCAGAAGCCTGTGTTACCTTTGAATTCCTGTTATGCATCATCAGTCATGCATCCTACAAAAACTATTTGGAGTTGGGTTCTGTTGCTCTCATCACAAAGTACCCTAATTTGCATGTAGCTCCCACAGATCACCTTTTCCACTGCTTAGCCAATCCTCTGCCTGCTCCAGCCATCACTCCCAGAGAACTCCCAAAGAAACAGCTCTGACTGTGAACACTAGCGCATTTTTACGAAGCTCCAAAGAGACTAATTTCTTCTTCTTGAATAGAAGGGTGATTCCTTATTAATACTCCTTCCTTCTTGAAATATTACTTGCCACTGGGATTTTTGTCAATATACTTCCTGGTTCTTTTCTTAACCTTAAAACCACTGCTTTTCCTAAGCAATTCTGTAGCATGGCACTCCTACCAGAATTCAGATCTGTAAATCATTTTTTTTTCCCCATTTGATATCTCTCCTAGAATGGTTCTCAATATCTTAAAGTTGCTGTGTTCAAAATTGGGTTTGTCATGCCTCCTCTCCTTCTCCTGGGTCTCAGATTTTATCCTTTTGTGTTATCCTTCCCTGGCTAATTATTTTTCTGGCCACTCGGTTCCTCATGACAGAAACGAGCGTGTCATCCCTGATGTCTCTCTTCCTCCCACGCCCAGTGTCCACTAGGTACCCAGGCTAATTAAATGCTTCTCAAGCCATTCCTTTCATCTTCACCCATCCTATTTCTGCCCAAGATAAAAATCGGTCTCTCTCTTTGCTAGACTGTTACAATCACCTGTAACTAGATTCCAGTCTCTGTTCTTATGCCCTTTAAAACTATCTTTCATCATGTTTCCAGCCAGAGTAAATTATATCAGTTAAAGTGTAACCATGCTAGTCCCTCTGTGTCTAAAAATGTCCATTTACAAATGATTTTCTATAGAATAAATAGATGGCCCACAATCCTTGACATAACTTTTGACCAGGCTTCATTTTTGTTCCTCCTCCTGACATTTTTTGTCACCTCCACACTACACATGCCACAGCATCCACTTTGATGCTTTATGTCTACGGATTTCCAAGTTTGCAATACTCTCATCCTTATTTCCAATTAATAAACTGTCTCAAATCTAATTTTACTTCTCTGAATTCTTCTTCGAAGAATATTTGATCTCTCCCTTCTTTTAATCAGCCTGCTAATTATAAATATCTATAGTATGTCTTCTTCTATAATTGATTTTAAGTTCCTTCAGGAGAGCAGGAGTCTTATTCATCTCTAGGCCTCTCCCATTTTTAAGTAAATAAATGTAAAAGTGTTTAGTTTCTTCACTACCATTCTGTTAAGCTCAGTAATTCCAAAGTGTTGATCTACAGTATCTTCCAAAAAGGAAAATGCTTTTCTTTCACAGACCAATTCAAATCAATATTTACTAGCTGCCTGGAATTCTCTGTTGAGAACAAACTCTCTGTGTTGGAGCTAAGTTTAGCTGGAGGGCATCATGGTCAATTAGAATGAGCTAGGGGAGTCTCTTGTTCTAAAGGTTTTACTCTGTAGGTATAGTTAATATTTTCTATAGTCTTACATGTATCTCACAGTGTTAAAGATACAGAATTATATTAAATATTGAAATCAGGAGGGACACAAAATCGTCTTTAATGTAGAATTAGAACAACTTTAGAGATTATCACTTCATTTTACATGTAAGGAATCTCAGAAACAGCAAGAGGAAAATTGTTTTCCTGTGATGTTACAGTTAGTTTAGAAGCCAGGTTTCCTAATGAATGATCCAATATTACGCTACAGTTGCCTACTACAAAAGGAACCAATGATAATATTGTACTGGAATCCATGAAACCTTGAACATGAATCATGATTGCAGAATTGAAACATTATATAGGTAGCTCTGAATATAAAACATTATTCAAGGAGAGACCTAATTTCTCCACCTTCAAACTTAATGTATATAAATAATATGAGTCACTAGTGACAGTATGATTACTATCTGTGGCAGAGGAGAACAATATACAATTCATTGGATGTAATTAATAGTGGTTTTAAGACAGGCTCTTGGTTCTGTTTCACCCATAAGAAGTTGTTTGACGTATAGTTGCTCAGTTCTCTTCGCATGTTTTTCACCTCCACCTAAAATATCTTAACCTCAGAAGCTTGTTATCCTTATAATGTATACAAAATACTCATTAGGTAACTTTAATTATAAATATTTACTATTAATCTGATTTTGAGAGACAATTCTTCATGCATTTATCATGTCTTTGCTTGCCGTTGAGTACCTTCTAAACATTTCTTCATTTGATGAAGAGCCAGTAATTTGATACCAAAGTCATTTTGTAATAGCTTTGGCTTATCCTGGGTCTCTGCTCTTAAGTTTGATAACCTGAGAATTCCAACCAGTGATCACTTTCTTATTTATTTATTTATTTAATTTTTTTTTTAAACTTTACAATATTGTATTGGTTTTGCCATATATCAACATGAGTCCGCCACAGGCAATTGATCACTTTCTTAGCACAGACAGACAATGTCTTTGTTCTGGATTATCTTCTTGAGGAAGTTCATATAGGGAATGGCTTTAGAAGACAGACACAGTGTCTTTATCTGGAGCGGAAGTCTGATTGCTTACTTTCTCTAGTGAAAGAGTCAGGCTCCGTGAGCTCAGGTTCCTCTCCAGTAACAAAGCCCAGGCCATGAGCAGGAATCATCTGACCCTCTGTGTGTGACCGGTGGTCCAAGTGCTATTACGTTAGCCTCTGCTGCTCTTGTCCCTCTTTCCTGACCTAGAATGTTGTCTTCTGACAGCATCCATTAACACGGTGGCACACTCACTAACTTCTTGGCTGGCAAGTACGGTCAAGTCTCAGGCCCGTCCCACATTTTGACATCTGAATAAACAGAATGTTTATCTTTCTAATATGAATCTTTCTAATATGAATATTATAAACTTTCATTATAATTAGTTTTTTTTTCCTTCATTTGAATGATTTTTTTTTTCCCCTAGAAAGGTAATCACGGATTGGAATTTTCAGATTATCAAATTGAAGAGCAGAGACCCAGGATAAGCCAGAGCTTTCACAGACTTACTTTGGTATCAAACTATTGCCCCTTGACTAAATGAGGAAATGTTTAGAAGCTGATTGAGCTGTTTTGAATTTTTATTTCTATTATTGACACTAAGTACTGTGAGAATATATCATTAATGTTTCTACTATGTGGAGTGTCCTGTAAACCATCTATTGGTCTAAACACTAGTCTCCAGCCTTCACTCCTCTGGGAGCAAAAAGACCTTCTAGCTGTGTGGTAAGCACATTTTCTCTGGCATTGTATTCAGTTATCTGAGTCACTGATTAAGAACTTGCTCTGTGGTCCTGGATATACTCCTTATCTTTTTTTAAAATAGATCACAGACCACACAATGGCAAGTCATCTTTTTAAACAAATATGTCTATAATTCTAGCACTTTTTAGATAGTTGATAAAGGTTTGGTGAATAATGTGACCAAAAAAAAAAACCCAACTCTATTTCTATAAATGTATCTATCGTTATATGCTTCCCCTTGAAAAAGAAAGCCTGAAATCTTGGAGAATTAGACCAACAAAATCTGTTCTTCTATAAGATTGTGATTCCAAAATTATTCTATAGAAATGTGAATGGATAAAGAATGCAAATAACATTTATATCCTTGAGTTGATTACCTTTGAATGCTTGTTCATCACAAGTGAAAAACCACAACAAATGTCACTGTTTAGTAAAATATAGGAGACAAAATATCTTGATTCTGAACTCAGCTGTACTCTCAAGTTTACTATTGTTGAAACACCGCATGCGAGACTGATTCTGAGACCTTGGGGCAATAAAGACTTCAGAGACTTCTTGGTGGAAGCTCCATGAAGCTGGAGTTTTATTAACTTAAAAAGTAGACCACGACACTTCCTTGAGGCTGCTCTTTTGGCTATGTTGTAATTATAGCACCTTCATATCTAAAACCAAGAGCTGGAAAGCTCTCATCCATGGTGCTTACAAGTATTTCTCATTGGAAGATAAACATAACCCTAGGCCTTCTTCTAAGAAGCATGTCATGGTATGAGAAATAGATAACATCTCCTGCTCCTGTGTCTGTTGAATGATAATTTCAGAGTTCAAGATTAGGAGGAAAAGCTGTGTAGCTAAGAAGTTTCTGAATAGGAGCCTTCAAGGATTACAAGTAGAATTTTCTGAAATTCGTTAGACATTTTAGCAACCATTTCTTCACCATTCTGTTCCAGAAAATATTATTCTTAAGAGTTCAGATGCCAGAAAAGATAGGGATTCTAAATTGTTTATCATCTCACTTCATCCACATTTATAAATTATTATCAAATAAATTTCTTGTCCTATCAAGAAACTTTGTAGAACTTACTCAGGTATTATATTATAGCTGATCATTTCTCATTTAAATAACAAATTTTGTTATAATCACTGCATAATTTGAAGTAAACATTCTAGCCTATACTATATGTCTTTTGAGGAGAAGTGTGGCAAGTTCTTCCAGAAAATGAAGATTAGAAGAGATACTATTTTTAAATAGTGACAGGAGAAAATAATACTATGTGAAGATATTCTAAAAACAGTTACTAAAGGAATTGGGTGCACTAAGATTACCAAAATATATTGAAAATGTTATTTTCTAAATATTTTTTCTCCATGCTGAATGTGATGACTTTACAAAACACTCCCACCCCCAAATTTTTGAAAAGTACTAGTTGTTTGAAAACTGGTGCCTTTTATCCACTACGGCAATGGATATGGAGTAGCCTTATGGACAGTTGATAGATGGTGATCATAGCTGCTGAAAGATTTACCAGTGTGGAAAAACTGCCAGGTTACAAACCATTAGCAGGTAGACTTGACTCAGTGAACAGTGAAAAACCTCTGAGGCAAAAATGGTCCATTTCTCCATCACTGATTTTTCACTGTCCACTGAGTCATGGTTTTAAATTTATTTTCCATTACTTTTCCCTGGTTATGGGTAGGTTTCCTCATCCATCAGATTCCATGTTGACCTCAATTATCCCCAAATTTTGGAGACCTATGAGGGGTTCTCTTGGATTGTGTATGTTATACATAAAATATACAAATGGACTCTGGCTAACCCTGGGAGAGAGGTTTCCTTGCAACAGTTTCCAGAGGTCAAGATGACATTATGAGGACTGTTTAAAAAGGAAATATGCTTATTTTATGTTCTCAACTTGGCACATAATTCTCACTGGATTTTTTTTTTTTCCTCATGGATTTTATTATGCTCATATTGCTGTTCTCACTGATGGAACATGTAGAACCTTGAGTGACTGTAAACACTGCTCATCCTTGATGACCCAGCATAGGAGTAATGCATCTATAGTAGCTAAGGAAGAAAGGAAAGGAAAAACTGGAACATTTTATTTTGGTTCAGTTCAGTTCAGTCGCTCAGTCATGTCTGACTCTTTGCATGAACCACAGCACACCAGAACTCCCTGTCCATCACCAACTCCCGGAGTCTACCCAAACCCATGTCCATCGAGTCGGTGATGCCATCCAACCATCTCATCCTCTGTCATCCCCTTCTCCTCCTGCCCTCCATCTTTCCCAGCATCATGGTCTTTTCAAATGAGTCAGCTCTTCGCATCAGGTGGCCAAAGTATTGGAGTTTGAGCTTCAACATCAGTCCCTCCAATGAACACCCAGGACTGATCTCCTTTAGGATGGACTGGTTGGATCTCCTTGCAGTCCAAGGGACTCTCAAGAGTCTTCTCCAACACCACAGTTCAAAAGCATCAATTCTTCAGCGCTCAGCTTTCTTTATAGTCCAACTCTCACATCCGTACATGACTACTGGAAAAACCATAGCCTTGACTCGACAGACCTTTGTTGGCAAAGTTATTTTGGTACATGGAATGAAATTGAAAAGGGTTGGTGAAGGATAAGAGACAGAAAAGAAAGTGACTACCGTCTTTAACAAACATCACTACTGATATTAAATTGGAAGACCTTTATAGTGACATTGCAATGACTAATCTCTACTGCAAGACTGAAAATTCTGATTTTTTTTCTGTATTCTTTTCAGTGGTCACCAAGATTGAGCACAGTGCCAAGAACATAGTTACTATTAGATCAATAAATATGGAGGTGATCAAGACATCTGTATTTTTAAAGCTTCTGGGGAGTTCCAGTGAGATCCATTATTTTAAGCAATTTAGACGCACAAAGATTTTAGTTTGGTTTTCATCTAGACTTTGCAATCTCCCTTTTCATCTCTTGTTTTTTATCTTCTTATCTTTTAGCACCATCTTATAAAATGTATATTTCTATTAAACTCTTTCAGAGCTTGAAGCTTACCTGGATGATTTCTGTTCTTCGGCTTGCTTTGAATTCCAGAATAGGAATTGGCCTGAGGCTTTGTCTCTTCGGTTCTCCTTCTGTCTTTCTTATTTCTTCCTTCAGTGCTTCCAGCCTCAGCACTTCCTCTTTGGTTTGTACTCTTCTAGACTGTTATCTGTCATGCCCTTTCTTGCTTATGCTCAATAAGGGCAACTTTACCCAGACCTTCTATGTGATGTCAATATATAATAAGTGTATTTTTCACTGGAGACTCATTTTCAAAGAATGACATGTCCCTACCTCTAGTTCCTGTTTGAGATTTGAAGACTGTTTTTCTGTCCATTCTTCTGACCCAGGGGCATGTGCATTTGGTGAAGATGTTCTGCACCAGGGCTGAGGAGAGATTGAGACTCGGCTTCGTCTTCTCAATGATATCAATCCCTCATGCAGTCAACTCTGTTCACTCAAGAGTGAAGTCACCAAGGCCTTCTTTGCTTGGTTTTGGCTTTTTCTCTTCCCCTTCACACATATAGCCTGACGTCACAGAGTGTGCTGGGAAACTTTCCTCAATCTCCCCATCTGTGCTGAGGTCTAGGGAGGTACCTAAATACTCCCATGCTCAAAAAACTTCCTGACTTTTCTAAGGCTACATACTCGTTCCTTAGTCCACATCTCTGCAAATTAGAAAGTTTTAATAAACATTCTTAGCGTTTTATGAATTCATCTATGTTGTTCCTGCATACTATGTCCTGGGCTGGGGTTGGGGACAGAGGTAGGAGAATTAGTTGGGAGTTATAGTCTAGCATATAAAATCAGAATTTTTTGTGTATCTACTCATCTTTGCTTTGTGCTCTTTACTCCAACCTCTCTGCCTAAGATATGAAGTGTTTAAATTTTGAAACATTCTTTCCAGCATAAGTTTGTGAATCCTTCAGAAGAGAGATGCTCTTACAAACCCTCAGTTGCAAAGTTGAGTGATCATATAATGAAGTAGTCAGGGGAAATAGGTAAGTTGGAGTGAAGTCCTCTTGAGGACAAAGGAAATGGATGGGAGTGGTTTCAAAAATGCTGCAGAGTGAGAGCAAAAGCATCACTATGAAAAGAGCTTGTTAACACTTGATTACAGAGAATTGAAGATGGCATCGGATCCATTGGTATGGGTTTGAGCCTTGCTATAATTTGAAGCTCTGAAATAAGGTCAAATTACAGAATGAACTTAGAGAATTACTCTTTTCCATTTAGCTCTGAATCAGTAGTCAGGAGTTTTTCATCTCAACCTCCTACCCTGACTTATGGTAACTTCAGACAGTATGAGACCTAGAGATTTGAAATATGGAGTAATTGATTGGCACACAAGCATGTGCACACACTCACACTCAGACCCTTGTACTCAAGCACAAATGTTTATTTCTAAAGACACACCTGATTTATTGACAAGCAAGCTCTGATATCCAGTGGCAACAAGTGATTTCAGGGTCTTGTCTTCCTCACTTACTGGCTTTATCTCTGCATCCTTTTCTGTGTCTGGAAAAACATTTGTGTCTGTGACACCCAAGAGTGAGGAAGCTAAACTGGTTTAGAGAAAGTGTTTTTCCAGCTGCAAAGGTATAAACGTAATATGGTTGTAGTGAGCTGTATAGCTTAACAATAGACATCACTCAATCCAGTTTTCACTCCAGCTATTACTTTGTCTCTTCCTCCTGTACAAATAAAAATAGTTGATTTAAGCTTTTCTTCCTATAGTTACTTTGTCTTTTGTTTCACCAATTCAACATGGGGCAAAGATCTATAAACATACACAGACATCTTGATTTATAAATCAGAAATGCAGACCTCCACTAAATGAGTAAATGCATAAAGTATATTAGGTTTGTGGGGAAAAAATGATTATAAAAGTTACCTGCAATCTTTTATGAGTAGATACAGTAAAACCATGTGTATTTTATGACTCATTATTTCAAGAGTTGCATATATGCTTCTTATTGGATAAAGCTTCAAATTGATGAAATATTTTTATTTATGGAGAATTTTGCATAGCATTTTCAATTATGGGTTTATTTCCTTTCCATTAGCTACTATCTCTGATGTAGGAGTTCTCTTAACACTGATTGGGTGACAGCTACTGTGCTCAACTCCTGAGAAAGAGACTCTGGAAAAACAAAGAAAATAAGCAGCATTTACCTTTAGAGAAATCATATTCTGTTAACTTCTTTTATTGGTATATTACTTTATTTGTATCTATTTAGAACTTTCCTAGTGGAGAAGGCAATGGCAACCCACTCCAGTACTCTTGCCTGGAAAATCCCATGGGCAGAGGAGCCTGGTAGGCTGCAGTCCATGGGGTCGCTAAGAGTCAGACATGACTGAGCGACTTCACTTTCACTTTTAACATTCATGTATTGGAGAAGGAAATGGCAACCCACTCCAGTACTCTTGCCTGGAGAATCCCAGGGACAGGGGAGCCTGGTGGGCTGCTGTCTATGGGGTTGCACAAAGTCGGACAGGACTGAAGTGACTTAGCAGCAGCAGAACCTTCCTAGACATGTCTTGTTATAAAACTCTATATGCTAATGTGAATTTTCAAATACTTAAGAATTTTTATAAAAATCAGCATTTCCATTAAATTGTATTTTAATTTTTTCCCAATAAAATTAATCACATAAGTTTAGTAAATTATTTAATGTTTAGGCATTATATTTCTTTCATTTTGCTTTTCTCAGAGATATTGTAGCTGCTTTTGGAATTTTAGTGTTTTCTAATTTAGGTCACATTAGATTTTGCAAAAGATAAGAAATACCTCTGAAAAAGCAAAGGACATTATGTCCTATCTTTGTTGAGTTTAAATTAAGAAAGCAACTACAATTTCTGAAGACTTAAGCCCAAAACAGTATAAATTTATTTAACATTCTGTAAATGAACCATAGGATGGTGAAGAGTATAAACATATATTTTAATAGATTCATGGATCTTTGAGGAGAGTAGAGGGAATAGATATTTTATCTGAGTTCTTATCTTGGCTTTCATGCTTACCTAAATTATTAAACATACAATTTAACATAAACCAGAGAAACACTTAAAATTATAGAGGCATGCTAATCATGGGGAAAATACCTTTCAAGGCCAAGACAATAAACACAATATTTGAGAATTGCTTTTTAAAATTTTATGTTACATTTCTCATAACAAGTGTTGTAATAAAGTTTTTATTGCTAAAACTTAATAGAGAATTAGGTCATTCATAAATCTATTGCAATTAATGTTTCAGGATAAAATAAAAGATCTGTTATTCTTTAATATATACCCAAGGTATAAAATACTTCCTGTGTAAGTCTGTTCCTAATGGCACAATCTTTTATAAATCTATAAACAGCTATCTCAATAATATTCCAGATTTTTTCCTAAAAGTTGTATATATTCAAGTTTTATACATTCTTTCTATAATATCTCTTAGGTAACTAAGGTAGATTTTGTTTTTTGTATTTGCTCAGCATGTAAGTGTGGTATGAATTTCAGTTAAAAACTCACTAGATAGTAAAACAGTAGCACAGACCATCTCTCCTTTCCGCACAAACAGAATTTCAGAGATACTAGGCAGGACCACGCTGATGTTTTTGGATGAATGAATAAATCAATGAGAAAATTAATGAATGATAAAAAGACATGGATCTATACTGTACAAATGAAAGTAATTTACTCTAATGGTGTGGTAGAACATGCATTTATTGTTTCAATTGGAATGCCAGTCTTCAACTAGCATATTCTTAAACTTTAAAAGATTATACACCAAACCATTACTCACACTAGTTTGATAAACTGACTATAAGGTTCACTTGTCCAATACAATTTTTCTTGAATCAGAATAAATAACACCTAAAAATGTATCATGATACTGTTTTAAAAAGTTTTTTGGCCCCAGATTTTTGATATCCATAAAAAAAGTAATGTCAGTATCTAGATGAGCAGGGTGGATAACTTTCTCTTTATGAGTAACATTTTGCAGTAGTAGTTTATATTGTACATCATGTTTTCATCTTGTTAGATTTCTGATTTGAACTATAACATTGCCAAATTTTCAAGTCCGCAGTACCTGTAACTGGAAGGCCATGAGAGGAAAATATTCTATGGTGTCATGTATACATAAGAGAAAACCCGACTTTGTCTCTAGCTTAGTGAGAAACTGGCCACAAAAGGTTTTATGAACTATAAAGATTCAAAAGACAAGGAAGAGGTTTTCTAAGTCAACATGTTAAATAGAAATAATCAGCAAATTTTCATCTGAAATGTATCATAAGCAAAAGATTCTCCTTTTTTTTTTTTTGGTGGGAGATGATGAAGGACTCTAAGGCATGAACGGCCTAGGAGTGAAAAAGTAAGACAGAAAAGAGAAAGTGTCAAACAAAGGCTGTTATCAAGCCAGTTGTGACTGTGGATAAGTGAAATCTGTCTGGATAAGGTATTCTGGGAGGCAGAACCCAGCTTGGAGATTTCCTTTAATTGAGCCGAAACAGCTGGGAATTTTTCCACCCAATCTACATGTGTAATTGGCTGAGAGTTCTTCCAGGACCGGTGATGTTCTGGCAGAGCTGACTTTGCTGAGGCCACCAGAGAAGAAGAACGGCTGGGGGCAGCCTGGCCAGTGCTGTCAGTCAGCTATCTTTGTCTGTAACAGGGATTTCTGACAGCTTATGGGCAGGGTTCTAACAGTGCTGGCTACGCACATCTTTTAAATCTCTGACTGGCTGCACTGCCAACCTCAGGGTCTTGTTCCTCCTGCTGCTACAAACACTAGGTCTAGGGGAAAAATGTCATCATGATCTTTCTCCTTTAAGTTTGTTCCCATCATGTTCTCTATTTATGCTTTCCTCCTTTTTGGGGCCTGCGTTTTATCTTTTAGCAGGATCAGTTAAGGTACATCCCAGTATGAAATGTAAAGGCTTTATAATTTTTGAAGACATAATTTAGATTTCTTACCTACTCTGAAGGCATAGAAGGATGTATCAGTTCACCATAATTATTTTATGTAAGTTAGCTGAAGCAAATCTGTTATACTTAAAACTTATCAGATTGGAGTTTCTTTTCCACTGAAACATGAGAGCAGCCTCTTTTATTCAGAAAACATTTGATTGAGTGTTGGATAGTCCAGAAAGAGGGATGACACATCATTTAATTCCTCCCCTTCCTAAATCTAAAATTCAGTTGAAGTGGGAAAAGTCACATTTATTCTACTAAAATGCCATACTGTGTGGTAGGCCCACATGGGTAAGGAAAAATGTGCTGTGAAAATCTAGAAATAATAGTTTCTTACTGAAGAATCAAGACAAGCTTAATTGAGAAGATAATATTTGGTCTTAATCTCAAAGAAGAGGAAGAAATGAAATATGTACTGGAGGAAAACTTTCTAAGTGGAGAGGATGCTGCTGCTGCTAAGTCGCTTCAGTTGTGTCCGACTCGGTGCGACCCCATAGATGGCAGCCCACGAGGCTCCCCTGTCCCTGGGATTCTCCAGACAAGAGCATTGGAGTGGGTTGCCATTTCATTCTCCAATGCATGAAAGTGAAACGTGAAAGAGAAGTTGCTCAGTCGTGTCCGACTCTTAGCGACCCCATGGACTGCAACCTACCAGGCTCCCCATCCCTGGGATTTTCCAGGCAAGAGTACTGGAGTGGGGTGCCATTGCCGTCTCCGAAGTGGAGAGGATAGAATAACCAAAATCATAGAGATATATTTAAGTTGCTATTAACAGTTAAACCCGATGAATTAACATCGTTCTTGTGAATTCCTCCTTTCAAATTTGTCGTAATATAGTTTTATTGTGGTTTGCTACTGTTAGATTTGTTTGAGAGATTTTTTTTTATTCTCAAGGGTTCCTCATGAAATTGATTTAGGTTGAATAAAAATTAAAGAAATAAAATAATGAATAACACCTCTCCAAAAATCAGATTAAAATTACATAGATAGATATCTTGGCATACCCAAAGAATGCTACATTTATCAGTAGGCCAAAATATAGTCCTAACTGTGTCACAAATTAATTTAACCCTCTGGATCTCAGGTTCCTCATGTGGAAAATTAGAGTGTCTGGCTGTATGTCATGGAAGTTTACTTAATCTCAAAATCTCTGAGAGATTAGATAATATTGCCATGTGTGTAAAGAAAAAAATATGAGAATGATCTTATTTACTACAAATCAAAATGTTTGATTGAAATATTTGTCTCAATGGCATAGACTAAGAAATATAATACATTACAGAAGATATAAAGACATTAACAAGTGTTTAAGTAAATAAGCAATAAATATATGAGACTGGGGAGAAATTGTGAATGATTA
Source organism: Bos indicus (assembly GCF_029378745.1). Lineage (NCBI taxonomy): Eukaryota > Metazoa > Chordata > Mammalia > Artiodactyla > Bovidae > Bos > Bos indicus. The sequence goes on from NC_091786.1 coordinate 11,919,403, forward strand.
AGTAATCTTTCTTCCTAGTTCACATGTTATTCTTTTGCTACTAAAAATGGCTTTCTTTAAATTTGTATTCAATTCAACACTGTTATTTTTTGCTTGGAAGGAAAAAATCCTTATACACATACAAAATTTCTAATGTTGTATAATTTTAGTAGTGATATAAGGGAAGTTCTTATTAAATTAAACCTATTATCAAATATGCCTACACTCACTCAAACAAATATTATTCTCTAGACATTTAATAATATTGTACATAGCATTATAGGATGTGTTTCATACAAATGAAATAAAGATTAAAAATATCTAATCAACACTTTACTGAGTAGACCAGAGCTTTAAAAAAAAGTGTATTTTGTTACACATGAAGAAAACAGACCATAAGCATGTGAAAATTATTACTTGAACAGTTTGACAAGAATTCCATATTTGGTCCTTTGTACCTTAAAGATATATAATATTGTTGCATTGCATTAGAGCTGAGAACATGCCAGAGAAGCCTAGACTAAAATTTAGTGGAGAGACATGTAAGAAACATGGCCATTGACCTTGAAAGTCATGTTTAAGGGATGGAGGGTTACAGTGAAGAGAAAAACCCTGGGCTTAGGAGGAAAGAGTGTCAGTTCCAGCTTACACACTGTCATTACCCACGGGGTGACCTTGCAAACAGAGCCTAACTCCGCTAATTCTCATTAGCCTCAACTGTGAAAGAAGAAATTTGGATGACATCTGAGAATCCATCAGCCGCACAAGTTATGAGACTGTTTGATACGTCTGAAACAGCTTTGAAGTTACCAGGTTACTATCTCTGTAGCATATGCCAAGCTCAAAGTTGTTTTCTGTGTGAAGACTTTATTCTTTGATAATGATGACAGTTGGAATCTTGCTTTTCACTGTGCAGAAATGTATACCCAACCAGTTGTTTGTAGCAGCTGCTAAGATTTATACTAGGCTTAGTACCATTCTTCCACTCAGAATTCTACTGCTGGTTGTTTATAAGGCACAATTCCACAAAAATCTCATAGTTTTGCGGTTTAATTAAGGAAAAAGTCAGCTGTCTTCCTGGCATAGCTGTTTCATATATTGCTTCTGGTTATATCAAGATTATAATATACCTACTATGTCTTTGGTCCAGCATTTATTGAGCTTTCCTTTTGAACCAGAACTCTGCTCAGCTTTATGCAGGCATCATCACATTTCTTCGCCTTCAGCAATACTGCAAGTACTATATCATTAGTCCTGTTTTATACACAAGAAATGGAGGCTGAGAAATGTGAAATAAATTGCTTCTAGTCCCAGGATCTGGTTTTGTCTGTCTCCCAAAGCTCATGATCTGTTGAGGAAAGGACTTAAAGTAGACTCTGATTTTAAGACTGAATAATCACAAAGATGATCATGTAATTAAAACTTAGAGGGAGTGCCAGGTTTCACATAGACCATGTTGGTTTCTGTTAACCATGTTGAAATGAGAGCTGCTGATGGAATGTTTGGGATAAGAACACTTATGGTAATTAGGAGTAAGATTATGATTAGAGAAGCATTCAGTTATAGTTTTCAGACCATCTTTATCTCCAGGATTAAATATATCTAGATACAGTCGGTAAGTCATATCTGACTCTTTATGACCCCAAGACTGCAGCATGTCAGGCTTCTCTGTCCTTCACTATCTTCTGAAGTTTGCTCACACACATGTCTGTTGAGTCAGTGATGCCATCCAAACATCTCATCCTCTGCTGCCCCCTTCTCCTCCTGCTCTCAATCTTTCCCAGCATCAGGGTCTTTTGCAGCGAACCAGCTCTTCACATCAGGTGGCCAAAATATTGGAACTTCAGCTTCAGTATCAGTCCTTTGAATGAATATTCAGGACTGATTTCCTTTAGGACTGACTAATTTGATCTCTTTGCTGTTCAGGGGACTCTCAAGAAGTCTTCTCTAAACCACAGTTCAAAAGCATCTATACTTCGGTGCTCAGCATTCTTTATGTTCCAAGTCTCACATCCATACGTGACTACTGGAAAAATATGGCTGTGACTATTCGTTCCTTTGTCAGCAAAGCAATGTCTCTACTTTCTAAAATGCTATCTAGGTTTGTCATAATTTTCTTTCAAGGAGCCAGAGTCTTTTAATTTCATGCCTGCAGTCACCATCCACAGTAATTTTGTAGCCCAAGAAAATAAAATATATTACTATTTCCATTGTTTCCTCATCTATTTGCCATGAAGTGATTAGACTGGAAGCCATGATCTTAGTTTTTTGAATGTTGATTATAAGCCAGCTTTTTCATTCTCCTCTTTTACTTTCATCAAGAGGCTCTTTAGTTCCTCTTCTCTCTGCCATAAGGGTGGTGCCATCTGCATATCTGAGGTTATTGATATTTCCCCTGGCAATCTTGATGCCAGCTTGTGATTCATCCAGCCTGGCATTTCCCATGATGTACTCTGCATATAAGTTAAATATACAGAGTGACAATATACAGCCTTGACACATTCCTTTCCCAATTTTGAACCACTGTGCATTGTTTCATCTCCAGTTCTAACTGTTCCTTCTTGGCCTGCATACAGGTTTCTCAGAAGACAGGTTTCTCAAGTGATCTGGTATTCCCGTCTCTTTAAGAGTTTTCCACAGTTTGTTGTGATCCACACAGTCAAATGCTTCAGGTCAGTTCAGTTCAGTTCAGTAGCTCAGTCATGTTCGACTCTTTGTGACCTCATGAATCACAGCATGCCAGGCCCCCCTGTCCATCACCAACTCCCGGAGTTTACCCAAACCCATGTCCATTGAGTGGGTGATGCCATCCAACCATCTCATCCTCTGCCGTCCCCTTCTTCTCCTGCCCTCAATCTTTCCCAGCATCATGGTCTTTCCAGTGAATCAGCTCTTCGCATCAGGTGGCCAAAGTATCAGCTTCAACATCAGTCCTTTCAATGAATACCCAGGGCTGATCTCCTTTAGGATGGACTGGTTATATCTCCTTGCAGTCCAAGGGACTCTCAAGAGTCTTCTCCAACACCATAGTTCAAAAACATCAATTCTTCGGCACTCAGCTTTCTTCACAGTCCAACTCTCACATCCATACATGACCACTAGAAAAACCATAGCTTTGACTAAACGGATCTTTGTTGGCAAAGTAATGTCTCTGCTTTTGAATATGCTATCTAGGTTGGTCATAACTTTCCTTCCAAGGAGTAAGCGTCTTTTAATTTCATGGCTGCAATCACCATCTGCAGTGATTTTGGAGCCCAGAAAAATAAAGTCAGCCACTATTTCCACTGTTTCCCCATCTATTTCCCATGAAGTGATGGGACCAGATGCCATGATCTTCGTTTTCTGAATGTTGAGCTTTAAGCCAACTTTTTCACTCTCCTCTTTCACTTTCACCAAGAGGCTCTTTAGTTCCTCTTCACTTTCTGCCATACGGGTGGTGTCATCTGCATATCTGAGGTTATTGATATTTCTCCCGGCAATCTTGATTCCAGCTTGTGCTTCTTCCAGCCCAGCGTTTCTCATGATGTACTCTGCATATAAGTTAAATAAGCAGGGTGACAATATACAGCCTTGACATACTGCTTTTCCTATTTGGAACCAGTCTGTTGTTCCATGTCCAGTTCTAACTGTTGCTTCCTGACCTTAGCATAGTTAATGAAGCAGTAGATGTTCTCTCTGTAATTTCCCTGCTTTTTCTATGATCCAACGAATGTCAGCAATTTGATCTCTGGTTCCTCTGCCTTTTCTAAATCCAGCTTGTACATCTGGAAGTTCTCGGTTCACATACTGTTGAAGCGTAGCTTGAAGGATTTTGCACGTTATCTTTCTAGCATGTAAAATGAACGCAATTGTGTGGTAGTTTGAGCATTCTTTGGCATTGCCTTTCTTTGGGATCAGAATGAAAACTGACCTTTTCCAGTCCTGTGGCCACTGCTGAGCTTTCCAAATCTGCTGACAGATATAACTGGTAGGTTTTTATTAATGACCCTATTCATAAGCATATGCATATATTCTTGCATATATACATATATACACATAAAATTAAGAGTGAGTTACAGCTCTGATCTTTTTATTGGTTGCAAAACTGAATAAAAGTCTATTGTACCAAGAGATTTGTTACTCATTTTTAAAGGCTGAAGGTTTTGATTATATCCGCAGAGTGAGATAAGTCCTATCATTCAAATATGAACTTTCATTATCTAAAGCTTATATGAGATTGATAAATAAGCTAACATAATAAATTATTTATATTGACCACTGTCATACATGCCAGAATGCTTCTATCTGTATTAAAAATACATATTTTCACTTTGGGCCAGATAACATGAAAAAACTTTAAAAAAAAAATCAGATACTTGCTTTCTTAGCATGGTTATGAAGCAAAGAAATGATCCAAATATTTAGCGAGTTCAATTTCAGGTCCACAGTGCAGTAGAATTTTCACCGTGTCCTAAGTCCTTAAGTTCATTTGCTAGGATAGACCAGAGGTTTGGAAAGAAAATTGTGAAAGTATTGTATTTCTCACACACCCTTGCATTCAGATCCTGTTTGTTTGCAGACTCCACAAACTGGGCTATGTTTCCTCCTATTTCCACTATCTGAAGAGCCCCCTTTGCCTAAGAAGTTTCTGCCCTTTAGCCAATCAGCTAATTTGTTGGGGGGAACAACCTAAACCAGTCTAATTAGGCAACTATAGTCTTAATCGTAAAGTAGGTGATAGTATAGCCCAAAACTTTCACAGACATCCACACTGATTCTTGCTTTTTCTTTCTTTTTTTCTGTATGATGGAGCCTAATGTGTCCAAAACATTCCTGTTACTTTCACCATAAATAGTAGCAATAGACATTTTCTTGTTTTCAATTCTTATTCTTTCCTTTTATTCATTCTATCTCTAACTGTACTTTGCAAATTATGATCTAGGCTGTGTGTGTGTGTGTGTGTGTGTGTGTACACACTAGGACGCACACATCCCACGTTTGTGTGAAGTTTGTTCTGAGAAGATAACTTAGTTTTCCTTATTTCCATGTCTGGAGGAATACTAGTAGTCATACCCTTTTCTTAACCAGAGACTGTTCAAATACTGAGAAAAACTAAGTATTGATTCCAAGTCCAATTTATTGGTATATACCAATACCAATTTATTTTTATAAGCATTATCCTTATAAAATAGATTGCTTACCTTTTGGAGTGTTCATTTATTCTTATTAAATGAGAAGCATGCTTACCTAAAACTTAGGAGAAAACTGATTTGTTCATACCTTTTTTTTTTCATATCTTGTTTGTGGGAAAATATTTTAAAACATGTTATACTATCATATCTGCAACATTGGAGAAATCATGGGATAAAAGAAAGAAAAATGAATAAATATATCACAATTGTTAGTTTAAGGAGTCCTTGTAAGTAAACGACAGATGTGAACACAGCAAAAGAAAATATAATATGGACTATAATTACTCCTGTGAATAATTCCAGAATAAAAGCAGTTTTAATGCATCAAAAGGGAAAGAGAGCACCCAGCCCAGAATTCTCAGAGCAGACCTAATTGATAATAGTATTCATCTTGCTGTTAGAATTCTGTTAAACAAAGTTTTAAAAATTGTAAGAAATAGTGTTTTAACACTTTTCTCTATGTTTAATTAGGAGTGTGTGTGTGTGTGTGTATGTATTTGATGATTTGATAAAAGAGCTTAATGTCTGCTTGCATTTAACTCTGTATAAAGAAATGTTAAAATAGTTTATGTATATAAAATAAGAAATGCATTTCATCATGTTGTTTTACAATTTTAGCACAATTTCTTTAATTAAATTTTACCTTTATCACTATACATTATTCTTAAATAATTATAAGCATTGCAAAATGAATTTTAAAGGGATAGAATGAAATTTAAATATAAAATATTAATTTCGATATGTGAAATAAGACTGTGACTACCTACAAAGATTGCTATGATTTTCTCCATAGCTAAATAAGAGTATTCTTTCCAATCTCTTATTCATTTCTTGTCTTCCATCCCTTCAACTTATGAATTATAGGAAGTATCATGAAGAAAATGTATAGCCAGTTTTAGGGGGCTCTAAGGATTTTAGTAATAAACACTTTCTATATAAAATTATCATGCAGGTGGGAAAAAATGATTTCATTTCTATTCATTATTGCATCATTTTTTAAAAATGTTACTATGCAGGTTGTAGAAATAAGCCATAAAACTTTACAGGTTTGCAATTGTTAAAATGTTTTATTAGGACATATATTTGGCATGCTGCTTCCATTTCACTTTAGTGACTGATACTCTTGCTTAAAAGAACATTCTATTTCTCTGTGAGTAGTTTCTAGGTATTTCCTAAATGGTTATGGAGGGACATTGCCCCCAGCAGGGAAAAAGGAGAATAGAAATAGAACTCCATTGGAGCAATTCATCTAAAAGGTAGTGAATATGTGTATGAGAAACCATATACATTGACAAGAAGTAATTTGACAAATGTGTAATATCACCAGCTATTGAGTTAGTGCTACTTTAATAAGCATCTTCATTTTAGGAAAAAAGTCTTAAAGTAAAATTATTTTACATAATATTGAAAAATTAAAGTTGATTTAAAATAACTCATTCTTCACATTAATGCCCACATCATCAAATTTATAGTAATCAAAAATAACATAACCTTTTTCTAGTTTTGTTACATATCAGAACCAGATATAAACTCATAATCCTGAGATGAAATTAATTTTTGTTCTCTAAACTTATGAAATCGGAAGTAAATGTGCTTATGTGAACATCTTATGAACCATCTCACTTCTAAAATATTGATAGATTGCTTTAATTTAAGTGTGTGGTAGTATTTTTCCTTAAATACAAATAAATTGTATTGCAAACACAAGAAGGAGTGGCATTTGATGTTTCCTTCTCAATGACATTGTTCTGAAACATTGTACCAGAGCTACAGTGGGCAATTCAAAATTTATGATGCATTGCATAATTTATTGCCACATTTCAGGCTGGCATTTTTTTTTTTAACTTTCAGAAGGGATGAACATTTTAAGGCATTTTCAGATACAGGATTTTAAAGTTATTCTCTTTCTCTCTCGCCTGATTCCTCACCGCCCCCCCCACTACCCTCCTGTCTAAAATTGAGCACTTTGGAACATCTCAGTGTCTGTGACGAGATTGAATTTATGTATGGTTGACATTTAAAATAAAATGTTATTGCAGAAAATGTCAGAAAGTGTAGAAGTTAAGTCATCTGTTAGAGGACTTAATATACTTTATAACCTTGTAATTTCTATCAGATTTAAAAGATTTATTCTGTCACAAATAAATGATGTTATCCATAAACTTGAACTTTCTCTTGGAGTAAATAATAGTCATTGAGGAAGAGAAATTGAAAGGTAAAGAATTTAAATAGTCTGTTTAAATACTCTAGGGTAGATAATAGCATACCACTTTTGTTTGAGAATTTTTGAAAGCTCCAATATAGGGACATATTGATTTGTATTTACAATAATCAAATTATCCACAAATCTTCTAAACAGATGAAATCTTTGATGCACGGAAAAATGTGTGCTTTTACTGGAAATCCATTTACCGTTTTCACATGGTTGAGTTTCTGCATTGAAAAGGGTCACTTTAAATTACTGTCCTAATATTCATCACGGAGGAGCTATCTACTCCCCTCACCCTGTCTGTCCTTGACTCCATGGGCGAGATCAACGAAGAAAGCACATCCTTATTCTCAAACTACTTACCTAAAAATGTAATTTTAAGCACACTCATGAAACACATTTTTCGAGATTCACAGCAAATCAAAAGTAAATTACTGTAGCACCAGTGCCTAAACAGCAAAGAAATACACAAGTATTTACACACTTGTGTAAGTGAAAGTGAGAAAGTGATTTGGTACACATGTAGGATTTAACTCCATACACATTGCCAGCAGCCCTGGGTGTTCTTTGGAAGGAATGATGCTAAAGCTGAAACTCTAGTACTTTGGCCACCTCATGTGAAGAGTTGACTCATTGGAAAAGACTCTGATGCTGGGAGGGATTGGGGGCAGGAGGAGAAGGGGACAACAGAGGATGAGATGGCTGGATGGCATCACCAACTCGATGGACATGAGTTTGGGTGAACTCCGGGAGCTGGTGATGGACAGGGAGGCCTGGCGTGCTGCGATTCATGGGGTCGCAAAGAGTCGGACACGACTGAGCGACTGAACTGAACTGAATTGACATTGCCAGCAATATCTCTATTTTGTCTTATTTGGTGTTATAAATGTCATTAAAGAGGTCTTTCTGTATTTTCTTTGCTTACTGCCTTCTTGAATGTTTTCCCTCAGATTCTTCTACACAGCGAAGTAGGATTTCAGGTCCTTTGGTCCTGAGGATCTGGGCACTTTGAGATTTGGAGTACATCATTTTTCTCAGTGTCTTCATTTCCTCAGATGTTGCACTGAAGTTGCTAAAGTTTATTCTAAACGATGGGAAATGTTATGATTCTCTAAATGGACAGAAAGTGTGTTGACATCCTCCCAGCTGGGAAGAAAAGAATTGATTTTAAACCTTGGCAGGCCAACAAACATCCGGCCCAGCCCTGTTGGTCGGTCAGGACCCTGCAGGGACTTCATTCCCAGCCCCCGGGTTAGTCTTTTATGACTCTCTGGTTCACAGTGTGGGGACTTCTACTTGTGAGTAAAACCTGGTGTCCTGTGGATGCAACAGTCAGGGAGGAGTGTAATTTCTCTAGAATACTGAGGAGGGAGGAACAAGGACAGACTATTTAAGAGAAAATGATTTGGCATGAAATGATCCAAGGTATAGAAAGAAAGCAAGAAGAAAACAAAGCTCGAGGGGAAAGCATCACTGCACGTCTCTGGCTTTCTCTCTCCCTCCTCCCTGATCCGGTCATTAACCAAAGAGGAGGCTTGTCCTTGTCTCCTCCCCTTAATTTTTTTCTCTCTCTTTTTTTTTATAACCACTGTCTCCATTACTCCCAACAAACTCAAAGGCTTCTGTGGTTCTTTTCAGGGTAAAAGGCACATTATATTTTTTTCAAAAAATAATAATTATAAACTTATTTGGCCTCCAGTGAACACTTTATTCTTAACCAAAACTGTTACCATCTTATAGGGCACCAACTTTGGCCAAGGGTTAAGAAAAGAGAAAGAAGAGTGAAAGTAAGTTTTGTGGGGTCATCTTTCAACAAAGGAGTACACTTAATTAAAGGAGAAATTTCCCTTGGCAGTGATACATTTGTGGGGAAGAGAACTTTGCCCCCTCATGAATGAAAAATGTTTGAATTAGAGCACCCCAGCAACCGCCTCTGAAATTTTCAAGTGTCCAAATAAATTTCTAATTATAGAAAGAGTCTCATTAAAAGTGAACATGTATAATTACAGAAAGGTTTTCACTTAATTAGAATCTCATCAGAGCTTCCATCTGCATTGAGATTTTGATAATAGAGGTCAAGCCCTTTTGGGCTTGTTGGGGAAAAGTAGATCAAAGTATGAGGGAGTTATAGATCCATCAAGAAGTTTTTGGCATAAATAGTTTTTATCGAGTTCTGGAAAAATGAGACGGAGAATAAATGGTCATAAAATATAAAGGGTAGGTGTCAGCATGATTTACATGGAGGATACCTGTTAAGCAGTTATGCTTTTAGCACTGAAAATTAAATAGGACCGAGCAGGCACAGTATTGAATTGTGTATATTTCAGGATGAGAGAAACTGCAGCACTGAAAGAAGACAAAAGTGGTTAAACTCTGTAGCAGCAAATTTGCGACTTAGTGCAAGATTCCATGTATGGAATCATAGTTATCCTGCTGATAGACTTTAAATAGAAATTCCCCAGGAAATCCTAAAACAATTTAATTTGAGAAGAAAGCTTATATTGAATACTGTACATTTATATTGCATGTTAATTACAGTAGTGTGTGGGTATCTACTTTTTATATCATAAATACAAGATGGGTAGACAGTCTACCCTGATGCTCCCTTGTTTTTGCAGGTACTAGCAGATTTACAGTTTTGAATGGCATCTTCTTTTCTTCGATAGTGGGATTAGATGAATGATTGTTTCTTGGGTGGTTTAATTTGAAGCACTGTGTCTACCAAGGTGAACACATAAAAGTGGATGCTTCCAGAGGAATAAACCCAGGTTGAGTACCAGGAGTTTTCTAGGCAATAGAAATACAATGATGAATACATTACAGTTTTTACCTTGAGAAGCTCAAGGACATATATCCAAGTAATTTCAATACAACACTATAAACCATGTTAAATATTGTATAGGATAGTATGGAACACAGAGTACGAAGAAATAGAGGCTTGTCTGTGCCAACTATTACAAAAATGGAGAATTTTGTCATTCATTCAAAAAAACTTTTTGTTGAGAACCAAACCCAAAGCCCCTCTGCTGTCAGTTGGTGGCAAATAACCCTTTTGTTCATATCAACTTAATTTGTTAAGTAATACAGACCTCATTTGATCATCCAATATGATAAAGTCATTTGGTAGAACTAGCAAGAAAGCCTTAAAATTCTACATTGAAGTTTGCATGTTGCAGGTTATTGACTCATGAGGATAAAATTCTGCTTCGTTGAATTTTAAAGAACTCTGCAAAGGCCTTTAATTATTTATTTCTCATTGTAAAAGGTGCTGGTAAAATTTTATTAATTCAAATCAATGTATACTTATTCAGTAAGCAGTTTATTCAAGGCATTGCACTATCTCTAAGGAAAGCAGAACTTGAAGATGTAGTTTTTACCCTCATGGAATTTAAGATTGGATGGGGAAAATAAGCATATTAACAAGGAATCTTAACAGAAAACAAAATGTAGTAAGTGCTAGATCAAGCTACAGGTAATTGACTCTAATAGAGAAAAAAATGCTTCTTCCTCTTTTTTTTTTTTTTTCTTTCTCTCCCTTTCCCTGTCCCATACCTTGGTTTAGGGGACTTCTCTCTAAACTGTGTCCATGTAGCACACTTCCAGCTGGCCTCTCTTGTTTCGTTTTAATTATCTTCCAGTATAATCCACTCTTCAGAGGATTACATAACTTACTGTCCAAGACAGGACATTTTTTTAACTTATTTATTTTAATTGGAGGCTAATTACTTTACAATATTGTAGTGGTTTTGCCATACATTGACATGAATCAGCCATGGGTGTACATGTGTCCCCATCCTGAACCCCCTCCCACCTCCCTCCCCATCCCATCCCTCAGGGTCATCCCAGTGCACCAGCACTGAGCAGCCTGTCTTATGCATTGAACCTGGACTGGCGATCTGTTTCACATATGATAATATACATGTTTCAATGCCATTCTTCCAAATCATCCCACCCACACATTCTCCCACAGAGTCCAAAAGTCTATTCTTTATATCTGTGTCTCTTTTGCTGTCTTGCAAATAGAATCATCGTTACCATCTTTCTAAACTCCATATATATGCGTTAGTATACTGTATTGGTGTTTTCCTTTCTGACTTATTTCACTCTATATAATAGGCTCCAGTTTCATCCACCTCATTAGAACTGATTCAAATGCATTTTTTTTAATAGCTGAGTAATATTCCATTGTGTTTATGTACCACAACTTTCTTATCCATTCGTCTGCTAATGGACATCTACGTTGCTTCCATGTCCTGGCTATTATAAACAGTGCTGCAATGAACATTGGGGTACATGTGTCTCTTTCAATTCTGGTTTCCTTGGTGTGTATGCCCAACAGGGGGATTGCTGTATGGCAGTTCTATTTCCAGTTATGTAAGGAATTTCCACACTGTTCTCCATAGTGGCTGTACTAGTTTGCTTTCCCACCAACAGTGTAAGAGGGTTCCCTTTTCTCCAAACCCTTTCCAGCATTTATTGTTTGTAGACTTTTTGATAGCAGCCATTCTGACCGATGTGAAATGGTACCTCATTGTGGTTTTGATTTGCATTTCTCTGATAATGAGTGATGTTGAGCATCTTTTCATGTATTTGTTAGCCATCTGTGTATCTTCTTTGGAGAAATGTCTGTTAGTTATTTGGCACATTTTTTGATCAGGTCATTTATTTTTCTGGAATTGAGCTGCAGGAGCTGCTTGTATATTTTTGAGATTAATTCTTTGTCAGTTACTTCATTTGCTATTATTTTCTCCCATTCTGAATGCTGTCTTTTCACCTTGCTTATAGTTTCCTTCATTGTGCAAAAGCTTTTAAGTTTAATTAGGTCCCATTTGTTTATTTTTGCTTGTATTTCCATTACTCTGGGAGGTGGGTCATAGAGGATCCTGCTGTGATTTATGTCAGAGAGTGTTTTGCCTATGTTTTCCTTTAAAAGTTTTATAGTTTCTGGTCTTATGTTTAGATCTTTAATCCATTTTGAGTTCACTTTTGTGTACAGTGTTAGAAAGTGTTCTAGTTTCATTCTTTTACAAGTAGTTGACCAGTTTTCCCAGCACCACTTGTTAAAGAGTTTGTCTTTTTTCCATTGTATATTCTTGCCTCGTTTGTCAAAGATAAGGTGTCCATAGGTGCATGGATTTATCTTTGAGCTTTCTATTTTGTTGCATTGATCTATTTTTCTGTCTTTGTGCCAGTACCATACTGTTACGTGTTTGAGAATGCCAGGAGACAATTCATAATTATGCTCAAACAGCAAGTATGAACTAGGACTGTCTCAGGCAAAATCAGTGTGAAAGGTTATCCTTTTCATACTCCAATCTAATTCCAAAATGAACATTTAATATGCAATCTAGTGATGCTGCACTCTTACCTAAAATCAAGACATGGGTTTCCATTTATTTCCCTTCATGATGACGAAGGGCATTACAGTATCTTCATGAACAAATATCTGCTTTTTACTTTAGTAGAATCTCACCCTGTCACCTCTCACCTCCTCACTCAACACCTCATGTATCTCCTGTTTCCTTCTGATTTTCTCACTTGTAATTAGATATTTGGAAGCTCATTTCAGAGATTAGTAAATTCTTTAGGTACTTATTTGTAATCCCCCCTAGACTGTAAGGTCTTTTATGGAAGAGGTATAGTCTAGATTTTATTTGTAATCCTAAGTAATGAGCAAAGCCCCCTTTCCAGGTGGCACAAGTGGTAAAGAATCTATCCTGCCAATGTAGGAGATGTGAGAGACATGGGTGGAGGTTTATGACTTTGTATAGGAGGCAGTGATCAACAAAAAGAAATGCAAAAAGGCAAAATGGTTGACTCAGGAGACCTTACAAATAGCTGAGAAAAGAAGAGAAGCAAAGGCAAAGGAGAAAAGAAAATATATACCCTTCTGAATGCAGAGATCCAAAGAACAGCACAGAGAGATAAGAAAGCCTTCCTCAGGGAACAATCCAAAGAAATAGAGGAAAACAATAGAATGGGAAAGACTAGAGATTGCGTCAAGAAAATTAGAGATACCAAGGAACATTTCATGCAAAGATGGGCACAATAAAGGACAGAAATGGTAGGGACCTAACAGAAACAGAAGATATTAAGAAGAGGTGGCAAGAACACACAGAAGAATTATACAAAAAAGATCTTCATGACCCAGATAACCATGGTGGTGTGATGACTCACCTTGAGCCAGACATCCTGGAATGTGAAGTCAAGTAGACCTTAGAAAGCATCACTATGAACAAAGCTAATAAAGGTGATGGAATTCCAGTTGAGCTATTTCAAATCCTGAAAGATGATGCTGTGAGAGTGCTGCACTCAATATGCCAGCAAATTTGGAAAACTCAGCAGTGGCCACAGGATTGGAAAAGGTCAGTTTTCATTCCAACCCCAAAGAAAGGCAACACCAAAGAATATTCAATTACCACATAATTGCACTCAGCTCACATGCTAGCAAAGTAATGCTCAAAATTCTCCAAGTGAGGCTTCAATAGTACATGAACCGTGACCTTCCAGATGTTCAAGCTGAATTTAGAAAAGGCAAAAGACCAGCCTCTTGATGAAAGTGAAAGAGGAGAGAGAAAAAGTTGACGTAAAGCTCAACATTGAGAAAAAGAAGATCATGGCATCTGGTCCCATCACTTCATGGGAAATAGATGGAGAAACAGTGGAAACAGTGTCAGACTTTATTTTGGGGGGCTCCAGAATCACTGCAGATGGTGACTGCAGCCATGAAATTAAAAGACGCTTACTCCTTGGAAGGAAAGTTATGACCAACCTAGATAGCATATTCAAAAACAGAGACATTATTTTGCCAACAAAGGTCTACTTAGTCAAGGCTATGGTTTTTCCTGTGGTCATGTATGGATGTGAGAGTTGGACTGTGAAGAAAGCTGAGCACTGAAGAATTGATGCTTTTGAACTGTGGTGTTGGAGAAGACTCTTGAGGGTCCCTTGGACTACAAGGAGATCCAACCAGTCCATTCTAAAGGAGACCAGTCCTGGATGTTCTTTGGAAGGAACGATGCTAAAGCTAAAACTCCAGTACTTTGGCCACCTCATGCAAAGAGTTGACTCATTGGAAAAGATTCTGATGCTGGGAGGGACTGGGGGCAGGAGGAGAAGGGGATGACAGAGGATGCAATGGCTGGATGGCATCACCAACTCAATGGATGTGAGTTTGAATGAACTCTGGGAGTTGGTGATAGACAGGGAGGCCTGGCGTGCTGCAATTCATGGGGTCGCAGAATCAGACATGACTGAGTGACTGAACTGAACTGAACAAGAACCAGAGATCAAATGGCCAACATCCGTTGGATCATTGATAAAGCAAGAGAGTTCCAGGGAAAAACCTCTACTTATGCGCTATTGACTACACCAAAGCCTTTGACTGCATGGATCACAACAAACTGTGGAAAATTCTTCAAAAGATGGGAATACTAGGCCACCTTACCTGCCTCCTGAGAAATCTGTATGCATGTCAAAAAGCAACAGTTAGAACAAGAGAGAACAATGTACTGGTTCAAAATTGGGAAAGGAGTACATCAAGGCTGTATATTGTCACCCTGCTTATTTACCTTATATGATGAGTACATCATGCAAAATGCCAGGCTGGATGAAGCACAAGCTGGAATCAAGATTTCTGGGAGAAATATCAATAACATCAGATATGCAGATGACACTGCCCTTATGGCAGAAAGCAAAGGGGAACTAAAGAGCCTCTTGATGAATGTGAAAGAGGAGAGTGAAAATGCGGGCTTAAAACTCAACATTCAGAAAACCAAGATCATGGCATCCAGTCCCATCAATTCATCACAGATAGATAGGGAAACAATAGAAACAGTGGCAGACTTTCTTTTCTTGTGCTCCAAAATCACTGCAGATGCTCACTGCAGCCATGAAATTAGAAGACACTAGCTCCTTGAAAGAAAACTATGGCCAACCTAGATAGCATACTACAAAGCAGAGATATTTCATTGCCGACAAGGGCCCTTCTAGTCAAAGCTATGGTTTTTCCAGTAGTCATGTATGGATCAGAGAAGGCAATGGCAACCCACTCCAGTACTCTTGCCTGGAAAATCCCATGGACAGAGGAGCCTGGTAGGCTGCCGTCCATGTGGTCGCTAAGAGTCGGACACAACTGAGCGACTTCATTTTCACTTTTCACTTTCATGCATTAGAGAAGGAAATGGCAACCCACTCCAGTGTTGCCTTGAGAATCCCAGGGATGGGGGAGCCTGGCGGGCTGCCATCTATAGGGTCACACAGAGTCGGACATGACCGAAGCCACTTAGCAGTAGCAGCACCAGCATGTGTGAATGTGAGAGTTGGACCATAAAGAAAGCTGAGTGCTGAAGAATTGATGCTTTTGAACTGTGGTATTGAAGAAAACTCTTGAGAATCCCTTGGACTGCAAGGATATCTAATTAATCAATCCTAAAGGAAATCAGTCCTGTACAGTCATGAAGCTGAAACTCCAATATTTTTGCCACCTGATGTGAAGAATTGGCTCTTTGAAAAAGACCCTGATTCTGGAAAAGATTGAAGGCAGGAGGAGGAGGAGAAGACAGAGGATGAGATGGTTGGATGGCATCACCAACTCAATGGACATGAGTTTGAGTAAGCTCCACGTCTTGGTGATGGACAAGGAGACCTGTCATGCTACAGTCCATGGGGTCCCAAATAGTTGGACACAACTAAGTAACTGAATTTAACTGGATGAGCAAAGCATTCATTACATTAATGAGTATTTGATTAATATTGTGGGCAGAAAAAAACAACTGCATAAACACATGTTTTATGATTTGAGTTGAGAGAGAAAGCTGATATGCAAAACATCATTAAGATGGTGATATTTGAGTTGAACTTCAAGGAAGAAAGATCTTTATGGAAAAAAAATGAGTAAAAGAACTTTTCAGAAAACAGAATGATTGAAAGCATGAGCTATAAGAATGATTTATTATCTGACGGAGAAAGATTTTCAAATTGAAGACAGTTTTGAATACATTTGTAAGATGTATAGGTAGGAATAGAGTTTTTCAGCAAGAAGTTCTGAAATGTAGGGGCCTGTGAATGCAATAGAAACTGCATTTGGCTCCATTAGAATACTTATATAGGTACAGTTTGAAAAATGGTCTAGAGAGATCTATGGTTTCATAATGACTTTTCTTTTGATTCTGAAGGCTAGCAATGCTATTATTGTATAAGCCTGTGCACAATGCAGGGTAAATAGCTAAGAAGTCAGCTATTGGTTTCCCCGGCCTCTGAGACCCTTCCCTCCTCCCAGCAAGGAGCTCTTTCCCTGAGAACACACCCAGAGGGAACTTCTCACTTCCCTCTGATCATCTCATCCTTCCGCTGTATCACTCTGTATCACTCAGGACTTTCTTAAGTCGAAAGTTCAGAAAACCTGCCTGATGCTTGCTGAAACCAAAAGGAATGTATGCCTATGTAACTGAAAAGAAGTGCCTTAGGTTGTTGGCATTAGAGATTTTAAAAAGTAGCAGAACTCCTAATTCCTCTCCATTTCTTGGTTCTCCTCTCTTCCACCCTCACTCTCAGAGTGGCCTTCCCTATGCTGTAGACTTTAGCATCTCTAGACCTGCATCCTTTTAGGTGCAGGCCTAGCAGAGTAATGATTCTTTCTCAAGAGCTTCAACTAAAATCTTCAACTTAACTCAGGTTGGCTTTAATTGAGTCACACACCTTTCCCAAGCAAGAGCTGTAGCCAGTCTCACACAGCTCTCACATTTCAGGAAAAGCACATGCTCCATCCGAAGGGCCCGTTCTGAGACTATAGTAGAGAAAATGTCCCTAGGCTACTGGTGGCAGAAGGAACACTGAGCTTCACCATCTGGAAATATCCACAACAATTTGTCACCTTTCATTCTCTTTTGCCCAAGTATAAACCAAAGTTTGGAGAAGGCAGTGGCACCCCACTCCAGTACTCTTGTCTGGAAAATCCCATGGACAGAGGAGCCTGGTAGGCTGCAGTCCATGGGGTCGCTAGGAGTCGGACATGACTGAGCGACTTCACTTTCACTTTTCACTTTCATGCATTGGAGAAGGAAATGGCAACCCACTCCAGTGTTCTTGCCTGGAGAATCCCAGGGACGGGGGAGCCTGGTGGGCTGTTGTCTATGGGGTTGCACAGAGTTGGACACGACTGAAGCAACTTAGCAGCAGCAGCAAACCAAAGTTCTCCTGATTAGATATTTTAGTATCTCACCAACTCTTGCCTTCCCAGAACAGTGAGACATAATGAAAGACTGTTTTCATTTTTTTCTGTCCACTCTCTGACTAAATGGCAGCTTATCACTAGAGAAGAAATGATGTTTAATTCAGTTTCTAATTTAATTGCTAATCACTGATAAAAACGTAAACAAGAAAGGTATAATAACCACATGTAAGGATGATGCTAACTGGAGCTTCATAAATGAGTTTCCTTTCCCCTGAGTTCTTCTTTGATGACTTTACCTGGACTTTCTAAGCTATTGGAGTAGGAAATGGCAACCCACTCCAGTAGTCTTGCCTGGAGAATCCCATGGCTCAAGGAGCCTGGCAGGCAGCCTACAGTCCATAGGGTCGCAAAGTGTCGGACATGACAGAGCAACTTCTCTTTCTAAGCTATATCACAAAGGTATGCTGATTCCTCTAAAATCTTCCGATAGGTCAAAATCTTCGGAATTACCATTTTTGTAGATCAAATGGTCAAATATCAGCAAATTCATAGAACTCAGCATTATATATTATCATACTCCAGACTCTCAATGGAACTTCTCTGATAATCGCATAAGTGTTTCATATTTCAAATGTTGAAAATTAGATACTGTATTTGTCCTAAACCAATTCTGCCTACTTTAGTTGGTATGTAGGAGGATGATATTCAAGATTTTTGGCCACTCAAGCAATTCCTCACCACATTTTTTACCTTAACACATGTTACATTATTTGATGGTGCTGTGATACAAAAAAAAAAGAAAGAAAGGAAGAAAAAAAATAGGCACTATATAAAAACTGATGTTGACATCTGCTGTTGCCCTTCTGCAAAACAACTGGAGAAATAAATACTTTTTGAAAGTAAGAAAATAGGCACTATACAAAAACTGATGTTGACATCTGCTGTTGCCCTTCTGCAAAACGAATGGAGAAATAAATACTGATTTAATAGAAAACAAAGATTTGAGGTGGTTTGCAAGACAAACTATATTTAAACATTCTGTGTCAACAGATGTTTTTAAAAACAGAAATATTAAAAATCCACCCTTGTGCATGATACAATCATAAATGTGTCTCAGCACAGACAGACATAGATGCAAAAATAAACTTAGGTTTTTCATGGTATAGTATTCCTACATGACTTTATACAAATGTTTGGATCTGTGTTGATACTTAGTGACAAGTGGGATAAATCCTTTTAAAATTATCTTTGTGGCATCAATAATCACTTCAATGTATAAAAGTGTAGTCCACATTTGTTTATTATTATATGGTTATTAGTGACAATTAAGTGCATGAATAGGAGGACAAAGGCAGCTCTATTTTCAAAATCACAGTGTTCCCTGGAGAAATGAGGTCTAAAATGTGGTTTCACGATTATAGAAGGAACAGGTATGCAAAAAATAAACCATGTACTGTGTGTGGTACAAAGATTCTTTTCAAACAAAATTTTTTTTTCTAAGTCCAACAGCCTAGTTTTGATAACTTTTGGTTGCCAGTTTAAATATCCTGAGCACATTTACCCAGAAAAATGATTCATTTCTACAATATCTTGGAAGTTAGCTCTATCGCTAAAATTAACTACTTCAGAAACAAGCATACAAGAGTAAAACCTGGAAAAGATCTCAGGAAATTAGCTGTTTTTTACATCCATAGCAGAAAGATCTACTCTAAAATAGGATAGACAATGATTGTTCATTTACTTGAAAATCACACAAGATTAAGAATCCAAAATTCTTTCTGGTACCCTGTATGCTTTCTCGCCATACTGCGGTAGGAGGATGGTTCTGGAGCTGCACAGACTTGAGTTTGAATGTGCACTGCAGCACTCTAGTTATGTGATCATGGGCAAGTTCCTCAGTTTGTAAAATGGAAATGTGATTTCTCCTACATAAGGTTGTGTGAGCGCTCAGTTACACAGCATTTGCCACATACTAGACACTCAGCAACAGAGCCAGATTTGGTTTTTAGGAAATATTTGCAGATTTTATCATGGTCAACCATAGCAACTTGTACTGAAAATTAACTGGTTTCCTTATATTTTTCATTAAACAAAATGTTCTATGAAAATATTTTCATCCATTCTTCACCAGGTTTTGTCTCAGTGTTAAAAGCCATTCTGCTCTCAGTGCCATTTAATTATTACTTGCTTTTTCTTATTGATCAAATTGATAGCTTAGTAGCAGTTAATTTTTCATTCATTCATTCAGTTAGTCCACTCTAGACCCCCTGGTTGATTTATATAGATGCATGGTAAGTATTCTCATGTCTCCTTATTTAACTATCCCAGGTACACTTGTATTTAATTTCTATTCAGTTTATTATTTTTTATTATTTTTATATATTCAGAATGTCAATTTACCAGATTACCTAAAACATTATGCAGTATATGTTTAAGTTTTCTACTTTCTAGAAACTCAAGAATGTGGACTTTTCTGCAAATTTTGTTTGTATTTAGTTGGGTCTCTCTGGAGAAATAGACCAACAGGGGGTATATGGGGGTGTGTATGCATGTGTATATCTGTGCAAAAAGAGAGAGAAACAAAAACAAGACAAAGATGCAGATTTATTTTAAGGAGTTGGCTCACAATTGTAGAGGCTTGAGAAATGCAAAATCTGCAGGGTAGACTGGCAGGCTAGTAACCCAGATAAGAGCTGCAACTCAAGTCCAAAGACTGTCTGCTGGCAGAATTCCTTCTTGCTCAAGGAAATTAGTCTTTGTTCTACTAAAGTTTTCAAGTGACTAGATGAGGCTGATCCACATTATTAAGGATAATCCACTAACTCAGAGTCCTCTGATTTAAAAGTTGAATTCATCTAAAAAACACCTTCACGTAAGTATCCAGAATATCATTTGCCCAAATATCTGGACACAGTTGCACTGCCAAATTGACCCATAAAATTAACTATCACTGTATCCTTCAATAAAAATAATAAATAATTCCAAATGTTTATTACTGAACATGTCCTATTTTACTAATTATGGAAAAGTCCATCTTGTGTTTATTTACAAAAATAGAGGGACTAGTTTTATAGTTTTTAACTTTATAGAAATAAAACTCATGTATACCTGTGGCGGATTCATTTTGATATTTGGCAAAACTAATACAATTATGTAAAGTTTAAAAATAAAATAAAATTTAAAAAAAAAGAAATAAAACTCATTTATATTTAATACATGTTTGTTTCAGAAAAATAATCATTTATTAACTTCAAGTACTTCAGATATAAACTGATGCTCACAGGCTTCAATTGAGTCAAATAATGTTTTATTTTATTCTTCAACATTTCCTCAGTGTAACAGCAACTTAATTCTATCTCTTGGTGATTTATTTATTCTCTTGTGAATTTTTTGTTAATGTTCAGAAATTATATTTTGAATAAAATGTATAAAATAGTATGTTTATAATTATTGAGAATACTAATAATTATTGAATGCATTAAAACTGATTTTGACATTTGATATTCTAACACAGATTTCCATATATCGACATTAAACTTAAAATAGTTGATTTGGGCCTCTGATAGACCTGGTTTGAAATTTAGTTTTCATTGTTTGTTACTTATGAATTTTTAAGTGGCATTTTAAGGAGAATTTTGGCCTTCTCAGCTCAGTTGTATTCAGAGGTCTTCTCTCTTTAGCTATGGAAATGTTTCTAAGGAAGGTTGGCCAAGTCCCTGGCTAAACAATTTATTAAATCATATGGATCACTACTTTTATTGCTTATCTGGAATAATTGTTGCTTTTATCACAGGAAATTTTTTAAACATATGACTTTCTGTGTTTATATCTTTGTATTGATTAAAGTCCAGAGCCATATGTATGTTCCGTATATACAAAGATTACTAATAATATTAAAATGTAAAATATCTATCATTGTGATCAATGCATTTTAAGCCTCTATCAATTACTAAACATTGTATAAAACTTATGACATAATTTTACTTAATCTTTCATAAAACACCTGAAGAAGAATGCAGATTGTGATGAAATCACATTTAGTATTATTCCTGGCTCATTGTTAAATCCAGGTTTTACTTTTGTGTCTTTATTAATTAACAGTCTGCTTAGAGTTTCTATAACTCTGCACTGCTTAAATCCTTTCATGAACTCAGCATCTGCTAGAATGCACATTTAAATAAGTATTTTGTCCGTTTTGTTCACTGCTGTATCCTGTTATTTAACCTAAATACTCAAAAAATATTTAATGAATGAGTATTAAAATGCAGTATAAATGAATTTACCTCCGTACACACTAACTGAAAGACCGAGACTGATTTCTATAATTTTCATATGCAGTTATTGAGATAATAAACCTATTTAGCTATATTCCAAGAGTTGTTAAGGGTTGCATACAATAGGTTCTCAATAAAGTATAAGTATTATATTCTGACAATAATGTACACTACATATCTTAGATATTATCTTCAGTAAAAAAAAATGTTCTGCAATATATGACTAATTGCAAAATGAAAATCTAGGGTGGTAAGGGAGATTTTTCTCTATTAAGTTATAAAAACATTAGTAGCAGAATCAGGAATGCAAGAAAATAAAACAGTAATCTGGAAGTAGCAAACACAGAAGGAGATAAAAGATAAGGAGAACATAATTGATCCTTTCTTAAAACTTTTCAAATGTACAGTTGAAAAAAATAGTGAAGAATACACACTTTTGATTCTTCAAGTTGAGTATGTATCGGGGAAGATTTTATTATTGTCACCGTCAAAAGAAAAGCTATTTTAAGGCCACGGTGATAATAACTAAATTATATTTAGCATTTTACAGTTTACAAGCTAATCAGTTGGTACAAAATGTTTTCACAGTGCTTAGCTACATTTTACAGTTAGACAAAAACATGTAAATTTGCTGATATTTGACTTTTTTTTCTTGAGAAACCAAAAATATATATAAACAATAATTTTATGTCTTTCTAAAATCTCTCAAAGCTTTCGAAAGTACGTAACTTTCATTACACTTTATTTTTAATGTAAGTTACAAAAATCTTGGATCCAAGACACTCTCATTTACCACTGTGTCTTTAAAAGATAATATATATTATGTATTATTTATTGAAAAAAATCTTATTTGGATTTTATGATAATCATGGGTGAAATAATATACATATTACACCTTCTTTGCTTAGTTTGCTTAAGAGGCTATTATACCCACAACTCCATTCTCATTTAGGCTGAAGTGTGGTTCTTCAATTAATGATGCATATACAACTGGAAACCTATTGCTACTGCTTTGTTAAAAAAAAAAAAAAAAAGGCAAATAAACCTGACTGTTAATAAAATAGATCTCAAGCATCTTCCTAGTTTTGGGTTTTTTTTCCCCTGGCAGTTAAATCTTCAAGACCATACCAGAGAGGCATGGATTACTCTGTTTTGTGTGAGGAATGTGCCTCAAAAACAAGTTATATTGGATTAAGTGTGATCTTAGTCACCCAGGCATGAAACGGACACCCCTTCTCTTAGGCAGCCTGGTAAGTTAGAAGTCTTTAAGCAGATCACTGGCCTAGCAACAGATAAGTTCAGCAAGAGGAAAATAAATCACTCAGATTGAAAGCAATTTTTCTAAAAGAAATGGAATTAAGATAGCAGAATTCAACCAGACTTGTAAAAGCAAGATATTACAACAGACACTACGACTGAGGGATGGGAGTTGATATCACATTAACGGGGATTGGGTTTAATCTGTTGCCAGCAGAAGGGGGATTATTTAGTGAACAGTGCCCTCTGCGTGTGCATTCTCTGATGTGGTAGCATCAGGCCTGCTCAGAAAACAGTGATATGGTCTAAGGGAAATTCAGACAAATTAGTTTATATTTGCCAAGCATGTTTTATGGAGGAAAATAAATCTACCAATAAAAGACACTCTGTAATTAGTCTCTCTAATGGAAAAGTAGGGTCTGATTAAGAATCTTCTGCTAATGCACTCTAGAATTAGTTTAACCAAATTACTGAAAATGTTCAAAAAGCCCTTCTGTTATTACTCGACTTCCTTTGTCTCATTTGTCATAGGATTTCTGCAACCTTTCCTGCTGAGCAAATGTCCTTTTTGCCGCCTTGCATTTCTGTGTGGGCCTGAATTCCTCTGAGCTTATGCCTGATCACCCAGCAGGCACAATTAAGGGAGTGCATTAGTTCTTCAGTAGATAATGGAAGTTCTTAAAGAGCTTTCTAGAAGAGTCAGTGTGGCATATTTCTATATCTTGAAGTCAACAGGACACACTGTTTTATAATCTGAACAGCTTGAATAATTTGCAATCACAGAAATGTATATTTTTTTAAAAATTCAAAGGAGGAAGAAAAAAGCTGTAAGTTGAGTAATAAAATTTTATTCAGCTCCTTCTGCACAATTATTCATTCTATATATCTAAAAGAAGCAAGTCAATTAGTCAGACAGCAGTAGTGCATGCTTGTTTACATAATACGGAGGAGCAGCTAACAATGGTTCTCTTCTTATGCACAGCTTAGTGTGATCACTTCATCTGGTGAATGACAGTGATAGGCAGGAGGATGAAGAAGGTGTCAAAGCTGCATATCAGTGAGGGGGGAAAAAGAAATTTGTTAATTCTTTTTCTTACTGTTGATTAATTTCTTAAATATTGGCAAACAACAATTGATTGCAATGATGAGTGCAGTTTGAATAAATGGGTTTTAAATGAATTTTAAAAAATAGTAAATCTTCATTTATTTAACACCTAGATGCTTGACAGGGAAATATTGTAATTGCCAAGCTATAGGATATCATAGAAAATATGATAAGAGCTCTCTTAATATTTACATGTGTATATATGTATATATATATTCTTTTTTTTCATGACTCCTCTACCACAAGACTGCATTGTAATCTTGGAATGAGAGGGGGAGATTTGCATTTTAGCAAGAAACTGCAATGAGGATTCTTTCTTATAATGAAATTTGGAACCGGGGACTATGATCTGTATCTCATCTAGTTACTTGTTTAACTGGAGTAACAAGTGTAGACATGTCTTTACATGCCAAAAGACTGAGAATGTCTGTGTTCCTGACACAAATCTGCTTGATAAATTAAGGAGCTATTCAAATGAATCGGTGAAACTTTCTTTAGTCCCAACTGACCCTTTTACCTTTATTTATTTATTTGTTTTTACTTTTTCAACATATATTCTTTGAGTTCAATTACTGTACAAAATCCTGAAGATACATAGACACATGCCGCTAGGCTCTTGCCAGTAAGGAACCTGGAGTCCAGTGTCAAAGACGAGGGAGTTAACAGAGCGGGATGATTTTGTGGTGTGGTGGTCATCAACAGACCGCTGTGGGAAAACGGCGATAGGTCTTGCAGAAATGCAGTGCTCTTGGACTGTACGGGGCATTCAAGGGAAGGAGGAAGGCGGATAAAGCTGTGTCCGGCAGTGCAGGTTAAGAGCAAGGTCATGAAGAGCCTGACATTTCATGCTAATGATTGTATATTTTATCTGATGAGCCAAAGGGCAGCCTGGGAACTTTTTAAAGAACAGAGTGAAATATTTAGATCTGCATCTTAGAAAGATCGTTTGAGTGGGTGTGTGGAACATTGGTTGGTGGGCTTAAAACTAGAAACACTACCTATGTGCCATCATTTACCTGGATAATTTGTATCAGAGTGAATAGATCACATTTGAGGATGCCTACATATCTGCAGGATATGCTATGCTATGCTAAGTCACTTCAGTCGTGTCCGACTCTGTGTGACCCCCATAGACGGCAGCCCACCAGGTTCCCCCGTCCCTGGGATTCTCCAGGCAAGAACACTGGAGTGGGTTGCCATTTCCTTCTCCAATGCATGAAAGTGAAAAGTGAAAGTGAAGTTGCTCAGTCGTGTCCAACTCCCAGTGACCCCATGGACTGCAGCCTACCAGGCTCCTCCGTCCATGGGATTTTCCAGGCAAGAGTACTGGAGTGGGGTGCCATTGCCTTCTCTGCTGCATGATATAGATTTTTCAAATGAAATTTGTTAGAATATCTTTAAGTATACATTGTCTAACATTGCTAATTATGTGGCTCAAGTGCCTATATTCCTGATGATTGACCTGAAAAACAAATCTAGAATTTTTGGTCCAAAATGTCATATACTGTGTTTACATCCTTAACATTCAGTGACGGTCCAGAAATCAGCAATTCATTGAGGTTCTATTCTCTGGTTTTATTCTTTTGTTGTAACAGAGATCAAACAACCTGGAATAAGACTTAAAATGAGACCAGAGTCAGGCACATTGCCTGTGTTTTCGAGTACCCATATTATTTCTTTGAAATAAGTAAGATAAATTCTGCATTTAGCTCAAATTGTTCAAAATAAGTAAAATTGCTAGACTCCCCATCAGGAGAATTAGGTTTTGGACCATACATGGACAGCGACAAGCTGTGTAACTTTTAATATTTCCCAGATCGTCTTGAGCTTTAGTTACTTCAGGGCTAAAAACAAAAATCCCTCCTGCAAATGAAAGTATAAAAGCTATATTTAGTCCTTTAATGCTAATGGAGTCTATGAAATTAAATATGCCTATAGATACGATCTGTAAGTATAGTGTTTAGTTATCTCAGATCAGAAATAGACACGTGTGCTGTTGGCCAGGGTTTTCAATTACACATTCCACTTGGAATGGAAATTTCTTTCAATTTCAAGTAAAATGTTAGGGATAAAAATACTAGCACCATCTTTTCTGAACGTATATCCAATATTTGGGTTCATGTACAGGTCATAAAGCACTTATTTTATTTATCTTTGGCAGAAAGTGTCCCGTGTGGGAGTTGTCTGAGCCATGTGAAACCCCAGTTGAACATATAGCAAAATAAATCTTCATATAATTTTATTATAAAAAATATAATTTAGATTGTACCCTTAAAGTCCACACTTTCTTGCCCAAATCAACCTAATATTTAGCTTCCCTATTAAAATAGGAAAAAGTATATATGGTTTGCATAAATGTTTGTGATTGAATGTTGGGCTGCTGTTCATATGTCATGACTACTGCTTGATAGACACTCTTTGAGCAAGAAAAAGGTTATGCTGTGGTATACAATATTTCAAAATTATGATGGCTGAAAGAACCTGAAAACATGCCATCAATTTTTAAAATTTAATTTTGGCATTTCCCCCAAAGTCCTTGATCAAGGGATGAGTAAAAATAAAAATTGACACCATTGCTAGATTATACTGGAAAACTCTTTTTAAAGCATTTTAAGGTGACATGATGGCATGACTAACAATTTCTGTATATATCATATTTTATGTATATAAATAATATGGAAAGGAAAATATCTGTCATTTGACTGCCACCAAAATTCCAATTCAATCTGATTAAAACAACAAATTGGAAGGTATTGTGCTGGCAAAAATAATCAACAAAAATTATGCACATACACATAAGATATATCAATTTAAACATTTTCTACATGTTATAGTTTGTGTGATGGCTGAGAAATTTTATAAATAATAGGTAAACAATAAAAAACAAGAAAACCTACCTCCACATTTACCTATAATCCCACCATGCATACCACCCTCTTTAATGTGCATCTTTTATGTTCTTTTCTAGTTCATCAAACTTACATACACACATACACACTTTAAACATCAAATACAGACCTTGTGCTTTTCATATTATTGGCCCTAAGCTATGCATGTTATTTACAACCTGCTTGTGTTTATTTACCAATATATTTCCAAATCAGTGCATGTTCTGGTGCTTCAACGTGTTAAATAGTCTCACAGATTTCCATCATCTGGGATCACTGTATTTAACTTAAGCGGTACTCTGCTATTAATGTATTCACTTACATTCATTCTGACATTATTTTTATCCCATGCTTCCATGAATATATATGTAGTTAGATCTTTGTACATGATCATAATTTCCTTGGAATAAAATCCTAAGGGAACATATTATCTGCATTATACAATAGGGTGATTGTTTTGCTAGTTTACATGCTCATCAGAAACCCTCATGCTGTTGAGAACAATGAGTATTATCTTCAGTGGCTTGTCCCAGACTATATTTTGGGGATGCTTCGTGTATAACAGACATTAATAACTGATCTCGAATAAAACAGGGAAATGGCTGATAAAGTTTGTGAACTATTACATACTGAGTCTATGTACATGAATTCCCGTCCCTTCTTGCCCATTTAAGGATATTCCTCTAGCACGTCTCTTCCTTCTCAACAGCATAATCAGTCAGATGGATCTTTTCCATCAGATTATAAATATGTTATTTTATTTTGATCTTAAAAAAAACAAATGAGAAATGTTAAACCTATTATCCTTACTTCTACATCCAGGTACACTTACCTCTTTATGATCAAATTCTTCAAGAGTGGTCTGTTAGAGAAGTTTCCATTTCTTCTCCTTTCCTTCTCTCTTGAGCTCATTCCAACTCATTTTTTTGTCCCCCCACCTGACTTATATACTCTATCAAGATCATCACTAGCAGCCATGTTGTTCAGTCATTCTAATTCAAGTCAGAGCAGCTTTGACAGAGCTATTCATTCCCTGCTTCTTGAAATGTTTTCATTTGGCTTCCAGGTTACAACTTCCTATGGTTTCCTTCTACTATACTAGCCACTTTTTCTCAGAATTCTTTGCTGGTTTCTCTCAGCTTCCTGTCTCCTGAATAGTGATGGGCTCAGGCTCTGTTCAGGGAGCACTTCTCTTTCCTTATACATTCACTCTAGTCTCTTGGTTTTAAATGCTGCCCATATGTTTACACTTCTCTCACCCAGGGCTCTTGCCTTAAATATGAAATGCTTAATTGCCTTAGATATGAAATTCTAGACTTTCATATCCTAACGGACATCCCACCCTTGTGTCTAAAACATGTAACTTTGTCACAACTTACTCCCTAAGACTCTCCCTCATCTCAATAAGTTACAGCGTCATTCTTGCACTTGGAATCAGTCTTGGAATCAGCCTCAATTTCTCTCTTTCTTTCTGTTGTCCTTTATGATCCATCACAATATTCTTTTACTGTACAGAACATTTACCCAAAGTCTCGTCAGTGCTTACCCTGTCCACTGCTACAGCACGTGTGTTAGGCCACTACCATCTGTCTAGCAAGTTATTGCAACAGTCTTCCCTATGGTTTCCCCGCATCCACTCCCCTCTATTGATTGTAGTCATTCCTGGAAGACGGGTGCATTTCCTTGAAGGAAAGCACCAAACTGAAGCCAAGAAGACAAACCTCATACTGAGAAACACAGAGGTAATGACAGTGGCTGCGTGAGATGGAGGACTAGGCAAGAGTGAATTACTTTGTAGTAAGTTAAAGTATGTATTCATTTGTTGAAAAAATATTTTAATACTTATTATTCATGCTTTTATATTAATACTTTAATGCAATCTGTGTGCTTGGTTGCATTAGTGAACATAAGAGACAAAAGTTGCTACTTGCATGTAGCTTATATTCTAGTAGAGGAGGAGGAAACAACAAAAAATAAAATAGATTTTATATTAAGTGGTGAGAAGTACTGTAGAGATATATAAAACAATAGAAAGGAATTGGTAGTATTTGAAGAACACTGGGAGAAAATGAGGGACAGAGCCACATGGACATCTAAGGGAGGAGTTTTCAGGTAACAGTAGCAGCTTTGGTGAGACCAGTGTGGGTAGGGTTCAGATGGAATGAGGGGCAGACAACATAGTGTCTGAGTGAGATCAGAACCCACTGGAGAGTTTAAAAGGAGGATAAAATGAATTAAATCACATTTGACCAGAAATTGCACTGGTTCTGCCATTGGAAATGGGCTTCCGTGGTGGCTCAGATGGTGAAGAATCTGCCTGCAATGAAGGAGACCTGGGTCCAGTCCCTGAGTTGGGAAGATCCCCTGGAGGAGGGCATGGCAACCCACTCCAGTATTCTTGCCTGGAGAATCCCCATGGACAGAGGAGCCTGGCAGGCTATAGTCCATGGGGTCTCAAAGAGTCAGACACAATTGAGTGACTAAGCACATCCATCCCATTGGAAATATCAATAGAAGGAACAGGGAAACCACAGATCTCAGCTGGTTAGAAATGCACATCAAAGAGCACTCATCTGCTGCTACATTGGCAATGGCTGACAAATAGAAACCTTTACCATTCCCTATTTATATAAACAAATATTCATCATCTGGAAACACTGCTTTCGCTGAGGACTTATTTCTATTTTTTGTTTGCTTGCTTTATCCAGTATGCCTATTAAATAAGAAGTTAGTCATAAAATTGCCACATACTAAGGAAGAAGCATTTCTGCTTCTAAATCCAGAAGCCGATGGATGAAACTAACAAGCTCCCTAAGACTTGGGACTATCCATTTCTAGCAATAGTGCATGCATCTATCCTTCCCCCAGTTCAGTTCAGTTGAGTTGCTCAGGCATGTCTAACTCTTTGCAACCCCTTGGCCTCCCTGTCCATCACCAACTCCCAGAGTTTACTCAAACTCATATCCATTGAGTTGGTGATGCCATCCAACCATCTCATCCTCTGTTGTCCCCTTCTCCTCCCACCTTCAGTCTTTCCCAGCATCAGAGTCTTTCAAATGAGTCAGTTCTTTGCATCAGGTGGCCAAAAGATTAGAGAATACTCTTGAGAGTCCCTTGGACTGCAAGGAGATCCAACCAGTCCATCTTAAAGGAAAGCAGTCCTGAATATTCATTGGAAGGACTGATGCTGAAGCTTAAACTCCAATTGTTCTCCCAGAGCACACAGCATATGGATTGGTATAGAAGTTGTGTTTAACAACTGACCTGCATAGGCTTTACACCCTAATTAAGTACAGTGGAATTAGGGCGTTCCAAGTAGAAGTGGTCTTCTTCCATGTTTAGTTAATAATGCAGGGTGGCATCATTTAAAAGTGGGCATTTAATTTCCAAATATGTGTTTAAGTATCTTTGATATTCATTTCTCATTTTGATATTCATTTCTTATTTAAATGCTTTATTTTCTGTAATCACCTCTGTATTTTTTTTCAGTCTTCCAACTTTATTGAGGCTTTCAATGGCTAAGTCTAAGATCTCTCTTGGTAAATGTCACATTGCCCTTGAAAAATATATGGATTATTTTCAAATATCTTTTGATATTGATTTCTAACATAATTCCACAGTGATGAGAGAACAGACTCTGTATGATTTCAATACCTTTAAACAATGAAGTTTGTATATCTTGGTTTATATCCCTGGATATGTTCCAGTGTCTCCTAATTTATAGTTTATGGGAACTTGAGTTTGTATCCTACTGTTGTGTGAAAATTGTGTACATCTTAATTATTTTGAATTGGTTCATGGTGCTTTTCAGGTCTACTATATCCTTCTCCTTCTCTGTTTATACATTCTGTTAATTTTTGAGAGTTTGATATTGAAACTCCGAGTAAAAATCTTAATTTATTGGCTTATAATACAAAAAATTGTAATATGTAGTAGAACTATATGTAACCTTGTTCTATATTTTCCAAGTCTCCTGTAAATGTGTTATCATACTTTCATAAATTAAAAAAAAATTTTTTTAAGTAAAAAATAGTTCAGGGTAGAACTTGCACTCAAGGTCTACTTCAATAGTTAACCCTGTAAGGGCCAGGGTGCAGCCCACTGAGATGGAAGCCTGGATCTTTGGTGAACAGTGGGTAGAAGGTTCCTTCCAGGTGCCTTTTATCTATTCACACAGGAGCCATTGCCTTAAGAGTAGCTCACAAAGTTTCAGACAGGAAAAGACAGTGTAAATCACAGCTTAACTAGAGATGTGTTCACATTTAAACATCATTGCAAAAATAATCATGCTTATTTGAGTTATTTCTCCTCTTGGTGCAAGGTACATGGCAACAGTTATTAACAGAGGATTCATTACTATAGCAAGTCTAACATAGATGTCAAACTTTTTGTTTAAAGATACTGAATAACGGGCACTTGTGTTGTTGGCCGCTAGCAAGGTGATAGAAAAGTTTCTTAGCAGTTCACAGGAACTATAAACATGAGTCCTGGATCCTGAGAAGGATCTAAACAGGCAGGTATTGGATTGATTCTGCTCCTAGTCATATATCACCCTTTGCTTTGATAGCCAACAAATCCATTAACCTATGTGAATTGAGGCAGTTAAGTTATAATTACATTCTTTATTAGATTTCTTTGTCTAGATTCAAACGAGAATGACTGTAAGGGGACTGTCTTCTCCCACTAAAATGTAATTTCCGGTGGTTCTCTACCCCAGCTCTTAGCAGAGTTCCTGGCTCATAAAAAGTATTTAGTAATATTTAAATTGTGTACCATGCTATAAATAAATGACTGAGGTAGTATTTTAAAATCATTTGCTATTATGAACTAACCAGTGAATTGCTTATGTTGTCATGATGAATCAACTCAATCCTGGTAGCAGCATTGTTTCAAATAATAAGTTGATTACCTCAGCTCCAAAAATATACTCAGTCTGTAGGCTCTTCATCAGCAGGTTCATAACAAATATATTTTCTCTGGGAACCTTGGTAAGCAAATAAATGGAAATATGTGAAAAATTCAAAATTATGGTTTAGAATGAGGAATTGTTTCTCAAATTGTACAGGATAGAAACATTTCTTTTCCAACAATGTTGACTGAATTAAGGTACTTATGAGTTAAAGTTTAGATTTATCATACTTTGTATTATCATCCTTGGCAGAGAGTAGATTTAGAAGAAAAATTAGCCTATTAAAAGCTCAGAATGTATTGTTTTCCAAATTTTCACAGAAAAATATAGATATTGAAAGAGATATTTATTATCAGCAGTATTAGAAGTATGTGGAATTGTTTATGAAAATATCTGTAAGACATTGTGCATGATATTTTGATTATTTTCCTTTTGTTAATTGAATAAACTTGCAATTTTAAGTTTTTATTTTATCATAAATGAGGACATCATTTTTCATTTGTTTTGTTTTCTTTTGGGAATCAACATAATACAGAAAATGCTCTATGGAGATTTGTAGAATAAACTTACAGCTCTGTTGAAGTACCATTAATTTCAACTTAAAAACTACTCACAAGTGGCAAAAAAAAAAATAATAATTTCACTGCATAATATAAATTTGCATCAAGAAAAATATATTCCCCTTTAGGGTTTTAAAAAGAGAAAGTCTTTTTAAAGGTAATGTGATAGAATAGTATTCCAGAGAAATTTAATCAGATGTCTCATATAGAATTTAAAATAAAATGAAAGGGTTACATGGTAGGTGAACATATTATTTACAACAAATCCCAGATTAGTTTAGGGAAAAAAAAAAAACTTATTCCCAATAAACCCTCTAGCTATTCTTTGCCCCCAGGTAGCAACATTTATTGGAGAAGAACATGATTTTCTTAAAACTTTTTCAATTAATTTCTTTGTGTTAAGCTATAGCATTATAATTTAAACCTTGCAGTTAATATATTCCCAACTATTTGATTCCTTGGAGGCTCTATGTAAAATGAAAGATTTAAAGTTGGTCAGATAACCTGAATTATTTAGCTTGGAAATGAAAAAAAAAAAATTCTTAGAAGGTCAGAATATGTCTTTCTTTCAAAAATGTTTCTGTGGTAAATCATAACATAAATACACGCACAGCTTTTAGAACAACTGCTGTTTTTCAGAAATTACACTTTTTTAGATTCATGTCAAAATACTATAGAATAGTTAAAAGTCTGGGCTCTGGAGTTAATTGTCATCTAATTCAAGTCATTCCACCTAAGAAAATGTATCAACTTTTCTATGTTGAAACCACCCTTAGAAGGCTATTAAGAAAATTAAATGACTGCAGTGAGATGCTTAAACCTATTCCTAGCACATAATAAGCAATCAGTTAAGTGTTGACCAGTATTTTGAGTACTTACCAGTGTTAACTGACACAAAGGTATGCGTATCATGAGCTTATGATGGGCTGAATCAAAATCATTTATTCTTTCACTAATTCATCCAGTAAATGATTAGTGAATGAGTGTCTGCTGCTGCTGCTAAGTTGCTTCAGTCATGTCCAACTCTGTGTGACACCATAGACAGCAGCCCACCAGGCTCCCCCATCCCTGGGATTCTCCAGGCAAGAACACTGGAGTGGGTTGCCATTGCCTTCTCCAATGCATGAAAGTGAAAAGTGAAGTGAAGTCAATCAGTCGTGTCTGACTCTTCACGACCCCATGGACTGTAGCCTACCAGGCTCCTCTGTCCATGGGATTTCCCAGGCAAGAGTACTGGAGTGGGGTGCCATTGCCTTCTGGAATGAGTGTCTACTCTCTATCAAAGATGAGACTACAGGTGTGATAAGATGAAGCCCAGAGACAGGTAGGTGAGATGATATAAGGATGATGTCAATCTAGTGAAATAAGAACTCAACCTGAGGTTGTGTATCATAGGATGAGAAGAGGAATGTTTCTACCATCTCAAGAAAAATGTCAAGAAGGAGATATACATGTGATGAATCTTTAAAAAAAAAAATTAGAAATTTGCCAGGTCAACCAGAGGGAGCTAAGTGAAGGATGAGAAACAGGTGTCAGAAGAAAGCATCTTGAGGGAACATGGAACTTGCAGCCATCAGCAGGCCACGTAATGGACTAAGGGGTGTGGGAATGGAGCCGGAAAAGGTGCTGAGAAGGGAGCTGGAACAACCCTGGGTTGGAAGCTTGAGAGTGTTAACCTAATCCTTTAGGCACTATGGAGTTCATGGACAAGTTCATGTAAGCAAGTGAGCTGTTAAAATCTATGTTTATAAATCTGATCAGCACAGTGTGAAGATCGGTTTTAAAGGAAAGGAGAGGAGAGCCAGAGGGAGCCAATTAGAAGTCAGTGTTTCAGGCTACACAGTCATTTGTTAAAAGCCTATTCTAAGTGGGAGGAAGACATGCTGGTTATTTACTAAGTTTTAAACACTATTTTAGGTCCCTTCCAAGTATTAACTCATTTACTTCTCATCAGCATCTCGTGGTTTTAGTGTGGTTATGTCCAATTATACTAATCAGGCAAAACTGAGACTTGGAGAAGATAAAGATCTCAGTGGAGACTGTACGTATACCAGCGTAGAGGGCATATGGCTTTGAATCATAGTCTGGATCCAAGTCCTTTGCTTCTTTTACTATATTGTTCTTCCTCCTATAGTAGAGAGGAAGAAACAAAAATGAGCCTGAGAGATATTAGAAGTTGGATTTCATAAGACTCCGTGGAGGCTTCCCGTATGTGATTATGTGGTCCACAATTATAAAAGACATCTGTAAAGTTAGCTTACAGATAAATTAAAATCATCATAAATATGTGTACAGTTGAAGGGAGAATAAACAACTGAGAAAGTTGAAAATATCAATATTTAAAGTTGGGGTAAAACAGTCCAGTAAAAGAGGTGAAACATGCAAAGCAGGGCAGCCATGTTGTCATGGAATCCAAGAATCAAACATTACAAAAATAAAGATGTAACCGAGTCCTGTCACATATACTATGAGGGTCACTATAATAAAGGATAGAAAATGTCCAGAAAATGCGAGCATCTGAGGCGTAACTGAGCTCCTCAAGGACAGTGGTTCCAGTAGATGTCAAACTCCAAGGACTGAGGGATGAATGGAGGTAAAGATGTGGATGAGGGAGGCATTCAGATGGATTCTTCTTCAAGCCCTGTGACTCAAGATGTGTGCTTGAGAGACTTAGGTTTAACACAGAAGGGGATGCTTTATTAGTTTTTTGTCTGAGATATAATATATTTTTGTTTCAAAAATAGTTGTGGAAAAATTCTAAGTTTCTTTTAGGGAGGTAATAATTATGAGAGTTGAGAATTGCTGCCATTTCCTCATAGCTCAGTCAGTAAATCATCTGCCTGCAAGGTAGGAGACCCGGGTTCGATTCCTGGGTCAAAAAGATCCCTTGGAGAAAGAAATGGCAACCCACCCCAGTATTCTTGCCTGGAGAATCCCATGGACAGAGGAGCCTGGTGGGCTACAGTCCACGAGGTCGCAAAAGTTGGATACGACTTAGCAACTGAAACCAAAAAACCAAACCATTTGTTAGCTCTTTGTATCTCCATCTCCTCACTGGAAAATGGAGATGAGAGTATCTATTTAGTCACATTCTAGGACTAAGTCAGTTAAAGCACTTAATGTGTTCAGTATAATGGTTGGCCAAGACATTTAGTCCATGTTAGCTCTTCTTTCTCTCTTCCTTATTATGGTTGCTGTATTCCAGAATATTTATTTTAAATACATCTTCATTTATACTCATAATGAATCTTTAATTAGTCAAAAGAGAAAATAAATATGTCTACATTTAAGATAAGAACCGTACTCTGGTAGATACGTTCTCTAGCCTGGGTGACTTGACTGATTAACAAATTAGTCACTAAGTGAAGAAGATTTGAATTTATGTGTGGAGAAAAATAACATGCTCACTGAAACCAAATGGACCATTTTTTAAATTCTAAGACTGACTCTAATTATTTGCACTCAGTTGGATTACTGCATTGTATTTTACGATTTGCATTATCATCTTATTACCATACGACCACTGCTATGGAGGAAAAATGTATTTTATGTGACTCATAAGGAACAGTTGGGAAAAAATTGCCCTTCATTTGCAAATCTTGGTTGATCCTTTGCAACAGTTTCTGAAGTAAAGCTGAAGAATAAAGTGATGTATAAAGATCATACAAACTAGACACAAAAGTGTCTGTGCTTTCTTTTCTCGACTAGAGAAAAAATGCATTGTTATTTAACAATTGGGATGAGAATGGGGAACAGGGAATACAGCATTTCAACATCCTGGCAACAGTATTTATAAATAGAATGGAAATTATATGGCAAATTACTCATTTTCAAAAACTGAATTATCCATCAGTGAATGATCTAGCATTTAATAAGTTCCTCCTGTGTTTAACACCTGCCAATATCCTATTTTACAAATGAGCTGCAGACCACACTGGTGCAGAATAAAAGCAACAAATGCCGTATTGAAATTAAGATCTTTGAAATTCCCAAGGTATAGTATCTGATGCCTTAGAGGATCCCCAAATCCAAGAATATCCCAATAGCAGTTTAGATAGCCTGCCTTAAAATAAAGTATAACTGGACACTTTCTGGGATTCTGCCTTGGAATTTGAATGAGTCACTTGCTGGTAGTGACCAGAAGAGTGTACCTAAGCTCACTGGTAAGATTTCAGGCTGTGAGGTAGGCTTAGTCTTAAGAAAAGAACGGTGTCTACACACCATCTGCATAACACTAAGTAAATCTGTGTAAAATTACAAACTGTGTCATTTGGATTTTCAGGGTTAATCTCAACCAATTGTAGTGAATGTTAAAGCTGAGATTCACAATTTTTTAATTGAGATATTAAATGCATGGTAAAAAAGAAAACAAATTAGTGAAATGTGTGAGCAACATCGCCTTGTGTTTGGGAAGCCAGCCACAGAAAACATGGTTCTAGCACTCGTAATTAATGCAGGAGCCATGCAATTCTGATTTCGACCAATTTGGTCCATTAGATGCATTAAGTTGTTCCAGGAATGAAGGCAAAGTTCTGCCTTCCTCCTTTGTCAAATGAAGTTAAGAAAATGCACAGAATTCCCTTAGTTTATTTTTTTTCCTATACTATTTCCTTAAGCCCTTGGCACTGACTCCCACTTGCCTGCTAGCAAAAGCTAGCAGATGATAAACTGAATGAACAAGTAGCAAATGAATATTAACAGAAAACTCAGAAACAGTCAAACAGCTTGTTTTGTGTGTGTGGACATGTGTGCTAGCGGTTGTGATTCTATATTGGATACATATGATAAAATCATACTTTCCTGCTCCTGATCTTTATGACGGAGTTGAATGTATCAATATGTCCTGGTGTTTCACAAAGGGGATGGTGTTTACAACCACCAGCAGGATCAGTAGCTTCACATGTGAGGGAGCTTAGGAGCAGGGACATCAGGACGGAAACAAGACACAGACCTCCAGCGTGAATCAGGGTATCGGCATGGACATCCTTGTGGTATGTATAAGGAGATGGGATGCCCGTCTCTGGGCAGCAATGAGACAACAGTACAGGATTATCAAGGGCAAGAATAGCCATTCTGCTTCTGCTACTTGATACAGGCTTTATTGTTTAAAGAGGAAATGGAATTTCTATAGAATATCCATTTCAAACAATGTAGAGGAGATCTCCTATTTTCCAGTTTTTAATGTCTCCAAAGGTATTCCTTATCTTTCTATTTAGTTGTGTGTGTGTGTTTTTTTTTTTCCAGAAATTTAATTTACAACTATCCAGGTGCTTGAGTAAATGGGTTGAATATTGTTTACTTTTGCTGGCATTGATGGTCAGCTGCTATGTGTCGGGGGAAATCATGTTGCTTTTCAGAGAAGCCCATGGTATGAACTTACAGCTTTGCCTCTTTGCATTTTCCTTTTTGCCCCTTAGGGTAACCTTAAAGTCAGATGTTAGATACTGGATTGGGACAATCGATTTTCTCTGATGAGGGAGTGAGGCAGGGTACATCGTGAGGCGGAGAAAAAGAGGGAAGATTATCTTTTTTTGTTGATTTTTTCCTGAAGCTGAGAGACTATTACATTTCTAGTAAATTATCTGTCTGTTATTTTCAAGGAATCTTTATCAGGGACACTTTCTGAAAATTGTATTTTCCTTTCTGTTATCAAATGTCTCTCATGTCCATCCTGTTTCCCCTTCTCGTTGTCATTCACTCAGTGCTATAAGATTTTTCCATGTCACTTTTCCTCAACTGGATGCCAACTCATAAACCTCTTGAACTCAGATAACCATACTCTTTGGTTTCCTCTCATTTCTCCAGTGTCAGACACGTAGTAGGCAGACAAGAGTGTTTCTTGAGCAGGGGTAAGAATGAATGAATGAATCAGATGATTCAGAATGGTGTTATAAAGATATAACAGCTTGTTACTTATGAACTTTCTTCCTGAAGTCTTGTACATATTTCAATGGCACATCCAAGATTTGGGGGAGAAAAACTGTTTTTCTCTTTCTAGTGCCTATTAAATGCCTGACAACACATGCTATGCTGTCAGAGAATGCTTGTTGAATGCTCAGGTGTATGCATATGAACTTTGATATAAAAAATATTAACAGGAAAGGACTTACTGAACTCAGAGTAAGGAGTTGTGGTGTCCAAGTTCTAGTTTTGCCGCTAAAATTCACTCAGTATTCTGGATAAACCACTTTCTCTCTTAGCCTTAGTTTTGTCACTGGAAAAAATTGGGGTAATAGAAGTATAGAAATAGAACTTGGTGGGCTACAATGTATGGGGTTGCCAAAGAGTTGGACATGACTGAGCGACTAAAACAATACAAGAAGAATAGCCAAGGTGGACTCTCTCTCAAGCCCTCAACACCTGACAGGTTTTGTTCCTATTCCTCATTCTTGAGTGCAAAGGTCATACAAGTTTAGACATCTGATGAGAAAGTAGGAAAAAAGAGGGAGCATGCAACACGGCCAGGAAGCCACAGAGTTTCTCCTGACATATTTCAGAGTCAACCTTGAAAAACATCGGGGTCTACCTAAATGCATTAAGTCGCCCACCTCGAGCACAGAAGCGGTAGGCAGAATGGGAAGAGGATGGTGGCCTTTGTTTTCATCAGGCTTTGTTTGAGTCCAAATCCCCAGTTTGATTGTGTGACCTTGACTCACAGGCTTCTGTTTAGTCAGCTGTAAAATGGGGCTAAATGCCTATCTTCAGGGTTGTTTAAAAAATGCATGAATTACATGTATTCTAGGTATAGTTCCTTGATGAATAGCAAGTGCTCAATGAATCATAGTTACGACTATTATAGAACTAAAATTAGTGAGGCTGAGGCAATAAATCTGTCTCAATATATCAAGTATCACTAAAAATACAGAATGAGAAGGGGAGAAAAAATGATTAACCCTGTTAACCACCCAAGAAATAAGAGTTCTATTTCCAACCCTCTAATAAAAGGCCAATTTTCAAGCTTTTGATTCAAAAATTATCTTTATTCTGACGTGGCTCTCCTCTCAGTTATAAAGGCAGCTCAAAAATAATGATTGTACAGTGAATGTACCTAATGATCCTGCATGCGTATAAGCAGAATTTAGGCAAACATGGATTTACATTAAGTAAAAATATATCAGTCTGTCCAAGTGTAGACAAGCAGTGCAAATTTAACACAGCTCCTCATCCTATTAAAATATACATGGAAATGTTGCAGACTCTCTCTAATAGGTATTTACTATGTAGCACAGTGTGAAACATCCTGAGCTGTAAACATCATGAGATATATTTTCCAGAACAATATTGCTAATAATTTTCGGTTGCTAAAATGAGTCGTCATCAAAAGAACTTAGCACCTTAAGATCTTTGCTGCATAATTGAAAAAGATGACCATGGCCAGCCCTATTTTGTACTGTTCCAACCATAAGTTATTCTCATATTTACTTAGAGTCTAAAACCATCATAAATTAGACCATATGCTCCTTTTCACCCCTCAGCATGGTCCCCCATTTGCAATATTGTAGAGAAATGTATGTGAAGCAAACCAAAGTGGCCTATCTCTTCTGCAAAGTCTACTTATTTCTTTTTTCATTCCGCAACAACTGAATATTTTCACAAGGAATTATTTTCCTTTTTGACACTTGTGGGCAGGTATTATTTTTTCTCTTTGTTTATAACTTTGGTTTTAGGATTAAAATCATGACAGAATTTCCAGAAAATTATAAATTTATGACTGTGTTCCGCAAATTGTTTCCCAGAAGACTATTTCCTTTGAGTGGCTGTCTGTGAAATCTTTTAAAACTAACAAAAGAAAAATTTTATTTCATATATTATTCTTTTTGCCTAAAATAGATCTAATAAATAAAAACAACTTTTTTTTGCTATTTTACTACCTGTAAAATCAATGACAAATTTATTTATTTTTCCTATGAGTGCTCCTCATGTTTAAAAACCAAGCTTCTGTTACTGCTCCTGTACAAGATTTTAACTTCACCCCCTTGGACTTTATAATAACTACTCATTGGTCACCCCATGCTTGGCATCCTGTTCCATTTCTTCCCCCAATACTGATGTGAGGGTTATGGTTTCTAAAGTAACTCTGGCCACGTTCCTTCCTGGTGAACACTTACAAAATCCGTCTTCCTGTGTTGGTACCTGAGTGTTCTTCCCAAGGAACCTCCATTCGCCTTCCAAGGCTCCTCTGGTCTCTCTGCTTCGTGACTTAGGTCTATTCACCCCACTTTCCACTGAACACACATACCGTTTTCTTAAACAGCTTCCTGATTTTTTATCAATTATTTTCTCTTTCTAGAATCCTCCTACCCTTGCCCCTTCTCCATGTGGACCCTATTCATGACTAAACTTAAGTGTCACTTCCTGCATGAAGCACTCCGTCCTCTAGTAGACAGGGATTGTGACTCCTTTTGCTTTTCCCACAACATTTATTTTCAACTCTCATAGCACCTATCCCAGCATATTGTTAAAAAGTCCTATTTCTTTGTCATCTCTTTAAATACCTTCCTACACTGTGATGGCCTCAGAAACAGTGTTCCTTGTGCATCGTGGTCTATCATGTGCCTGAGCTGGGGTCTAACATTACAGACCCTCCATATGGAATGCATGAGCAAATAAAAGCTTGTTGGAATGGCTGATTAATTGACAAATGTTGACACCTACTTAAATAGGGGGGGAAAAAAACATTCTGTGCATTTTTCATATGAATTTGCTTAATTTAGTAACTGCTGGTTAAAGCAATTTACATAAAGCTCATAATCTTTATAAATATTTGCTTTTATTACAATACGTACACAATTACTGCGTGCATGCTCAGTCTCCAGTCATGGCTGACTCTTTGCGACCCAATGAACTGTAGCCTGCCAGGCTCCTCAGTCCAGGGTATTCTCCAGGCAAGAATACTGGAGAGGGTTGCCATGCCCTCCTCCAGGGAATCTTCCCGACCCTGGAACCAAACTCACATCTCCTGCATCCCCTGCATTGCAGGTGAGTTCTTTACCCCCTGAGCTACCTATTAGTGAATTGTTAAACATAAAGAAGGATGATGCAGCAGGTGGCAAGTAGGACAGAAAGGGAAGCAAATTCTTTCCAGATGTGTAAGTGCTGATGTGATGCCCACTCTAGGTCTCAGCTGTCCTTGACTCTTTCTACTTGATTTCCATTCCACTGAGCTCTCAGTTGCCAGAGCTGCATAGCTGTTTACTATCATCCTGTCTCTACCTCAGTTACAGGATTGTTATTGTTTTCTTTGCATGTAATAGTTAGTATTTCTGTTTACCATTCTAGAGGGGTGTGTGTGTGTGTGCGTGTGTGTGTGTGCGTGTGTGTGTGTGTTTGACACATATACAATGTGCATCTCTTAGTGTGTTTTTGCTGTCTTAATAAAATATTTCAAAATGGACGGTTTAAACAACACAAATATATTTTTTCACAGCTTTGGAGACTGCAAGTCCAAGATCAGGGAGCTAGCAAGGTTGGTGTCTCATAAGAGCTCTCCTTTGGGTTGCAGGGAGCCACCCTCTTGGCGTGTGGTCACATGACCTCTTTGTGAGTGTAGAGAGAAAAAAGAAAGGGAAAAGACTTTCTGGTGTTTCTTCTTAGAAGGACACTTATGCTACTGGATTAGGGCCCCATCTTTATGACCTCAGTTAACCTTGAAATGATTTTGTTATTCTAAATAGAGTCACACGGGAGGCTAGGGCTTCAACATACGAACTTCTGTGGTGTGTGTGTATGGAGGGGCGGGAGTGTCATTCATTCCACAGCAGCACACTATCTTAGAACTTGCTGAATAGAAGCTCTAATACCGTAAAACTTCAATTATCATGTGGAATAGAGGACTAGGATACACATATTTTAGCAAGTAGAATTTTCAAGGAAGTTGTGAGTGTAGAGTCTTACTGAGTTTTCTATGCATAACCCTCTTTCTTCATTAAGGTGACTGTATAATTTTTCCTTCTAAAATTAGAAGCAGCATCTCTTTGCACAATTCATCTTTGTCAGACTTCTGCTTCTGCTCAAATGCATTGTAGCCACTTTGATTAATTCTGGGGCTTGATGTTCAGAGTTTCACTTTGATGAAACAGAATCATTTCATATAAAATGTGCAGGCATTGTATTTATTATGGCAATGAGCTTTAAATTTTTCTTTTCTTCTGCCATTCTAAATATCTATTCAAGAAATTGACTTATTTGTTGTATGTTGCCTCATTGTCATTTTATGTCATCTGATAATTAAATAAAATATGAATCTGCTTCCTTTGTAGATTTTCATATGCTTAAATCTCTCTCATTAGTCATAATTTGTGGAATTTTCAAGTTCCATTGTGCAAAGTCCTAGGGTTACATTATTTCAGAAAAGCACTTTCTTTATGCTTCTTTGAAGGTGGAGAAGCAATTGCATAGTATCTCTGAGAATTCTGATTGGTGGCTTAGTATCCTCATACTGACTCAGACTGCTTTGTGAAAAAATAAAGAAGTGTACCTCCAACTTGATACATTACTCATATTGTAATAAATAGGAGGATATATATGGTAAAAAAGACTTGGGTAATACACTATACTTTCTTTTATTTCATTCAAGATAGAATTGTTACTTATTTTGTTGTTCAGTTGCTTAGTCATGTCCAACTCTTTGTGACCCCATGAATTGCATCATACCAAGCTTCCCTGTCCTTCACTATCTCCCAGAGCTTACTCGAACTCATGTCCTTTAAGTTGGCGATGCCATCCAAGCATCTCATACTCTGTTGCTCCCTTCTCTTGTTGTCTTCAATCTTTCCCAGCATTAGGGTCTTTTCCAATGAGTCAGTCCTTCACATCAGGTGGCCAAAATATTGGAGTTTCACCTTCAGCATCAGTCATTCCAATGAATATTCAGGACTGATTTCCTTTAGGATTGACTGGTTGGATCTCTTTGTAGTCCACGGGACTCTCAAGCTCTCAAGAGTCTTTTCCAGCACCACAGTTTGAGAACATCAATTCTTTCGCACTCAGCCTTCTTTATGGTCCAACTCTCACAGCCATACATGACTACTGGAATAACCATAGCTTTGACTATACCGACCTTTGTCAGTCAAGTGATGGCTCTGGTTTTTACCACACTGTCTAGGTTTGTTCTAGCTTTTCATGGCAGCAGTCCCCATCCACAGTGATTTTGGAGCCCAAGAAAATAAAATCTGTCACTATGTAGTAGATCCTGCACTTGTCAATCTGATAAAAACACAAAACTCAGCCTCTGTCTGCTGACATTTACAGCCATTTGGCTTTTGATATGGAGTACCATGGCCATAGAACTCTTCTCATGGACCTTAAGGATCATTTACTACAGTTTAGTGATACAAATTGGTTATAAGCAAGTCACAGAATTGGCCTGCAGTGTTGAATGTCATTTAGATTTTATACAATGTGTACCTTTAATCCATTTTAAGTAAAAACATTTCATTTATATGATTTAAACAGAAAAGGGAAAGGAGATTAAAATATCTAATTAAAGAAAATCATTTCAAATGTTGAATCATGTTCAGTTAATTGGTTACATATATTCTTAGTTTTAGACATGTTTTTCTTCATAAATCTATGTTATAGCTTCCAGCTAGATAAACTGTCAGTCACAAGATGTTAAGGAATACATTACACATTAAGTGAAGAGGAAATATAATTTTCATTTTGTTTCAATAGCAAAAAGATTTCTTGAATTTATGTAGATTTCATAGA
This sequence comes from Bos indicus, assembly GCF_029378745.1. Classification (NCBI taxonomy): domain Eukaryota; kingdom Metazoa; phylum Chordata; class Mammalia; order Artiodactyla; family Bovidae; genus Bos; species Bos indicus. Next base: position 11,963,638 of record NC_091786.1, read on the forward strand.
ATGGATTTTTGAAAAGTTAACATTTGCTTTTAAAAATACTGTGTGTATATAAAAAGAATAGGTTGCCGCATAACTGGATGAAAAATACTGGGTAATATTTTTAAATTATTTGATTATTGTTAATATATAGATCTATTAAGTGATGCTTATTTGATTTTCAACATTAGAATTAAAATTAAATCCTAAGTATGCCATCCATTTGAAATAAATGTATATTTCAAGATATAGCAGAAATACAGCATAATTATGGTAGTAATAGTCTAATAACATGTTTTTATATTGTATCTTTTTACTCTTCATGTATTTTTTAAGCCCATCTGTGTGCTACTTTGTAAGTTAGGAAGATGATGTATCTGATATATGTCAGGTATGATAACACGAATCAAGTCTCCAAAAATAAAACAGGCATTTAAAAGAATCATTCTTCTCTTCCCTAAGCCCACAAGAGAGAGAGAGACGCTGAGACAGAGATTTGTACTTTTATTCTAAATACATTCTACTATTCCTTTTAACCTTTGTGAGTTGATGAACCAGTAAGTGTATTATAAATAGAAACGTGGGGAAGCATATCCTCACATGGGGATAAAGGAGTGAAGCATATGGTGGCATGATGGAATGTGTTTGGAATAATCTGGAATTGAATAGGCTTGGAGAAAACATGTTTCAGGCATTATCAGTGTACTGGGCTGGTGTAACTGAGTCTTTCGGGTCTGAGGTAGGATTACATGGGTGGATATGCCAGCCAGAAGGTAGATTTTTTTATTCACTTTTGCTGTGCGGTCATATTTTAGAAGAACTGTTTCTTTCATAGGTATTTGTATGTTTTGGGACATTTATCTGATTTTGATCATTAATATTATCTGTTATATGGATCCTTGGACCACTGTCCTCTTACAGTTTTGGTTTAAGAATCTAAGAATTCTGCTTTTCTTATCTCTACTAAAGTAGAAGTCTTATAGGTTTTTTTTTTTTTTTTTTTTGGTCACCTCTTCATTTCAAAATAAAATACCTCAGTCTCAAATTGCTATCTTATCAATCAAAACCATTTTGAGAGGATGTAAGAACTGACAAAAATGACATTTTATACTATCAAGCTTGTGGAAAACAAAGGGTTTTCATTTCTAAAATCTTACCTTTCATTTATTACAATCAATCCTATATTAAATTAACCCCAGCTCTATATTTTTTAAGTAAAATTAAAGCTGGACTAAAATTACCCAGAAGTGAAAAATTCTATAATGTTAGACATTTTAAAATTTGTGATAATCACTAGTAATATTACATATGTAAATATGTCCATATTATATTTACTTATATATATATATAAATTATGTGCACATTAAAAATTATCTTTTCATTATCTTCTCTTATTTTAAGTATAGTAGCTTAGAAAATATTATTCTTGAGACCTTGTTGGAGTTCTCTGAGATCAAAACTAAATCTCCTTGAAATGTCAGAAACTAGAAATGTTTGGAACTATAGACCAGAAGTTTTCTAATATCGAATGGCTCTTTCCTTTTATAGATCAACTGGTTTTTTTTTTTCCTTTTTTTTAATGATCAATTTTGCTGTTGTTTCTATCCAAGGGATTTGGTCTAAGTATCATATCATCCTTCAAACTGACTTAACAATTTCTTGCTAAAAATAAATTGCAATCTACTTGATTTTTTTATATGATGAAAAGAAGAGAGATCAGGTTTACAATTTTCGGTGTCAATTATTGAGGATAGTAACATCTCTCTGCATTCCCCCCCTCCACCATATATCCTTCCCTTAATTCTTATTACAAGCTATTTTCTGTCTTAAGATTTCCTTAGATGTGGTTCAAAGTCATATTTTATAGCTAAAGTTTTGCATAGCTAGGTAAAAGCTTGATGACTAGGGAGAAAGAAACTTGGATAATTTAGCTGAAAGAACAGAAGGGAAATAATTTTTTTCATGATAATAAAAAGATATGAGAATTGTGTTTTTTTTAATGTTTATTTATTTATTTGGCTGCTTAGGGTCTTAGTTATGGCATTTGGGGTCTTTATTTGTGGCATGTGGGATCTAGTTTCCTGACCAGGGATCAAACCCCAGTTCCCCTGCATTGGGAACACAGAGTCTTATCCATTGGACCACCAGGGAAGTCCCGCTGCTGCTGCTGCTGCTACTGCTGCTGCTGCTTCTAAGTCACTTCAGTCTTGTCCAGCTCTTTGTGACCCCACAGACGGCAGCTCACCAGGCTCCCCCATCCCTGGGATTCTCCAGGCAAGAATACTGGAGTGGGTTGCCATTTCCTTCTCCAAAGGGAAGTCCTGAGAATTGGTTTTTAAGGGTAAAATTTAAGAATTATTTTTAAAATAATCAGGTTCACCTATTTTGCCTCAAAATAGAAGAATAACCTTACAGTACAAAGCATTTAGAGTAGATACAAAAAAAGACCCTACATTTTATATATATGTGTATATATATAAAAGAGTATTCTTTGAGTACTTTCTGCATTGAGGGAACAGACTTTAGTTAAATAGAAGAAAGAAAATAGAGAAAATATCCAGAATGAGAAATTGTGGGAAATGTATATAATGGGCAGAATAAACAAATAAACTGTCTTACTGGAGCAGAGAATGTGGGGCTTGCCTTTTATTTTTTAGTGGCCTCCCAGACCTGCTAAAGTTTTTACATTATTCCCTAGATCAGAATGTTTCCTTTCAAAGCAAATAGCAAAACCAAAATAAGAAAACAAATTGTACAGTATAAGTTTTTATGGAGAACGGCATTGAAACTTGTATAATATCATATATGAAATGAATCGCCAGTCCAGGTTCGATGCATGATACTGGAGGCTTGGGGCTGATGCACTGGGATGACCCAGAGGGATGGTACGGGGAGGGAGGTGGGAGGGGGGTTCAGGATGGGGAACACATGTATACCCATGGTGGATTCATGTTGATGTATGGCAAAACCAATACAATATTGTAAAGTAATTAACCTCCATTAAAATAAATAAATTTATATTAAAAAAAGTTTTATTGGAAAAAACTAAATAAATTAAATATATATATGTGTGTGTGTATGTGTGTGCGCTCAGTCACTCAGTACTACATGGCTCCTCAGAATTCTTTCTAGGTGAACAGTAAATCCTTAAGAAAAGAATCATTATGCAAACTTAAAAAAAATTTGACCATAGAACCACCCCCCCCCTTTTTTTTTTCTAGAAAGCACCTATCACAACTAATCAAGATGAGGAATTTGTACTTTGAATTTGTTCTCTCCAAAATGGTAGCTGTAAGTTACATGTTGCTCTTAAAATTTAAATTAAATTTTTAGTTTTTCAGTCACAGTAGCTACATTCCAAGTGCACAATACTGATATGCCTCTAGTAGGTAAGGTAGTGAATGACACAGATATGGAATATTTCCATCACTGTAGAAAGTTCTATTGGGCAACAGTACTTTATAAAGATTATTATTGCTATTTCTTATTAATTTATTATCATTATTCCTTAATTAAGGTGTTGAATTAAGAAATCTCCATCTGTGGGCATTGTACAGAAGGAAGTTCCTTATACAGGAAATACTTAAGACAGTGTTATAATTCAGATAAGGAGATTGACTCTAAAGGTCATAAATATATATATATATATATAATATTCAATTAAAATGTATAAATGATATAAAGATATGTTATAAACCCTATCTTCAAGGCATATATTTTAAGAAAAAAATACTGCTTTGTGTATAGGTAGTGGAGAAGGCAATGGCACCCCACTCCAGTACTCTTGCCTGGAAAATCCCATGGATGGAGGAGCCTGGTGGGCCGCAGTCCATGGGGTCGCTAAGAGTCAGATACGACTGAGCGACTTGACTTTCACTTTTCACTTTCATGCATTGGAGAAGGAAATGGCAACCCACTCCAGTGTTCTTGCCTGGAGAATCCCAGGGACGGCAGAGCCTGGTGCGCTGCCGTCTATGGGGTCGCACAGAGTCGGACACGACTGAAGCGACTTAGCAGCAGCAGCAGCAGCAGTGACCCGGTGGCTCAGAGAGTAAAGAATCAGCCTGCAATGTAGGAGACCTGGGTTTGATCCCTGGATTGGAAAGATCCCCTGGAGAACGGAACAGCTGGTGGCTCAGTGGTAAAGAATCTACCTACAGTGCAGGAGACATAAGAGATGGTTTGATCCCTGGGTCAGGAAGATTCTGGAGGACAGTATGACAACCCATTCCAATATTCTTGGGCTTCCCTTGTGGCTCAGCTGGTAAAGAATCCTCCTGCAACTCGAGAGACGTGGGTTCAATCCCTGGATTGGGAAGATCCCCTGGAGAAGGGAATGGCTACCCACTCCAGTATCCTGGCCTGGAGAATCCCATGGACTATACAGTCCATGGGGTCACAAAGAACCAGACATGACTGAGAACTTTCACTTCACCCACTCCAATATTCTTGCCTGGAGAATTCCGTGGACAGAGGAACCTGGCAGGCTATAGTCCATGGGGTCACAAAGAGTCGGACACAGCTGAGCAACTTTTACACACAGTGAATATAAAATACACTTTTCAAAAAGTCAAAACCAATTGAGTATTAAAACAGGAACAATTCATTGTAAGGGAATCAAGGACGCAGGGTGCTCAGATAATCGGTAAAATAACTGTAAAGTTGACAACAAGAGACTGGTAATAAATAATTTCAATATATATTTTAAGAACTTTAATGAGAGCTCAAAGCTCCTTACAACTTTCTGCTTGTGTGATATTTTAAATTTCCTGTGTATATCTTATTAATATCATAACTCAGTCCATTTAATTATGAACTTTAAAGTCTTTAGAAACTACTATTTCTGAAGAATTTTATTTTTCTCAAACTCCAACTAAGCTATTTACTTTCTTTTTTTTTTTTTTTTTTTTTTTAGTTTTCTTTTTTTTTTTTTCTCTAATTTTATTTTATTTTTTAAACTTTACATAATTGTATTAGTTTTGCCAAATATCAAAATGAATCCGCCACAGGTATACATGTGCTCCCCATCCCGAACCCTCCTCCCTCCTCCCTCCCCATACCATCCCTCTGGGCCGTCCCAGTGCACCAGCCCCCAGCATCCAGCATCATGCATCGAACCTGGACTGGCAACTCGTTTCCTACATGATATTTTACATGTTTCATTGCCATTCTCCCAAATCTTCCCACCCTCTCCCTCTCCCACAGAGTCCATAAGACTGTTCTATACATCAGTGTCTCTTTTGCTGTCTCGTACACCGGGTTATTGTTACCATCTTTCTAAATTCCATATATATGCGTTAGTATACTGTATTTATGTTTTTCCTTCTGGCTTACTTCACTCTGTATAATAGGCTCCAGTTTCATCCACCTAATTAGAACTGATTCAAATGTATTCTTTTTAATGGCTGAGTAATACTCCATTGTGTATATGTACCACAGCTTTCTTATCCATTCATCTGCTGATGGACATCTAGGTTGCTTCCATGTCTTGGCTATTATAAACAGTGCTGCGATGAACATTGGGGTACACGTGTCTCTTTCCCTTCTGGTTTCCTCAGTGTGTATGCCCAGCAGTGGGGTTGCTGGATCATAAGGCAGTTCTATTTCCAGTTTTTTAAGGAATCTCCACACTGTTCTCCATAGTGGCTGTACTAGTTTGCATTCCCACCAACAGTGTAAAAGGGTTCCCTTTTCTCCACACCCTCTCCAGCATTTATTATTTGTAGACTTTTGGATCGCAGCCATTCTGACTGGTGTGAAATGGTACCTCATAGTGGTTTTGATTTGCATTTCTCTGATAATGAGTGATGTTGAGCATCTTTTCATGTGTTTGTTAGCCATCTGTATGTCTTTTTTGGAGAAATGTCTATTTAGTTCTTTGGCCCATTTTTTGATTGGGTCGTTTATTTTTCTGGAGTTGAGCTGTAGGAGTTGCTTGTATATTTTTGAGATTAGTTGTTTGTCCGTTGCTTCATTTGCTATTATTTTCTCCCATTCTGAAGGCTGTCTTTTCACCTTGCTAATAGTTTCCTTTGATGTGCAGAAGCTTTTTAGGTTAATTAGGTCCCATTTGTTTATTTTTGCTTTTATTTCCAATATTCTGGGAGGTGGGTCATAGAGGATCCTGCTGTTCAACAGAAAGAATAAAATACTTAGGAATATATCTACCTAAAGAAACTAAAGACCTATATATAGAAAACTATAAAACACTGGTGAAAGAAATCAAAGAGGACACTAATAGATGGAGAAATATACCATGTTCATGGATTGGAAGAATCAATATAGTGAAAATGAGTATACTACCCAAAGCAATTTATAGATTCAATGCAATCCCTATCAAGCTACCAACAGTATTCTTCACAGAGCTAGAACAAATAATTTCACAATTTGTATGGAAATACAAAAAACCTCGAATAGCCAAAGCGATCTTGAGAAAGAAGAATGGAACTGGAGGAATCAACCTACCTGACTTCAGGCTCTACTACAAAGCCACAGTTATCAAGACAGTATGGTACTGGCACAAAGACAGAAATATTGATCAATGGAATAAAATAGAAAGCCCAGAGATAAATCCACGCACATATGGACACCTTATCTTCGACAAAGGAGGCAAGAATATACAATGGATTAAAGACAATCTCTTTAACAAGTGGTGCTGGGAAATCTGGTCAACCACTTGTAAAAGAATGAAACTGGACCACTTTCTAACACCATACACAAAAATAAACTCAAAATGGATTAAAGATCTAAACGTAAGACCAGAAACTATAAAACTCCTAGAGGAGAACATAAGCTATTTACTTTCAATTTGTGAGTGATAAATTGGAAATTTTGTCTGAACTGTTAAACTGATGCATGAGCAATTAAATGAAAATAAGAAGCTTTAAATTTAATAGTTAGAAAAATGTAATAGATCACTGAATAGATATCACTGTACTCATTTATCCAACTGCAACTGTGACACTTTATGAAGTCCCCCCAAAAGCTATTGAGAGTAATATTGAATAGATGAATCTGTAATTACCTCAAGTAAACATTCATATTAAAAAAAAAACTTTTTTGTTTAATAATGAAGGTTAATTTTCATTAAAATTTAAGGATATAGAAGAACATTTTATAATTCTAAAGCAATTGTTCACTGTAATTGATTGGATTATTATATTCCTTAGATTTTAGATGGTTTAAGAATAAATTTGATTTTTAAGAGATATGATGAGCTGGACATCTTTTTGAAACTCTCTTCAAAAACAAATTGTGAAAACTGCCGGCTAGATAATAATAAAAATTTCATCAAATGTTAAATATTCAACATTATTATTAAGGACATAATTGAGACAGAGATTTTTTTCATTGGGTCCTTTAAGAAAAAGACTAAAATAATCAAATTTTGCCCACTAGGAGTTTTCATCTAAATCAGAGATGAGATTCACTGACATGTTTGTGTGTGGTGGTGGGGTATATAAAAATCAGAGTAGGTTAAAGACATGTAATCTGAAAAAAGAAACATACTTGGTATTACACAAATTTCTGTAATAAAAACTAGAAAACACAATTCATCAAAATTTCCTTGTCAGAGAAAAAGCAGAGTGGGGGATGGAAATGGGGGAGGTTATCCCACTCCCAGAAGATATGTCCTCTTCAGAGCAGGTTTACGTTAGAAATGGTGGAGAATCATCAACATACATCAACCAGTATCTGTGTAGCCAGTTCATACTCAGCAGTAGGTGATAAACAGCAAATATATTTACAACATGGAATCTGTGTTATAATGACCTAACAAATGTTGGGTGGAATAAATTTTTACCTAAATAAGAATTTGGAATTTGTATCTCAGCTCTTTTCCTAACTCAGGCAAATCTCTGAATTTAAAATTACTACATTTCCTCACTGGAAAAAAGAGGAAACTGGATTAAATCTCTAAATCCCCTCTAGCTTTTAAGGTTCCACAATTATAAGTCAGGAAATAAAGCCACAATTCTTACCCCTGTGTCTAAAATAATACCACTTTAAAATTATTAAGGGAAAGATTAGTATCCTTTCAAACATAAATCTAAACAGTTGAAGCAGTTGAAGGAGTTGGAATATCCAACTTGACTACTCTCCTAATTGTAACAGACTGCTACTTAAATGATACATTATTTTAAGAAATGTAGAAATTCTTTCACATAGTATTCATTATGTGTAACATAGTTTTGTTTATTTCTCCCTCAGTGAGAGTTGAGTGAGGAAGAGGGTAAGGAAATAGGGTACTTTAAACCTTCAGATAGTCCCTAGGGCTCAGACATTTTATGTTGGCACTGGGCCCACAGAGCACTTAGCGCAAAACAATTTTGAAGGCACTGTCATGATATTATTTGACACTGGATCTAAGGAAGTTGAGGCAGTTGATCATAGCAGTTTCTACAACAGTATACATGAAATAGACAAACTTTAGCAATAAAAGTTTATTAGAATATTTGATGGTGTGAGAAATATAGGTTGTTATATTCAACAAAGCATAACTGAATGCATTTAAAATATGGAGTAGAAGAAAGCTTTGCTGTCCGCTTCTAGTAGTATAAAAGACAATGCCAACATTATTGTCCTGAGATTTTAAATTTCCATATTTGTGACCCAGTTGGGAAAACAGAAAAAAATAATAAACCTTAAAGTATAAAAGATGACGCCAAAATCATTGTCCCCAGATCTTCCGTTTCCATATTTGTGAACCAGTTGTATGTAGTGACAAAGTAATTAGAAATTAGGATCAGATCAGATCAGTCGCTCAGTCGTGTCCGACTCTTTGCGACTCCATGAATCGCAGCACGCCAGGCCTCCCTGTCCATCACCAACTCCCGGAGTTCACTCAGACTCACGTCCATCGAGTCAGTGATGCCATCCAGCCATCTCATCCTCTGTCGTCCCCTTCTCCTCTTGGCCCCAATCCCTCCCAGCATCAGAGTCTTTTCCAATGAGTCAACTCTTCACATGAGGTGGCCAAAGTCCTGGAGTTTCAGCTTCAGCATCATTCCTTCCAAAGAAATCCCAGGGCTCATCTCCTTCAGAATGGACTGATAGGATATCCTTGCAGTCCAAGGGACTCTCAAGAGTCTTCTCCAACACCACAGTTCAAAAGCATCAATTCTTCAGCGCTCAGCCTTCTTCACAGTCCAACTCCCACATCCATACATGACCACAGGAAAAACCATAGCCTTGACTAGACAAACATTTGTTGGCAAAGTAATGTCTCTGCTTTTGAATATGCTGTCTAGGTTGGTCATAACTTTCCTTCCACGGAGTAAGTGTCTTTTAATTTCATGGCTGCAGTCACCATCTGTAGTGATTTTGGAGCCCAGAAAAATAAAGTCTGACACTGTTTCCACTGTTTCCCCATCTATTTCCCATGAAGTGATGGGACCAGATGCCATGATATTCATTTTCTGAATGTTGAGCTTTAAGCCAACTTTTTCACTCTCCACTTTCACTTTCATCAAGAGGCTTTTGAGTTCCTCTTCACTTTCTGCCATAAGGGTGGTGTCATCTGCATATCTGAAGTTATTGATATTTCTCCCAGCAATCTTGATTCCAGCTTGTGTTTCTTCCAGTCCAGCGTTTCTCATGATGTACTCTGCATAGAAGTTAAATAAACAGGGTAACAATATACAGCCTTGACGTACTCCTTTTCCTATTTGGAACCAGTCTGTTGTTCCATGTCCAGTTCTAACTGTTGCTTCCTGACCTGCATACACATTTCTCAAGAGGCAGATCAGGTGTTCTGGTATTCCCATCTCTTTCAGAATTTTCCACAGTTTACTGTGATCCACACAGTCAAAGGCTTTGGCATAGTCAATAAAGCAGAAATAGATGCCTTTTTGGAACTCTCTTGCTTTTTCCATGATCCAGCAGATGTTGGCAAGTTGATCTCTGGTTCCTCTGCCTTTTCTAAAACCAGCTTGAACATCAGGAAGTTCACCGTTCACGTATTGCTGAAACCTGGCTTGGAGAATTTTGAGCATTACTTTACTAGCGTGTGAGATGAGTGCAATTGTGCGGTAGTTTGAGCATTCTTTGGCATTGCCTTTCTTTGGGATTGGAATGAAAACTGACCTTTTCCAGTCCTGTGGCCACTGCTGAGTTTTCCAAATTTGCTGGCATATTGAGTGCAGCACTTTCACAGCATCATCTTTCAGGACTTGGAATAGCTCAACTGGAATTCCATCACCTCCATTAGCTTTGTTTGTAGTGATGCTTTCTTTCTTTCTTTTTTTTATTTATTTTTAAAATTTTATTTCATTTTTAAACTTTACATAATTGTATTAGCTTTGCCAAATCAAAATGAATCCGCCACAGGTATACATGTGTTCCCCATCCTGAACCCTCCTCCCTCCTCCCTCCCCATACCATCCCTCTGGGTCGTCCCAGTGCACTAGCCCCAAGCATCCAGTATTGTGCATCGAACCTGGACTGGCATCTCGTTTCATACATGATATTTTACATGTAGTGATGCTTTCTAAGGCTCACTTGACTTCACATTCCAGGATGTCTGGCTCTAGGTCAGTGATCACACCATCGTGATTATCTGGGTCATGAAGATCTTTTTTGTACAGTTCTTCTGTGTATTCTTGCCATCTCTTCTTAATATCTTCTGCTTCTGTTAGGTCCATACCATTTCTGTCCTCCGAGCCCATCTTTGCATGAAATGTTCCTTTGGTATCTCTGATTTTCTTGAAGAGATCCCTAGTCTTTCCCATTCTGTTGTTTTCCTTTATTTCTTTGCATTGATCACTGAAGAAGGCTTTCTTATCTCTTCTTGCTATTCTTTGGAACTCTGCATTCAGATGTTTATATCTTTCCTTTCTTCCTTTGCTTTTCACTTCTCTTCTTTTCACAGCTATTTGTAAGGATAAAGAACCATTATTTTCATATCACAGAGAAATTTCTCTGTTCCTTTTATATGTATGCCCATCTACCATCTACTAATATTTATTATGCCCATACTGTCTTTGTATCTTTCACAATTAATAGAAGGACCAATGTCCTTTCTGCTTTGAATCATATCCACTCTTGCTTTCTTATTCAATTCACCCAATAGTTCTCATTCTTCCCCAAATATTTAATATTTCCCTTTCAAATGTATCATTCTAATCTGCATAAAAACACATCTTGACATTTTGCTATAATTTTAGAATTTTTATTGTCTAATGTCATTTCCTTGAATTTGTCATTTATTGATCACCTCCTATGTTTCTGGGGCTTTTCTCGGCAACTGGAAAGCATCTATAAAGAAAACAAAGATGCTTGCCTTCACAAAACTAACATTCTGATGAGTGTCTGTATTATAGAGAACTAAAAACCTAAAAAAAACCAAAAACAACAAAAAACAAAACTATCTTCTCAGAATTTCTCCCACTGGGATGGCATTTGTCAGTGTTCTGCCACTCACAAATGATGAAATGTGGGGTTGAGGTTTTTGTTTGTTTTTTCTCCCTTCTGTCTTATGTTGCCTTTCTTCCTTCTTCCAATATATAACACAAACCCTGACCTGAATTTACAGCAGCCACTCCTGAACATAGTGATAGGAGCCACACACGAAGGATGATGGAGTTGGTGAGTGTTGCCTTAATGACCTTCCCTCGGAGTTGTACGGACTTGGGCTGCCAGCTTCTGGTATTGCTATTTAGCTATTATTTGCTCCTCCTCTTATTCAAGCCAAATATACTCATGCCAGATTTAGTTCTGAAAGTATATTTTAAAATTAAAACAAAAAAAGCTTTTAAGAACAAAAAAATCTATAATATGTTGGGGGAGATATTGTATTCATTTTATAAATTAATTTGTAGCCAATGGACATTTTACTGTCTTAAATATTTTCATCCATAATCATGGCATCTTCTCCCATTTACTGAGATCTCTCTTTGTGTCCCTCAATATAATCTTATAATAATTATATAAACACTATACCATTTTTTAGATTTATTACCTATTACTTTAAAGGTTTGTGCTGTTTTGATTAGAATTAGTAAGTTAACACTACTTAATTTGTTATTGCTGCTATAGAGGAATGTTGCTGTCTTTTTTGTTTTTGTTTTAATTTATCTGGCATCCAGAATACTTGTCTTTGTTTATCTTATTTATAGATTCTCATTATTTATATGCAAATAATCATCACTGAACAATATTAACAGTATTTCAAGATTTCTTCTGTCCACCTTTCATATCCATATTTCTTTTCTCAGTCTTCTTGCATTGACTGGTCCTTTCATTGTAATGTTGAGTAGGAAGTTATGATGTAACAGTAGAACTTCTAATAATTTACTATTTGAATGATGTTTTACAGAATTTTAGTGGAAACCCATCAGAACTAATAAAATTAAGTACAATTGCTAGTTTGACTTTTGTATTTTATAAAGATATATGTGACCAGATGCTGAGTTTTCTTTTTTGTTTTACTACACATTTTGAGATATTATGTTTTTCCTCCACTTAATATTCAGCACTTTGGTAGATCATGGTAAAAGATTCTCTAGTGTTAACTCATCCTTGTAGTTCCAGTGTGGACCCTATTTAATCATAGGGTACTTTTTATGTTTGGTTATAGTTTTTAATATAGTATTTAACATTTTTGCATGTATGTTGATACACACATTTTTATTTTTATAGTGTTCATTAATGACGTTTTCTGCAGAGATCAACTGGTCTCATAAAAAGATATTCTCTGTGTATGTTTCAACAATAACTGAGTGATTGGTCCCTTGAAGCCTTGATGAAGTCTGTGACAACATTTCTGAAAATTTCACTGCTAAGCTTTCAAATTCATTGATGTAAAGTTCTTCTGAGTATTCTTTTATGATTTGTTTCTTTAGTTACAGTCATTTTCTATTATTAAAAGTTTTATTAGCATCCTGTTTCCTTGATCAGTCTTGTTAGAAGTTTGTCCATGTTATTAGCTTTAAAAAAATCAATTGATGGTTTTCTCTATCTTTTACAATGAGTTTATCTTTTATTTTACTTTTTTGCTTCTATTTTAAATTTTCTTCATTTAACTTTCAATGTTTTTCCTCTTTTGTAACTTTTCTATCCTCTTGAAGTGAATGCTTTTCTCTTAAATGTCTAGTCTAATTTTCTTTTCTAACATTGAATTTTATAAATTTCTATCTAATTCCACTTAAATATATTACCAATTTTGGTGGGTAGTGCTTTAAAGTATTTGATTCTAAATGGTTAATTATTTCCATGTTTTATACAATCTATGAATTACTATAATTGTGCCTTATGCTTGAAAATCTGTGGGATATACTAGCTGTCTCCTTGTTTGTTTTGTCAAATTATGTGGGCTATACGCTGTTACTTCACTGGCTTTTTGTCAGGGTCATTTAAACATATTTACACATTTTTCATTTGAAATTAATATGCATTCACTTTTTGGCATACATTCTCTTGCATGCAGTTTACATATGGTGTTCAAGTCTCCCACCGTCTTACTAATTGTGTTGTAAATAATCTTAGTCTGTGTAGGAGGTTTTCAGTTTCTTTGACTCACTCCAAGCCTCTTCTCTACTTCCTTGTGCCAGCGAGTTGTTCTTTAGTCTGTATGGGTGCAAAAGCATCTGAAAACCTGAGTTCTCACTGTGTGTGTGTGTGTGTGTGTGTGTGTGTGTGTATGTGTTGGTGATTGTTGTTATACCAAGTGTTTGTACACTAAATGTTTGTACCAGAAGAGGATTTTTGGCAATAGTCAGTTTTCCATTTTATAATACAAAGATAATATTTTTATGATCTCTATCAATAGTGCAACTCCCCTTAGTTCAGCTTTCAGTAGGTTACCCAATTCAGAGAGGAGAAATTATTTTAAAATCTATGTGGCCTGTCCCCAGCCTACCACTCTGACTTTATTTTGGACCACTTTCTTTGCGATTACAGAGACTTGACTTTCTGTTTCAGGAACACAATTGGCTTGTTCCTATCAACAATCATTTGCACTGATGTTTCCTTATGCCTGAAATGGACTTTTCCAGCCTTTCCAGTTTTGAAAAATTAAGTCATGAGGGCCTCATCTCCAATGTTACAGAGCAGACCCAGCTACAATTTTGGGAGGCACAATGAAAAATTGGTACTTTTTATTCAAAAGGCAATAAACAAATATGATTGAAGACACTAAAATGTAAAGCTTACTCTTTTCTTCCACAGTCCCTCTATCATTTTGAAATAGTGTTTTTTTAAGTTTTATTTAATAATATTCTAAAATTAAATTTTAAATTATTAGCATACATTTTTACATGTATCTTTTTATTGTGCAATGCCAACTTTAAATGCAAATATGAGAGAATTTAATCCTATTGAGAACCACCAGAAGTACATACTTGTAGCTCCTGTTATGTATGTTGTTCTGACTGCACCAGTGGAAGTATTGCAGAAAAGAAGCTCATTTAGGTACCCCTGCCCATGTTTATATCTTAAGTTTTTATTTGAATTTGTTATTGTTGAGGTAAAATATTGACACCAAATGACTCACAATCTCCTTCGTGGAAAACAGATTTCAAATGATGCCACCAGGTAAATGAACAAATTGGAGAACTGAGTCTTGATTAAGATTTTGTTTGGTCCTCTTTTCTCAATAGACATGGGGTGACTACAGCTTGGGCCAAACTGGTCACTTTTACTTTTGCACGCTGTACCTCATATTGTGTTCTATCAAGGATACAGGAAGACACTGAGTCTGTTACCCAAAGATATGCCCAAGTCGGCTGGAAATGTGAGGTCAAAATCATAGTAGTCAATTCAAGGAACTAGACTGAAATTGGAGCTGAAATATGTTTGGATTGGTAAGATCGGAAATCCAAGAGTAAAAGCAATGAAAAAGGGCAAAAAAAAGGGGTTAGGAGAATTCTGTAGTTCAGGAGTGATAGCTTGTAGATGCAGTTTATATAGTCCCAGGGTGACCTTAAGTGATTTGGATGGCTCTACCTGTAGGTGTTAGAAAGGGGAAATGTGGTTAGCTGTGAATTTCCTGAGATCAAGGAGATGGTTATAGAAAGTCTCAAAGACATTCCTCATCTACCTAGGAAAAAACACCCCCTGGGAAATCAATGAATCATTGTCTGAACCAGTTATAGTTCTTCCTCACTGGCTACTAGATACAAGCAAAACATCCTATATTTATCTTCATAATTTATAGACTTCTCATACTTAGGAACTATCTCCCTGTCATTTTTTTTTCTTTTAGAAATAGTGCATTTACATCATTAATATTAAAGTGAAAGTTGGAGTCTCTCTGTCATGTCTGACTCTTTGCGACCCCATGGACTGTAGCCTACCAGGCTCCTCTGTCCATGGGATTTTCCAGGCAATAGTACTGGAGTGGGCTGCATTTCTTTCTCCAGGGAATATTAAAGTGACCACTCACAAATAACATCAATTCTCAAAAGTTTTCTAAGCGACTATGAATGTGTGTCAAAGAACTTAATTTTCTCCCTTTGCAGTTTTCTGATGAAATTGCATATTCAAAAGGATATTGTTTATTATTTCAAGTTCTATCAGAGTGCTCTGCTGTGCACCTCAATAAATATGAATTCTTCATATTGATACTTTTCACTCACAGAAAATTTGAGAAGAATCCAATAAAGATATATACGTTCAGATTTACATGTTTTTGCAATATAATTCTTAATATACTATGACTCACAATGGATTTACTATGAACATAGTCACTGCTAGAGTATTTCTAGATCACTGATAAAGTGGGTGTTTAGGTGTCCAGATAGCGCAGCCAACCTAAGGAACATGATATAAACCCTGTCCCATTATTTCTTAACTCCTTCTCTGTAACTCCCACACTTAGGTTTTTACCAGCCTCAGTCTCTCCTTCACATTTTATTTCCATTGAAAGTGGAAGTTATATAGCTCAGTCGTGTCCGACTTTTTGCAACCCCATGGACTGTAGCCTACCAGTCTCCTCCATCCGTGGGATTTTCCAGGCAAGAGCTGGAGTGGGTTGCCATTGCCTACTCCAGGGGATCCTTCAGACCCAGGAATTGAACCTGGGTTTCCCGCATTGTAGGCAGACACTTTACCGTCTGAGCCACCAAGGAAGTCCATTGTTTCCATTTCTACCCCAATAAACTTCAGTCAGTTTCTTAATTAAAAAAAAGAAAATCCTTCGCTTTATTCTATAACTCTTTCCCCACATTCCCCACGCTGCTGTTCTCAGCAGACTGACCTGAGCCACACATTTGCGCTGCCCGCTGTTTCCATAACCTATAGGCGTTCTTTGCTCTTGACGACTGTGTTAAATTCTGCCCACAAAAGTCGTCCATGACACCCACACCTCTCAGTCCTTCGGCCTTTGGCAGCCTTGATTTTTCTCATCCTTGCTCACATTTGACCCTTTGGATGAGCCTTCCTGCAGTAGCTCTTTCCTTTGTTGAATTTAATGAGGATGCTACTTTTTCTAGTTTTCTTCCTACTTATATTGACAACTCTCTGTCTCCTTAATTATACATGTTTCTTCTTTCTACCCACCCAGTGTCGACTATTCCCAGAATTAAAATCTCAACTCTTTTCTTTGCCTTTTCTGTCCTCTCCTTGTCGTTCTCACCTGCTCTTAGGACTCCTTTATTTGCATCAGACTTCCAAATGTTTACATCTGGAGAACATCACTCTCCAGATGTCTGGTTCTGCATTTCCAAAGTCTCATGTTCTCTGCTTTCAAAATACCTTCACTACCTGTCACTTCACAACAGATGATCAATCTCCTCAATTCATATTCTTCTGTTTAATTTTTTTATGCCATCATCCATTTTGAGTTCCATAATCAGATTACTGCTCTTAAAAATGATTTAAATTATGTCAATCTGTTAATCAGAAATGTTCAGTGGCTCCCCATAGCTTGAAATATAAAATCATTAACTTGCATTCAAACATTTTATAGTCTGACCTACATGTACCTTTATCACCTTATCTTCAAATACTTACCTTCACTGATAATTTACGTTTTTCCAAAGCACTTCTGGTACTATATAAACCTGGACATACTCTGTTGATATCTACAGTGAGTTAAATTCAAATGTAATAACTTTTGATTTTAATAACTTCTGATTAAAAAATAATCAAGATGAATTATTTTTCTTCTCTAGCTTGTTGCCTGCAAAGAATAAGCCCATGAGTTGCACAGTGGAAATTAATTGTGCTTTTGTAACTTTCATAGCTTTCTTCTGTTAGGTTGTTCAACCTCAAATTTAAGGCCTTCCTGTTCCTCTCTCATTTTTATTGTCCTACACTTATTTAATGTTTACTAAAATAAGAAATAATATATTATAAATATATAATACTTGTGTGTAATTCTGGGGCTATCATTTTATAAATTGACATTTACTCATAGAGTAAGAATTTTAGGGATTACTAAACTTTGCCCAAGAAATTCCATTTTCTCTGCTGGGATGTAGAAGAAATTACAAAGTTCTTTTGTGCCAAAAGCAAACAGAGCCAAAGCTATTCACAGCTATTAAAAGAGAGAACAAAAATTTCCCAGGAAGCACAAGAATGGGTTCCTTTGTAGTCTGTCTACAGAAGCCAGCTGGTCAGAAAAAATATTTAGAAGTCTAGAGCCAATATCTCTATTATAAACAATTACTTCCCAATTAGTGCATTGATGTGTGCCATGCTGGGCTTTTTATAAAGAATGTCTATGTTTTAAACCTTTCTACTCAAATTGCAATATGGTAATAAAAGTAGGTAGTAGAATATTATGACTTTTTTTTTTTATTTACAGAATTCAATTTGGAATGAAAAATCATCCATTCTCAGATAATGACTAGAAAACTTAATGTGTACAGGCTCAGAAAATAGTTCTACTCATCTGAAAGCAGCAGTAGTTGTTTGTAAGGAAATACAAAGAGCATGTACCTTGCTTGCCAGTAAGACGTTTATGAGACAGATGAAAGTATTGTTCTGAATTTTGCTCAATGCACCAATTAAATAAAGGAAGGAGAAAACTTGACAATTTAAAAAAATATATACTAAGAATATCAGTATCATAATTCAATATGTTTTATAAATGTTAGAGACCTAATGAATTTGATTAAAGCAGTTTAATTAAGGTAGAGTCTGCTGCGTTGCAACCCCCTTCCAGACAAAATAGCTCAGTGAACAGGTAGTAAGTCCCCAGTGAACTGTGAATATCAAAGTCGGGGAATATTCTTCATTTTAATGAGCTGCATTTTCTGAGCCCAGACCTCTCCCCTGACAGGGTGGCTGCAGGAGGCACAAATGAAAGTAGCTGTTTTCCTTTGAGACTTCCGGCTACTAAATGCTATGAATGCCAGAAATTAAAATAGTGGCTCTGCAATTCTTTATGTCTGCTCTGTCTTGCACTTGCCCTTGGGCTGGAAACTATTGTTAAAGAAAAGACCCAACAATTAAGAACATTATTTCCGTGTTTAAAAAAATGATTCCTCCTTCTCTGAATATTAAGGCATTTGCAATATCATAACCCATTTCTTTTATAAAAGTTATATTTTCATTTAAAAACAGCCCCATATAAGTACAAATATATTAATCAAATATAATGTCCTTCCACTAATTAAAAATTAGATCCATAATATGAATACTACAACCTCAGAGCAAAAACTGTACTTATTTCACTGTTTAGAAAATTCACATGACATGATGGATTTCCATTTTATGAATAGATGCTATTAAATAAATTTGAAAGAGATACATTCAATATTATTTTATAATATTTTTTCATTTTCTTTAAATAAGAGTGGTAATCAGATATTAAGTATAAACATTCTGGCAGTTATTTTACAACTATTATCCATAGTGTTAAGAACACGGAAACCTGATATTCAATCATGTGACAACTGTTAGTACTTGACTCTTTTGAATAATCATCTATAAGCAAGTAATACTGTATATAAAACACTACCAAGAAATTGTTGGTTGGCACAGAAAGGAAACCTTGAGTAATTACACTTGATTTCAATAAACATGTCATGAAAGTTGGAAGGAAAACTAAACACAATTTCAAAGAAGTACATTCCACAAGAAATAAGCATAATTACCTCAGTTAGCTAAAAGCTCATCTAGGTCTTCTGGATTTGTTCCAAAATGCATGTAACTGTCCAGACCCAGGACTGCAGCTCATTGCAACCATGTCAAACACACACACACACACACACACACACACTGATTTATAGCTTCTAACATTTAAAGGTGCTAAAGTTGATTGAAGTGTCTTCAGAATCCTTGACGTGAACTGATTTTCTATACAAAAGATTGTCGTACTTGGAAATCTACGTGATCTTCATTGTAGTCTTCTTTAGCAGAAAAAAAAATTCCTAACATTCTCTCTATACGCGTAAATCTCTCAACTCACTACTGTGTGAAAAGTCAGTGTGTTGCTATTGTGATTTTGGACTAACCATGTCAAATCTTGCTTGAATTATCTAGTATCTTTTTTTTTCTCCTCCCATGGTTTTATAGCCTAATTTTATACTTTTTTGTCTCTCTTGTTTTCTAAAATCCAAAGGCTGGGCAGGTAATCACAGATTCATATACTCTCTGCTCATCTAGGCTGCCAGAGTTTCATGGTCACAGATACAGAGCTTCATGTTGTCAGATGAGGGCTGGCACCTTAAGACATTATTGTCTCCTCTCCGCTCTTGACTATGTCTCCATGTCACTCAGGAATCACGAGCATTTGATTGGATATTAAAGCAATACCCACAAAGGTAAAAGTAGGTCATAGTCTTACTTGAAAGGTCCAGTCTAACCTCTATCTTGAAATTCTCATTCATTATAAAAATATTTGAATTTATTCAGCTACATATAGTTTGGTTACACATGACCAGGGTTAATTTGCTCATTATCTGTGTATCTCTCTATGCTGTGAGAACATCTTTGGCTTTTTAGATATGTTTAGCCTAAAAGTATTTTTCTGAAAGATTTGTCTTAAATATGAAGTCCTGGTTTGATCGTAATAGCAGTGCTGAAATACCCACATTATTTTGTTGTTGTTGTTGTAGACATCCTTATTTATAATCAAGACATGTAGATCTGTTCCTGATAAGTATTACATATTATATTGTAAATTTAATGAGTTTTTTTCTATTGTTCATTAGTACTTTCAAGGAGGAAGAGTCCAGCATTAACAGTTCCCAGGAATAATACAGGATTTAGTGAATTGCCATTATAAATACCATTAGGGCACTCAGCTGTACTTTCCATTTAGGGTATGGTGATTGAACAGTAGTTATAGTGATTTGTGTTCTAAGAGTATAAAACTCTTCTGTTTTTTTATTTGTGATTTTAAAAGATGTATTTCACTAAAATGTACAGGAGTTTAAGACAATAATATAGTTTATTTTGTATGTTGCTTCACACAAAATAGGTGTTCAACATGCATCTTTAAACAAATGCATAATTGCTTTGAATAATAAATATGCCTTTGTTAGATATTGCTCAGACATTAAAAACAATTAAACCTCTAAAGTGAAATATTTTATTTTTCTGTACTCACATATCCCATATTGTTTGCTAAATTTATTTTTTCAACAAGGAATCCAAAATAAAATATTTGTGATCTCTCTTATTGTGATTTCTTTTTAAAAAAGTCTTATTAAGTAAACTTAACTATCTTACTTAAATGTGATTTTCAGCTCCTTTTTGAGCATAGTTCTTTTAGGTATTTGCTTATATCTATGCTTGCTTCCTTCCTTTTTCTGTCTTTACTATTCTGTACATCATTTTTTCAGAAAAAATACCAAATATTTATTACTTTTCCCCCACTTAAAAAGACTGAACTTGTGGTAGGTTCTTAAAGAATCAAAACAGGTATTATTTGATGATCTTGCAAGCTATCTTTCTATTTTTTTTTTCAGTAACTTGTTTTCTTTTCTGAGATTACATATTGTTATAGATTATAATTGCACAAGTCATACAGCCTGATTCAAACCAACAAACAATAGTCATATTAGAAGCTGAGATTTGAGTTTATAAAGAGCTTTTCCTATAAGTGCATAGCTTTTGTACTGCTGCTGCTGCTGCTGCTAAGTCTCTTCAGTCGTGTCCGACTCTGAGCGACCCCATAGACAGTAGCCCCCCAGGCTCCCCCGTCCCTGGGATTCTCCAGGCAAGAACACCGGAGTGGGTTGCTTTTGTCCAGTTACACTATTGAAAGTCTGTGTGTCATCTCTAGAGAATTGTAATAATACAAAACAGAAACAAAACACCAAAAAATAAACACAAATCACTTTGGTATCTTATTATCAAATATATTTCTAGTATCTGATGAAGCTTTACAATAATACATTTTATATGTGGTAGCAATATGAAAGAATCTGTAAGGTAACGTAGCTTTGATGGTTCAGAGTAACCAGTTCTCCTGGGTTTGAATTGCAGCTCTACCAATGATTTATTATATGATACTATTCAAGTTGATACTAATTATTATTCTCAGTTTTTTCATCTATGAAATGAGAACAAAAGTACCTAATTCATAAAGCTATTGTAGGAATTAAATAAAAAATAGAAAATAAAATGCTCAGCATGTTGCCTCGTATGTGGTTACCATTTAATTAATGTAAGCTATATTATATTCATTGAATTACACACAACTGAATTCTTATCTATTTAACTTTTAATTTCTATTTCATGAAAAATAGTTGAAATAGTCCCCCAAATGAGGTGAATAATGGAAAAAGCAAGAGAATTCCGGGGAGGGTGGGAATCTACCTCTGCTTCTTTGACTATGCTAAAGCCTTTGACTATGTGGATCACAACAAACTACATAAAATTCTTAAAGAGATGGGAATACCAGATCACCTCACCTGTCTCCTGAGAAATCTGTATGCAGGGCAAGAAGCAATAGTTAGAACCGGGCATGGAATAATGGACTGGTTCCAAATTGGGGAATGAATACGTCAAGACTGTATATTATCACACGGCTTATTTAACTTATATGCAGAGTACATCATGAGAAATGCCAGGCTAGGTGAAGCATAAGCCCAGAATCAAGATTCCTGGGAGAAATATCAATAACCTTAGATATGCAGATGACACCACCCTTATGGCAGAAAGTGAAGAAGAACTAAAGAGCCTCTTGATGAAAGTGAAAGAGGAGAGTGGAAAAGCTGGCTTATAACTCAGCTTTCAAAAAATGAAAATCTTTGTATCTGGTCCCATCACTTCATGGCAAATAGATGGATAAGGAAACAATGGAAAGTGGCAGAGTTTATTTTCTTGGGCTCCAAAATCACTGCAGGTGGTGACTACAGGCATGAAATCAAAAGACACTTGCTCCTTGGAAGAAAAGCTATAACAAACCTAGATAGAGTATTAAAAGACAGAGACAACACTTTGCCGACAAAGGTCTATCTAGTTGAGCGACGGTTGTTTCAGTAATCATGTGTGGATGTGAGAGTTGGACCATGAAGAAAGCTGAGTGTCGAAGAATTGATACTTTTGAACAGTGGTGTTGGAGAAGACTCTTGAGAGTCCCTTGGACTGCAAGGAGATCCAACCAGTCCATCCTAAAGATCAGTCCTGAATATTCATTGGAAGGACTGATGCTAAAGCTGAAATTCCAATACTTTGTCCACCTGATGCGAAGAACTGACTCATTAGAAAAGACACTGTTGCTGGGAAAGATTGAAAGCAGGAGGAGAAGGGGACGACAGGATGAGATGGTTGGATGGCATCACTGACTCTATGGACATGAGTTTGAGCAAGTTCCGGGAGTTGGTGATGGACAGGCAGCCTGGCGTGCTGCAGTCCATGGGGCCGCAAAGAGTTAGACATGACTGAGCGACTGAACTGGACTGAGTTCCCCCAACTATAAAATATAAAAATACTAGTGTCTGATATTAAAAGTATTATGAATTTTAACCCATTGTTTATATGAAGGGGAACTATGCAGAGCTGTTATTTATTTTGACAGAGGATTTTTGATGTATCTCATTGATAAATTGCCAATAGTAAGATCAAGTAGATTTACTCTACCATTCTTTCCTCAGAATACAGGCACACCCTCACACACAGCAGAGCACTGTATCAGTAGTTTAGTAACCTGTAATAATCATCGCATAGGACAGACTATAGGATTGTGAGCATCTTCCTGGTGTTATATCTACAAGGATCTCAGCTTGTAGATATATCCCAAGGACTAGGATCTCATCCTGTGTTTCACTCATGTTCTTGAGGAGCTTCTTCAGGGTATTGGGCTTCTCTGTTTTCAAATATTTAATTATGAAATAAGGAGTAATAGTATCTTCTTTACTAACCTTGCAGAATGGCCGGGTGTGTGAAAACAGATTATCTTGACACTGAGTCTGTTCTAGATTAATCTGAACCTCAAGAATTAAAGAAAGCAAGCAAAAGTGAAAATCTAGCATACAGATGACCAAAATAGCCTCTCCATGACTATTGTTCACTTTCTTTCACTGGAGAATGACTGGAATATGGTGTCAAGAAGCCAGTTTAGATCCTATGGGCTGAGAGATTTACCTGAGATAGGAGACAGTGTAGCAGCTCAGGACTATGGACCAGGAGCTGTGGAAGCATGGAGTAGGGCAGTTTGCAAGGGCAAGGGGCTGTCAGAGGAACAGTACAAAAAGGAGAAATGCAGAATTTGGATATAACAGAACAGGGACTTTTTCCCCATTTCTGTAATTCTGATTTGTCAATCAGAATTTTGAGGTAATTTATTTAAAAGATCATGAAAAAAAAATGTTAGAGAAAAACAGAAAACAGGAAATGGAAAAAGGAAGAAAGTTGATTTGTTTGCTTAGTGTTCTTTTTAAAGTTTCATAAAGACAAGGGAAATATTCTAAAATTATTTCAAAAGAAAACTTTTTCGTCACGTATGAGATGGATTGAGAGAGTAAATTCAACTTGATAGCTTTTAGAGAAGCGTACTGCCTTAGATTATTACTCTAAGAATATGTCAAGAGATATTTAAATTTAAAAAGTGCATCTGGGTGTGTGTGTGTGTGTGTGTGTGTGTGCACATGTGCGTGAGAGAGAGAGAGAGGGTCTTCGTCCTTCAGAAAGGATAAAAGCTTTGCAACAAGCTAACCTTGGAAGGGATGCTGGTCATTAACTTAATTAGAATTGAACTATAAGAATATGTTGTCTTTAATTCAATCACCTTAAAATAAGCAACTTCAAAGCAATGGAAAAATAAGGTTGACTGTAGAGGCAACACCAAAAGGAAAAAAAAAAAAAAAAAAACTAGACGTATAAAGAAGGGTGTCATTCTATTTAGCAAGCCAAGGATAAGTATGCTTCTTTTCCTCAGCATCACAGTGAATGTGGAAAATTCAGTGATCTTGTTTGTATTTTTTTTTCATATTTTAATACTTTCAGATAAAATCAGAATTTATGTTTAGGATTTTACATAGTGTCATATTCAATTAAAATAAAACTGTCAAAGTCAGAATGAGGATAGCCATTGCGAGTCAAAGAAGGGATCTGGCTGGCATTGAAGTCTGCTATGCTGTATGTGTGATTCCACAATCCGTTTAAATAAAAAGAACATGCAGGATGGAACATTGTTTTAGATGTGGAGAAAAGGGTACAGCCCCGCTTCCTGAGAAAAGAGAATCATGGGTCGCCTTTGTAAGGAAAAAGATTCATAGCTATGCAAACTGGTGAAACATGTGGCACAATAACAGTGAGGAAAGCACTGCTGGAATAGAGTCATGAATTTAAAATAAAAGGGAGAAGAGACGGGAAAAGGCAATAACACCTGCCGTTATGAAGGCAGGGGTGTCTCCAGGGGATGAAGAATAGTGGATGCCTTGAATGAAGGCTTCAGACCGTGGATGGCAAGTCATGCTAATAGATCAGAGAGCATGGAACCATGAGGAGGTGCAGGGCGAGTGGGGTTTAGGTAAGAAAACAGAGAGGTAAAAAAAAAAAAAATACACACTTGAAAGAAAAGAAAATCAGGAAACAGTAACTCAGAAAACATAGGTTTATCTGAAATTTATAGAAGACAAGGGGAAGATGGATGGGGAAAAGTTGAGAAGTTATTGGAGGAGATGATAAAGAGAAAGAAAATAACCCAGGATAGCCAGAAAATAAGTCTGAGAAAAAATAAGTAAATAAATGAGAAAGAGAGAGTGACACAGAACCCAAGATTAGGGGAAGAGTTGGAATGGGTAGAATCAAAGTGGAGGAAAGGAGACCCATTTTAAAAAATGCTTAGAAGGGTACATACATTTGGGAAGACAGAACTTAAGATAGCAGAATGCTAATGGCGTGCAGAGGAGGGTTTGTGGGCTCAAAGTGAGGACTCCAATTAAAGGAGGAAGAAGCACATGATTAAATAGCCAAAAACAGCCTTTAAAAAGTGTCCCATGTGGATGATTTTTTTTTTTTTTTTTAAGAAAAGGACATTGACTGCTGATAGCCACAAAGACCCCTGAGTTCTGCCTGAGGGTTGCTGTTTAAAAGGAATTCGTGGAGATGAATGTTGTCTGCCAGCACAATGGAAAAACAAAGGGTTGACGATGATATTTTTAAAAAGTTAGAGGGTTCTCATGATAAGATTTGTGTTCAGGAATCTTCCATCAAAGGCTGGCAAGGTGCCGGAAGGACAGATACCTCTGACTGGGGTACTTAAGAGAAGTCACAGAACTTGTAGCAGAAAGGAGCTGGCAAGGATGCTTTTCACAGATGGGACTAGAATCACGCTTTATGATAAGGCAGAAAAACCGTGCACCTCATATGAAATGTGGGGAGCTGGTATTCTTTCCTCACTGCCTTCAGCCAGCACATAATAAAAAGGAGATTCGATATTGGAGGTGAGGTTTAAATTAGCTCACTTCACTCAGACCCCATAAGTTTTGTTGTTACATCGATTCAAGCATGTGAAAATCAGAGCAGGAAGAGACAGTGCCCTGAAACATGAAGGTACAAATTCCATCCGAAGCCTTTCTATACGGCCAGGAACCCTCCCTCCTATGGTGACGAAATGAAAACGCTTAGGCTATAGACAAGACAAAGCCCAGAGCGACTACTGTTCAGATGTCTGAACTTGGATAAGTTATTCAATCTCTGAGTTTCTTAATCTATAAAGAATTTGTGAAAACACTTTTCAATGCCATTTCTCTTGCAAAGATTTAGAAATCATACACACAGTATAAACTTTCTGCTAAAAGTGTTTTTTTTTTAATTTATAAATTTTGTTCTCAATATTTAGCTTTATCATCTAAGTTCTAAAATCTATCGAGTGATATCACATCTAAGGTGTCTCCCATGTGGGTGGGGGTGTGGGGGTGTGGTGTGGTGTGGTGGTGTGTATGTGTGTGTTTTGGGAAATTAGGCGAAAAAAAGGACCATTTCCCTAATATGAATAAAAATAACCATTAACCATTGCTAAAACACTGAGATTGAAAGCCCTATTGGGTATAGTTCTGTCTGGAAACTTCTGGCTTTTTCCTCAAGAAAATCTAACGATTATACTGATCATGAAAAAGGCAAACTACCATTTCCTTTGGGAATTAAATTTGTTTAGCTTTCTAAAGCTGCTAATCCAGTGCCAATAGGTGTCTAAATGTGGACTGAGTTCTTTTCTGAGAACAAAAGAAAATTTTGGCAGCTGGAACTGCAAACCCAAAGCTCAGCTCCCATACATGGTGAAGAGTTCGTAACAAGGCCAACCACTCCACTCACAGGCTTGGCTCCCAGAGACCCTGGTGCAGTGTCAGAATGAACCCGTCTTCACTGATTCTGAGGTCTTCCAATTGTCATATGCTTTGGCTAGATAAAATTTAATTCTCTAAATGAAAGCCTGCTGTGTGTGTTCATATTATTTTTTATAGCATCATAGCAACAGTAGATCAGAGTTCTATGAGAGCAAAACAGAGTCTCCTTTTGCTCACTGTTTTATTCCCACCACATAATAGCATACTGTTTCAATCTCTAACAAAGAGTGAATGATCAATAAATATTGATAAGTATTGACTGACTGAGTAAATAACACAGAGAAACATGACCTCTTCTGCCCTATAATGAATGACTAGAAAGAGATATTGCTTATTTAGCACTGGTTGCATTGAAGAACCCATGTACGTTCTGAGATATGCAGTATGCATGCATTCTTTTATACTCTAATAATTTAGCACAAATAAAATCCAGAGACTATCAGTTCAGTTCAGTTCAGTCGCTCATTCGTGTCCAATTCTTTGTGACCCCATGAACCACAGGACACCAGGCCTCCCTGTCCATCACTAACTCCCAGAGTCCACCCAAACCTATGCCCATTGAGTCAGTGATGCATCCAACCATCTCATCCTCTGTTGTCCCCTTCTCCTCCTGCCCTCAATCTTTCCCAGCATCAGGGTCTTCTCAAATTAGTCAGCTCTTCACATAAGGTGGCCAAAGTATTGGAGTTTGAGCTTCAACATCAGTCCTTCCAATGAATACCCAGGACTGGTCTCCTTTAGGATGGACTGGTTGGATCTCCTTGCAGTTCAAGGAAGACCATCAGGCTAGTCTTAAAACTGTAATTCTCAAACTTTATATGTATAATAATCACAGGAAAAAAAAAACTAGTTTAAAAGGCACAATTCTCAAGAGATTCATCTAGTAGCTCTGAGGGAAAACCCAGAAATCTACACTTATAATAGAAAAGTTTTCAGGAAGCAGAATTGACTTCTTACCATGCTACATAAATGACACCCAGATTAATTATCAAAATAGTTATCGAAGGGACTTCCCTGGTGGTGTTTAAGACTCCATGTTTCCAATGTAAGGAGCATGGGTTCAATCCCTCGTAGGGGAACTAAGAACCCACATGCCTCGAGGTGGTTAGCTATTAAGATTCATTGATATAGAGAGAGCAGGATAGCAAATTTCTTTTGTGTCTTGTTCCATCCAAACAAATAACACATATTTCTTTGTTTTTTATAAATTAGTTATTGGAGTTTTTGGCTGGAAAAATTTTTGTTTTGATGTTTTTCAGCTGGAGTGGGTTTTCATTGTCAGCATATGCACAAGCAAATTATTAAGCCATCTTTAGAAAGTACTCTTCATCACAAGCTAGAGACTCTTCAGGGAATGTGCAATGTCTGCATATAAAACTTAATTTAGTAGCTCCTAGTCTTAGGTCTTGAACTAAAGGGTTTTGTGGTAGTTGTGATAATATTTAATAGCTCATGAAATCATCTTTCCGTCTCTTGCCTCTCCTCATGGACTAAATGAACACACAACAGGTACTATTCCTGCTATGATACTCTGCCAGGCATAGCACCCTTGGTTACACAAACTCAAAATGCAGTGATATTTTGAAATACCTGGGACTGTTGTTCATGCAGCAGGATGGCCGTCACTAAGGAGGAGGGCCTTGTGCAGTCACTGCCTGTGCAGCTGCTTGTCTGTGTTGGCCAGGCGCTCTTCACAGGCCCTGCGCCCTTGCGTGTATGTTCCTGGACAACACAACACCTCCCAGATGGCAGGGGGTAACTTGTCCAAGGCGAGCACTGTTACAGAGGGGTGCTGTGTTTGAGCTCCTTTCCTTTCCTTTCCTTTCCCTCAGCATAGTAAAGGTAAGATGAATGGGGACAAGAAAGAATGAAAGAGAGTGGACAGCCCAAAATAGAACGGTGAAAAATAAAAGTCAAGAAAGTCTTCAATGAAGGCTTCAATGGCTTCAGTGAAGTAAGCAACTCTAAGACACTTCAGGGGGGACCGGTGGTCAGCTGCTGCCCTCTGCACAGACTACTAGTCCTGAACGTGTCCTTCAAACCGCATTAGGGGGCAAAATCCGTTACTGAATAGTGAAAATTCTAAGGCATCCAAAGAAGTAAGGTTATTATTTATATGCTCTCTTTAAGAAAACAAAATCATACATTTTGTCATTAAGAACATTTTTAAAACAATGATTAAAATCAGGGTATTGTATCATTTAACTTTGTCCATGAAGTGTGGCCAGTTCAGTTCAGTTCAGTCGCTCAGTCGTGTCCGACTCTTTGCGACCCCATGAATCACAGCACACCAGGGCTCGCTGTCCATCACCAACTCCCGGAGTTCACTCAGACTCATGTCCATCGAGTCAGTGATGCCATCCAGCCATCTCATCCTCTGTCGTCCCCTTCTCCTCTTGCCCCCAATCCCTCCCAGCATCAGAGTCTTTTCCAATGAGTCAACTCTTCGCATGAGGTGGCCAAAGTACTGGAGTTTCAGCTTTAGCATCTTTCCTTCCAAAGAAATCCCAGGGCTGATCTCCTTCCGAATGGACTGGTTGGATCTCCTTGCAGTCCAAGGGACTCTCAAGAGTCTTCTCCAACACCACAGTTCAAAAGCATCAATTTTTCAGTGCTCAGCCTTCTTCACAGTCCAACTCTCACATCCATACATGACCACAGGAAAAACTATAGCCTTGACTAGATGGACCTTTGTTGGCAAAGTAACGTCTCTGCTTTGGAATATGCTATCTAGGTTGGTCATAACTTTCCTTCCAAGGAGTAAGTGTCTTTTAATTTCATGGCTGTAGTCACCATCTGCAGTGATTTTGGAGCCCCAAAAAACAAAGTCTGACACTGTTTCCACTGTTTCCCCATCTATTTCCCATGAAGTGATGGAACTGGATGCCATGATCTTCATTTTCTGAATGTTGGGCTTTAAGCCAACTTTTTCACTCTCCACTTTCACTTTCATCAAGAGGCTTTTGAGTTCCTCTTCACTGCCATAAGGGTGGTTTCATCTGTATATCTGAGGTTATTGATATTTCTCCCGGCAATCTTGATTCCAGCTTGTGTTTCTTCCAGCCCAGCGTTTCTCATGATGTACTCTGCATATAAGTTAAATAAGCAGGGTGCCAGTATACAGCCTTGACGAACTCCTTTTCCTATTTGGAAACAGTCTGTTGTTCCATGTCTAGTTCTAACTGTTGCCTACTGACCTGCATACAGATTTCTCAAGAGGCAGGTAAGGTGGTCTGGTATTCCCATCTGTTTCAGAATTTTCCACAGTTTATTGTGATTCACCCAGTCAAAGGCTTTGGCATAGTCAATAAAGCAGAAATAGATGTTTTTCTGGAACTCTCTTGCTTTTTCCATGATCCAGCGGATGTTGGCAATTTGATCTCTGGTTCCTCTGCCTTTTCTAAAACCAGCTTGAACATCAGGAAGTTCACGGTTCACAACTTTCCCTAAATTTAAAATATAACAATTGCAAATATCATCTGACATGTTGAAAAATTAGACACTGTATAAGTTACATAAGAAAGCTACTTTACGAAGAGGGAGCAATAAAGGTCTTGTGTAGCATATCCCCTTCATCTCTGTGGATATAAAGACCAAATTATAGAAAAGTTCTTACTAGAATCCTGACAGTATTGGGCTCTGTAATTCAGGATCTCCATAGCATAACACTAGCTAGAGACTGTGTAGAGGGCAGTATCTGCCCCAGACTCTCAGTTATGAAACATGGTCTCCACACTGAATTCAGCTCCAATGGTAACGCATAATCTCTATAGTAATTATTTTGCATTTCATGGACCACTAAGCTGAGTATCAAATTATGAATTCTAATGTATTCATTTTCATGCTTTCATTTCCTTGAGACAAACCATGATCACTTTCTTCTCTTCATTTCTGAAATGAGACTGAGACATGTAATGTTTATAACAGGGGGTTGGAAATGTGAACTAAAGACAAAATTAAAATTGACTTTCAGTTTAATTCTGAGAAGAAGAGTGGTCATTGTAAATGTGGTCAGTCTTAGAACAAAATTGTTTGAAGTAATTTTTGTCATCCTTTTCATTATATACTTTTCCTCTTTTTATTGATGCCACACCCTTCCTCAGTAGGCTTACTGCTAGAGGCTGGATAAGTTTATAAAACTTTTCCAGAAAGTAAATATGCTTTCCCATGAACACAGCATCTCAAAAGATAGCGTTTCATGGGAGAATGTTGAGGTAGACCTAGGGGATGAAGGGCACGCTTAGACATCTCCTTGCCTACTGCACAACTTTGTAGTAATAGCAAGTGAAGAAAACACTTGCCTAGCTTCTGTTCTGTGTTCAATAATATTCTGCACATTTTCACTTCCTCCTAGCAATACTTCAGAGTGAATATTTATGATCTATTATTTGTAGACATACAGAGGTTTTGAGGGATGATGCTCCCAGTCCTACAGCAGTGTTGGGATGTAACTCAGAATCTGTTTGATTCTAAAATGTTCTTTTCATGATGATCTGATCAGGAAAGCATCTGTAATCTTCTTGATCCTTCTGCCAGCAGACCTAGTCATGTCCATAGATTCCAATGTTGGGGCCATTTTTTTTTTTCCTTCTTCTCATAGTCACTGCAGCATACAAACAGTTACATTTTTTTCATTTTTTAAAATTTATTATTGGTATGGGCTAAGTTGTGTCCTCTAAAAATTCATACGTTGGACTCCTAACTTCCAATATTTCAAAATTTGATGGTTTTGGGAGACAATCAAGTTAAAACAGGATCATTACCATGGGCCTTAATTCAAGGTTCCTGCTCTCCTTATAGTAAAGAACTTTGAACACAGATTCAGTACAGGACAACCGGAAGAATTCTGACCAGGTGAAGACACGGGAAGAAGATGGCCACCTACAAGCCAAGGAAAGAGGTCTCAGAAGAAACCAAACCTGCCTCCACCTTGATCTAGGTACTCCATCCTCCAGAATTCTCCAACAATACATTTTTGTGTCTAAACCATTCTGTCTGCAGAACTTCGTTACTGTAGTCCTGGCTGACTAGTACAGTCATCATCTCTCAAATCCGTATCCCTGCCATGGTCACTAACATTTCTTGTTCGTTTGACCTCATTTCAGTGACTACATAGCACTGAGAACCAAGCACTCTTCCTGCACTACTCACTATGATTGAGCGATGTTCTGAACACAGTCCAGTTCCAGTTCCAGCTCAACTCTGCTGGCTTAGTGACCTCAGAGATGGCCCCCGTTTCTCTTTTCATGCCTAAACCAGTGCCCTTGTCCAGTGATTCTTTTTACATCACTGATGTATCTTAAAACACTTATTTCCAATGTTTGTGACAACTTGCAGCCCATGTGTGCATGCTCAGTTGCTCAGTTGTGCCCCACTCTTTGCAACCCCATGGACTATAGCCCACCAGGCTCCTCTGTCCGTGGGATTCTCCAGGCAAGAATACTGGAGTGGGTTGCCATTTCCTCATCCAGGGGATCTTCCCAACCCAGAGATCAAACCTATATCGCCTGTGTCTCCTGCATTGCAGGCAGATTCTTTTCCCACTGAGCCACTTGGGAAACCCAAAATTAAACGATCGGAAACTTAAAAAAAAACATTCATTTTCTCATCTCTCTGCCTTTGGCTTTGTGGGGCTCCCTTTTATTGTCACCTATCAGAATTCTGTTCAGAACCCAGCTATTGGTCTCCTCTTCCGTGAACTCAATTTTCCCGACCAGATGTTTTCTCTCCCTCCATTGAACTTCCTGCATCCTTTGGGTCGCACATACACACTTGCATTTTAATGTTCACATATGTCTTATGGCAAAACAAGGTTACCAGTTCTTTTATGTTATAAGATATATGTTATGTATACTGGTGTTCTTTACTTTCTAATGCTTTGATGGTTATATTAGTTTGCTAGGGCTGCCGTAACAAAATGCCCCAGACTGGGTACTTAACAGAAAGTTATTCCCTCACGGTCCTGGAGGTTCAGGATCAAGGTGTTGGCTAGTTAGCCTTTTCCTGAGGCCCCTCTGTGGCTTGCAGAGGCCATCTTTCCACTGTGTCCTAATTTCGCCTTGCCTCTGTGCACAGAAATGCATCTCTTCCTCTCCTTATAAGGACATGTTATATTGGATTAGGTCCCCTGCCTTAAGACCTCATTTAACCTTAATTCCCACTTCCCTGGTGGTCCAGTGGCGATGACTCTGTGCTCCCAGTGTAGGGAGCCCAGGTTTGATCCCTGGTCAGGGAACTAGATCCCACAGGCCACAACTGTTTGGCTTCCCTGGTGGCTCAGACAGTAAAGAATCTGCCCACAATGTGGGAGACCCAGGTTTGATCCCTGAGTCAAGAAGATCCCCTGGAGAAGGAACTGGCAACCACTCCATAATTCTTGCCTGGGGAATCCCATGGACAGAGGAGCCTGGCAGGCTACAGTGCATGGGGTTGCAGAGTTGAACATGACCGAGCAACCTAACACGCATTCCACTTTAAAGGCTCTGTTTATAAATATACTCACACTGGGAGTGAGGGCTTTAGCATATGCACTGTGCAGGGGGGACAGAATTCAATCCATAACAGTCACAAAACATATCTGAGAATATCTGTTCATTTTAATGCTGATCAGTTGTAGGGTACGGTACCTGTTTAGCAACCAGCTCTGGGAGTCGCTCTGACTTGTAGTCTTTTCTTATTGCAAGTACACCCACCATGCTGGAATTTAGACTGTCAATATGCTAGCTAGCCCGCAGTTTTTGCAGACAACCCAGTGATTGATTTTGAATGGGTACTAGTATCTTTCAGGTCTGGTGGTTAAAAAACAGGGGGCTGGAGGGGAAGTGGTATGAAGTTTTTTTCTTTTGTTTTGTTCTTTACTTCTTTGTTCATCCACAACATGGAGCCTCAAACTCAGAAATCAAACTGTGTTGGGGGAAAGAAGTTCTATTACTTACAAACATAAGTCTGAAGACAACAGTTCAGACTTACTACAGGAGCTGTTTTTCAGATGATGCTTATCTTTGCTTGAGTGCCCAGTAAGTTGATAACTGAATAAAGAAAAACCTCACAAGGTGACATTTGAATGGACAGCACATTAAATTAAGTCATTAAAAATTGAATCCCCAGTAGGCAGCTTAATCATTATAATTAAACCAAGTAGTTTAAGTAAAGTCTAACCCAATCAGTATTGCTGCTTTCAAATGCTTTATGTGTTTTGATAAGTTGTTCATTAGGAAAAATTTCTATTTAGCACAAGTAAAAGGAATGTACCTCTCAAAGAAGAACATTCTATTATTTTCTAAACACTTCCCTCTCTAATATGCAATATATATTCAGACATTACTGAGAAAAATAATGCAATACTGTACATAATGTTTTGTGTAGTTATTGATCCAGAAATACACTCCATAATAGTTTGGTGTGGCTTGAATGCCTTGACCAATGTGAGAGCAATAGAAAGGTTATCAATTACTGCAGACACTGCTGAAAACATGCATATGGACATGATGCTTTGTGCAGACATCACTGACCCAGAGAGTCCTGTTGTAATAATTTGGTGTCTCCTGAATGGTTTAATCAATACAATCCAGAGTGGAAAGGTTATCAATTACTGCAGGCATCATTGAGGAGACTTCTGTTTACAGTGGTTCTAATATAAACATTGTATGTACTGGTCAGCCACTCTCACCTGCAGTACCCGCTCCAACAGTGATGTACCAGACTCCAGCCGCCTGTCTCCAGCCAGCTGGACTTCACAGCTCTCTAGATGCTTTTACTCACAAGAATATGATGGTTTCTGCCAAATACTGACCCTACAGTAGGACTTCTTTGCTTACAAAGAATAGTTATTTTTAGCTATTCAAATGTAAGTATAAAGGTTACGATCTGTTCATTGAAGTCCTTCATTTACAGCATTACAGCATTTTTTAATGTTTGAAAACACTTCATAAGTAAGTGCTGGCATTATATTAAATGATTGGGGATTGTAAATATATTTTTAATTATAAATGTTTTATAAACATACATTAAATGTGTATCTATATCATAATTCACAGGTGGGTTTTGAAGCAGTGTTTACTTTCTAAAAAGGAGTTCAAATGACTTCACATTAGTAAGCATATATAGCATGTAACTGTCAAGATGCTTTTGTTTCTCAAAATTTTCAGTCTGATTGAATAACTTGAAAATATGATGCATAGAGTTAGAGTTATTCTAGATGGGATTCAGTCAATATACTTTGATTTTGTGGATCATCTGACCTTAGCCTTTCCCTGGTACCTGGCATGACTCAGAGAATTATTATTGTTCAGTCACTAAGTCATGGTCATGCCTGACTCTTTGCAGCCCTGTGGATTGTAGCATGGCAGGCTTCCCTCTCCTTCACTATCTCTTGGAGTTTGGTCAAATTCATGTCCATTGAGTCGGTGATGTCATCCAGCCATCTCGTCCTCTGCTGCCCTCTTCTCTCACTTTATTATTATTGCGTGAAGTCTCTATTGTCTAACTTTAATCGTCACTTTGTGCACGTGAGCACATACACACACATACACACTCTGCCTCTGTGTTCTTCAAAGCTGGAAAGGAAAATGCAGTATATATCTTGGACAATGAAGGTAATCTGTTATATTTCCAGGTTTCTATTGATTTATTTGCATATCAGTTCAGTTCAGTCGCTCAGTCGTGTCTGACTCTTTGTGACCCCATGAACTGCAGCACGCCAGGCCTCCCTGTCCATTACCAACTCTTAGAGTTTATCCAAATCCATGTCCATTGAGTCAGTGATGCTATCCAGCTATCTCATCCTCTGTCGTCCCCTTCTCTTCCTGCCCTCAGTCTTTCCCAGCATCAGGATCTTTTCAAATGAGTTAGCTCTTTGCATCAGGTGGCCAAAATATTGGAGTTTCAGCTTCAACATCAGTCCTTCCAATGAACACCCGGGACTGATTTCCTTTAGGATGGACTGGTTCAATCTCCTTGCAGTCCAAGGGACTCTCAAGAGTCTTCTCCAACACCACAGTTCAAAAGCACCATTTCCTCGGTGCTCAGCTTTCTTCAGAGTCCAACTCTCACATTCATATATGACCCCTGGAAAAATCATAGCCTTGACTAGATGGACCTTTGTTGGCAAAGTAATGTCTCTGCTTTTTAATATGCTGTTTAAGTTGGTCATAACTTTCCTTCCAAGGAGTAAGCGTCTTTTAATTTAATATATAGACATACAAAGACTTTAAATCCTTCATGGAAACACTCTAGCTGTCTTCTAAAACTGTTGGGATCAAGGGACCATGTTTTTGGCGTTTATGGTTGAAAGAATGAGTATTTTATGGTATACTTTTTTTTTAATAAAAAGAAGTCATTAGCCTAATTGCCATTTTAATTCACTATTTTCTCCCTCCCCCTGTTCCATCTTTCTGTCCTTTCTCTCTCCTATTCTACCTCCCACCATTTTTTATTCAGCTTGCTAGGATCTATTGTCTCTAACTCTCTTACACTATACTTCTGATATAACTTTAGCTTTTTATTGTCCTCATGACATTCATGTTCCTCAACTAGGAAAACATTTTATGAATTAAGTCTTTGATACTTGACTCATCACTCTTTGAAACTTGGGTGTCATTGAATATGATATGGAAGATTCAGTAAGTTTTATAGCAAGTAATAAATGTTTTGCTCAGTTCCTTCAGTATGATCCTCTTTAATATTAACAGAGTAAAAGGAGGCACAATCAATTGTAATAACTTACAAAGAATAAGACTTACGCCATAACTATATAAACTAAGCAGTAATAGATATGCTGAACTATTTTGTGATGTAGGGGACTGTCTGGACTATAAAATCTGGCTTTACAGCTTTATAGTAAGTGACCTCAGTAGCATAATTTCAGTTCTCTCATTGATAATACGAGTGGAATGGAAGCAGTAATAGGGTGGTGGATTTTCTAATAACCCTTCTACCTAAAATGATGAGTCTGAGCAAATCGTACCTTGTGGTAAATCAAAAGAGCTGACTCATTAGGAAAGATCCTGTTGCTGGGAAATATTGAAAGCAAAAGGAGAAGGGCGTGGCAGGAGACGAGAAGATAGCATCACTGACTCAGTGGACATGAATTTGAGCAAATTCCAGGTGATAGCAGAGGACAGGGAAGCCTGGCACGCTGCATTCCATAGGGTTGCAAAGAGTCAGACACGACTTAGCAACTGAACAACAACAAAATCATAATAAATGTTGGCTTTTGTTATGATTATCATTAAGGTTGTATTATCTTAGAGCAAAAAAATTGTGCATTTTTCATTTTCTTCTTTTATTTGAGGTAGCAAGCCTTTGTAACAGAACTATTTAGATCTTGATTCACAGATTTTATTTTTGTCTAACTTATAATGGAAATAAAATCTGCCTTTCTAGCTCTTGTTGAATTTGTAAATGTAATTAGGTGAGATAAGTTTTATGAAGAGCTAACACATTCAACAAAATCAAACATTAATTGAATAAATAAATAAGATAATATAGGCAGTTCATTCCAGTTTGTAAATGTCTGACTTCTTAAAGACTGAATCCACATTTTAAAATACCACTCAAAATCCGAAATGTAGAAGCAAACACTTTCAAAGTGGCTGGGCACTGATTTCTAGGGTGATCTATAGTGTAAAGATATTGGTTTTGTTTAATATGAGTCTGGTCATATTTCCAGGTGAGATTACATATTTTCTCTGTAAGAGGAAAATTACATTGAGTTTCTGCTGCTATGTGTACTCAAGATCTTTTTCGTTGGAAAATGTTCTCTTTTATTCCTTGTAAGATCCAGTTCATTATATAAATGCTCAGCAGTAGTTCCCTCAGAAATATTCTTTATAAAAATATAAAAAATACATTTTGGAATTTATATTAATAAAGTATCTTTGAATGTAATTTTAGAATTCCTAATGTTAAGACATCTGTTTATCACTAAGAGGTAGAATTTATTCACTTTGAGAATCCTTTGTTAGAAGACCCATATAGTAAGCATTCAGTATATGCATGATCAACATTTATATATTGTTCTTGTTTTCTTTTTCATTGACTATGCTCAGCAAATCCATACAATGACGCCTTTGATCATATCTCTATATTCTCTGTTCCTATCAGAAGCCAGTTTTCACTGTTCTCTTTTATCTCTAAACATAGATCCTATTATTTTTCTTTCTTTACCAGTCTTTTCTTACAAAATCAGCACTTTTGTCACATATACTTCCATTATATAGTAGAGAGAGAGAAAAAAAAAAAAAAAAAAACCTGTAGCCAGGATAAGGTAAATTGGTAGCATTAACAAAACATTCCTCAGGGTGCTGTGTGAGGGTCCACATTATTGGTGCAGTGACAGTGAGTTCTCATCTTGTTCTACACCCCACAGAGCTCCCACTGACATCTGAGGACATTTAGCTCTCACACGTGCTCTGTACTCTGCTTCATTCTTCCTTTGGATATAGGTCAACACCATCCCATAGCTCTTATGGCAACTGTTTTGATGTTATGTGATTTCTGCAGTATTTTTTTGTGGAATCTTTGTATATGTAGGCATGTACTGAGAAATATTTTCTCCTCCTTTTTCCATCATGACTGTAAAGGGTTCAACTAAGGGAGAAAGCATCTGGCTTTGGCCCCATATAGGTGTGATGAAGATTAGCATCTTTTCAGGATGATTTACTAGATAGGGTTTATTTTACATATGAGCTCTGTTGATCTGTCCTAGGTGTTAAATGTGAATTATTGAATCTATAATATCCAGCATAAGACCAAAATATCATAAAGTTTCTTAATAAATGTTAATTAAGTTTGAACTACACCATAATGATGAGAGATGCATGAAAAGGAACAATCCTGGCAAACCATAGTCTTCACCCTCTGTCTCAGTTTCAGATGATGTACTTAGTGGGAAGCCATTATTATGAGGAAAATGGGTAGAGAAGGAGGAATCCTTGTAATGAAATGCTTCTGTTTAAACTAGAGTGTTTGAAAATGCACATACAATGATGGATATCTTAATCTTATGATGACTGTTAGGATATTCTAAAATGATTCATCCATTACATGCTGGAGAAACTCATATATAATATAAGTCCTCGCAAAGAGATAGGAAACAAAGAATTCAGTTCTTCATTAAATAAAAGATTACAATCATGGCCAAAATGAAATTTCAGATTAAATAAGTACTTAAAATTCTTAAAAAAAAAAAAACAATTTTGGTGTCAGAATGTCTAGGTTTAAATCCTAACTCTTACATATCCATGTTATTTCCTCACAAGCAAATCACTGAAATACGTCTCGATGTCTTCATCAGTGAAGTAGGAATCATGAAAACACCTGCTTGAGAAAGTTTTGCCAGAGCTAAATATATTTGCTTGGCCAAAACATTCATCTGGGTTTATTCTGTACCTTGAATGAGCTTTTTTTGCCAATCCAGGATAAGATTTGAACTTAAGAAAGTGACACACAAGTGGCCCAACACATATCCACTTGGAATGTTGAGGTGGAGACAGGTAAATTCCACAATAAACACTTGCCCAAATCTTTGGACTAAATCACATAGGTGGTAAAGTTTTACATGTTCTAACTGGCAGTTTTTTGTGTGTCTCACAACTAGCAAAACAAAAATCCAATAAAAATTTATCTGGATTTCTTCAGCAGAGTTTTAGTCAACACAAATGCTTTTTCATTACTTGTCTGTGGCCTGAGTGTCCCTATCTTGTTGGAGGTCTTGCCATTTGAGTCAATCATATTTTCAGTCTTAAAATTACCTTTAAAAAAAAAATTTCCCATCCATTCTTAGTTGATCATAGGAAATCTGATCCTCCTGATTTTATGAACTTGCCTCCATAGGAAGAATGCAGATAAATATTTTGTTATTTCCAGTTGCATTAAATGTGCTGTCGCAAAACGTGACTAGATAGGAGGCTGACATTTTTCAATGCACTGGAATGCTATGATGTTTAACTAGCAAAGTTCATCAGGCTGACACAGGATTGGATAGACCTGGTTGTTTGAACAGCTGATAGATGACTGTGATAAACTTTGCTTCAGTGATTATACCTCTATATCTAATGCACTGGGGAGAGATGCTGTCCATCAA
This sequence comes from Bos indicus, assembly GCF_029378745.1. Taxonomy (NCBI): domain Eukaryota; kingdom Metazoa; phylum Chordata; class Mammalia; order Artiodactyla; family Bovidae; genus Bos; species Bos indicus. The sequence continues at coordinate 12,003,385 of NC_091786.1, forward strand.
GGCATTCTGGAGCACATGTCAGAATGACCCCTGTGATTGCTTCTTTAACCCTTTTCAGATACAACATTTGATGTGCATATTATAGCACGCCACACATCCTTGTCAAAAATAGCACTGATCTTTAATTTTTTATAGAGTGATAAATATTTTAAAAAGCTAGTGTTCTTTCTTCCTTCTCTCATTCTCCAGAGCATTTGTTTCTCATGTTTTGCAATATTTGTATATAAAGGTATAAAAGACTATGTACAGTGGTTGGAATCTGCTTATACTTTTGCATAATAATAAAGATATTTGCATGGGCCTTTTTCTAATAACCATAGCTGTAGAAACTCACATTGAATAACTCTTCTGGAACAGGGTGAAGGGCAAAACTATGTCAGGGAGCCTCTAGAGTTCCTTCTATTGATCAATTACTGTTCATATGCTAAAAAGTGGAAAGGGCAGAAGGAGAAGATTTCGCTCATCTGAATTTTATGTATAATTGTGAATTTTCTCTTCTTTGTCGTTGTCTTTATTGCTTGGAACACAAAAGGAAAAGTATTCTAATGGTGCAAGCAAGAAATCCTCTTTCCTAGTAACAAGGAAACCTACATTACCATATGTAAAATAGATAGCCAAAGGGAATTTGCTCTATGGCTCAGGAAACTCAAACAGGGGCTCTCAATCGACCTAGAGAGGTGGGTAGGGGAGGGAGATGGGTGTTTCAAAAGGGAGGAATTAAAAAAAAAAAAAGAAGAAGAAATCCTCTTTCCTAAGTTTTCCATCTTCCTCTCCAACATGGAAAGCAGAAGTCAGAAAGAAAAAAGTGTGGGACACAGACATATTGTATTACCTTTGAATTACTGGATGTGGTAGGAAGTATCTACTTCCCATTATCTACTTCAAAATAGGTCCTCTTCTCAGAAAATTGTTATTGTGAATTTAATATGTATAAGACTCCAGTGGTTGTAGAAGCTGTAAGCTTTGTGGAAAATAGAAGGCATGTTTCTGTATTCCAATGGATTTATAATAATATAATGATAATTATTATTAGAACACATAAGTGTTCTCTTACTTTTATTAGAATATTATTCTTCTTAGAACACATGTGGAGAAGGCAATGGCAACCCACTCCAGTACTCTTGCCTGGAAAATCCCATGGACGGAGGAGCCTGGTAGGCTGCAGTCCATGGGGTCACTGGGAGTTGGACACGACTGAGCAACTTCACTTTCACTTTTCACTTTCATGCATTGGAGAAGGAAATGGCAACCTACTCCAGTGTTCTTGCCTGGAGAATCCCAGGGACGGGGGAGCCTGGTGGGCTGCCATCTATGGGGTCGCACAGAGTCGGACACAACTGAAGCAACTTAGCAGTAGCAGTACAACACATGAGTCTGTGGATAGTTCAAACGGAGTTTCCCACTCACGTTCGAGTTGATAAGAGAAAGAAGCGGTGTTTGAGACAGCCAATGTTGATATCCTAAAAACACAAAGCAAGGAAGTGTACATAACAGATTATACATGGTAAAATTTATTTCTTTTAATGGGAATACTCTAGGTATATAAAGCACAAAATGTATGCTAACCCAGTGTTTGAAGGATTTTTATCATTGACAATTAGGGCCATATATTCTTTTTCACCGTAGTTATACCTGTATCCTTGTACATATCAGTGAATTCCATGAGGGAGATTATAGTTCTGTTGCAGGAAGGGGGACCCTTTCCAGGGCCTAAACTGGGCTCTTGTGTAACACTCAGAAATGAATTGTCCAAGGAGACACATGTGCTGACAAAGCGAGAGATTTTATTGGGAAAGGGCACCCAGGTGGAGAGCAGTAGGTAAGGGAACCCAGGAGAACTGCTCTGCCACGTGGCTCGCATTCTCAGGTTTTATGGTGATAGGATTAGTTACTGGGTTGTCTTTGGCCAATCATTCTAATTCAGAGTCTTTCCTGGTGACGCACGCATCACTCAGCCACGATGGATGCTAGCGAGAGGGATTCTGGGAAGTGGATGGACACGTGGTGTCTCCTTTTGACCTTTCCCGAACTCTTCCGGTTGGTGGTGGCTTATAAGTTCCGTATTCCTTACCAGGATCTCCTGTCATAAAACAACTCATGCAAATGGTTACTAAAGGGCCTGACCAGGGTGGGCGGTTTCAGTCAGTGTGCTTCCCCTAACAGTTCCATTTAAAGTCTGAAAGGCTAATATGTCAAAAGCTGATGTGCTATCTGAAGTGTGGATGTTCATATTTACTTTGAGTCCAGTAAATGCAAGATGATACTGCCAATCATTGGACTCTGGTAGGCTTTCATGTCTGTTGACAATTCATTGTCCCTGTTTCTCTAAACTGAGCACAGTCATGTGCCCCAAAATAAAAAGGACTGAAGGGATTGTGGGGGAAAATATTTGGGATTTGAGCCGCTGCACAAAGATCATTTACTAGAAAAGTGATATAGAGGAATGTGTAGAGAAGTAGGATGTATATTTAAGTTCATGCTTGGCTCAGCTTGAAGAGTGTGAGGAAAGAGGGAAATTACTAAAGATGACATCTTGGTTTTGGTATCAGTTAGTCTTCATAAATAAGATTAAACTTCTAAGAGGTAAGTCCAGGAATTTAAGAGCATATAATTTATATTAATATAATACTAAACTCCTGTCTTGTCACAATATACTTCTTACTTAGTTATTTACTATCTGAAAATATGTTATGTTTCAATTCTGCCTTAGGCATTGCCTGTTGTACCTCATGCCCCTGTAACTCGAATCTGAGTTGGTAAGGTTCTTAGATATCTCCCATCCTCTGAGGTCTCTCTGTCTTTTACTATTTAAATAAAAATGTCCGAGCACTGCACATAGAGTGGGGAGCCCAGTGCCTCCCATTTCCCATTCATCCTACCTTATCCAGCCCTGGACCCTGTCTCTGGTCCCTCGTTCAGAGGATCAGCAACACAGGACACTTTGAATGTTATGTTACAGTGGGAAGATATTGCACCAAATCAAAATTCAGGGAACTACTTAAAATTCAGATGTTTGATGTCAGAGTTCTCTCATTTACACTATTCTTCCAACCATCCCTTCATCCCAGTGACAGATGATTCCTTCTTGACTCCAACCTTGAATCTACCTAACCTGCCTCTCCCGCTCCCCAAGTCCATGGTGCTTCTCTCTAGAGCTCTGCTTGGAGACTCATGATGCTTCTGCTTCATCTTGCAGAACAATTTTTTTCTCTTAGCCATCCAGGCTATGCTCAGAAAGGCTTCTTTTGTAAACCAAATGGCTCATACAGAGTCACCCATTCATTTTCCTTAAAAAATAAACCAAAAATATATCTGTCCCTCCCCTCAGTTACCAAATAGCTTTCTTGTTTCTTTTTCCATGGGTCTTTCCTCCAGCTGAAAACCCAATACCTCCTCTGTGGCCAAGTCGTTCCTTTCTTATTTTCTTTTCCTGGCCCTGAGGCTCCCAACAAGCTTTCATCACCTCTTGCTTGCTACCCACACCTACTGACTAGAAGCAGAATAAAGCAGTGTCTCACTGCATTCAGAAGGCTAGTGAAATAGATACTTTTCATTTACTTTAAAGGACTGCTGACAGTAGGAATATACTGACAGATAGGGGCTAACACATATAAGTTATAAGAGAAAATTGCTGCTGCTGCTGCTGCTAAGTTGCTCCGGTCGTGTCCAACTCTGTGAGACCCCATAGACGCCAGCCCACCAGGCTCCCCAGTCCCTGGAATTCCCCAGGCAAGAACACTAGAGTGGGTTGCCATTTCTTTCTCCAATGCATGAAAGTGAAAAGTGAAAGTGAAGTCGCTCAGTCATGTCCGACTATTATTCTTCTGGTGGAAAAATTTAAAAAAAAATTCTCTCTCTCAAACAAAGCCAGTTTTATATATGTTGGGTTGGCCAAAAACTTTGTTCATTTTTTCCATAAGATGTTATGGATCTTTTGGGCCAAACCCAATCTATAGACTTTTGGAATAGGCTGTCAATTTTATGAAACTTTTTAACAAATCAGGCTTTGGATTTTTGAGTCATTTATTTAATTTTTATTTTATTTTTTATTAATTCTGTTCACATCACAGTATTCCTTTCTACTTCCTTTAGACTTAGGATTCTTTTTGAGTCCCCTATTTTGGACACTTACTTTATTTAACACTCAGCTTTCCTTTTTTTTCAATTAATCATTTAACAGTGCAAATTTTTTCCACATACTCTCTTAATCTAGATGCTACTAGTTTTGATTCATTATCAGTCATGATTTCTAAATGTCTTTGTGATTATTCCCTAGACCCATGAGTCTATACTCAATTGTTTGTTTACTATGATTTTTTTAAATTATTGATTTATTTCTTAAATTAGTATTCAATGTAGTCTGTATGAAATTTATGTTTTGAAATTTGGGGATGCTTCTTATATGGCCTAAGACAAATGCTTCTTAATAAGGCCTAAAACTATCTTGTGGAAAGAACACTTTTTTTTTTTAATTTTCTGCCCATTTTGGACGTTGCTTTCATAAAATGCAGTGAATCGAAAAATAAATGTCACTGGAAAAATAAAAACTTTAAAAATGATTACAGCCCAAACAATTAACATTAGGACCCAAAGGAAAAAGCTACATGCAGATAAAATAGCTTCAGTGAGTAACAGTCGTTCAGTCGTGTCTGACTCTTTCCTACCCCATGGACTGTAGGCTGCCAGGCTCCTCTGTCCATGGAATTCTCCAGGCAAGAATGTTGGAGTGGGTTGCCATTTCCTTCTCCAGGGAAAATAGCTTCAGGCCATTGCCCAATTGTGATCTTTAAAATGTTATCTTCAATATAATTGTTCTCAATATCTATGTTCATAATATCAATATCTATGAGACCTAAAAACCATCTTGGATTCCAAACTTCTCTATGTAGAAGATTTTCAGGATGCTAATAAAATGATAACAGGAGAATTTCCATATAAGTAAAAGAGTCCTCAGTGAATTGAACACTTAGAAACAACATAGGCGTAGAGGCAATTATGGCAGTTAACACTTCCAGCGCCACTCAGGGCACCTTTACTGCCGGGTTTATGGTTCAACTTCCCAAACAGTTTGAAAAGAAATGTGTTTACTTAAGGTTTTATTGGATGCTTTCTTGTTCTGCTAAGTACTCTAGGGAAATGGTGACTACAGTGGACCTCCTCACCAATAACATTGATGTTTGCTGTGGCCACTGAAATACTGGGATGCAAAATGTTCCATGGTGATTCCTGCAAACTACCTCATAAACGTCGCGTTCCAACAAAAACACGGGACCTAGCATTTAATGAACTACTGAATAATGAATTATTTTCTTCAGCTTTTACATGCCTTATTGAAAATTATTTAGAAAGTAAAAATATTACATTCTTGTGCTGTTGTTCATCGGTCTTCCCAGGTGGTCCTAGTGGTAAAGAATCCACCTGCAATGCAGGAGACCTGGGTTCGATCCCTGGGTGGGGAGGATCCCCTGGAGACAGAAAAGGCAACCCACTCCAGTGTTCTTGCCTGGAGGATTCCATGGCCAGAGGAGCCTGGAGGGCTTGCAGTCCATGGGGTCGCAAAGAGTCGGACACAATTAAAGTGACTTAGCACGCACACTCTTGCTCATCAGTGATATTATGAATGTATTTCCTTCCGCTGTCTTTACTAGAATCTATTTTTCCAGTCCTGTGACACTAGCTGATAGTGCCATAGATGGCCCTCAGATTATTTACTTAAAACTATTGAAGCTTACTTGGGAAAAATGCATTGTTTTAGCAGAAATAGGAAATGCATATTTCTTTTTTGTGTGTGCTGAATTCCATTTATTAGAAATGAGTCAATAGCACACATTCAAGGAGAGAGAATTACAGGAGTGTCTGAATTCCAGAGGTGGGGATTTAAATGTTGCTTAACAGGATAGAAATAAGCAATCCACATGGGACAAAATGTTACCATCTGATCAATACAAGAAATGGTGCTGAACCTCACTAGTTAAAGGAAATGCATATTTCTAAAATTATGCATTCACCGGAAAAACTGTAAATACAGTTGCAAAGCAAAGCGACGGAACTCATTTTCTTAGTTTTATAAAATAGCCACATTTTTGGTCTGTGAAGCTTAGAAAACACAGGTTACCCAGATTAAAATAGGTATTAATTTTTTTTTAAATTTTCCTTCTAATAATAAATATAATTGCTGTTAACTATTTGAAAAGTTGATACTTTTGAACTATGGTGTTGGAGAAGACTCTTGAGAGTCCCTTGGACTGCAAGGAGATCCAACCAGTCTTTTCTGAAGGAGATCAGCCCTGGATGTTCTTTGGAAGGAATGATGCTAAAGCTGAAACTCCAGTGCTTTGGCCACCTCATGCGAAGAGTTGACTCATTGGAAAAGTCTCTGATGCTGGGAGGGATTGGGGGCAGGAGGAGAAGGGGACGACAGAGGATGAGATGGCTGGATGGCATCACCGATTCGATGGACGTGAGTTTGAGTGAACTCCAGGAGATGGTGATGGACAGGGAGGCCTGGTGTGCTGCAATTCATGGGGTCAAAAAGAGCTGGACATGACTGAGCAACTGAACTGAACTTAACTGAACTGATTTGAAAAATTAAGATGATCTATAATCAACCATTTTTAAAAAGGAGGATTAGAACTAATTATCTTATGGGCTTCCCTGATTGGCTCAGTGGTAAAGAATCTGCCTGCCAATGCAGGAGATTCAGGTTCAATTCCTGGGTCTGAAAGACACCCTGGAAAAGGAAATGGCAACCCACTCCAATATTCTTGCCTGGGAAATCCCATGAACAAGGGACCTTGGCAGGCTACAGTCCATGGGCTTGCAAAAGAGTCAGATATGAGTTAGCAACTAAACAACAGCAACAGTTATCTTATATATTTCCTTCCAGTCTTTTTTTCAATTATTTTAAGTGAATTAAGAGCTTATTGTGCATTTTATTTATAATGTATTTGTAAAAACAAATATGTGAACTGAATAAATAAATTTTTGAAACAATCCTTGTTAATTTTAGAGAATTTTTATGCATTTAATAGTGTTAAAATTTAATCATCTTCTAATTCTTTGTAACTGTGCCATCTACTAACCATCTCTATTGATTTCTAAACAAATAAGCATGTTCATGACCACAAGTCACATTTTATTCTATAATTGTTCTTCCTTTTTCAGACCATTTCTTCCCCTATTCTCACTAGAGACTGAGGGCAAAGTTGCTCTTCTATTGACAGGATTCTGGTTTTGGACTCTGCAATGATTCACTTGGGTCGTGGAATTATTTCCCTTGAAAAGCGACAGGGGAGTGCTAAGATGGTAAAGTAATAATTACTTCCTTCGGCAGCAATAGTTTAGGGAAAAGCTCCAAGACATATGGGCTGAATATTTAGCAGACAGTGATAATGGTGAGGTCACAGATTCGACTCTGTGGGACGCCAGCGAAGCACTATTGCGGGGAAAATTGATTGAAATCTTTGCCCAAAAGAAAAGGGAAAGGCAACTACAAATACCAGAGTTAGGGACTCAAATGAGGAGCCTCCAAAAGGAGCATATTAAGAAGGGTAAAGCTAAAACTAATTGATTTAGAAAATGCCAAGGGGAAACTTAATAGGATTCTAAATGAGAGAATGGAGTATCTAATAAAGCTCAATAAGAGCAAGTTTTCCTCCCATGGCAATAAAGCAGATACTATCTTGGCCTGCGAACTTAGAGGGAGAACGCAATTGAGACTAATTAGGGAAATTATGGGACAAAAAGGGGCCCCACTGTAAACCCCATGAAACAAGAACCAGCATTATTCTTTATTATTCTTTCACAGACACATATGGCATTAAAATGTGTGTGTTATTTTAAAGTTTCTAGACCCAGTTGATTGCCATAAAATGTAATCGACTTCATTCAGTGTGCTGTTTCTATTTCTGTGTCTTCATGTGACTCTGTGAACATAATAGGGGGTTTGGGACACAATGTGAAAAGTAATGTAATATTGTGCAAAGACCACTAGACTAGTAATCAGAAGACCTTTTGTCTAGAAGTAGTAGTGTTAGTCGCTCAGTCGTGTCAGACTCTTTTCTACCCCCTGGATTGTAACATGCCAAGCTCCTCTGTCTATGGGATTTTCCAGGCAAGAATACTGAAGGGGTTGCTATTTCCTTCTCCAGGGGATCTTCCCAACCCAGAGATCAAACCCAGGTCCCCTGCATGGCACCCAGATTCTTCACTCTCTGAGCCACCAGGGAAGCAGAAGACCTTTTGTCTAATCTTGTCAAACAATTTTTCCGAGTTCCTACATAAAATGGAAAGCTCCTGAATCTTCTCCATTTGAGTTTGACAAAAGTAGTTATTATGTTATCCTTTCAAAACTATCAAAGGTAGAGAGTAAAGCAATACATGTAACAGAACTGTCAGAGACCCTTTGTGCCAAAGAAGAAATGAGAAAAGAAAAGAAAAAAAGACAATAATAATAAAATGATTAAACCTATTCACTTAAGATAACCTGCTAAGTGTCACAGGGTAACTGATGAACTGTTATCCACATAAATTTTTATAGGGAAAAAAGTCCCCAAATGCATCTTCTTAGGAAGAACTGTTCATATATATATATATATATATATATATATATATATATACACACACACACATATATATATTTTATCAAGAATGTATTTACATTTTTAAATTAAAAACATTACTGTGAGCAATTAGAATACCTTGTCTTTAAATATTTTCCCAATATCAAAAGCATTCTTAGTGTTTAATAGATTTTTAAAATATAATTTTGCTTGTTTTAACTGGTGAAAAAAAGGGAAATACTATTTTTTATTTTCTAACTCAATTTGATATCAGATAATGCATAATGCATTTATCTATAAGTTGATTTTTGTCTACTTAACTGAAAGAACTGATACTAAAATAGACTTAAATAAACTAGCTGTTATAGATTTTGTATCATTAACCCCTGATTTTAGACACTCAGGTGGCTAAAACCACAAAATCATTTTGCTTATCAGGTTATTTTAAAGATTTAAAGGAATTAATAAAATCAAGCACTTAAATACGAAAAAAAAGTTTTCATTTATATATATGTATGCTGCTGCTGCTGCTAAGTCACTTCAGTCGTGTCCGACCCTGTGCAACCCCAGAGACAGCAGCCCACCAGGTTCCCCCGTCCCTGGGATTCTCCAGGCAAGAACACTGGAGTAGGTTGCCACTTCCTTCTCCAATGCAGGAAAGTGAAAAGTGAAAGTGAAGTCACTCAGTCGTTTCCAGCTCTTCGCAACCCCATGGACTGCAGCCCACCAGGCTCCTCCGTCCATGGGATTTTCCAGGCAAGAGTACTGGAGTGGGGTGCCATCGCCTTCTCCGATATATATATATATATATATGTATAGTATACCCTTAAAAAGTATGATTTCATATATTTCCCAAAATAAATCCAAGCAAAAATGTTAACGGAGAATACTCACTGTAGAATTGAGGAACTTGAATGAAGCTTGCTATGAGCATATTTTGTTTGTACACTAGTGAATTCTGCTATTATAAAATATCTACAAAACCTGCAAAAGTTATCAATTCCTATTAGAATCTGTGATGACATTGAAATGAGTTTTTCTTTCTCAGTATTTTTTAGTGACAGTCAATATTGTTGAAAAGAGGCACTCTCAACAGATCCTAAGGATGGAAAATGAAGTCGCTCAGTCGTGTCCGACTCTTTGCAACCCCGTGGACTGTAGCCCACCAGGCTCCTCCGTCCATGGGATTCTCCAGGCAAGAATACTGGAGTGGGTTGCCCTTTCCTTCTCCAGGGGATCTTCCCAACCCAGGGATCTAACCCGGGTCTCCCGCATTGCGGGAAGACACTTTAACCGCTGAGCTACCATCTACTACTGTGTTTGTCATTAAACTAAATAGTATCAAATGGTCCACTGATTTTTTTTTCTTTCCTCTGAAGATCCTATGTCCCTTTTCTCTAGCATAAACAGCTTTGCCCACTAGCACGCTAGGAAAGGTTGAATCAAAAAGTAATATAATAAAATGCGCAGGCATATTGTCTTTGATTGTTTGTGGCAATATCATTAAAAAGAGGAAGGGGATTTGGTTTCCTAGGTCATTGTCTCTTGAGCTGTAGAGATCCACCCTCACCTGTTATGAATGTATGATTTCAAGTAGCAAGATCAGTAGAAAAGTTCACAGTATATAGATACCACAACTGAGCAGCATTAGACTAGAATATGGAAGGGTGATAAATTTAGGTGTAAGTGCTTTGTAGGATGACAGAGCAGGTACAAACACAAGCAAATTAAGAAATTAGGGTTGTATTTCAAGAAGAGTACACACTAAAAGAGATAGCCTGGTAAATTTCCTCTGGTCTTTTTTATTTTTTAATTTTGTATGGGAGTGCAGCTGATTTTCAATGTTGTGATAATTTCAGGTGGACAGTGAAGGGACTCAGCCATCCATATACATGCATCCACTCTCCCCAAAACTCCCCTTCCACCCAGACTGACTGCCACATAACACTGAGCAGAGTTTCTTGTGCTATACAGTAGGTCCTTGTTTATTCGTTTTAAATATAGCAGTGTGTACAGATGACCCGAAGTTCCTTCTCTAAGTCTGTGAGTTTCTTTTTGTTTTGTAAGTTCATTTGTATCATTACTTTTTAGATTCCCACACGTAAGAGATGTCATACCACGTTTCTCCTTCTCTGTTTGACTTAACTCTGACAATTTCTAGGCCCATCCACCTCTGGTCTTTTTGGAAGAGGTTCGTGACAAAGCTGAAAGTATATACCTATCTCCCGTTTAAATGATGGAAGAAGGAAATACATATAGTCTTGGGAAAAGGAAATTGTGTATAAAAGCACTAAATGAAAAAAAAAAAAAAGGACAATGTGAACATTAAATCAGGAATAGTAATTTTATGCAAAATGTGAAATGATCTATAAAGTCTTGCAAACAGAATCATTAACTTGCACTTTTTTAAGTTGCTTAAACAACTATGTTGGGTAGTAAGTAGTGTTTCCTTTTGGTTGAATTCAGTTCAGTCACTCAGTCGACTCTGACTTTGCCACCCCATGGACTGCAGCAAGCATCTTCCCTGTTCTTCACCAATTCCAAAGAGCTTGCTCAAACTCATGTCCATAGAGTCAGTGATGCCATCCAAACATCTCATTCTCTGTTTCCTTTAGTCTTCTATTAAAAGATTTTAATTCATTTTAATTGGAAAAATTAATGTTTTGCTTCTGATATAATGGAGTGAATTAGTGGAAGTAAATTTTTAAAATCTATTTTAGACATCTTTATATTCATGTCAGAATATTTTATAGTCTCTCAGTGAATTTTCAGTTATTTGTAGAGTTTTCAATGTGATATTTTTTTAAGGATGAGATCGTGTTATATAATTCTAAATTGCTGTCATGTAATTTTATACATTTGTACATTCTTATCTCATATTTATTTCATTCACTGGATATATTGGTTGGAAATAATAAATACAACCAGGTCAACAATAATAAGTTTTGAAGTTTAGTGACTAAATTTAGTGAATTTAGTTATGTTATTGCTGTACCAGACACATGATGAAAATAGCAATAAAAGCTTCACCAAAAAAAAAAGAAAGAAAATCTCAAAATATCAGAGAACTGTTGGCTTTTGTCATATTAACAGACTGAACTAGAGGATTTAAAAAAAAAAAAGTTAATGCAGACTATTATTAAATTTTGACCCAGGGAGTTTTTACTATCTTTAATGTTTTAATGTGGGAGATGTAAAATCCGATTTACATCAAACCCTTAGATAATGACATGTATATTAATACATGATTCTGACAAAGACTTCTGTATCCTTTCTACAAAAAAGCACAACCATATATCAAAGAACTGTTAACCACTGGGACAGCTCTTTGTTTTAATAGATATCTACAAAGGCTCACACATTCTTTGGGCAAAAAAGTGAGTGATGATCAAAGAACTTTACAGGGGAGCTTCCGATATATAGGAGAGATCTCTATATTTATCCTATTTCAGTTATTCTGTGAGTAATAGGTACAAAATGGAATACTTTTTGACAAAATATCGGTGTGAATTAATGTTTTGAATTTTCAAGTAATTTAGTAAAACTGGGTAAATAGCCATGTTTATTTTTCTTCAGTACTGTGCAATTTGGTTTAAATAGTGCTTAACTCTATGTAGTCTTTCTTCTTACACTGATTTAACAAAGTCTGTGCAGCACGTATTGTGAGTGCTCCAGCCACAGCTCTGGCCTGTAGTCTCCAGCTTTCAGACTGAGATGAGAAAATTACCAGGAGTAAATCTTTCGAAGAATGGAGCGTACCACATCTTCCCACTTTCCTCAGATTCCATCTTCACATGCAGTGAAATCTTGAAGATGGAATCGGAGTGAAATGATAAGAATTTCCGGGTATTAGTTGAAAATTACTCTCCTCTAAGGAGCCCTGTCTCTGCTGGTTATTTCTTCACATTAGAAAGACAGTAAGAATGTGTGTCCGACAATAGCTGAAGTGGGAAGCAATTCACTGGAGAAGATGGATATTTTGACAGGACAATGGCAGCTCTCTGCCTTAAAGATTTAGAGGGAAAGAGAGATAAACTCCAAAGAGACAGAACACTTTTTGACCAAACATCTTTCTGCCCCTCAGTGAAAAGTGCTGCAGTTCATTCACCCGCGTGCCCTAAGCTGAGACCTGAGCCTTATCCTCCACCTCCCCACATACAGTATTCCATGTCACCACCATCACTTCCTCCCGCCCCTCCACCAGCTCAGAACCAGGTACCATTGCCTGACCCTGGGTGCTGTGACAGCATCAAGTCCCTCTTGCTTTGACTGCAGCCCCACCAGCCCCAATCCATCTTTTTTGCCTTTGCTTTGATTCAGCCATAGGAAACTGTTTGCAGTGCATGAACAAATTTTCATTTCTCTTACATGGAAATCTTGTCATGCCTAGAGAAGCTGTCCATCCATAGCTACCTGCTGTTGCTGCTGCTAAGTTGCTTCCGTCGTGTCCGACTCTGTGTGACCCCATAGACGGCAGCCCACCAGGCTCCTCTGTCCCTGGGATTCTCCAGGCAAGAACACTGGAGTGGGCTGCCATTGCCTTCTCCAGACATAGCTACCTACATGTTGCCAAAGAGGGAAAATCAGTTGTGGCACTGAACTTAGGTTTTTTTTTTTTCTTTTTTTTTTGCCTGCCCAATCTCTTTTTCTTCCTCCCTCTGTCTCCACTCCATCTTTGAAGGAAGGGATTGTTAATTACTGTATTTTCAGCATTCAGACTATTTTCAAAATATAGAATTAACTTTGGTAAGGTAGGGTTTGGCGACAAGAGGAAGAAGACAATGAGAAGAACCAAAGTCAAACAAGGAGACCTTGGCAGTGATACAGGGGAAGGAAGATAGAGCTCTTGAGTGATATTGCTATTAATTGAAGCAGGCTGGACCATATATGAACTATATAGAAATAATTCTGTCTGACTTGGTAACTGGGGACCCAGGGAGAGGCAATTAATATGTAACTCCAAGTTTCCTTTCTTAGAACATTAGAGAAATGATTCTTAACCCACCACTGTGGGACGTTTGTGGCAAGAAAGTTATATAGGAAATAAGTTATAAAATTCTCAAGCAAGCATAGTGTATTGACATCATTGTCTAATTATTGGCCCAATTAATGTATAAGATGGAGTGGTAATTTGTGGGTCATCTGAAGACCATATTAAATCTTGAAGATAAGTATTTCTTCTTCAAGTACCTTTTAAGAAAATTCACTGGGTATGTTTGATCACCCATTATAACAATGGGGAAACACAGCTAATAAAGCAGGCAAGAATATATCCACTACTCAAAGTCCTCTGTTTTTTCCCTGACCCCTTTAAGGCCAGAGTTTTCAACTTAATATTTGCATCAGCAAAAATGTGCATATCTCTCTTATCTATTTTGTGTGAGATAAGAATAAGCCAGTCTAACAATCCTGTCACCTGTCTGTATAGGTATAGTAGATTCTTCTAGGACCTGCTTATAGGTAATGATGGCATAGTTTATGGTATCCATTTAAAATAAGAATATTCAATAAAACTTTGATCCCCAAGGCAGATACACTGCTCTGTCCACTAACAAGGTGGATTTCTTTCATGCTCTGGTTCCTTTTGAAGCTGGATTACTCAATCTGCCCTACCCTCTCCGTGCCTCTGAATTAAGCAGAAATTGACTCTCATTTTTTTAAGTTCTTTCTGCACCTCACTAGGGAGTTAGTAGGCTTTCTTTTAATAAATAATAATGAAACAATAATCTTTTCATAATAATGAAAAATGAAAAGATGTGCTTAAAATAAGATTCAACCAATCTCTAAGTTTTTTTTTTTTGCTTTTTCCTTAAACGTGGTATAATGCTTATCTTATAAGATTTCACTTTCCCTTCCCCAAAACAGCTTTCAATAAAAAGTGGTTTATATCAATATTTTAGACAGAAATCTTTCCCTCCCCTAAGATTTTGATAAATTCAATATCTGGTATATTTCCTACATTATAATACTTAATATCTAAAACAACACACTTGATATAAAACAATTTGACCTTTAAATTCATGGAGCATGCTCTTCTTCTTTAAATATTATATTCTCAAATCTTTCTAGCTTAAACTCATACTCAGAACTGAGAGAAATGGTTGTATGTGTGATGACGGTTAAATTAAACCATAATAGTAATAGCTAAGTTACTTCAATTCTATATACTGATCAAAACTCATAAAAATCTTTATATCAGAACATCTGTACACATGAGAGAAGATGATTATCAGAAGCTAAGTGGGATGTTGATAATAAGCTATAATTTAGGGCAAAATTGATGATGTGTTTTGTACCATAATAAATGTATCATGTAAGATACATGTAAGATACATTCATCACATGTCTAGTTATACATAACATCAGTCAAGTTTTGTACGTAATGGAACTTGACCTTTTTTTTTAATATTTAATTGATTGATGGTTGCTTTACAATACTGGTTTGATTTCTGTCATACATAAACATGAACTAGCCATAGGTGTATATATGTTTCCTCCTTCCTGACTCTCCCTCCCACCTCCTGCCCATTCCCACCCCCTAGGTAATTACAGATCCCCAGTCTGGGTTCCCTGAATCAAACAGTGAATTCCCATTGGCTGTCTATTTCCAGTTAGTGTATATGCTTCCGTGCTGCTCTTTCCATTCATCTCTCCCTCTTCTCCTGCACCCTTGTCCATAAGTCTGTTCTCTATATCTGTGTCTCCATTGCTGCTCTGAAAATGGGATCAGTACCATCCTTCTAGATCCCATATATATGCATTAATACACTGTATTTGTGAACCTAGAGCCTATTATACAGAGTGAAGTAATTCAGGAAGAGAGAACTTGATTTTAATGAGAGAATCTAGAGAGTAGAAAATGATCTTGCATTCTGACTGTATGAAATTCAAGAAAGGAAAAGAAATTAGGAAGAAAATAGTCTTAGTTGGAATGAGTGTATCTATAAACAACAGATGAGAGGAATGAATTCATTTTTATCTCTAAGGAGTTTATTTGCACTTTGCGTTGTTGAGAACAACTCCACTGATCCCTTGCAATCTAACTGGCTACATGGTCCTTTTTGGCACCAGTGTTTTCTTTCAGGGTTCTAAGCTAAATAAAATATCAAGGCCATCTTGGACTTCTTCGAGAATATTTTGGTCTTTTAATTTCTCAATAATTTCTGCGGAAAATGAATGAACAAACAAAGCAAGGTTCCATTTATTTCGAGTTGGTTCTCAGGACTGGGAGAGAAACAAAACTTTGGTTCAGCTACAAATTATATTATTTTCAGATTGCAGCAAATTAGAGCCACTTGTTATGGGTTTTAATTCACAGTTCAGATTTGGCATTTATACATACAAGGACATTTTGGAGACAAATTCTGATGGTGACTTTAAAGAATATTTCCAGGTCTTTACTGAACATTTTCACATATAAATGGACTGTGCTAATGTGTTTGACTAAGAGTTATGATTGGAATTGTTCTAAGATCCATTCTGCTGCTGCGCAAATAGATAGAACTTAGGTGTCTTTATGTTCCACTAAATATTGCTAGTAAAATTCCTTGTGTTATTAACATATCATAAAATAATATTTGCTTTTGAGTCCACTAGATTCAAGAAACATAAAAACTGCACTACTTCAGATTTAATTGACCACAGGGTTAGTCTGCACTGATAAAAATCTGAATTATAGAGGAGTTTAAAAGAAATGCTGCTTTTTCACTCTACTGCAGGTCCCTAATAGATTATTAAAGGAAATGGATATGAATAATTTGTTGTGAGCCCTGCTGTAATAATGTCCTTGGGTGTGTGCCATGAAACTACCTTATGAATAAGGTCAATATAAAATAAGGTCCTTTTGGTGACTTAGAAATTAAATGTTTCAACTAGTGTCCAAGACAAATATGTCCCATTTCCTGTCTCTAGTTAACAGAATTACTGTCGTTTCCCTGATATTTGGCATCTGAAATTTCTCTTTTACACAAATCTTTCAAACACATCTTGTTCAGTTTCTTAAGCTTTTTTCTCCCAGATAGTGAACACATTTATTTCAACCTAGATCTGATAGATCTGATACAATGATCACAAATATTAAGATGTGTGTTATCTAAATTAATAATGTTATACTGTACAACCTGGGCTTCCCAGGGGGCTGCTAATAGTAAAGAACCTGCCTGCCAGTGCAGGAGACATGAAAGACACAGGTTTGATTCCTGGGTCAGAAAGGTCACCTGAAAGAGAGTATAGCGACCCACTCCAGTGTTCTTGCCCGGAGAGTCTCATGGACAGAGGAGCCTGGTGGGCTATGGTCCATAGGGTCGCAAAAGAGCCAGACACAAGTGAAGTGACTTTATTT